>NC_073236.2:126425000-127675000 GCF_029281585.2 Gorilla gorilla gorilla
AGGAGTGTAGTAGCTGGCCATCAGAAGTTGACAATGACCAACTGAGACCAATTGAGAGCAATCATCGAAGCTGATCCTCTTACAACTAGATGAGAACTTGCCGAAGAACTCGACATCAAACATTCTATGGTCCTTTGGCATTTGAAGCAAATTGGAAAGGCAAAAAAGCCTGATAAGTGGGTGCCTCATGAGTTGAGTGAAAATAAAAAAAGTTGTTTTGAAGTGTTGTCTTCTCTTATTCTACGCAACAACAATGAACCGTTTCTCAACTGGATTGTGACATGTGACAAAAAGTGGATTTTATATGACAATCAACCAGCTCAGTGGTTGGACTGAGAAGAAGCTTCAAAACACTTCCCAAGGCCAAACTTGCACCAGAAAAGGTCATGGCCACTATTTGGTGGTCTGCTGCCAGCCTGATCCACTACAGCTTTCTGAATCCCAACAAAATCATTACATCTGAGAATGATGCTCAGCAAATCAATGAGACGCACTGAAAACTGCAATGCCTGAAGCCAGCATTGGTCAACAGAAAGGGCCCAGTTCTTTTCCATGACAACGCCTGACCACACGTCACACAGCCAATGCTTCAAAAGTTGAATATATTGTGCTACGAAGTGTTGACTCATCCAACATATTCACCTGGCCTCTTGCCAACCAACTACCACGTACGTCTTAAAGCATCTTGACAACTTTTTGCAGGGAAAATGCTTCCACAACCAGCAGGATGCAGAAAATGCTTTCCAAGATTTTGTCGAATCCCAAAGCATGGATTTGTATGCTATCGGAATAAACATACCTATTTCTCATTGGCAAAAAATGTATTGATTGTTATGGTTCCTATTTTGATTAATAAAGATGTGTTTGAGCCTAGTAATAATGATTTAAAACTCACAGTCTGAAACTGCAATTACTTTTGCCCCAACCATATATATAAAATATTTGGAATTATTTTGTGGAATAAATAATTGAAAAGGAATGAACTAGAATTACCTATATCATCATAGGTGAATCTCATACATTTACAGAAGGGTAGATACAGTATATCTTTTTTAATTCTAAATTTCAAAACCATTAAAATACCTATGTATAAATACATATATGCTGCTGATATGTACATATATTGTCAAACTAAAAATGAAATTAAAAATCTTATTTTTAATGTTCAGCCTCGTGGTGCTATCTGGGTACTAGAGAAGGAGTGAATCAGAGAGGGACAGAGGTATTTTAACAGTTTTAATGATACACTTTGTCTCTTTTAATAAAAGCATACTGGGTACATGAGTCTTTGTTTTCTTATACTTTTTCTATTAAATATACTTAATATATTTTTACATCATTGAAAACCTTCCCCATAAAAATAAACTACAATACATGTGAGGTATGTACCACAGTGCCTGTCACATAAAACATTCTGAATAAAGGTCATTTTCTTTATGAATTATATCCTATAAAAGCAAAAAATTATGAGGAGTCACATTCAGATGCAGTGTGCACATGAGATAATTTATTGGGCAGAGCTAAAGTCGGAGAGTCAGGACACTCAGGTTTGTGAGACACTGATGTGCTAGTACTCTACTCTGTTAAAGCACACAACAGTTTGTACTATGTCTACCCCTTCATTTCCTATAGTATAGTCTCCACTACTCTTTTGTATCTCCATAGGCAAAGCACTTTTCTGGACACTATAGATATACTCAGTTAATGTCTACTGAATGAATTCATGAGTCAGTTAGTGAATTAATGTCTGTTTCCTTTTTTTCTTTTTCCGGTAAGGTCTATTAACTTGAACAAGGCATGCTCTCTCTTTCAGTTTTAGTTCCTTTATCTCTGAAATTAATAGGATCTATACCATGGTCTCCAAGATGCCACTAACTTTGAGATTCATTGTTACATTACCTGGGACTTTTCAGAAAAATATCTGTTTCTTCCATTATAAAAACAAAGTTTTCATATTTTTTTCAAATTTACAGAACTTTTTAAGTTGTGTGGAAAGTAGAGTCCTCTTTAACTAATTACAAATTGTAGATACTACAATAGTACCATCCATCCTTTATCTCGAATTAGGAGATAAGGTCTAAAGTTCAATACCAGATCCCAAAGCACAGAATATGCACCTGGCATCAAAGGAAACCTCAGAATACTTTACATGTTGCAATGCATTTTAATTCAACAGCCCTTTAGTGAAAGTTACATGCAAAATATTGTAAGGGATGGAAGGGATAATGAGATTCTGTCCAGTGAATTCACAGAGCCAGGCATCAGCTTTTAAGATCATATAACTAGCACTCATTTTGCAGAGAAATATTAAATGGTGTAAACGGGGCTATACTCTTTTCTTAGAGTCAGCTAACCACTTTCCCTGGAGTTGTAAGTTATTTAACATTTCTGTTCCTCCATTTCACCGTGAATTGAAAAGAAGTTTGCAATAAACGTCTCATTTTTCTTTACAAATGCTATCTGGTTTGCTATCTGCAAAATGGTGAAAATAATATGTCTCATACAGTAATTGTTAGGATTAAGAAAAATATTCTTAGGAAAGCTCCTGTTAGTGTTTTGCCATAGCAGATAGGGTTACTGTGATGATTATTGTTGTTACTGTTGTAACCACTAATTTAGATAGCTGTGATATTCTATATGGTATCCCCTTCCCTTTCCCTTTAGCAAAAGATGGGGTGAAAACAAGATTGTGAAAATTCTTAAGACTGTCACTTTCCTAGGCAAACTCTGTGTCCATAATCCCTTTATAACCAGTCCCATTGTAGGTACAGATAAATTAATGCAGGCATCTTACAGAAAATCACCACAAGCATTCAAGCCTCTCTACCATCATATACCCGGTACTTTACATATTATGTTTGGGAGTGTGGGGCTCCTCACAGTCTTGTTTCAGACTCTCCATCTTACCCTCAAGGCTAAACAGTACTTGCTATCCTCAAGCTTGACTTTGAGCATTAGGTTAAACAATAGAAACTAGTGTGATGACATCAAAGAAGAAAAGTCATACTTGGGCAGAAATCAACAGAATTGTTTCCGTGCATACATACTGCAATGCTGTGCCGGGTCTGGCATATGACAGAATGCCCTGACCTGTTTCATGAGTGATTCTCATCTGCTTCCCCAGAGTAGCTTCTCTGATCTCTGGAACAACATCTTATTATGCCACTTGGTCAAATTTAAGTCATACTCTAATTCCCCAGTTGATGAGACAGTTGCAAGAATGCAATAAATACATAACCCTGAAAATTCTGCAGATTGTATTACACCAAATAATATCACAACAAAGCACTGACTTTGTCAAATTTATCCCTTGTAATGTCTGTTTTCTCTATTTCACTAAACATGTCCTATTTGGATAAACTCAATACGTAACATATGGTTACCTTCTGAAGATAAACCTTTCACATATCTCACAGGCACCTAAAAAGGTCACTGGCTGAAGGCAGAGAATGCCAATCATGTCACCAATCCCACTCTTGCTAATTTTACCAAAGTAAAAAGCACCGTTCTCGCTGTAATTACATCAACTCTAGAGAATTACCAGGCTTGGCCTACTATCTGTTTAGCCTGGGCCTGCTAGAACTGAACATTAGATGATTTCTCTAAAGGAAAACTAGTTATGCCTGAAAGAAATATTTTTAGGGTTTTAGTGCAGCCATTATGTTCTAAATGGGAAACTATTAGCTACCCCATAGATGAGAAAAGCTTCCTCCCATGACTTGTGGACCTCAGCAAGTCTGTTACAGATATTCCATCAGCGTATCCAACACTCTTCTAATCAGTTCCTTCACCATTAATGAAGGTGTGAGTACAATGGAAGCTTGACTATGTGAGCATACATGGGGGTTATCTAGTCCATGAAGAAATGTATATTAGAATGGAGAAACAATGACGTTACTGTTGAGGGATTTCCCTTCTAATACTATTATTTTGTCTAATTAGCCTTTTATACAACCATTTGTGTTAATGATAAGCAGAGGCTCTTTGCACAAATTGTGGAAGACAGAGGAGAGTACCAAAAATAACCTACACCTGAAGTTGATTCTATGTGAATAATGATGCCTGTGTGATATGTAGATGGACAGATGGACAGAGACGGAGGGCATTGGGAAAAGCAGCCTCCTACATGCAGTCTTTCAGCCCTGACTCAGAAGCATTAAAATAGGACTTGGGCCTGGAACGCTCTCTTACCAAGAGACAGGGAGTCTTTACAGCCTGTGCTGGACCTGTCACCTCGTATGGGAATATCTCTTCCTGTTTCAAATGCAATGTGTACTCCGTTGTTTTGCTTAAGTGTGTGCATCACATAGAAGCTGACCAACCCCTGCTGTTACACCTGTCCCCTGAGGGGAGAGGCAGGTTCCTTTACTCTGAAGCACAAGAAAGATTCCTGCAGGCCAATGGCCCAGTGTCAGTTGCCAGGAGGGACCCACTGGCCATGGGGGATCAAAGCCCACTGTGAAGCTGACCTTGGACTGTACCTTTTCTATGTGACTAAAATGTTCCATTCAGTGCTTGATTGCATTGTGTTTTTCTCAGCGACTTTAATACTGAATAACAAGATGCAGTGGGACAGAAGTGTTTGGGATTCTACTCATGGAGATAGGCAGCAGATGCCACTTGCTTGATGGAGAGAAAATCAGATAGATAAAGTGATAAACCTGTAAACGGACATGAGGAAGGCAGAGATAGAAGGGAAAGATGAATAATTACTCGTCCAATTTAAAATTAAGGAGGTGTTTTATTTAAATCTTTGTTGTGGTTGTTGCTTTACTTAACATCGCATAATCAGCATTATCTATTTAGTATTAGGAGTTGATGCAGATATCATTATATTTGAGGAAGCTGTCTTTCATTTTCATTTTCATTTTTGCTTCTGTCCCTTTTTTACTTTGATTGTGTGTTTATTTTTGTTTAGTGATAGTGACCATTCACAAAGCTTATTTGATTTATATTTTAAATTGTACTGTCATCAGGACCTCAGTCCAAGACTAATATGCTTTTGTGGCCTCCTGGCTTAGAAAATTTACCTTAGTGATATTTTCCAGTTCCATTCTGAATCCTGTCCAGGGATGCCTATGATATGTGATTCAATTTTCTTTATTCCCACATATGTACCAGCAGAGTTTCCATGAACTTAATAAAGAATATAAGAAATAATGCAAGCAGTATATTAAATGGAATCTTCAATGTTAACCTAGGATGCATGTTTTTCTTTGATGACAATATATTATGCAAATTGTTTTGTCATAGTTGTGTTTGTTCTCACATCAATTCTAAAATGAATTATAGATAAATATGATGTGTTAGGTGCTCTATTTGCATTATCAGTTGAGTGTACCATAATAACGTTGTTTAAACTTACAACAAAATTTTCCAAACTGGTATATTCTTTATGAAGCTTGAAAAGCAACACACATAGTCTAAGGCCCTAACTTAAACCAGGCATTTATACATTTCATACACTGCAGAAATAATATTTATATAATTATTTTCTTGCAGCATTTACAATTGGATTAACATGGGTTTTGGATGAAAAGATGTGGATTTGTATTCACTTTCTGGAACTCACCAGTTGTGTAAATTCTAGATTATTAATTAATTTCTAACAGGTATAATTACCTCAGCTTTAAAATAAGGATCAAAACATTGACTTTGAAAGATAACTTCCAGCATTAGGGAAATACATGCAAAGTAGAAAGTCCAGTTCCTGACTCAAACTATGGGTGATGATATTATTGATATTTTTCATAATATTAATACTGCTACTAAATTATTAATACTATTACAATAATATTAATAATGTTACCATCTCCTGATGGTTACTGGAGAAAATAAGTGCTAAAACATCCATATCACCAGCCAAAATTTTATTTCAATGTAAGGCAATACCATATTTATGTGGAGGATTATATAGTCTCCCTTGAAGGTAGGCATCTGCAATGGATTTTGAAAGATTAATGGAAAATAACTAATAGAAATAAGGAGGACTTTCCAGTAAATTGAATATACACTCAAAGGGAGGGATAAACAGAAACTTAGACTATGGTTTGGGAACAACAAACAATCCACTATGCCTTAATACATACATAATCTATATGTCTGGAGATGATATGGTTTGGATGTTCTGATCCCTCCAAATCCCCTGATGAAATGTTACCTCCAATGTTGGAGATAGACCTAGTAGGAGATATTTGAGTCATAGGGGAGATTCCCTCATGAATGGCTTGGTGCTGTCTTAACGTAATTAGTGGGTTCTTACTCTATGAATTCACATGAGATCTGGATGTTTAAAGCACCTGGCACCTCCTCTCTCTGTCTCTTACTCCTTCTTTTTGCAATGCAAGCTGCTGTTTTCCCTTGGCCTTCTGCCATGATTGTAAGCCTCCTGAGGCCATCACCAGGAGCAGATGCCAGCACCATGCTTCCTGTGCAGCTTGGAGAACTGTGAGCCCAAATAAACCTCTTTTCTTTATAAAGTACTGGTTTCAGAAATTCCTTTATAGTAATGCAAATAGACTAACACAGGAGACAAATAAGAAATAATGGAGGCCTTCTATTTATAATAGGGCTACTGGCAGAATAGAAATTATATAAAAAAAAAGAACCTCTTTGCAAATACCTTGCAATAGTATCTCAAACATAAATAATTTTTTATTTATAAAGTAAATGTAATGCAGACAGAAGGGAATAGGAAGCTGAAAACTCAACACTAAACTATAGTCTGCCTTAGGCACCCATTAGTAACAAATATTAATGGCCAGGTAGGACACAGGAGAAAAGGCCTTGGGCTCTGTGTATGGTGGAGAGTCAGATTTCTAGACACAGGTATTAAGCTACGTCCTGCAAAATGGTACATTCTTGATTAAAGCATACCTTAGTACTGGTTTCATTCTTTGTCAACTATAGCAAAAAGGAAACTAATCTCCCTTAGAAATAGACTCTGGATGAAAAAAAAGCCTCTTCTAATAAATTGTAATTATTAGACTATACTTTAACTAGTTCACAATATGAATATGGATCTAAGTTTGGGCAACTTCTAAGTATTTTAAATGGAAGGCTCCAAGTTAACCTAACACTGGAACTAAGTTTGGGCTGGTTCTCTAGCAGCCCCTTTTAAAAGACTGGGTTTTTCTAAGTTAAGGGTTACTCATCCATACCACATCTGACCACAAACCCACTGTGTACAGAGAATCTACCTGGGATTGCTTCTGCATCACCCCTTGGGACTTGAGAGAGTAAGGGCGATCATTGCAAACATGAGTCTCATTCTACCTGCAGTGAATGCTATCAGTAACAAAGTCCTTTGTCTCCCACCCAGGAGTCTCAAGTTTTCTGTCAGCATTTATAAAACTGTGGTTTACCTACAACTGTCAGCTTACAAAGAGAGATAAATTCCAAACCCCTTGCAGTTCTTGACAATGACATTTGCCTTGTAACTAATGTTAGGTGATTTCAGAAGTAGTTACTTTCTTTTTCTAAGCCTATGCTTTCTAATTTGCATAATTCAGGGGGTGGGCATGAAACACCATTCAACATTAATATTTTAGGATTTGATTATTGTAAATATGTCAATTAGCATGTCTGTTGTCATGTTCATAAAACATAGCTGATTATTCACTGAACTTCAGGTGCAAATTGTAAATAAACTGAGTGTAGCTAACACAACAAATAGTATTTAAGAAGTAACTGTCTGCCAATGAAGGGCCCTGAAATCAGTTCAGTGTAGGGTTGATCACAGAACAAACATTTATTTTGGAAGACGAAATCATGTTAATTTCCCAGAACCTGGTCAATGGTGTTTTCTGTTGGCCAATGCACGTACTATTGCTTAATACATTCTCAAGGGTGGCAGTTAGTCTTACAGAAGCATTAGGAAGCATCCCAAAATTTAACTACCTTTAGTTCTGTGAAATTTCACAGGAATTAAAGCAAATGGGGGCCTTCTTTGAAGGAGCAAGAGTTAAAGGAAGCAAAATGAAGAATAGAGATTTTACCTGCCTCATTAGTTTCATAAAAGTGCCTGTGATCTAATAGCAAGAAATTTTAATAGTAATTATGTATAAAACTACATTGCAAATAAATGACTATCATTTTTAAGTACTTAACAAGTACTAAACAGTGTACTTACAAAACACTTTTAAAACCACTGTAAACTTTAATGTAAATAGAACCTTGCAAAATAGTCACTTTAACTGAGAATAAGTGATATTAAATGAGAAGCTTAAGGTCATACATGTAAGTGAGGTTGATTCAGATCTAGATTTCTGACAAACATCATGTGAACTTCTCAATACTTAGTTGGAAAGACTTTTTATTAGATCATTTCCTTAGCATATTACCTTTTAATTTGTTGACTTCTTAGTTTTCCCTTTTCCCAGAATATTTTCATAATATGGCATATTTTTAAAGATGTGAAAATTATAGCTTCGCAATTTCAAAATATTTTCTCATATCCATACTAGAAAAAATAGATTTGGTTGGCTAAAATTAAAACAACACACACAAAAAATTTAAAAAAACAAACAAAACTCTGGAGGCACTGCTTAAAAAAAGTAAAGGGAACCAGTTTCTTCTACCTGCTTTGCTATTGTTGAGAGAATATTTCTGAGCTTCTCCTGAAAAGGGAGTAATTACAAGAGAATTACACGTAGATGTAGATTTACCCAGATAAAAACTTAAAATGACCTGTAAATGAAAACGTTTTTCTACCAGTGATTTGTGATCTTTGACAAACCTGAGAAAAACAAGCAATGGGGAAAGGATTCCCTATTTAATAAATGGTGCTGGGAAAACTGGCTAGCCATATGTAGAAAGCTGAAACTGGATCCCTTCCTTACACCTTATACAAAAATTAATTCAAGATGGATTAAAGACTTAAACGTTAGACCTAAAACCATAAAAACCCTAGAAGAAAACCTAGGCATTACCATTCAGGACATAGGCATGAGCAAGGACTTCATGTCTAAAACACCAAAAGCAATGGCAACAAAAGACAAAATTGACAAATGGGATCTAATTAAACTAAAGAGCTTCTGCACAGCAAAAGAAACTACCGTCAGAGTGAACAGGCAACCTACAAAATGGGAGAAAATTTTTGCAACCTACTCATCTGACAAAGGGCTAATATCGGGAATCTACAATGAACTCAAACAAATTTACAAGAAAAAAAACAAACAACCCCATCAAAAAGTGGGCGAAGGATATGAACAGACACTTCTCAAAAGAAGACATTTATGCAGCCAAAAAACACATGAAAAAATGCTCATCATCACTGGCCATCAGAGAAATGCAAATCAAAACCACAATGAGATACCATCTCACACCAGTTAGAATGGCAATCATTAAAAAGTCAGGAAACAACAGGCGCTGGAGAGGATGTGGAGAAATAGGAACACTTTTACACTGTTGGTGGGACTGTAAACTAGTTCAACCATTGTGGAAGTCAGTGTGGTGATTCCTCAGGGATCTAGAACTAGAAATACCATTTGACCCAGCCATCCTATTACTGGGTATATACCCAAAGGATTATAAATCATGCTGCTATAAAGACACATGCACACGTATGTTTATTGCGGCACTATTCACAATAGCAAAGACTTGGAACCCACCCAAATGTCCAACAATGATCGACTGGATTAAGAAAATGTGGCACACATACACCATGGAATACTATGCAGCCATAAAAAATGATGAGTTCATGTCCTTTGTAGGGACATGGATGAAATTGGAAACCATCATTCTCAGTAAACTATCACAAGGACAAAAACCCAAACACCGCATGTTCTCACTCATAGGTGGGAATTGAACAATGAGAACACATGGACACAGGAAGGGGAACATCACACTCTGGGGACTGTTGTGGGGTAGGGGGAGAGGGGAGGGATAGCATTAGGAGATATACCTAATGCTAAATGACGAGTTAATGGGTGCGGCACACCAGCATGGCACATGTATACATATGTAACTAACCTGTACATTGTGCACATGTACCCTAAAACTTAAAGTATAATAATAATAATAATAATAATAAAAGACTATTTCCAAAATTACCACTCAATTAAGCAGACCTCGGCTCACTGCAGCCTCTCTACCTCCCTGGTTCAAGCGATTTTCCTGCCTCAGCCCCCCAAGTAGCTGGGATTATAGGTGCCTGCCACCACACCCAGCTAATTTTTGTAGTTTTAGTAGAGATGGGGTTTCACCATGTTGACCAGGCTGGTCTCGAACTCCTGACCTCAAATGATCCACCCACCTTGGCCTCCCAAATTGCTGGGATTACAGGACTGAGGCACCGTGCCTGGCCTTTACCTAGTTTTTAGAAGTATAAACATTGAATGGGAAAAATCTGGATTTGAATCTCAACTCTTCCAAGTATTAGATACATCATTAAAAGGAAGTTAATATCTCTGAAACTATTTGCCT
The DNA here is from genome assembly GCF_029281585.2 of Gorilla gorilla gorilla. Lineage (NCBI taxonomy): Eukaryota > Metazoa > Chordata > Mammalia > Primates > Hominidae > Gorilla > Gorilla gorilla. The sequence continues at coordinate 126,435,426 of NC_073236.2, forward strand.
CCTCTCTAAAAACAGTAATAATAATACTTCCTTTACAAGGACTTTATGAGGATTGTAAGGGGGAAAAATATGCAAAATGTTTAGTATATATATATATTTTAAGGGGAATCACTTAAGTAAATATTAATAATTTTTGATATTACTATATGATATACTACATACATCACTTTTATGATGATATCTACCTAAATGAGAGAAGAAAAGAGAGTTAAAGAACCTACTTTTATTTTTCTGTAAAAAAGTTTTTCTTAGTAACTAAAGCTGATAAACAAGAAATATTTCTATAAATGTTATTAAGAAATACGGGGTAAATGCCAGGATAAATAGGTTAAAACACTGAAAGCTATTGCTTTCTTGGAACAAGAATTATCAGAAAGAGGTAAGTTGGGTTATTGCTATTTTTTATTATCAGCCTCGTAGTACAATTTATACCCCTTTGTACATGTATCACATTGATAACAATGAAAAATTACATTTAAGAAGAGAAACACATTAGATGGGGAAATGGAAATACGTAGTCAGTTTCTTAATGCACTAGGATAGTTGTTTACAACCTAAAATTGCCAAATTAAAGCACCTTGATACTTGAATATGGTTGCATTTTCTGAAAAGAAAATCAAATTGAACTATGTTTTTACTTCCATTCTGTATTTTGAAAACATAAAACAGCATCTCTCCCTTCTACTCTTTTGTCTTTTCCAGTCCCTTCCAGAGTTAACACCAATTAGAAGGGAGCGTGTTCCCTTCTAATGATGATTGGCAGGTATTTTCTTTCTGCGCTCTTCTTCATTATCCAAATTTTCAAAATGGGCACAAAGTCTTACCATATTTTTCTTCATTTGCTATGGAAATCCCTCTAAAACAATGTAGCTATAACAAGAAAAGCAAAGAAATTAGAAAGTCATGCATTATTTCATGGAATGGCACTTAGAGATACAGGCATAAAGCCCAGTGTTTTCTATAGAGCTCTTGATGACATAATTACCATCTCATTAGCCAAAAGTTGTATAAGGAGACATATTCTACATGGATGAAAAACACGTCAATAGTCTTCTGGCATTAGTTGCCTCCCTTCACACTGAGGCTACACACTCCCAGACTCATTCATTAGAAGCCTGACCAAGTCACCATCATTCATTAACTGTCTCTTTACTGAACAGGAAAAATGAATGGAGCCCTCTAATCTGACATTAATAAATTGCAACCATTTGGGGAAGTATTCAAATGTAAAATGCTAAGGTTCATTATTGAAATTATATTTGATGACTTGTGTTTGTTCTGCCTCATTTAAAGATAAAATGTTCACAGGACTTTATCCCTGATGGTGGGTGATAATGGATACTCTAGCCAAATTGTAGAGTAAGTCTAAGCAGGGTTCATTGGGACTAAAATGCAGATCCATAGCCTGTTAATGCTGGGAGAAGACTTGGAGGCCATACAGAAGTAATTGTCAAACTTGTAGAAATCAATATTTTTTCTTTAAAGAAAAATGTACTTGAAAAAAATAGGTGAATCAGATGACCTTGCTCACCTGTTTATCCATTGAAAAAGTGAGGATCAAAAATAAAAGCAAATATGTCACTACAATTCTTTCTTCAGATGCTAATCATAGTCTGTCAGGAAAAATTGCTTTCCTCGTACATCCTCTCATAGCATTTGTAAATGGTTTCTTTATAAGTAAGTAGGTATAGAAAAAATTAATAAATAATACATAATATTTACTTTGTATTTCTGTATTAAAGGGTTTTCAAATGTGTGTGAGGTATGTGTTTGAGATGAGGGCTGGAGACACACTTTAAAGATAAAGTGACACTTGAAGTGTCTTTGAAAGATGAGTATGGATTGCATCAAATGTGCTGTTATTTTCCTTTGCCTCTTTCATTTTAACAAGACTGTGACTTTTTGAGGAAAAAGCTTTATTCATATTAGTAAATACAATGCTTAGAATGATGTCTGGAATCGAGCATATAAATACAGCTTGCATATTTCAACTGAAGTTTAATTTGAGTGCATACATTCAAAAATCTAAACATAAGTTAGAAACATAGATTTGGCTTCAAAAACCGCACATTTTTTTCAATATTCATTGGTTGCTAGATGAAGTTTGACTTTGCTGTGGCTACTTTTGATGGAATAATTTTTTAAAAAAAAAAAATCCCTGTTACATCTCTCCAATACAGTCACTTTTTCTGAAATGTGCCAGCTTTCTTTATGGGACTCATGCATTTGCATAATTCAAATGGACATTGGAATGTTCATGAAATCCAATATTCTACAATATTGCATGTTTAAAAATCTTGTGTGTTTTAAATTCTGTGTTTAAAAATCTGTATTATATTCTGTGTACCAATTCAGGAAAGATTGAATAGATGTTCAACAAGTTCAGAAATAAATATGGCATAATAGAGTACAGGGATGATTCACTAATACAGAAAGAATATTTAAAATGTCAATGAACAGATTAAAAGTATATTACAAATGCTATTTGTGAAAACAAAAAGATGATGGGGAAGAAGTTTTAGCAGCACTCAAAGTAATATAAAATTCCTATGAAAAGATTCTGACGAACCAAGTTAATGTTTTTGAAAATGGGAACAGGAGTAAGACAATCAGCTCTATGTTTTTTCACTCATTAATTCAGTTATCAAACATAAACTAAGAGTCTACTCTACTTCAAGAAGAGGAGTATAAGAGTCAAACAAGGCCAGTATCTTTTCACAAGACTTTTCTCATGTCTCCATTGACAAAATTATTATTATTTATTAACTTTAGGAAAGAGGACTATGGTACATGTCGACTCTTCTATTGTCTTCACTTTTCCTGTCTACACACGTCACAATCTTCAGAGGCTGCTGTCACCCCATTTTGTTCCTTAAATATAAAAGTAATTGAAATGGTAACATCTATACCAGTGTGTACTCAATAATTATTTGCTATGTATCAACCAAATCTTAATTTGTTCCTTTCAAACATAGTTCAGTAGAAACTCTTTATGCTACATATGTGCAACTATGTGCCAAAAATTGTGACAATGTCCTAGGAAAACACAAATAAAAGACACAGCTATTGTCTATAAGAAGTTGAGACTAATGGATGGGGGCAGACATATACACATGAAATTTCAAAAAACAACTTGTCTAGGTATGTTAGTTGAGGTGAGGACTAGTTAAAATGTAGCGTAAAAATAAAGATGATGTTTCATTAGGATTTTGAGCATCTAGGTTGAGTGACTGAAAATTCACTTCAACCAGCAGTTGTTCTAGGTGAAGGAAATGTAACTGATGACTCATTGTAAGGCTGAAAACCTTTCCTGATCATGGTGTTAAAGGATTTCCAGGAACTGGCTTCAACAAATGCTCTCAACCTCATCTTCAACTCCATCATACATCCTGCACTCTAGTTCTAGGAATCAACATTCATGAAACATTCTGCTCACTTTTCTACTCCTTTATACTCTTGCTCTTTTATTGTCCATTAGTGTCTCATGCACAATTACCTTGAAGGAAGTTTACTTACCTGTCAAAGCTCAGTTCAAGTAAAATATTCAGTACCAAGTTCTCTCCTTATATACGCATAAGAATACACACATTATGTTCTTATATAATAAACACAACATTAGATTTAAACATCCTCTGGTCTGTGCAATTCATCTACTTTTTTCCCCATCTCTATTATGGTACATATATTATACACAAAGTTTTTATATGTGGCTCTTCCTCCCCTACTACACAATGGCTTACATTTTTGTGGGGTCTGTGACTTATTCAACCTGAATTCTCTAGTTTTCAAAGAAAGAAGTCCTCTAAATATGCCTAGTGAATAGAATTTGGATAATACAGTATTTTGTTTCTTACTGAGATTTTTTAATAAATAAAAACAAAAAAAGATCAGACTCAAGTTGTCAGAAGTGTAATTCTGTGTTTATGTAATATTGTTTTACCTCAGAACTTGTATTTTGACCATTACTCTAAAAAGTCATACAGCATTGTAATAACAGCACAATAATTTTTATTTAAAGTAATTAGGGGATTACAATTAAAGTAATTGGGGGAAAATTACTCAGAATTTTGCAAATATGCAGAGATTTTACGGTTTTCTCTTTGACCTGCCTAGAGCTAACACTAAAATAACCCATATAAAACTGTAAATTTTCTTGTTGAAAACTGTCACACAAGTTCAACACAATTATTTGAGGTATTTGCTTTGTGTCTGTTTTAGAGCACACGTGTTATTATAAAGCAAAACATTTTTCATACTTCCAAATGAGGGGAAAATTCTCAAATTCAAGCAATTCTACAATTTTCTCTAATTCTTCCATAAATACATCTAAGGCATTAAATAAAAACTTAAATACAGTACATTTTAATGTCTGAAACATATCAAGTTATATCACCTCTATCATGTATTTATTTATACTTTTATATTTTTAATGCACTTTATTTTTAGAATGCTTATTAGATATACAAAAAAATGAAACAGGTAATATGGAGTTCCCATATATTCTGTCATACAGCTTCCCCCATTATGAACATCATATATTAGTGTAATATATTTATTACAATTAATGAACCAATATTGACACATTATTATTTACTAAAGTTCACTGTTTATTCAGATTTTTAAAGTTATTACCTAATGTAATTTTTCTATTCCAGTATCCCATCTAGGATATTATATTACTTAGTTACCATGTTATATATATGTATAGTAACTAAGACTATACATGTCTGTAATTATTTTTGTATGTTTTTTTCTGGATCTATACATAACTAAACAAGGGTTCACACTACTGTCTCTTACTTAGCCCATTAGCACATGGATCAGTCTAGTCTCCTTCAATGTATTATCTGTAAATCCCCACTCCATCAATGAGAAACTTGACTTCTACAATCTGCCATTTATATACTTAATTGTTCAGTTCAGTAAATATGTATAGAAGTATCAACATTGTTAACCCATATTTCCATGGAAAACAACTTCAGTAACTAGATTGCAGTGCCTATGTATAATTTCTTTTGCCTTTAATCTTACAGTCCTCACTCATTTAAGAAGTTAATCATCATCTTTCCCCTCCTTGTCCACCACCACTCTCTTCAGTGAGGTTGTTTTTTACATTTATATTACAGTTTAGATTCATTGTCATACTCTGCATTACTTCACGGGATTTTCCCACCTCTGAAATAAATTCTTTCACATTTGCATACATTATAGTTCACTATCTGTGTTATAAAGTTCTATGGGTTAAGGGAAAGGCATAGTGTCATGTAGTCACCATTATATTATCATGCAGAATTGTTTCTCAGCTCTAAAACCTCCCCTACCTTTCACCAGTCTTCTCTCATTGCCTCCAGAATCCATGGCAACCACTGATCATTATACTGTCTCAAATTCTGCCTTTTCCAGAATGTCATATAATTGGAATTATACAGTATGTAGCCTTTGCAGACTGGATTATTTCACTTATCTATGTTAATTTAAATTTCCTCCAGGTGTTTTCATGGCTAGGTAACTCATTTATTTTTAAAGGTAAAGAATGTTCTATTAAATGTACCACTGTTTATTTTTTCATTCATTTTAAAGAGTGTTTTGGTTGTTTCTAGTTTTGGGCAGTTATGAATAAAGCTATGAAAAATATTTGTGTGGATATTTTGAGTGGCGTACATATTTGAAAGCAATTGAGTAAATACTTGGGAAGATGATTGCCACATCAATGGAAAAACTATGTTTAGCTTTGTAAGAAACCACCAAACTGTCCCCCAAGATGAATGACCTATTTTCTTTTTCCATCGGCAACCAGTGAAGAGTTTCCATTGCTGTACAGCCTCAATAGCTTTAGCGTGGTCTGATTTTTGCATTTTAGCTATTTTAGCAGGAGTAAAGTGCCATTTTATTATTTTCCTTAGTAAGGTTTTTGTTTAGGTCTGTTGCCCATTTTTAGTTGAGTGACTTGTTTTCTTATGTTGAGGTTTAAGTGCTCTTTGCATATTTTAGATACAAATCCTTTGTCAAATATGTGTGTTTATGAATACTTTAACCCAGTCTGTGACTTGTCTTTACATGCTTTTAACAGTGTCTTTAACAGAAATTTGTTTTTTGTTGTTGTGGTGATGGTGGTTGTTGTTTGTTAATGAAGTCCAACTTACCAGTTTTTTTCTTTCAAGGACTGTGTTTTTGGTGTTATAACTACATACTCATTACCAAGCCCCAAATCACCAAGATTGTCTCCTATATTTTCTTCTAGAAGTTTTATGGTTTTGCATTTTACATGTAGCTCTATGCTTTATTTTGAGTTATGATGTATAAGATACGTGTCTAGATTAATTTTGTAGCATATAGATCTCCAATTGTTCAAGCCCCATCTGTTGGAAAGGCTATCCTTTGTCCATAAATTGTCTTTGCTCCTTTGTCAGAGATCAATTGGCTATATATTGCAGGAGCTTATTGTTTTCCATTGATCTCATTACTGTAACTTTATAGTAAGCTTTGAAATGCAGTTGTCAGTCCTCTGATCTTATTCTTTGTCTTAACTATTGTGTTGGTTATTTAGGGTCTTTTTGTCTCTTCTTGTAAGCTTTAAAATGAATTTGGTAATAACTACAAAGTAACTTGCTAGAATTTGGTTTGGGATTGTGTGAATCTGTAGATCATATTGGGAAGATAAACAGTTTAACTATATTGAGTCTTCCAATCCTTAAACAGAGAATATCTCTATATTTATTTAGATATTTCATTTCTTTCATGAAGATTTTAGTATATACAGATATTGTTAGTTTATACTTAACATATTTCATTTTTGGTGCTATTTTAAATTGCATTGTGTTTTTAATTTTAATTTCAAATTCCAGTTGTTGAACTTATATATCAGAAAACAATTGACTATGGTATATTAATTGTTTTATCCTGTGGTTGTGTTAGACTTCTCACAGTTCAAGGGATGTGTTTGGCAATTCTTCAGAATTTTTCTACATAGACAATTATGTTACCTGTAAATGACAGATGGTTTTAGTGCTCTCTTCTCATTCTGTATACCCTTGATTTATTTCCTTATCTTATTGCACTAGTTACAACTTCAGTTCAATATTGGATAAGAAGAGTGGGACAGGACATCCTTCCTTACTCCCAATTTTAGGAGGAAAGCATCTACTTTCTCACAGTTAATTATAATGGATGCAGTAGGCTTATTGTAGATAAAGAATAGGTTTATTGTTGTAGATAAACAATGGATGCAGCAGGTTTATTGTAGATACACAGTAGGTTTGTTATTGTAGATAAACAATAAACCTACTGTATCCATTATAATTAACTGTGAGAAACTATTTTGATAAAGTGAAGAGTTTCCCCTGTAGTTCTAGTTTGCCGAGATTGTTGTTATTACATTAATGAATTTTGGATTCTTTCAAATGTTTTTATATCAACTTATATAATTGTATTATTTTTTCTCTTTAGCCTTCGATGTGGTAGATCACATTAATTGCCTTTTAACTGTTAAAGTAGTCTTGCAAATCTGAAATAAATCCCACTGGTTGTGGTTATATATGTATGTGTGTATACACACACACACATGCACACACACACACACACACATATATATAGTTGGATTTGACTTGTGAATATTTTGAGGATATTTTTCCATGTTAAATAAAATATATTGGTCTGATATTTTTCTTTCTAGTAATATCTTTATTTGGCTAGGGTATTCGGGTAACAATGATTTCACAGAATTCCTTTTGAGGAATTTTCTGATTCTTTTCTCTGTAAGAACTCACAGAGGATTTGTATTCCTTCTTCCTTAAAGATTTGGTACTCCAAAGAAACCATCTAAACCATGTGTTTTTTTTTTGCAAACTTATTAATTATTGATTCATTTTTTTAGAAGGTAAAGGCCTATTTATATTATCTTTTTCTCCTTATGTGAGTTTTGGTAGTTTTTGTCTTTTCGGGAATTAGTCCATTTTATCTAAGTTAGAAAATGTGTGTGTATAGAATTGTTTATAGCATTCTTTCATTATCTTTTCATGTACATGGGATTAGCAGTGATAACCTTTCATTTCGGATATTAGTAGTTTGTGTTTTTCTATTTTTTTCTGTTACCTTGGCTAAAGGTTTATAAACTTTATTAATATTTTCAAATAACAAGGACTTACGCTTGCTATTTTTCTCTATTATTTTTATTTTTAAATTTCTTTGATTTCTGCTATAATTATTATTTTTTCTGCTGGCTTTAAACTTAACCTGGTCTTCTATCTCTAGTTTTCTGAGGTGAAAGCTTAGATCATAGACATGAGACCTTTCATTTTTTTCAGCGTATGCATTTAATATTTTAAGTTGCCTTCCAAGCACTGCTTTTGCTTCTTCCCACACAGTTTTATTTTCATTTTAATCTAGATCAAAGACTTTTTAAATGTCTTGAAAATCAACCCATGTATTTAATCTCCAAATATGTTAGAATTTTCCAGTTATCTTTCTGATACTAATTTCTAGTTTAATTCCACTGTGATTAACGAACATATGTTGTATGATTTATATTATTTTAAATTTGTTAAAGTGTATTTCATGTGAACTTGATGTGATGTAAATTCTGCTGTTGCTGGTCGAACTATTCCATTATTGTCAATTAGATCAAGATGTTGCTGTTCTTCAGTTCAGCTACATCCTATTGACTTAATTCTGCTCAATCTATCAATGACTGAAAGAGAAGTGCTGAAATCTTCAGCAGCAATAGTGGATTTACTATGTTTCCTTTCAGTTCTATCAGTCTTTGCTTTACATATTTTGATGCTCTATAGTTAGCTGCATATTAGTAAAGATTTTTATGTCTTCTTAAAGACTTGACCCATTTTTCACTACATAATGCCTACTTATTAGCTCCAATAATTTCACTTATTAGCTCTAATAATATCACTACATAATGCCCACTTATTAGCTCTAATAATGCCCACGTATTAGTTCTAATAATAATTTCAATTTTTCATTCATCACTATAGAATGCCCACTTATTAGCTCTAGTAATCTCACTATATAATGCCCATTTATTAGCTCTAGTAATCTCACTATATAATGCCCATTTATTAGCTCTAATAATTTCTCAGCTTTGTTTGCAATTAATATAGCTACTCCAACTTTGGCTTAATATTAGCATGGTAAATCTTTTTTCTTTCCTTTGTCTTTATTTTTAACGGAGGCTTCTTTTAGACAACCTATTGTCTGTTCTTATTTATTTTCTGTTTTCATTGCTGTTATCCACTCTGATGAGCTTTATATTTTAATTAGAGTATTTAGGCAATTCATATTTAAAGTAATTATTAATATGGTTGGTTAGTTATGCGTATGTGCCACATTTTAAGCTTTTTTCTACTGTTATATTTTTTCTTTTTCTTCCTTCTTTTTCTGCTGTCTCTAGCTTTAGTCAAATATTTTGTATCATTCTGATTTATTTCCTTTCTTAGTGTATCAGTTATACATCTTTAAAAAAAGTAGTGTTTTTTTTCAGAGTATACTATATATATTTAACTGATCTAAGTCTACCTTAAAATAACTCTATATAGCTTGACATGTGGTGTAGGTACCTTAAAACAGAGATATTCTTATTTTCTGTATTCTGATCCATGTTATTTTTATCATGTGTTTCATTTACCATATATTATAACCACCCAATATGTTATTGATGCTGTTACTTTGAAGAGAGAGTTATCTATTAGATCAATTAAGAAAAAGAAAAATATTTTTATTTTATTTTCATTTATCCCTTCTCTGAATATCTTTTTTCTTCATGTAGATTAGAATTTTTACATATGTTTTCCTTCTCTCAACAACTTCTTTTACCATATTTTTGCAGAGCAGATCTAGTCGGGACAAATTCCCTTGGTTCTTGTTGGTCTGAGAAAGTGTTTTTTATTCTTCATTTTTGAAGGATTATTTCCCTGGATATAGAATGCTAGGTTGGTGTGGTTTTTCTGGCAACACTTTTAAAATTGCAATCCATTTTCCTCTTGCTTGGATGGCTTCTGATATGTCCAGTGTGTTTTTTTAATCCTTTTTTTTTCTGTAAAGATAAGTTGATATTTTCACCTCTGGTTTCCTACAAGACACTATGTTGGGCTTTCTTCAGTTTGAATACAATATGTCTAAGTGTAGATTTTTTTATATATATATTATGCAACTTAGTATTCTCTGAACTTTCTGGATCTATGGTTTGGTGTCTCTCATTATTTTTGAATATTCTCAACCACTATTACTTCAAATATTTCTTCTGCCCTTTTATTCTTTCTCTCCTCTCTGTTATTCTCGAATATTCTTTTCTGATTTCTTTTCCATTTTTTCTTTTTTATTTCATGTTTGGAAATTTCTATTTACTTATCTTCGAGTTCTCTGATTCTTTCCCCATCTATGTCTAGACTACTGGTGAGCCCATCAAAGACATTTTTTTTTTTGAAATTTGTTTAAGTATTTTTGAGTTTTAGCATGTCCTATTCATTCCTGAAGTTTTATATCTCCAGTTATATTAGTCATCAATTCCTTCATACTGTCTGCTTTATATATTAAAGCCTTTAACATATTTATGATCATTATTTTAAATTCCTTGTCTGATATTTCCAATACTTTTGTCTTATCTGAATCTAGTTCTGATGCTTTCTTTGTCTCTTACGACTGTGTATTCTCTTGCCTTTAAGCTTGCCTTTAATTTTTTGTTGATGTCCAAATAAGATGAATCAGGTAATAGGAAAAGAGGTAAAGAAGCTTTGATGTGAAATTGTATGTTAACATGACTAGAAGTTGGGCAGTGTTGTTTTTTCGTTGTTGTTGTTTGTTTCTTTTGAGATGGAGTCTCGCTCGCTCTTGTCGCCCAGGCTGGAGTACAGTGACGTGACCTCAGCTCACTGCAACCTCCGCCTCCCAGGTTCAAGCGATTCTCTTGCCTCAGGAGAAATGAGAAATCCTGTCATCATGCTCCCAAGTTGCTGGGATTACAGATGCCCACCACTGTGCCTGGCGAATTTTTGTATCTTTAGTAGAAATAGGGTTTCACCATGTTGGCCAAGCTGGTTTAAACTCCTGATCTCAGGTGATCCGCCCGCCTTGGCCTCCCAAAGTGCTGGGATTACAGGTGTGAGCCACCGCACCTGGCCTGGAAGTTGGGCAGTATTTAATGTTTGTTATATGTATAGGTGACCGAGGCTCCAATTTCTTCTAATGTTATTTTTTACCCCCGACTCATTGTCTTTACATTTCCCTAAGAACTCCTTAAATAGTCCAGGAGTTGCAATTCCTTTAGCTGTAATTCCATGTTGTTATGTTGGAGCCCTGTTGATGTGATGTTAAGGTATGAAAGAGGTGGAGAAGTACTCTATAATCTTCTTAGTAAATCTTAGACTTTTTAGTAGCCATTGCCCATGACCTTAGACCTTCAAAGTTCCTTAGATTTTTCCTCTTACTTGAGGTCATTGAGAAAGGCTGAAAGGGGCTGAAGGTGGTTAATTGTTCATCCTCCAATTTAAATAAGGCTCAGATAAAGTGTTTTCAATTGGAGTATAGGCTTCTTATTAAGAAAACTCTGGGCATATTTTAAATGGCTATTTTTGTCTTGCCCTACCTAAAACATAATAGGGTTTTTCTTGGCACTTCACTGGGGACTCCTGGTCAATTTCCTGCAAGTAAAACCCATGAATGGGTGAGGGTACTCATAAGACTGATTCCCCAGGAATTTCTCCCTCTCAAAAGCTACTCAGCATTTAGTCTCCAACAACTCATGAAAATTGCCATTTAAATGTTCCAACCAATTTATGGTTCCACCAGCCTCTATTTCAGGTAAGCTAAAGTTCGCTGTGATTCTCTGCATTTGCCTATCTCCGGATTTTGGGGTGACAGATTATCCTGTGACCTCAATTAAATGACGAATCCAAGGTAAGTCACTGATTTTCAGAATTTTTAGCTTTTTGTTATTTGGGGGATTAAATTGATGACTTCCAAGCTGTTTAAATGTCCAAGTTAAAACCAGAGGTAACACATCTCACTTTTTTTTTCTGTTAATCTTCCACAGTGCTGTCATAGTGAATGCCTAAACACCAAACTGTTCTTTCCAATAGGCTTCTCTTGGTCCCTTTTTCTAAAGAGTAAACTCACAATATCCTGCATAATTTGTCCCAAACCTCTCTCTTCTCACTGTATGGCATTCAAGTTCTCATTGACTTGGTTTGACTGTTTTTCACAGATCTGTGATTCTGAATGTGTTGTTTTGTATACATCACATGTTCACTTGCCTTTCTTACACCCTCCCTCATCCAACTGGCAAGGCCATAGTCATTTGATTGCCAGTTCTATGATTTACTCCTTAGAACACTTACTGCTCTATCATCCATAACATTTTGAATATACAAAAAAAGTCTTATAATAAAACTATTATTATCATAATGTGTCAGTCTCTCAGATTAATCCCAAAGCAGTCTCTAGTTCTAATTTATCTCTACTGCCTAAAAGAAGAACAATATCTAATGAAAGTTGAAAGTTTCTTTTGAAAAGAATGAAACAGGTCAGATACAGTGGCTCACACCTATAATCTCAACACTTTGTGAGGCCATGGTGGGAAAATCGCTGAAACCCAGGAGTTCAAGACCAGCCTGGACAATGCAGTGAGGCCTCATCCCTACAAAAAAATAAAAAATTAACAAGGCATGGTGGCATGTACCTATAGTGTCAGCTACTTGGGAGGCTGAGGAGAGAGGATTGCTTGAGCCCAGGTATTCGAGGCTGCACTTAGCCATTATTGAACCACTGTACTTTAGCCTGGGCAACAGAGTGAAACCCTGTCTCAAAAAAAAAAAAAAAAAAAGAAGAAGAAGAAGAAGAAAGAAAAACCCTTAGAACTCAGTATCTTTATCATTTAACAGTGATTAGCAATGTGTTGCATATCTTTTTTGCCTTGATTTAAAGTCATACTAAGAATGGAGCATTCTAGATTCTGGTATCATAAATAATGAATAAACAATTTTAAGAGTGTCATAATTTAAAGATGGTGCTATGTCCAAAACTGAGTTGAAACTACAACTTTTCCATGTTGTTTTTAACATAGACATCTGCAATTTAAGAATGTACTTAATCTAGGTTTAGCTTACTTTGAGGAGAAATATGCCAGTTAATAATAATAATTACATCTGACATTTACTAAGTACTTTTTAATTTATCAAGCATTGTAGTTCAGTACCTCAAAAGCATTATCTTACTTGGCACATAACTCCTTCAGTTCAGAGATATTTTTATTTATATTTTATGAGTGCATAATTTTACTAGAAATGCATTTCCACTAATATAATGAGAGATCCTATCACAGCCTGTCATCAAGCGGTGGGCCAGGCTGTCCTGAGCCAGTTGACAGTCATTTAGCTTTGCATTAGTGTGTTGGACAAGTTATTGACTGCAATGATTACTTGATGAAACAAGCAATTAAAATGGATTCTGCCAAGGATGAAAAATAGTGGAAGCCTTATTTGTTTTAAATTTCTGTTCTCATCTCCCATTGCTGAGCCAACCCTGCTAACACTTTACTCTGATCAGCCAATGTAAAAGCAGATATGATGGCCCGAGAGTACCATAAGTGAATGGAAAGGGAGAGATAGAAGCAGAGAAGAAGCATGGGGAAGTTTTGTGCCAGGAACTATCTTAGTCAATTTTAGCAAATTATCTGGTTTAAGCCTCGTAACAGCTTTAAGAGTTAAATTTTCCATATGAGGACACTGATAATCCCAGAGATACAATTACTTGTCCAAGCCCATATAGGTGAATAGGAAGCAATATAGCATTTCAGAATCTGATTTAAGTGCCTAGAGTTCTTTCTGCCATATTACAATATAGTGATTTTATTAAGGGAAAATGTTAAGTTGTCACCTGTGTTTTTAGAATGGTTAACAAAGTGGATAATTTATATATTTGTAGATAGTCCTTGCAAATAATCTGAGGATTCTAAATACCTAATAGAGAACTGAGTTCAACTTGAAGCTAAAGGGATACAGCGAACTGAGCTGGAATCATAAGAGAGGATGTCATCTGAGACATACCATATCCATAGAGTAGGCTGTAAAAATCAGAATTGCTCTGAAGATCTCAGAAATATTTGCTCCTTTAATTTAGAATTTGAATTGCTAAGTACCCCAAATTTTTCAATGGTTTGTATGCAACCTCTACATTCACCAACTTGCAAGCATATGATCATGACTGCCTCAGATATCGGGAGCCTATGTAAGCAGTTATGCTTTATAATATGCAGTTATATAAGCTTTCATTAGAATAGTTTACACTCTCTCTGTTAAAGCATAAGTTAGTAACTTAGCGTTAGGGGAGGGTAATCACACCAATACAGACAGGGGTGAACTCGTGCAGAACATAAATACTCTCTTTGCTTATGTGTATGTTACTCAAGGGAACCAGGGAAATAACAAATTCCCAATTACAATGCAGTAAACTTTAAGAGGAGCAGAGTGAGCTTTGTTCTTTTATGGTTGGTGTATTTCCAAAAAACACTTTCTTCTTCTTTCCCAATTCTTTTTCTAGTTTCTCCTAAATTGGTGTTTCTTTAGGTGGAAGCAGTATCTCAGACCATAAAGCACTAAACCCATTTGAAGCACTTAAGTTAATTATTGTATTCATAAAATCTAGGTTGATCTGTCTCATAGCAAAATCAGTTAGTATAATTTTACCTTCTTCTTTTTAAAACGCCAACGAACTATAAGTGGTGCTTCTATGTAGAAATATATAAGTAGAACTGAGTTTTTACTTATAGAAATTATATCAAATGATAAGTGAAGCAAAGTGTTTTTATTCTATAACCTGGATTTAAAAATATATAATCTCTGCAATATATATTAAAGAAACTATAATTAATTTTAAGAAGTTAAATGGGGAAAATAAAACAAAAAAAAATGTTCCATCCTTAGACAGATGACCTATAATTTATTTTATTTGATTCAAGCTATATCTTTAACTAGTAGTATCAGGATCACAAGTCATTTTGAAATGTCATAAAAATGTTCCAAGTTTGTGGTTGGTTTAAAGGACCTTAGAGGGACTATTTGTGGTTTTGTACTTTCTCTGTTCAGTGATCCACTTGCAGGTTATTCTGAACCTCCTTGGGAAAAGATGAAAGTAGGATGGCATTTTGGAAATAATTCTTCATTCTGAAACCTCCTTGAGTAATAGACTAGATGAAGTATAGTTATATATTTGGCAGTGGAAAGCAATCTCTCCTGTCAAATTTCCCATTCATTTTTATTTCTGGATTTATTCTTCCTACTTTTGCTCAAATACCAACACATAAAGAATGTCCACAGATATAGGCTCTAATAACGACTTCTGGGAATTTAACACATTTTAAAAGACTGAAGGATAGTAAGAAGAGAGTTTTTAACAGATTCCTTATGGAGGGAAAAGAATACTGTTAGATGAAACAAAAATGGAAAAAAATCTTTTATTGATAGATGTAGCTTATATTTTCTTCCTTTTCTCCTAATTGAATTGTGAATATTTTATTATCAAAATTCACAAAATTTTGATAGAATATGCAAAATATTTCCTGAGTTACAGTTTCTCATTTAGAAACATTTGCTTTAAATTCTCATATAGATCCAATAACTGTTCTGTCCATTTTCCTGTTGACTACTTTTTCCACCTTGACTTGGGATACTCCAGAAGAGATATCCTTGTTGTTAACAAGGAAATAAGCTAATATAAAAGGGATATATTAAAGTGAGATTATAGGCCATATACTAAGAACTAAAAAGTTGAGTTTGGTGGAAACATAAAAGATTATGTAGTTAAATGCTCACAACTTTCCCTTATACCACTAAATAAACAGAAAATAAAAATATTACAAAGGGTAAAAAAAACAGAAAAGATGCCTGCAACATTTTTAGTCAGATACATATTTGCATAGGTATTTCTATATATTCATAGAAATATCTAGCACCTTTTCTTTGAAAATAAGAAAGTATAAAGGAAGAAATTGATTTTGACATTACCCTAGAGAGTTTAAATGGATCCTAACCAAATACAGACACAAGTCAAACAACACTGACCATCCAAGCATTTTACACTGATCAAGACAATGGCAAAAAGGTTGAACTTACGACAAATACAGAAATAAGTAAAATTTGTGTTATTTTTTAAAGAAATAAACTGTCTGTGATTAATCTTTTTCCCATTTATGAAACTTAAATGACATATCATTTCTTTGTAAATTGTAGACAGGGTGTTTAATTATATAAAAATGAAACCTACATTCTGTCTTTATGGAGTTTATGGAAATAAGGTAATACAGATTAATTTACGCTAAAGTTTTAAAAATTAATCATTAATATTAGAGAAACAAGGATCAAAAACATCTAAGTAAGCTGTAGCTCAGATAAGAAGGCATAGACCCATTTCTTCTTGCTCCCTCTCACTAGGCACAACCTTAAATACTGCAAATGGTACAAAAAGCAAATAAAGGATAACTCTGCGGGTGGTAGAAATAGAAGAGCTGGTGGGGGGACCCAGGATTTGAGCAACAACACAACATCAAGATGCCTTGTGTCCTCCCACCTGACAGAGGAAGGCCATCAATATCCAGTATGTCTTTCCCCCATAACATAGTAGCAGAAGGCAGCCCAGATAGGCCCATTGTTTCTCCAGATCAAACAGGAGTCCCCAGGATAGCACCAGCTGAACTTAAGACATGAGAGTGCCTCTCCTTACCCACTTGCCCTGAGACTTCTTTTTTCTACCACGGGATACCTAGGCTACAAGACAGAGCCTGCAGGAGAGACTGAACAATACCGGGCAACTTAGCAGGTCTTGGAAGCCTCTTTGTCCTCATTGGACTGAGATTCTCTGTTCTTGATCAGATGTATTAGACCACTTCATGCTGCTATAATAGAATACCACTGACTGAGTAATGTATAATGAACAGAAATTTATTTGCAGCAGGAGCCAATCCTCATCAAATTTCACATTCATTTTTATTTCTAGATTTAATCTTTTGATTTTTGCTTAAATGTCTACATTTAAAGAGTGTCCACAGATACAGTATAGGTTCTAGTGATGCACTGTGGAAATTTAATACGTAGTGAAACACTCAAGGATAGTACAAAGAAAGCTCTCTTATTTTTACTACCTTCAGGGTTCTCCTCTATATTTGTCTTTTCACTACTTCTAGTGCTTAAGGTTGTGTCTCGTGAGAGACAGCAAGAAGAAATGGGTCTATGCCTTCTTGTCTGAACCACATTTCATTTAGATGTTTTTGATCCTTGTGTCTTTTATAATAATGATGATAAAAGAATCAATCAACTAGACATAAAAATTCTAAATATGTACTGACCACAAGATCATATTTGCAAAATAACGTGAAACAAAAACTGATAAAGAGTTGAAAGCAGAGATTCACTACTGTAATTGCAGATTCCAACACTGTCATTATAACAATGATAATAATGATAGAATTATTGGAAAATCAGCAATGACCTGGAATATCTAGAATATCTGCACATTTAACTAAGAAGATCTAACTACCACATATAAACACTCCGTTCAATTACAGCAGAACGCACAATTTTTTTCAGACCTTCATGGAATACTCATCAAGATAGATCACAGACATAAGTAGACATTAATCAAGCCTCAACAGACTTAAAAAAAGAAATAATTTAAATTGTGTTATGTAGTTTTTATATCAAACTAGAAATAAATAACAAAACAAGAGGAATCTGAGAACATGTGGGAAATAATATATTTTTAAATGATCCATGGGTGAAAAAGGAAGTCTCAAATAATTTAAAAACAAATACATAGATGTGAATGATTTAAAAGATACAAAATGTTATGTCAGATAGAACTAAAGAAGCGATTAGAGAAAAACTGATAGCAGTGCAGGCTTACATTAAAAATGAGAGGTCTCAAGTTGATAATCTACATTTCTATTAACAAAAGTAGAAACAGAAGAGCAAAATAAGCTCAAAACAAAAAGAAAAAATAATAAAAAATCAAAGCAGAAATCAATAAAATTGAAAACAGAAAAGCAATAAAGAAAATTAATATAATCAAATATCTTTCAAATGTTTATCAATAAAATTCATAAAACTCCAAAAATACTAAACAAAAATAACAAAAAGACAGCTATTGCTCATGTCAAAATTAAAATAAGAAATAACGCTCTTGATTCTGTAGCTTTTAAAAAGATAAAGAGAATAATACGAACAACTTCATGCTCATAGTTTCATCAACTTAAAATAAATGGACTAATTTTTTGAAAACACAAACTATCAAAAATTACAAAGATAAAATTAACAATGTAAAATAGCTCCATTACAATCAAAGCAATTCAATTATTAATTAAAAGATCCTGAAAAATAAAATTCCTGGCTGAAACAGTTTCACTGGAGAATAGTGATAAACATTTAAGAAGTAATTATTACTAAATTTATACAAGCTTTACCAGAAAATAGAAATGAAGTGAAAATTTCCTAACTATTCTTATGAAGTATTACACTAATACCCAAGCCAGTGTACAAAAAAGAAAATAATTGATTAGTATCCCTCGCAAATATAGATATAAAAATCATTAACAAAATACTATGAAATAAAACTCAATAATATATAAAAATAACTATACACATGACCTAGTGTGTTTATTCCAGCAATACAAGGATGGTTCAACATTAGAAAATCAGTCATTGCAATGAACAATATCAACAGGCTAAAGAAGAAAAATCAGATGATCATATCAATTGATGCATAAAATTAATTCAGCAAAAAATAAATATTTATAATAAAAAACTGTTAGAAAATTAGGAATAGAGGAAGACCTTTTCCAAATTTTAAAGAACAGGTAAAAACCCTAAAGCTAAGATTACACTTAATGATGAAAAACATCCTAAAATCCTTCCTAAAATCAGGAACAGGTGCTATAGTTTGGATATATGTCCCTGCCAAATCTCATGTTGAAATGTAATCCTCAGTGTTGGAGGTGGGGCCTGGTGAGAGGTGTTGGGGTCATGGGAGCAGATCCCTCATGTCTTGGTGCTGTCCTCAGGTTAGTAGGTGAGTTCTCATGAGATCTGGTTGTTTTAAACTTTGTGGCACCTCCTTCCACTCTCTCTCTCGATTCTGCTTTGGCCATGTGACATACCTCCTCCCGCTTCTCAGGGAGTAAAATCTCCCTGAGAGACCCCAAAAGCTGAGCAGATGCCCGTGCCGTGTTTCCTGTACAGCCTGCAGAACTGTGAGCCAATTAAACCTCTTTTCTTTATAAATTACTCATTCTCAAGTATTTGTTTGTAGCAACACAAGAACAGCCTAGCACACAAGGTGAAGATGACTACTCTTACTTCTCTTTTCAACATAGTTCTGGAAGTCCTCAACTAGTGCAATAATGAAAAGAAAGGAAACAAAAGGTATACAGACAAGAAAGGAAAAAGTAAAATTTTTTTTCTATTTGCAGATAACATGATTGTCTGTGTGGAAAATCCTAAAGGATCTATCAAAAAACAGAGCTAATAAATGATGCCAGCAAGGTCACGAGATACAAGATAAGCATAACACAATCAATTTTTCATTCTAGAAACTAGAATGTGCCCATGAACACTGAAATTAAAAACACAATACCATTCACAACACTCAAAAATGAATTATTTAACTGTAAATCTAACAAAACTGTGCACAACTTTCATGCTGAAAAATATACAACAATGATGAAATAAATTAAAAATCCTAAATAAGTGGAAAGACATTGTGTTCATGGATTGGAAGAAACAGTATAGTAATGAGGCTAATTTTTTCTAAATCAATGCAGAGGTGCAACGTAATTCTTGTCCAAAATAGCCCATTTTTGTATAAATATAGAATTATCACTGTAAAATTTACATGGAATGCCCAGGGAACTAAACTAGCTAAAACAATTTCAAAAAGGAAAAATAAAAAGGAATGAATTATTATATCTGATTTCAAGACTTATTATCTACATACATTAATTAATATTACATGGTATTGACACATAAGCCAATGGAACAAGGTAGAGGGCCTAGAAACAGACCCATACAATATACCTAACAAACTTTTGAGCAAGATGCAGGAACTAAACTGAAAGATGTTCTTTTCAAGAAATGGTCCTGCGGCAATTGTTCATGCATAGACCAAAAGGAAAAAAAAAACAAAAGAAAAAGAATCTCAGCCTACATTTCATATAACATACAAAAATTAAATCAAAATAAATTATATCCTTAAATGTAAATATATAACTAAAAAACATGTTTAAACTAAAAGAAAACAAACCTTCAGGATCTAGAGGAAAGCTATAATTTCTCAGACTTGACATCAAAAGCACAATACATAAAATAAAAAAATTATAAACTATAAACTTTCTCTTAGTGAAAACCAGTGTGAAAAGGATAGACAGACCAAGGTACCTATTTGGAGAAAACATTTAAAATTATATATCTGAGAAAGGACTAGTATTTAGAACATAAGAAAGACCTCTCTAACCTCAACAAAACAAAACTATACAGATTGCAAAAGGTCTTGCAAAAATGAACTAGAAAAACCAATTAGAATATGGGCAAAAGACATAAAGAGACATTTCAGTGAATAGGATATGCAGATGGCAAATAAGCATCATATCAACATCATTGATCACCAGAAAATCACAAATTAAAACCACAGTGATATATTATTACCTAGTACTACACATCTATTACAATGGCTAAAATTAACAAAAAAGTGACAGCAGCAAATATTGCCATTTCCATAGAAAAACTAAATCACTCATATATTTCCTGTGAAAATGTAAAATGATACAGCCGCTGTAGAAAACAGCTTGGAGCTTGGTAATAAAAAAGATATACAACTATTATTCAACCTAGCAAGTTGTACTCTTGTGAATTTCTCCAAGAGTGGGGAGAAAGCTCTGTTCACAAAAGCCTATACAACAAATATTTATAGCAGATGTATTCATAATAGCCAAAACCTCGGCTCAATCAAGATGTACTTCAGTAGGTGAATGGTCAAACAAATGGCAGTACATATGCACCATGGAATACTACTTAACAATAAAAAGGAATCGATCATTTATGTACATATCAACTTAGGCAAGTCTCCAGAGAATCACACAAAGTAAAAAAATACTAATCCCCAAAGTTTATATTCTGTATTGTTCTATTCATGATGAAATTTTAGAAATAGAGGATAAGTTTAGTGGCAACGTTTAGAAATGAGTGGGAGAAATGGTGGGAGGTGTGTATGGTTATCAAAGAATAGAAAGGACCCTGACGTTGTTAGTGTTTAGCATTTTTACTCCTATTTGTGGATAAACACACCTACTCATCTTAAAATTGTATCAGATTTAATACACACATATGTGTGTGTAAGTAAAACTGGGTAAGTCTGAATTAGATCAAAGGATTTTATTGATATTAATATCTTGGTTATGCTATTTATGCTATGGTTATGCAAAATGTCACCATTAGGGGGAACTGGATGAAGTATACAAGGGATCTCTCTGTATCGTTCCTTCTACCACATGTGAATCTACAATAATCTCAATTAACAAATATGCTGCTCATAAGTGAGAGAGGTTCATATGCCAAATATTTCCAGAAAAAAAAAGTACTAAATTCATGATACTGTAAGGTTTAAACAATGAAATAGTTTATAATTACATAGGAAAGAGGATTTTTTAAAATTTAAAACTCATCAGGATCTGGCATTTACACAAGGAAAAAGGAGTAAAATTAGCTGTACCAAGTATGAAGTCAGATATGAGCTATGATTATGACACAAACATCACGTTTTATTTTCAAGGCCAATCCTGGGTGAACATTTGTCTGTGGCCTAGTATCAGAGACACACGCATCAGGTACAGGTGGATGGATTAAGAAGAGGATTGAACAGAATAAACTAAAATAAAAAGATATGAAATAAATACATGCCTCAGGCAGTGAGAAATCTCAAATATTCTGGAGTAACACAATGTTTCTTATGGTGATGATATAAAAATGTATCACTAAGATTATAATATACTGAGATCCTGCATCACCATTATCCCGGAGCTACAGTATGAGTGGCTGATGAATAGTAATGAAATTTTAATTAACATTTTGGTAGCAGAAGATCAGTTCAATAGTCATTTTCATTTAATTGATAGCCTTTTGGAAATTGGGATGCTTGTTTCATGCATGGACCATTGCTTACCACCTGCAGGGTTTATTTGTATGGCTAGCTATTAAATCTCACCTAAAACCATCATAAAGCTAAATGCATATCACTTCTGTTTTAAAGTGCATGTCAAGGAAAAAGTTCAAACATTTAAAGGGTCATGCTCTGTAATGGAAAAGAAGAAAACAATAGCTTTTTCTATTCAATATGAACCTTCATGGAGAAAATTTAGAAAATATTCTAATTTTATGCTGGTTTAATGTTTAAATAAGCACATAAGTACATTTCTTAGAGTCAAATACTAGTACTTGAGGTAGAAATGATATTTTTTTAAAATATTCTATGTATATGCTTTCAGGCATACAGTGGATATTGTTAGCTGCCAATCCAGTATCATTCTTATTTTTCTCCTTCCAAACAGAATCCCTCTCTCTTTTCAAACAGAAAGGTCTTGAATATTCACCATTTTCACAAGTCTGTGCATCTTATTCAGCAGCTACTGAGTCTACTCTCGGCTCCAGAGAATAGTTGGAGAAAATTAGAATGATTATATCTTCCCTTTCTGTATTTGAATCAAGAATGGCATGTCATCTAACCCAGAAAAATAAAACAATATAAATAGTTGATTAGAGCTTCTGTGGAAATCCTCTCTGGTATTTTCAAGGGGGAGGGTCTCAGTTTCTACACAGAATCTGCACAAGGGCCATCCTACCTCCTAAATCTCTTCAGTAATTTTTGGTAATCTAGTGAAGGCATTTCATGTAGGTAAATGTACTCAGTCCTGTAAAATGCCATTTATATATCAAACAATACTTGGATTGATAATCAACCATTCAATTTAAATATATGAATATCACTGAGGACCTTGATAACATTAATTTCCTTGAGGTATTGGAAACAAAAGCTTTATGTAAAGTATTCAAAAAGATTCAGAGTGTTGGGGGTGTGGAGTGGGGGTAGAAAGAGCATTGGAAAAAATAGGTAATGCATGCTGGGCTTAATACATAGGCCATGGGTTGATAGGTGCAGCAAACCACGATGGCACATGTTTACCTATGTAACAAATCTGCACATCCTGCACGTGTACCCCACATCCTGCACATGTACCCCAGAACTTAAAATAAAAATAAAATAGAAATAATTGGAGACAACCAATATCCATCAACAGATTAATGGATACACTAAATGTGTTAAATAGACATAAAGTAATATTCAGTCACAAAAAAGTTCTGATATATGCTACAACATGGGTCAACCTTGGATAAATTATACTAACTAAAAGAAATGAGACACATAAGAATAAATGATGTAACATTCCACTTACTCGAAATATTTACAATAAGAAAATTCATAGAGAAGTTCCCAGGGGCTGGGGGAGAGGGAAATAGAAGTTATTACTTAATGGGTGCAGAGTTTCTGTTGGAAGTGATAAAAAAGTTTTAGAATAGATAGTGATGATGGTTGCACAGTAATATGAATATAAAATGCCACTGAGCTGAATATTTTAAAATGATTAAAATGATAAATTTTGTTATATATATATATATATATTTCACCATGATAAAACCATTTAGACAATTAATGTAGACAATTTTCTGAACTAATTTTCTTTAAAATGAATAAAAATATTTAGTGCTAGTTGAATAAGTTCAACAAAAGTCTTGAAACTATAAAAGTAAAAAGATATTTAATTCCTATAATGATACTTAAAGACAGTGATAAATCATGAATAATGGCATTTTGAAAATGTGACAGAAGAGAAAATTCAAAGAAAAACTGAAAGAAAAGTGGAAAAAAAGTCCCAAGAATAGGTTTTCCCTTGAAAAAAATATCAGAAAGAGCTATTATTTTTTAGACTGGACAAAGTTGGCTCTTTGGAAGTAATGAAGAGGTGGGTCTGACTGTATTACATACATATCATCGTAAAGAACAAGAGGTGTGTGTGGCATGTTAAATCATCCTGTGGACTCTATTGATAATTGTTTTTATGTGGAGTGAATATATTATGAGGCTTGAAGTTACTAGACTAAAAATGCTATGAAAGGTTATTCTAATTAAAACTCTTCTAGAAGTGTGAAAGGAGTCACTGGTAAAGCACTTGCTCAAATGATCAATTTAATTCAGATTAATGAAATCTACAAAGCCACAAATAAAACAGAGGATATAAAATATTAGAAGATACCACACTTACATGCTAGATAACCAAAATCAAACTTCTTAGATATAAAATGCCAATAAATATATTCATTTACTCTTAACAAATTAAAACAGAGAACCAAACAAAATATTTCTAAAAATTAATCAATTTTAATTTATCTTATTTTTAATAAGAGAAACATTTATGCTTTTTCAGGTAGAATCAACCATCATTTAACATATTCTTTTTTTCCTGCCATCTCATGTTGCTCTGACTTAAATTAGGGCTAAAGATATTTGAATATTTGATTGCACCACAATATAAAAAGGGCTAATATAGATATAAACACAAAAGAGAAAAACAAATCAGAAAATGAGGCTCCCTGGGGTGGGTTATATTTGTCTCATGTCCCAGAATATGAATACACAACTTAAATTTAGCAAGCATTAAAGAAGAATCTATGTAGTTAGTCTTAATCCTTAGAAGTAACAAAAATTACAAATATATCATTAATGAGTGGTAAGTGCCATTTGATACTTATGGAATAATTAACATTACAGTACAAAAAACAGATCAAATCTACATAATATTCCTCACATCTTCTCCTTTTAAATTATAAAATCACACTTTCTTATGTGACAAGATTTTGAGAGACTTAAATGAGATAATGTAAGTAAGTGAAACTGTTCTTTACTCTTAATGGCTGCATTGGATCTTGCATTGGTTATTCATTAAAGAACCACTCAGTAAGCACCTATGTACAAGGCCCCCTTTTAAGAACTGATGACACAGTGCATAAAAGCACTTTATGCATAAAAGTACTTCTCTGCATAGTACCTTTTTATGCCCAAAAGCACTTCTCTGCGTAGCTTTTATCTTTCCTTCTGTCTTCGTTTACTCCCAATGTCTCATCATGAGATTGCAATAAAAATTCTCAATTTCCCCCTTTATTATTTGTGAAAATTATGGACGTATTTGTAGCTATGATCACCTATCACTTTTCTACTAACAACAGAGCTAGACTATGAAATGGCTTCAACTGTGTATGTATTAGCAATTATATGTAACTATAAATTACATCTAAAATAAATGTATATGTACATTTTATGCTATGCATTACTTTTTCCTTTCTAAAAAATTTTATACATAGCTCATGACTCTGTAATTTGTAATAAAATATATACACAGTACCCTAAACTCACATTATCTTTGCAGCAGGGGAAATCAAAGAGAATAAAATCAAGATTCTTCTCTTTCCCAGAATTTTATATATATATACATATATATATTCCTGTATAAAACAAACAATATCTGATAAACCATGACAGATAAAATCCCAGGTTATTTTTTGATTGACTCATTCTAAATGTTGAATTGAGTTCTCATAAGAAGGCATTAATTTAATATAAATTTGTATTATTACTACGACATATATTACCACTACAAACATCGAGCAAATATTACCAGCGTCAATATCACTTAATATTTTTAATGTTTATTTGACCAGTTAACTTTATTTACATGAATTGAATTAAGTACTCATCATTCAACATTTAGCAGATTTTTTAATGAAAAATAAAGACAATAAATAACATATTCAATACAACTTTCATTTATCACCATTACTGAAGACCTACTGTGGACTTCACACTGGGTTTAACATATTTTATTTATTCCTTGATAAATTAATTACATTTTAGCTAATGTTGTTAATGAAAATGTTGAATAGTTTCGCTGTGCTTTAAAATAATCTACATGGCATATTACATTTACAATGACATGAAAACTTCTAGAAACTTTTAACCAATAGATCTATTTTTCATCTCAACTTTTTGAGTAGGACAGTAAAATTCAAAGGGATACAATGATTTGTGTAATTCCAGATAGCTAGTGTATTGTGCTGAAGATTTGAAACTAGGTGCTCTCAATTGTAACACTGCTCTCCTCTCATTATACCTTACTGACATTTACTAAGAGCACTGAATCTTTCTGTCTGAAGCCTTCCACTATTCTTATGCCTCCCCTATTTACCTAATTAATGTTTATAAAATGTAGACAGTTTTAAGTGTGTTTTTATTTTTTTTAAGTATAAGAAACTAGCCAAGTTAAAAAAAAAAAGCATTACGATTGAAGTGTTTACAATCTTTGATAATGTGAATATTTTCCACATCCATTCCAAAAATTATGTAGGTGAAAGGTATTTTAATGTTAATTTTCAACTGGTAATATGGGGTAGTCATGTACCTATCATCACTGAAAGAGGCATATTTTTTTTTAAATAGAGACTTTCTAAAAGAATTCTATTTTCATCAATATAAATTGAAGTTATTGCCATTTTCAACTATAAATCATTTGAACTGTGTTTTAGGAAGCAGTACTTGTTCCTGTCATGATTCCAGTCCTTGACATTGCCGCTGATCATTAAAACCCTATTTCTCCTTGTATTCATAGAATTCAGATAGCTACCTTGGCAATGCAGGATGTCACATTTTCACGGTATTCACGAACATGGAATGGGAGCCTCCAATTTCTGTAATCAAGATATTTGAGAGTTGATGTGCCCAAGATCCTCTCTTTAATCAGCTGTGGTACTTCCCGCCCTGAACTCTAATTATCCCTGCAACAGGAGTAATCAAGGCAGAATAAAATCCAGGTTATTCTCTTTGGCCCAGTTTATCTCTCTACAGCCACGGGGAAGGCTGCTGGATCAATCAAGTCTCCAAATAAAAAGGTAATTATTTCCTGATTTCTCTGGAGCAGATGCAATGAGAGCAAGGTTGCTTCTACTGGGAGTCCCTACTGTGTTGCCAAACAGCAGCAGTTATCTTAGAAGACAGAAGCAATTACTTGCAAGATGTTCTTGTCTTTTTAGGTAGGGCTGAGTGCTTGTCATTAAAATTCATCTGGCATTTGAGTAACCACTACAGGCCAGGCATAATGCTAGATATTTTTATATATATGTACATATTTTATATGCATATATAAGTTAAATTTCTTTTAAATTTCAGACATTTATGAATGCACTCACATATGCACAAAAATATTAACACTGTAAGGTTTGAATCATATTCAAATAAGAGTGAGGAAAAGCTCAGTGAGTGAGTGAAATGACCAAGGTCACTGAGCTAGTCAGCAGCTCCGTAGTATTTCAAACTTGTGTTTCTATCATCTTTCCACTACGTTTTTATTATAAGCATGTAGTAGTTTGCAAAGCCTTTTTCTAATGCATAACACACGCACTGATATATACACTACAACAGCTTGCCATTGTCATGTTAAATGCTTAGGACAGTTCTAATCTTCTCTTTGTCCTAAAGGGTCCTTGGTGATAGGGGGATCACCCTGGATGTTAGCCTAAATTATTCTTTCAAACTTTATTTAACTCCCAATCTCCCATGTCCAAATGGTATAAAATATGTGAAATTTACCAATTAGCTAAATTTAGCATTCCATTTCTTCTTGATACCACTTGAGGGAAAATATACATTATATACTTAGTCTAATCATTTAATTAATCTAATTGGATTACTCACTGCCCAGATGGAAAGAAGGATGCCATCACTGCTGAGGTATAGTGCAGGCAGCCCCTGACACAAGGTAACAGTGTAATTCTTGAACTAGGGGAGGGTGCTACTGACATCTAGTGAGTAGAGGCCAGGGATGCTTCTAAACATCTGCAATGCATTAGACAGCACAACAGAGAACTGTGCTGCACAATTTTGCCCTGAGAGGGCAAAGTGACGTTGGATGAGGTAATTGTCTTTATCGCATGAATTCCTAAGAGACAGCATGTACATGAATAACTGATTCATGCAGGTTTATAAAGATTCAAGCCCTTTCTGTGGCCCCTTATAGATCTGAGGGGCCCTCCAGATACAGACACCATCAAATGAGAAAAGAATTCATTGAGAATGAAAACTGCTCCCTTTGCCCAATCTTGTTTTCTTTTCTTCCCTTTCCTTGTCTTTTACAGGAAGGACAGGAAGCAAGATTGGGCAGAGGAAGCAGTTTTCATTTATTAGGGGATTATTCTCAAAAATAGTCTCCCAATAAATCTTTTGCATGCTAATTCCCATATCAGGCCCTTCTTCCTCTGGAACCTGACCAAAAAGGGCTGGTATCTGAACTGGTCTCAGAAAGCAGATGCTAAAATGAGATTTTGCAGTTGGATTATCCACTGCCCTGTTGAAAACGAGGACATCGGCCAGGCGCGGTGGCTCACGCCTGTAATCCCAGCACTTTGGGAGGCCAAGCAGGGCAGATCACAAGGTCAGGAAATCGAGACAATCCTGGCTAACACGGTGAAACCCCGTCTCTACTAAATACAAATACAAATACTAAATACAAAAAATTAGCCTGGCGTGGTGGTGGGCGCCTGTAGTCCCAGCTACTCAGGAGGCTGAGGCAGGAGAATGGCGTGAGCCTGGGAGGCGGAGCTTGCAGTGAGCCGAGATCACACCACTGCACTCTAGCCTGGGCGACAGAGCGAGACTCCGTCTCAAAAACAAACAAACAAAACAAACAAACAAACAAACAAACAAACAGAAAAACGAGGACACCATCAATGGTGATAAATAAGTAAAGGCCGCCCTGGCACAAGGGAACAGTGCAATTTTTAAAATCTTCAGTGGCGGAGGGATGGTATACACTCAGGTAGAAAAGAATGGTATACACTCAGTAGAAGAGAATGCACTAGATGATGTGGTGTGATGTGTTAAATATTTGAGAAATATTGGAGACATAGTAGTTATAAGGAGAGTGGAATTGAGTAGCTTTGCTAAACTTGAAGTATGCCTTGAAGAAAAAGATAAAAATAGGATTGATTAATCTGAAATTAAAAGCTAAGCATGAATGCCAGGGCATGAATGCAAGTAGCATGTAAAGAGGATCTCATTTACTGCAGCTAGGGGCAAAGAATGTTGAGGACCAAATCAAAGTCTCAATCGTAAGAGTAGAAGAGAGCTGTAAAAAAACTTAAACTCTCAAACTAAGCAGGTCTGCTATAACCACATAAAAACTCAAACCAGGAAAGAATGAAACTCTCATGGAGTAAAAGCATCTGGATTATTACATCTAAAAATATTGTAAACCCATATCCCCTTATATTTCAATATCGTCCGCAGATATGACCAACACATTCCTGTTAAGGGGTGCCTCCTCTGCATCAAGATGACTTAGAGACCTCCCCTTCATACTACAAAGTATTCCACCCTCACAATGTGTTTACACATTCCTAGGTATTCTATTCTCTTGGAAGCAATTGTGAATGGGAGTTCACTCATGATTTGGCTCTCTGTTTGTCTGTTATTGGTGTATAAGAATGCTTGTGATTTTTGCACATTGATTTTGTATCCTGAGACTTTGATGAAGTTGCTTATCAGCTTAAGGAGATTTTGGGCTGAGACAATGGGGTTTTCTAAATATACAATCATGTCGTCTGCAAACAGGGACAATTTGACGTCCTCTTTTTCTAATTGAATACCCTTTATTTCTTTCTCCTGCCTATTGCCCTGGCCAGAATTTCCAACACTATGTTGAATAGGAGTGGTGAGAGAGGACATCCCTGCCTTGTGCCAGTTTTCAAAGGGAATGCTTCCAGTTTTTGCCCATTCAGTATGATATTGGCTGTGGGTTTGTCATAAATAGCTCCTATTATTTTGAGATACGTCCCATCAATACCTAGTTTATTGAGAGTTTTAGCATGAAGAGCTGTTGAATTTTGTCGAAAGCCTTTTCTGCATCTATTGAGATAATCATGTGGTTTTTGTCTTTGGTTCTGTTTATATGATGGATTATGTTTATTGATTTGTGTATGTTGAACCAGCCTTGCATCCCAGGGATGAAGCCCACTTGATTGTGGTGGATAAGCTTTTTGATGTGCTGCTGGATTTGGTTTGCCAGTATTTTATTGAGGATTTTTGCATCGATGTTCATTAGGGATGTTGGTCTAAAATTCTCTTTTTTTGTTGTGTCTCTGCCCGGCTTTGGTATCAGGATGAATGGCCATACTGCCCTAGGTGATTTATAGATTCAATGTCATCCCCATCAAACTACCAATGACTTTCTTCACAGAATTGGAAAAAACTACCTTAAAGTTCATATGGAACCAAAAAAGAGCCCTCATTGCCAAGACAAACCGAAGCCAAAAGAACAAACCTGGAGGCATCACACTACCTGACTTCAAACTGTACTACAAGGCTACAGTAACCAAAACAGCGTGGTACTGGTACCAAAACCGAGATATAGACCAATGGAACAGAACAGAGCCCTCAGAAATAATGCCACTTATCTACAACTATCTGATCTTTGACAAACCTGACAAAAACAAGAAATGGGGAAACAATTCCCTATTTAATAAATGGTGCTGGGAAAACTGCCTAGCCATATGTAGAAAGCTGAAACTGGATCCCTTCCTTTCACTTTATACAAAAATTAATTCAAGATGGACTAAAGACTTAAATGTTAGACCTAAAACCATAAAAACCCTAGAAGAAAACTTAGGCAATACCATTCAGGACATAGGCATGGACAAGGACTTCATGACTGAAACACCAAAAGCAATGACAACAAAAGCCAAAATTGACAAATGGGATCTAATTAAACTAAAGAGCTTCTGTACAGCAAAAGAAACTACCAGCAGAATGAATGGGAAACCTACAGAATGGGAGACAATTTTTACAATCTACCCATCTGACAAAGGGCTAATATCCAGAATCTACAAAGAACTTAAACAAATTTACAAAAAAATAATCAAACAACCCCATCAAAAAGTGGGTGAAGGATATGAACAGACACTTCTCAAAAGAAGACATTTATGCAGCCAAAAGACACATGAAAAAATGCTCATCATTACTGGCCATCAGATAAATGCAAATGAAAACCACAATGAGATACCGTCTCACACCAGTTAGAATGGTGATCATTAAAAAGTCAGGAAACAACAGGTGCTGGAGAGGATGTGGAGAAATAGGAACACTTTTTCACTGTTGGTGGAACTGTAAACTAGTTCAACCATTGTGGAAGACAGTGTGGCAATTCCTCAAGGATCTAGAACTAGAAATACCATTTGACCCAGCCATCCCATTACTGGGTACATACCCAAAGGATTATAAATCATGCTGCTATAAAGACACATGCACACGTATGTTTATTGTGGCACTATTCACAATAGCAAAGACTTGGAACCAACTTAAATGTCCATCAATGATAGACTGGATTAAGAAAATGTGGCACATACACACCATGAAATACTATGCAGACATAAAAAAAAGGATGAGTTCATGTCCTTTGTAGGGACATGGATGAAGCTAGAAACCATCATTCTGAGCAAACTATTGCAAGGATAGAAAACCAAACACTGCATGTTCTCATTTATAGGTGGGAATTGAACAATGAGAACTCTTGGACACAGGATGTGGAACATCACACACCCAGGTCTGTCATGGGGTTGGGGGAGTGGGGAGGGATAGCATTAGGAGATATACCTAATGTAAATGACGAATTAATGAGTGCAGCACACCAACATGGCACATGTATACATATGTAACAAACCTGCACATTGTGCACATATACCCTAGAACTTAAATTATAATAAAAAAACTACATAGGAAAGTATTGATCAATTTTGGAGTGTTATCTCAGTTCTCAGACTCCTAGTAAATAATAAAAACATGAAAGGAGGATGTCTTATAAAAACATGGAAAGACTGATAACCCACACTAAGTAAGGTAGAAATGCTGCTTCTGATAGCTTATGCAAAACAGGATTACAAGGCTTAAGTAAGTAGGTATTCTAGAGTGGAAATACCATGTAAGCCTGAAACACACAGAAACACACACACACACACACAGCCCTCAGATTACTGCCTTCCGTTGGTGTGGCAGGGATAAACTATTTGCCAAAGTAATTAAGAATGTGTTGGCAGTATGAACTCCAGCGTCATTAAGAAATTCAATGATAGCTCCCTTCCATAGGCCATGACTGCTTGTAGGATATACCACTATAGAACTGGGCTCACTAACAGCAATGGTGATAATACAACACCAAAACAAAGACCAGGAGGTGGCATTTACATGAAAGGAACCAGGTGGATACAGTTATCATATGAGAGTTAAGACTAGAGTAATATCAAAGGAGACCTGACTTGCTGAGAGTTATGAAATGGTTAATGGAGCATGGCTTCCCTAGATGTAAATTTGAAGAGCATCCAATAAGGGTATTGCTTTTTCTGTACAACCAAATACATCAAGGATAGATGATCAGAAGGATCATGCTTTTGTCAGCTTCTGTACAGAGATGATTTTAGATTCAGAAGCCATAGACTGAAGATGAGGCTGGGTTTTTGGAAGAGGGACCCAATAATACAATGGAAATAATGATACCTTCAAGTCCTTCTCCAAACGACTTATGGTATTATGTTTAAGTAACCATCAACTGAAGAAAAGGGAGGACTCAAACATTTCAAGACTTTTATGCATAGAATTTTAAGTGGTAATGATACCCAGAAACTTGAAGTATCACAATGAAGGTATCAAAACTAGTTTAATAAACAGTCTGTTCACAGATCAGCCCACAGTGGGACCACTTGTCAATGTATGTATCCTTCACCAGTAGATATGTTCCCAATTCCTTAATATATACTTGGAATAGACACAGTTAGTAGTTACTATATTCTCCACGTTGATTCTTATGCCTTTAGAGTAAGAGTTGTAATGATGGATTATATGGTTTGGCTCTATATCCCCAACCAAATCTCATATTGAATTGTAATTCCCATAATTCCCAAGTGTCGAGGGTGGGAACTGGTAAGAGGTGACTGGCTCATGGGTGAAGTATCTCCCATGCTGTTCTCTTGATAATGAGTGAATTCTCATGAGATCTGGTGGTTTTCAAAGGGGCAGTTTTTTCATGTGCCCTCACTTCTCTCTCCTGCCATCATGTGAAGAAGGTCTTTGCTTCCTCTTCATCTTCCACCATGATTATAAGTTTCCTGAGGCCTCCCCAGCCATGTGGAATTGTGAGTCAATTAACTCTCTTTTCTTTATAAATTACCTAGTCTTAGGCAGTTCTTTATAGCAGTGTGAAAACAGACTAATACAGTAAATAGATACTGGAAGTGGGGCTCTACCCTGCAAACCCACAGAGGCGGAGCTGCCCAAGACCGTGGAAGTCCACCTCTTGCATCAGCATGCTCTGGATTTGAGACATGGAGTCACAGGAGATCATTTTAAAGCTTTAATGTCTGTCTTGCTGGATTTCAGACTTGTATGGGGGCCTGTAGCCCCTTTGTTTTGGCCAATTTATTTCATTTGGAATTGGAATATTTACCCAATGCCTGTATCCCTACTGTGTCTTGGAAACAACTAACTTGTATTTTATTTTACTGGCTCATAGACTGAAGAGGCTTGCCGTGTCTCAGATGAGACTTTGGACCTGAATTTTTGGGTTAAGGCTGGAATGAGTTAATACTTTGGGGGATGATTGGGAAGGCATGATTGTGTCTTGACATGTGGGGACATAAGATTTGGGAGAGCCAGGAGTGGACTGATATGGTTTGGCTCTGTGTCACCCAAATCTGATCTTCAATTATGGTTCCCATAATCCCCACAAGTCAAGGATGGGACCTGGTGGGAGGTGATTGGATCATGGGGTGGTTACTTTTCCTGTGCTCTCACTTTTCTCTCCTGCCGTCTTGTGAAGAAGGTCCTTGCTCTGCCTTCACATCCTGCCATGATTGTAAGTTTCCTGATGCCTTCCCAGACATGTGGAACTGTGAGTTAATTAAACCCAGTCCTGGACAGTTCTTTATAGCAGTGTGAAAATGGACTAATCCAATGGAGAAATGCAAGTAGAATTTTCTGAAACTTCCCTGTACTTTGGCAAAAATATAAACCACATGCAGTATTGCATCCCAATAACTGATGGTACCCATTATATCTCCATTTAATGTAACAGTCTTAGCCCATTTTTTTGTTTTTTTTTTTAATGAGAGTGGAGTAGTGACAACTCAACCAAGTAGCAGACCCAAATTTCACCGACAGTGTAATCTGATGACTCTGACAATCAGAAAGGGGTTGATCTGCTGCTAAACAATGGTCTCATGGGGCAATATGTTTGACACTCAGGCAAATCACCTGGGCATATATTGGTATTATCTCCTAATTTTGATGGTAAATGGACAAGTGCAGCAGCAGTGATCTAAGAAGGGCATTATAAATGTTGGCTCATATTACTCAAGAATGAGGTGTACATTGTGTCACTGGGCTCAGCAGATGTGCTAGCCAAGGCAGAACAAAATATAGAATAAGAATAGAGGAGAAATATAATGAGTACAAATTGTGGCCTCAAAACCAGCAAGAAGCTGAGGTTTCTTTCACTAATTTTCTGTTATTTTTTGTTTTATCCAGGAAAATTGGCCTGTAAGCATCTCCAAAAATCTGTTATATATATGTATACCTTCAGGGTGAACAGGCTGCATGTTTTGATATACCACCACCATCTAGACTCTCCTTCAGAAACATATTCTCCCAGGTTTTTAGAGTGCTGCCAGAAGGTAGCTCTCAGCTGTTAGCAGTCATTGGAGACAATTATCTCACTCAAGATTAACCCAACCTTTTGGGCAGCCTCCATCCAACAATTAGGCACTGTCAGAATATAAACACCCAGACCTCTTTCTCTAGCTTGGAATAACTCTGTAGTGCCTTCCCAGACTGAGAACTCACTTTGAATTAAACTAAGCCCCTAGTTATGACTGCATTTTAGGTCACTATTTTTCTATACCTAATTGTTTTCCTCTCATCCCTTTTGCAGGTGATGTTCCCAAATGAACACTTCTTAACAAATCATTTGCAAACTAATCTTTGTCTAGGGAGCATCTTCCTGGGGAATTTAATATGCCATAGATGCCTTATTCTCAAGCCTTTCAACTAAAAGTGGTCAGAAAAGAATTGTATGATTTTTTTTTCCTTTTATTCTTAACAGTTCTTAGCATGGCACTATATACAGGATAAATATACATTAAATTAATCTAGTTTCTTTAAATTCATTTTCAATTTAAACATAATAAAATATAAAACTTGTGGAAGTCTGTTTGGATCTAAAGTACATGCCTTTTCCATTATATCACTTTGCACTAACACCTAACACAATACCTTATGTTGCTTTAGCATGCATTATCTTTCAGAACAATAACACTTGTCAGCATTTGTTAACTCATTGAAGAAATTCTACCAGGCATTGAAAGTGACACTACAAAAATAAATGACTAGGGCATTGTTCCTGTCCGAGAGATGTTCATGCTGTAGCTTAGGGAAACAAACTAAAATATGGATAAGCACAATATATTGAAATGAGGGTTAAGAAAGGGGCATTAGCAAAGTGCTAAGTGTAAAAGAAGGAACAAGTCTGCTTATATGGTGCTCTACTGTGAAGTTTTTTAGAAAAAGTGATGATTAACCTAAATGTAGAAGGGTATGTAATTTTTTAGATAAACAAGTAGAGGAAGGTAGACAAAAGGGAAACTAAACACAGGAGACATACATGAATATAGTCTATTTAAACAATGGTGACAAATTGACTTAGATAAAGTGCATGAGTTTACAGGAGGAGAGTGAGATTATGACGCCAGAGAGGCCTGTTAAAGGTGAAAAAATTTATTTACTAATATTTGTCGAAGCTGTGATTATATTATCAAATGCTACTCTATCAAATCATTCAGCAAGTAATCTGAGGGATGTATAAGAGTTTTAAAAAACTTGAATCATGAAGACTAATTAATAGTATATCCCAGTAGTTCAGAGAACAGATGATATATGTCAAGATTTCTTGTGGGAAGTGGGAAAATATCTGTAGCTGTGAGTTAGTGTCTATCTATGTGGCCTGTGGATGGATTGTAGTCTAAATAAGTGTGGAGAGCTTAGAAAATAAAGAATGAGCACATATAGAGAGAAATGTGAATAAATTAATCTGGGGCACTTTAAATTTTAGTTGCCTAGGAATATGGAGGTTTGATGTTCAGGATCAATGTCTAGAGCTAAAATTGATATAAATATTTAATGTGACTCAAATACACACATAGACACACTACTCATTTTATGAGATAAATGAATGTTTGTGATTGGATGAAGTGCCACAGGGGAGTATAAAAATTAAAAGAAAAATAACATTGTAGAACAAAAATCCTAACACAATGTAGACGTAATGAAAGCTTGGGAATAAATAGAAGAAACAAATGGACCTAAGGAAATACATAAGTTTTCCTGGAAGCATAGAAATATTGATAAGTTATTAAATGAATAGTTGTAAATGAACATAAGTCTGGCTTATATTAAGGGGAATAATAAAAAATAAATTTAGTGCATAACTTTAAAATTAGCAGAATAAAAATTGATCTATGCAATACAAATTAGAAAAGGAAGTAATGTAAATACACTAAGTGGAACAAATGAGAAACGATGTAGTACAATTGAATGATTGTGTAGCTGTACTTACAATAGATATAAATAAGTTTAACCCATCAATTAATACTTTCAAACTGGTGAGAAATATGATATTCAACAATATATTATCTAAAAAATTTTCATTTACAGTTAAAAAAAACCAAAAACCTTAAACACTGTTAAAGGAAAGTTTGGGAAAGAATAGGCCAAACTGTAAAGTTAAAAAAAATCATAAGAGGATATTATTAAGCTAAGTCTCAGCACCTAATGTTGAAACAGCACCAAAAATAGAACCAGGGAAGAGGGATGGAGGGGAGGAAGAAAGGAAAGGGGCAAAGAAGAGGGGAAAAGAAAGAGGAGAGAGGAGAGGAGAGGAGAAAGGAAATGGGGAAGAGAGAGAAAGAGGGAGCACGGGTGAGGGAGAAGGAGGAGAAGAAACAGAAATAGAGGAAAAAGAAAAGAATTAATCAATAATAATAAGAAGAAAAAAACAAGTGATATGGTTGGCTGTGTCCCCACCCAAATATCATCTTGAAATTTAGCTCCCATAATTCCCATGTGTTGTGGGAGGAACCTGGTGGGAGGCGATTGAATTAGGGGGCGAGTCTTTCCCGTGGTGTTCTCATGATAGTGAATAAGTCTCATGAGATGTGATGATTTTATAAAGGGGCACTAGCTCTCTTGCCTGCCACCAGGTAAGACGGGACTTTGCTCCTCTTTTGCTTTCCACCGAGATTGTGAGGCTTCCCCAGCCATGTGGAACTCTGAGTCACTTAAGCCTCTTTCCTTTATAAATTACCCAATCTCAGGTATGACAGTGTGAAAACAGACTAATACAGTAAATTGGTACCAGTAGTGTGGGGTGCTGATGAAACTGCCTTTGCAAAATTATGACTGAGACAGTGAAAGATCTAATTTAATCAACTCCATCTTGCTTCTAACCTGCAAGCTGTCTTTGTTCATTCCTGGGCGTAGGCTAAACTAACTTTGGGAGAAACTCAGTTTATAGTTTAAAACAAAGATGATAACATCTCTTTCCCAAAGCAAACCTCCTTCTTGCCCAGTGACTAGATTGGCTTTGTAGCAGTAACATTAGCCACAGAATTAGAAATTACGGTTTAGGAATCATGCAGCTGGAGGCTACAAGATTCTGACCCTCCCTAAACTACTCCTAAGATCAATGCTTGAGATATTTTACAGACCCTGTACTTGATGGATCAGCTGGCACCACTCAAATGGATAAACTGGCTCATCTGATCTTGTGCCCCCCCTTCACCCAGGAACTGAGTCAGTGTAAGAAGACATCTTCAACTCCCAATGATTTCATCCCTGACCTATCAGCACTCCTGGTTCACTGGCTTTCCCCCACCCACCAAGTTGTTCTTAAAAACTCTGATCCCCAAATGTTCTGGGAGAAGGGTTTGAGTAATAATAAAACTCCAGTCTCCTGCACAGCAGCTTTGCATGAATTACTCTTTCTCTATTGCGATTCCCCTGTCTTGATAAATCGGCTCTGTCTAGGCAATGTGCAAACTGAACCCATTGAGCAGTTACGCTGCTGTAAAGATACCTGAAAATGTGGAAGTGACTTGAACTAGGTAACAAACAGGCAGAGGTTGGAATAGTTTGGAGGGCTCAGAAGAAGATAGGAAAATGTTTGAAATTTCCTACAGACTTGGAGGGTTCAGAAGACAGGAAAATGTGTGAAAGTTTAGAACTTCCTAGAGACTTGTTGAATGGCTTTGACCAAAATGCTGATAGTATGGACAATAAAGTCCAGGCTGAGGTGGTCTCAAGAGGAGATGAGGCACTTGTTGGAAACTGAAGAAAAGTAACTCTTATTATGCTTAGCAAAGAGACTGGTGGCATTTTGCCCTTGCCCTAGAGATCTGTGGAACTTTGAAATTGAGAGAGATGATTTAGGGTATCTGGGGGAAAAAAATGTCTAAGTGGCAAAGTGTTCAAAAGAAAGCAGAGCATAAAAAATTTGAAAAATTTGCAACCTGATGATGCAGTAGAAAAGAAAAACCCATTTTCTGGGAAGAAACTCAAGCAAGCTGCAGAAATTTGCATAAGTAATGAGGGGCCAAAGGCTAATAACCAAGACAATGGGGAAAATGTCTCCAGGGCCTGTCAGAGAACTTCATGCCAGCCCCTCTCATCACAGACCCAGAGGTCTAGGAAGAAAAAATGGTTTCTTGGGCCAGGTCCAGGGACTGCTGCTATGTGCAGCCTAGGGACTTGGTGCCCTACATCCCAGCTGCCCCAACCATGGCTAAAAGGGGACAAGGTACAGTTCTGACCATGGTTTCAGAGGGTGCAAGCCCCAAGCATTGGAAGCTTCCATGTGGCGTTGAGCCTGTGGGTACACAGAATTCAACAATTGAGGTTTGGGAACCTCCACCTAGATTTCAGAGGATCTATGGAAATGCCTGGATGTCCACACAGAAGTTTGCTGCAGGAGTGGGGCCCTCAAGGAGAATCTCTGCTAGAGCAGTGTGGAAGGGAAATGTGGGGTTAGAGCCCCCACATGGAATCCCCACTGGGGCACTGACTAGTGGAGCTATGAGAAGAGACCCACTGTCTTCCATACCGCCGAATGGTAGATCCACCAACAGCTTGCACTGTATACCTGGAAAAGCCACTGACACTCAACGCCAGCCCATGAAAGCAGCCAAGAGTGGGGCTATACCCTGCAAAGCTGCAGGGGTGGAGCTGCTCAAGACCATGGGAACCCATCTCTTTCATCAGCATGCCCTGGATGTGAGACATGGAGTCAAAGGAGATCATTTTGGAGCTTTATTTAACTGCCCTGCTGGATTTTGGACTTGCACGGGGCCTGTAGCCTTTTAGTCTGGCCAGGTGTATTCAAAACAGGTGTATTTACCCAATTCCTCTACCCTCATTGTATCTAGGAAGTATGTAACTTGCTTTTGATTTTGCATGCTCATAGGTGGAAGGGATGTGCTTTGTCTCAGATGAGACTTTGGACTGTGGACTTTTGAGTTAATGCTGAAATGAATTAAGACTTTGGGGGACTGTTGGGAAGGCATGATGGTTTTGAAATGTGAAGACATGAAATTTGGGTGGGGCCAGGGTGGAATGATATGGTTTGGCTGTATCTCCACCCAAATCTCATCTTGAATTGTAGCTCCCATAATTTCCATGTGTCATGGGAGGGACTTGGTGGGAGGTAATTGAATCATGAGAGTGGATCGCTCCCATGCTGTTCTCGTGATAGTGAATAAGACTCACAAGTTCTGATGATTTTATTAAGGGGAGTTCCCCTGCACATACTCTCTTGCTTGCTACCATGTAAGACATGACTTTGCCCCTCCTTCACCTCCTGCCATGACTGCAAGTCTCCCCCCAGCCATGTGGAACTGTGAGTCAATTAAACATCTTTTCTTTATAAATTACCCAATCTCAGGTATGTCTTTATTAGCAGCATGATAACAGGTTAAATACACCAAGTAAACAAACATGTTGCTAGAACAAAGCAGTAAAGAGAGAGAAGGAATAGTTAATGAAGTAGGAGAAAAACCAGAAGTACACAGCAAACTGAAATTACACAGGGAAATGTAGAGAAGAAAGAAATAGAATATAGTATCAGAAGCTGCCAAGAGGTCAGCTTAGATTATAACTGAAACATGCTTATGTCAAAGAAAACAATGAAATGCTGAGAGTATAATAAGAAGGGCTCTGAGGAAGGATTTAGAGTTGAGGAAGATGTAACTTTTGTGAAACGACACTTAGCAGGGGCTAGAAATTTTAAATATTTATGTGTTCGTCTACCCAAACTGCAGCCTGCAAATAGCAAAGAACACCTAGATAATGCATGTATACCTAAGCAAAGGTATGCTGGAAAACAGGGAACCATTCCTAAGCTACAAGAAATAGTAAAGACTAGAGAACTAAAAACACACTGAGCGATATTTTTTCTCTTCCTTTTATGTCTAACCCCTAATGCTGATTTTCTATTAATGCAATTCCAATAAAAGAGAGAATAAAAAAATTATCCCTTAGAATAAAGGACTAATCTATCTACCCTAAATCCATTTCTACTTAGCATTCAATACCTTTTCTTAGTTTGTCTTAGTTTTCTGAAGCCCAACCCAATCTTCCTCATTTCAATGACTTCCTCTTATATCACAAGCTATACAGGATATGATAGAGATATAATAACAAAATAATGCTCAGAAAAAGAAGAAAACATACTCCAGTATTTTAACCCAATGGATGTTCATCTTCTAGTTTTATAGAAAGCCAAAAGGAAATAATTTTTTCAAGAAATTTTCCTGCGAAAGATTATTAGAAGCATTTTGGATTTTAGAAATATTTTTAAAAATCAAAACACTTACATGCTAAGGAAAATGGGGCAGCAGGCCATGAAAAGTTCAAGAGTCACTATTCAATTTGACTATATGTGAAGTTGGGAGGGAAAAAAGATCAGGAAGAAGAAGGTAAACTTGAAAAACCAGTAGCTTTGAATAGCAAAAGAAAATCTCTTTAACTAACATATGCCAACATATGTAAGGGTGAGAAACAATAATTGTGAAAAAGATTTAATGCCAGATTACATTTATTTTCTCTGCTAAGTACATAAAAAATGTATGTGTCACTTGTGGATATTAATTAAAATCAGGAGAAAAGAATACTAATTCTTTCATTATTTCTTCTAACATAGTACCCACTGGAATGTTCCTTTCTTTTATACATACTGTCATAGAATCCAACTGAGTCGATGCAGATACCAAGAGAAAAGACCATTCTTTCTTTATTATTTTTCTTTTAAGTTTTGGGGTACATATGCAGTATGTGCAGGTTTGTTACACAGGTAAATGTGTGCCATGGTGGTTTGCTGCACCTATCAACCCATCACCTATGTATTGTGCCCGGCATACATTAGATATTTTTCCTGATCATCTCCCCCAAAATCCTCCCCCAACAGGCTCCAGAGTGTGTTGTTCCCCTCCCTATGTCCATGTGTTCTCATTATTCAGTTCCCATTTATAAATGAGAACATGAAATGAATGCCATTTTCTACAGGTCCATAGAATTCCAAAGAGATGAATGGGTAACTAGAATGTGCTAATGGGCTAGTTTACTCTTCCCTTATGAGTGCATAATTGAGCCCCATCATAGGTGAATTTATGCTCATTGTCAATTTCAACCTCCAGCTTGGTCTAGCCACAGTCAAGTGCAGAAAAGAAGCTTTCAGAATGAATATTAAAAGTCCCCTAGGGTCAGAGAGAACCATTTGCTTGAATCTTTAGAGGCAATCACTAGTGTGATTCTCCACTAGGAGACATCCATTTGTATTGAATCTAACTTGAATTAAAACTTATTCTTTCTAGTAATCATATACCACAGCAATAAGAGGTAAGAGGAAGTATGCCAATGATTTAGAAAATAAAGGTAAATAGATACTTATTATGCATGTACTAGGTGTTCCTGATAAAATTTGGATACAAGTGAATATCTGGTGTACTTATGCATTATATAAAATGAATACAATTAATTCAAATAAATATTATTCAACTTTGAAAATTATTATTCATAGTTACTAAATTACTTCAATTTTTTAAATAAACACTCGGAAAAAGTAAATTTGCATATGTTATATGTTTCCCCATGAAATGTTAGACACAGCTAAATCCCTTAGAAATGTGGAAAAATGCAGAGGAATAAGGCTATAAAATGATGACCCTGTACAATGCAAGTGTCAAAAAAGATCACTTAAATTGATTTACATGCATCTGAACCATCTGTTTGTTATTAACCCATTTTTGCTGGATGTGTGTCATATTCTATTTATTTCAGAGGCTCCAGTTGGTCCTTTCTGTTGGAATGCTTTCTACTACAAGTAATAGAAATCCAGTTCAAAATGGATTGCATATTTTAAAAATTAATTTTCTTATACAATAGGATAAATAATAATGAAAATTCACTTGTAGTATGCCAAGTCTCCTGCTCGGCATCTTACGATTCTATTCACTTTTCCCTTTCTGTGCCTTTTAGGAACGAGGTCCTACTGTAGAATTCTCCTTAAATTTCACCGAAGCTCAGGTGATTCTAAATTAACCACACCAAAAAGAAAGAATGAGCTTAACTATTTTCTTTCTTTCTTTCTTTTGTTTCTTTTTGTTTTTTGATACAGGACCTTCCTCTGTCATCCAGGCTGGAGTGCAGTGGTGTGACCTCAGCTTGCTGCAACCTCTGCTTCCTGGACTCCAGCAATCCTCCCATCACAGCCTCCCGAGTAGCTGGGACCACAGGCGCATGCCACTACTCCCGGCTAATATTGTTATTTTTTATAGAGATGGGGTTTTGGTATGTTGCCCAGGCTGGTTTCAAACTGCTGGGTACAAGCAATCCTCCCACCTTGGCCTCCCAAATTGTTGGGATTCCAGGTGTGAGCCACCAGCCCCTTCAAATGAACTTCATTTGTATCAACTAAATGTAATGCTAGAGCTGTGGACTTGATCACTTTTGCTGGAATCACATGAGAAGAAGGGGCATGTGCCAGAATGAAATGTTCCTTTAAGAAATTAATTATTTGCAGGGATCTAGCAAGATGGCCAAATAGGAACAGCTCCAGTCTGCACCTCCTAGTGAGACTAACACAGAAGGTGGGTGATTTCTGCATCTCCAACTGAGGTACCCAGTTCATCTCATTGGGACAGGTTAGGCGGTGGGTGCAACACATAGATGGTGAAAGGAAGCAGGGTGGGGCATCACCTCACCCAGGAAGTGCAAGGAGCGGGGTACCTCCCTCCCTCAGCCAAGGGAAGCTGTGAGGGAGTGTGCTACCCAGCTCGGATACTATGCTTTTCCCATGGTTTTTGCAATCTGCGGATCAGGAGATTCCCTCGTGTGCCTACACTAGCAGGGCCCTGGATTTCAAGCACAAAACTGGGCGGCTGTTTGGGCAGACACTGAACTAGCTGCAGGAGTATTTTCATACTCAAGTGGCACCTGGAACCCCAGCAAGACTGAACTGTTCACTACCCTGGAAAGGGGCCTGAAGCCAGGGAGCCAAGTGGTCTTGCTCAGCAGGTTCCACTCCCATAGAGCCCAGCAAGCTAAGAAGCTCTGACTTGAAATTCTCACTGCCAGCACAGCAGTCTGAAGTCCACCTGGGACTATCAAGCTCCGTGAGGGAAGGGGCATCCACCATTACTGAGGCTTAAGTAGGTCGTTTTCCCCTGAAAGTGCTAAGGAGGCCAGGAGGTTTGGCCTGGGTGGAATTC
Organism: Gorilla gorilla gorilla; assembly: GCF_029281585.2. NCBI lineage: Eukaryota > Metazoa > Chordata > Mammalia > Primates > Hominidae > Gorilla > Gorilla gorilla. Next base: position 126,479,420 of record NC_073236.2, read on the forward strand.
ACCACAGCTTGGCAAAGTGGCTGTAGCCAAACTGCCTCTCTAGATTCCTCCACACTGGGCAGCACATCTCTGAAGGAAATGCAGCAGCCCCAGTCAGGGGCTTACAGATGAAACTCCCATCTCTGTGGGAAAGAGTGCCTGGGGGAAAGGGCAGCTGTGGGAACAGCTTCAGCAGACTTAAACTTTGTGGCCTCCCAGCTCTAAACAGAGCAGCTAATCCTGACAAGGATGATTCTCCCAGCACAGTGCTTGAGCTCTGCTAAGGGACAGACTGACTCCTCAAGTGGGTTCCTGGCCCCCGTGCCTCCTGGCTGGGAGAGACCTCCCAACAGGGGTCAACAGACACCTTATATAGGAGAGCTCTGGCTGGCATCAGACTGGTGCCCCTCTGGGACAAAGTTTCCACAGGAAGGAGCAGGCAGCAATCTTTGCTGTTCTGCAGCCTTCCCTGATGATACCCAGGCGAACAGGGTCTGAAGTGGACCTCCAGCAAACTGCAGTGGACTTGCAGAAGAGGGGCCTGACTGTTAGAAGAAAAATTAACAAACAATAAGCAACAACATCAACATCAACAAAAAGGACCCCCCACCCAAAATCCCCATCCAAAGCTCATCAGCCGCAAAGATCAAAGGTAGATAAATCCACGAAGATGAGGAGAAACCAGTGCAAAAATGCTGAAAATTCAAAAAACCAGAATGCCTCTTCGTCTCCAAATGATCGCAACTCCTCTCCAGCAAGGGCAGAAAACTGGATGGAGAATGAGATTGATGAATTGACAGAAGTAGGCTTCAGAAGGTGGGTAATAACAAACTCCTCTGAGCTAAAGGGGTGTGTTCTAACTCAATGTAAGGAATCTAAGAACCTTGATAAAAGGTGACAGGAACTGCTACCTGGAATAACCAGTTTGGAGAGGAACATAAATGACCTGATGGAGCTGAAAAACAGCACAAGAACTTTGTGAAGTATACACAAGTACGAATAACCGAACCAATCAAGCAGAACAAAGGATATCAGAGATTGAGATCAATTTACTGAAATAGGACAAGAAGACAAGATTAGAGAAGAAAGAATGAAAAGGAATGAACAAAGCCTACAAGAAATATGGGACTATGTGAAAAGACCAAACCTATGATTGATTGGTGTACCTGAAACTGACAGGGAGAATGGAACCAACTTGGAAAACACACTTCAGGATATCATTTAGGAGAACTTTCCCAACCTAGCAAGACAGGCCAACGTTCAAATTCAGGAAATATAGGGAACACCACTAAGATACTCCTTGAGAAGGGCAACCCCCAAGACACATAATCGTCAGATTCTCCAAGGTTGAAACAAAGGAAAAAATGTTAAGGGAAGCCAAAGAGAAAGGTCAGGTTACCCACAAAGGGAAGCCCATTAGACTAACAGTGGATCTTTCTGCAGAAACCCTACAAGCCAGAAAAGAGTAGAGGCCAATATTCAACATTCGTAAAGAAAAGAATTTTCAACCCAAAATTTCAGATCCAGCCAAATTAAACTTCATAAGTGAAGAAGAAATAAAAATCCTTTCCAGACAAGCAGGCCTGCCTTACAAGAGTGCCTGAAGGAAGCACTAAATATGGAAAGGAAAAACTAGTACCAGCCACTGCAAAAAGACACCAAAATATAAAGACCAATGACACTATTAAGAAACTGCTTCAACTAATGTGCAAAATAACCAGCTAACATCTTGATGACAGGATCAAATTCTCACATAACAATATTAACCTTAAATGTAAATGGGCTAAATGCCCCAATTAGAAGGCACAGACTGGCAAATTGGATAGAGTCAAGACCCATTGGTGTGCCATATTTAGGAGACCCATCTCATGTGCAAAGACACACATAGGCTCAAAATAAAAGGATGGAGAAATATTTACCAAGCAAATGGAATGCAAAAAAATAAAGGAGGGGTTGCAATCCTAGTCTCTGATAAAACAGACTTTAAACCAACAAAGATCAAAAAAGGTAAAGAAGAGGATAACATAATGGTAAAGGAATCATTGCAACAACAAGATCTATCTATCCTAAATATATATGCACTCAATACAGGAGCACCCTGATCCATAAAGGAAGTTTTTAGAGTCCTACAAAGAGACTTAGAGTCCCACACAATAATAGTGTGGAGATTTTGACACCCCACTGTCAATATTAGACAGATCCATGAGACAAAAAAGTAACAAGGATATTCAGGATTTGAACCCAGCTCTGGACCAAGTTGACCTGTTAGACATCTACAGAACTCTCCACCCCAAATCAACAGAATATACATTCTTCTCAGCACCACATAGCACTTATTCTAAAATCGACCACATAATTGGAAGTAAAACACTCCTCAGCAAATGCAAAATAATGGAAATCATAACAAACAGTCTTTCAGATCACAGTACAATCAAATTAGAACTCAGGATTAAGAAACTCACTCAAAACCGCACAACTACATGGACATTAAACAACCTGCTCCTGAATGACTACTGGTTAAATAACAAAATTAAGGCAGAAAAAAATAAGTTCTTTGAAGCCAAAGAGAACAAAGAGATAATGTAGCAGGATCTCTGGGACACAGCTAAAGCAGTGTTGACAGAGAAATTTATAGCAATAAATGCCCACATCTGAAAGGTGGAAAGATCTGAAACCGACACCTGAACTTCACATTTAAAAGAACTAGAGAGGCAAGAGCAAACAAATTCAAAAGATGGCAGAAGACAAGAAATAACTAAGATCAGAGCAGAACTGCAGGAGATAGAGACACCAAAAACCCTTCAAAAATCAATTAATCCAGGAGCTGCTTCTTTGAAAAGATTAATAGATAGACCACTAGCTAGATGAATAAAAAAGAAAAGAGAGAAGAATCAAATAGACACAGTAAAAAAATGATAAAGGGGATATCACCTCTGATCCCACAGAAATACAAACTACCATCAGAGAATACTATAAACACCTCTACTCAAATAAACTAGAAAATCTAGAAGAAATGGATAAATTCCTGGACACATACATTCTCCCAAGACTAAACCAGGAAGAAGTCAAGTCCCTGAGTAGACCAATAACAAGTTCTGAAATTGAGGCAGCAATTAATAGCCTACCAATGAAAGACAGCCTAGTACGAGATGAATTCACAGCTGAATTCTACCAGAGGTACAAAGAGGAGCTGGTACCATTCCTTCTAAAACTACTCCAAACAATAGAAAAAGAGGGATTCCTCCCTAACTCATTTTATGAGGTCAGCATCATCCTGATACCAAAACCTGGCAGAGACACAAGAAAAAAAAGAAAATTTTAGGCCAATATCCCTGACGAACACTGATGCAAAAATCCTCAATAAAATACTGACAAACCAAATCTAGCGGCAGATCAAAAACTTACCCACCATGATCAAGCTGTCATCATCCCTGGGTTCCAAAGCTGGTGCAACATATGCAAATCAATAAACGTAATCTATCACATTAACAGAACCAATGACAAAAACCACATGATTATTACAATAGATGTCAAAAATGCCTGTGATAAAATTCAGCATTCCTTCATGCTAAAAGCTCTCAATAAACTAGGCATGGATGGAACATATTTCAAAATAATAACAGCTAGTTATGACAAACCCACAGCCAATATCATACTGAATGTGCAAAAGCTGGAAGTATTCCCTCTGAAAACCGGCACAGGACAAGGATGCCCTTTCTCACGACTCTTATTGAATGTAGTATTGGAAGTTCTAGCCAGGGCAGTCAGACAAGAGAAAAGAAATAAAGGGTATTCAAATAGAAGAGAGGAGGTCAAATTGTCTCTGTTTGCAAATGCCATGTTTGTATATTTAGAAAACCCCATTGTCTCAGCACAAAAACTCTTTATGCTGATAAGCAACTTCAGCAAAGTCTGAGGATACAAAACCAAGGTGCAAAAATCACAAGCATTCCTATACACCAATAATAAACAAGCAGAGAGAAAAATCATGAGTGAACTCCCATTCATCACTGCTAATTGCTAAAAAGAGAATAAGATACCTAGGAATACAACTTACAAAGGGCGTAAAGGACTTCTTCAAGGGAAACTACAAACCACTGTTCAAGGAAAAAAGAGAGGACACAAACAAATGGAAAAAAAATCCATGCTCATGGATAGAAAGAATCAATATCATGAAAATGGACATACTACCCAAAGTAATTTATAGATTCAATGCTATTCCCATCAAGCTACCATTTACTTTCTTCACAGAATTAGAGAAACCTACTATAAATTTCATATGGAACCAAAAAAGAGCTCATATAGACAAGACATTCCTAAGCAAAACAACAACAAAAACACAAACAAACAAACAAAAACAAAGCTGGAGGCATCATGCTCCCTGACTTAAAACTACGCTACAAGGCTACAGTAACCAAAACAGCATGGTACTAGTACAAAAACAGATATATTGGCCAATGGAACAGAACAGAGGCCTCAGAAATAACACCACACATCTACAACCATCTGATCTTTGACAAACCTTACAAAAACAAGCAATGGGGAAAGGATTCCCTGTTTAATAAATAGTGCCAGGAAAACTGGGTAGCCATATATAGAAAATAGAAACTGGACCTCTTCCTTACACCTTTACAAAAATTAACTCAGGATTGATTAAATACTCCAATGTAAAACCTAAAACCATAAAAACTCTAGAAGATAACCCAGGCAGTACCATTCAGGACACAGGTATGGGCGAAGACTTCATGACTAGAACACCAAAAACAATTGCAACAAAAACCAAAATTGACAAATGGGATCTAATTAAACTAAAGAGTTTCTTCACAGCAGAAGAAACTATCGTCAATGTGAACAGGCAACCTAAAGAATGAGAAAAAAATTTACAATCTATCCATCTGACAAAGACCTAATATCCAGAATCTACAAGGAACTTAAACAAATTTACAAGAAAAAAGCAAACAACCCCATCAAAAAGTGTGCGAAGGATATGAACAGACACTTCTCAAAAGAAGACATTTATGTGGCCAACAAACATATGAAAAAAAGCTCATCATCACTGGTCATTAGAGAAATGCAAATCAAATCCACAAGGAGATACCATCTCATGCCAGTTAGAATGCCAATCATTAAAAAAATCAGGAAACAACAGATGCTGGAGAGGCTGTGGAGAAATAGGAATGCTTTTACACTGTTGGTGGGAGTGTAAATTAGTTCAACCATTGTGGAAGACAGTGTGGCAATTCCTCAGGGATCTAGAACCAGAAATACCATTTGACCCAGAAATCCCATTACTGAGTATATACCCCAAGAATTATAAATTATTCTACTATAAAGACACATCCACATGTATATTTACTGCAGCACTATTTACGACAGCAAATACTTGGAATCAATCCAAATGCCCATCAGTGATAGACTGGATAAAGAAAAGGTGGCACATACATACCATGGAATACTATGCAGCCATAAAAAAGGATGAGTTCATGTCTTTGCAGGGACGTGGATGAAGCTGGAAACCATCATTCTCAGCAAACTAACACAGGAACAGAAAACCAAACACTGCATGTTCTCACTCATAATTGGGAGTTGAATAATGCCAACACATGGACACAGGGAAGGGAACATCACACACCATGGCCTGTCGGGGGTTGAGGGGTAAGGAGAGGGAGAGCATTAGGACAAATACCTAATGCATGTGGGGCTTAAAACCTAGAAGACAGATTGATAGTTGCAGCAAACCACCACGGCACATGTATACCTATGTAACAAACCTGCACGTTCCTCATATATATCCAAGAACTTAAAATAAAATCTAAAAAAAGAAAAAACAAATTACTCATTTGCAGACTACTGCAGGAAACAATGATGAAAGTAGCTTCTGCTACCAGGAAGATTATAGACTTTCTTTCTAATCATCTCCTCCCTTTTCTAGACCCTACCATGGCACATAATAAAATATGTTATAAGGTTTTGGTGGACAATATACATTTACAATATTTTGCATTTTTATACATAAGTTTACTGAGTATAATATGGCTTTAATATGTAAAAAAACATTTTACTGTAAATCAAAAATAATAAAATGCTTAGGAATGAAATTAACTGTGAAGTGTTTGGATAGAATCTTTTAATACTCCGGGTCATCAATAAATAATGCCTATTCTTTCTTTTTGTAGCTGTTATTCGTGTCCCCTGAACTGTGGTCTCAACCACAACCTTGTTCTCCATCAATTCTATCCCTAGGCAGGGCTCTGTTGATGACTGCAGTGCCGTGGCCTTGTGTGTGTCTAGCCATCACTCTGGCTCCCCTCGACTCCCTGCCGGCAAGTTGGCCCCATTGAGCAGCCCAGCATGGTGCATTTGATGGCTCTGAGAAATCTGAACTCATGAAAAAAAAAAAAAAAAATCACAGGCCTCTGAGTTTTCTAATTTTGCCTCTGTCGTTTACTCTGAGTCATCATGAAACAAATCTTGTTATTTATTTGAGCCATAATGAACCCGTGAGTTTGGAAAACAGGCATTAAAGTCTTACCTTACTCATAGGCATAAATTAAACGGCATTTCATAGGAAATAAATATTTTGTAAGCCATGATTTGCTCAATAATTGTGAGACGTTTTTGTTTGTTTGTTTGTAACTATTGTTTCAACTGCAAAGTCACCAAAAACACTGAGTCATTGAAAACAGAACAATGGTCCTTAGGAAAAACACAGGGTTAGGTTCCTGTGAATCTCTGATCACAACACTTTTGTCATCTGATCAATACATAACTTTGTTTTATGTTATTTCTGTTTAGAAATACCTAATTATAATTTATTTTTGATTTAACATTGAACTGACAGCCAACAACATTATCTGCCTGAACGAGGCTCATCTAGCACATACAGTGTCTGTTTTCCGTAAGGCACGTGACAGCTTTCTTGTGTACAGGGACACTAGACAACATTTCAGCACTCTGCTTTGAGGCCATGTTGAACAATGAAATCACCAATACAAAGCAGAAAATGTGGTACTAAATAGACCACAAACAGACATGTGTTTATAGTATGAGAGCTGAAACAATAAGGTAGATTATCACCTTTTTTACTTCAGCTGTGCATGCCAGTGACTCAAATTTTTCACTGCTGTGAATGTTTTTACAAACTATGAAGGTGCCATGACTATTGGGGTTATAAAGAAAATGTATTATTAGACAAACTTGCAAGTATGAAATCCACAAATAATCAGGATTGACTTTAATTATATGTGAAGAGCACGTGAATCTCCCTCACAGGTGCTAAGCACAGGACACCTTATTCTTGTCTTGATTTCAGATCCCTGTTTGGAACCCCAGTATGCAGTCTTTGTCCTTCCTTCTATGGATGTATTAGTCAAGGTTTCCAGAGAAACAGAACAAACATTACCCTACAGGATTGACTCATCCAGTTATGGAGGCTGAGAAGTCCTAAGATCTGTAAGCTGGAGACCCAGGAAAAAAAAATGTGTAAGTTCCGGTCCAAGAGAGCAAACTTGAAACCCAGAAACCGCCTATGTTTCGGTTCAAGTCTGAAGGCAATAAAACACCAATGTTCCAGCTCACGCAGTCAGGTAGGAGTTCCCTCCAACTCATGGGAGGGTCTGTTTTTTTATTCTAGTCAGACCTTCAACTGATTGGATAATCCCCACACACTTCAGAGATGACCATCTGCTTCTCTTCTGATTCTAATGATAACCTCATCCCAAAACAGCCTCACAGGCACATCCAGAATAATGTTTGACCAAATATCTGCACATCCTCCTGTGGCCCAGTGAGGTTAACATGTAAAATTAATCACCATAATTAGCATTACATATTTTATTATCTGATTTTTACATAAATTTTGAACAATGTATATCACATATATGCACATTATAAAACTTAAACCACTTCATGAAAATCCCATCAAAGCCAGAACTCCATTTTGGTAATGCTTCTCTGCCGCGGCTCTTTCCCTTTCTGACACACAAGATACAACTAGGTGGTCTTCATTCATGATTTCATAATTCTAAGAGGCCTTGACGTCTCCATCACATGACCTAAGGGTCAAAAAGGCTTCAAAGAGCTAACCTTATATGGAATGTTCACCATAGGTCAGGCGCTTTTAAAAATTATTTTGTGGTGTAAGTTCACCACTTTTTTAGCCAGGCTTTGAGTTAGCCACAATTAGTAGCACTATTTGAAAGATGAGGAGCTTGAGATGCAGAGAAATTTGTAAGGAACACATAGTTCCTATTATGGAAAGTTCTTCCTGATGGAAAGACAGGAATCTGACTTCAAAGCCCGTGTTCCTATCTGCTATGCCTTACTGCCTCTAACTGGCCAGTGCTACTTCCTACTGTTTTTTTTCCCATTAGGAGATACATTAAATAAATTGGAAATATTTGGAATATAGCAAATAATTAGCTCATGTATTTATGGAACCTGCAGAGGTCTTTAGTTTTCTAGGGCACAGCACAAATGGCTTTCTTTTATCCAGCTTGTTTGTAAAATTCCAAGTCTAGCTGTGGAAATGAAAAAGAGTTCTCAGTCCACCAAAATGATTTTGTTCCCAATCTGATGTAGCCTACTATGATTTATGCCTTTGAAAAGGATGACCAACACGGTACATAACTGCCATGCCAATTTCAGCTAAATTATCTCTGCCCTTTTGCAGTTTCCCTGTGAAACTCTAATTTGGCTTGTGAAATCAAGTTGTTTTAACAGCAATGTTTTTTCTCTTTTTAGAAGTTTTTTATACAATGGTAAAAATATGTTTACTTTTAGTTTTAAATATAGGTTATGGAGTGAGATATCATTCTTTTTAAAATCAGAAATGACTAAAATCTGAATCATGAAATAATAGGGGGAAATATATCACCACAGCAAAGCACTATGCAGAAAACAATGCACCAAAAGATTTAAAATGTAAGCTATCTATTTAACCTATCTGCCATTCAAAGGCAGGGGTGGTAAGATGGTGGAAAGAGGTAAAGTGAGCAGAAAATGAAGAACAAATCACAATATTGGAGGATCAGAAGAATTGGAAGGGGAGTGACATGATTTTAAGTGGGTTCCAATTGCCTTTGTGTGAATATTAAGAATGCCCTTATAATGATTGTAAAGATGCTTACTGATGTGATCTCCTACTTAGATCTCTAGCTTCACCCCTGGTTAGACTCCTTCACAAACCTTATGCCGGTCATACTGAATATTGTCTGAATCCTTAAAAATTACCTTATGCTTTGTGCCTCTGGAAATCCTCATGTTCTATTTCCTCTTTCTGTGAAGATCTGGACAACCTGACTCACAACCTTATTTATTTTTATGACATATTTTAGCCTTTGGTCCAGATTGCTGGTCTGTAAGGACCTCACTCATTGGCCCTGATTCTAAAGAGTTACTTATTTCATTTTCTGCAAGTTCATAGAATCATACGCTTTCCTCTTTTTATTTTAGAGTCTCTCTCTCTCTCTCTCCCTCTCTCTCTCTCTCTATATATATATATAGTCTTCCAAAACTCCTCTGAAGAAAGGGAAGCATTCTGTAAGACTTTGGGTAGGTTTTTTTTTTTTTTTTTTGGACAGAGTCTCACTTTGTTGCCCAGGCGGAAGGGCGGTGGCGCGATGTCGGCTCACCACAACCTCCACCTCCCAGGTTCAAGCAATTCTCCAGGCTCAGCCTCCCGAGTAGCTAGGATCACAGGCCTGCGCCACCACACTCAGCTAATTTTTGTATTTTTAGTAGAGATGAGGTTTCGCCATGTTGGCCAGGCTGGTCTCAGACTACTCTTGACCTCAAGTGATCCGCCTGTCTTGGCCTCCTAAAGTGCTGGAATTACAGGTGTGAGCCACTGCGCCCAGTGCCTTTGGGTACATTTTGGTTGTTATTTTGTTTTACCCCATTTCTCTGTACAAAATATGAGACATGTGAGTCTTCTTAACTGGTGCATGTGTGTGGAGGGAAGCATTTTGTTGTTTAATGCCAAAATGAGACAGATAGAAGTTTAAAGAATGTGACATTTGTAAAGTGTTATCTGTAAAAAAAAGAGCAGGTACTTACCAGCCCCAGACTAGAGGAAGACATCGTGCACTGCTGGCACTGTGGGCGAGACAAAACTAGCAGGGCACTGAGCAGAGAGCCTCAAAAACAAAAGTGTGCATTATTGTGTGTGTGTGTGTGTGTGTGTGTGTGTGATGTGATTGTATATATGAGATGTGTGCTTGGGGGGTGTGGTTTGTCTGGTATGTGTGCACATGCGTGTGGTGTAATGTGCGGTAGGTGATGTGTGGTGTGGGTATTTGTATGTGATGAGTGTGAATGGTGTGACTGTGGTGTATTATGTGCGGTGTATGTGTGTATATGCATATGTGGAGTATGGTATATGGTGTGTGTGTGTGTGTGAGAGAGAGAGAGAGAGTATATGAGAGAGAGAAAGGAAGAAACCTCTCAACTATGTTGTAAGCATTTAGTAAAATTACAAAAATAGCAATATTCTTGGTGCAGTTGTCTCCTGTGAAGGTCAGTGAAGGGGATGAGTTTTGCATAACGAAGATGTATAAGCCAGACCATGTGCAGCAGAGAGAAAGCCAGCATGTGAAATACTATTTTATCTTCATGACTACTACAGGCTCTGAAACATATTGGTGCTTAGAGACATTCTTAAAAACATTAATGAATGATGAAAACATTACAAATTGTGTTACAAACAAAAAGTCTTTTGTTAAATACTTGCTCATTATGTTTATAGAAAGGAGAGATAAAGAAAATAGTTTCAAGATTATACGTTTGACAAATGTTTCTGTGAAAATTACTAAAGTCATTTTTGCTGATATAAAATTAGTCCTTCAGTTGTTGAGATTGAATTGTTTTTATGGAGCATTATTAAAATTAAGTTTTTTTTTCAGTAATCAAACTATTTAATTTACAGATGTTCTCTAGGTGTTACTGTACAGTAATGATATTCTGCAGGCAATTATGTAGTAAAAGATTCCAAGCATGTTTGTGATATGTTTAATTCCTGACCCTTGGCTTTATTTAGTTAATAGTCTTTTGTTCTTTCATTCATTTAATTTAATTCATTCATTCATGCAAAAGCTACTTATTGAGAGATTTCTAAGTGCTAAGCATTATTTTAGGTGTTAAGGGACATGAGAGTGAACAAAACCAGCAAAACTCTGTGCCCTTACGGATTTCACATTCATGTGATTGCAAATGCAAGAGATCAATACAGGCAAGTGTTAACACAAACTGGAAAAATCAAAAAAGAAGAGGGTGGTGACTAAAGGAACCAAAAGATTGAAGTACCAGTTGGTCTGAGAAAATTTCTGGAACCAACTAAGAGAAAATTAGTCAATATTCTCTGTCTGTTTTTTTTCTCCTTCTATCCTCTAAGAGTTTTATCTATTTTTTCTATACTTTCTTTCTGCAAGCTGGACTTTTGTGCCCTGTAGATAACCACTAACATGATCCAGTCACATCCAAAAACATTTAAATCTCATTTTTGCTTCAAACTCCAAGAATAAGTTTTCTGATTGTACTAGGTTGGTCAACTTTTGTCTCAACTGTGACAGATTGGGGGGATAATTAAATGTACTAAATGGTTGCCGCCAATATAATCTTATGAATGAGTGAAAATCTAAAAAGAGTAATAAAACTGTAGAGAATTCTGAAATCTCTTTTTGACACTCAGGGTGTCCTTATGGCTTTATGTCTATTCTGGTTCCCTCTACGTCTGGTAAGAAGTATTTCCCTTTGGGATTCTAACTCCTGTATGTCTGTGTGTGGATACTTACATATTTTTACAATTTAAAGCAATATAGTTAGGCTCTTTATTTTTGGTTGGTAAACGGGTTTGTAAGATTTAAAGCAATAAAGAAGATAACAGAGAAAAAGATGAGCTGGTTTAATTACTCATATATAAACTATTTCAAATATCTTCACATATTCAATATAATATCAAGAAAAAAGGTAAGAGATCTATGTTCATATGAATTGAGGAATATCACCTGGCCATTTTGAGCTTTCATTTTTAAAACCTATAGAACTTTCATTATGGAATACATATTTATGTGACACATTCTATCTGATATTGTCCAGGTCCTGAGGGGGAAAAATATTTTCTTGCTTTCTTGACAGGGTTTTTGCAAGGATCAGAAAAAAAGAAGCAATATAAAATGACAAAAGTAAGGTATAAAGGGCCTGAAAATGGAAGTGATCACTATTAAAAAAGATCATGCTTTTAAGAGGGCGTTGCAAACTCTAAAATGTGGCTAAGTTTGCAACATATTTGTCAGGCTTTCTGGGAGATTACTGAGAGGTGTGTGGGTCATTACCAGCTAGCCATCTGGTGGAATCGAAAGGAATTAGAAGATGAAATCCATTTTTCCGGCTGCATTTATTTGAGCAAGGTGATTTTATCATGCATATCCTGTACCATGCTTTGTATTTTACAAGGCTTGCTGGCCATCACTGCAGTGCAGTGCCCCCAGGACACCATCAATGCTTCCCTAGGGAAAACCTGAACAACAGCTCAAGCTTTGAGAGTTTGCTCACCCGTGGAAAGGGGTTGCAGGAGCCCAGTAGGCATCCACTGCTAATTTGAGGCTGTTGCATTTGTATTCTCCTTCTCACCCACTGAGTTCATTCTTCTTATAAGTAAGAGTATTTGCTCTAACTTTGTAGTTCTTCTTCTCCAAAAAGAACATCTGGACATTCTTTGCTGAAAAATACACAGCATACCTCTCCTGAGAATATTTTTCATCTAAAAATGTAATGTTTTAAATCAGGTAAAATTAAAGAGTAGGATTAAATATCATAGCTTGATCTCCTAGACTGGGGAAGCACATGGCGTTGCTTTAAACTCAGATGGCAGAGCTGAATTTTTCCAACAAATAACAAATAGCAATTAGAATGTAAGCAAATGAAGCATACAAATTAGATGAAAATACTCTTCTCTTTAGTCAACTCTGTCTCTGTTTTGCCTTAGAACCCAATTGCCATATATCATACTGACTGATCACTGCTTATTTCTTTAAACTGAAGCCAAAGGTCACTTCTTATAGGAATCTTTCCATGATTCCCTCCCTTTATACTTCCGTTCTTCATCTCATGATTTTTCACACTAGCACAGTTCTTGGCATATAGTAGGCAATTTTGATATGTTAGTTAAATGAATGAATTGGGCTTAAAACACTGTGGTAGGCAGAATAATGCCTCCTCAGTATGTCTGTATCCTAATCTCCAGAATCTGTAAACATGTTAGTTTGCAAGGCAAGGGGGAAATAATAATGCAGGTGGAATTAAGGTTTCTCTTCAGATGACCTTGAGATGGCGATGTTGTCTCTGATTATGTATGAACCCAATGTAATCTCAAGGGTTTTATAAGTGAAAGAAAGACACAAGAGAGTGTGATGATGCAGCATGCAAAAGGCCCTACTGGCTGTTACTGGCTTAGAAAATGGAAGAGGGGCAAGAGCCAAGGACTGAGGGCTCTTGGAAAAGAGTCTAGGAGCTGGAAAAGACAAGGAAACATTTTGTTTGATCTGCAAAAGCAATGCTGCCCTTCTAACATCTTGATTTTAGCCCAGTGAGCTCTGAATGCTAGCCCAACACAAGACATTTGTGACCTTGGGCAAATCACTAAACTGTACTGAATGTTTTTATTTGTTTAATGGAGACCATAATATACACTTTGCAGGGGCACTGTGAACACTAAATGATCTGCTAAAGGCCATCGTACACAGTCAAAGTAAAATAAATGCACTATGGCAGAGATAATCATTTTGCATGCTGAATGAAAAATGTAATAAGGCATAAGCACCAATATGTGTTGAGAACTGTGATGATATTTCTTGGGGGTGTTAGAGCTGACACTGGCCTTGCATGAAGGGAAAGGTACATACATGTGGACACAGCACAGAAAGGGCACTCCAGGCTGTTCAAGTTGTGTTCAGGATAAGACATTATGAGCAGCCCAGAGCAGCTGCTGGTGACACCACTTAGCGGCCACAAGGGTGATGCTGGAGCCAGAAGGCTCTGGATTGCCTGGTTCCACAACTTCCAGAGGTTGGCAGTTTAGGGTCATTATTCAAACCCTTTGTGCCTCCGATTACTCAAATGTAAATAGACAGGAAGCTCTGACAGTTTAATGTGTCAGCACATCTAAAGCACAAGAGCAAAGCACTTATACAAGTCTAGTAAAAATTAGCTAATGTTGGTGTTATTTACTGCATGTGGAGAAGTGAGTATGGGGAAGGTGTTCTGGAATATTTTCAGCCTGGATCGCTTGAGCAGCAGCCTCCGCAAAACTACGGAAAATGTCTTGTATGGAGGAATTTCATGCACTCTTACAGGAGTGGGCAAGAGAGTTCAACTAGAGTTGAAGTTCAATGAGGATAGAAATTAGATTCTGCTATTGTAATTCACCAATTTATCCTCAGCACTCAATGTCTTGCCAATAGAGGTACTTGTTTGAATGTACTTGTCTAAAGTTTAGACTATAACCTAAAGTCTAAAATTAGGTACTTGTTTGAATGTACCTGTCTGAAGTTTAGACTATAGCCTAAAGCCTAAAATTAGATTTTGCTGTTGTAATTCACCAATTTATCCTCAGCACTCAATGTCTTGCCAATAGAGGTACTTGATTGAATGTACTTGTCTAAAGTTTAGACCATAGCCTAAAGTAGCTTATCAGTCCTATTTTTTGCATAAACTAGGGTGTAATCAGTGTGAATGAAACACTTGAAGCCCATTACATCAAGCCAGATAGACCATAGTTTAAATTATCCAGGGATAGGAGTATATATTTCTCCTCTGCTTGCTTGTATGAGATTGGGTGAGTCATTCAAACTCACTTGGTCTCAGGTTCTACCTTTATGAAATGATAAATCTGTGGGTTGTGTTCTAGTCTGTTACTTTGCATGGTTTTGTAAAATAATAATAATACCATAATTATGTAAATCCCAGTCCAGATTCTATCTTTCTATTTTACGATCTATATAACTTACCTACAATATTTGCTAGGAGTGTAACTAAATGTTACTGAAACATCAAGAGTTCAGTCTAGGTCCTGTTGCTTGCTTCACAGAAAGCCAATCACTGAAACAAGGAGCATTGCCGGGGAAAGGGGCTTTATTTGGATGCTGCAGCCAAGGAGAATGGGACATCACTCAAATGTCCCAGTGGACTAAATCTTCTCAATGGACTAAAATTAGAGGTAGAAAAATAAGGGAAGAAATGTAACTAAGTATGGAAAAATAGGAATTAGGAGAGTACTAAGAACAGAAGGTGTTCAACAGGCAGCAGCAGGTTACTTAGGCAACCATAATCGGCAAGGGGTCTGGGTCTGGCATCTCATTGTCCAGGTGCAGTTATCTGGTGAGTTGCAGTTCCTTGAAACTATCTTGGAAGGCTGATAGTTGGTTTCCTGAGAAAGGAACTCAGATAAGAAAAGTGTAACTTTCTTCAGTTTTAAGACTGGGAGGGTCAACTTTTTTCTTTATTTTTTTTTTCAAAACAAACCATAAACATCAGTTCCATAGGGCAATTGGGCCAGTTTCATAAACATTATAACATATAAGCAAAGTGTATAAGACACGTACTGGTCCATAATCAATGTTCAATGAGCCCCTTCCTTATTTCTCAGCCTTAGTAATATTTAAGTGCTTTTCTTCCATAAGTTAACAGGCATAAGGTGTTATCCACAGTCCTGGCAGAAGAGTAAGATGTCTTGTTGAATCTATCCCCTGGTTTATGTCTCCCACACTATTCTTATTTAAATGGAATTATCCTGTTTATCACCTAGGCATTTTACAGATAGACTCTCTGTAATATTAGTGCCATGCAGAGCATTATAGCCATGCTAAAATATCATTTTTCCTGGGAAATAATATCAGTATCAAGGTGTATGGCAAGAAAATATAAATCTTTCAATGGGCTAAGAATTAAAAAAAGAGTAATGATTCTGTACAATTATAGTAAAAGAAAAATGAGGGTGGATATTTAGGTAGTGTTGATTAGAAAGTAGAAAACAATCATTTGCTGCAGTGACTGATTTATGGTTTCCTCTTAGCGCACACATTGAGGTTATTTCCTCCAGAAGGAAGCTGTAGACAAATTCATAATTTATAATATTTAGAAATACACTTGTGATAAAGTAGCCAGTGTTAACAGGAGAACAGGAGAACAGCTATTCCAAGGCTTACGCTACTGTTTTTAGGATGTTGATGGTACTATTTCTATGATCATTAATAATTTTAATGCTTGTCAATAAATCTTATTTTCATACTAATAGCTGCATGAAGCACCATAGGTATAGTAAAAAGAATTAGGGGAGCTGGATTTGAGACAAGCTTCTTTACTCTCTGGCAATGGAATTCTTTCCCCTAATTCCATGAACTTCACTTACCATATCAATAAAATGTGTAAAACATAGTGCAATATGTTAAAGCACTGTAAAAATGATAAAGTGACACAGCATAACCACTGATTTGTGAATGCTAGTTAAGGAATACTACAGTATAGTCCTTGTCAAATCTATGATAAATATATGTGCATGTGTTATGATATCCAAAGGGTAAGATCTTTTTAAATATTAACCACAGGTATGAATTTCAGTGGTTGGTTGGTTGGCTATTTTTTTTATGTAATTCTCCCAGTTACTCCACCCAACATTCCCTGCTCTCCAGTATAATGACTCTCAGATATTAATTTGGGCCCAACACAAGATTAGCTTTTTTATACTTCTTGTGCAAAATTTTCTAAATTGTGTTATTTTAAAAAGATCAAAAATAAGTCTATTAAGAAAACTGAAGTTATCAAATTAGATTAATAAACAGACATAAACTTGAAACATCCTCTACCACATAATCTGCGCATGGCTGTAGAAAGTATAATTTTTGTGGAGCCTCACAACATTGCAAGTAAGTAACTTTTTCATCCCAATTGGTTATTTAGATTTGTTTTCCTATCTAGAAAGTCTGGGTTTTAGGCCTTTGTCCTAAAAACTTTACACAACTTTAAAACTGAATATCTTTAGTCTTAATGAAACCTGAATGACTGTGTAAATGAATTCCTATATATTTCTACCATTTCATTAAGAGTAAGGTATAGGAAAGTATCACTGAAGCATGAATTTCCTGATCGTGACAATTACTGCCACAATCTTATATTCACACACTCTGTGGTGACCCACTTCTGGGTTGGAAATCCAGAATAGAGTATGAATCATATAAATACACATGATTTCAAGCTTAAGGAGGTTTTATCCTAACTTCCTTGGGGTGGGAAGCATCAAGGAGGAGTTAATCTTACTGTGTATCAGCCTCTAACCATTTTCATGAAAGTGAAAATTTGATTGTCCCAATTACAAATGAGGTTGTCATGGTTGTTATTTTTCTGATTTATTGCCTGTCATTTACAGACACCAACAATAGACCTTGAATTCTTGAAATGTAATACAGATAGCCCCTCTTACCTTTTAAATTGGAAATACGTTATTTTTCTTCCCTAGAAAAGGGTATGCTGTTTAGGATTGTGCGTGTGTGCATGTGTGAGTGTGAATATCCAAACATGCTTGTTCACGTGTTGATTGTGGGAACTGGTTGACATGTATCATCTAATTTAAAATTCACAACAATGGGAAGGATTATATTTCCTATCAGTTCATTGTAAATTACAGTTAATAAATGAGATAAATTGAGTCAATACCCATAGCTATCTGATTCAAAATACTGCATGTATATCTTTGTGTGCTTGTGCATGAGGGATATATGTATTTACATGTATATTTAAAAAAATGATTGCAGCATATTGCTAATCCAGATCTTGTCAGGAGTCCACCTACAGTACTATGCATAATTTTCCTCTGTCAGTTTGTATCATTGGCCAAAATCTAACAGATGTTTCTAAGAGTAAAAGCACAGGGAACTAACACTGTTGTCACTGATGAAGTACAAGTACTCACACAGCCATCTATATTTCATGCCTGTGAGGTTGATCAGCCACATTTCTAGTTTGGGAGTCAGGTATGCCTATTCTTATAACTTTTATATTAATAACACACCATTTTGAAGTTTTGGGTTGACAATAAAAAATGTACCTCAACTAAAACTGATATCCGATGTCCTGGCACAATTTTTTGAGAACATTATCCTTTCCACAGCAAATATCTTAACTTTTTTTGAAAATTAATTTATCATAAATGGAAAAGTTTATTTCTGGATTGATACTCCATTCTGTTCTATTGATCCAGATACTTATACCAATACCATACCCTATTGATTACTGTAACTTTATAGTGAGTTTTAAAATCAAGTAGTATAAGTCCTTTAGCATTACTTTTTTTTTCCCGAGTTTTTCTGGCTATTTAAAGGCCTTTACATCTTCAGGTAAATTTTAGGTGAGTTTATGAATTTTAACAACAAAAAAATTCTGCTTCGATTCTGACAGACATTGAATTGAATCTATAGATCAATTGTGGGATGAATTGCCATCTTTATAATATTGAGTCTTCTAATCAATGAAAATGGAATGGCCTTCATTTATTTGGATCAATTATCTCATCAATACTTTGTAGTTTTAATTGAATATGTCTTGAAGTTATTTTATTAAATGTATTCCTAAGTATTCTATATTTTTGTTATTATAAAACAAATTACTTTCATAATTTCATATTTAAATAATTTGTTATTAGTACATAAAAATGCAATTTATTGATCTTAACATCTTGCAACCTTGCTAAACTTCTTTATTAATTCTAGTAGTTTTTAATGCAGATTTGTTAGGATATTCTACAGAATGATGTCATCAGGGAATAAAAACAGTTTTACATCTTCCTTTCTTAGTAGAATGACATTAATGTTTGTTCTGATGGATGGATTGATTGTTTCATTAATAGATTTGCCTTATAATAATGGCAAGAACACCTGTACAATATTGAGTATCTTTCTATGTATTTGTAGTTTTATTTTGGATTTATTAGATTATTTAGAAATGTGTTATTTAATACCTAAGAATTTGGATATTTCCTCTCTCTCTCTTATTAATTTCTAGTTTAATTACACTATGTACATAAATAATATATTATATTAATTTGAAACACTCAAATTTGTTAAAGTTTCCTTTAGGATATGTCTGTTTTGGTGAATGTTCACATATACTTGAAAAAATGACATTCACGTGTTTGGGTAGAATGTTGTATAAATATCCATTAGATCCAGTTGGTTGATAATGTTGTTCTAAATTTTTGTTGGTTTTCTATACATTTATCATTTACAGATAAATGTTGAAGTTCTCTATTGTGAATTTGTATGTTTTTTCTTTCTCTTCTGTCAGATTTTTCCATTTATAAAACCCTTTGTTAGACATATCCCCATTTGAGATTGTTGTGTCTTTTAGGTGAATTGATCATTTTATCTTTATATACTATCTCTTTTTGTTTTGTTAGTTTTATTTGTTCTAACATCTGTTTTGTCTCCAGATTACTATTGATTTCTTTTTTGCATGGTATAACGTTTTTCCATGTTTCTAATTGTAGCTTATCTATATCGTTGTTCTTAGGGGGTTTATTTTAGATGGTGTTGGGTTATTACCTTTTAACCCGTTATCCAAATCTAGTCTCTTTTATTAGTGCTTTAAGACCACTTACATTTAATGTAATTAATGATATATTTGGATTTCAGTCTACTTTTTCTTATTTACCTTCTATTAGTTCCCTCTGCTTTTTATTTCTCTTTTTTCCCTTCCTCTTTCTGCATTTCGTTTGGGTTATTTAAACATGTGTACAAAGCGTTTCACTATAATTTATCTAGTTTCAAGATTATTCATTTATTTACACTAGTCTTTTTACACTAATTTGTTGTTCTAGGGATTAACATTTACGAACTCAACTTTTATAGTCTTCTTAGAATTAACACACTCCAATTTCAACTGAATATAGAAAGCACTTATTTGTACTTCCAAATGTATTCTGTAATCAATTTGTCTATAAATTATTTTTTTCCATAAAAATACATGGTATTTTAATTGAAATTCTAACAATTTTAAATTAATCTAGGAAAAATTATATTTAATATGTTGAGTTTTTCTTGATATGTGTTGACATTCAAAACCACCTTTTTTCAGGAATATTTTTAAGATTTTGGGGTGTTAAAGCTATTTCTTGGTAAATTTATATGTGGTTCTTTTATTTATCTCTATTCTATCTTAAGTGGGTCACTTTCTTTCCTTACATATTTATTTTTTGAATGTGCATACAAAGATACTGATCTTTTGAATATTATTTATATCTCTAGTGAATTTACTAGATCCCCTTATTTTTCCCATAAATCTGCCAATTTTGTTGAGTTTTATTGGCACATTTATGTGTACACTTATACCATTTACATCAAAGGTGACACTACTTCTTCCTTTCCAATTTTTATACTCCATTTCTGGTGCCTAATCACACTGGCTAACTTCTCTACAGTGGCGTTGAATTATCGAAGAGATGGTGGCTTTCCTTGTCTAGTTCCAGACAAAAGAAAATAAGAGAAAACGTAATGAAGAAGCTGCTGGTGTGTTACAATTAAATCAGAACTCTTGTTTGCTGGAGGGCTACATCTCTATCTAATCTACAACTACGTCTACATCTACTATGTCAAGGAAGTATTTAAGGGCTTTTTACAGGAATCGTCTGTTTAAAGCTTTTTCAGATTTTATTAAGATGGTTATATGATATATTTCATTTTTTAGAATTTTATATTTAATTGACAATAAGTAAAAATTATTCTGTACATCATGTACACTGTGATGTCTATATACATGTGTACACTGTGGAATGATCAAATCAAGCTAATTAACACATCTATCACCTCACATACTCATTTGTGGTGAGAAAACTTAAAATCTATTCCCTTCACATTTTTCAAATATACATTATTATTAACTACAGTCACCACGCTGTGCAATCGATCAGCAGTACTTATTCCTCCAGTCTAACTAAAACTTTGTACCCATTGACCAATGTCTCCCCTTTGTTTTTCACCCCACTCCCCCGACCCCTGGTAGCCATCATTCTACTCTCAACTTCTATGAGTTCAAATTTTTTATATTCCAGATACAAGTGAGATCATGTGGTATTTGTCTTTCTGTGCCTGTCTTACTTTACTTAGTGTAATATCCTCTAGAGTCATTTATGTTGATGCAAATGACAGAATTTCCTTTCCTGACTGAATAATGTTCCATTGTTTATATACGTATATATATATACCCATTCATCCATATTAAACACTTAGGTTGTTTCTGTATCTTGGCTATTGTGAATAACACGGCAATGGACATGGGAGTGCACATATCTCTTCAGCATACTGATTTCATTTTGTTGGGATACATACCCAGAAGTGGGATTGCTGGATCATATGGTAATTCATTTCTATTTGTTTGAGAAATCTTCTTAATGTTTTCCAAAATGGCTATAGTGACTTACATTCTCAATCAACAGAGTGCAAGGGTTCCCTTTGCTTCACATCCTTGCCAACACTTGCCATCTTTCATCTTTTTGGTAATAGGCATTCTAACAGGTGTAAGGTGAGATCTCATTATTGTTTTTATAAATTGTATTTCCCTGATAATTTTTGTACTTAAGCATTTTTTATATATCTATTTGCCATTTGTACGTCTTTTCTTGAGAAATGTCTATTCATGTACTTTGCTTATTTTTAAATAGGATTATTTGCTTTCTTGTTATTGAGTAATTTGAGTCTCATACATTTTAGATATTAACTCCTCATGAGATGAGTTATATTAATTTTTTTCCCCAATCTGTGGGTCATCTCTTCATTCTACTGATTTTTTCCCTTTGCTGTGCTGAAGCTGTTTAGTTTGATGTAATCCCATTTGTCTTTATTTTTGTTGCCTGTGCCTTTGTGGTCATATCAAATAAATCACTGCCTAAACCAATGCCATGGGTATTTGGGCTCTTTTTTGGTTCCATATAAATTTTAAAATATTTTTTTCTAGTTCTGTGAAGAGTATCATTCGTGGTCTGATAGGAATAGCATTGAATCTGTAAATCACTTTGGGCGGTATAGCCATTTTAATGACATGGATTTTTCCTATTACTGAGCATGGGATGTTTTTCCATTTGTTTGTGTCTTCTCTGACTTCTTTGAGCAGTGTTTTGTAATTCTCATTGCAGAGATCTTTCACCTTCCTGGTTAGCTGTATTCCTGGGTAGCGTGTGTGTGTGTGTGTGGCAATTGTGAATGGGATTTCCTTTCTGATTTAGCTGTCAGTTTAGTTGTTGTTGGTGTGTACGAATGCTAGTGCTTTTTGTACGTTGATTTTATAGCCAGCAACATTGCTGAAGTTGTTTATCAGCTGAAGTTGATACGGATTTTAATGATAAAAAATTCCTCCGATATATGATAAATCTAGACAATAGGATTTATTGTATTTTTTGAGATTGTATATGTTTCTTTTATATTTCCTGTTTGATCAGAGTATTTAAAATATTTTAATATTATTAAATGCAAAGTATTTTTTAAATTTTGTCATTAATTTCTACTTATATGTGATTTGTGATTAGATACATTTGTGTTATTCATTTTCTTGTAATGTGTCAAGTTTTTCCTTGTAGTCAACTACAGCAAATTTTGTGAATATTCTATTTTTATTTGAAAAGACTTTGTGTGTTTATTACCTCCTTAATCATGCTCTTTTCATCTTCTATATCTTTACTAATTTTTGTTGATTTTATTTGTCCTGGATTGAGAATATGTGTTTTAGATTCTTCATTTTAGTGTGTTTCTCTCTAAAGCATTTTTTAGTTTTATTTTCTCTTACAAACTTATTTTTATTTTTTCTTGCAGCTCTGTATTTTCTTCCTCATGAAGACTTTTGCTGCATTTTTGAGGCTATAGACATTAATATCTGGTATGTTTTCTTTGAGTATTAAATCTTTTAATATTATAAAGTGAACTAGAATCTATTATGATTTTATTCTGAAAGTAATCTTGCTAGACGCTAATATTTTATTCTTCACTCTCCTCCTACTTTTCCATAGTTCATCATTGGCACGTTTTTATGTTTAGCCTTTCTGGATTTCATTGTTTTAGGTTTGTCTCGAGTGTTCTGCATAGGGTGAGAAAGCCTCTCTAACTCTTTAAATATTATCAATACGTTTGGCTTCAGTTCTCTTGTGGTCGTTTCATTTCTATTTTATTTTTTTCTATCACTTTTTATTATTTAAGTTTTATACTTTCATTCAAATGGTCAAATTCTTATACTTACTTTTGTATGTAATGTTCTCATCTCTGTCCTCCAAATTTGGATACAGTATATTGGTTCCCTACTATTAGCTATAATGAACTTTACCAGTCAACTCTTTTTCCTCCTTTTCTCCTTTTCCTCCAAGATTTAATGTGAAGTAAAAATCTTTTATACCCATAGTTTTGTAGTTCAACTCTATCTTCATTATGAGACATACACAATTTACATACTATACCTTTTCCATTATGATGTTCATTTTATTTCAGTTTACCAGAAATAAACAATATTAATTTACTACTCATGACTAAATTTTTATGTTGGTGTCCTCCTGTTTTTTTTTTAACTATCTGAAGCTTGCTTTCTAATAGATATTTCTCTTTTTAAGTTATCTCTTTAGTATTTGCTTGGCTAAATGTCATCTTACTGCAAACCAAAAACTAAATCCAAATTTTCACAAAAATAGCTAACCCCAGTAATGATTTCTGTATCTGATGTTATATAGATTTTTATTGAGGGGAATTTCACTAGAAAGGAAAGTTTTTCTCTACACCCCAGAGTGTGATATCATTACTCATTGGTATCCACTCTTAATTTTCTTTCTAAGTTGGAGCTTGTCTTTTACTTGTGAGCACTTTCATCACTTCCACTTGCCCTCACTCACTCTTTTCTCCCTTTGCCTCTTTTTAGCACTCCTCTTCAGGGTTTAGCTAAGTGCCACATGTGTTTGCAAAATCTAAATCTTGGGAACACTTGGATATTTCTGCCTATGCAGGTGATTGCCTTTTTTGTTGATTGCTTCTGGTGTGCTTTTTTGGTTCTCACTCTCCATCAAAGATTAGTTGTTCAAGTTATGAGTTCTTGGAGGAAGATGCTATGTGAAACATAACTTTACCATCTTTAGCTGCCATCTTAATTCCACTTGATCATACAAATCTTGCTTTCATATTTGTATTGACTGTATCTCCTTTATGGTTTAGCTTATGCATGTAAGGAATAGCAGTTCTGCCATTGCCTGTAGAGAGATGAAAGTGTTCTTGATCTAAGTGAGTGTTTTCAAGTCAGAATTACTTTTTATATTTTTCTAAAGAAATAATACAATATTTATCATTTAATAAATAGTTTACAAGTATATTAAAATATCCCTACCATTACTTGAGAAACTGACATATCATGGAGATAATTGTATCCCAATATGAAAATAAAGAAGTATAGATATTTTTGAGGCATAAAAATATGGGTAGGACATAAGTGGCCACAAATATTAAAGTGTTTCTTTTTCTACTTACATTATAGTGTGAAAAAATTAGTCTAGCACTCGATGAGTAAGTCAAATAAGTCAATGATTAGGAAGACAGTGTCTGGGAAGCCAACATTCAAACAGCTACTAAACTATAAATTAACTTAAGTCAAATTTCCCAATGCTTTAATAGTAAATTGATACTGTATCAAATAATCATATCTTACTAATAAGGCAGCATCATTACAACTGAAAAAATTATGCAAGGGTAAAATGAATGATTTGTGACTTTCTGAGAAAAATATATTTTGGTTATCTTTAGAAGAAAACAATTGATCTGCAGTCCAATTACCTTAGCAAAATAAATTTAAAATTAGATTTGGAGTCAGCTAACAGTTGTGATTTGCATTTCAAAATAATTTATGTTAGGAATTCAAAGTATATTATTTCATATAAGTTGAAATACAAATTGAGACATCTGCCAAATTTTACCTTAAAGATGGGGTAATTCATTGAACCTTTTATGATTTGAAATACTGTTTTTTACCTTTTCTCAGATTAACAAAAATCATGAGAACTGCTTTATCGAACACCAATTTTTGCCAGGCTAAGCATTACATATGCATATACACAAATACACACACATACTGTGTACATTACATGTATGTAATCTCTCTCTACTTCACAAAAATACTTGCAAGAAGAAATTAATAAACCCATTTTACATGTGAAAAAATAGGCTCAACCAGACTGGTTACATTTCCCTCTGTTAAAGAGCTCATGTACTGCAGAGGTGATAACCAAACCTGTTCCATCTATTCTACATCTTTCTGATGCTGCTCTACGTTTTCAAACTTCCATATAAATAAGGGTTAGCAATTATATTTATATAGATATTTGCAGTGTGTGAAGGAGATGAGAAAACATTTAAATTAATTTAGAGGGATCTCACTGACTTTCACTTTCAAGCACCTGTAGTGCCTAGGATGTTCTCACGCAAATAGCTCTTGTCAATACATTTTTTTTCATATAAAGCACTGAAGATAATGATGGATCATTTTTCAGTTAAAAATCTAATGTCTCAGAAAGACAGAATCATGAATCTACATTCTTTTAAGGTACAAGAAATAATATAAGAACACTACCAGTAATAAGCCTGAGGTATGGTAAATTTAGTGCAATAAGTTGTTCATAAATGTGTCTCCATGGAAGAATAAAAGGTACAAAGAGAGACAATAGTAGGTGTACAAAAGATGCCCTTAACAGTCTTGTTTCAAAGTCCAGACCCTTTTGAGTAGTAAATAACTATAAATGACCTCCTATTTGAAAATAACAATTAGTTAGCTGACTCTTATTGTTTACAATTGTTTAGACTATTCCATCAATTTATCCCTTTACAGTGCTTTCCAATGTGTCTGCTAAAATATTTAGTGTTTTCCTTACTTCCTTTATTGTCTCTCAATATAAATACCACTTAATATGCTAAATACCTTCTCTTCCATTTTCATCAGAAGCTGATTATCGAAGGAATGATACATACATTATCTTCATCTTATTCAATTCCCATTCACTTTTCAACAGACTGAAATAAGAAATTCATATTCACTACTACTTTCAGGGATTGATATCGCTCTACTTTCCCTGACAGTTGTTTTCATAACCCTGGAATTTCCTTCATCCTCTTTTTATATTGCCACAAATTCTTTCACCACTCAGCTAGAACACTCATTTTCATAGACCAAGAAACTCAGTTCAGTCATCAACTTGTCATTTTTTTGATGTGTCTTCTAGGGTAAACAAAACTTTGTTAAGTATTAAGGAATTACTTGCTCAAGGGACATTTATTCTCTATTGTCCAAAAAGTCTTGAGTCTTAATTGGTTTGCTCTTCTAGTCACCTCTAATGACAGCCCTGCTGATATTTAGCTTAGAGGGTACTTTCCCTTGTTTAACTGAGCTGAAATATATTAGAGAGAAAAACACACAAATCATGGACAAGTCAGAATGTAAAGTTGTTCCTAAAATGGCAGGACAATTATAGTAAAACAGGCCAGGTGCAATGGCTCACGCCTGTATTCCAAGCACTTTGGGAGGCCAAGGCGGGTGGCCCACTTGAGGTTCGGAGTTTGAGACTAACCTGGCCAAAATGGTGAAACCCCATCTCTATTTAAAAAAACACAAAAATTAGCCAGGTGTTGTGGTATGCACCTGTAATCCCAGCTACTTGGGAGGCTGAGGCAGGAAAATCACTTGAACCCAGGAAGCAGAGGTTGCAGTGAGCCGAGATCGCACCACTGCACTCCAGCCTGGGCAGCAAAGCGAGACTCCAACTCAAAAAATATGTATATGTGATAAAATAAGAGCGAACATATTTTATATCACAAGGCAAGTCAGTTACAGTAAATTACAGGTGCAGATGAAGTAGTTATCAAGGAGCTTAAGTACTGAATCTGAAAGAAACTCCAGGTTTACTTACAGTGAATACTGTCAATAAGTAGACATTTTCTATATTATTATAAAAATTTTTTGTAAGCATATTTTTCTTATTTATAATTCAGCATTTTGTATTAAGGTGCATTGATTAATGATAATTTACTATCTTAATTATAAAGATGTATAATTTCTCTTTTTTTTCTCTTTTTGCTTTCCAGTATTTATTTTAAGTTCAGGGATACATGTGCAGGATGTGCATGTTTATTACACAGGTAAACATGTGCCGCGGTGGCTTGCTGCACAGATCATCCCATCAACCAGGTATTAAGCCCAGCATGCATTAGTTATTCCTCCTGATGCTCTTCCTCCTCCCAGTCCCATCCTCTGACAAGCCCTAGTTTGTGTTTTTTCTTGTCATGTGTCCATGTGTTCTCATCATTCAGCTCCCACTTATAAGTGAGAACACTTATTTTGTTTTCTGTTCCTGAATTAGTTTGCTAAGGATAATGGCCTCCAGCTCCATCCATGTTTCTGCAAAGGACACAATCTCATTCCTTTTCATTGCTGCATAGTATTCCGTGGTGTATATGTACCATATTTTCTTTATCCAGTCTATTATTGATGGGCATTTGAATAAGAATGTAAGAATAACATATACTTTTGGGTATATACCCAGTAATGAGATTGCTTGATTGAACGGCATTTCTGCTTCTAGGTCTTTGAGGAATCACTAAATTGTCTTCCACAATGGTTGAACTAATTTACATTCCCATCAACAGTGTAAAAGCATTCCTTTTTCTTCAGACCATGGCAGCATATGTTGTTTCTTGGCTTTTCAATAATTGCCATTGTGACTGGTATGAGATGGTATTTTATTATGGTTTTGATATGCATTTCTCTAACGATTAGCGATGTTGAACTTTAAAGCCAGAGTGGCCCCTTTCCTCCAAATGACCACAACACCTTTCCAGCAAGGGCTCAGAACTGGACTGAGGCTGAGATGGCTGAAATGACAGAAGCAGGCTTCAGAATGTGGATAAAAACAAACTTTGCTGAGCTACAGGTATCTATTGTAACCCAATGCACAAAAGCTAAGAATCATGATAAAACAATGCAGGAGCTGAAAGCCAAAGTAGGTGCAATACAGAGGAACATGACCAACCTGATAGAGCTGAAAGACACACTACAAGAACTTCATAGTGCAATCACAGTATTAATAGCAGACTAGATCAAGAACATTAGAGGTTGAAGACTCTCTGTCTGAAATAAGACAGGCAGACAAGAATAGAGAGATAAGAATAAAACAGAATGAAGAAAACGTTTGGAAAATATGGGATTATGTAAAGAGATGTAATCTACAACTAACTGGGATACTCGAAAGAGATGGGGAGAATGGAAGTGATTTGGAAAATATACTTCAGGATGCCATCAAGGAGATCTTCCCCACCTAGCAAGACAAGCCAACATTCAACTTCATAAAATGCAACAAACCCCAGTAAGATGCTCCATGAGAAGATCATCCCCAAAATATATAATCATCAGATTCTTCAAGGTCGACATGAAAGAAAAAATGGGAGCCAGAGAGAAAAGCCAGGTCATTTACAAAGGGAAACCCATCAGACTACAGAGGACCTCTCGGGGGAACCCTATAAACTAGAAGAGATAGGGGGGCCAATATTCAACATTCTTAAAGAAAGAATTTTCAACCTAGAATTTCACATATGGCCAAACTAAGCTTCATAAGCAAAGGAGAAGTAAGATCCTTTTCAGACAAGCAAATGCTGAAGGAATTTATTACCACCAGACCTACCTTATCAGAGCTCCTGAAGGAAGCACTAAATATGGACAGGAAAAACTGTTACCAGTCACTACAAAAACACACTGAAGTACACGGACCAGTGACTCTATGAAGAAACCACATAAACAAATCTGCAAAATAACCAGCTAGCATCATGATAACATGATTTTTTTTTTTTTTTTTTAGACAGGATCTTACTCTGTCACCCAGGCTGAGTGCAGTGGCAGAATCACGGCTCACAGCAGCCTCAACCTGTCAGGCTCAAGCGATCCTCAGCCTGCCAAGTAGCTGCAGCTACAGGCACATGTACCATGCCCAGCAAATTTTTGTACTTTTAGTAGAGATGGGGTCTTGCTATGTTGTACGGGCTGGTCTTGAACTCTTGAATTCAAGTGATCTGCTCACCTCGGCCCCGCAAAGTGCTGGGATTACAGGCATGAGCCGCTGTGCTCAGAAAGATGTACAATTTCTAGTTGGCATTCTTACTGCCCAAATATTAATGAGTTTTTTTATTATGGGAAGAATTAAAATTTTGACATTGTGATGGGGCCTTCCTAAAGACCCAGAGCACTTCTGGATGTTATTAGATAGAAAAATCTTTTGTAAATGATTATCCAGTGAATAGGATACTATACTGTCCATGACTTGGGGATTAAACTCCAAGAGAGGGTTTTGTGAAATGTGCATTATTTTGTAGCTGAGGAGGTAGAAGCTTCATCACAGACCTGGTGCCCATGAATGGGTTATTAGCCAAAGACATTCATGCCTTTCAGCCTCCCCATAAGCCCCAGCTATTTACTAGTTACTCCATAATCACATTTCTCTCTTGTCAGCATTTTAAAAAATAAACTTTATATTAGGTTTGCAATTAGTTGACTATAATATTACCAAGGAATCTGTCAGTAATTTATATAGCTGCTACTTACCAATGTAATCACATTTGCCTCTCTAGTGTAACATTTAAAAGAATGAGACAAATAGTTTTGGTCACTTACAATGTACTTTTAGTTTTTAGTTCTTTATCTTTGTAACTTTTTTTATTGAAGCATAACAAGAATTTGGAAAAATTCTCAAACATCAGAACATAGAATCACAGTAAATCACAATCTGCCCCTGACCCCATGATCCTTTTAGGCAATTAACTCCGATGACAACCACATTCTTACCTGAAATCATAGATAGATTTTGCTTGTCCTTGATATTATATTACTGGAATTATAAGATATGCATGTTTTTTGCCTCTGGCTTATTTCACAAAAATCTTTGTGAATTTTATACAAATTTATGTGCATAGTTGTATTTCGTTTGTTTTCACTTCCATAGAATACAAATATACCACAATTCATAAGCTCATTTTATTGTATACAGAGCATAAGTGATAATTCTAGAAAATGTCCTTTGTTGAAGGTATGTACACATTTATGTTTGGTATGATTGCAAATATGAGACACAGTATAAATACGTTCAATAGATACTATCAAAAAGTGTTCCAATGTGGGGTTTTTTTTTAGTGAAACTCTCGGCAGATTTAATTTTTTTTAATTGTGGTAAAATATACTTAATATAAAATTTGTTATATTCAACTATTTTTATGTGTACAATTTATTGGCATTAATTACAACACAATGTTGTGCGACCACTACTACTTTTTCCAAAAATTGCCTCACCTAAACAGAAACACTGTACCCATTAAGCAATATCTTTCCATTTCTGCCTTTCCCCTGGTAATCTCTTGTACATTCTTTTTCAATGAATTTGCCTTGTCTGGATAATTCATACAAGTGTTATCACATAATATTTTCCCAGGCAACTTACATCACTTAGCACAGTATTTTCAAGGTTCATTCATGCTGTAGCATGTATCAGAACATCATTTCTTTCTTGGACTGAATAATATTCCATTGTATTCATATACCACATTTTCTTTATACAGTCTTCTGTTGATGGACATTTGGGTTATTTCAATCTTTTGGTTATTGTAAATAATGCTGCAATGAACACTGGTATAAAAGTATCTGTTTGAGGCCCTGGATATATATCTGAAAGTGGAATTATCAAGTTCTATGGTAATTGTGTAGAGGTATTTAGCTTTTTGAGACACCATCAAGCTACTTTTCACAGCAACTGCACTATTTACACTTCCATCAGCAATTTATGAGTATTCTAATTTCTGCACATTCTGGACATTTGTTAGTTTCTGTTTCTTAATTAAATATTTTTTATTATAACCATATTAGTATGCATGAAGTAATATCTCATTGTGATTATGATTTCCATTTCCCTAATGATTAATGATGCTGAGCATCTTTTCATATGCTTATTGGGCATCTATAAATATTATTTGAAGAAATGTAAACTTAAGCCAATTACAAAAATTTTATTGGATTGTTCCTTTGTTGTTGAATTGTAATTCTTTATATATTCTGGATATTGAATGTTTATCAGATATATGATTTTCAAATATTTTCTCCCATCTTGTAGGTAGTCTTTTCACTTTCTTGATAATGTCCTTTGTTGCACAAAAGATTCTAATTTCGTTAAATAATTTGTTAATTTTTTTTCTTTTGTTTCTTGTACTTTTGGTGTCATATCTAAGATTTCCTTGACAAATCTAAGGTGAAGAATATTTATCTGCATGATTTCCTTTAAGAATTTTATGATTTTGTCTCTTATATTTAAGTCCTTGACCCATTTTGAGTTCATTTTTTAATATAGCTTAACTTTTTTTTTCTGCATGTGGAAATTCAGTTATTGTAGCACCATTTGTTGAAGCCAGCGGTAATTATGAGTGTTTCAATTATTCCACTTTCTCATAAAGATGTAGTGTTGTCTGTGTTTCTATTTTTCTGTTATGTAAGGGTTTTATACTTTGGTTATAATTTGTATTTAAATGTACAATTATCTTTACTGTGAAGATCAGTACCCTTTCATGTTTATTGGACATTTGGATGTCCTATTTTATAAAGTGCATGTTCTAGCATTTGTCTCACTTTCCAAATGTGAAATGCTAATTTGTTTATATATATTGGATAAGAGTCTTTTGTGGCTTTATTTCTTATTCTCTTAATGGTGACTTTTGAAATTCTTAGTTGTATTACAGTAGAATTTTTAATCTCTTTTCATTGTGATTAATCCTTTTCTATCTGTGTTAAATTTTTTTGCTAGCCCAAATTCATAAAGATATTTTTCTGTACTGTCTTCTAGTGGTGTTAATTTGTACATTTATATTTCCACTCAATTTATATTTATTTTTTATATAGTATAATATAGGAATCTATTAATAGAATCTTTTTTGAAAATATCAATAAACATACAAGTGGCCCAGCAGCAATTATTGAAAAGGCCATTTTTGTCCTATTGTACTCTAGTGTTTCACTTTTATATATCAGGAAACTGTATGTATGTGCAACTGCTTTTAAATACACTTTTACATTTTTTTGATCAGCTTGCCTATACTTTTACCAATTTTACACTGTGCTAATTACTAGAGCATTGCAATAAATCTTGATATAAATTGGAATGAGTTATTTAGCTTTTTCTTCTTGAACATAGTTTGACTATGTAAGATCCTTCATATTTCTAAACTAATATTGGAAAGAATTTGCCAACCTCAACAAAACAACAGAAAAGTATACCTAGTTTTGATCGATATTACATTTGATCTAAATATTTAGAAAGAATTGTGATTTTTATAATATTATGTATTTTCATAAAATCACATTGTATATCTGTACGTGTACAGGTTTGTTGTACATATGTATGTCATGTATGTATATACACAAAAATATATTCTGCTATTTCTTACAGAACAGTTTTGCAGCAATTGGTGTAAATTTAAATATATTTTATTATAATTATTCTCAGTTATTTGATATTCTTAATTTTATTATTTTAAACTTTTATTTTCTAATTGTTTTTATTGTATATAAGAAAAATTAATCTATATATTGACTTTTATACAACCAACATGCTAAATTTATTTATTGATTCCTATAGTTTGCCAATGGATGCTTTTGGATTTTCTATATATGTAATTGTATGATCTCTGAATAATGAGAGGTATTTCCTCCTTTTTAATCTTGTGGTCTTTCTTTTTCTTCTATTACTACACTATGTAGAACTTGTAATATCATTAATAGAATTTGTAAGATTGGGGACACTTATGGCATTTCTCATGTCAAAGGAAATACATTCAATAATTCACTCATAACTATAAAATTTACAGTATGTTTTTGGTTGATATTCTTTGTCATGTTGTATAAATTTCCATCTACTTACACATTATCATGAAAATTTATTGTTGATGGGTGGTTAATTTTATCAAATATTATTCCTAAATATATCAATAATAAGCTGTCATTTTCTTTTTTGTTAATATGTAATAAATTCTATTGATTGATTGAAGAATATTAAGCTGCTCTCACATTCCTGTAATAAACCTTAATTGGCTTTGTGATATATTATCGGTTTTCATAAATATATGAATACAGTCGACCCTTTAACAACATAGGTTTGAGCTGCATAGGTCCACTTATATACAGATTTTCTTCTGCCACTGCCACACCTGAGACAGCAAAACAAAACCCTCCTCTGCCTTTTCTTCAGCCTAGTCAACATGAAGACAATGAGGATAAAGGCCTTTTAAATGACTACACTTTCACTTAATGAATAATAAATATATTTTATGTTCCTTATGATTTTTTAAATAAAATTTTCTTTTCTGTAGCTTGATTTATTGTAAGAATACAGTATATAATACATATAACATACAAAATATGTGTTAATCAACTCTTCATATTATCAGTAAGGCTTCTAGTCAACAGTGTGCTATTAGTAGTTAAGTTTTAGGGGAGTCAAAAGTTATGCACAAATTTTCAATTGCATGGATGGGTCAGCATCCCTAACCTTCACATTGTTCAAGGGTCAGTTGTAAAATGATTTCATCAGTGTTGATAATACATTATTCTGTGATTTTTTCTACTAATGTTGTTGCCAAAGTTTACTATAAAGAATATCATAGCTTTATAACAGGACTTGTGAAGTGTTCTCACGCTTTTCGTGTTCTCTAAAATACTTTTTGTAATACCAGTGCTATTTATTTTCTAAAAATTAGAAATAATTCATAGGGCACATCCTGTGTACCTCAAATTGTGTTGAGGGTATTAATGAATTCATTGTTTTACACAGATATAGGACTACTTAGGCTTTCTATTTCTTCTTGAGTCTGTTTCAACAAGTTTTTCTTTTGTGATATATGCATATGTCATATAAAGTATCAAATATATTGGCCTGAAATATTTTTAACCTTGTTATATCTTTAATTTGTAAGAAAGATCTATAGTAATTATCCAGTTTTCATTAGTGATATTAGAATATATTTGTTATTTGATTTTACTTTTTCTTTAAAAAAATTTCAAACAAAAAAGTGGTAATTTTGTATATACCCAGAAATCTACTATAACAATTATTAAGTCATGATCATTCTTGTTATTTTAACTATACTCTCACCCATTTTGAAACTGCATTACCCATATTATTTTGAATTAAATCCCATGAATCTTATGATTTCATTTATACATATGTTTGTGTTTTTTTTTTTTTTTTTTTGACAGAGTCTCACTCACTCTGTCGCCCAAGCTGTAGCTAGAGTACAGTGGTATGATCTCAGCTCACTGGAACCTCCACCTCCCAGGTTCAAGCAATTCTCCTGCCTCAGCCTCCCAAGAAGCTGGGATTCCGGGAGTGGTGGCACATGCCTGTAATCCCAGCTACTCACGACAATTGCTTGAACCTGGAGGCAGAGGTTGCAGTGAGCCAAGATTGTGCCACTGCACCCCAGCCTGGGTGACAGAGTGAGACTCCATCTCAAAAAAATAAATAAATAAATAAATAAATACATTAAAAAGTACACAAATTCAACTTCCAGGGTATTTGTCAATTTTCCTAATTTTTTAAAAAATAATTCTTTTCCTGTGTTACTTTTTCCTCTGTCACTGTGGTAGTTAGTTAACACTAATAGGACCCCATGGGTTATGCTTCAGTGTTTGTGCCCTTTTGTAGTTATTTCCTCTTGAATCCAAGCTTAGCTTATAACCCAAAGACTTTAGAATAGAATACAGCAAAAATATTGTTGTGCAATCCTAGCCTAGGCTTTAAAAAAGTATAAAACTTCCACTTATGAACTCTTAGAAGTCCTAAAGTTTTACATGAGAATTCTAGATGAAACTGTGTAAAGAGAAAATATGAAGAGGTCATGTGGAGAGAGAGAACCTTGAGAACTGAAGAATCCAGACATTCCTCTAAT
The DNA here is from genome assembly GCF_029281585.2 of Gorilla gorilla gorilla. NCBI lineage: Eukaryota > Metazoa > Chordata > Mammalia > Primates > Hominidae > Gorilla > Gorilla gorilla. The sequence goes on from NC_073236.2 coordinate 126,514,414, forward strand.
CTAGCTCTTCTAGCCAGACCTCCACTGCCCAAATCTCCCTTGATGAGGCATCAAAGAGCTAAAGAAGCTGTTGCAGCCTTTCCAGTAACAGCAGGCATTGAAGTGAGTGTAGATAAGCCCACTGCCTCTGTAAAATCCTGACCCTCAGAATCATGAGAAATAACAAGTGATTGCTGTTTTAAGCCACAATATTTTAAAGGTAGTTTGTTCCATGGAAGAAGCTTAACAAAAGATAGAATGACACCAGAATAGGGGTGCTTCAGCAACAAAATATCAAAATATGTAGCACTGGCTTTATGATCAGGTGGAAGTTAAAAACCTTGAGGAAACTGTTAGAAAGAGCTAAAAACAAACGGACCTTAATGATACTGGCACAAAAATTAGGAAAGCTGCCACCTTCTTATGTGGAAGATAGCAAATGTGGCTAATAAACTTGCAAATCTGGCAAGAAAATTTCCAGGCAGAGTGGTGAATGTACCAACTGGTTCCTTTAATTGCCTGCAATAAAGAATGTGAGAAGTGAGATGAGCTAAAAGAGGAATTGCGGGAATTCTTTTTCTCGATATGGCATCCATCCATTCTAGTAGTGTAAAGGCAACATTCTATGGGTTGTTGGTTTCTCTGAAGGAAATGAAAGTAAGCAACAAGAAGGCATCCAGGGAGAAATCATTCCACAAAAGTAATAGGTAGCATTTCAGATGTTATGCCTGTATTAGCATCATCGTATCTTAATGAGAGGACCTCTGGAGGTCTTTCAGCTCTTTGGAAACAGTTCCATGCATATTTGAAATATTGGAAACTGATCCAGAGCAGAAGAATAAATCTCCCAATATCACACAAGCTGGTGAGAAGCAGAGCTGAAAATAAAATCTAGTTTTCCTGGCATCCTTCCTGCTGCACAGCATTGAAGTTCTCTTCCTTTTGCAAAGTGAGAGAGGGTAGTGGTAGAGATATCTCAATGCTTAACTGTCAAACTGAACCTAGGCTGCTTGATAGTGTCACAGGCAGAAATAATCTAATGGGCTGAAATGAAGAGAGGAAAATAGTTCTCAGCAAGTGGCATCAGCTTATTTGGTATTTTTTTCTCAGCTTATTGTTACAGACATGTTAATGGCAAATCTGAGAAGGTTCTTTCGTGAATCAGGTTATGGCTATGATTGTTCAAAAAGCTCATTACCAATTTATGAAGAGCAGCAAAACTCATTTTCTCTTAATGTGAAATCACTTCAGTCTGTCAGTAGAGAAACAATTGTTGAAAAGTGAATTGACCACATACGGATCCATTCTTTCTTTTCAAAAGAAATGAAAAAGTCATCTAAAAGAAAAATATCTTGCAATAATGAGATATATGTAACACTCAGCCGGAGTTAAGCCCCAGTTAATATGGTTTTCTGAATTGGGCTACTTTTCTCATTTGCCTACTGTGGGTACCACACAGGTAGACTTCATAAACCTGAGTTATCTGTCTATTAAAGAGCAGCAGGGGCTCTTTGACTCAGGATTTCATTAAAACAACAAAAGGATTTTGGGGGAATAACTGAATTTGCTCTCTGGAATTAGAGATACATAGTTTAATACATACATATTCCTTCCATAAATTGAATAATTTAGGTGATCAAAATGAGTTCTGATCACAATTCCTGGCTCCTCCATGTTAAGAAATAAACAATGATTGTTACCCATAGTGGCTGTAGATATAGCTCTGTGCTGGGTGAGATTGTTTTTCTGTGTTCTGTCTGTGGTTCCTATGACCTCTCTCATGCTCTGTCACTTGGGATATCTAGCTCTTATTCTAGAGTCTTTCAAAGTCTTATTTTTCACACCAGAGCATTTGGCCAAGGTTCAGCACTTAACCACTGCGTCTTTGTTTTTTTTTCTCCTGTAGCTTTATCTTCCACTCTCCACTGAAAATCCCTGGGTATCTACTTAATTGATTAAAGTCAGGAGAGGTTGTGGGCACTGCAGCTTTCTGATATTTTAAGATTGGCATATCTGCATTATCTCTGCCATGATCATCATTGGTCGAATCCCTCACTTATTTGTTTATTTTTAAGGACTTAATTATTTTAGAGCAGTTTTTGGTTCATAGCAAAATTGAAAGGATGTAACAGGGATTTCCCATAAGTCCTCTGCCCCCTCACATGCAGAGCCTTTCATTATCAATATCCCCTACCAGCGTGGAACAGTTGTTACAAATGATGAACCTACATTGACATATCATAATCACCAAACTCCATAGTTTACATTAGGGTTTACCCTGGTTGCTGTACATTACATAAGTTGGAAAAATTTATGATATGTGCCCACCATTAAGGTACCATGCAGAGTATTTTCCCTGCTCTAAAAATTGTCTCTGCTTGGTGTATTCAACCTCTTCACCCCCAACTCCTGGCAACCACTGATCTTTTTGCTGTTTTCATAATTTTGCCTTTTCCGGAATGTTGTATCATTGGAAATTTACAGATCGGCTTCTGTCACTAAGGAACATGCACTTAAGATTCTGACATGTTTTTCCGCAGCTTGATAGCTCATTTCTTTTTAGTGCTGAATAACATTCTATCATTTGGATGTAATGCAGGCTATTTATCCTTTCTCCTTCTGAAGGATGGATATCTTGGCTGCTTTCCAAGTTCGGGCAATTAGCAATAAAGGTGCTTTAAGCACTCACGTGCAGGCTTTTGTGTGAACAAATATTTTTCATTTCTTTGGGTAAATACCAAGGAATGTGATTACTGGTTAGTATGGTAAGAGTATGTTTAGTTTTGTAAGAAACTGCCAAACTGTCTTCTAAAGAGGCTACACCATTTTGCATTTCCACCAACAACAAATGAAAGCTCCACTCCAGCATTTGGTCATGACAGTATTCTGGATTTTTCTGGATGCTAATATATGTACTGCTTCTTTATTTTTTGATAAATGAGTACATGTATCTTCAGAGGAGAAGTGTGCTAGTTGCTTATAGCAAGAGTATAAATCAACATCATCTTCATGAAGCAACAGTTGTATAATTTTAAGACATTAAGATAGATTTATAGTAAATTGATCATGAATATTTTATAGAATATAATGAAAAAATGGATAGGTTTTAGATATAATTACGGATTCCAAAAGTATTGTTTGAAATGAGCCACTAACTCCATTATCCACTGAGGGCAATTTTGTAAAAAATATGAGATCAATAACAATAATAGCAAAAACAAAAACTTGATACCTATAGGTGTATTTACATTTTGAAAAGCTATTAAATTCTATAGTTTTAAATCTAAAGTGCATTGCTCACTGATGTATCTATTTGTGTGTGATCAGCAGACAGGTTTAACACTTTTTGGTTTACATTTTTCTTCGTATATATGATAATTCACTCAGTTGAGTGTTTCTAAGTGAACATCCATCATTTGTTAATATCTTATAAGGCCATGTAATCAGACAAGACCTAATTCTTGAATCTGAATGCCTAAGATATGTGTTCTAGTGTGACCACAATTACACTTTCTAGGTATTTATTGAAAATGAGACTACCACACATCTGCATAAGAACCTTCAGGAGCATGCCATCAGGAAAAAAACAAAAAAAACAGTATGAGAACAGTGATCAGCAAACTAGACTTCAGCAATCCCCTAAAACAAGTTTTCATCTCAGTACTTAAGAGAAGTCATTCTTTAAAATAATGCGATAAATTATGTTCTGCACTTGATTCTCTAGATTCTAATTTTAAGCCATTAAACACACAGGTAACCATGACACTTCCATAATCTTTTCAAAAATTACTGAAGGTGAAATTAAATCTGCCATTTTGTCTACTTTTTATATAATAACTACTCCAGAACATGACTGAAGAAATAAACTTTGTATCAAAAGATCTAAATTCAGACAGTAGCTTCCCAATCTATAAATGGAAGGATACCTAGAAGTTATCTAAACTCTCTATCAGTTTTCTTATCCATAAAATAAGAATAATGTGGTTTAATAAAGCTTTTGCAAATATTAACATACATGTTGATATAGAAAAATACTTTTTTTTTTTTTTGAGACAAGGTCTTGCTTTGTCTCCTAGGCTGGAGTGCAGTAGTGTAATCTGGCTCACTGCAGCCTCAAACTTCTGGACCCAACAATCCTGCCACCTCAGCCTAGTTGTCTTCTTCAGTAACAGAGAAAGTTTAGTGGGTATTGCCTCTTCACTCATCTCTGACTAAAATGGAAAAAACCACTTAAGAATAAAGTAATCCTTTTGTGGAACATTTTCATTTTACTATGCAAACATCTGAATTTGAACCCATGAAAATCAGTGATAGCCAAAACAGCTATAAAGGATGAAATTTAAGGGGCGGAAGAAGCAACATGATCCTTTTCTTTGCAGCTCATTAAACTCACTGGTTGTGTAGTAGAATTCCACATCTATTATTAGGTTAGTTTGGATTGTGTGTTGGGCACACATTGAAGCAGTCAGATGTATAGACTAGGGCAATAAACACAGGTGAAAGTTGAGAATATGACCTATTTTTCTCTGGGATTTCAAAATCTAATTGAGGAGAAAGACATGAAAAAGGCAGCTGATGTATATTTTCATATAAGAAGTAGTCAATTAAACACAGGTTGTAATGAGAGAAGGCACTATCTAACACAAGCTGGGAGTGAGGGGGCAGTTGACTGAGTAAGGCGGGAGCATTCAGCAGAAAGTGGTTGCTTGCATGGTGTGAGTAGACTTTATACCAAAACAAAGATGAAGGTCATCTAAAGAAAAGAATACAGTGGTAGAAGTGGAAAAGCTTATCAATACATACATTCCTAGATAAGAGTCCAACATGGCCCAAGAGGAGGTAAAATAATTAGTCTCCTCTACTCAGCTCTGCAGTGCTGTAGACTCTGATGACTTCCAACTTCAGGTGTATTACTGTCAAAAGAGAAGCAGAGGCTACCTAAGTGGGCCAGCACACCTACCATATAATGAGTTAGGCTGCAAAAATGGTATTATCGCTAAAAATTTGACATCTACAAAGTTTTTATATGTTCTCTATTTATAACATTTTTAGGGCATAAGGATAGACAAGTGTCTTTCTAGAGATTACCTGGGATAAACACTAGTGTGGCAGGATTAGCAAATGATCATATTCCAGGGCATGATGCTACCACCCCATTTAAATAATCTGATTGTTTCATTACCCTTGAATCAGCTAGCTCTTGCAATTGCTACGACTGATTGTAAAGGAGTTCAAGCAACATGTCTTTTTAAAAAATAAAAGTAAAAACTTCACATTTGCCCTGGTGTGGTGGCTCACGCCTATAATCCCAGCACTTTGGGAGGCTGAGGCGGGCTGATCACCTGAGGTCAGGAGTTCGAGACCAGCCTGGCCAACATGGTGAAACCCCATCTCCACTAAGAATACAAAAATTAGCTAGGCATGGTGGCACGTGTCTGTAATCTCAGGCTGAGGCAGGAGAATCACTTGAACCCGGGAGGCACAGGTTGCAGTGAGCCAAGATAGCACCATCGCACTCCAGCCTGGGGGACAAGAGCAATACTTGCCTCAAAAAAAAAAAAATAAAAACCTTCATGTTTGTTGTTACAACATTAGGGCAAGCTTTCTATAGAAGAGTAATAAAAGGCCACTAAAAAAAATTATCAAAATCCTACTACTCAGAAATGAAATCAAAATACAAACATTGTTATTATTTAGTGAAGAGCATTCTACATATTTCTCTGTGGAGACAGACATATGAATAGACATGTAAATAAATAGGATCAATTTATACAATCCCACAAATTAGATTCTGTACCACACTACATTTTTACTTTTATAATACTTAATTTAGTGAAATAAAATAAAGCAGAAGTAAAATTATAGCAAAAATAAACTATTCCAGCACAAAAAAATTTAATTATAAAATGTAGTTCTAAATTAAAAACAGCAAAAGCAACAAAAACAGAAGCTAAAGATAAAAGTATTGTTATTGTGTCACTTTTTCTATAATTCAACTTGAAATAGTGACTTCATATTCATATTTAATAGAAGGGGATATAATATTTGTACCTCTATTCTCCATATGGATTGATTTATTTTGTTACATTGTTAAGTTTACATTGCCAATGCTTTAAAAAGTTATTCTCCTTTAACCATGATTGACAAAGATTTTGTTTCATTCTAAATTAATTTCCATATTTAAATAGAGGGTAATTTTCAGCATCATTCATTTTACTGAATCTTCACATTCTTGAGTCTGTTATTTTAATTTCTGTCTGGCTTGACGTGTTTTCAAGTCAAGAGTGAGAAGTAAAGCTCCTGGGTGTTTTCTTCCGTTACACTTGCAAGAACACATGACTGGCTTCAGAATTCCAGGGTCACGTTCCTTTCTGTCAGAATTTTGCAGTCACTGCCTCATTGCCTTCCATCCAGCATGGAGCATTTCTGTGGAAAGTCTTCCACCCCAGAGGCCTCCATTTTTATCAGTTTTGGGTATTTATTCCAAAAATATACTGGACTTCCAATTCTTCTTACTGACTTATTTTCCTTTAGCAATTGTATTTCTTAATTTTCAAAAGCTTTTGTGTATTTTATTTTTTGAATATTTTACTTGTTACAGCTTCCTCTACCTTTGAGATGTATAGGTGTTATAGATTTTCTCTCCCTGAACATAACTGCGTATCATTTTAAAAAGTTTTTTTCCTGTGCCTGTATTGTATCTTTTATTATAGATTTACTTGCAATTATTATTATTATTATTATTATTATTATTATTATTATTATTATTACCTTGATCCCTGCCTTTCATGTTTGAGGTTATTGTCAAATCTTGGCTACTTATTCATTTTTAAGATACAGGAACCATAACACTTATTGGAGATGGTATTTGGGTGATGTTACATGTCTGCTTGTGAATTTCTCTATACTTATTACTACCAGTGTATGGATCTGAACAGAAGAAGTTATGAGAGTGACTTACAATTAATGTTAGTACAATGAGATTTTACCCTTCTGTTTGGTAGACCTTATTCTCTTGTTCTGTGAATTGTGTCCCTACACCTGGCCCTTCTCTTGACATATTTCTCCAGAGAATAAATATCTAGTCTTATGCCTCATTCTAGAAAGAATAGGTACTGGACTCCGTGGGGTGTAATTGGGAAATGGAAGTCCTTTCTGTTTCTTCTGTGAACTTTCACCCCAGCCACCACCAACTACAGTAGTACTAGTCCTCATTCCTAAATTCATCTGTTCTGCAAAGTTGAATTGCTTGTTTCTTACTAGTTTCTGCAATTGTTTGAGGCTTTTTCACTCACAAGTTAGAGAATGAGACTTCAGCTAATTCTTAACTGTGTCTCCTTCTTGTTCTGTGTTTTTTGAAGGAGAAAGAAGTCAAAAGTTCTCTACCGTCTTAAAGCCAAAAATTCATATTTTATTTGTTTTGCTATTTTCTTCAGAAACATCAAATTTATAGTACACATTGCTTTTCTTGTCATTTCTCTCCATTTTGTAATTTGTGTATGCAGAATTCTAAGATGACCTCTAAGAGTTTCACCTCCTGGTGTGTATGTCCCTTGTAATTCCAACATCAAGGATGGGCAGACCTGTGACTATGAGGGATAGTTACTCTCATGAGTATATAAAGCTACATAAGACTTCTTCCTAGCCCACTGGAGAGAGATGCTTCTGCTGGTTTTGAGTAAGCAGCCATGTTGTCATAGGGCGTGGCCAACAGCCTGCAACAACACAGAGACCTCAGTCTTACACCTGTAATGAACTGAACTTTGCCAGCAACTGGATGAGAACTACAGGAAGCCAGTGCCTTAATGACAGAATGATGGGCTCCTTAGCAGAAGACCTACATAACTCAGGGCTGGGCTCTGGACCCACAGAAATAGTAATTTCCATGTTGTTTTGTGTTGTTTTAAGCAACTACATATGTGGCAATGGGTTATGTAGCAATGGAAAACTACTACCGCATTTGATCATATAATTTTATTCCCCTGCTTTAACTTGATGCTATATGTTATGTCAGGACCAATCTTTCCAATGGAATGTACTATATGCTCTGAGGCAGCCTACTCATGTGACTTTAATTTCTGTAATGGTTATTTTATTTTTGTCGTAAGCTTCTCAAATTTACTTTTTGTTTTTTCAAATTTCATGGCTTTTTAAACCCTATATCTTTTTTTCCAACTTAAATTGGTGTAATAATATCATTCGTTTTCAATCATAAGGGAGTATTTGCATGAATTCTTCCTTCGTTTCCTGAGTGATTTGCTTTAAGAATGTGTGCTCTTCATTAACCCATTGATTATCATCCTCTCCTCATCACCACCATCAATCACCCTTCTCTCCACTCCTTTCCCCAACTTTCACTCACATGATTTCAGAATGTGTCTTCTGACCTCCTTCAGTCATTTGCCTATGTTTTTTTTAAATTACCTTTTATTTTAGATAGAGGAGACACATGTGTAGGACTGTTACATGGGTATATTGGTCCCAAGTAGTGAGCATAGTACTCAGTAGGTAGTTCTTTAACCTGTGCCGCTTTCCTCCCTTTTCTGCCTAGTCGTGTGCAGTATCTATTGTTTCCATGTTTATGTCCATGTGTGCTTAATATTTAGCTCCAACATATACATGGGAATATGTGGTGTTTTGCTTTTTGTTCCTGTATTAATTTGCTTAGGACTATGGCCTCCAGGTCCAGCCATGTTGCTGCACGGGACATGATTTCATTATACTTTATGCTGCATCGTATTCCATGATGTATATGTACCACATTTTCTTTATCCAATTAACTGTTGATGGGCACCTAGGTTGAATCCACGTCTTTGCTATTGTGAATAGTGCTGTGATGCACATCTATGTGCATGTGTCTTTTGGTAGAATGATCTATGTTCCTTTGAGTATATACCAAGAAATAGGATGACTGGGTTAAATGGTAGCCTTGTTTTAAGTTCTTTGAGAAATCTCCAGACTGCCTTTTACAGGGGCTGAACTAATTTACATTCCTACCAACTACAAATAAGCATTCCCTTTACTCCAAAGCCTTGCCAACATCTGTTGTTTTTTGACTTTTTAATAATAGTCATTCTGACTGGTGTAAGATGGTACCTCACTGTGGTTTGAATTTGCATTTCTCTGATGATTAGTGATGACGAGCGTTTTTTTCATGCTTGTTGACCATTTATATGTCTTCTATTGAGGAGTGCCTGTCCATGTCCTTTCTCCATTTTTTTAATGGAGTTATTTGCTTTTAACTTGTTGATTTAAGTTCTTTATAGATTATGAATATTAGACCTTTGTCAGATGCTGATATGGTTTTGCTCTGTGACACTCGCAAATCTCATCTCAAAATGTAATCCCCACATGTCCCGGGAGGGACCTGGTGGAAGGTGATTGGATTATGGGGGCAGTTTCCCCCCTGATGTTCTCATGATAGTGGGTGAGTTCTCAGAACAGCTGATGGTTTTGAAGTGTGGCACTTCCTTGTTTTCTTGCTCTATCTCTCCTACCACCAGGTAAGAAGTGCCTTCTTCCCCTTGACCTTTTGCCATAACTGTAAGTTTCCTGAGTCCTATCAAGCCATGGGGAACTGGGAGTCAATTAAACCTCTTTTTTTTTTTAATAAATTACTCATTCTCAAGTAATTCTTTATAGCAGTGTAAAAAAAAGACTAATACAGATACATAGTTCATGAATATTTTCTCCCATTCCATAGGTTGTCTGCTTATTCTGTTGCTGGGCAGAAGCTGTTTAGTTTAATTAGGTATCACTTGTCAATTTTTGTTTTTGTTGCAATTGCTTGGGGACTTAGCCAAAAATTATTTGCCAAGGCCAGTGTTGACATGAGTATTTCCTAGGTTTTATTCTAGTGTTTTTATAGTTTGAGATCTTACATTTAAATATTTAATCCACCTTGAGTAAATATTTGTATTAGTGAAAGATAAGAATTTGGTTTCATTTTTCTGCTTATGGCAAGCCAGTTAACCTAAAGCATTTATCAAATGGCAAATCCTATCCCTATTGCTTGTTTTCATTGACCTTGTCGAAAATCAGATGGTTGTAAGTGAGCAGCTTTATATTTTAGTTTTCTGTTCTGTTCCATTGGTCTGTGTGTCTGTTTTTGTATCAGTACTATGCTGTTTTTTCACGGTAGCCTTATTGTTTGAAGTTGATAGTGTGATGCCTCCAGCTTTGTTCTTTTTGCTTAGGTTTGCATTGGCTATTTGGGCTCTTTTTTGCTTCCACATAAATTTTAGAATAGTTTTCCTAATTCTGATAGTTTGATAGGAATAGCATTGAATCTGTACATTGCTTTGGGCAGTATGGCCATTTTAATGATATTGATTTTTCATTATCATGAAACATTAAAACATTCCATGAGTATGAAATGTTTTCCCACTTATTTATGTCACCTGATTTCTTTCAGCATTGTTTTCTAGTTCTCCTTGTAGAGATTTTTCACCTTCTTGGTTACCTGTATTCTCAGGTGTTTCATTTTCTTTGTGGTTATTTTAAATGTGATTGTGTTCTTAATATGACTCTCAGCCTGGATGTTATTGGCACATATAAATGGTACTGATGTTTTCTACATTGATGTTGTATCATGGAACTTTGCTAAAATCATTTATTAGTTCCAGTAGCCTTTCTCCTGCTTGATTGCTCTGGCTGTGACTTCCAGTACTATGCTGAATATGAAATGGTCAGAGTGCTTGCCTTTTTTTCAGTTCTCCAGGGGAATGGTTCCAGCTTTTGCCCATTCAGTATAATGTTGGCTCTGGGTTTGCTATAGACGACCCTTATTATTTTGAGTCATATTATTTTGATGCCTAGTTTGTTGAGGGTTTTTATCAGGAAGTCACGTTGAATTTTATTGAAAGCTTTTCTGCATTTTTTGAGATGATCAGATGGTTTTTGTGTTTAAATCTGCTTATGTGGTGAATCATATTTATTGATTTGCATATGTTGATCCAACCTTGCATACCACGAATAAAGCCTACTTTATCATGGTGAATTAACTGTTTTATATGCTGCTGGATTCAGTTTACCAATATTTTGTTGAGAATTTTTTGTCTATGTTCATCATGGACATTGGCCTCAAGTTTTCTTTCTTCACTGTGTTTCTGCCAGAGATTGAGTTTGAAAGGATTCCCTCGTTTTTTTGGAATAGCTTCAGTAGAATTGGTACCAGTTTTTCTTTATACATCTGGTAGAATTTGACTGTGAATCCATCTGGTCCAGGACTTTTTTGGTTGGTGGCAGTTTTTTTAATTACATATGATTCAGTTTCAGAGTGAGATATTTCTCTATTCAAAGCTTCAATCTTTTCCTGATTCAATTAGAGACTGTGTGTTTCTAAGAATTTATCAATTTCATCTACAGATTTTCTAATTTGTATGCATAGAGTTGTTCATGGTATTCCATGGGAAACTTCTGTAATTCTGTGGGATCAGTTATAATATTATCTTTGTTATTTCTGACTGTACTTATTTGGATCTTCTCTTTTTTTCATTGTAAATCTAGCTGTTAAACAGCAGTCTATCAATCTTGCTCATCTTTTCAAATAACAAACTCTTGCTTTTTTTATTTTTTTCTATGTATTTTTGTATCTCAATTTCAGTAAGTTCTCTAATTTTAGTTATTTCTTTTCTTCTGGTAGCTTTTTCTTTTCTAGTTCCTTTAGGTGCAAAGTTAGTTGCTAAATTGAGATCTTTCTAACTTCTCGATTAGTGCAGGTAGGGAAATAAACTTTCCTCTTAACACTGCTTTGGCTGCATCTCAAAGATTTTGTAAGTCACATTCCTATTTTCAATATTTCAAAGATTTTTTCTTAAATCTACCTTAATTTTGATGTTCACCTAAGAGTTATTCAGGAGTAAGTTGTTTAATTTCCCTATATTTGTGTAGTCTTGCGAGATTTTGATTTTGATTTCTATTTTTATTTCACAGCGGTCCAAGAGTTTGCTTGGTATAATTTCAATTTTTTTGAATTTATTGAGATTTGCTTTATGATTGAGCATGTGGTTGATCTTAGAATATGTTCCATGTGCAGATGGGAAGAATATATATTCTGTGGATGTTAGCTGGGGTATTTTGTAGATGTCTATTAAGTCCAATTGGTAAAGTGTTGAGTTTATGTCCAGAGTTTCTTTCTTAGTTTTCTTCCTTAATGATCTGTTTAGTGCTGTCAGTGGGGTGATGAAGGCTCCTGCTGTTATTGTTTGGTTGTCTAAGTGTTTTCATGGGCAATGAAGAACTTGTTTTATGAATCTGGGTGCTCCAATATTGAGTGTATATATATTTAGTACAGTTAAGGTTTCTTGTTTGATTGTACCCTTTATCATTATGTAATGCCCTTCATTGTTCTTAATTTTTATTGGTTTAAAGTCTATTTTATATGATATAAGAATAGCAACTTCTGCTCTTTTTTGTTTTTTGTTCACATGTTAGATCTTTCTCCATGCTTTTGCTGTGAGCCTGTGGTTGTTCTTAATGTGAAATGGGCCTCTTGAAGATAACAGATGGTTGGATTTTTTATCCAGCCTGCACTCTGTGTCTCTTAAGTGGAGCATTTAGCCCATTTACATTCAAGGTTAGTATTGATATCTGTGATTTTAATTCTGTTATCATGTTGCTAGCTGATTGTTACGTAGACTTGATTGTGTGGTTGCTTTATGGTGCCTGTGTGCTATGTGCTTAAATGTGCTTTTGTGGTATGACTGTCATTCTTTCTTTTCCATGTTAGCACTCCCTTAAGGACCTCTTGTATGGCTAGTCTAGTTGAAACATATTCCCTTAGCATTTGCTTCACTTCACTTTTAAGCTTAGTTTGGTGGGATATGAAATTATTGGTTAAAATTTATTTTCTTTAAGGATGCTGAAAATAGGCTACCAATCTCTTCTGACTTGTAAGATACCTGCTGAGAGATCTGCTGCTAGCCTGATGAAGTTCCTTGTATGTGACTTTACCCTGCCCTTTAGCTGCCTTTAAAACTTTATTCTTTAGTGTTGACCTTGATGAATATTGTACTATGTGCCTTGGAGGTAGTCATTTCATGTCATATCTAGCTGGGGTTCTGTGTGTTTCTTGGATTTGTATGTAAACCTCCCTAAAGAGATAAGAGGAATTTTCATGAACTGTATCTTCAAATATATTTTCCAAGTTGCTTATTCTCTCTCCTTCTCTCTCAGGAATGACAATGAGTCATAGATTTTTTCGCTTTACAAAATCCCATATTCTTGGAGGTTTCACTTATTTTTCTTATTTTTTTTCCTTATTTTTGTCTGACTGAGTTGATTTAAAGAAGTCGTCTTCAAGTTTTGAGATTATTTCCTCAGCTTGGTCTATTCTGCTGCTAATACTTCTGATTATTTGATAAAATTCTGATAGTGAGTTTTTCAGCTCTAGAATTTAAGTTTGGTTATTTCTGAAAATGGCTATTTTATCATTCAGCTCTTGGATTGCTTTACTAAATTATTTGAATTCCTTGCATTGAATTTCAACTTTCTCCTGAATCTCAGTGAGTTTCCTGGCCACAGATTCTGCATTCTGTGTCTGTTATGTCACTAATTTCAGACTGGTTAGAAACCATTGCTGGGGAGCTAGTGGACTCATTTGGAGGTGAGGGTACACCCTGACTTTTTGGATTGCCAGAGTTCTTGTGCTAATTCTTTCTCATCTGGGAGGGCTGGCATTTCTTTAACTGTGGTGTAAGTTGTGAATAATCAGTTGTCTTAATTTCTGAATGCTTTTAGAGGCCCAGGGCTCTGTACAGAATCTTTATGTGTGGGTAAATTTTTGACTTGGTTTCACAGCTGTATATATTAGCAGAATAAAATTTAGGTGTTGTAGTTTGGGTGGCAATCCAGTGAATGAGGCTTAACAGTAATGACTGGTAGCTAGGTTAATACCTGGTCACAGGGCTTTTTGTACTTCTTGTGTTCACAGATATGCTTTGCAGTGGGGAGGGAGTGATATGGTTCCCTCAACAGATCTGCTTGTAAAACTTGAGAGAGCTCCCTCTGATAGCTGGTGCTGTGCCCACATTTCTTTTGTTAGGTTTTCTGGGCCACATGGTCTTCTTGAGCAGAAGCTGTGGCAGGGAGATATGCCACATGCTTTTTGGACTGGACCTGAGAAGGGAGGCATGTTCCACTCTTACCCCAGCTCAGGAACCCATGCATCTCATCCCTCTCACAGCTCTGAGATTAGGAGCTCTTTCTCTGTTTGAGTGCCAGCCACAAATCTTGGTTCCATACTCCCAAGCTGCACACTACAGCGCTGGGGTCACTGGGATATCCCATGGCTTGGGTTCGGGTTCTTTCTGCACTGAGGGGATACAGTGTGCTCCAGAGTCATGAAGAAAGTATGCAGGTGCAATTACACACTCAGGCTGGCCTTCCAGGACTGCACTATGCACCTGCTCCTACAGGGCAGCTAGGCATGGACCCTGGGAGGGGCTTGTAGGCAGAAGGGCTTGCACAGCAGATGCACCCCAGTCCTGCAGGAAAGCTGGCCCAACTCTCTTCTAGCTTGGAGGTCACTAGGGGTCCGTGCCTCCCAGAGGAGAATGGAAATCCCTGGGGAATGGGCATCTATGGCTGCTCTTGTCTGCAGTGGTCCAGCACACAAAAGCTCCTTGGCTCTATGCTGTCCAAAGGTCTGTCTCTGCCTGCTCCCCAGGGAGATCCCCCTGCCAGCTCACACATCCATGGTCGTGTAAGGTCCCTGGTAGCTAGAAAATCAGATGCTCACGGTGAGAGTGAACCATCCCTCAGTTCCTTCATTCAGTCCTTTCCTGGAATTGTTTGTGGCCAGGAATTAGCCCTGGCACTTGGGTAGCTAACTCACGGTTTCCATCTTCCTCCCTCTTCAGTCTTGGCTTCGGCCTTGCCTCTCCAACCACTTTCAGCATTTTCTCCCTGAATGCCTGTTCAGATTATGGTGGTTTACCTAATAATTTGGCCTCTCTTGAGAGGAGTGGCACTTCCTGGCTGTGTCTAGTCGGCCATCTTGTTCGTCTCCTCTATCTTAAAATGGAGTCAACCAATCCACTACAAATAATGTGATTCGAGGAAGTCCAAAGCTTTAATTCAGGTTTTTATTTGTTTTGTATGCTTTCCTGTTTTTTTTATTGTTAAAAACTATCTCAACAAATTTATTTTATTCTGTCCAATAAATGTACATTTCATCTAAATTTTGGTATTGAGCTTTTTTATACATCCTATTTCCAACCAAAAAGACTTGTTGTTTTTAAGTACATGCAACTTAATTATCCTATTTCTATTATTTAGATACTATCATTCCTTCTATCTGGAGGTCTCTGTAATGGTTGTATTAACAGTACTCAAAAGTAATGTGGATAATAATTGTGGATTTTGTTCTTGTTTTTAAATCTGTCTTTAATCATTTCACGTAAAGTTGTAAGCCTTTGAAGCATTTGAGAATTTCATACAAAACATTTCTGAAAGATAAATTTTCTCATATTTTCTTGGACACGTTGATTGATCATTTTAGCTAGTCTTTGAAGAAATCCATGAAAAAGTACTTGTTACTATTTTTACCCACAGCAGCATAATTTAAATTTGAGTTAAATAGGCTTGTAAACAAATTTGTATAACCACAATGGGAAATGACCTTCCCAATAGTATAGCTAAACTAATAAAGTAATTATGGTAGGGATGAGCAATTATAGTCCAAGCAATGTAAACTCAATTCATATGTGGAAAACCACAGGGGCAAGGGGAATACAGTATATAGACAGTGTCAGAACAAGAGACTGCTAGGAGTTCTGGGTTTTATCCTTCTCTACAGATAGACATTGTCTACCCAGGTTCCCAAGAGACCACCATGTAAATGTCTTCTTTCAACTCATCGTGATTAAAGGTTAATAATATTTTATACAAAAATAATGTGTTCTTTTAAAAGGTAGTAAAAATTTCTGGGACAGAGATTATGTTCTTCAATAATCTTACAAATGATTTATTGGTTTATTTACATAAAATCAAATCAGTGAATATTCTATCTTACATTAGCTGAACTACAATAGCTTCCACAATAAGTCAAGCACAAATTTTAATCCATTTAACAACCTTTAGCAAACATTTATTTAAGGACTCTTATGTTTCAGGGATAGTAATGGTTACTAGGTAAACACAGCAAATCAATCTCAATTTGTGCCTAAAAAGTACATAATCTTTAAGTTTCAAGATAATAGAGCCATATAATCTAATAAAATAAATAAATTCATCTGTTTTATTAAACAATTATTTGGTACCGACTATGTGCAAGCTATTGTGTACATTTTGGTATGTGCTAAAATTCTATGATTCTGTGTAGGTTTTTCATGTACCTATTTTTAATAAATTTGTATTTTTTCTTAATACTATGACACAATTTGTATTTTTAATCTTTAAAGTCTTTCACTATTATTCAGTTTTTGCCAATATTCCCTCATGAAGTCCTTGTGGTATGTCTTAGCTTTTTTCTGAATGCACTTTTATCATATTCATATGTATTATGAATCTTTCAAGACACAGTTCAGTAGTCACCTCCTCCACCCCACCATGATACTTATAGACATATACACCACCCAAACGAGAATAATCTTTTCCTCTTGTAAATGCTTACAGCATTTTCTCTGTGTCCCGAGGAATTTGCCTTTTGTTACAGTGCATTGTGTATATGCCTCCTCACTTCAATACATTGTGTTTCTGTAGAATAGGGTTCATATCTGTTCATTTTTATTTTCTTGGAATTTAGGGACAGTTTCTGGTGTATAATGGATCCTATTATGTGCTTTTTATGTAAATTTTATGTATATTTAATTTGAAATTATACCTTTCAAAATTCTTGACCATTCTTTACATATTTAATAACAAAATTGAAATAAATGAATTAAAAATGTATCACTCGATTATCCTTCCAGAAAACTGTACCTTGGTTTCTTTCAGAGAGAAAATATTTGACAATCAACAAGGAGACTTCTCTAATATGACATATCTGAACGAAAACAAAAAGCATAAAATGGGTGACTAGTCATTACATAATATTATAAAAATCTATAGAAATCTCTTAATCAGAACATTTATGAGAAATGTCATAAATTTAAAGTTAATGTGAATTGCTTTTATATTAGTGTATTGTTTGTAAGCCGTCTACCCATAATGTTAACTAGCATGGATATAGTACATTCAAACAGAGCTACAATCTGTACTAATATTTATTCTTTGTATAATTCTACTTAAATTATTGGATGGAAAAAGTTATTTCCAATACAAACATTGAAACATACCCTAGAAATCCATCTATGTAGTACATTCTTGCTGTGGTTTTGAAAAAAAGCATATCAGGTTGTTTGCCAACGGAATAAAATAACAGACGAAATAATGAACATCCTAGATGAACCCAGGCATCTCTACATGCATAGTTAAATGTTATTTTAATATCCGGCCGGATGGCATGTAAAACTGTAGAATTTAATGTCTATCTAACCATACCAAACTTTCCAAATATTGTTGCAATGTTTCTTTTTAAAAATAAAAATACGAATTTTACTTAGGAATCAAATTGAAAAATAAAGTAACTATTGACAAGAAATACATGTAATGAAATTTTACAAAGAACACGTTCATATATATATATATTTATGATTGATCACATTAATTGGAGAGTTAAACATAAATACTTTTAGCATGTTTTTTACCCTAGAAAATATGGAAGATAAAGCTCTGTTGTGCCTCTTCATTTTCCTAACTAAGCAAGTATTTTATAAAGCACTGAGGTGTAATTCTCTTTACAAAGTGATAAATCCTTTACACAAAATTGTTCCTACTGAAGATAATAATTCTCCAATTACAGAAGCATCATCCTTTTATAGTCAATTTTGCCCCTCTAATTCCAGCCATTTACTTGAAAACAATTGGGACACAATTTCAAAGTTGGCATCAACTTTGGCAGTAGCCACCCAATTATGATAAAATAATATTTTTAATATAGTGTATTCTATGTAAATAAACAATTTCTTTTAGGTATAGATTTATTACACATATATTTTTAAAGTTTTTCAAACATGCAATTTAATATATTCATTTAGATCATACATTTTATAATTTACATTGTAATTGGGAAAATTAATTTTATTGAAAGTCTCATTTTCTTTTCTAACGAATTTTGGTAACGCAAAAAATACAAAATTTACCAGTTTCCTAATTGATGTAAGGTTATTACTTAGGACTCTATCACAGCCTTCGAAATAATTTGATTTATGTAATATCCTTTGCTATAGAAATTTCACCTAGCATAAAATCTCCACTTTTATTTTTAATAACATTTGCCTGATACTTAACACAAATGTCTTTCAAGCTGAGAAGGCCACATGATATCACCGCTTGACGTATATAGAGATTCATCACTCTAAATAATTTGTGCATCACTCTATTATATGAAGATATGCTTGATTTTTACTGATATATTTTTGTTACCAGCTTACAGTATTTAAAATAAGGCAAAAAAAAGACAATTGAGAAATTACGACAGATTATCCTATTGAATTTGCAATCAAATATGCAAGTTATTTCTTTATTTAGTAATTAATATTAAGATCCTTTTATGTGCAGAACACTTTAGTAATTAGAAATACAATATTCAAGAAAAATAGACACAGTTTCCATCTTCAAAAATTTGGTCACTTTTTAACAATGAAAACTGTGTTTTTAAATAATCTGTGCATGTGTCTTTGTGTATATGCATGTGTGTGTAATATTGACTAATTATTTGATGATAAACAAAATAGAAGTGATTGATCATAAAATCAGCTTTTACTTTGCATGGTCATACTGAACTTATTCTCAAAAAAATAATAAAAATAAACTAGCTGCAAGAACAAAACAAAGAAATATTTAGAAGTTCCATTTTTTGAAAGATATTTTAGTAGCAATAAAGTTCATATATTTCAGTTTGCAAGTAATATCTAGCTTGTGACATGCAATTATAAGAAGATATATAATTCATTTTTTAGCTATTTTCTCTGTATGGACAACAAAATATATATTACATGACTCTAGTAAACATGCCATCTTTATGAATTTTTCTCTCAGTTCTATCTGTTTTCTAAATGCACTTCTTTTAGTCCCTACCTTCTACTACGTATTATTTAGTTTTATTTTCTGTAGTTTACTTTTTAACGAAGGTAAGATTTTGCTTATCAAATTATTCAAGAAAATCTATTTTGAGACACCCTAAACAAATATTTATGATGCATATTTTTAGCTTGCAAGAAATAAATGGATTCTCCAGACAGCTGAAGATAATTATAAGCAGAAACTAGAGTGAGAAGTAAGGATATATGAAGTCAGGGAATTAGACTGAAAACAATTGCCTATATCAGCACAATGATCTGGGAATTCAGCCTTTAGATGTCCGTAAGCTAGGGTAGCTAATTTACTGAAAATCCAGGTTCAATTAATCTAGGTAAACTAAAAAAGAGTAAAATTTGGGGCTTCTTCTTATGAGTTATAGCCAATTTAGGCTTCAAGGATTTCAAGAAAGGGAGACTTTATATTTAAATTTATATTAAATATTATTTAAAGTAGGCAAACTATTTTCAAAAAATAAATAAAAGCAAACAAAATAAATTAAAATGACCAATAGTTTTAGATAACCAAAAGCCACCAGAGTTTTGAATAATTAGAAACTGATTAAAATCATTATTAAAATATTTAAAGAAATAAAATATAAATATATGAGAAAGCAAAAAGGTTATTGAAAATTTTAAAAATGATTCAAAAAATGTCACATACAAATTTAAAACTGAGAAAATAAATCATGTGCCCATACATTTTGTAATATAAATGAAATACATCAATTCTTTGAAAGATCCAAGCTACCAAAACTCACACACAAAAAAATAGATAATTTGGATATATTATCTATTTAGATATACATATATATATAATTGAATAATTAAGAATATTCCAAAAAGAAAGCCTGAGACCCACATAATTTCACTGGTGAATTCTACCTAATATTTAAGGAAGAAATAATACCAATTTTCCACAATTTATTTCAGAAAATAGAAACAGAGAAGATTTTTCCTCATTCTCTGAGTCAATCATTATCCAATACTGAAACTCATATAAAGCCCTTGTAATACATAAAATGTATAAACCTTTTTTGCCTGTGCTTTGGGGATTGTATCCAAATACCTTTTTCAAGAATAATGTCAAGAAGCTTTTCATATGTTCTCTTCTAGTAATTTTATCTTTTTATTAATGTTTAATTATTTTACCCATTTTGAGTTGATTTTTGTATATGGGGTGAAATTAAGGATTCATGTGGATAGCCAGTTTTTCTAACACCATTTATTGAAGAGACTGCCGTTTCCCCATTGCAGGTTATTGGCACCTTTGTCAAAGATCAATTGGCTGAAGATACTTACCTTATTTCTGGGATCTCTGTTTTGTGCCATTGATCTATATGCCTGTTTTGTGCCAATTCCATACTCTTCTGAATTGGAAATATTTGTAGTAAATTTTGAGATCAGGTTGTGTGATGTCTCCAACTTTGTTCCCTTTGCTTGAAATTGCTTTGGATATTTGAGTCTTTTGTGGCTCCATGCAAATCCTAGAATTACTTTTTTTCTTTCCATTTTTGTGAGAAATGGCTTGAGAATTTTAATAGAGATTGCACTGAATCTGCAGATATCTTTAGGTTTCATGGGCATTTTAATAATACTAATTCTTCCAACCCATAAACACATGATATCTTTCAATTTATTTGTATCTTCTTTAATTTTTGTCATTAATATTTTCAATAGTTTTTCAATGTACAGATCTTGCAACTCCTTGTTTTTCGTATTTTTGATGCGATCATAAATGTTTTTTTCTTCTTTCTTTTTCAGATATTTCACTGTTAGTAAATAGAAACACTACTGATTATTGAATGCTTATTTTGTATCCTGCAACTTTATTAAATTCATTTATTAATTTTAACAGTTTTTTTGGTGGAGTCTTTAGAGTTTTTATATATAAGATCATATCATCTGCAGAGACAATTTAACTTCTTCCTTTCTGATTTGGATGCATGTAATTTCTTGCTTATGCCTAATGCCTGTCACTAGGACCTCCTGTAGACACTTCTCAAAACAGAGGGCATACAAATAGGCAATAGGAATGTTTAAAAATGCCCAACATCAATCATCAGGGAAATGCAAATTAAAACCACAAGGAGATATCACCTCGCAGCTGCTCAAGTAGCTTTTATCAAAAAGGCAAAAGCTAACAAGTGTTGGTGAGGGTGTGGATAAAAGGGAACCATTGTACACTGTTGGTAGGAAGGTAAATTAGTACAGGCATTTTGGAAAATATTATGGAGTTTTCTCTAAAATCTAAAAATATAGAACTCCTATACAATTCAGTAACTCAATTTCTGGGTATATATCAAATAAAATGAAATCAGCATGTTGAAGAGATATCTGCATTCCCATGTTCACTGCAGTGTTGTTCACAATGGCCAAGATATGGAATCAACCTAAGTGTCCATCAACAGAAGAATGAGTAAAAATAATGTGGTATATATACACAATGAAATACTGTTCAGCCTTGAAAAGTAAGTAAATCTATAGATGAATCTGGAGGACATTATGACAAATAAAATAAGCCAGGCACAGAAGGATAAATACAGCATGTTCCCACATATATGTGGAATCTAAAATACTCAAACTTACAGAAATAAAAGCAGAATGGTAGTTAAAAGGGATTGGGGGAGATGGGAAGATACTGGTTAAAGGGTATAAAGTTTCAGATAGGAAGAATAAATTCTGGAGATATACTGTACAGCATAGTGACTGTAGTTAACAATAACGTATGGTATGTTTGAAAACTGCTAAGAGAGCAGATTTTAAATGTTCTCACCACAAAAAATAAGTATGTGAGGTGATAGATATTGATTTAATAATTTAACAATGTATACATATAGGAAAACATCACGTTGTACCCCATAAATGTATACAATTATTGTTTGTCAATTAAAAATAAACTAAAAAGAAAAAACTAGACTAATATATCTGAAGAACACAAATGCAAAATTCCTCAACAAAATGTTAGCAAACAGAATTCAATAGTATATAAAGAAAATTATAACCATAACAAAACAGAATTTATTCAAATATCCAAAAATGACTGAACACACAAACCAATCAATGTAATTTACCATTTCAACAGGCTAAAAAAAAAGAAAAAATATGTGATTATGTCAATAGATGCAGCAAAACCTTTTGGCAAAAATTCATCAATTCATTGACCAAACAAACAAAAATATCTCATAAACTAGGAATAAATGGGAGCTTTCTCAACTTGATAAAGTACACTCATAAAACCTAAAGCTAACATCATACATAATGGTCAGAGGATGAATGTTATATCTTTAAAGTAGGGAAAAGGCAATTATAACTTCTGTTGCCACAGTTTTGAACATCTCACTGGAAATTCTACCTAATTCAATAAGACAAAAAATAAAAGGTACTCTTAATGGAAAGAAAAATACCTGTCTTTATTTGCCAATTATATGATAGCCTATATGTAAAATCCTCAAAAATCTACAAGGAAAAATCTTCTGGAGTGTATAAGCAAGCATAGCAAATCAGGGCACAAAGTTCATGTACAAAACTCAATTCTTTTTCTACATACCAACAATGAAATTTTGGAATTTGAAATTTATAAAACAATATTATTTTCAATGTAGCAGAAAATAAAACATTTATGTATAAATTTAACAAAATATGTGCAGATTTGTATGCAAAAAGTTAAGACACAGATGGAACATGTTAAAGATCTAATTATATGGAAAACATTTGATGCCACTGACTGAAAGTCCCAATATTATTGACACCCTTTTCTCCCAAATTGATCTACAGACTTCATTCAATCTCAAATAAAATTCCATCAAACTGCTTTGTAGATATAGACAAACTTATTCTAAAGTGTAAATAGAAAGGCAAAAGATAGCCAAAAAAAGAAAAAAGTACAATGTGGAGACACAAACTACCCAACTTCAGAACTTATAGTATAGCTATAATAACCAAGATTATATGATACAGTTAAAAGAAACATATAAATCAAAGAAAGAGAATATAGACGACATAGGACAAAATAAATATGATCAACTGATTTTTAACAAGGACATAAAAGAAAGTTGAAGGAGAGATGGTAGCCTTTCTCAAAAAATGATGCATCACCAATTAGATATCTATATTTAATAAAAGAACCCAAACACAAATTTTACAATAAAATTAACTTAAAACAGATCATACTTATAAATATAAAACGAAAAACTATAAAATGTCTGAATACATGTAAGAGAAAATCTGCATGGGTGAACTGAGAAGTTTGGGTGCAGTGAGTTTTTTTAAGATAAAACACTAAAAACACTTTCCATAAAGAAAAAATGATAGGTGTACTTCATTAGAAGTAAAAACTTCTGTTCTGTGAAAGACACTATTGGAGTATTAAAAAATGCACAGACTGGAAGAAAATACTTGTGAAACACATACCTGATAAAGAAATTTTATCCAAAAATGTAAAGACAGACAACCCAATTAAAAAACTGGACAAAAATTTAAATAGTCGTCTAATCAAAGATGATGAGCAGATGGTCAATAAACATACAAAAATATTCCCAATATCATTTGTCATTAAAAAATGCAAATGAAACAATAATAAAATGTCAGTACATATATACTAGAATGACTAAACTCCAAAAAATACTGACTGATGATATAACTAGTGATGAGCATGCAGGGCAACAGGAATTGTCACTCATTGCTGGTGGAAATGCAACGTGGCAAACTACCTTGAAAGACAGTTTGGTAATTTCTTACAAGGACAAAAATAGTCTTCCCATACAATTCAGTAGTTGACATCTTGTTATTTACCCAACTATTCTGAAAACCTATGTTCACACAAAAACTTGAATGTGAGTATTTATAGCAGTTTTATTTTGACTGAAACTGAAAAAAAAGTCAGATGCCTTTAATAGGTGAATACATAAACAAACTGTGGAATATCCATACAATACAATACCATATACGTATGTGTGTATTTATTTATAATTTTTATTTTAATTAACATAGTAGGTACATAGTAGGTGTATTTATTTATGGAGTACAAGAAATACTCCATAAATGTATGCAGGCATGCAATGCATAATAATCACATTATGGAAAATGGGGTATTCATCCACTCAAGCATTTATCTTTTGAGTTATGAACAATCCAATTAAACTCCTTTAGTTACAATAAAATGTACAATTAAATCATTATTAACTATAGTTACCCTGTTGTGCCATCAAATACTAGGTCTTATTAATTCTTGCTATTTTTATTGTACCCATTAACATTTGCACCTTCTCCCACCCCCATTGCCCTACTGCCATTCCCAGTCTCTGCTAACCATTCTTCTATTGTCTATCTCCATGAGTTCAATTGTTTTCATTTTTCGACCACATACATAAGTCAGAATATGCAATGCTTGTCTTTCTATGCCTGGCTTGTTTAACTTAACATAATGACCTCCAATTCTATCCATATTGTGCAAGTGACAAAATCTCATTATTTTTATACCTCAATTGTTCTCCATTGTGCATAAGTACCATATTTTATTTATTTACTCATCTGTTGTTAGACACTTAGGTTGCTTCCAAATCTTGGCTATTGTGAACAGTGCTGCAGTAAATGGAGGAGTGCAGATATCTCTTTGATATACTGACTTCCTTTCTTTTGGGTATATCCCCAGATTTTTGGAATGCTGGATTAAATATTATCTCTCTTTTTAGTTCTTTGAGGAACCTCCAAATTGTTCTCCATAGCAGTTGAACTAACTTACATTCCCACCAACAGTGTAGAAGGACTCCCTTTTCTCTACATTGTTGCCAGCATTTGTTGTTGCCTGTCTTGATATAAGCCATTTTAACTGGGAAGAGATGATACATCACTGTAGTTTTATTTTGCATTTCTCTCATGATCAGTGATATTGAGCATATTTTCATAGGCCTGTTTGCCATTTGTATCTCTTCTTTTGAGAAAACTCTGTTGAGAAATGTCTATTCAAATCTTTTGCCAATTTTAAAATCAGATTACTAGTTTTTTTTTTCCCTACAAAGTTGTTTGAGCTCGTTTTTATACCCTGGTTATTAATCTCTTGTCAGATGGATAGTTTGCAAATATTTTCTCCCATTCTGTGAGTTGTCTCTTCACTTTGTTGCTTGTTTCCTTTGCAGTGCAGAAGCTTTTTAACTTGATATAATCTCATTTGTCCATTTTGCCTGTGCCTGTGGGTTATTACTGAAGAAACTTTTGCCCAGACCAATGTCATGGAGAATTTCTGCAATGTTTTCTTATAGTGGTTTCATAGTTTCAGGTCTTAGAGTTAAGTGTTTAATCCATTTTTATTTGATATTTTTGTATATGGCAAGAGATATGGATCTAATTTCATTCTTCTGCATATGGATATTCAGTTTCTTCAGCATTATTTATTGAAGAGACTATATTTTCTGCACTATGTGTTCTTGGCTCCTTTGTCAACAATAAGTTCGTTATAGATATGTGGATTTGTTTCCAGGTTCTCTGTTCTGTTCCATTTGTCTATGTGTCTGCTTTTATGCCAGTATCATGCCATTTTGGTTACTACAGCTCTGTAGCATAATTTAAAATTAGGTAATGTGACTCTTCTGCTTAGGAGAGTTGTGGCTATTTGGGATGTTCTGTGATTTTATATAAATTTTAGAATTTTTTTATTTCTGTGAAGAATATCCTTGGTATTTTGATAGGGAATACAGTGCAAAATACAGTACATTGCCTCTGTAGATTGCTTTGGGTACCATGGGCATTTTAAAAATATTGATTCTTCCAATCCATGAAAATAACTTTCCATTTTTTGATGTCTTCTTCAATCTCTTTTATCACTGTTTTACAGTTTTTATCACCGAGATTTTTACTCATTGGTTAAATAAATTCCTAGGTATTTAATTTTATGTGTGGCTATTTTAAATGATATTACTTTTTATTTCTTTTTCATATTGTTCACTGTTGGTATATAGAGATACTACTGATATTTGTGTGTTGATTTTGTATCTTGTAACTTTATTGAATTTGTCAGTTCTAATGATTTTTCTAGTGGAGTCCTTAGGTTTTTCAAAATATGAGATAATATCTTCTGCAAACAAGAAAAATTTGACTTCTTCCTTTCCAGTTTGGATGCCCTTTATTTTTATTTCTTGTCTATTTTTTCTAGCTAGCACTTTTAGTTCTATGTTGAATAATAGTGGTGAAAGTTAGAATCACTGTCATGTTCCAGATCTTTGAGTAAGGACTTTCAGTTTTTCCACATTCAGTATGATACTGGTTGTAGGTCTAACATATGTGATTTTTATTATATTGAGCTATGTTCCTTATATACTCCATTTTTTATAGGTTTTTACCATGAAGGGATGTTGAATTTTACCAAGTGCTTTTTTTTTAGCATCATTTGGAATGATTATATGGCTTTTATTCTTCATTCTATTGATATCACATTCCTTGATTTGCATGTGTTGAATCATCCTTGCATCCCTGGGATAGATCTCACTTAGTCATAATGAATGATCATTTTAATATGTTGTTGAATTAAGTTTGTTAGTATTTCTTTGAGGATGTTTGCATCAATGTTTATCAGAGATATTAGGCTGTAGTTCTCTTTTATGTGTTTTTGTCTGCTCTTGGTATCAGAGTAATACTAGCCCCATAGAATGAGATTAAACATGTTCCTTCCACTTTTTAAAAAATACTTTGGGAGTAGGATTGGAATTTATTCCTCTTTAAATGTTTGGTAGAATTCAGCAGTGAAGCCATCAGGTCCTTGGCTTTTCTTTATTGGCAGACTTTTTAATACAGCTTTTATCTTGTTACTTTGTTATTTATTCAGGTTTGGAACTTGTTTATGGTCCAATCTTTGTAGGCTGTATGTGTTTAGGAATTTGCCCATTTCTTCTATATTTTCTAATTTATTGGCACATAGTTGCTCACAGTAGCCAATAATGATGCTTCGAGTTTCCACAGTATCCATTGCAATGTTTTATTTTTCATCTCTGATATTATTTTTATTTCTATTATTCTGTTTTTTTTCTTAGTCTAGCTGACGGTTTGTTGATTTTATTTAACGTTTCAAAAAAACAAATTTTGTTTTATTAGTTGTTTATATTGTTTTCTTTCTTTCAATTTTATTTATTTCTGCTCCGATCTTTAGTATTTCTTTTTTTAGTAATTTTAGGTTTGGTTTGATCTTGCTTTTCTGGTTCTTTAATATGCATCATTAATTGTTTACAGTTTTTCTTTTTTGTTGTTGTTTTTATTTTACTTTAAATTCTGGGATACATGTGCAGAATGTGCAGGTTTGTTACATAGGTTTACATGTGCCATGGTGGTTTACTGCACCTATGAACCCATCACCTAGGTTTTAAGCCCCGCATGCATTAGGTATTTGTCCTAACGCTCTCCATCCCCTTGCCCCCCACCACCCTACAGACCCAGTGTGTGATGTTCCCCTCTCTGTGTCCATGTGTTCTCATTGTTCCACTCCCACTTATGAGTGAGAACATGCGGTATTTGGTTTTCTGTTCCTGTGTTAGTAGTTTCCTGAGAATGATGGCTTCCAGCTTCATCCATGTCCCTGCAAAGGACACAAATTCATTCTTTTTTATGGCTGCATAGTATTCCGTGGTGTATATGTGCCAATTTTCTTTATCCAGTCTATCATTTTGGGGCATTTGGGTTGGTTCCAAGTCTTTGCTATTGTAAATAGTGCTGCAATAAACATAGCTGTGCATGTGTCTTTATAGCAGAATGATTTATAATCCTTTGGGTATATGCCCAGTAATGGGATTGCTGGGTCAAATGGTGTTTCTGGTTCTAGATCCTGAGGAATTTCCACACTGTCTTCCACAATGGTGGAATTAATTTACACTCCCACCAACAGTGTAAAAAAGTTCTTATTTCCCCACAGCCTCGCCATCATCTCGTTTCCTGACTTTTTAATAATCACCATTCTTACTGGCCTGAGATAGTATCCCATCAAAAAGTGGGCAAAAGATATGAACAGACACCTCTCCAAAGAGGACATTTATGTGGCCAACAAACATATGAAAAAAAGCTCATCATCACTGGTCATTAGAGAAATGCAAACTTTTCCTTTTTTTATTTTGATGTTGGCACTTATAAACTTCCTTAGTACTGCTTTTGCTATATTCCATAGCGTTTCATATGTTGTGTTTCCATTATCACTTGTTTCCAGAAATTTTTCAAATTTTTCCTAATTTTTTCATTGACCCACTGGACATTCAGAAGCATATTGTTTAATTTCCATGAATTTTTTATAGTTAAAATGTCTCTTGTTGTTGATATCTAGTGTTACTCCATTGTGGGCAAAGAAAATGCTTGGTATTATTTTAATTTATTTTGAATGTTTTAAGACTTGTTTTGTGACCTTTCATATGGCCTATCCTTGAGAATGATATATGTGCTGAGAAAAAGAATGTGTATTCTGCAGCCATTAGATGACATGTTCTGTACATAATAGGTCCATTTGTTCTATAGTACAATATATAGTATAGTATATAGTATATATAATATGTATATTATATATAATATAATATATATCATATATATGATATATATTATATATTATATGATATATAATATATATATCATATAATATATATAATATATATATCATATAATATATATCATATATGATTATATATTATATATGATCATATATAATATATATGATTATATAAATGATTATATATTATATATGATCATATATAATAGATATGTATGATATATAATCAATATATTATATATAATCATATATAATATATAATCATATGTATGATATATAATCATATATATACACATATGATATACTTATATAATATATATGTACTCCTGCTCTCTTTGGTTTCCATTGATGTGGAATTTTTTTTCTCTTTCTTTTCAGCCTATGTGTATCTTTATAGGTGAAGTGTGTTTCTTGTATGCAACAGATTAATGGGTCTTAACTTTATCATCCATTTGGCCAGTCTACATCTTTTGATTGGACAGTTTAATCCACTGACATTCAATGTTATTATTGATAATAAGGACTTATTCCTGCCATTTTGTTATTTATGTCTGGTTGTTTTATGGTCTTCTCTTCCTTCTTTCATTCCTTCCTGTCTTCCCTTAGTAAAGGTGATTTTCTCTGCTGATATAATTTAGTTTCTTGCTTTTCTTTTTTGGGTATTCATTGTATGTTTTTGGTTAGAGGTTACCATGAGCTCGCAAATACTATGCTATAACCCATTATTTTAAGCTGATAACAACTTAACACTGTTTGCATAAACAAATAAAGAAAACCTACACCTGACTTCGTCTCCCTGCTTTTTAACATTTTGTTGTTTCCATTTACATCTTATTGTATTGTCTATGTCTTGAAAAGTTGTTCTAGTTATTATTTTTGATTGGTTCATCATTTAGGCTTTTTAGTTCAGGAAAGAGTTGTTTACATACCACAGTTAGAGTGCTGTACATTCTGTGCTTTCCTGGATACTTACTATTACAGTGAGTTTTGTACTTTCAGATGATTTCTTATTTCTCATTAATGTCCTTTTCTTTCTGATTGACTTACTTCTTTTAGCATTTCTTGTAGGGTAACTTTGATGTTGATGAAGTCACTCAGCTTTTACTTGTCTGGGAAAGTCTTCATTTCTCCTTCATGTTTGAAGGATACTTTCATCAGCTAACCACTCTAGGGTAAAAGTTTGTTTGTTTGTTTTTTTCCTTCAGCTCTTTAAATATGCCATGTCACTCTCTTCTGGCCTGTAAGGTTTCCACTGAAAAGTCTGCTGCCTGATGGAATTCCACTTTATGTTACTTTTTTTTCTTTTCCCTTGCTGGTTTTGGGTTTTTTTTCTTTATCCTTCATCTTTAAGAGTCTGATATGGTTTGGCTCTGTGTCCCCACCCAAATCTCATCTCAAATTGTAATCCCCATCATCCCCACGTGTTAAGGGTGGGACCTGATGGGAGATGATTGGATCATGGGAATGGTATTCCCCATGCTATTCTCATGATAGTGAGTTTTCATGAGATCTGATGGCTTTGTAAGTGTTTGTAAGTTCCTCCGACACTCACACACTCTCTCTTGCCTGCTGCCATGTGAGATATACCTATTCGCCTTCCATCATGATGGCAAGTTTTCTGAGGCCTCCCCAGTCATGCAGAACTGTGAGTAAATTAAACCTCTTTCCTTTATAAATTACCAACTCTGGGGGAGTTCTTTATAGCAATGTGAAAATGGCCTAATACAAGAAATTGGTACTGAGAGTGAAGTACTGCTATAGACACCGAAAAGTGTGAAAGTGACTTTGGAACTGGGTAACAGGCAGAGGTTGGAATAGTTTCAAGGGCTAAGAAGAAGACAGGAGGACGTGGAAAGCTTGGAACTTCCTGGAGACTTATTGAATGGCTGTGACCAAAAATGTTGAAAGTGATATGGAAAATTAAGTCCAGGATAAGGTGGTTTCAGATGGAGATAAGAAACTTACTGGGAACTGGAGTAAAGGTCATTCTTGCTATTCTTTAGCAAACAGACTGGTGTCATTTTGCCCTGTCCTAGAGATCAGTGAAAATTTGAACTTAAGAGAGATCATCTGAAATTGGAACTTATGTTTAAAAGGGAAGCAGGGTAAAAAAATTGAAACATTTGCAGCCTGACAATACAAAAGAAAAGAAAAATGCATTTTTCTTGGGAGAAATTTAAGCCTGCTGCAAAATTTTCATAATAATGAGGAGCTGAATGTTAATTGCCAAGAGAATGGGAAACATGTCTCCAGGGCATCACAAACCCAGAGGCCTAGGAAGAAAAGATGGTTTTATGGGCCAGTCCTAGGGCCTTGCTGACTGTGCCATCTCAAGAGTTGCTGCCCTGCATCCTAGCCATGGCTAAAAGGTGACAAGGTATAGATCAGGCTGTTGCTTCAGGGGGTGCAAGCCCCAAGCCCTGGCTGTTTTCATGTGGTGTTGGGCCAGCAGGTGCACAGAGGTGAAGAACTGAGGTTTGAAAACCTCTGACTAGATTTCAGAAGATGTATGAATATGCCTGCCTATCCAGGAATATGTATGCCACTAAGGGAGCCCTCACGGAGAACCGCTGCTAGGGTAGTGCAGGAGGGAAATGTGAGGTTGGGTCCGCAAACAGAGTCCCCACTAAGACACTGCTTACTGGAGCTGTGAGAAGAAGGCCACCATCTTCCAGACCCCAGAATGGTGCAGCCACTAACAACTTGCACCATTTGCCTGGAAAAGCCACAGACACTCAAAGCCAGTTCATGAAAGCAGCTGGGATGGGAGCCGTACCTTGCAAAGCCACAGAGGAAAAGCTGCCCAAGACTGTGGGAGACGACCCTTTGCATTAGTGTGACCTGGAGGTGAGACATGGGGTCAAAGGAGATTACTTCGGAGCTTTAAGGTTTAATGACTGCCCCGCTAGATTTTGGACTTGCAGGGTGCCTGTAGCCCCTTTGTTTTGGCCAATTTCTCCCATTTGAAATATGTGTATTTACCCAATGCCTGTACCCCCATTTTATATAGGAAGTAAGTAACTTGCTTTTGATTTTATGGGCTCATAGGCAGAAGGGGCCTGCCTTTTCTCAGATGAGACTTTGGATTGTGGACTTCTGAGTTAATGCTAGAATGAATAAAGACTTTGGGGGACTGCTGGGAAGTCATGATTGGTTTTGAAATGTGAAAAGACATGAGATTTGGGAGGGGCCAGGGACAGAACAATATGGTTTGGTTCTATGTCCCCACCCAAATCTCATCTCAAATTGTAATCCTAATAATCCCTATGTGTTGAGGGAGGGACCTGATGGGAGTGATTGGATCACGGGGGCTATTTCCCCCATGCTCTTCTTGTGATAGTGAGTGCTTAGGAGACCTGATGGTTTTATAAGTGTTCAACAGTTTTTCCTATACACACACACTCTCTCTTGCCTGCTGCCATGTAAAATGTACCTGTTCTCCTTCCACCATGATTGTTAAGTTTCCTGAGGCCTCCCAAGCCATGCAGAACTGTGAGTCAATTAAACCTGTTTTTGTTATAAATTACCCAGTTTGAGGCAGTTCTTTATAGCAGTGTAAGAATGGACAAATAAAGTCTGATTATTAAGTGCCTTGATATAGTTTCCTTTGGGTTAAATACACTTGGTGTTCTATAACCTTCCTTTACTTACATATTGATATCTTGCTTTAGTTTTGGGGAATTCTCCATTGTTATCTCTCTGAATAAACTTTCTACCCCTCACACTTTCTTTACCTCATCTGGTAGATCAATAATCTTAGATTGCCCTTTTGAAGCTGTTTTCTAGATCCTGTAGGTGTGCTTCATAGTTTTTTTATTATTTCTCCTTTTTTTCTCCTCTGACTGTGTATTTTCAAATATCCTGTCTTCAAGCTCACTAAGTCATTCTTCTGCTTGACCAATTCTGCTATGAAAAGACTGTGATGCATTCTTCAATGCATCAATTGTGTTTTTCTACTCGAGAATTTCTGCTCAATTCTTCTTAATTTTGTCAGTCTCTTTGTTACATTTATCTGACAGCATTCTGAATTCCTTCTCTGTGTTACCTTGAATTTTTCTGAGTTTTCTCAATAAAGCTATTTTCAATTCTCTGTCCAAAAGGTCATATATCTCTGTTTCACAAAGATTGGTCCCTGGTGTCTTATTTAGTTAATTTGGTGGAGTTATGTTTTCCTGGATAGTCTTAATATTTATAGATGTTCATTTGTGTCTGGGCATTGAAGTTAGGTATTTATTGTTTTCTTTGCAGTCTGAGCTCGTTTGCGATTGTCCTTCTCGAGAAAGCTTTTCAGATATTCGAAAGGAATTAGATGTTTTAACTTAAGCTGTATCTGCTTTAGGAGCTACCCCAGGACCAGTAACACTGTTGTTTTTGAAGATTCATAGAGGAACCGCCTTGATTTTCTTGATCAAGATCTGGAAGAATTATCTCAATTGCCAGGTAGATATTCTTGTTTTTTTCCATTACTTTTTCCCAAACAAATGAAGTCCCTTTTTCTCTGTTCTGAACCACCTAAAGCTGAGGGTGGAGAAACCCAAGCCCTCCTGTAGTCACCACCACTAGGACTGCTCTGGGTCAGACTTGAAGCCAGCAGGTTCTTGCCCAAGGCCTGCTGTAACCACTACCTGCTACTGCCTATGTTTGCTTAGGGCCCTGAGGCTCTACAATCAGCGGGTGCAAAGCCATCCAGGGCTGTGTCTTTACCTTCCACTTGGTGAGTTCCTCCAGGCCCTGGGCAGGTCCAGGGGTGCCCTCCATTAGATAGCCAGGGACTGAAGTCTCAAACCTTAGAAGTCTACTGGTGTTCTATGTTCTACTGTACTGTGGCTGAGCTGGCACTCAAATCACAAGATGCAGTCCTTCCCACTCTTCCCTCCCCTTTCTAAAGACAGAGAAGTCTCACCCTATAGTTAGCACCACCACCACAGACCCACAGGGAGTACTGACTGACTACCGCCAATGCTCCCTTAGGGCCCAAGGGCTCATCAGTCAGCTTATGGTGTGAATGCTCCTGGCCTGAGACTCACCCCTGAGGGCAGTGAAATCCCTTCTAATGCTATCCAGACATGCTGTCCAAGAGCTATATCCTGGAATTGGGAATCCCAAGACCCTGTTTGATGCTCTACCCCTCTGTGGTAGAGCTGGTATCTAACGTTTAAGACAAAGTTACCTTTACTTTTTTCTCCTCTTTCTCAAGCAGTAGGATTCTTACCCCATATCTACCACAGGTGGAAATCTGCTGAGTCTCACCTGAAGCCAGCAGGTCTCATAGTCTCACCCCAAACCCTTAACACAGTACCTGCTTATCACTGCTGGTTATTCAGGACCCAAGAATGCTTCATTTTGCAGATGATGAATGCTGTCAAGACTGGGTTCTTCCCTTCAAGGCAGAAGGTTCCCTTCAGGCCCATGCTGTGTTTAGATATGTCATCCAGTAGCCAGGTTTTGGGAAAGAAACCTCATGACTCTAGTGCCCTGTCTTGCTGTGGCTGAGCTGGTATCAAAGATGCAAGACAAAGTCTTAGGATTCTGCAGCAAACAAGGCAGAGTTCCTATAGCTGGATGTGAAGCAGAGAGCTCTTTGCACAGGAGATTTTAGAGATGTATGAAAGAGTTTCTCATCTTTGGGGGTAATAGGCAGAAGTGTTGAAAAATCCAACCCTCAAAGACAAAATACACAGCCTTCTTGGACTGATATTGAATCAGGGTAACTGAGAAATACTAGAAAATGCGCCGGATAATTCCAGCCTCACACCAAGCAATAGCAACCTAGTCCTGGAGAAATGTGATGTCTGTGGGCTGGTCTGAAGGGGACTAAACATCAATAAAACTCAATATCAATTCAAATAATTATTAATAGTATATTAACTCAGTTTTCAACATTAATGGCCTGACAGAAGAAAACAGTTGTCTATTTTAAGACATGAAAACTTTGTATATCAGTATCTACCTTTAAAGCAGTCAGTTCGAAATTAAGGGAAAAATTACACAGAAGAATAAAAGAACTTATTAAGAGATAAAGTAGTCAACTAAATCAAACTCAGATGTGGCTAAGTTGTTAAAACTGACAGGAATTTAAATATAACTATGACTAACATACTAAGAAATCTAGCAGAAAAGAAGGATAGCATTTGTGGACAAAAAAAGGAATTAGAGCACACTAATAAAAAATATGAAACTGAGTCAAATGATAACTCTGAAATTTTTTAAAATGTTACTAGACATAATGAATTCCCTTGAAAGTGATAAAGTTGGACACAGCTAAGGAGACAAACAAGAAACTTTGAGATAAATCATTATACAACATCAAAGCTGAAAGACAAAAACAAGGACTATGGAAAAAATTTTTAAAAAGTACAGAACATCCAAAAGTTCTAACATACATGTATTCGGAGTCCCGGAAAGTGAATAGAGAATGAAAAAGCCATGTCCTAGGTAAGTGCAAATAAATGAGAAAATTCATATCCTAGAAAAGGTGTGGGGTCAGAATGAAAGAAGTCCAGAATTTGGAGCGCCTGACAATAGTTTTATTACAAATCTTTAAATTTAGTCAAATGTATGAGCAAGATACCAAAAAAGAAATAAGTAGGACTTCAGCAGGTACCAATATAAGATATTAATAAGCTGGGTAGAAAAGGGGGCATTTCAGCAGTGGCCAATGAGATGTTAGAAACAGCTTGTGGATCAAAAGTTTTGTGACTGTGAAGATTAATACAACTTTTTATGCCCACCAAGATGAGGTAGACATTAGAAAACTTGAGAATAATAGAATAATCTCAGTAGGGAGTATGACCTCTGAAGGGACTATGTAATTACCCTTAATGAGACTGGTTTAAAACAGAAGGGCTTTCTCTACATTTAATTGGAAAATTTAAGAATATTTGGCTTCTAATGTAAGATAAATACATACATTTTAAAAGTAAGTATCTAACACTTATATAACACTAACTATGGAATAGATAAAATTCCAAGTGTTTTATTTATACCAACTCATTCATCCTAACAATTACCACAGGAAGTAGGTAACTATGAGGAGTATCCTTGTTTTAAAAATGAAGAAACTGAGGCACAAAGAAATTTATCAAGATTACACAATTAGAAAATGGCAAGGCTTAGATATAAACTTCTGTAAGAGGCTCACGAGTTCAAATTTTTAATTACCACCATAGTGAATGGGGGCTATAAAAAAGTAAGGCCCTTTAGAAAAAAACCGAGAAAGTTATGTTTTTATACACATGAGCTAATACGGGTAAATTCTGGCCTCAATGCATTCTTTACTAATTAGTACATTAAAAAGGGTACCTTTCCTGTGGCCCCCTCTTGGTGTACCATTTTTGGCCTCATTTTATAACTTTAGACATGTAGGGTATCAATATTGATTTTTAAACAGTTTCGCATGTTCCTTTTTATTTCCTTTTGGCACAACTTTTTGGCAATTTGTATTTAGCTTTCATTTTGTCTATGTTTTTTGTTGCTCTTTTTTTAATGTCCGGTAAACATTGGCTTACCAAGAAAAATTGTGTAGGTCATGCATGTTGACATTTTGTAAGGTAGCTAAGGATGATGGGATCCATGATGTCTCATTGTGTTTGGCCTTCTGGATATACATCACACATCTTCACAGCAGAAAATTATCTTTTATGTTTGTGATAGCTGTGATGCACTCATTAACTCACTTAAAAAAATACCTTTTCTGTCATTTCTTGGCTTGTGGTGAAAAATGGGCAAATCCAGCATGTGTTCAGTCTATCATCCAAAAAAACACAAAAATTAGGAAAATTAAGTCCACAGAAAGCATATATGTCTTTTTGCTGTCTTCATGCATGTGAATGACAGGTTGGCAGAGTGTAAAATTCTTGGAACAGAAAGATTTTCTCTAAAAACTCTGCATATGTTGCTAAAATCTGGCATATTATCTCCTGACTAATTTTTCATCCTATATAAAAGTTCTCTTTTGCCTAGAAGCTTATTGTTTCTTTTTCTTTCACGTCAAGACATTCTTTGTGCATTTTCTAGGTGTAGAGGTTTCTCCATTTCCTAAAAATATCTATGTTTACTGCTTTTGTTTGATATATCAACAATTAAGAGGGACATATTAATATTTCTAAAATTAGCTGGGTTTGGGGCTATTTCTCCTTATATTATTATTGGAATATAGAAACTCAAATATTGTTCAAATTGTAATATGTATATTAGATATACTGTCAATATAACTAGATCCAGTTCATGCTGTTTCATGCTTTTTCTTTACTTATATTTTTATGATATAAATATTATCACTCAAACATTTTATCATTTGATTTTTACATTACAAATCATTGTTTCACTGTTTTCATTTAATTATATTAATTTATTTTAGCTGCATCTCCTGAAAACAGCAAACAATTTCACTTTAAAATTTCCTTTTGACCGGCTTTATCAAACGTTTTTAGTCAGACGGTGAGAGTCAGGTTTCTCACTATTGAAGTGGAAGTTCCCTACAGTCATTGTAGTAAGACCAGGGTAACAGAAATCCAATATTACAATAAATAGTCAAAGACAACTAAAGATTTAGTGACCGGTTTTCATGCAGGCTAAGAATATGTTTTTGCTGATGTTGAGTTGGACTATTTACAGATATTTTCTTAAACAGAAAAAGAATAAGTGCATGGTTAGCTTATATAAATCCTTTCTGAATGATGGTATATGCTTTAAGCATAAAAGGCAAGTGGCACAGCAAAAGTTAAGTATATTGAAATCAGCAAGGTCACTCTTGCACAGACTCTGTTAATGCCAGCTGCACATCTCCATCTGGGACTCTGGGGAACCTCAGGCAGCTGAAATGGGCCAAGTCAAATATGTTTCTGTTCACTGTGGCCATAATACTAGCCTCTGTTTCTGGATTCTTGTTTATATAAATCGGGGTATAAACCCCAACTTGCAAATGTATGAACTGAGTCTGGCCCACAGATCTTGTGTTTTGACCTAATTGTTCTCTTTATACCATATGATCAGCCAAAAATTGGATTTATTTATCTGGGCGTGGATACAAAGGCAAAAGACAGAAGTAACAGCAGTTTCTTGCCCCTACTCTGCCCACAACTCAATGTCACTTCATTCTCTCATAACTTAGATTTTTTTCTTTTTGCCTCAAGAGTGATGTAACCACTATGTGTGTGTATAATGATTTCTTTCAGGTAGTGATTTTGCAGTGCTCCTCAGATATGCCCCCAGATGTGTCTATTCAGTTGTGGGTTAGTTCAAAGGAAAAGAGTGAGAGATTCACGGTCACCACAGTTAAAGAAAAAATTATTTTGACACTTGTTAAAACTGTAAGGAAGACTTCATTCAGGACTCTCATGATAGATGTCAAAACTATCACAGTAGGAGAGAAAGATGGAGCCTAACTGAACAAACAAAAACAAGTAGGGATTTCCAAGGAACAAGCAGAATGAAGGGTCAATGGACAGAAAATTACTAAGACAGCTGGGCGTGATGGCTCACGCCTGTAATCCCAGCACTTCGGCAGGCCGAGGTGCGCAGATCACGAGGTCAGGAGTTTGAGGTCAGCCTGACCAACATGGTGAAACCCTGTCTCTACTAAAAATACAAAAATTAGCCAGCCGTGGTAGTGCATGCCTGTAATCCCAGCTACTCAGGAGACTGGGGCAGGAGAATCACTTGAACTCGGAAGGCTGAGATCACGCCACTGCACTCCATACTGGGTGACAGAGTGAGACTTTGTCTCAAAAAAAAAAAAAAAAAAAGGAAAAAAAGAAAATTGCTAAGAGGAGACATCAAGTGTAGTGGCATTCTTGCTAAGCCCCTGAGGACCAAATAGGATTCTTGCTGAAGGCAAGCTAGGGTGATCGGGTATTGCCTGAGGGATGGTGAGGGATGAGAAATTTAATCAGATATCCAGGGTGATTAGATATCAAGGGTGGATGATGGTCTGTAAACTGACAGCAGGATTTTCCTTAAAATTGAGCTTTGCAGGCCCAGGAGATTGGGGACCAAGGTCAAGGCCTAGTGAAAAAGAGCGCAATGAGGAGCTTGACTCCGTTGTAGTTAAGAGGTGAGTCTTTTCACCATGCACCACATAAATGAGAAGCAATTCATGGGATGACTTTCTGAAAACTCAGTTATGGGTTTGCTCAGTCCAGAGCAAACACCATGAAGAATAGGACTCTACCACAGTTGATGCAATATATGCTTTAAAATAGCAAAGAATATATGGCACTCTTTCTCCCATAGCCAGAGTAGAAATGTTTGGGAATGAGGGGTGGAAGTGTTTGACTCATCACTCTTTTACCTGGCTTATAGCACTTCTCTGAGTCTTTGCTATACAGAGATTGTCTTTTCTATTTTTAATTTTAATATATGAATTTCTTTGAAGTACAAACAAGAAGAGAGAGTCTAGTGTATATTTACTTATTGATGTCAATTAACTCAATTTTCTCTATTTAACAATTAACAATTGTTTTGTAAAATTCTATACTGGCTGAGACTTTCATCAGGAATGCTACCCTCCTCCCCACAAGAGGACCTGTGACCCATAGTGGGCTAATTGATCCTTTTGTCACAGCATTTGGACCATGGCCATAGGTAGATATAAAAAGAGAATGAAAACCGATAGACATCTATTCCTAATGACAGAGTGTTACAATAAGACAATGATAGCTTTGATTCCTGCTTCTGTTATGAGATTAATCATACTAATGAAGTGTACATGCATCATAGATGCGCAGGCTAAGGAAAAAATATCAAAGTAACACCTGTGTAACAACAGGTGTTGCAAATATTTATATCATAGAGTATGTATATCTTGACAGGACCAGACAATGCCAAACTTTTCCAAAGTAGTTCTACAGGTTTACATTTCCATCAGCAGAGTATGAAAATTTCTTTGCTTCATTTTTTAAAATACTTGTTATGCCGAACTTTAATTTTTAGGAATCTGGCAGATTTGTTACCTCACTGAGGTTTTAATTTGCAATTACGTAATGACTAATGGGGTTAATAATATTTATATGTTTGTTAATCATTTAGCTTTACTTCTTAATAAACATTTCAACTCTCATGCACATTTTTGATCATTTAGCTTTTTGTTGAGATGATTTATATGTCTAGATTTGAATTCATTGTCAGACAAATGATGGTTACTCAAGAGTGATGTAACCACTATGAGTGACTTTCTTACTTTGAAGGCTGACTTTCTTTCTTAAATGATCCTATTGATTAATAGATGTTCACACTTTTAATCTAGTCAAATTATCAACATTTGTTTTTATGGTTAGTATTTTTGTAATGTTTAAGAAAGCTTTCCCCATACTGAATTACTTAACCTACTCTGTAATAATATCATCAGAAAGTAATTCCTTTTTGTCTTCCACATTTAGAGTCAAGTTTTGTTGTTTTTTTTCTGTTCACACACAATTGTCCCAGGTTCTTTTGTAGAAAAGTCTGTCCTTGCCTAATTACTTTGCAATGCAGCCTATGTACTAAGTCAAGAGTTCACAGGTAAATGGGTCTTTCCCTGGGCCACTCTCCTGTTCACATAGCATTTGTGTCTTACGTGAAAAACACAGCCTTCTAATACTGTAGATTTATGAACAGCTGATATCTGGAAGATATTTCTTTTTTATCATGAAGTGCCAATTAAATCTAAATTTCTCAATTTTCTTTTGGTTTTTAGAGCTTTTTCTTATTTAATTGTTGGAGGTCGTTATACATCTGGATGCTGAAATTTTGTTGGTTATGTTTGTTGCAGATCATTGTGATTTTCACTGGGTGTTTGGTATCTAAGGATAAACTAAATCTCTTAATTTAAATATAGTTAAATATATGTCTTTTCTTTCATGGTTAATAATTTTTGTAATGTATTTAACATTATAATAATATGCAGCTATATTAATTTGTAAAATATATGTAACAAAAAAAGCCGCATAACCAATGCAATTCTAAGCAAAAAGAACAAAGCTGGAGGCATCATGCTAACTCACTTCCAACTATACTACAGGGCTACAATAACCAAAACAGCATGGTAATGGTATAGAAATAGACACCTAGACCAATGGAACAGAATAGAGAACCTTAGAAATAAGACAGCCTACTTACAACTATCTAATCTTTGACAAAGCAGACAAAAACAAGAAATGGGGAAAAGATCTATTCAATAAATACTGCTGGGATAACTGGCTAGCCATATGCAGAAGATTGAAAGTGGACCCCTTTCTTACACCACAAACAAAAATTAAGTCAATATAGATTAAATACTTACAGGTAAAACTCTGAACTATAAAAACTCTGGAAGACAACCTAGGCAATGCCATTCAGGACATAGGCACGGGAAAGAGTTCATGACAAAGACATCAAAAGCAATTGTAACAAAAGTAAAAATTGAGAAATTGACAAATGGGACCCAATGAAACTGAAGAGCTTCTGAACAGCAAAGGAAACTATAAACAAAGTAAACAGGGCCAGGCGCAGTGGCTCATACCTATAATCCTCACACTTTGGGAGTCCAAGGCGAATGGATCAGTTGAGGCCAGATGTTTGAGACTAGCCTGGCCAACACAGTGAAACTCCATCTTTACTAAAATTACAAAAAATTAGCTGGGAATGGTGGTGCATGCCTGTAATCCCAGCTACTTGCGAAGCTGAGGCATGAGAATCATGTAAACCACCGAGGTGGAAGTTACAGTGAGCCAAGATTGTGCCACTGAACACTAGCCTGGGAGACAGAGCTAGACGCTATCTAAAAAAAAAAGAGAGAGAGAGAGAGTAAACAAACAGGTAACAACATAAAGAATGGAAGAAAATTTGTGAAAGTTATGCATCAGACAAAGGTCTAATATGCAGCATCTACAAGGAACTTAAACAAATTTACAAGAAAAAACAAACCCCATTAGAAAGTACGAAAAGGTCATAAACAGACACTTTTCAAAAAAAAGACATACCTGCCGCCAACAATCATATGAATAAAAGCTCAACATCACTATCATTAGAGAGACGCAAATCATAACCACAATGAAATACTATCTCACACCAGTCAGAATGGCTATTACTAAACAGTCAAAAAATAACAAACGCTAGTGAGGCTGTGGAGAGAAAGGAATGCTTATACACTGTTGGTGGGAGTGTTAATTAGTTCAACCATTGTGGATGACAGTGTGGCAATTCCTAAATATGTCAAACACCATTCAAACCAGCAATCCCATTACTGGGCATATACCCAAGGGAATATAAATCACTCTACTATAAAGACACATTCAGTTGTATGTTCACTGCAGCACTATTCACAATAGCAAAGACATAGAATCAACCTAAACGCCCATTCACGATAGACTGGATAAAGAAAATGTGCTACATATATACCATGGAATACTATGCAGCCATAAAAAAGAAGGAGATCATGACCTTGGCAGAGACATGGATGGAGCTAGAGGCCATTATCCTTAGCAAATTAACATAGGAACAGAAAACCAAATCCTGCATGTTTTCACTTATATGTGGGAGCTAAATGATGAGAACACATGGACATATAGTGTAGAACAACACACACTGGGGCTTCTCAGAGGGTGGAGGGTGAGGAGGGAGAGGATCAGGAAAAATAACAATGTGTCCTTGGATTAATACCTGGGTGATGAAATAATCTGTACAACCCTACCCCCCTCCACAGCCCATGACACAAGTTTACCTATGTAACAAACCTGCACATGTACCCCTGAACTTGTAATAAAAGTTAAAAAAATTATGGACCATAAAAAAAGAAACTTAAATTTGAAATCCCAATGTTAATGCCTAAACCGTAACAATTTTAAAAATAAGAAATAAATTTCCAAATTAAAAAAATAATATTTACAATTTTATCTATGCCTTTAGTTCACTTAAAATCATTTATTATGATCTGAGTGATCCTAGCACCACACATTTCTCCCTTCCCCAAAATGCCACCTCCATATATCATGTATGTGTGGGTGAATTTTAAAGCCTGAATATGATGTTTGATTTGTCAATTTGTGCATTTTTTCACCAATACTATAGTATAATAATTATTTATAGAGCTTTATGGTAAGTCTTCATAAATTCTAAGGTAAGTCCTTACATTTTAGTCTTTTTCAAAAATATCATTACTGTTTTTCATCTGTTTCTAATATACCAAAATATAATGATTTTTAATATATTGATATTTTACCTAGAAAATTTCCTAAATTCTTAATTCTAAAAATATATATTTTAGGTATTATACATTTTCTATTTGTATAATCACCATCTGCAAATAATCACAGTATTATTTATTCCTTTTAAATTATTTTTAATTGCATACTTTCATGCTAACTTGGAACTCTGGCCCAAAATTAAATAAAACAAGCAATAACACATATTTTTGTCTTTTCTCTCTCACAGGAAAAATTATTAGCATTTTAACAGTAAGTATATTTGCTATAGTTTTTAATAAATTTATCAGATTAAGGAAGTTTCTCTAGGATTGATAATTTTTTATCGTAAATAGATCTTCAATATTATTTGTCCTTTCTGTATGCATTGATTTAAGGTTTTGATGTTTTTATCTTTAATCTGTTAATGTGGAGAATGATTTTTTTTTTGAGCACTAAATAGAATCTTAAGGGATGGGGGAAATCAGTAAGTGTTATATCTGTTATGTGCTGCTGAATCCAGTTTGCTAATATTCTCTTTGGATTATTTGTATCTGTGCTCATAAATTTGGGCATTTTCCTACCCACTACTATCCTTGAGAGTTTCTTGTATCATGCTATGTAAAACTTATTTTTAAAATTGCATATTTCTTTTTTTCTATTGTTCTCCAAGCTTTTTCTCCCAAGCATCAAACAAATACTTAAAGCTTCTAATATTCATCCAGAAATGGTCCATTCATTTAGTCAGCTACCAATATTTTGTTTCCAACAAAGAAGTTTAACAGCAGAGAAAATGTAGTCAATTTCGGTTTTAAA
This sequence comes from Gorilla gorilla gorilla, assembly GCF_029281585.2. Classification (NCBI taxonomy): domain Eukaryota; kingdom Metazoa; phylum Chordata; class Mammalia; order Primates; family Hominidae; genus Gorilla; species Gorilla gorilla. Next base: position 126,557,982 of record NC_073236.2, read on the forward strand.
AGACAGACTTTTATTTTTTAATTGCTGCACATTAAATTATTTTATTTTTGACCTAAAATTTCAAATATACATAGGATATTTTTGCTGGGGTTTCTGTTTATAATTTTGTTAGTAATACAGTCAATAGTTTTGATCTCTATACCTGGGTTTTGATTTTCGTAATTTTTACAAATAGTATTAATTTTGATCCTTGTATACACACTATTTTTTCTTCCTGATGAATTACTCTAGCCACTAGATTAAATTTATTTTCTATGTTCTCCTCATTGATCATCCCACTATTTTCAAATTTTTATGTTGTTCTGATTCTTAATGAGTTTATTGTGTCATCCACATCAATTTGATGTATTTTGAAATTTTAATTCCTCTCATTAAACCTTCATTGAAACTTTTAGTTCTGCTCTTATTTTGTTTTATGTTTATCTCACCTGTTTCTTTGCGCTTTTGATACTGCTGTTTTTTCTGTGTTTTTTTTTTCTGTCATTATCGATGTCTGACTCTCTTTGATGGCATTTGTAACTTCTTTCATTCTGCTGAAGAGAAAAACTTCTTGTAAAAAGTTATTCTAATTAAAATACTAAATGAGTTTTGCAGAGGGCAATTCTCTGAAATTTCAGGTTTATATCCATTTCAGTTTCTCTTTACTGTCATTTCTTTTAAAAATTTTATCTGTAATAAACTTCTCCAAAGCTTATGGTTTCTAAAAACAGGTAGGGCTGTGGCTTCACTCAATCATTTTGTCTTTAAACTTCTGTTCAGATCTACACTGGAGGTTGGATTAGATGTTTACATATAAGTTCCATCCACAATGTCCTTCACTCACTGTTTGCAATTTCTTTATTATGTAAGAAACCTTTACTGTCTGCCCTGATTAGATTCATGGGACTCTGATTGCAATAATTTTCTATTTTACATATTATATTCCTTCTACATACATTAATTTTTTATTTAAGAGCTTTATTGGGATATAGTTGACATGAAATCAACTTTACATACATGTAAAGGGTACAATTTGATAAGTTTGGACATATGTACACACCCATAAAATCACCACCAAAATCAAGATAATGAGCATCTACATCACACCAAAAGTTTCATTGTGACCATTTATATTTTCTCCTAACTTAACCCACGTTTCCAGGCAAATTTTGATCTGCTTTAAATTGTCAATTAGGATGTCTTTTTCAAAAGTACTTCATTTAAATGAAATCATATTACTCTCTGTCTTCTTTTACTCACAATAATTATTTAGAGGTCTGTGATATTGTGTTGTGTGTCAATAGTGATTTATTGCCATTGCTGAATAGTGTTCACTTATAAATATAACACCATTGGTTCATTCATTCATTTTTTGATAGATATTTGGACTGTTTCTAGATTGGAGGTATTTTGAATGAAGCTGCTGTGAATATTCATGAACAATGTACAAGTTTTTGTATGGACATATGCTTTCTTTTCCTTTGCTTGAATGCCTAAGTGTGAAACGGCTGGATCACATAGCACATACACGCCTAATTTTTAAAGAAACAATCAAACCACTTTTGAAATAGTAGTAATATTTCACATAACCAACCATAGTGTATAAAACTGCAGAAGTTCCACAATATTAGCAACACTTGGTGTGATCAGTCTTGAACTTTAAACATTCTAGTAAGTGTGTAGTGGTACATTTGTAAATTTTGCGTCTAATAAATTATATACTGTAATTTAATTTCTATTTCCCTAATGACTAATGAGATTAAGCATCTTTTCATGTGCTTATTTGTCATCTTTATTTATATCTGATTTAGTGATGTCTCTGTTAACATTTTGCCAATCATTTTATCAGGTTATTATCAAACTTTTAAAGTATTTTAGGGAATCTGAATACAAAAATCTTTATTAAACATGTGACTTAAAAGTTGCTTCCTTTACTTTGTGGCTTGACTTTCCATTCTCTTAATGCTTTTCAAAAGGTAGGAGTTTTTATTCTTAAAGAGTTTAATATATATGTACACATATATAAGTAGATGTCTTTACACACACACATATATGTATGTAATTTTTAATTTTATGGATCATGATTTTTGGTGTCATAAGTAGAAATACTTAACTCAAAAATTTCTTTTCTATATTTTCTTCAAGTTTCAAATTTTACATTTAGGTACAGGATCTCTTTTAAAATAATTTTTCTATACAGTGTTAAACATAGATTGAAATTGCTAGTTCAATGTTTTATTTTCAAACATGTGTATCTAATTATCCTAGCACAATTTGTTGATAAGATTATACTTTCTCCAATTAAACGAGTTGACCATATATGTGTGGCAATATTATGGGATGCTCCATTCTGTTCCATTGATTGGTTAGTATAACTTAAGGCCACTATCATTTTATCTTGATAACTGTGGCTTTATAATAAACCATGGAATGAAGTCATTTTAGTTCTCCAACTTTATTCTTCTTTTTCAAAGCTATTTTAGCTATTCTTGCTCTTTTACATTTCCATTTGAATTTCAGAATCAGTTTGTCAATTCCTACAAAATGTCTGCTGAGATTTTGATCAGAATTGAACTACATCAATAGATCTATTGGGGGGACTTGACATCTTAGCAATAATTAGACTTCTAACTCATGAATGTCGTAAAAGTCTCCATTTATTCGTTTTTTTACCTCAATATTTTGTAATATTCACATATGTTGTAATATTTATACTTAAATATTTTGTGTTGTCGATGTTATTAAAAACCATATTATTCTTTACATTCTATTCCTTTTTTATTGCTAGTATATAAAAATACAACTTGTCAACTTATATATTAATTTCTATCTTGTAATCTTGGTAAACTCATTTATAAGTTCTACAAGTTTTTGTAGATTTTATTGTATTTCCACATACATGATCATGACATCTACAAATAAGGACAATTTTTCATCTGACTTTTAAACCTGGATGCAATATGTTTCTTTTTGTTGTTTTATTATACTGGCTAGAAACTCTCCTAAAATATTGAATAGAAGTGCTTAGAGCAGGCATCCTTACCTTAATTCTGACATTAGAAAAGAAAAATCAACTTTTACTATTAAATATGATGCTAGGTGTAGGCTGATCATTGATACCTTATATCAGGCTGAGAAAAGTTCATTGTATTTCCACTTAGCTGAATAATATCAATAACGAATGTTGAATGTTGTCATTTTTTCTGTTTCTATTGCAATTAGGTGCTTTTTAAGCCTATAAATATTTAGGTTGATTTAATTTTTATTTTGTGAATATGTTAATTTTTTTAATGTTAAGCCAGCCTGGCTTTAAAGGAAATATTGTGCTACACAGGAAACGTTATACTATCTTTTATGTTTGCTTATTTTTAAATTTTTATTTCGGTAAAATATATATAACATAAAATTAACTATGTTAAACATCTTTAAGTTATGGTATCAATTACATTCACCTTGTGAATATCAATTACATTCACCTTGTGAATTGATTGATACATATGGTATCACTTACACTCACTTTGTTGTAAAACTAGTCTTCAGAACTTTTTCTTCTTGCAAAACGAACTCTGTATCCATTAAACACAAACCCTGTTTCTTCCTCTGCTCTGTCCCTGGGGACCACCATTCTATTTTCTCTCTCTAATTTTGATTTCTCTAACAACCTCAAATAAGTAGAATCACACTATTTGTCCTTTTATGTATGGCTGACTTGTTTTACTTAGCATAATGTTTTCAAGGTTCATCCATATTGTAGCATGTGTCAGAATTTCCTTACTATTTAAATGTATATTCATTTTATGTATATTTCATTTTATATTCAAATGAATATCATACATTCATTTTATATATTTATATTATATTTTATTGTATATATTTATATATAAATATAATAAATATTATATAATATATTATATATTATACACTTTTTCATTCAAATATATATAAAATATTAATTTTATATGTATTTCATTTTATGTATTGACCATATTTGCTTATTCATTTATCTGTCAATGAACCCTTTGGTTGCTTCCACATTTTGGCTATTGTGAATAATGCTTCTATGCACATAAGTGGACACAGTTCTATTGTACCTGTGCAATCCATATTTCACTGGATTAAAACAATTTTAGCCACTACAGTCTTCCTAGACTCTCTGCTCTTTTCTCTTCAACTCTAGGAGTCTGATGGATTCTGCCTGGGTTTTTCTTCCCTGTACCATAGTCTGATAACTCTATTAAGACAATAATTTACGGCATTCATGGGACTCACTTTATTTGTTTCCTATTCCTCAAGGATCAATGTCCTGTATTACCTGCTGTCCAGTGTTTTGAAAATAGTCATGTCCTATAGTTTGTCTCTGAGTGTGTGTGCATGTGCGTGTGTGTGTCTCAAGTGGTTAAATCTGTATTACTTCATCTTTCCTAGAAGTACGTGTCTAAATTTGTTTTATCATACTAAAATCTTAAAGATTTTTTTTCTTTTAGCTTGTTTTAGCCTTACTAAAATTTATTTTTGTTAAAGATGTTAGGCAGAAATGTAATATGATTTTTCCATGTGAATAAGCAGTCATCAGAGCACATTTATTAAATATTCTGTTCTCATGATTACATGGCATCTGATATTTTATAGCCAATTCAAATTCTCAATACCCATTCATGTATATTACTTTATTATATTATTTAAGGAAATTTAAATGAGGTGTTGTACTGGTGAGTTTATTTTCTCCATAAAATATCTAAGAAAATTGAAGATCATCACGGTTAAGTTACTTGTCCAAGTCTGCACAGAATTCAGTGACTGAATTGGGAATATAATTCATACGAAAGAGCTATGACTAAAACATTTGCCACTCCATTAATCTCTAGGCATGATTCCCCTAATCTGGTTGAAGAAGTGGTTTCTCACTTAATGTAAAACTGTCTAAAAGTGTGCTTACACCTTAAAAGCAAGAAAGTAAAATTTCTGTTTTTTGTGAAGGAAATTTACTTCCAGGATTTATGTTTATTACATTGTGGCATAGTTTTTTTCACTTATTCATTTAGCATACTCATATTATATCATTTCATTATATCACTTCATTGAATTACATATAATTATATATATAACTGAATCATTTTGTCAGTTGGGTAACTCAGCTCCCTAATACGGTTAATGGCTGTTATACTTTCAAGTTATTTTTTAATGGTAATAAATAGTGAATTTATATATTCCAAATTCATGTCTAAATCAAAGTCTTATTAACAACTTTTGGGGAGTATTTACACAAAATATTGTATTTTATACTTTTCTTACATTGTATATTGTATGCTGGCATCATGTATAACTTCTGTGTCTGTCTGTATGCAGTCATATATATAAATGCTCAAAGAAAAAGACATATAAAAAAGAAAATTTAGGGTTGCAAACATTATATCAGATACAATAGAATTTTACTATGTGCTCTCTCCTATGTGTGACTAATTTAAATATTAACTCTATTTATACATTTCCAATCTTAGGCTAGTGCTATTTTTCTCTTTTAAATATGTAAAACTCAGGAAGGCTAATTCACTAGGCTATTTTCACACAGCCAGGAAATGTTATTGTGGAGACTCAAATTGAATCTTACCTAACTTTGCAATTCATAATGCTCTCATTTTATTGTACCCCAAGATAACAGGTGTTTAGTTTTTATATCTCAACAAAATATGTATGCAGTACTACAAGGTATAAAAACATACTAGTAAGTGCAGTTTGTGACTCATCACTTAAGTCCATAGTAGTTTTCTCTCATATAGCATGCTAGAGCTACGGCAAAGTATCTCTACTTTGAGATAATATCATTTTTTTCAACAACTGTTAGAATTTTATTTTCCTACCTCCAATATGCTCCAGTGTAATTAATGAGTTTGATTAGAAAGATGAATACATATCTACTTCTGACATTATCTCCTAAGAACAAATGTTTTTACATTTCCTCACACTATCAAAACAAGCATACACACATAGAATAATGTGTATGATCTTGAATATCATTCTTGGTGATTAAATCTTATAACTCGAATGAGTGATAAAATGCTACAGAAGCAGACATTCTGAAAACCTGTGAGGGAATGCCTAGGAGAGAGAAGTGATTGAGAAGCCTACATATGGGTAGAATCATAGAAAGAACTGGGATGTCCGGGTGAATTGTTGACTCCAAGGAGACATTAGATACATGTTCAGATCTCTGAATTACTATTGTCAGAATAATATATGCTGTGTCATCTCATAAATCTCCCATGGAGCAATTCAGATATATTACAGGAGGCAAATGTTGATAATATGTGGTGAATAATAATCAGCTACCTTTGCTCCTTGATATGATCAAATGGAAACTGAATAACAAAAAATCAATCCAGACCACGTAAACAAAGATTCTGTAATTTTAAAAAGATAGAATTTATGAGTATTTTTAGATCATTTCTAAATCTGGTATTCTGTGATTTTCAAAATAGAAACTTTTTCTCTATTTATTTTCCCTATTTATCCATACATTGTAGGACTGTAATTTACCTACAGTATGGGAGTCAGATTGAATAACCTCTAACACTAAATCTTGCAAGTCTCTTAAACTTTTAACATACAGGCAGCACACTGATTCTAAACCAACTGCAAGTTACGTATAGTTCTCTGGGCATGACTAAGACATACCTCTCTCTATACATATGACAAAGATGTATAAAAGAAGTAGAGGCCGGGCACGGTGGCTCACGCCTGTAATCCTAGCACTTTGGGAAGCCGAGGCGGGAGGATCACGAGGTCAGGAGATCGAGACCATCCTGGCTAACATGGTGAAACCCCGTCTCTACTAAAAATACAAAAAAATTAGCTGGGCATAGTAGCGGGTGCCTGTAGTCCCAGCTACTCGGGAGGCTGAGGCAGGAGAATGGCGTGAACCTGGGAGGCGGAGCTTGCAGTGAGCCAAGATCGCACCACTGCACTCCATCCTGGGCGAGAGCGAGACTCCGTCTCAAAAAAAAAAAAAAAAAAAAAAAAAAAAAAAGTAGAAACACAGTTCTGACCCATAATATGAACTTTAAACTGGTTAGAAACTGAAAAACTTGCAATTAGTTGCAACTTTGAGGCATCCTGGATTTTGTGGAGATAATCTTTATGGAGTTCTTTCTTCTGCTTTTAACATTCACATGCAATTCCCAGTTTATTTCAACGTTTCTCTCCTTTAGAAGTTTTTCATTGCCTCTCATTTTTAAGAATTGGATTTTAGAAAATGTTTGTATTTTCCATTGTCAGACTCATCTGTCTCAAAAGACTCAGCTTGCATTCTCTTTAAAAAGAAAAAATGATTATCTGGCTACTTTGCTTTAGGTAAAAACCTCACCTGGAACGGTTCCATTTACCGGGACACTGATCTGGGATGAGTGTCTCCTTCTAGGCACTTGTCAGGTTAATTTTGGTCCCTTGTGTGTTAAGGACAAAATAGTACATGGCAATTTAAGAATGAATGAAATAGCTTTCATAAAAATTTGAAGTATACTTGGCATTAATGAAAAGTTCTACTTTCACTGTCTACTGCTTGTCTATCCCAACAGATTTCACATTCCCTGAATATGGAGCAGGCCTTATTTTTTTCTTCTATTATTAATACATTAGCTTGAATTTCTCCAAAAGAATTTCAAAGTTCTGATAATCACTTCATCCCTGCAGAGAATAATATTTGCTGTGCTTCAGAGGCAAAATGAAATGATAGAAAAACAGTTAATGGGTTCATGACATAAAGGGATGACTTTTTGAAAGACGAAGGGCCATGATAACATTACTTCGTTTAGTTATGTTTTCTAAGCTTGCTTTTCTATGGAACCCAGGGAAGATAATTTCGTCTCTCCCTCTCTCTCTCTCTCTCTCTCTCTCTCTCTCTCTCTCTCTCTATATATATATATATATATATATATTTCTAAGTGTGTATGTATGTAGCAGTGTATGTATATATGCATCTATATATCTGTCTATCTATCTATCTATCTATTCTTTCACTAATAGAGTGGTAAAAATTGGAGTACTGTGCTGGTTCTTGGAGAGTACAGCAAAAAAAAACAAGCCAAGCCCTTCTGTCTTCCACAAATAGATTAGAACTAACAAGACTCAATAAGTTTCCATATTTTGTATATGGTTTAGTCCAAATTACCAAAATTGAACATGCATTTGGAATTAGTAACAAAGTTAAAAATGAGGTGGAGAGTTGAGGCTGAAGTCATAAATGATAATAAAAAGGGAATATTTGTCTCACCTAGAGAACTAATAATAGGTGATGTCTTCAGGCTTTTGAATACCAGTGAGACAACTATTTCCTGACACATGACATACATGGATTGTTACCAGCCATGTGTCAGAAAATAGTGTTCATTTCTTTAGGTGGCAAATATTGTTTCTAGTACTTATATATCCATAACTGCTATGAGGAAAAGAAAAGCAGAGAAGCACAAAGAGACTCACAGTGCTGAGTGTTGGAGGAAATAATTAGCAGTCTTAAGCGGGAAAGTTCCTGTAAAAGTTTTCCTGCCAGGAAGTCCTATTCAGAGTAACCAGGTAAGAGAAAGATATAAAAGGCATCAAAATAGGAAAAGAAGAAGTCAAGATATCTCTCTTCATTGATGATATGATTCTATACTTAGAAAATCCTAATGACTCCAAAAGACTCCAGGAATTGACAAATGACTTCAGTAAAGTTTCAGGATACAAAATCAATGTTCCAAAATCAGTAACATTTCTCTACACCAATAATGTGAAAGCTGAGAGCTAAATCAAGAATGCAATCCCATCTACAATAGGCAAAAAAAAAAAACCACACACAACACACAGGAATACATCTAGTCAAGGAGATAAATTATCTTTGCAAGGAGAACTAAAAAGCATTGCTGAAGGAAATCACAGATGACACAAATAAATGGAAAAATCTCTCATGCTCATGGATTGGGAGAATCAATACGATTAAAATGGCCATACTGCCCAAAGCAATCTACAGATTCAACACTATTCCTATTAAACTAGCAATGCCATTTTTCACAGAACTAGAAAAACCTATTCCAAAATTCATATGAAACCAAAAAAGAGCCCGAATTGCCAAAACAATCCTAAGCAAAAGGAACAAAGCCTGAGGCATCACATCACCTGACTTCAAACTATAAGGCTACAGTAACCAAAACAGCATGGTATCAGTACAAAAACAGACACGCAAACTAATATAACAGAATAGAGAACCTGAAAATTAAGTCACACACTTAAAGCCATCTGATCTTTGACAAAATTAAGAAAACTAAGCAATGGGGAAAGGACTCCCTATTCAATAAATGGTGCTGGGATCACTGGCTGGCCATATGCTGAAGAATGACATTGGAACCCTACCTTTCACCATATATTAAAATTTAACTCAAGGTTGATTAAATACTTAAAAAGTAAGACCTCAAACAATAAGAATTCTAGAAGAAAATCTAGGAAACATTATATGACTAATTCCTCAAAATTTCAACAAAAACAAAAATTGATAAGTGGGACCTAATCAAACTAAAGTGCTTCTGCACAGCAATATAAACTACCAACAGAGTAAACAGGCAACCTATAGAATGGGAGAAAATATTCACAAACTACGCATGTGACAAAGGTCTAATATCCAGAATCCATAAGGAACTTGAGCAACCAAACAAGCAAAAAAGAACCCTATTAAAAACAGACAAAAGAACAGATACTTGTTAAAAGAAGACATTCAAGGTGTCAACAAACATACGAAAAAATGCTCATTATCACTACTTATCCGAGAAATTCAAATGAAAATCACACTGAGATACCATCTCACACCATTAAGAATAGCTATTATTAAAAATCAAAAAATAACAGACGCCAGGGAGGATGTTAAGAAAACAGAACTCTTATACACTGTTGGTGGGAATGTAAATTAGTTCAGCCATTGTGGAAAGCAGTTTGGGGATTTCTCAAAGAACTAAAAATAGAACTACATTTGACCCAGAAATCCAATCCCTGGTTATATATCCAAATGAAAATAAAATATTTTACCAAAAAGAAACATACACTCGTATGCTCATTGCAGCACTATTCACCATAACAAATACATGGAATCAATCTGGGTGCCCATCACTCGTGGGTTGGATACAGAAAATATACCAGAATACTACGCAGCCATTAAAAAGAATGAACTCACGTCCTTTGCAGCAACACAGGTGCTGCTGGAGGCCATTATCCTAAGTAAATTAATGCAGAAACAGGAAACCAAATACAGCACGTTTTCACTTATGAGTGAGAGCTCAAAACTGGGTACACATGGATATAAAGATGGCAGCAACAGACACTGGGGACTACTAAATCAGGAGGAAGCAGGAGACAAGAGTTAAAAAAACTAACTGTTGGGTACTATGCTCAGTATTTGGGCATGAGATCAACCATACTCCAAACCTCAGCATCATGCAATATACCCAGGTAACAAACATGCACATTTACCCTCTGAATGTAAAATAAAAGTTGAAATTATAAAAAATTAAAGGTTAAAAAATTTATGCTGTTCTTGTAGAATGGATAAGCAGGGCCAGAGCTCTGGACAGAAGAGAATGCTGCGTCGTGAACAGGCTGACGGGAGGAAAGGGGAGATGCAAGGAGACCAATTAAAAGGTTTGGGCAGTAACACAGGTGAGATATGGGGGGTACAGAGAAGGTGATGAAAGAAATGTGTTTCGAACCAAAAGCCTATACAATTGCCTAACAGATGGCACAGTGTTGTCTGTTCAGTCAATGAAAAATTATCACTTAAACTTTAATGTATTCATTTAAACTACACAGAGTAGGCATGTTGCTGAGCTAGCTTTTCAAAGCTCCCACCTTTCTTTTTACTGTGCCCTTTGTTTGGAGCTCCCTTCCCCAGGTGTCCTCAAGTCCTTCAACCCTGTAACTACCTTCAGACGTCTCGCCAGGTAGATGTCTCTTGAACACCCTCATAAAGAGGCAGCCCACCACTTTCCCCTCACTCTCTTCCATTTTCTTCATTCATATTGGCATCACCTGACCCATACTATACTTCTTTGTACTAGAGGAAACAGGCTTTTAATTTTTCCTGGAACAGCTCAGATTTAGAGGTTAATTATTAACCATGTCAGCTTTTAGATGATCAACTGGATGTCAGCTTAACCCATGATGTTTGTTTGCTTACTTACCCCTTTACTAGACTATGAATCCCATGAAGAAAGGAAATTTTTCCAATTGTGTTTATGCTGTATTCTCCAGTGCATACATCAGTGTCTGACATATAGTGAGCTGAATGAGTTATTAAGTGAATGAATGTGATTGTGTTCTGATTACAGTAATTTGATGAGCACTCTTCTTTTTGTTATTCTTCCCATAGAAGTGAGGTTTATTCAGGGAATAAAGGCTTGTGAAGGACTTTGTAAATAGAATCTATGGAAGTAACTTTTTTGAGTAAGACCCCTAGTGAACAGAGAAAGTGTTCTGAGATTTCAGGGTGGGAATACAAATAAGATTGGAAAGGAAGCTCTGGGTACTGAGCTCCAGGTAGGGACGTTAAACATCACAACAGTAGACTGAAGTTGCAGATTACCTTGATCACCCTTAAATGTAAGGAACTCTTGTCAAGGAATATGACCATTGATAAACACCTGCTAGATGTTTAGTTTGTCTGTCTTCTGGATGGCCTATTCATATCTTTTAGAATAGGTTTCACTGCTTAAAATAAATAAGCCTTTAAATACCCAGTTTTTCATAAAAACCAGAGAGATCAAAATCAGTTCACTGATTACAGTTGTCATTATATAGTGCAAAGATATTTTTGAAGGCACTCAGAAAAATCATCCTATACTTCAAAATTTATAGAATAAACTAAAAAAAAAAATAGAGCAGGAAAGACAGTAATAAAAGTTATACCTTTAACTTGGTCATTCACCCAAAATGTTCAGTACACAGTATTACAAATCACATGGAAGAAGAAGAAAATGAATAGAAAGAGCATTTGAATGTAAATCTTAATGTGCATTTCAGATTAGTGCCAAAGTGAGAATCAGAAATCTAAAATCTTTGTCCAAAAGATTGGAGAAATGATGATCTAGCCTACAGGGTGTGTGAGGAGGGGTGTGTTTGTAGAAACGGAGAAAACAACAGGTGTTCAAATTCATGACTGAATTGCATGGTGACTAGGCCTCTAGGCAGCACAAGTGCAGATAATAACTGGTATTATCCAAGATAGGTACTTCACTTTCTAGATCATAGGGAGAAATTTAAGCTAAGAAATTGGAATTATTCTCAATAAGAGAAAATATACACTAAAATAGCAATGATTATGCACATAACTAAGAGAGAAATCCAATCAATCTTGCTGAAATGATGATTCATAACAGATGATAAGAAACATGACTGAGGCGGGCGGATCACGAGGTCAGGAGATCGAGACCATCCTGGCTAACACAGTGAAACCCCGTCTCTACTAAAAAAAAATACAAAAAATTAGCCGGGCGTGGTGGCGGGCGCCTGTAGTCCCAGCTACGCGGGAGGCTGAGGCAGGAGAATGGCGTGAACCCGGGAGGCGGAGCTTGCAGTGAGCCGAGATCGTGCCACTGCACTCCAGCCTGGGCGACAGAGCGAGACTCCGTCTCAAAAAAAAAAAAAAAAAAAAAAAAAAAAAAAGAAACATGACTGGGCATATTTCCAGTCCCATGAAAACAGCATTAATATAATATAATATAATATAATATAATATAATATAATATAATATAATATAATATATTTTATACTATATGTAATATATATCATACACATATATATTATATTATGTTATATATTTTATATATAATATATAATGTATAAAAATATATAATATATATCATATATATCATATACTATATAATTATATTATATATAATATATATTATATATTTTTATATATATTATATATATTATATATAATATATATTTTTATATATAATATTATATATAAAAACAGCCCAATATAAATACACTACTCCTAACATAGTGCTTGCTTTAGTCATGAGTGATTCAAGAGCTGACTGAAGCTGAACTCAAAAGAGGCGTATGTCAGTGAAAGTGGCTGAAAAAAGCTGGACCTAGCACTATAGTTACTGGACTAAAGTGAAAGCCTGAATTTGAACTTGTAGACATAGACTAATAGTTTCAGAGACTATAAATTTACTTAATTTAAGAAAATAGCATTTTTACCAAGACATAAAAGACCAAGACATAAAAGACCAATTTTGATCCAAGTGTTACACAAAGGCAAATAAAATGTAGTGTAGACCCAGAACAAGGGCAATGAAAAATTAAATGTCTTCAAATACAAATCGGGAGAGAGAGGTTCCATTTACTACTCCTAGATAAGACTTCCACCAATGCCCTAGGGAGGAGTAATTAACAGTTAACATCATGCCTTACATATAAATACCCAGACACACACACACACACACACACACACACACACACACATGCTCATATACAATGATGAATATATACATAAACCTATGTGGTATATATATATACTCATATATTTCATGTATAATTTTTGTTACTCATTATTTTTTCCTCTAGTGCTATGCTATATCTTCCTACACTACTTATCCAGAATTAAAGAGTAGATGAAACAAAAACTTTAATGAGATGTAAGGAATTCAGGGAAAGTTAGTTTCAAACTTTTCAGGGACTATTTCAAATAAGTAAATCAGAATTTGATATACAAACACAAACATCTAGGATGACCCATTCTTTCTGTAATTATATTCAGGGAAATAGTTCTTATTTTCAGAACAAAGATTTAGCCAGAATATGGGCCACAGAGAGAGAAAGAAAGAGAGTAAAAGAGGTGCCTTGTTCTTTTAGCCTCTTACTTATTTCTGTGACTCCAAAACCTATTAACCTGTTTTAGCCTATGCTCTTAAAAAACAACAACAACAACAAAACAACAACAACAACAACAACAAAAAAACCCAAAAACGAAAACACTGTGACTGCTAAGTCCAGGATATCAAAAAAGTATTAATGTTTTATGAAATATTAATACATAAATCAGGGTCTGACTCTGCCAGGGGCACTAAGAGCCCATAACAGTACAAAGGTGCCAGATACCCTTATGGTCTAAAGCAAGCTGTGGATCCACTCGTGCCTGACTCACGGTAAGTTCGCTTCTAGGTAGTGTCAAAAAGTTAATTCTTTCTTACTGTCCTACCTGTGCCTGCCCTTTATAAATGGACATATCTGATTTATTATTTCTTTATCTTTCCTAGTCAATGACTTTGTCTTGAAAATAAAGGGGGGGAGGAATTGTCATTTTCTTAATGACTGCTTCTCTAATTCTTATTTGCTATATTGACAGCAAACCACAATGTCAAGTCACAAAATAACAGTATCTCTGGTGAGAAAATTAGTCCATAAATACCCAGGTTTCATTGTTTCTGGTATTTTGCCAATGGACAGTTTTGTGCCTTATTATGGGCCATAAAATTGCCAGCAATTCTGAAATTAAGAACATGGACATTATAAATTGGATTACATAAAAACTCACAAAGCCAATGTGCTATAACTTCCCTTCGTGGAAATTTCTGAGATTAAGTGAGAGTCCAAGGCATGAGAAATTCACCAATTAAAGCATCTGAATGTTGACACTGAAATAAATTTTAGAGAATAAGTAGGGCAATTAATTGCTATTATTCTCAGCATTTGCTTTAGAAAGCTAAAATAGTATAAGGAAGTAACTATACACTTTGAATTCAAAATAACATAAAACTGAAGCTCAGTTTCATTACGTGCCAAGTGTTTGACTTTGCACAAATCATTTACCATTGATTTTCAAATCTCTCATCTGTAGAAAGGAGAAAATGCACTCTAATTTAGGACTCATGCAGATGATTAATATATAATTATATTAGTCTTTGGTATATGACAGATCCTACCTTTCATTATTAATCATGGAGGTATGACTTGGGTGGTAGTAGCTTAATAAACATCTATTTATACCTAAAGCTTTATACTTTCCAAAACTCTTTTTGTACACAAGACCTATTTTATAAAAGGAAGGTAAAAGACACAAAACAGCACCTCACCTTTTCTGATCACTTGCTACGTGATGGGCCCTGGTTTCATCATTGTACATCCATTACCTCATTTTATTCTAAAAATAACTCCTTGGTATAAACATTATTATCAGTCCTGATTTAGCCAGAAAGAAACTGAGGCTTAGAGACATTAAGTTGCTGAAGGTTATTAGCAAGTGTCAGGACAGAATTCAACACCTCTCTGTGATTCAGAGACTGAGTTTATAAGCACTGACCAATACTGCCTGCTGAAAAATCTAAGGGAGTTAAAGCTGAATATGGGTCTCAAGTAAACGACACTGAGTTTGGTTGCTGTGGGTAATATTTTATTATTTCTGTGTAATCGGAAGGATTTGAAAGAATAAAAATATACACATAGCATGCAATGACCTTTTGGAATTCGGAAGCTGCAAAAGAATTGATAGATCATCTTTTCCAATCAATTTACAACATCATTATCATATTCTTTATCATAGTTAGGGAGACATATATGTTGATGCAAAATAGCTTTGCTGTGACTATATATAGCTGAGAGAAATGGCTAATTATAAATTTAATCAATAATATTAAGAAATACATACACAATTACATTAGGTCAAACAATTCTCTAGGGTTTTCTTAAAGTGTTCTTTTGCAATAAAAATACAGATTATTTTCAATATGATATATGACTTTGAATAAAGGAAATGCTTAATTTGAATTTCAATTTTTAAGCTTGTGATTCACTGAAATTGAATTTCAAAGTGCAAATTGCTGGTTTATAAAAAATCCTATTGCATAAATGATACTGTTGCATAATACATATTTAATAGTAATTATAATGATACATTGTGGCATTTTGGTAGGCTATTTAATACATATTTTGTGGTTGTATTTTGTATGGCTACTTTTATTCTAGTCTTTTATGAAATTTTCTGATATGTAAAGACCTAGGTACAGACAGAAAACATTTCCTGCTCCAAAATTCTTAATTTAAAAACATAAGATGGTGCCACCATCATGACTACACATTTCCAGTATGTTCTCATTTATAAATGTTTTATTTTTAATTATAATAGATGCATAATAGTTGTCCATATTTATGCGGTACATGTGATGTTTTCATGCAAGTATTAAATGTGTAATGATCACTAACTTGTACATTAAAATGGTGAAAATGATCATTTTATTTACATATTTTTAAAATAAATAAATAAATGTTTTGATTTCCAATGGCACTGACTGGGTTCCTTGGGGAGCAATCTCTGAGACAAAGATTCATTCATAGAAGTGTGCTGGGGAGTATTCGAGTGACCAACATCTGTAGTAGGAGAGGGAAAGGGACAGGATTGGCAAAAAGAAAAGTAGTTTGGGAAACAGTGACAACAAAGGTTCAGGAAACAGTATAGGAATTCTGGAGCTTGGAGAGCCTTGCAGAACTGTCCTGAATCAGGTCAGAGTGGCTGGCCCTTTACGCCCCTCTCAAGCTGTCATTGAATGCAGGCTGCCTCTAGGAAGGTATCACAACTTGTGTGAGGGGGTTCTCCCCAGCTGAGGGCAGTAACACTGATGGAGCATGTGGTGTATGCTGCTCAGGGTGCCAGCGGTAAGCAGCCCTCGGTTTTCAGCCTTTTTGGAGATTGCCTCAGATGATCCAAGGATATCACACATTCCCATTGGTCTATATCCAATCACTGACTGATGTGGGAATATCAGAAGCTGGCCTTTTGGTATGGACTGAATGGTGTCCCCCAAAATTCATACGTATATGTTAAAAGCCCTAAGCCTCCGTGTGACTATGTTGGAAATATGACCTTGAAGAAGAGATTAAGATTAAGAGAGATCATAACGGTGAAGCCCTGATCTGAGAGAACTGGTGCCTTTGAAAGAGAAAGAGACACCTGAGGTTGTTCTCTTGCCACCATGCGAGGACACAGTGAGAAGGAAGCATCTGCATGCCAGAAAGAGAGCCCCCAACAGAAAATGAGCCCCGCTGGACACTTGAACTTTCCAGTCTCCAAAACCGTGAGAGAAAAATATTACATTTTTCTTGCCCCATAGTCCATAGTGTTTTTTATGACAGCATACGTAGATGAAGACACCTTGCAGTCCAACTGGCAAGAGTTCTGATTCTGTTTCTCAGGGAACTCAGACTTCAATGGATGGAACTAGAAAAGGTATAAGAAAGAAGACATTAGGATGGGATTTGGAACTGGATAACTTGCCCCTAACTGGGAAAGAAGACCCCATCAGTGGTGATAATTAAAGCATATATTGCCCTGGGCAAGGTGACAATGCAATTGCTCAAACTCCCCCTTGGTAGTTGGGGTAGACGGTATATACCAGTGAAAACCAATTCATGGGCTGGTGCAGTGTATCAATGACTTGAGAAACATTAAGTAAAATACTAACTATAAGAACAACAGAATCAGATGGCTATTGCTAAGGAAAAGGTAATATGAAAAGGTTGAGATAGATTATTTGAAAATCCAAATCTAAATGTTAAAACTCAGAAGGCTTCCTTGGTAGCATATAAATGGGCCTTCATTTCCTGCAGTGAAAGGACAGAGAAGGCTGAGGACCAGAACCAGGAGTTAATTTTAAGAGGCACTGAACCCCTAAAATGTTTAAACTCTTAATACAAACAAGTCTTATGCCAAGGCGAAGGACCTGGTTGGAATGGAATGGGGTCCTGACATAGGCAATGCAGACATCGGAGTTGACTCTTCAGAAAATAATTTAATCTGATTTCCCTGGACCCTTCTGAGAGCACAGCAGTTGCACAGTCCTCTTGCTTGCAGACAATGCAGAGGCCTCTTTCCCACAATTCAACAAGACAACTAGGCCTTTCTCAGGATATACCCCTTCCTCACTATCTGGTCATGAGGCCAGTAGTAAGAATTCTATTAGAACATAACCCAGGTGAAGACATGCTGGGCCTGATAAGGGAAGAAAATGACTATAGACTATAACGTATACTAGAAGAAGCTGTGAAAGTATGCATAGTGCTGAATTTTGAGGGAATTATGTCATACAATAGCTAAGGGAGAGTTTACTGACTTGAAAATACTTTTTTAGGACACAGGATTTAACACTCTAACACAGACTCTGGGAAATTGTGAAATACCCTGTTAGGATGAATTATTGAAGCATGGAGAGAGCAATGGCACACTTTAAGTGTGGTTGAGCCATCAGAGTTGCAATGACAGATGGTAGAAAAAACAGACTGAAATGCTTAGAGAAGTTACATGCCGCAGTGAACATAGGATATCAGCTTGCAGAACTCTAGAAGACTAACTTCCATGAGAGGTCACAAAGGATATAATATTTACTAAAGCAACATCGAATGAACTCACTGGTGAGAAGCACAAAGCACTACTTATGAGCTGAGTGGTGGCTGTGCTCTATGAGCCAGGGCTGACTGTAGCAGATAGAGGTTGCCAAAGAACTGGGCTACCATTGGCAATGGGTGTGACAGGACCTCCACAGCAAAAGAGGACGGGAGATTTCACTCAGCCATCAGAAGCCCAGTGGTAACAATTATTGCAATGAGTGGCAGAGATGGGAGGACCAGCTCAACAGCCTGCAAAAGTTACAGAGATGGTTATAAAACAGGACGTCCTTAGGGGTAAAATATATGGGCAGCCAAGAGGGTACTACTCTATTGGTATAATCCAAATAAATCAAGTATATAATTAGGAGGCTGAAAGCCATCTCCCAGATAAAAAGATTTCTTTCTCAGTGTCAAAATCCGAGTGAATTTTCAGACTCAGAATTGATAGATTAAAGAAGAGCCTGGGTCACTGGGACCAAAGAGCCTGCAACATTCCAACGGTGCATGACACTGCTTCCCGGTCTTTACCTACAGGTGGTTATGGCCATTTAGTTGATCAACTGTCCACTGAGTAAAGGATAATACTCCAAACTTTTCAACACCATTGAACAAAGGAACGAAGTGGACCAAAGTATTATCATGCCTCCCTATTAGACTAAGGGTATTTTGGAGTCAAGCCATAAATGAATTCTAGTCTGTATCTGGCTGAAATTGGGTCCGTTGAATCCTGGACCCACTCTGACCATTTATGTAGTCTTCATATAGACATACTTGTTTATTAGCTCAAGACTCAAAGCATATCCTCAGCCTACGGGTTTATAGCTATCATACCGGGGAAGGTCAAGTGGAAGCCTCTAAAATCTATCCACCTCATTTCTGCCAAAATAAATAGTCAAAAACAATATCACATCTCAGGTTCAATGGTAGAAATTAGTATCACTTATAGAGACATGAAGGATGCAGGAATATGTTTCCTTAAATATCTCTATGAATTTCAACAAACCCCACACATACACACACACACATACACACAAATAAGACCTGGAAGATAACAGTGGATTCCTACACACTTAACGAAGTTGTTAGTAGTTTCTATTATTGCTGCTGCGCCAGATGGAGTATCCTAGCTAGATAAGATATTATATGACCTTAGGTAATGTGGCAAATGGGTTCTATTCCCGTTAGAAGAGGATTAGAAACTATCTGCATTCACATGGAACTGACAATGGTATACATTTCAAGTTTTGTCCCTGGGTTCTTTTAGGGATCCTGCATTCTGTTACAGTGAATAGTCTGAAGAGATCGGCCCCATCTGGTAGTTCCTTAATGTGGTGCATTATGTATTGAGAGCAAATGAGCAAGAATTGGCCAGCATGTTGAAGACTTTGACAGGACATCTGTCCTCCGTAATACAGGAAATAAATGCTACTAAGACTCAAGGTCCTGCCACATCAGTACAATTTTCAGAGGGACCAGAGGTTTGGGGTATGCTAGAATATCCCACTCCCATAGTAAATGACAGCATATTATACCTTGCAAATCCCCCAGGAAGGAAGGAGACATAATTCCCAATAACTTACTTTTAGTATTGAGGTAGAATATTATATTTCACCCCAGGAATGCCATTTTGATTTGTATATTGGGTAACACAAAAGTTTGCAAGCTTTGAAAGGAGCCCAAAGGAGGAAAACCATTTTGCAGTAAATCTAAGCTGTAGTACAAGTAGCCCTGAGGCTAGGATCATAAGCTCTAGCAAACACCATGATATTAGAATTATATTACAAGTACCATTGGTGGGAAAAAAAAGTTTTGAAGAGTTCATTATAGCCACCAATGGGAGAATAAAAATACACACTACTATGGTTCTGGACCAAAACTGCCAACTACATCAGAGAATTAATCATATTTAAAAAGTAGCACTTGGCATACTGTCATGAAATCTGCTGGAGTCATAGAGCTTGACCGTGAGTTAGCAAATAATCATGCAGCCCTAGATGTCCATCATAGGCTGGGTTTTGTGTGGCCTACTGAGAAATAAGGTCAGATGGTGCTAGCAACCACATTATAAAATGGCACAGCTACGGAACTTCAGCCAGTTTCTGCCATGGCCACCCCAGTGTTGGTAGAGTGAACTATGTATTAAGTGACCATGCAAACAGTAATGGAAGCTATGGATTCAAAAGGATGAGCTCCCACTTGCCAAGACTGATTAGCCACTGGTGTCTTTAATTATATAATTTACCTTAAGCAGAGGGCAACCTTGAGTCCCCAAGATGGGATTATCTCTCAAGAAAACCAACAGGCTCTTGTTGGTAAGTTACTCACCTAAGACATCTCCTATCTCGAAGGAACCAGCATTTCATATTAAAATAAATATACATATATTCTGGGCATTGTTTTGCTTTTCTCACCCTCAGGGACCACTGTCTAATGACTTAGAGAGTGTTTTGTTGTGATGGTATGTGAGCCTACACAGTATTACATTACGCCAAAGGATGCTTGTATAGCAATAGAGGTGTGGAAGTGGGCCCATAACTTGAAGTCTACTAGTTATCTTACATATCGTACTACCCGGAAACTCATTGTTTGGTAGAACATTGGACCAGCCTCTTGAAGACTCAAGTAAAGCCTTGGTATATAAACAATACTTATGAGGAAGGGAAATATCTTCCAGAATATAGTTACTACACTCCGAATCAAATAAATGTATACATTAGTGCACCCTGCTAGGTGGAATGAATGTTCCCAGGGAATAAGAGCAGAGGTGTTCTTATGTAATTGGAAACAACACACCCAATCTTGTACATGTTGTGTGTCTCATCTTTACAACATTGGCCTTTGTAGGTTTAAAGGTCCTGACAAGCAAAGACAAACTCTTCCCTGGGGACACAGAAATGCTTTCATTGACCTACAGTCTATATTTGCCACCTGGCATCTATTATCTCTAATCCAGAAACTCTTTCTAGACACCATCATTGTAGATCTAGTTCACCTTTATGTGTTCTGTGATACAGTCATTCCCCTGGTACTGTAATGAAGCTTTCCGCACAAGCTCTGATTATCTCATATTAAAAGGATATCAATGGTAAGGCTCGGCATGGTGGCTCACACTTGTAATCACAGCACTTTGGGAGACCAAGGAGAAAGAACTGCTTGAGCCCAGGAGTTTGAGAAGTGCCTGGGAAACATAGTGAGACCCCATCTCCACACACACAAAAATGATAATAATAAAAGTTAGCTGGGTGTGGCGGTGCATGCCTGTAGTCACAGCTACTTGGTGGGTTAAAGTGGAAGGATTGCCTGAGCCTGGAAGGTAGAGGCTGAAGTGAGCTGTGATCATGATTGTGCCATTGCACTCCTGCCAGAGCAACAGAGTAAGATCTCGTCTCAATAAACATAAACATCCATATATAGATATATACTAAATATATATATATAGACATATCACACATATATATCTATGTATCTGCCAAAAATATGTTTTAGAACCAATCATTATTTTCTTGGTATTCTTTCTCCGTGAGTTACTAGCACAACTTCGGTGTGTAAGTCATCACCAAATTTCTCAGAAGTTTAATTTTTTGTAATGATGGATGAAGACAGTAGTATCTACCTTGAGTGGCTTGTCATAAGTATTAAATAATAAAAACTAGCATTAAAAATATCTAGCATATCTAAACATATATGTTATAGTTAAATGTTTAAAAATTAGTTTATTTCATGCCTTATTTATCTTTAAGAAATGTTATAGCCTGATCGGTGCTGATTCTTTTTCCAAAAAGTCACGTAAATTTTTATCAGGACAGTGTTTTCTGTAACAACCATTATTTCTTGTCTTTCTGCCATAAGTGGAGAAAAAAGATGTGAAGGATCTTGAGTTTTCATACTTTCTAAATGGGCTAAGAGTACAGATGTCAGAAGCTATGCCATGCTACACTATGAAATATGTTTGTTGAAAAAGTTCCCACTTCAACATGATTTTGGAATGAGGTGCAGACTTTTCCATACAATATCTATGAATAAAAATATTCATTTGGTATTTGATTACTAATTAATCAGATATTAATTGCATTCTCTATTATGAAAGCCATATTGTGCAAACACACACACAAGTCAAATTCCTAAAAATATCCTATATAAAAGGTTTCAACCTCAGTATTTCTATAGATGCTATGAGAAATTATAAAGCATAGTCATTAAAGTAATCCTCTTAAAGGCCAAGTCTGGCATGATTCAAATTAATTTGAAGACTCCTTTGTTAAGTAATTGTTTACGTATCTAGCTGGTTTAGGAGACAATGAAAAAAACAAAAAAAAACTACACCTTGCACATAAATAAAAATTTATTGCTCAGTAATTATCCTTTCTATACTTGATGCTAATGATTCCTGACAGTTAACAGAAATGAAAGCCAAAAACAAAGAAAGCAGCTTTAAGAATATTTCAAGAACATGAAGCAAACGTGGACAATTTTTTTGCTTTTTTTTTTTTTTACAAATAAAAACCTACAGAAGCATGTTAAATTTCTTATTATATATTTGCCAAATTCTTTTTCATCTCCACTTTATCTTTATCTTAGACTGGGCAACAGCAAACTCAAAAAGATGCATCATGGGGTAATGCAAATTGCCTAGGACTAAGAGATAAAAACCTAAGATTCATGGCCTAGCCTTGCCTCCAACTAATTTTTTGTCACGGGCTTGTCACTCTTTTCCACTTCCCTCTCTGGCTCTTTGTTTGTTAGCCTCTGTGATGCTTAATTTCATGTGTCAACTTGACTGAGCCACGGGATTCCAGATATTGGGTCAAACATTATCCCAGGTGTTTCTGTGAGGAGGTTTTTAGATGAAATTAGCATTTAAATCAACAGACTGGATAAAGTAGATTGCCTTCCCTAATGTGAATGAGCCTCGTCTAATCAGTTGAAGACCTGCATAGAATAAAAAAGTGATCATCCTTTGAGTAAGAGAAAATTCTGCAGGATGCCCTTCAAACTGGAATGTTAGCTCTTCCTGGTTCTAAAGAAGCTCGCAGCCTTTGGGCTCAAATTAGGATATTGACTCAAAGATTCTAGACTTGCTTACTTTGGAAAGCTGTCTTCTACATTAAATCTACCTAAAGAGATGGCTGTCTTTTGGACGTACACATTCAACATTTCATTGGCACCTATGATAAAGAGGATCTATAGGATGAACTGAAGAGTGCAGATGACAAGGCTCTGCCCCTGCCCTTGTGCACCATCCAGTAGGATGTTGCCCTAGGTTTCGTGCTCACTGAAGTTCTGGTATAGACTTCCGAGGTGTCCTTTAGATAGATCCCATCTCTCTAAAACTGAGAGAAAGACGCTAGTTGTTTGGATTCTGCATTAGAGAGTGTTTTCCCTTGGGACTAAAAATATTTCATTTAATAATTATCACTAATCAAATTACCTGAGTTCTTCTCTTTGGAAACTAGGTTGAAAAAGCCAGACTCCCATTTTTAGGAAAAAACAAAAATAACAACAACAAAAAAGAGAAACATTAAGATACTTTACAAAAAAAGACAGGGAATTGCTCATGAGTATACACATAAACTATGTAACATTTAGTAACCATCAAAGAAGTTAAAGCTGGAAAAATTAATGCATATGTTATCAGAAATTTAAGGAAGAAATTGCTCATATATTAAGTTACCTGGTCTGGGTATAACTTAGGAACCACATATTTGGGCATTTATAATAAGATTCTCATGAATCCTTAGTATTAAGTAAAACATACATTTTTTGATGTCTAATTGATTTATTTGGTAGTCACGTAGGTGTGAAGGAGAGTGCCATGCCTGTCTTATCAAGAGTTCCACTTTGGGGTTAATTGCAGTGATAGGATTCTGGGATTTCAGAGCCCAAAGGGATATTTGGAGTTATATGGTTCAATCTTAGTACTTTATATACTGGAAGTTAGAGAAATCATAGACTATTTCCTCACTTTCCAGGGCAGTGCTATTTCCTCTCTTATCTCTACTGCTCCACTGGAAAACATACAATGAGCAGCAGCTCAGTCTGCTAAGAAATTTTTTCCCTTAAAATTGAGTCTGGTTCCTACCAATCTGGATTTCTAAGTTGTTCTATGATTGGGTTTGTTTATTGCTTGCCGGAGAAAACCATTGTACTCAGCTGCTACCTCCTGTCACCAATATCTTACCTTATTCACCTTCTTGCTGCTCTAAATATCTCACCAATAGTTAATGTCCTTTCCAAATGGCTCCATAAAACAGGCTAGGTTTTATAAGAAAAGCTGCTCAATACGTGTCCAAAACAAATGATGGTTCTCTATTGCTGTATGAGGAATTTGGTGCTTCTGCAAATATATTTACTGTGTGAAAGATTAACATCTCCAATATAGTTTCCACCCTGTCTTTCACTTTAGAGACTGTTCAACCTCCCTAGTTGCCTTTTCTCCTGATGTCCATGAAGCTGAACATTCCTGGACTGTGTTGCTACTCAGTTCTGAGTAAAATAACTGTGCAAACTTAACAGAATCAGCTCTTCATTTGATCTAGGCCAGGCACAAATATGACACAAAATATTTTATCAAAACTTCATGAGAAACCTTTAAGAATTAAAGATCTGAGGAAATTTTGCAGGTGGAGAAACTGACAGTCAAAGAGTTTAAGAAAAGTACAAAGAAATAGTAAACAAGGTTGCTTCACTGTATTCAAAGCAAATGTCCACTTATTTATTGAAGTATTTACTAAACTGACATTTATTGAACATTTAAAACTATCAAGGTTCTTTTGAAGTCATATAGTGGCTGCCCTTAGAGACAACAGACGACAAATATTTCCTATTCCGACATTTAAAAAGATGCTAGACTCTTACTTAATCTTTTCATGATTGAGAAGGCTTGGAAGAAAAAGTTCTAGCTATGTTAATAGAGATTCTTTACAGATGCATACTTTCTCCCACAAAGGATAGCTTTGCAGGGCCATTTCAAGATATGACAAAGAAACATGTTTTGGGGTAAAGTATTCTGATTTTTTTCCTTGTCTCATAATGTTATGCCAGAAGTAGGTTGAAAAGTAAGTAACAATATATAAGGTTAAATAAAACTCATCGGTAAGAATGTATGGTTTGCAGGGCATGACTCCCCAGACCCCTTAGACAGGAATTTGGGCAAGATAATGCAAAAACATCAGAGCTCGTCCTCACAATTTATTAGAAAGCCTGCTAGTTACTGTCAAAGTAAGACATGTAAAAATAAGATATGAATATCACTAACTTTAGAGAAATTGCATCCTCTTATTTGATGAAGGCTCAGTAAACTGGATTACAGTGTGATTGAAAGAGAAACAAAGAAAGATGAGAAGAGAGCCTGTATTTGTATTCTGAGAAACACTGATTTAAAAAATTAGTAGAATAAACAATAGGTAAATGACAAAGGAATTTGAAATGAAAGGCCAGGAGACAGTGGTGTAATGGGGAGCCAAATGAGATTTATAAGGGAGCATAGCAAACAGCAGGGTGAAATGCCACTTTGAGGGTTTGAGACCAAAAAGTGTATTGGGGTAGTTGAACAGAATAATTTTACTGGAAATTTAAAAATTTGTGAAGAACAGAGAGGATGGAAGCTGGAGTGGGACACTGGGTAAAAGTATTGGGTTGGTGCAAAAGTATTCGCAGTTTTTGACATGAAAAGTAATGGCAACAGTCACAATTGCTTCTGCACCAACCTGATAGTTGTGGCCATCATGTTAATATTGGCCAAGTTTTAAGAAGAAATGATGTACTTAAGTCCTATAAGAAGGAATCTCTGCACGCCGAGAAGTAGAAGACAGATGCAAATACAGCAGATGAGCTACTAATGGTAAGTTCCTTGTGCAGATGGGATAGGAGGAGACCCAGAGCACAGGTCCTACACGCAAGAATGGATCTTTCTCCTACTGCTAGAATAAAGGGAAGCATATGCAAATCATTGCTTAGAAATTAGAGGAAAAAAACCCTGATTAAACAAAGGAAGAATGTTGGGTAGGCCATTTGTAGAGATTACATACTTGAAGAAACTGATTGAGAAAACATAAGAGCAAATTTATGAGAAAACAGAAATAATTTGTTTGTGGAAACTGGAAGTCAATGTTTGAGTAAAGAGTATAGAATTTTAATAAAAACAAATGGTGTGGTTGTATGATTTATTTTTTCTGGAGATTTCCAGCACTCAGGAGTAGGAGTTTTTTTGTTTGTTTTTATTTTTTATTTGTTTTGTTTTGTTGAGACAGGGTCTTGCTCTGTCACCTAGGTTGGAGTGCAGTGGCATGATCTCAGCTCACTTCAATCTCTGCCACTGTACTCCAGTCTCCACCCCCCAGGTTCAAATGATTGTCCCGCCTCAGCCTCCCAAGTAGCTGGGATTACAGGTGCACACCACCATACCTGACTAATTTTTGTATTTTTTAGTAGCGACGGGGTTTCACCATGTTGGCCAGGCTGGTCTCAATCTCTGGAGCTCAGGTAATCCACCCGCACCAGCCTCCCAAAGTGCTGGGATTACAAGCATGAGCCACTGCACCCAGGGGTAAGTTTTTTATTTTTTAGTGTCTTGGCTAGAGGGGAAATAACAAGGTAAAATGAGAAAGAAGTATAAGACAAGGGTGATAAGTCAGTGAAAATACTGAGATTTTATCAAAATCACCTAAAATTCACTTATAGGTGAATTTTAAAATTTTAAAATTGTCTATTTTTTTAAAAAAAAGATAAGCTACTCCTAAACTTCTTTTAAAATAGACAAGCTATTCCTAATCAACTTTATGGAAGGAGAGTCCTTATTTCAGGAATGAAACGTCTCATAAAATTATTAAATTTTTTTAAAAAAGTAAGTAACTCTGATATGCAGTCAGAGCAAGTAACATTTTTAATATTTCCTATAATTTCAGTAGAATGGGAATAGAAGTAAAGCAAAAGAAATTGAAAAAAAATAGGGCAAAAGTTCTTGATAACGCTGAAAAGCAGGCATGGCTTTTGCAGTTGAGTAAAGGCAATAGAAGAAGGGATCAATGAGACTTTATGCCTTTAGACTCTGATCAGTTTAAGTGATGTCAGGGCTCAGACAGAGCCCACAAAAAATGAGTGGAGGAAGTGGAATTGAGAAGAAAGTTGTCATAGATACAGTCTGTGAGACGAGGCACTTAATGGACCTTATATCTGATGTCAACTTGGAATACATCTCAGCTCTTTCACCTAAGAAGTCTTACATGTTCCGCTTTTTCCTGCAATAACAACAGAACATCTTTCACTCCTTATCCTTCTTCTCAATGTTTTCTACACATACTGAACTTATTTGAATTTATTAAAAACTATAAGCCCTTTAGCAACTCAGACATTTCCTCGAACCCTCTTATCCTGGTTCTCCATGAAGGTTGGCATTTCCTCATTATCCTAATACTGGCTTAATTGGGCAAGCACTTTTTCATGAATATGCAAGAATAATACTTTAGCATTAAAGTATATTTTATTAATCTCATCTCTACGTCAACTCTAAAATCTAGTGCCCACTAAATACTACAAACATTAGTTGAGTAATAAATATTTCAGTCATTTGATCCAAATTATATATCAGGCATGAGACCAATATTTATTTAGTATTTAATACCAATATTTTTATTAGAAAATTGTGTCCTAAATGACTGGCCAAAGGCCAAAGAAGTAATAATAAATGGACTAAATGTGAATACTTCTGAATATATTTCTGTATCTCATCAAAGGCTGCTTCTGTTTTATGACACCGTCTCTCACTATTATTATACTAATACATGCATTTAAAATATCCTTATCTTGTTGTTGGAAGGCAATCAACTCATTTAAGTCAAATTCTTATCCTCAATGTTTTTATCTATAAAATATGGGTTTGGATGATATTAAGATTAATTTCAGCTTTAAGCATAATATGAAATTATGAATTCTCATCATGAGCTTTGTGCATTCAAAATATTTCAATGAGACAAGCACGGTGGCTAATGACTGTAATCCCAGCACTTTGAAACGCCACCACGGCAGGATGACTTGAGACCAGGAGTTTGAGATCAGTCTGGGCAACATACAGAGACCCTTCCTCTACAAAAATAATGAAAAATAAAAAAACTTGTCTGGCAGGGAAGCTGGTGCCTATAGCCCTAGCTACTCGAGAGACTGAGGCAGGAGGATCACTTCAGCCCAGGAGTTCGAGGCTACAGTGAGCTATGATCATGCCACTGCACTTCAGCCTGGGCAACAGAGTGAGATCCTGTCTCTATTTAAAAAAAAAAAAAAAAAGTCATCCAAGCTCTGGTATTACTTAGACTTAAAAATGTGATACCTTTATGTAACCTAGTTCTGGTATCTAATTGTATTCATTTACTTATTGAGAAAATTATGCACTTTCAGGAGGAGAGAAAAAAACACTAAATTACATTTAAGTTTATGAGAGGAGGCAGGTAGTAGTTAATGCTGTCTAGTTACTTTTGCTGCACTAATCGTAGACATCAAAACATTTGGATTCTCTATTTTTACTATTACTAGATAAGTCTTAAAAAAGTTAAGGGAGTGTATTACTTCATTTTCACACTGCTATAAGGAACTGCCCCAAGCTGGGTAATCTATAAAGAAAAGAGGTTTAATTGACTCACAGTTCCCCATGGCTGAGGAGGCCTCAGGAAACTTACAGTCATGGCTGAAGGCGAGGGGAAGCAAGGGACATCTTACATGGCTGCAGGCGAGAGAGAGAGAGGACAAAGGAAGCTGCCAAACACTTTTAAGGTACCATATCTCCTGAGAACTCACTCACTATCATGAGAAACAGCATGGAGGAAACTTCCCCATGATCCAATCACCTCCCACCAGTTCCCTCCTTCAACATGTAGAGATTACAATTCGGATTACAATTCAAGATGAGATTTGGGTGGGGATACAGATAAGGGAGCTAATTTAAAACAGCCCCAGCAACGAGAAAAGGCTTCATGAACACTGAAAAATCAAGCAGAGACAAACTGAGTTGAGCTGTTTTTTTTTTTAATGAAAAAGCAATTGTACCAACTTTAAGAACCAGAAAACCTCAACTTTTATGCTTTTAGCAAATTGTAATTACAGAAAATAAAGCTTGTAAGCAAGAAGACATTGAAAAGTCTCTCTACAAATCAAGTAATAAGTTGAAAAAATTAAATTTTGTAAGCCAAAAATGACACAGAGATTTTAATTATGAAATTTTATAATTAAAGTTTTATATGTATTGATTTTTGGAAGGAATCATCTACTAAAACTCTTATTTTTAATAGTTAAATTTAAAATGAATATTCTGTATAGGTATTAAATGAAATTGAAAAAACAATTTTTCAATATCTAATTTAATGAAATATTTAAAAACATAGACACAAATAATTTGACACTGTCTTGTAAAAATATTTTTCAAAGAAAGACAAGAAATTATAACCAACAGGATAGTTTTTATGAACACATTATGAACCAGTTTCATATTTCTTACAAAAAAATAAAAGAATTGAGGATATTTTTTGACACAGTTTGCTTTGAACTTGCCAATTATATCAGCACTTATATAGAAAATATTTTCTCAATTAGAAATATAGTCTAGATAGAAAACTAAAGAAGGAAAAACCGTAATTATTTTTAATTATTAAGTGCAACCATTTTTCATACAGATTGCAAGATATTTTATGAACATGGTTATAGTACCAAAACTAAATAGAAAAATGTACCTTGTTCATAAAATACCAATAACAAGAAATTAATAATGAAAGATATACCTAAGAAAACAATTAAAATATATTTAAATATGCTCCAAGATTACTTTTATGTTACTTAATAGGCAATATGATGTGTATTTTTTAACTTGCTTTACTGTGGCTACATTTTTATTGATTTAAATTTGTTTCAAAAATTTAATTTAAATATAGCTATTTTTAGGTTTACCAACAGAGTAACAACAATTTGTCCATCAGGAAGTAGATCATTTAAATTACTTTTATTGTTCCTTTCATTCTCAAGATGTTCTAGTTTTCAGAACAAATTACATAATCTTCCTGCTATACAATATTGAGAAGTTTAGAATAGGCAATAGGAAGCCACTGGAAAGTTCTGTGCAGGGTATTGCTTAATAACTTTCCGGATTTGAAAAAAATACCTATAGTCTGTAGCAGATAAAAAGAAAAAGAACTGTGTCAGGTGGACTGATAAGCAGTTATATCAGAGGAAATACCTACCCTAAACTTTTCTTTTTCTTAAAAATTTTAGAAGAGATACATATATATATATATATATATATACACACACACACACATTATATATATATGTATACACATATATACACATATATACACATTATATATATACACATATATATAATGTGTGTGTGTATATATATATGTGGTCTCATCTAGAGAAGCATCCTAATATTTTTTTCTTTGTTTGCTCTGAAAATCTTTAGAGACACCATTTGAGTTTTTTTGGATAGAAAAACAACTTGATTTTTTTGTGTGTGACTGCTACAAATAAATTATCTTTAAGCAAAGGAAGGCACTTAGCTGTATTTAACTTTGCTCTGAAGTTAGAAAGTGAGGATACATTGAATTTTAATAAATCAACAATTATAATTCAACCAAGAAACAGTTTTATAAAGGGATGAATATTTGTTATGATGGAAAGAATCCCTTTGTAGTGCAAATTACAACACATGGCGTGTGTTTTGCAAATTAAAATTTACAAAGTTTTTTAGAAGCCTAGAACATCAGTACTCAAAAACCATTTTTTTTCAATAATTCACTCTGGAACATCAAAGGAATGAATGTAAATTTATTATTTGAGAGTCACTTTTATGGATAGGTACAGTGTTGTGTTTGAGAAGGGAAACTGCTCCTTTGGAAGAGGAATAAGGATGAACAAGGCATAGCACTTACCTTTCAGTGGTTCACAAAGTAAGTGAAGACATAGACACGTACATAAACAACAATACCACCACCAGGCTATGAAAAGAATCATAAGAATATTTCGTTTGCTGGAAGGGAGAAGAGAATAAATTAATGTTGGCTAATTCATTAACTTTGCATCTGAAAGTGTCCCATGGAGAACATAAGTTGTAAGTAATTTTACCAGATAGAATACAGAAGGAAGGGGGCAGGGGTCAAGATGTGTGAGCAAAAATAGCTCCAGTTTGCAGTCTCTAAGACAAATGCAAAAGGCGAGTGATTTCTGCATTTCCAAATGAGGTACCAAGTTCATCTCATTGGAACTGACTAGGCAGTTGGCGTGACCAATGGAGAGCAAGGAAAAGCAGGTTGGGGTGAGGGTTCACTCCGGAGCTGCATGGGACAAAGGGACCTCCCTCCCCCAGCCAAGAGAGGCGTTGAGAGACTGTGCTACCCTCCTGGGGTACTACTCCTTTCGCATGGATTTTTGCAATCCGCAGATCAGGAGATTCACTCATGAGCCTACACCACCAGGGCCTTGGATCTCAAGCACAAAACTAGGCAGGCCCATGGCAGCTGCTCTGATCTTTCAGGCAGGCATGAGCTGCAGCAGTTTTTACATATTCTGGCGGCACCTGGAACTCCAGTGAGACAGGAGAATTGTCCACTCCCGTGGAAAGAGGGCTGAAGCCAGGGAGTCAAATGGCCTCGCTCAGTGGTTTCTACTCCCACAGAACCGCGCAAGCTAAGACCCACTGGCTTGGAATCCCTGCTGGCCAACACAGCAGACTGGAGTCCGCTAAGATTACCGAGTTCCTGGGGTGGGGAAGAGGGGCAACGGCCATTACTGTGACTCTAGTTGGTGGTTTTCGCCCAGCCAGTGCTGGGGAGACCAGGAGGTTTAAACTGGATGGTACTCACCACAGCAGAGCACAGCACAGCACAGCACAGCACAGCACAGCACAGCACAGCACAGCGGCTGTGGCAGATTGTGGCCAGACTGCTTCTTTAGGTGGAACCCGGATCCATCCCTCCTCACAAGGCAGGGCCGCTCTACAGAAATCCCAGCAACTCCAGCTAGTGGCTTGCAGACAGAACTCTCATCTACCTGGGACAGAGCCCTGGGGTTGGTGGCCACGGTCTCACATTCAGCAGACTTTATCTTTCCTGTCTGCTGGCTATGAAGAGTATGAGTGATCCAGATGAGGGGGATTCCCCCAGCACAGAGCACCAGCTATGCTGAAGGACAGTCAGACTGCTTCTGTAAGTGGGTCCCTGATCCCATGCCTCCTGACTAGGTGTGACCTTTTAAAAGGGTTCATCAGACACCTCATACAGGAGAGTTTTGGCTGGCATCAGGTCAGTGCCCCTCTGGAATGAAGCTTCTGGAGAAAGGAAAGGCAGCAGTCTTTGCTGTTCTGCAGCCTCCACTGGTGACACCCAGGTGAACAAGGTCAGGAGTGGAACCCTAGCAAACTGCAGCAGACCTGCAGAAGAGAGGCCTGACTCTTAGAATTAAAAAAAAAAAAAAGAAACCAACAACAATAACAATATCAACAAAAAAGACCTCATAAAAGCCTCATCCAAGGGTCAACAGCCTCAAAGATCAGAGGTAGATAAATCCATGAAGATAAGGAAAGACCAAGATAGGAATGCTGAAAATTCCAAATGCCAGAATGCTTCTTCTACCCTAAATGATCACAACACTTCTCCAGCAAGGGCACAGAACATGTCTAAAGCTGAAATGGATGAACTGACAGAAGTATGCTTTAGGAAGTAGGTAATAATGAACTTCACTGAGCTAAAGGATTATGTTCTAATCAAATGCTAAGAAGCTAAGAACCATGATAAAAGATTACAGGAGCTGTTAATTAGAATAACCGGTTTAGAGAGGAACATAAATGACCTGATGGAGCTGAAAAGCAGAGCATGAGACCTTCATGATGCAATCACAAGTATCAATAGCCAAATCAACCAAGGGAAAGAGAGAATATCAGAGCTTGAAGACTATCTTGCTGAAATCAGGCAGGTAGACAAGATTTGAGAATAAAGAATGAAAATGAACAAATAGAACATCTGAGAACTTAGGACTATGTAAAAAGACTGAAACTATGACTGACTGGAGTGCCTGAATGAAACAGAGAGAACGGAATCAAGTTGGAAAACACGTTTCAGCATACCATCCAGGAGAACTTCCCCAACCTAGCAAGATAGGCCAACAATTAAATTCAGAAAATCCCGAGAATCCCAAAAAGACACTCTACGAGAAGATCTGCCCCAAAACACATAATCTTCAGATTCTCCAAGGTCAAAATGAAGGAAAAATGCTCAGCACTGTCAGAAAAAAAACCTGCTCACCAACAAAGGGAAGCCCATCAAACTAACAGCAGACATCTCTGCAGAAACCCTATAAGCCAGAAGAGATCTGGGGCCAATATTCAACATTCTCGAAGAAAAGAATTTCAAAACCAGAATTTTATGTCAGAGCAAGCTAAGCTTCATACATGAAGGAGAAATAAAATCCTTCTCAGACAAGCAAATGCTAAGGGATTTTGTCACCACCAGGCCTGCCTTGCAACAGCTCCTGAAGGAAGCATGAAACATATAAAGAAAAAACATTACCAGCCACTACAAAACCACACTAAAGTACACAGACAAATGACACTATAAAGCAACTACATTAACAAGTCTGCAAAATTAACAAGCCAGCATCATGATGACATGATCAAATTCACACTTAACAATATTAACCTTAAATATCAATGGGCTAAATGCCCCAATGAAAAGACAGAATGGCAAGCTGGATAGTAAGACAAGTCTTATTGGTGTGCTATATTCAAGAGACACATCTCATGTGCAAAGACACGCATAGGCTCAAAATAAAGAGATGGAGGAAAATTTACCAAGAAGATGGAAAGCAGAAAAAAGCAAGGGTTGTAATCTTAGTTTCTGACAAAATAGACTTAAAACTAACAAAAGTCAAAAAAGACAAAGAAGGGCATTACATAATGGTAAAGATTTCAATTCAACAAGAACAGCTAACTATCCTAAATATATATTCACCCAATACAGGAGCATCCAGATTCATCAAATGAGTTCTTAAAGACCTACAAAGAGACTTCGACTCACACACATTAATAGTAGGAAACTTTAACACCCCACTGTCAGTATTACACAGATCATTGAGACAGAAAATTAACAAAGATATTCAGGACTTGAACACAGCCCTGGACCAAGTAAACCTGATAGATATCTACAGAACTCTCCACCCCAAAACAACAGAATTTACATTTTTCTTGGCACCACATGACACTCTAAAATTGATCACATAATTGGAAGTAAAACACTCCTCACCAAATGCAAAAGAATTAAAATCATAACAGTCTCTCAGATCACAGCACAATTAAATTAGAACTCAAGATTAAGAAACCCACTCAAAACCACACAACTGCATGGAAATTGAACAACCTGTTCTTGAATGACTTCTGGATAAATAATGAAAGTAAGGCAGAAATCAAGAAGTTATTTGAAACCAATGAGAATAAAGAGACAACATACCAGAAACTCTGGGATGCATCTAAAGCAGCGTTAAGAGGGAAATTTATAACACTAAATGCCCACATCAAAAAGCTAGAAAGTCCTCAAATCATCACCCTAACATCATAACTAAAAGAACTGGAGAACCAAAGCAAACAAACCACAGAGCTAGTAGAAGACAAGAAATAACAAAGCTCAGAGTGGAACTGAAAGACATAGGAACATGAAAAAACATTCAAAAAATCAGCCAATCCAGGAGCCATTTAAAAAAATATATCGATAAAATCAATAAACTGCTAGCTAGACTAATAAACAAGAAAAGAGAGAAGATTCAAATAAACACAATCAGAAATGACAAGGGGTATACCACCACTGACCCCACAGAAATACAAACAATCATCAGATAATACTATAAACACCTCTATGCAATAAACTGGAAAATCCAGAAGAAATGGATAAATTCCTGGACACTTACAACCTCTCAAGGCTGAACCAGGTAGAAGTTGAATCCCTGAATAGACTAATAACAAGTTCTGAAATTGAGGCAGTAATAAATAGTCTACCAACCACAAAAAAAAGCCCAGGTCCAGATGGATTTACAGCTGAATTCTACCAGAGATGCAAAGAGGAGCTGGTAGCATTTCTTCTGAAACTATTTCAAACAATTGAAAAAGAGGGACTCCTCCCTAACTAATTTTGTAAGGCCAGCATCATCCTGATACCAAAACCTGACAGAGATACAACAAAAAAAGAAAACTTCGGGCCAATATCCCTGATGAAGATCAATGCAAAAATCCTCAATAAGATACTGATAAACTGAATCCAACAGACATGCTCAAGTCAGCTTCATCCCTGGGATGCAAGGCTGGTTTAACATACGCAAAGTCAATAAACATAATTCATCCCAAACAGAACTAAAGACAAAAACCACATGATTATCTCAATAGATGCAGAAAAGGCCTTCAATAAAATTCAACATCCCTTCATGTTAAAAACTCTCAATAAACTATGTATTGAAGGAACACACCTGAAAATAATAAGAGCGATTTATGACAAACCCATAGCCAATATCATACTGAATGGGCAATAGCTGGAAGCATTCCTGTTGAAAACTGGCACAAGGCAAGAATGCACTCTCACCACTTTTATTCACCATAGTATTGCAAGTTCTAGCGAGGGCAATGAGGCAAGAGAAATAAATAAAGCGTCCTCAAATAGGAAGAGAGGAAGTCAAATTGTCTTTGTGTGCAGATGACATGATCTTATATCTAGAAAACCACATCAACTCAGCCCAAAAGATTCTTAAGGTTATAAGCAACTTCAGCAAAGTCTCAGGATACAACATCAATATGCAGAAATCACAAACATTTCTATACACCAACAACAGACAGAGAGTCAAATCAGGAATGAACTCCCATTCACAATTGCTACAAACAGAATAAAATACGTAGAAATACAGCTAACAAGGGAAGTGAAGGACCTCTTCAAGGAGAACTACAAACCACTGCTCAAGAAAATCAGACAGGACACAAGCAGATGTAACAACATTCCATGCTCATGGAGAGGAGGAATCAATATCGTGAAAACGGCCATACTGCCCAAAGCAATTTATAGATTCAAAGCAATTTATAATCTATTCCCATTTAACGACCTTTGACATTCTTCACAGAATTAGAAAAAACTATTTTAAAATTCATACGGAACCAAAAATCAGCTTGCATAGCCAAGGCAATCCTAAGCAAAAAGAACAAAGCTGGAGATATCACGCTACCTGAATTGAAGCTATACTACAAGCCTACAGTAATCAAAGCAGCACGATACCGGTACAAAAACAGGCACACAGACCAATGGAACAAAATAAAGAACTGAGAAATAAAACCTCACAGCTAAAACCATCTGATCTTTGACAAATCTGACAAAAACAAGCAATGGGGAAAGGATTCCCTATTTAATAAATTATGCTGGAAGCGCTGGCTAGCTATATGCAGAACACTGAAACTGGACCCCTTCCTTACACGTTATACAAAAATCAACTTAAGATGGCATAAAGACTTAAATGTAAAACACAAAACTATAAAAAACCTAGAAGAAAATCTAGGCAATACCATTCAGGACATAGACATGGGCAAAGATTTTAATGATGAAATTGCTAAAACAAATTGCAATAAAAGTCACAATTGACAAACAGGATCTAGTTAAATTAAAGAGCTTCTGCACAGCAAAACAAACTATCATCAGAGTAAATCTGTAGGTTACCTACAGAATGGGAGAAAATTTTGCAATCTGCCCACCTGACAAAGGTTTAGTATCCAGAATCTACAAGGAACTTAAGCAAATTTACAAGAAAAAAACAACCCCATCAAAAAGTAGGCAAAGGACATGAACAGATATTTTTCAAAAAAAGACATACATGTGGCCAAAAAAACTATAAAAAAGCTCAGCATCACTGATCATTAGAGAAATGCAAATCAAAACCACAATGAGATACCATCTCACACCAGTCAGAACGGCGATTATTAAAAATCAAGAAACAACAATGCTGGCAAGGTAGCAGAGAAATAGAAATCCTTTTACTCTGTTGGTGGGAATGTAAATTAGTTCAACCATTGTGGAGGACAGTGTGGTGATTCCTCAAAGATTTAGAACCAGAAATACCATTTGACCCAGCAATCCCATTACTGGATATATACCCAAACGAATCATTCTATTATAAAGATACATGCATGCATATGTTCATTGCAGCACTATTCACAATAGCAAAGACGTGGAATCAACCCAAAATGCCCATTAATGATAGACTGGATAAAGAAAACGTGTGCAGCCATAAAAAGGAATGAGATCATGTCCTTTGCAGGGAGGTAGAGGAAGCTGGAAGCCATTAGCCTCAGCGAAGTAACACAGGAACAGAAAACAAAACACTGCATGTTCTTACTTATAAGTGGGAGCTGAGCAATGAGAACACATGGACACAGAAAGGGGAACAACACACACTGGGACCTGTTGGCAGAGTGCTGGGGTGAGGAGAGCATTAGGGAAAAGAGCTAATGCATGCTAGTTTAATACCTAGGTGATGGGTTGATACATGCAGCAAGCCACAATGACACTATGTAACAAACCGGCAAACTGTGCATATATACCCTGGAAATAAATAAATAAATAATTTGCTGTCATTTGCGAAAAATACATAAGGGAAAGTTAAACATATTTCAAATAAACAATGAATATTTCTTTTCATATAGGTATCTTTATGATCCATGCCATAACTGAGACTTACTTGTAATGATGAATTGAAGGCTTGATGAAGTTAATTAAGTCAGTACTGAGAGGTGACAGCCTGCTGGCAGCCCTTGCAGCCCTAGCTCGCTCGCTCTGGGCTCCTCCTCAGCCTCCGCGCCCACTCTGGCCGCTCTTGAGGAGCCCTTCAGCCCGCCGCTGCACTGTAGGAGCCCCTTTCTGGGCTGGCCAAGGCCGGAGCCGGCTCCCTCAGCTTGCGGGGAGGTGTGGAGGGAGAGGCGCAGGCGGGAAGCGGGGCTGCGCGCGGCGCTTGCGGGCCAGCGCGAGTTCCGGCTGGGCGTGGGCTTGGGGGCTCTGCACTCGGAGCAGCCGGCTGGTCCCTCCGGCCCTGGGCTGTGAAGGGCTTAGCACCTGGGCCAGCAGCTGCTGCGCTCGATTTTTCGCCAGGCCTTAGCTGCCTCCCCGCCGCGCACGGCTCGGGACCCGCAGCCCGCCATACCTGAGCCTCCCTTCCCGCCCCGCCCACCGCCGTGGGCTCCTGCGCGGCCCCAGCTTCCCCTACGAGCGCCGCCCCCGGCTCCACGGCCTCCCAGTCCCATCGACAGACCGCTCAAAGGCTGAGGAGTGCTGGCGCAGCGGTGGGGGACTGGCAGGCAGCTCCACCTGCAGCCCGGGTGTGGGTGGGATCCACTGGGTGAAGCTAGCTGGTTTCCTGAGTCTGGTGGGGACTTGGAGAATCTTTATGTCTAGCTAAGGGATTGTGAATACACCAATCGACACTCTATCTAGCTCAAGGTTTGTAAATGCACCAATCAGCACTCTGTGTCTAGCTCAGGGTTTGTAAATACACCAATCAGCACTCTGTATCTAGCTAATCTAGTGGTGAAGCTAGCTGGGTTCCTGAGTCTGGTGGGGACTTGGAGAATCTTTATGTCTAGCTAAGGGATTGTGAATACACCAATGGACACTCTATCTAGCTCAAGGTTTGTAAATGCACCAATCAGCACTCTGTGTCTAGCTCAGGGTTTGTAAATACACCAATCAGCACTCTGTATCTAGCTAATCTAGTGGTGAGGTGGAGAACTTTTGTCTTGAGCTCAGGGATTGTAAACACACCAATCAGCACCCTGTCAAAACGGACCAATCAGCGCTGTGTAAAACAGACCAATCGGCTCTCTGTAAAATGGACCAATCAGCAGGATGTGGGTGGGGCCAGATAAGAGAATAAAAGCAGGCTGCCTGCACCAACACATGCAACCTGCTCAGGTCCCTTACCACGGTATGGGAGTTTGTTCTTTGCAATAAATCTTGTTGCTGCTTACTCTTCGGGTCTGCACTACCTTTATGAGCTGTAACACTCATCCCAAACGTTTGTAGCTTCACTGCTGAGGCCAGCGAGACCACGAGCCTGCCAGAAGGAAGAAACTCTGAAGATGTCAGAACATCAGAAGGAACAAACTTCGGACATACCATCTTTAAGAACTGTAACACTCACCATGAGGGTCCGTGGTTTCATTCTTGAAGTCAGTGACACCAAGAACTCACCAATTCCGGACACAGTGTCACACAACTAGCAAGAGACAGAACCTAAATTTCAACCTAAGTGTTTATATTGAGTTAAAACAATTAGGCATTTTGAACTAATGAAAGGAAAAAAAAAACTGCTTCTTGCAACTGATTGTATCCAAGCTTCTTCATATATATAACTGTGAATGTATAAGCCATATACCATAAGAATCCAAACATTTTTACTTTAGGAGTTTATTTTGAAGGTTTTTTTTTTTAGAGTGGACCGAACTGAATACTATTGTTTTTAGATAAGTCAAATCAAATCAATAATGTTCTAGGTAAACATATCTGGAAGTGTAGTTAAAGCAATCTTTACATTTGATGACATTAAAAAAGGAATATCTTCATAAATTGAAACTGAACAATGCTCTAATTACATGCCTAACATATACAGTGTTCATTTCAGGTGACAGAATCTGTTTACTAAATTCTAGGAGCCTATATTGAAATATATAAATGATAAAAATCAAAAATATGAATTACATGAGGTTATTAACATAATAAAAATGACTTTTTTTACTATCACAAAAAAACTATAAATAGGGCACAGGGAAGGTTATTTAAATCGTTATGCCAGTAGAATCAGGAGACTGAAAGTATTTAACTTGCATCATTTAGAATTTCACCTTAGGACGTCACTGAAGTTCACTGCTATCTTATATGGTGACTTTGCACCAATTAGAACAATAAGGGGCTATCTATTCTGGGTGTATACTTTCAGATACATGAATGCACACACAATTCTTGCAAACAATCCCAGGTGTAAAATTTGACAAGAGAAATGTAGGTTGAATCTAAGCACTGTGTTCATGACCAGGCTTTCTTGCAGGAGCCTCCACCTGTACTACTGTATGAGTCAGGCTAGACTTGTGCAGCCTAAAGCTTCCCCTGATCGTGCCCTTCTCTATCTATTCCAAAGGAAGCAGAAAGACAGAGAAAGTGAGAACACATAATTACAGAGGAATAGCATTCACTTCCAAAAAAGCCAGAATGATCCTAAAAGGCACAAGTACACACACACAGACACAGACACACACACACAGTGAATTGGCAGAAATAAAAGTTTATTTTCACATGGCAATTTTTTTCTTTTTTTTTTTTTTTTTTGAGACGGAGTCTCGCTCTGTTGCCCAGGCTGGAGTGCAGTGGCATGATCTCGGCTCACTGCAACCTTCGTCTCCCACGTTCAAGCACCCTTCTGAGTAGCTGGAATTACAGGCACCTGCCACCACGCCTGGCTAATTTCTATATTTTTAGTAGAGATGGGGTTTC
Organism: Gorilla gorilla gorilla; assembly: GCF_029281585.2. Classification (NCBI taxonomy): domain Eukaryota; kingdom Metazoa; phylum Chordata; class Mammalia; order Primates; family Hominidae; genus Gorilla; species Gorilla gorilla. The sequence continues at coordinate 126,598,895 of NC_073236.2, forward strand.
ACCATGTTGGCCAGACTGGTCTCTAACTTCTGACCTCAAGTGATCCGCCCGCCTCGGCCTCCCAGAGTTCTGGGATTACAGGTGTGAGCCACTGTGCCCAGACCACATAGCAATTTTCAAGTGACAGGAGAGCCAGAATTGGCAGGAAGGTGGTCAAGCAAAGCAGGGGGTACAGTATTGGAAAGGAGAAATTATTCACACATTGAGTAAGGTTTTAGAAGTGGAGATGGAAAAAAAAAAGTTTTCGCAGAACTGCATTGCTTCTCTTCTCCTTTTTTCTTATGATTGCTTTCTTGGAATCCTCTTAACCCAGAGTTAAGTGGATTTCAAAACAAACCCCTGCTACTCAGCAGAGTATTATTCCACTGGCACTGCTTATACTACTGAAAGCAAAGAACATTTGGTCTTCAGACTTGCAGGTGAATGAGAAAAAACAGGACATAGGTGAAGAATTAATGAAAAATTGAGAAAATAGCCACCAGTAATCTACTTTGTGATTTACAAACTTTTGTTCCTCTATTAAAGAGCATTGCAAAATAATTCATGAATTGAAGTAGTGTGTAAATGAAGCCACAATGACTGTACATTTTTACTGATTTTATTTGACATGGTTATTATACAAAATTAAGAGTAGCAAAGTACAAAATTCCTGACAAGCAAAATAGAATTGTTAGCATTACCAGAAGTAGCAAGCTTCTTGACAAAAGAAGGTAATATTACTTTCATTCTTTCCCTCATCAAGCTTCTTTTTCTCTAATCCCTGTATTCTCTGGAGAGGACAACTAAACCTAAAAAATGTCTGCTGATACTCATGCGTGTCCATCATATGTCCTGATGGTCCTGATGGGATGAAACCCATCAGTAGAAGTTAATTCCCTTTGATCCCTAGGCAAAAATTTTACTGTGCTGTTTAAAACCATAAGATCATTTTTCCCAGTGATCTTTGAAAGGAAAACTTGATGAACATGGACCTGAAACTGACAATGATAAATCAACCAATCTCTGACTTGATTAATAGTACATTCTTTAGTCCCTTAATGACTTGTAATTGCCCCTTGAAAAGAGTGAATAGAATGATTTTGGTAACATACAAATTTAGAATGCAACTTTCTGAAAATAACCTCTTTATCAAAAATGATGACAAATTGATTTTAGAAAAAAGAAACTCTAATGAGGGTGTAGGCGAGTCTATTACATTCAGTTCAGTACTACTCTACAGATATTAATTAAATGCCAATTGTTTTCAAGGCACCATGATTTCAAGTTCTCATCCTCTGCACAATTCTACAAGGACTTTTGGGTTAAGAATCACTGACATGAGAAATTATCATATCTATAAGTGAATTCAAAGTTTCAATGGGGTTTTAGAATTATTTCCTACGATAAAGGTAAATTGATCTCTAGTCGGTGCACTAAAAATGAAAAACCTCAAAAATACATCCCCTCCAAAACTGCGGACAGATTTAACAATCGTTACTTTCCTGTTAGGATGATTGTTTAAATACTAAATGAAGTACATGACATAAGTGGTTGTTTTCACAATATGTAATTGGACATTTACAACTTGGTACAGCATATCTCTCAAATACAATATGAACACTAGTGCATCTTACAGGACACAAAGATAATCAGCCTTGAGAAATATGATCTATTTAAACATCACTTGAAAGGTGTTCAGTGGTCATTATTATTTTGTTGGAAGTCTCATGTTCAGTCAGACTAAAAATTAACTATCCTAAATTTGGTATTGTCATGAGAGCTCTAACATCTGGTAAAAAGGAGACTCCAATGTGATAAGCAGCGCTTTTGCCAGGATAGAGAATGCATTCGTTTATTTATTCATGTATTAATGTAAGGAAATACACACAACATGAAGCAGGCACTAGAAGGACACTAGTGAGGACAGGCAGAATAAGAAATCAATCTTCTCTTCAGGGGGCATTAATTCATTGTGTTAAGGCGAAATGGGACACGTTGATCAATAAATGTAGTGCTTTTCTAGCATGGAAGCATGCTAGGCTGCTCTGGGGATAGGGAGGAAACACATCTTAATTAGACTGAGTTGGGCATTAGGGGAAATCAAATTTGAGTTATAGAAAATAAACAAGAGTTACCTAGATGAAAATAAAGGGAAGAGCAATGCTGAGATGGAACAGTAAGGTAGGAGGACTTATCAGAGCCCCATCGGTCCTGCTGGCATACATTGAATAGGCACAACCTTTAAAAGTGTCCAACCTCATGGCTCCAAAGCAGAATTTACCAACTAACCTTCACATTCCTATCAGTTTGTCACTCAAAGCAGAGCTCCCTATAGTATCGTTGAGGCGTTGGTCTACAAACTATGAATAATGGTGATATAAGGCAGAAATCGACAATGTTTAAGCTTTGAATAACCATTTTCATTGCTGTGATATTCAAGCACCTGATCACTAGCCTTGTCTCCTTGGGTAGGATATAGAAAAACATGATCTGTTTGCTACTTATGAGTTGAATTTTTCCCCCAAAAGATTTGTTCCAGTCCTGACTCCAGTACCTCACAATGTGATCTTATTTGGAGATAGGATCTTTGCCCATGTAATCAGGTTAAGATGAAGTCATTAGGGTGGACCCTCATCCAACAGGACTCGTGTTTGTATTAGTTCATTCTGATGCTGCTATCAAGAAGTAGCTGAGACTGCATAATTTATAAAGGAAAGAGGTTTAATTGACAGTTCTGCATGGTTGGGGAGGCCTCAGGAAACTTACAATCATGGCAGAAAGCAAAAGAGTGGTAGGCACCTTCTTCTCAAGGTAGCAGGATGGAGTAAGTGCAAGCAGGGGAAATGCCAGATGCTTGTAAAACCATCAGATCTCATGAGACTTGCTCATTATCACAAGAACAGCATAGGGTAGATCACCCCCATGATCCAATCACCTCCAATTGGTCCCACCCTTCACACATGGGGATTATAGGGATTACAATTCAAGGTGAGATTTGGGTGGGAACAGCCAATCCATAGCGGTGTTCTTCTAAGAACAGGGGAAATTGAACACACAGATGAATGTCATGTGAATACAAAGGTACACAGGGAGAATGCAAAGTGACGACAGAGGCGGACATTAAAGTACTGCAGCTGTAACCAAAGAATGCCAGGGACTGCCAATAGGACACCAGATACTGGAGAACAAGGAAGACTCCGCGCTCTGTTTCAGAGGGAATAGGGCCGTGACAACACTTGAATTTCAGATTTTTAGCCTCTATAACTATGAGACAATAAAGGAAACAATTGGAGCTATGAATTAGAAAACAAACTCACTGGCCCTGCACCATAGATAGTTTGAGAATTTCTAACGTAGATGAAGTGATACATTAAATCAGAGTTCAGCAGCAGCACAAAAGACAGATAAAGACCCAGAGATAAACAGACTCTAAAGAAAATGAAAAAAAGCAGCATAGTAAGAAAGGCAATGAACCTGGGTGTCTCTTATAGTAGGGCACAGAGAAGCAGAGAGGCTGAGATCTGCCTAAAGGTTGGTTGCCCATGAGATGAGCTGGACCGTATTCTCTCCTCCTTTTGGTCCTATAGATTTCTAAATGAATTATCTTCATCTTACCTAGGACATCTTGGGATTTTCAGACATTTTGGGGGAGGAATATTTGGAAAGCACAAATCAATGGGTGGGAACCAGCAACTCTAAAATGTGATTTTTAAAAAATATATAGATATAAGTGACAAATAGAGACTAAACATTTCACTTTCTGGGCATTACAAACTATTCCAAACCATTACAGACATTCTCATTTGATGGTGAAGGTGGTAAGTGATATTAATTTCCTCATCTTAAAATAGGAGTGGATGAATAACTGGCCCAATGTCACACAAATAGACAGTGGAAGAACCAAGCTCCAAACCCAGGTTAGTCTGACGCTAGCACTCCTGGTTTTAACCATCAATTGAGTGGAGCCTGTTTTACCTCCTGGAGAAGTTTGAGAATATGTGTATATTATATCTATGCATGTATATACAACATTATCAACCACCTAATAAATGCCAGACACAGATATCTGTAACAGACAGTTTTCTTTTATCAGTTCAAACACCCCATTATTATCGCCATTATACATTTGAAGAAATAAACTCTGTTATTTCAAAAATTTTAGGACTGAAAGAGAAGTAATTGAAACCCAGAATAGACACCCCCACCCAATCGGCTTCCACAGCCCTGTTCCTGCTCTGAGGCCTAGGATCACATGACATAGTGAAGTCACAAAGCTAAAACACCTGATGAAACCATGTCCTATGAAGCTAGGTTGCTTTCCTACGTGTCATTTTTCTTTCAGTGCCTTCAGCCATATCCATTCAAGTAGTTTGATCATTTTTAGAAGGATATGGAAGTAATATGAACACTTTCCTTCCAACTTATAAATGCTAGCTTACTACATTTAACACCATTTCCTCTGTGAGAGACCATTATCTCTTCACAGAGACCTAAGCTAACTGGGAGACTCTCAGCTATTTGGAAAAAGAGAGCATAGTTTAGAGACTCACTGTCTACTAAGTAATTTAACAAGTCAAAAATCCAGCAACAGATAATTAAATATTCTGAATAACAAAGGACCTTACTAGAGGATTAGAATATTGTAGTAGCTAAGGCCACCGGCCCAAGAGATAGAATGTTTATGTTCAAATCCCAGTTATATCGGCTACCAGATCCAGATATAATCCTGGGAAACTCATTTAAACTATTTGTGTCTCAATTTGATTATCTATAAAGAAAGGATGATAATAATAATACCTGTCTCAAGGAGTAAGACAATGTTGGCATATAGTTCACATGTTAGCAATATTTCTTCATATTAGAAGTGGCTCTCAGGTGTCAGTGGGAATTGATGTCTGTGTTTCTGAAGTGAAGCAGTTATATAATTTGTAGTAAAATGTAACAAAATGATCTACCTGTCTGAAATCTGTATTTCTTAGTTGTGCTTTCTTCAAATATCCTATCTTTGATCTCAAAATGTATCACCTCAAGAAAACTGAAGCTGCTCAGTATGGGGTGGGGCTTGAAAACTGAATTTCATCACACATATCACTTAGCCCAGCTCTTCTCTTTGCAACGCATATCTCCTGCTTTCCCTTCTTTAGGTTTTCCTTGACTTGTGCGTACAGTGACAACAGATAGTGGCATATTTTAGGAACTGAGAGTCAGAAGACCCAAGTTCTACTTTTACAGTGCATGGTTCCATCATCACTATAATTCTATCAGTGTATTTCCTTGTGACAAAATCTGATTGATAGGTCCCTGTCTTGGTTCATGAGTCTTTCTGAAGGCAGATGTAAAATTACTTTGAAAATGCGCAACAATAAATAAATAGAATAGATAAACTTGGGGAATCTATTTATTTAGTCATAGAGACTCAAACAATACAGGTTTGCTGACATAAAATGATATGTATAAAAATTGCATGGTATCAAGAAAATAGAATGAATTGTAAAATTTATCTTAAAATATATATAAAACAAAACCAAATTATTTTGGCTAAAATAGACAAAGTATATTAAAAAAGTTTTTTTAAAACTCACTTTTAAATGAACATCAAGAAGTATACCAATTCTTCAAATGATGACCAATTCTCTAGTAATGTATTCATCAATGAACAAATTCCAAAGGCTTTGGAAGCAAGGCAGGTTAAGAAAACAAAGTAGGAAAAAAAAAGGAATATATGGTGAGAAAAAAAGTAGGCTGCAAGCATACTGGAGTTTCTTAGCATTTGTCTTATGCATTCTTAACACTGAAACATACGTATTATTTCAACTTTATAGATAAAGAAGCAAGATCAGAGAAGTCCTCCAAATTGCCCATGGTTATAGAGTTAATTGCATGCAGTCTGGATTTGATCCCAGAAATCTTTAGAGGCAAATCCAGACCCTGTTCCATTCTATCATTTGAGGCCCTGGAATCTGCATAAAATAACTAACCTTGATAGAGTGAGTTATGTCTAAGAGATAAAGTACTTAAAAGGCCTTACGGGCTTTGTAAATAGTAAAACTAAATGTGAAAGAGTCAACAGTATCAGAGCAATAATTGACATCAGTGCTCCCAGGAATGGCCAGGCACGCCTGCAGTAGTGGGGTTTGTAACACATCTTGAAAGAGGGTAAAATAACAAAAGATCAATAGAGGTTTCAAGCATTTCCCACAAAGTTTAGAGTCGTAGAAGCAGGAAAGGTCAGAATGTCCAGGTTATGCTTACTTGATGATATATTAATTGAAGATTAATTGCAAATGAAAGTCAAAGCTATAACAATAACTTTGTTTATAGTTCTTCTGAATAGCCATCTCCAGAGACAGCAAAAATCAAGGATCCTACTTACATTATCAATATATTAGTTATTCCATCTAAAACCCCTATTCTTCTGCCTCAGTAAGTAAGTACTTGGGGCCTGAAATGGAAAAGATGCACTTATTCCTCATGAAACATACTGTGATGTTGAGATACACTCAACAGACACATCAGAAAGTCACTGGAGTTAGCAAATACTCCTTTTTTTTTCTTTCTTTCTTTTATTATTATTATACTTTAAGTTTTAGGGTACATGTGCAAATACTCTTGAAGGGATTTTTAAGGAGATACCACTGGATTTGAATTTGGAAGACTGGATACTAGCTTCCGCTGTAATAAATATACAATATGTTTGACTCTGGATAAGGCACTTAGCATCTCAGTTTTTCTAGCTTAAAATTAATATTAGTAATAATAATATTAGCTAATACTTATTCAGCATATACTTTATAGCAGGATACGGCAAACTAAGACCCAAAGGCTGAATTCGGCCCCCTACTTGTTTTTGCAAATAAAGTTTCATTGCAATATAACAACACCCAATAGGCAGATTGTCCATTGCTAATCTTGTGCTACAACAGCAGAACTGAATAGATGTTACAGAGATGATATCACCCACAAATCCCAAAGTATTACCCTCTGGCCCTTTACAAAACAATGTTTCCCAACCTCTGATCTACAACATATAATTCATTTATTCTCTCCAACAACACTATGAAGTAGCTACTGTTATTATCCATATTTTACAAATGAGGAAACTGAAGCACAGAGATGTTTAGTAACACAGCCAAAGTCACAAAGATATAGAGTGGAGGAGTTGGTAGTAACATGACCACAGTATTAAAACTTAGAAATGATACTATAATATGTGCGAAAGTACATTGTAAAGATGAGACTTATGAATTGGTTCTTGAGAGGCAGTGTGACCCCTAAAAATTCATTTTTGAAGCTACATAGATTGGTTTAAATCCCAGCTTCTCCAACTGTTTAATCCAAGTCCCCATGTTCTTATTTGTGAATTATGGAATTATGCTTACTTTGCATAATTTCGCTGTGAATTACAGCAAGCAAAAATAAGATACCCTATAAAGGATGGTGCCTAGTGAGTGATACGAAAAGGGCTTACTAATCTGGGTTTTCATGATGCCGTCTACCTCTATGACAATCGTTAACACTGTGATTTATTTCCTGGCCTAACTTCTTTTCTTCTTCACTAAACTGTGAGCTCCCGAGAGGGAAGTGGCCATGCTCATTGCCTTTGTGTCCCCTGATTCTTACACAGAGTTTGGCACAAAGTAGTAGTCAGTAAGAATTCATTGACTAGATGACCAGTTTCTAAAGCACAGAGGCAGTAGGTTTCATCACATTCATTCCGTGCTAAGCCACATTACAGAGGGAAAATGTTCTTATTACATTCTAATATTATGGGGATGTAAAGAATGGTGCTTATTTAGAGGGAAAATGTTCTTATTACATTCTAATATTATGGGGATGTAAAGAATGGTGCTTCATTTGTTAGTTCTGCATTATGGCTAAGCCTGAGATTTATTGCTGCATTGGGTAGTCAGCTTATTATAGTCACTTTTATTCCTTCTGGGTAGAATCAGTTAATCAAGATGAAACATGTGTCTATTATTGGATTCAAATATATGCCATATTATTTCTTAAAAGACACTCGTAAATCATCCAGAAATATGCCACCATTAAGAATGCTTAACTTGCCGAATTCTGACTGTTTTCATTGGGGAAGAAAATAAACTCATGCTAAAGGTTGTTGGATAGTTCTGTAATGCTTCCCCATGAAAATTTCTTAAAGCAGTTTCTCCTGTATCACCTAGGCTACTTAATTCACTTAAGAGTGACTCCTTTTTCTTATGCCATAAGACCTTAGACCAATGTGTGTTTTCTGGCCCACAAACAGATGTAAATGCTGGGTAGGTGTTCTTATTTGGGCCTCCGCCCACTTCCATCTGTGAGATGGGAGTCGTGATTCCTCCCTCACTGATTTCTTAGGAAGATGAATTGAACTTACAAAGGCAAGACATCTGGGAGAGGCCTGAAAAAAATCATAGATCACAACATCTGATGATTCTCTTTCATCATTTATCTTTTGTCATCAAGGATGATCACTAAGGTTTAATTAGTAAATTATACAGATTATTATTTTCAAGGGAATCAGACAAATGACAAAACAAACCAAGCCAACTAAAGGCCACTTTTAGGTTTTAACACACACACACACACACACACACACACACACACACACATATTCAACAGGTATATTCATTTCTATTACATATATCATTCTCAGCTCAGGTTGCTCATATTCAGATTCTCACTCTAATTACTAGTCATATGATATCAGTTGCTAGTGACCAAAAATATGTAATAAACACTCAGTAGGTGTTATATTTTGAGTTATTAATATTTAAAATATTACTGACTCTCTAGATCTGAGGGTTTTATCTTACATTTTTTCATTCTTTCTGTCCTTTTCTATTTTATTTCAAAAGTGTTTTATTTGCACCTTACATATATCAAGCACTGTGCTATGAACTGGAGATACACAAAGGCCTATATAATTTTTTATGTCAAGACATGAGAAAGTTGGTCACTCCAAATACATTTCAGACAAATGGAAAAGTGTAGAAAGTGAAGAAAATAAATGAGTGAATCATGATACAGGCTACTTAGTAGACAGAAGAATAAACAATCTTTTTAAAAAAAATGCGTAAGAGCCAGTAAATGAGATAGAGGAAGTAGAGGAAACAGTATAATAATTTTTCTGGCAGAATATAGGAAGGCTTCAAAATCCAGAGACTTTCAATCTGAGACTTGGAAGTTGAAGACATTTTGCCCAGATATGCAGACCTGAAGATAGAATTCTGAGAAGAGGCAAAAACATATGGAAAGTTCAAGATACGTGAGAAATAAATACTACCGTGTTTTTGAACAAGTAACTTGATATTTCTGTAAAGTATAGATTGAGCATTAGTACTAATTTGATGGGCAAGATCATTTTTGTCCAACAAAAGAATTTAAGACCTAATCTTGTTAATGGAGAGCTATTTAATGATTTTAGGCAGTGTTGTGGCATAACTGTATTTTTATGACAGAAAGATTATTTTAACAATAAGAAGGCAGAGCTATTTGGAGGTTTTAATAATAAAAACAGGGTGATCAGTGTGGAGATTGTTGTAGTCACCTACGTGAGAGTCAGTGGTGACCTGAAGGAAATAATGGTAAACAAAGAAGGAGATAGGTACCCATCAAATTATAAGTGTTTTTTAATTTAATTAACAAATATTAAAGAACTTGTAGCCTAATTGAATTCTGTGGATGATGAAAATAAAGCAAATAAAATGACTTTCTGTCTTCTCACTTCCCAAGTATAGCATGGTGTATGTAACCTGTTAAGCTCTTAAGTGAACTTGCAAATTCACTTATCTTAATAACCTACTATCTGTAAGTTTACCAGAGTGCCTAGCATAATTTAGTGATCAATAACTATTTATTGAATAAATAACTGGTGAAATTTGCAAAGCTAGTTAATGCAGGATGCAGAGTAGGTTATGGGAGTGAGATAATGATGTCAGTTCTGAAAATGAATGAAGTTCCCTTGGCTTCATGTTGTAGATGCCTAGCAAGTAATTCCATACAGATATGGAGCACTCCAGAGAGAACTGGACTACACCTATAGGGTCATTCACATATAAGTGATGGTGTAGTACACAGTTATAAAATAGACCACTTTTTTTAATGCTCAAATTCTGTTCCACTAACCTGCTCTTTATCCTCCTAATTTCTTTTAATTTCCTTTTTTGTGGCTTTGGATTATCCTCTTTACCTAAAGATCAATATTCATCTATTGTATATCATTGTACTCTCCAACTAAATAATCTTTTAGTGACAACTGGTCTCTTTATGGCCAGCCCCCAACAGAAATGGTTTTCAAATGAAATTATATACAAGGTGAATTTTCTGCACCCTATCCTTGTCATCAGTAACACAAAACACATGATACCCTTAAGGAATAAAATGAGTCTCATTAATTTTTAAGGATTTTAAATCTTAACTCTTCTGTTGTTATGTAAGACTAGCCAAAGAAATTTTCTTTAGAATTTAGAAAGTGAAAATGTAAAATAAAAAATGTTTTCTTACCATTGAGTTTGTTTTTTAATTGACATATAAAATTATATATAATTGCACAGATAAAATATAATTATATATATAATCTACACCATAATGTTTTGAAACGCATATACGTTGTAGAATGGCTACATCAAGCTAATCAATACATGCATTACCTTGCATAATTTTCACTTTTGTGGTGAGAAAACATAAGATCTTCTCTCAGAAATTTTTGCATCCTCAATATATCTAATTAAGGTAAAAATTAATGCTTCCTGCAATCATTTCTGATATACTTCTTTTTGGGAATAGTAGAGAACAATTAAATTAATCACTTCTTTTACTGCTTTAAGAACACATTCACTGTAATTCACCATTTCATTCAATGACAATTTATATTACATGTTAATTTTATAAGCAATGATAATTTTATTCTAACTAAACCAGTCAGACCTCCCTCCTATTTAAGCCCACCTTTATACATAGGACTCATCATTTTAAAATCGATGAAAATTATACTGAGGCAATTAAAATAGCAATAAAATATTTAGCACTTCTGAAAGTAATTCACAAATATTTATTCATTTTTATCATGAACTTTAACACTAGAGGTAACTTTGAGAGTTTAATGATTCCTTTGCCCAATTCATACACTTGGTAATTGTAAGACCTTGAACTCAAACAGACCCAAGTTCTATATTCTGTTCTTTTCATTCATCATGCAGCCTCTTAGTAGAGACAACTTGTCTATTGAAAATTCTGCCTGAGGATTATTAACTGGAAATACCATTTGGCTCCTCTGATCATATTTAATCACAAATTTAAATTCATGACTTATCTTTACTGTGTTGATATTCTTAAAACTTTTGATGAATGTGTCTAACTTCATTGCATTGATATAATTTGACATGAAGTACATATTGGAGTTTTAAAATCACCAAAGTGTAGCAGTATTTCAGTAAGAAATTGAGAAAAGTTTGAGAGAAACTGCCATTGATGTGCAATACTAAGTAATGTTGGGTGCCAAAAAAAAAAAAAAATCCTGAATTGGCCTCAGGAAAGGACAGTTTATTTAAAAATCTGTTCTTATTTTAGAAAAACATGGAAGTGCTCAGGAGAGTTTCATTTTCCACTGCCTAATTTTTGCCCTTTCATTTAAAATCTATTAATTTTAAAAATAATGTCTAAAACTTGATTGAGTCATGAAAAATTAAAAGTCTTCTGCAAAAATAAAGCCTCGTAAACTTGGTTTTTCAAATTGCAGATATATAACCGTAGTGTCCTGAACTAAGGATTATGCCTCATATATTTCTATCTCAACCACAGTAGCACTACAGCAACTGGAAATTACTACACATTAGCAAATGGTCAATGAAATAATGTTATACTACTTCCAGGTTTTTGGAGCAACTACTTTCCCATTCTACCTCCTACATACACATTCACACCCAAACACAACAGACAATAGTACCTAGTCTCATGAATGAAAGCCAATGCATTGCACACACACATCCAAAAGCTCATATCCAGTCCAGCTAGATGGAAACCTTCCATTCAGAGATAAGAATGCCATGATGGAGGTATACAGAGAAAACAGGGAACACCTATAAATAAGGGCAGCCACCAATCTCATGCTAATGTAGCAAAATATGCTTGATCAAGACTAAGAAAAAAACCCAGAATGCACTTGGGCTGTTTTAGTGTTATGGAATGACCACATGCGATTTTCAAAAAAAGCATCACTTTCAAGAAAAACAGTCAAGGAGGAGTTAGAGCAAGATGGCTAAATAGAAACCTCCAGTGATCGGCCCCTCCCACCACTCACCCCCAACAGAAACACCGATTAAACAACTATTCACACAAGAAATCACCTTCATAAGAACAAAAAATCAGGTAAACGATAACTACCTGGTTTTCACATCATATAAGCAAAGAGGCACCGAAGAGGGTAGAAAAGACAGTCTTGAATTACCTCCATCCCCACTCTCCCTTCCCTCTGCAGTGGCCTCATGGCTGAAAGAGAGAATCTGTGTGCTTTGGGGGGTGACAGTGCAGTGATTGTGAGGTGTTGCATTGGAACCTAATGTTGCCGGCACAGTGGAAAACAAATATGGGGCAGAATTCAAATGGCGCCCATGGAGGGAGCATTTAGACAAGCTCTAGCCAGAGGGGACTCAGCTATCCCAGCAGTCAGAAAGTAAATTCTGGCTAGTCCCACCACTGCAGGCTAAAGTGCCCTGCAGTCCCAAATAAACTTGAAAGGCAGCATAGGCCACAAAGACTGAAATTGCTGGGCAAGTCCTGTTGCTGTGCTGGGCTCAGAGCCAGTGAGCTTGGGGTGCACATGATCCAGTAAAATTCCAGCTGGGGTGGCTAAGGGAGTGCCTGCATCAACTTTTCCCCAACTTCAGGCAACATAGCTTGCAGCTTCAGCAGAGACTTTTTTTTCTTGAGTAAAGGAGAGAAGATAGTAAAGAGAACTTTGTCTTGCAATTTGGACACCAGTTCAGCCATAGGAAAATAAACCACCAAGTAGAGTCCTGAAGCCACATTCCAGGCACTAGATACATAGAGCAATGGAACAGAATAGAGAACCCAGAAACAAATCCATACTTCTACAAGGAACTCATTTTCAATAAAGTTGACAAGAGCATACATTGGGGTGGAAAAGCTATCCATATGTGGAAGAATAAAACTAGATCCCTATCCTTGCTATGTACAAAAATCAAATAAAAATAGACTAGTGACTTAAATCTAAGACCTCAAGTTATGAAACTACTAAAAGAAAACATAAGGGAAATTCTCTAAGACATTAGTCTGGGTAATGATTTATTAAGTAATATCCCACAAGCACAGGCAACCAAAACAAAAATGGGCAAATGGAATCACATCAAGTTAAAAAGCTACACAGCAAAGGAAACAACGAAGTAAAAAGACAACCAAAGAATGAGAGAAAATATTTGCAAACTCTCCATCTGATAAGGTCTTTATGCCCAGATTATATAAGGAGCTCAAACAACTCTATAGAATAAAATCTAATAATCCAATTTAAAAAATGGGCAAAATACCTAAAGAGACATTTCTCAAAAGACAAAGAAATGGCAAACAGATTTAGGAAAAGGTGCTCAACATCACTAATCATCAGAGAAATGCAAATCAAAACTATAATGACATATTGTCTTACTCCAGTTAAAATAGCTTTTATCCAAAAGACAGGCAATAATAAATGCTGGTGAGGATGTGAAGAAAAGAGGACCCTCGTACACTTTTGATAAGAATGTACATTAGTACAGCCACTAGGGAGAACAGTATAGAGGCTCCTCTGAAAATGGAAAATCAAACTACCGTAGGATCCTGTAATCCCACTGTTAGGTATAAAACCAAAAGTAAGAAAATTAGTATATCAAGGAGGTATCTGCACTCCCATGTTTATTGCAGCACTATTCACCATAGCCAAAATTTAGAAGCAACTTAGGTGCCCTTCAGCAGATGAACAAATAAAGAAAATGTGGTACCCAATGAAGTACTATTCAGCCATAAAAAAAGAATGAGATCCTGTGACTTGCAACACCATGGATTGAACTGGAGGGCGTTGTGTTAAATGAAACGTGCCAGGCACAGAAAGACAAACTTCATATGTTCTCACTCATTTCTGTGAACTAAAAATTAAAACAACTGAACTCATGAATATAGAGAGTAAAATGATGGTTTACCAGAGACTGGGAAAGATAGCGGTGTGTGGGGGGGAAATGCAGATGGCAAATGTGTACAAAATTATAGTTAGATAGAATGAATAAGATTTAGTATTTGATAGCACAACAGGGTGACTACAGTCAAATATTATTGTGTGTTTAAAAATAACTAAAAGAATATAATTGGAATGTGTGTAACACAAAGAAATTATAAATGTTTGAGGTGATGGATAACCCATTTACACAGAGGTGATTCTTACACATTGTATACCTGTATCACAATATCTCATTCACCACATAAATATATACATGTACTATGTACTCATACAGACTAAAAATTAAAAAAGAAAGACAGTCACTGTTAATAAGGGATAAATTCTCATAATTTTTTACTCAAGAAAGAAAGAAGATGAATGGCTAAAAGTTGATGTTATGGGCAGAAGAGGAAAATGAAAGCGAGAAAGTGAGAATGACATACAATAGAAATGTTCAAACCTGAATGATTGTCTTCATCTCTCTAGATAGTGCTTTCTTCAACTGCAGTGCACTTTTCAGAACTATTCCTGATCAACTTACCTGTGAACTATGATTTTGCTAAAGTTAGACATTATTTTGGCATACTGTTAGGATAAGATACTTCAGAATATAGAAAGACCTATTATGATAGAATAATATTCATCATAAGAATTTGACATGAAAACCTGTGTGGTAAGAAATTTAACCTTGCCTCAAAAGAATTTGGATTTTGCTCTTGGCTCCTGGAAGATAATCTTTGTTTGCCTGAGGGTCTTGGAGTAGCCAGACAGTAACTGTGATATAGAACTGGAATTGACCATACTTTAGGGTAAGGAATAGAAATGCCAGAAATACCAAAAATATGATTAGGGTGCGGGCTTTGAAGAATAAACTATCAACTGATCTAAAGACTGAGATCAACCATATGTACATCAGTCAGTCAACCAATCAGTCAATAATGCCTACATAATGAAGTCACAATAAAAACTATAAACTCAACATTCAAGTGAGTGTCCTTGGTTGATAATACTCTGTGAGTTTTGTCACACATAGTTACCAGCATGGTAGCAGGGAGAGAACCTCAGAAGTTCAGTGCCTAGCATGTCTCTTGGACTCTGCCCCGTGTGTCTCTTCCATTGACCGGTTTTATTTCTGTATCATTTCCCTGCAATAAGCTGTATCTATGAAATAACAGCTTTCAGTGAATTCTTTGAGTCTTTCTAGTAAATTTTCAGACCTAAGAGTAGTTTTGGAAATCCCTAGAATTTATACTTGGTGTCAGAATGAGCATGGTCTCATGCAGATTACTATGGTCCCTTTAAATCTGATGGTTGTTTAATTATCACAGTTGGTCTACAGTTTTTCAGGACCACAGAAGAAAGAGCTATCTTTGAGTTCATTTCTATTCGAATAAACAATTTCTTAGCACCTACTACCAGAAGTTATAAGACTATATGTCACAGGTAATATAAAGGAGAAAAAATACAAGTAGCAGCTCTCTAGGGTCTCAGTCTAGTGAAAGAGGCAGGCATACACTGCAATTTTAATGCAAGATGTAACGTAGCGTGATGTGTTGAAACAGAAAAACAGAGAGAGAAAGAAAAAAAAAAGCAGAGCCTCACATCAGGGAGCTGGTTTGGCACTGACATCCAGACATCAGTGTTGCCAGAATCTGGCCTGGCGCTCTCAGCTGGGTCACATTTTCCTTATGTTGTACATGGATAATGTAATTTCATAAAACAGCAACATCAAACAAGGCCACCCTGTGACGTGATAGAACAAAACAAAACAGACCATTCTGTAATCATTTTTGATAAATGCCAAAGCATTACCCTAAACTCCCTAATGATCAAACATTTCCTTTCATGGCTAATATGAGCAACCAAAGCTGGCTTTTTGTTGTTGTTGTAGTTGTTATTAATATAAACATGTTCATTTATTTCTTCTGGTTTTGAAGACACAGGATTCAAAACAGAAGCCACCTATGCAATCGTGTGGGTGTGTGTATACAGACACACACATACACACACATGCACATACATATTGTACTGCCATAATTTTGTTAAATGTTGGTTTTTTAAAAATAATTTCAACTTTTATTATAAATTCAAGGGTACATGCGCAGGTTTTTTACGTAGGTATCTGTGTAATGCTGACATTTGGGGTATGAATCTTGTCACCCACGTAGTGAGCACAGAACTGGGTACATGGTTTTTAACCCAAGCTCTCCTCCTTTCTGCCCCCATCTAGTAGTCCACAGTGTTGCTTTCTCCCATCTTTATGTCCATGTGTACTCAATGTTTAGCTTCCACTTACAAGTGACACCATGTGGCATTTGGCTTTCTATTTCTGCTTTAATTAGCTTAGGATTATGGCCTCTAGCTGCATCCATATGGCTGCAAAATACATGATTTTATTCTTTTTCTGGCTGCATAGTATTCTGTGGTATATACATAACCACTTTTTCTATATCCAATCCACCACTGATGACCACTTGAGTCAATTCTGTCTTTGTTATTGTGAATATTACTATGATAAACATGGAAGTTCATGTGTCTTTTGGGTAGAGCAATTTATTTCCCTTTGGGTATGTACCCAGTAATAGAGTTGATGAGTCAAATGGTATCTGTTTTAAGTTCTTTTTGAAACCTCCAAACTGCTTTCCATAGTGGCTGAGCTAATTTACATTCCCATGAAAAGCACATGTGTTTCATTTTCTCTGCAGCCTCTCCAGCATCTATTACATTTTGCCTTTTTAGTAATAGCCATTCTGACTGGTGTGAGATGATATCTCATTGTGGTTATGACTTGCATTTTGTTGACAGATTTGATACTATTCCTATCAAACTACAATGTCATTTTTCACATAATTAGAAAAAGACCATTCTAAAATTCTTATAGAGCCAAAAAGGAGCCTGAAGAGCTAAAGCAATCCTAAGAAAAACAAACAAAGACAGAGGCATCAAACTACTTGACTTCAAACTATACTACAAGGATACAGTAACCAAAACTGCATAGTACTGGTATAAAAACAGACACATAGACCAATGAAACAGTAGAAAACCTGGAAATAAAGCTGTACACTTGCAACTATCTGGATTTTTGACAATACTAACAAAAGCAAGCAATAGGGGAAGGAGTTTCTATTCAATAAATATGCGGGGATAACAGGCTAGCCATATGCAGAGGAATGAAACTGGACCCCTACCTTTCAGCATATACAAAAATTAACTCAAGATGGATTAAAGATTTAAATGTAAGTTCTGAAACTATAACATTCTTAGAGACAACATAGGAAATACCCTTCTCAACATTGGCCTTGGCAAGGAATACTTGGCTAAGTCCCCCAAAGCAAATTGCAACAAAAACAAAAATTGACAAGTATGACCTAATTAAATTAAGGAGCTTCTGCACAGCAATTATATATATATTATATATAAATATATATTATATATATTATATATAATATATATTATATATATATTATATAAATATATATTATATATATTATATATATTATATATAAATATATATATTATATATAAAATATATAATATATATTATATATAAATAATATAATATATTTATATATAATATATATAATATATATATAATATATATAATATATATAATATATATTATATATAATATATATATAATATATATATTATATATTTTATATAAATATATATATTATATATATAGAGAGAGAGAGAGAGAAAGAGAGAGAGAGAGAGACAACCTACAGAATGGGAGAAAATATTTGCAAACTGTGCATCCCACCAAGGTCAATATTCTGAATTTATAAGGAACTTAAAGAAATCAACAAGCAAAAACCAAAGAACGCCATTAAAAATAGGCAAAGGACATAAGAGATTCTTCTCAAAAGAAGACATACAAGTGACCAAAAAAACAATAAAAAATTTACAAAATTACTAATGATTGTAAAAAATACTGCTGCTTTATAAAACATGTATAGCTTTTGATCTGTCTTGTTCCTTTTGCCATTTACATAAGATTATTATAGATGTGGAAGCACAAAAACCCTGGGCTTCTAGAGCATACTTAAGAGCAAAACTCTCTTTTTGTTAAACTCTCTCAAAGACCATCTAAAGCTTTCCCCACACCTTTAGTAAGTATTTATTTATTTTTTCTTTTTTCTGAGAAACCTCAAGTTTCCAATGGTGTATTCTCTCCCTCATTGCAACAAGTCAATAAACTCACCTTAGTTTGACTGTATCTGTGTTTCTGGAAATCTTTGACTAAGGGACATCAACAAAGCTGTGGTATGTGCATAAGTTTGAAGGAAGGAGATACTAAAGGAAACATGACCATCCCTTTTAATACTAGTACTGTGGCACTTGTGCTTCTTGTTACTGGATAAGGGGACTTCATAAAGTTCACATAGCGGCCAGTGACTGAAATAAGATTATAAATGTGTATGTGTGTTGTGTGTATGTGTGTGTGGTGTGTGTGTGTTTTAATCACCCAAAGCAATGATATATCTATTACAACATTCTGTTTTTGTTTTTATTTTCCTTATAATTTAGATAATACAACTGAGAAATAAAATAAAATTTAAATTAACGTAACTTAAAATGCTGTGATGTTCATTAATTAAATATGTGATAAAAGTGAAATTGAAAAAACCCTAAGGCTTCATGATTACAAAGCAGTAATTAAAGACTATTGATGTTCTTCAATCAGAATATCAAATCTGAAAGGACAGCTTACATGAGCTTTGGTATAGTCCTATTTAAAGACATGCAGTCACTTCATCCTACGGATCCAGACCGTGCAATTTTATATTTCTCAAAATTAAAATTGTGTGTGTGTGTGTTTGTGTGTGTATATATATATATATATGTAATGTATACACACATAACGTACGAACATACGTATGTGTATATATCCACATAAGCATATATAGCTTTATATATATATATAAAATAGCCCATATGTGTATTTCTAATTTATTAAAAGAACATTATTTTTAATAATTTTGTAATTCTATTACTATGTACCCATTATCAAAATAAACCAAACAAAAAATATTTTAAAGGACTATACTCATGTTTCTCAAATGTGGTTCTATTAATGTATATTGAATGAATACATTCAGTTAAATATATATTAATTATACATTATATTTTGCAATAATTAATATACCTGAATTATACATTGTCTTTAATGTATAATTAAATGTATAGTATTGCAGGAGAGTCAATAATCAAAGAAAGAAAGAAAATGCTAGGTCCTTGAACTCAGTATTTCTCAGAGCCTTCAGTTTACTCAGGTTCATTGTGAATATACGGCAGGAATGCAAGGCAATGTGCTTTCAAAAATTGTCTAACAATTCTTCTTGTATTCCGTCTCCCCACTCACTTCCTGTTATGGGATTTGGTGTGGTACTAGCATTTTACAGGAAGAGACTGAAGCGCAATGACTACTTTTTTTCATTCATTTGTCTGTTTTGTAAAGTTTTTTTTTGTCATCTACTAATAGTTTCTGAGTGTTTATTATGCTTGGCTCTGTGGTGGAGAACGGGAAGCAGCGCTAGTGGGCAAACAAAATTGAAGTGCACAATGTTTCTGACTTGTAGGATTTCACAATCTGATTGGGCTAAACACATGAACAAAATGATTATTCATAATGTTACATACTTTCTCAGAATACACAGTTGCTATGTGGGTGAAAAGGAACAAACTGACATTATTGTGAGGATGATTAAAAAATATTGACCTGGGTTTTGAAGAGAGAAAAAGAAGGGACATGAGAACAGTTTAAGGTGGAGAGAAATGTCCGAGAATCATAGGAATGGGTGTCTTGTGTGTAGGGTAAAAAGGGAGAGGGTGAAAAGGGAGGAAAAGTGGTTTGCAGAATTCAGTGAAGAATAGTTTGGATAATTTATTGCTGGTGATAAACGAAATTGAGCTTATTATACAAAAATACACAAACTTTAAAAACACGATAAATATAATTCCACTCCTTATAAAATCTGCAGTTATATAAATTGGTATACTAGTTTTGCAATTTTTTGTAGGTTTGTCCTTAAAGTTTTCTTGTTTTGTTTGTTGGTTTTTGTTTCTAAGGAAGTGGTTATGATATTGAATTATCTGTTTCTCTCCAACAAATTTACCCTTGCCTATGACTGTGAAGCCTTTCAGTATGAGGAATCATGAACTATTCAATTCTGTAGATATAGTGCCCGTTACAGCATTATAAGTAGTAATAAGTAAATATGTTCTGAAGGAAAGAATATATACATTGCTACTGGAATTTAATCTTTCAAGAAGACTAATAATCAGGAAGATAAAATATTACAATGGTGCAACTCAATAACAGAAATAGCCATAATTTTGAATGCTAGTTTTATATAAGGTTGTGCATTTGAAAAAATTAGTTTATATGTGTTTACTCCTCAAAACATACTTATGATAACGGCGTAATGATTATCCTCATTTGTTGATGAGGGAACTGTAGCACAAAATTGTTGAATAGCTCACTTGACTTGAAATTGATAGGACTTTCATCTGAAGACCCTTTGGTTTCAGCGTCTAGGCAATTCACTACTATGCATTCCATCATTGTTTGCATTAAGAGACACAGAGGAATTTAAATAGGAAGAAAGTGTGGATGTAAGAAAATAACTAATGAGAGCAGCAGGCGGCAACCAAATGTCTAGGCAGATAGAGGCGGGTCTCCTCTGTAACCCCACCTTCGAGCCAAAGACAGTTTAAAGCCTGAAAGCAATGCTACAGGTTAAGTCCTTGGATGGGATTGAGAACTTGTCTTCCCGATCGGAGCACTTTCCTCTGATTGGTCCCCACCCTTCGCTTATTTTACATATAGCTACCCTTTCCGAATTGGTTTTTCTACACTGTCGTGCCCACCTTTGAGTGGTATCTTTTATCTTTGCGCTAATCTTTTTTGCATACTCACAAACCAATCAGCATGCACTCCCCATTCTGGGTCCATAAAAGGCCTTGGACCCAGCCACACAGGGAACTTTCCCACCTTTAGTTAGGGGAACCACCCTCTGTGTCCCCTCTCTGCTGAGAGCTGTTCCTTCACTCAACAAAATTCTTCTCCCCCCTCCTCACCCTTCAATGTCCAGCATATCCTCATTCTTCTTGGGCAGGGTGCAAAAGCTCAGGAACCACTGAACGTGGGTACAAGCTATCACACAGGCGAGCTGGGGCATTCAGCGTGACAGAGCAAGGCCCGGGCGGGGCATCATAGATCGAGGGGCCCTGGCTTGCAAAGTGACTGAGAAGAAAAATCCTACAACCCTAAGGAAATATAGAAAGCATACTATGAAAGTAGGGTTAATAGGATTTAAATCCAGTGAAATGACTTAAAAAGAAACACTTTGAAAAGGAGTACATGGTGTATGGTTTGAAATTTTTCATTTAAAAATATATCTTTGTCACCCATTGCATACTGGGCACTTGGCTAGATGTTGAAGTCTACCTTTGAATCAGAAGGCCTCTGAGTAAGTGAGGTGGCTCAAAGAGTGAAATTATACCATGTAAATAGAAAAGGAAAAATACAGAGAGAAGGACAAGCTTACTATTGAATCCATTATAATTTTTTGACTCACAGCAAAAAACCTTTTCAGTTTTTTCTTCAGAAAAGCTTTGATTTTATTTACCTCCTAATACTAATGCCGTTAGTAATTTCCAAGAATTAAACAATCCCACTGCATGATGCAATTTACATATAGTATCTATTTAATTCACAGAACACCTTAGGATATAGGTTATCAGGAAATAAACATGATTTAGACATTACAAAATCTTACTAAGACTATGCTTGTATAGAAAACAGCTAAGAACTGTCAGACTTAAAATCTCTGTTCTTAATTTATGATCCTTAGCTTAAAAATATATGATTCATTAAAATCTATCTTTCCATAAAAAATTAACATTGATAATTTAGATGTCACCATTCAATTCAAGGTTTAGTTGATGATGGGCATCTGAAATCGGGTAGAATTATGATGGAAGAGATAAATATAACTCTCCTTTGCTGGCAATATTATGAAAAAAGTTCATTTCTTCACAGCATTCTCTTAGATCCTAAATAAATCTAACTATTTCACAGTAAAAAAAAATACTTTTGAAGTCTAGGAGCATTTAATAAAATTTCAATGCCATTCCACTAATTTCAATGCCACATTATTTGGCCTATATTAATCAAAAATTTAAAGGAAAATGGATCAAATGCAGTTGAGAATTATTGTAAATCATAGAAAGTTATAATAAATGGCAAAGGCCTAATAGGTCACCTAACCCAACTGAATAGTGCAGGCGGATGAGAAAGAAAAGTTACACAGGGAATTAGTAACTCTTCATTGTCTTGACTTCCATTAGATTGAAAAATAAGCACTAGATAATGGCCTCACTTCATATTGCTGTGCCTAGGTGTCACTAGTAATGTGGCTAAGCTTTTCTTTGTTTTATTTTAAATTGTGAAGATGATAAAGCTCAAAGAACACAATACTAGAAATAAGAAATAGAACACTCTTTTCAGTCTTATTCCTGATACTAACTTTCTATGTATGATGAGTAAATTGGTTAGACCCTTGCCATAGGTAGTGTGTCTGGAAAAGCAAAGAGAAGAATGTTACATAGCAGCTTTTTGTCGGTAAATAATTGTCCTATTTATTCGTCCTCCTTCAAGGGAAGACTATTAAGGAGAATATTGCAATAAACCAGTCAAGCAAGAGAAATAGGTAGTAGTGGTATTGATGGTGAGAAATGATCAGATTCTAGATGATGACCACAAGATATTTAGTTTGAACAAAGAGTAGGATGGACTTAGTATTTTCTGAGATGAGAAAACATGAAAAAAAATGGCTTTGGAGTGAGGGAAGGAATCGAGAGTTTAGTTTCGAATACAGTTGTTTTGAAAGGTCTCTTATATATCTAAGTAGAAATGTTCAGTAAGCAGTAAGCATATGTGCCTAGAGTGACATAATTCCAAGATTATAGAGAAATCAAAATAATAATTGTGGCATTTATTTACTCACATTATAAAATATGACATAATTTAATTGACTCAACTAGATTAAATAAGTGTAGTAAGTATAATAAAATTATGAAAATATAAAAATTATAAAGATATATGGCCAAAAAAATTTTGGATAAAAAAGTTCTTAGAGTGATTTTTTTTCTTATTTCCATAACATAACACTTTGATAATTTAAAAGCAAAAATTATGCCTTACCTAGAGCACTACAATTTTCCCCTAATCAAAATCTCCTTCCTATTTGTTTCTCCCCAGATGTAATCTATAATCAAGGTGGAAACAAAAGTGATAAAAGGAAGAAAAAATCTGATCATGCCTTCTCCAGACCAACAATTCACACATTACTCTCAGTCAAAACCTTCAACTTCTTTTATATCAAATCCAATACCTTTTAGGTACTCAAAACTCCTTAATCTGTTTCCTCATTCTCACTACTTTCATTCAGCACACCTCCCTACCTCACACTGGTCAACTCTGGTTTTGTTGGTTTCTTCATTTGGTGCATCAAAAACCATCTCCCTTCTGAAGGACCTTGAACCCCAGGTTTTCTGTGGGCTTCTCCTGCATAATTCCTCTACACTCCTGCCAACTTTTAAGTCTTTCAAATGCCACTCCCTCTTAGTACTTTTTTCACTACTTGCTAAGATATTGTTCACCCTTAAATTGCAAGCTCTGGTTTTACTTTGGACTCTTATTTTATAAATCTTATTAGAATTACAGCTAAATAATTACTTACGTAATTATCTGCATAAATACGATTTGCCCTGTGAGATGGACAGGTCCATGAGGGCTGGATCTGTATCTAATTCACTAGTGTCCATGCAGCACTTAGTAGAGTGCTTTGAAGATAATAGTGCCCAATAGTGTGAAATCCACACAAGAGACAAAAGGAGAAACCAACAACCATTCCCATGTAATGTCAATAATTGATTAAAGAGGAGGGATTAAAGAGATAAGACCCAGGTTTTGAGCTTCCAGATGTCTGTCTAAGGAAGACAATAGGGATATGGGTGGATGAGTCCATTGCATTTATTGAAATTGCCCTGAGAATGATAGTGATCCTTCCAGAGAATGAACAGTGACAACACTCACATTGCATTTGGATGTTTCTGCTGGTCCTTATTTGGTTTGAAGTTTTAGAAAGCATGTACATTTGATTTTACTAAAGCTGCTTCATAAGATGTATTTAGGGAGAAACAAATGTATTAAAATAGTTTGGTGCAATGATTATAGGCTTCAGAGTCACGGTTTTGTTCCCGTCAGTTTCATTAATTGGCAGATACTGGTGCAGTCATAATTAGGTGATCTCAAATTCATCTTTTTTATGTGCAAAGTGAACATAACCATTAACCGGATTTTTTATGTTCTTTCTTTTTCTTTTTACTTTAATTTAATTTTATGTTCTGGGATACATGTGTAGGACATGCAGGTTTGCTACATAAGTAAACATGTGCCGTGGTGGTTTGTTGTACCTAGCAACCCATTACCAAGGTATTAAGCCCCGCATGCATTAGCTATTTATCCTGATGCATTCCCTCCCCAGATCATGTTCTTTCAAAATTAAAACCCCATAATTTGAATTGTTTCCATCTCTAGTCTAGTCAACCTTGAAAATCTAGAGTTTTGTATATTAATGCTCTTCTTTTTGGATTAAGTTTTAATTATATTCATTTCTAAATTTTTCGGATAAAAATCTGGATATAAATATCTAAATAAAAGAATATAAATCTGCTGATTTTTCTGTGTTAGTATAAAAGGTCCATAGCTATGACTTGATGGATAGAATGATTCATTAATTAAACTTACAAAGAATTCAAGAAGTTTTTGTTAAAATTGTGTTACAATCTATTAGTGTTTGAATCCATTCCATAGACTCATTAATATTGCTATTCATTTAAAATGGAAATTAATACAACTAAATTAGATTAAATTAATGACTCAAAGATAATTTAATTACTTTGAATTTTACAAAAATAAAAAGAAGAGGAAGATATAGATAAGCCATATGAAATTATGAGAACAATTAGGACATTTCACAGCTTGTCAAAGCAAAAATTGCACTGAACAAAGTGGACAAAGTAGCGAGAAAGTTTCAGAGAGAGAATGCTAGAGTGAACCACGTAATTCTCTAATTTAAAATGGAAACACTCATTCTCCCAGCTTCTGGGAATGTTGGTTACATAACAGCTGTCAGCTAAAGCCTTCTCTGGGAATTGTCTTCTACCCTAGATACCACCTCACCCAAGATCAAGGTCCTTTCCTGAGAACATACTAAAAACACTGACTAGTTCATGGTGGTGGAGGGCAGGGGGTAGTACAAAGTAACAGCCACTTGCTTAAAATGGGACAGTTTTCAAGGTCAATCACAGCTCCAGGGTTCCTATGGGATCAGCTACAGTCTGTACTGCAAATGCCTCACAGTTCAACTTATATCTGATTAATCCTACTTCTTTGCTCCTTAACAATAAACCTCCATTATAGCAATTTCAAAATCAGTCTGTTTCCCAGGAAACCGAACCTACGGTAGTTGGTTCCAGAATTTATCTGAGGAAACAGTGTCAAAAATAGTATTTTAGAGCTGATCTCTCACTGGCATTGAGGATCCCTTAACTGCTGGTAGGAGAAGCGTTGACAATCCCTGGTACATTATAGCACTGCAATTGTTAGTTAAAACCAGTGATGAATGAGGACACACTGGCTAGAGCAATATCTCAGGGATTTGAGAGATTAGGATTAAGTACTAATCATAAGGAGAATGGAATTTGATGGCAATTACTGAGTCCTATTAATGCACTTAAAAAAGACAAGACAAAACTGAAAGCATATTTAATAGTTAAAGGCAAAGTGGGAAAGTCAAAGGACTTCTTTAGCAGAATATAGACAGAGCTATATGTGATGTCAGAGAGCAAGGAAAGCTGATGATGAGGGACAGGCTAATTATATGAGTAGCAGAGTTCCAGAGAAGGTTGGGTACTGTCTTGTGCAATGCCAAGTTTAGGGCCCTAGTTGGGAAGAGATGAATTGAGACTTTAAATTAGCAAAACTGGGTTGAGGCCAGGAGCGGTGGCTCACGCCTGTAATCCCAGCACTTTGGGAGGCCAAGGCAGGCGGATTGCCTGAGGTCAGGAGTTCGAGACAAGGCTGGCCAATGTAGTGAGACCCTGTCTCTACTAAAAACACAAAAATCAGCTGGGCGTGGTGGCGGGCACCTGTAATCCCAGCTACTTGGAAGGTTGAGGCAGGAGAATTTCTTGAACCTGGGAGATGGAAGTTGCAGTGAGCCGAGATAACACCACTGCACTCCAGCCTGGGCAACAGAGTGAGACTCAGTCTCAAAACAAAAAACAAAAAACTGGGTTGATAAACTCGAAATCATTGCAAACTGAGATCCCTCTAAATCCTCTTGACCTGGCCTACACCTTCCTGTTAGACGGCTACAACTCACCCATTTGATGAAGATGTTGAAAAGGCCACTACAATGTGACTCAACACATGACCCCATCGTGATCCTCTTCTGGCTACTAGATCCGTAACAATGATTAAGTTACAACATAATCAGACCAGGCTTCTGCTAAGTCTGCTTAAAAAGAAAAAATTACATTGCAAGGAGCTGTGGGACCTAGAAAAATTGTATTGGAAAGAGCTGGAAGAGGGCTGATGCCTGAGGATACTGGATCCAAGGTCGTTTCACTTGATGGTAAAATGTGAAGAATGCAGAATTTACTAATAGTATATGAAAAGGAAAACCTTCACACCTCATCTATTTCTTAATGCATTTTTGTAAACAAGTACAATTTCTAGGAAGCTCTTCTAACCAGTCCTATTGTAAGCTCTCCATAGGGTTGACCAACTCAACAATGATCTTCAAGTAAAGTTGTGGGGAGTTTTTTGCTTTTGTTATTGTTGTTGTTTTTGTAGAGATAGTGTCTCCTTATGTTTCCCAGGCTGGTCTTGAACTTCTGGGCTCAAGTCATGCTCCTGCCTCAGCCTCCAAAAACGTTATAATCATAGCCGCAAGCTATCACATTCAGCCCTCAAGTAAATTTCTTTAACAAAAAAGTTGTTTTAAAAATTTATTCACACAGCTGTGATCACCAATGCTTTATCGGAAAAAAGATAAGTAAGGTGATCAAGACATTGCATAGTTAAGTTAAATTTCATGTTAAACCCTCTCACAAATCATTGTAGTAAACGGCTGGATCTCAGTGATTTCCATGCAGAAAATTTTGCAGTGACTGAATGATTTTGAAATATGCAACTTTAGAGCTACAGAGCTGTCAGAGACAGGTATGGCATCAGGGAGTGTAATCAGAAACATAACGTTATTCCCTCTGCAAACCCAGAGATGAGCCAGGCTCTTAATGACTGATTTATGCCATTCATTATCAATCTTTGCTCATTTAAAAACCAGAATGCCAAATGGTTGACATTTAGTAATGCACCTAGCTAGGAACAAAAACATCTCATCATATCATTTCTGCCAAAAGCACTCATTGCTTTCCAACAACCTTAGTATAAAACCCCAAGTCTTGATATAAAACCCCATAAGCCCTCGCATAATCAGCTTCCTATCTATCACTCCAGTTTTGTTTTCTCCATTTTCAGATCACCTTCACTACACAGCCTCAGTGAACACCTTGTTCAGAGTAAGCCATAGTCTCTCTTACCTTTCTTATTTTTCAAATGCTGCTTATTGTCTTAAATTCATGGCCTTGGTTCATGTCCCCATCCGCTGCAGATCTACACACATGCATATTTTGTCCAGTTTTCTTGTACTTGTTCTTGATACAGACACCTTCTCTTCTCAGAAACCTACCATAATTAAAACTTAGTTCCTTTTTCAATGAACAAGCATAGTGCTCTGTATTCGATAAGGGAAGTGACATTTTACAGAAAACTTATCCTGTGAAGGCAAGTGACATGAACAAGTCTTTCTGTCACTACACTCTTCTTAGCAGGGACTATGTCATATTTATCTCTGGGACTCAAGGTCTCAAGGGTGAAGGGAAGGGCCTCACAGAAAAAATAATCATAAATAAGATAATCAATAAATGGAAGCCAGCATTGTTCATTTGATTAGTTCACTCCCTTTTGGTATGGTGGTCCAACTAATAGTTTAAAAGTCAATCAAAAGTCTTAAAATGAATGTGCTCAAGAAGTTAGGCAGGGTAATAAATTCCTTTCTTCTATTTTACTGAAAATTTTACCAAGGTATTGTGACCATGTTTAATAAAAGATTAAAAAATGATTAATCAGCTTCTTCCTCTGCCAATAACCCTCAAATAAGCTCATGCGGTACAGCATGGGGGATGACGGATGTGTCAATCAATTTGATTTTGCTAATCATTATATAATATATATGTATATCCACTTATCACATCATACTCCTCAAATATATATAATTCTTATCTTTCAATGAAATATTTTAAAATTATAAAGAGAGGGGTCTGATAGAATTGACTAAGCTGGTCTCTATGCAACAGGGCATAGTTATTCTCATGAAGGCTTCACAGTTTGCCAAAGTGTGGCATTTTTCAGTTTTTATATTTCAGATTCGTATGAAATAGTCCATATTTAAGTTAGCAAAGCCTAACTCACAAGTACAGTGTAGAAGCTTAAAAGTACACTTTATTAGTGTACATAAGGCTTCACTCAATCAAAATATTCTGTTTAAGAAATGAAGAGCAAGGCATGGTGGCTCATGTCTGTAATCCCAGCACTTTGGGAGGCCAAGGGAGAAGGGTCACTTGAGCCCAGGAGTTCAAAACCAGCCTGGGCAACATGTGAGGCCCCATCTCTACAAAAATTATAAAATATTAACTGAGCATGATGGTGTGTGCAAGTGGTCTGAGCGACTTGAGAGACTGAGGTGGGAGGATCGCTTGAGCCCAGGGGTTGATCCTGCAGTGAGTGATGATTGTGCCACTGCACTCCAGGCTGAGCAATAAGCAAGACCCCATGTCTAAAAAAAAAAAAAAGAAAAGGAAAGAAAAAGAAATGAAGAGATTCTGCATATAGGACATAAAATCTGAAAAATCTAATCCTGTATCTTGAAGTCAGACACATGTAGTTTAAAATGCCATGTCTACCATTTGCTAACTCTGTGGCCTTTTTAGCTTTCCAATTACTCACTTTATAATGATATGAAACAACCCTCATGGAGGCTGCTTTAGTGATTAAATATGACATATAATAATCTAGCAAAGTGTATGGGAAATCACAGACAATATCTAATATCAGTCAGGTATTAAAATCCAGTAAGTTTCTACTTACTTTAAGTATGCTTAAAAACAACATGTGTGAAATGGAAGTAATAGTAGTTTCTAAGCATGTCTATGTGGCATATGCATGTCAGGAACTTGTACTGCTTTTCTACAATATAATAACTCAAAAATTGTTTAAAAACTTTAAAAATATTTATGAATTATCATTTTTGATACATCCTTTACAACATAAAGAAGAATAAAAATGAAAAAATATTTCCTGGTTATAATCAAAATGAGGCAGTTTTAAAGTTATGAATTTACTCCACTTAATCAGAATTTTAGGTAAGGTATTAAAATTGCTATAGTTGAATATATCAAGGGATCATTAAATAAAATAAATTGGTTTAAAAGTAAAAGTAGAAAATCACAAACTTACCTTTCTCCCCCAATGGCATTTAAGGTCCTATATTTCAGATCAAACACAAGGAAAAGGCCACTTAGTAGAAATGAATGATAATTCTAACACTTCTTATCAAACGGATTAATGCAAGTTTTTGTTGCTGGGAATTTATTTTAATGTATTTCCTGAGAAGTCAGATAGTATGTTTTCTTATCGGCATTTTTCTGACATTCTCTTATGACAGTATGTAATGAGAACCCCTGAGAAGAAAATTATCAGTTCCTTGCATTCAGCTGTAAATAAACAGATTTCTGTGAGAAAAACTTTCTCATACCCCAAGTATCCAAAATGCATATTTTCAGTCCTAAGTTTAGTGCACTGAACTGTGACAAATGGCAAGCATGATTCAGCCTAATAGAATGTCGATTTTCAAACGGAGGCTTTACACCATAAGGACTATGAAAGTTATTAAGCCCCAACATGTCTGCTCTGCTTGGTGATTCCTTCTCTCTCATCAGAAAAGATGGATGAGATGTACAATACCTCCATTCAATATTTCCAGCATTTATTAGCATAAAGGAGAGACCCATAAAGATGTATTCAGTCTAAGGAAAATGGATGAAGAAAAAAATAAAATAAACTGTGAGTGACAACTACTAACAAATTTGGAAGGATGGGCATGGTGTGGGTGGTAGAAAAGGGAAGAAGGAGGCTGGTATGGTCTTAAATGTTTGTGTCCCACTGAAATTCATACGTTGAAATCCTAATCCAAGGTGATGGTATTAGGACATGGGGCCTCTCCAAGGTGATTAGGTCCAGAAGCTAGAGCCTGATGAACGGGATTAATGCCTTTCTAAGAGAGGCCCAAGGGAGCTTTTTTGTACATCCACCATGTGAAAGCCCAGCAAGTAAGCATCACCTAGGATCAGGAAACAAGACCTCACCAGACACAAAATCTGAGGCCTTGATCATGGACTTCCCAGCCTCCAGAACTAAGAAATAGATTTCTCTTGTTAATAACCCACCCAGTCTATGGCATTGTGTTATAGCAGCCCAAATGAACTAAGATAGAGAGAGAAACACATACACACAAATACATAGACACACACACACACACACACACACACACAGAGATCATGACCTGCCCACTGAATTGCTCTTAAAGAGAAGAAAATGCCTTTGTTTAGTTGATTGCTTGTTAAAACAGTACGTAGTGCTAATATGAGATTTAAAATTTTAGCATTCCTTAATCCCATATTTAGTTTGTTAGAATTTTTGAATCTGAACGGATACTAAGAATCTATGTGACTCCACTTCCTTTGTTCTAGCAATGCATTTTGCCATATGTGTGTGTGTGCGTGTGTGTGTATACAAATGCATAGATATATTTCTATATATAGATAGATATAGATAGATATGTAAGTGTGTTTGTCTGTATACAAATAGGGTTTCACAAGTTCTAATATTTTTACTCAACATTTTTAAACTTTGCCATCAAGCAAACAACAAAATATATGTACGAGAACATTTCAAAGAGCAATTGGACATGTCTGATCAGTAAATTCCAAAGCTTTAAATTCATATTTTATAACGTATATTATTGTATGTGAATTTTATTGACTTAAAATTTCTAAGCAACTTAAATATGTTTTAAATATGTAAGTCTAATCAGTCTCTGTTGGGATATTAAATATATCAGTACTTTATAGCATCATGATACTAGCTCTGTAATTTTCATGTCCTCAGTATCCTCATTTAAGTTTGAGAATAATTGTTAGTGAAAATGAATTCTTAACTTTTACACATCTTACAAGCTTCTTTATTTTGGAGATGTAACTATTGTGTTCCATGTGCTTTTATTTCCTTTAAAACTGGTAACTAAGATTATATCTAATGAATGTATGTATGGTTTTTAGATATATGTTAAGTGGGAAAGACTTCAAAGGATGGGGTTTCAAAAGCATCCACATGATGTACCCTAAACTACTAATGAGTCAGAAGTTTTCTTGGGTCTGCATGGAGTTTTTCACATAAAGACATTTTGGTTCTGTATTCAATGATTTTAACTGCTGTGGAAGTCAGATGTTTGTCCCCGAGTGGTTTCTATCAGTCTTGCTCAGATTTTGCTGCAGTTGCAGAGAGCTGTCAGGGGTCACTGAGTTTCTTGTAAGTCCTCAGCTTTTCTTGACATTTGACAAACACAAATGAAAAACTTGCTGACTCCTAAGTTTCAGGATTTCAGTAAATCCTCCGCCATCCAGAAAGGGAAGAAAAAAAATATAGTGAGAAGAAGACAGTTTGAGCGTTTTTTATTCATAAAGTTTATATTTATGTTTTCTGAAAATGCACAAATATAATTATATATAATTAATATCTTACGTATTAATTAGAAAATCAGAAAAGTATTACAAAGCAAGCAAGTAAAAAATAGCCACTATAAAGGAAAATCTGATAATATTTTGATACTTTCAAAGTGTTTTTTGCATGGAATATAGAATTATTTAGTAGGAATTAATATATAGATAGATATATATAACTTCACATAAGGTTATGAGCATTTCCCTCATTTTGAAAGGATATTTTTGTTTTTCATCAATGTTTGACTGTATTATAATTTTTGAAATCTGTGTTTTTTGTAATTATCACTGTGCAGTGGAGAGACTCTAAGGTAGTTCTCACAAACCCAGGTTGCTGGTATTCACACCTTTTATTACCTTCCTCTCTTTAAGTGCAGCTAGGACCTGTAGCTTCCTGGTAAACAATAGACTACAGCATAGAAGACAGCATATACTTGGTTACATGTATGTGATTACCTTGCATGAGATGGCTATAATATCTATCTTGCTAAAAAATTCTGTTACTGCCTTTGAAGCAGCAAGCTGCTATACAATGAGCTGCCCTATGGAGAGGGCCACATGACAAGGAACTGAGGGTGGGCATTTTATCCACCATGATCAAGTGGGCTTCATCCCTGGGATGCAAGGCTGGTTCAATATATGCAAATCAATAAATGTAATCCAGCATATAAACAGAACCAAAGACAAAAACCACATGATTATCTCAATAGATGCAGAAAAGGCCTTTGACAAAATTCAGCAACCTTCATGCTAAACACTCTCAATAAATTAGGTATTGATGGGACGTATCTCAAAATAATAAGAGCTATCTATGACAAACCCACAGCCAATATCATACTGAATGGGCAAAAACTGGAAGCATTCCCTTTGAAAAGTGGCACAAGACAGGGATGCCCTCTCTCACCACTCCTATTCAACATAGTGTTGGAAGTTCTGGCCAGGGCAATTAGGCAGGAGAAGGAAAGAAAGGGTATTCAATTAGAAAAAGAGGAAGTCAAATTGTCCCTGTTTGCAGATGACATGATTGTATATCTAGAAAACTCCATTGACTCAGCCCAAAATCTCCTTAAGCTGATAAACAACTTCAGCAAAGTCCAAGGATACAAAATCAATGTACAAAAATCACAAGCATTCTTATACACCAATAACAGACAAACAGAGAGCCAAATCATGAGTGAACTCCCATTCACAATTGCTTCAAAGAGAATAAAATACTTAGGAATCCAACTTACAAGGAACGTGAAGGACCTCTTCAAGGAGAACTACAAACCACTGCTCAATGAAATAAAAGAGGATACAAAGAAATGGAAGAACATTCCATGCTCATGGGTAGGAAGAATCAATATCGTGAAAATGGCCATACTGCCCAAGGTAATTTATAGATTCAATGCCACCCCATCAAGCTACCAATGCCTTTCTTCACAGAATTGGAAGAAAACTACTTTAAAGTTCATATGGCACCAAAAAAGAGCCCGCATCGCCAAGTCAATCCTAAGCCAAAAGAACAAAGCTGGAGGCATCACGCTACCTGACTTCAAACCATTCTACAAGGCTACAGTAACCAAAACAGCATGATACTGGTACCAAAACAGAGATATAGATCAATGGAACAGAACAGAGCCCTCAGAAATAATGCTGCATATCTACAACTATCTGATCTTTGACAAACCTGAGAAAAACAAGCAATGGGGAAAGGATTCCCTATTTAATAAATGGTGCTGGGAAAACTGGCTAGCCATATGTAGAAAGCTGAAACTGGATCCCTTCCTTACACCTTATACAAAAATTAATTCAGGATGGATTAAAGACTTAAACGTTAGACCTAAAACCATAAAAACCCTAGAAGAAAACCTAGGCAATACCATTCAGGACATAGGCATGGGCAAGGACTTCATGTCTAAAACACCAAAAGCAATGGCAACAAAAGCCAAAATTGACAAATGGGATCTAGTTAAACTAAACAGCTTCTGCACAGCAAAAGAAACTACCATCAGAGTGAACAGGCAACCTACAAAACGGGAGAGAATTTTTGCAACCTACTCATCTGACAAACGGCTAATATCCAGAATCTACAATGAACTCAAACAAATTTACAAGAAAAAAACAAACAACCTCATCAAAAACTGGGTGAAGGACATGGACAGACACTTCTCAAAAGAAGACATTTATTCAGCCAAAAAACACATGAAAAAATGCTCACCATCACTGGCTATCAGAGAAATGCAAATCAAAACCACAATGAGATACCATCTCACACCAGTTAGAATGACAATTATTAAAAAGTCAGGAAACAACAGGTGCTGGAGAGGATGTGGAGAAATAGGAACACTTTTACACTGTTGGTGGGACTGTAAATTAGTTCAACCATTGTGGAAGTCGGTGTGGCGATTCCTCAGGGATCTAGAACTAGAAATACCATTTGACCCAGCCATCCCATTACTTGGTATACCCAAAGGACTATAAATCATGCTGCTATAAAGACACATGCACACGTATGTTTATTGTGGCACTATTCACAATAGCAAAGACTTGTAACCAACCCAAATGTCCAACAATGATAGACTGGATTAAGAAAATGTGGCACATATACACCATGGAATACTATGCAGCCATAAAAAATGATGAGTTCATGTCCTTTGTAGGGTCATGGATGAAATTGGAAATCATCATTCTCAGTAAACTATTGCAAGAACAAAAAAACCAAACACCGCATGTTCTCACTCATAGGTGGGAATTGAACAATGAGAACACATGGACACAGGAAGGGGAACATCACACTCTGGGGACTGTTGTGGGGTAGGGGGAGTGGGGAGGGATAGCTTTAGGAGATATACCTAATGCTAAATGACGAGTTAATGGGTGCAGCACACCAGCATGGCACATGTCTACATATGTAACTAACCTGCACATTGTGCACATGTACCTTAAAACTTAAAGTATAATAACAATAAAATAAAATAAAATAAATATGGAAGGAAAAAGTTTGAAATCTTAAAGGAAACAAGGAAATCTAGTAAACCAAATTTATCTGAAAAAAAGAATTACTGTAAAGCTACAGTAATTAAGGCAGTGTAGTATGGATAGATGTAACATTAAGTGAAATAAACAGACTAAAACACAGAAATACACCCATACCTTTATGGTAAGCCGATTTTGTGCAATGATGCAAGGACAACATTCAGGAAAGGAGTCTTTCAGTTAATGGAGCTGAAAAAACTGGGTATCTGTATGGGACAAAATAACAAGTGACTTTAATCAAAGATAATCCAGAAAATAATTTTGAGAAGGATTTGTATTTCTACATATTTAAAAATAAAAATTATAAGACTTCTAGAAGAAATATAGAAGTATGTCCTCGAGACCTTGGGCTAGGCAAAGATTTCTTAGAAGAACAAAGAAAATATTAACCATTGAAAGAGAAAAGTGGCAATCTGGACTTCATACAATTTAAATTTTCTGCTAGTCTGAATATAGTAATAAGAAAATGAATAGGGAAGTCACAGAATGAAAGGAAATATCTTCTATGGACATATCTGAAAAATTACTACTATTTAGAATATAAAAATAACAGAACTCAATAGTAAAAAGAAAAACAACTCTATAAAAAGCAGGAAGAGGTCATGAAACAATAACTCTTAAATAAAGATGCAGAAATGGCCAATAAACACATAAAATAGCTCAATTTCCCAATAACTTTTCTTCATCAGGGATATACAAATTAAAATAGTGAGAAACAACTCCATAATTACTATAATGGCTAAAATTTAAAAAGGCTAACAACATTAAATATTAAGCAACAGAAATCTCATACTTTGCTAATGGGAATGTGAAATTATGTAACACTTTGCAAAACTGTTTGGTAGTTCCCATAAAGTTCAGCCAACACCTACTCTCTGACACAAAACTTTCCTCCCTGGTTATTTACCCAAAAGAAATTAAACATTTGCATGCACCCACCCACACACACATACACACTTTATACAAGAATATTTATAGTTTTATTTGTAATACCCAAATTGGAGAAAGGCAAATAGCCTTTAAAAGTGAATCGATAAACCTGTGATGTATTTACAAAATAGAATACCACTCAAAAATAAATAGAAAAAGACTGCTAATACACAATAATATATATAAATATAGGTAATATTAGGCTGAATGAAACAAGCCAAACACAAATGTGCGTGTTGTATGATTCCATCTATATAAAGTTCTACAACAGACAGTACTAGTCTGATGGTAACAGTCAGTAGAGTAGTTGCCTTGTGTAAAGGGCAGAAGGGAGATTAATGCTTATTTCTTTGTTTATTGATGTTCTTTGACCTTTGGAATTTAAGCTTTATGAAGTTGGGATACTTGTGTTATCACCATCTATAACAGTATTATGTGTGTGGGTATTCAATGAATATTTGTTAAAAGAATGAATAATGAGTACATATACATTGTAGCATTTCTATAATAAAGAATTGTGATCTAGCCTAAATGTTCAATATGGGGCAAGATTTATGAATGAATAAATTATGATTTCATCTACAAAATATCTGAATGCATGTAATAAATACAAAATAAATACACAAAGATATAAGTAATTATTTTAAGTTTGAGCAATTATAGGTGCATTTAATTGATATTTTTCCTTTCCACATAATTTTTACTAAAGGACAAAAAAGCTCTCATTGGAAAAGGGGAATGGTGTATTCTGAACACAAATTTTACAAAATATGGTTCCTGGTGTCACATGCAGTCAGCGATGAGATCTCAACTATCCAATTATTTTATTTGTATTTTTTTTCTGTGATCATTGTTTTGTGGAGAAGGAGGGCTGTTTAATCGTCTTTATTGGAGTCCGTTGCATTAGTAGACTACAGGATTTATTCTTCAAGTTCCTTGAAGAACCCTACAGTGCCTGATCCAAATCCCTAAAGGTAGCCTGAGATAAATATGAATGAAAAACAAAAAGTTAGGCCAGAAGTTTCCAGTATGTTTAATTTACAGAGACTATTGAAGCTCTTGTGGACATTGCTTTAGACATTAAATACCATACTCTAGGGATATGCTACAAATATCCTGAAATTCCTGTTACTTCCATGACTGTTAATGGTTTCCCATACCTATAGATAAAATTGCCTAGAGATCACTATACTCTTTAGAACCTGACTC
The DNA here is from genome assembly GCF_029281585.2 of Gorilla gorilla gorilla. Lineage (NCBI taxonomy): Eukaryota > Metazoa > Chordata > Mammalia > Primates > Hominidae > Gorilla > Gorilla gorilla. The sequence continues at coordinate 126,636,207 of NC_073236.2, forward strand.
CAGCCATCATTTCAGATCTCAGCCTCTGATACCCTGGACATTATACCTGATTACATTGCTTCAAAAGTACCAATTCTTATTTATGTCTGAGTTCACATAACTTATTATTTCTTGAAATGCCCTTTCTCTCCACTCCCACCTCCTGCCCCTGCCTACCAAAAAATAATCACTTAACCTCCAAAGCCCAGTTTTTGGTCCTTTCTCCAAAGATTTTAGGTAGAATTCCCATAATATCTATGAAATTCCTCTTCCTAAAATCATCCTCTTAAAATTAAAACAACTTTTTCCCACTCTTGAAATGTATGAGAGGTTTAAGGGCTTATGAAACTCATTAATATATATTTCCCTTGAAAACTGCACTTTGATCCGTGTCACAACTGATTTGGTATCTGATATTTATCATATTCTGGCACTGCATTCAAAACTTTCAATTTTACACACTGTCATAGTAATTATACCAGTGAGAATAATTCATCATTATTAAATTATTATTATAAGACACGTTTCTTGCCCACCAGACCATAGAAGAGGAGTATGTCTCAATCATCTTGTTCAATTTATTTAGAATTTCATTTACTCCAGAAAGGCCTTTTCTTACTCTCTTATTCAAAGTAACGTTCCTGGTGATTTGTCATTAAACTTATTTAATTACTGGATAGAGATAAAGATAGTACATTTTATAAAATATAAAATGCACAAAGGCAGGGACATTTACTTTTTGTTTCTTCTGGTATTTCTAGCTCCTCACAGTGTATAGAATAAATTACTAGATCAATAAATATATGTTGAAAGAATTAATATATGAATAAATAAATGGGTGGTTATAAAACAAGTAAAACCATACAATGAGTGGATATGTAAACAAATTTTTGCTTGTTGAATGAATATTTTGGAATGTCCTACAATGAAAGCCTTTAGCAGTAATAATACAAGAAACAATGTTGTTAAAGAACAAAGCAAGAAGATATCTTAGATCGAAAAAAAAGACAGATTTTTTAGCTTATGATGCTCTTTAGTGTAATACTTCTGACTTTTACAGTACATAAAAATAGCTTTATTGTGTAGGATTTTATGATGTACTCAGGGATGTTTTTATAGGCATTTTCTTTTATTTTCATAATAGTTACCTGGTAGGTATTTTAAAAATTTTATGGATGATAATAACTGTAATAAATAAATAAGTACACACACACACACACACACACATACACACACACACATATATATGTAACTTTATTGAGTATTTAAGTGTGTGCCTGGACCTCTTCTGATTGCCTTTCATTTATTTATTTCATCTTTATAAGAATGTGATGAGGTAGATACTATAGCACACTGTACAGAAACAAACTGAAGCTCAAAAATAATTATAAAATTGACTACATTCTAAAGGTAGAAAATCTCAATTTTTTATTTCAATTTTCTCTCCTATATCCAAAGTCCCTGTTCTTTCTTTAACAAACCGTGTTTCAACATATATAGTAGCTAATGTACTGTATTAGTCCTTTCCCACACTGCTATAAAGAAGTGCCTGAGACTAGATAATTTCTAAAGGAAAGAGGTTTAACTGAGTCACAGTTCCACGTGGCTGCGAAGGCCTCAGGAAGCTTACGATTATGGCGGAAGGGGAAGCAAAGACGTCTTTTTTCACACGGTGGCAGGAGAGAGAAGAGCAGAGCGAAGGGTGGAAAGCCCCCTATAAAACCATCAGATCTCCTGAGACCTCACTCACTGTCATAAGAACAGCATGAGGGATGCACACGTATGTTTATTGCGGCATTATTCACAATAGCAAAGACTTGGAACCAACCCAAATGTCCAACAATGATAGACTGGATTAAGAAAATGTGTCACATATACACCATGGAATACTATGCAGCCATAAAAAATGATGAGTTCATGTCCTTTGTAGGGACATGGATGAAATTGGAAATCATCATTCTCAGTAAACTATCGCAAGAACAAAAAACCAAACACCGCATATTCTCACTCATAGGTGGGAATTGAACAATGAGATCACATGGACACAGGAAGGGGAATATCACACTCTGGGGACTGTTGTGGGGTGGGGGGAGGGGGGAGGGATAGCATTAGGAGATATACCTAATGCTAGATGACGAGTTAGTGGGTGCAGCGCACCAGCATGGCACATGTCTACATATGTAACTAACCTGCACAATGTGCACATGTACCCTAAAACTTAAAGTATAATAAAAAAAAATTTAAAAAAATAAAAAAAATAAAAATTAGACCATAGTTTATAAAAAAAAAAAAAAAAAAGAACAGCATGAGGGAATTGCCCCCACGATCAAATCACTTCCCATGAAGTCCCTTCCCCAATACAGGGGGATTACTATTCAGATGATAATTCAAGATGAGATTTTGGGTGGGGACAGAGCCAAACCACATCATGTACATTAAAAATAAATACAGTCCTCTAAATGTCTTAGAATACCTCGCTATATTCTCTCCATGCTATTTGACAAATAATTTTATTTGAAAAGGCTGACAGCAATTATGACTTGGTTAACTTGTATAGTGTTTACCCATTTCATTTGAAGTTGTCTTTTAATAAGTATTTCTATTGTACATTTCAAGAAACTTATAAATAACACAAAATAGTCATAGAAGCTTCCCATTTCATTCAGAATTTTGCCTTGTTTCCTAGGATTTGAGCAAATAAAAAATAGTTTTAGAAACATGTAAACAGAGAATAAGAAATAGTAAAATACAAATTAAACTAATTACAAACTCTGTCTTAAAGATATAAGGAATACAAAGCATACAAGTTGATAAAAGTTATATAGGTTGTATAAATAAGTTACAAACTACTTCTCTCATCTTTCATATTGTTACAGTTTGGGATTACGATGTAACATATATAAATAAAATATTATTTTAAAAACACTCCAGAAAGGTTTTTATTCTTTAATCTATCATTGCGCTGTAAAGCAGGAAATAATGAGAGGAAATATATAATGTGTATTTAAATAAATGTTGTCATCCAAAAGACCACCAGGGTGGCTAAATAGTAGAAAAGAGAGCTTTATTGGCAAATCAATTTGAAAACTTGGAAGAGAAAGTCTTCAGTGCAGAAAGAAGGTGTGCTTTCTTCAGAGAACAGTTGGTGTTTATGCCTCACAGGGCTGGTTTAATACATATTCAGCAGGTTTGGGAAAAAAGTTATGAAAATTTACCAGGGGAGCCAGGCACATGCATAACGGGTAAAAATGTATATAACATACATTCCATGTTCATTTTGAGGTGGGGTTTTAGCATTAAAATGAGCTAGAGTTTGGCTTTTTATGTCAAAAGTGAACTGTAGAACACAAAGACAACGTATATACAGCCTCTGTAAGTTGGATGAGACTGGCTTAAGGTCGACTGTTGTTTATCATAAAAGAATGTTTTAAGGCTGATCCTCTGTCCAGTCAGAGATATAATGGTCTGGGTTGTGCATCACAGCGGATAGCTCCTATTGTTAGGGAGTTAAGCCTTAGGAATTTAGAAATTTGTCATGCCAGAGGGGTCCTGAACCCTTGACTATAGGTAACTTTAGTTCCCTTAACCTTAGAACCCGTCTTAGTTAAGAAAGTTGCATCTATTCTGGTCTCTCAGATCATAGATCTTTACATTTTAAAATTAATATTTAAATTATAAAATATTATTGTACACATCTAACTAAAACACATCTGTCTGAGTCTATTTTAAATAGTTTAAATATTTTCCTAATCTAAATATTGTCTATTTAATCAAAAGACCAAATACCATTTTGTTTAAAAAGTTATTTCATGTATCAACAGAAGGCTTCTGACACAACTCTTATATCTACCAAAACCAAATTTCATTGCATATATATATGTGTATATATATATATATATATATACACATTTTTTTTTCTTTGAGATAGAGTTTCACTCTTGTTGCCCAGGCTGGAGTGCAATGGCACGATCTCGGCTCACCACAAGCTCCGCCTCCCGGGTTCAAGCGATTCTCCTGCCTCAACCTCCAAAGTAGCTGGGATTACAGGTGCGCGCCACCATGCCCAGCTAATTTTTGTATTTTTTAGTAGAGATGAGGTTTCACCACGTTGGCCAGGATGGTCTCGATTTCCTGACCTCGTGATCCGCCCGCCTGGGCCTCCCAAAGTGCTAGGATTACAGGAGTAAGCCCCCGCGCCTGGCTGCCGTAACGTTTTTATATCAAAATTCTTCATGCATACATAAATAGTATATTCACAATAACATGTTATTATTTATGTATTCACATATTTAATAGGTATGTTAGTTTCTGCTATGTACCAGGCACTTTTCTAAGACTGATAATGTGTTGATTAATAAAATAAATCAACTCTCAACACTTGAGAAATTTTTATCCCAGTTAGAGAAAAGAGAAAATAAATGACAAATGAATACAAAAGAAAGTATTGATAAATTTGATAAATATATAGGAAGTAAAAGTGAGGATGTTATAGAAAGTGGGAAGTATGGTTTGTTTGTACATCTACAAAGGGAAGATATATGTATAAATTTTCCCCTATATAAATTGTTCTATAAATGTTGCCATGCCAAAATCTAAAAGAGTTTTGAAGGAGAGGAAGAGTGATTACGAAGTCCCTGAGATGAAAGCAAGCTTATGTGTTCAAGAGATAAAACGGAGCCAATGGGGCTTGATAAAAGAACAGAATTAGATGATCACAGAAAGCTTTATGGACCATGGTAAAAAGGATTTTATTTTACTGTATTTTAAAAGAGAGTTTTAGGGAGAGGAGTGGCATTATCTGATTAATTTTGTTGACTTAAATAAGCCTGTAGCAATAAAGATTGCGATAAATGGTTAAAAAAAAAGAGAACATATATTTTAGAGACAGAGACTTCAGTATTTATTGATGGACTGAATGTGCTGGTTGAAAAAAGTGAGAAATCAAGAATGGAACTTAGGAACTCACTGTGTGAATGTTGGTTTCATTTATTGCAGGCCAAGGAATCAATAGTTCTGTTTTAGTCATGATAATGCTGAGAGCGCTATTAAATGAGATGTAAAGTAGGCAGTTGAATATAGTGGAACAGACAGGAAAGCCTGAGCTCTTAAAGTATACACTCCAGTCATCAGTATATAAATAATAGTGAAAGTGAATGGGCTAACTAAGATCATTTAGGGAAAAGAGTATAAAAAATAAACTAAAGAAGAAAAGACAAGACTAAGTACATAGCTTGAAACACTCCAACATTTAAAAGTAGAACGTCTTCTGCTTCTGCTCATAAAGGGTTAACAGCTACAAAAACGGTCTTCTTGGGACAAATAACTAGAAAATGAAATAAAATATGCAAAACAACTCTTTTCAGACATTGCACAATAGGCAGTGTCTAACTGCAAAAACATGATTCCTACAAAAGGAGAAACAATAAACTGAGCCTTAGCTCTAGAAATTGCCCAGCTTAGCACTTGCAGCAAGTTTCTGGGCTGAAGAATAGAGACGGGAACTCAGACCTCAGAAGTCTTACTAATTTGGGAAGGCAGAGACTAGATTTCAGGGAGACAGAAGCAGCTAGAATGTGTGGAGCTGAGTAATGAAGAGGAGAGTCCTTTAGAAGGAGAGCCTCGAAAGCTTGCAGAAGGGTGTTCTAGATTATCCTAAATAAATTACTCCTAGAAGAAAGACTGGTATCCTGACAAATCTTAAGCAAAAATCTGAAAATGATCTAGCTAATCACAAATCACTTAACCATACAACTGAATAAAGTCTTGCACTCTTTAAAGAAATACAACAAAATCCAGCACCCAACAACATAAAAGTCACAGTATTTGCAATCCCATAAAAACATACAAGACATGCAAAGAGGCAGGGAACTATGATCCATAATAAGAATAAATTTGAATAAACAGAAACAGAATCACAAAGATGGAAATGATGAAAAATGACATAAAATAACAGATCTATTAAGTAAGAAATTCCATATCAAAAAAAATAAAAATGGACACTATAAAGAAGATTAGTATGTAAATTCTAGAGATAAAAAATACATTATCTGAAATTTTAAAAAATCCAAAATGGCAATTATGTCAGACTAGACTTTGAATAATAAATACTAGTAAACTTGGAAACATTATAGAAACCAACCAAAATAAAGCACAGAAAGAAAGAAAGACTGAAAAACAAAATAACAGAGCATTAGATACCTGTGGGACAATATCAAGTAATATAATATACATGAAATAAGTCTCAAAAAATGGTAGTAGAAAATTATATGAGAAAATAATGGGCACTTTTTTCCAAATCTGCAAAATAAAAGCCCCATATCTAGGAAACTGAATAAACCCAGAAGAAATGTTAAGAAAAACACAATAAAGCTTGTAGTAATAAAACTTCAGAAAACTAACAATAAATCATATCTACATAGCTATAATAAAAATAAACTTAATCAAATATAAATAAATATACCAAATATATACATATATATATTCCAAGTCATATATATAGATAGATATAAATATGTTTTCTCCAGAAGAAAAAAAGGAGATATATGTACAAGAAAATAAATACAAGTATTATGGAAGACATATTTTCAGAATCAAGCAAAACAGAAGAAAATTGAAATACATGTTTATAAAGTTCCTTAAAAAAATAATAACTTTGTCAAACTAGAGTATTATACTCAGAGAAATGTTCACAGAAAAAAAAAAAGGCCCTGGAAGTAGAGAGAGAGAAATACCAGTTATTGACTTTGCAATTTAACCAAAAAATGGGTTTTATAAATTTTTTTTATCCTTGGGTTTCCAGAAATATACTTTATATATTTAACTTTTATTTTATTTGTTTTGTTTTATTTTATTTACCTATTTTTTAAGACAGAGCCTCACTCTGTGGCCCAGGCTAGAGCGTGGCAAGATCTTGGCTCACTACAAGCTCCATCTCCTGGGTTCAAGCAATTCTCCTGCCTCAGCCTCCCGCGTAGCTGACACTGAGACTACAGGCATGCACCAACATGCCTGGCTAATTTTTCTATTTTTAGTGGAGACAGGATTTCACCATGTTGGCCAGGCTGGTCTCGAACTCCTGACCTCAAGTGATCTGCCTGCTTCAGCCTCCCAAAGTGCTCCCAAAGTGCCTCAGCCTCCCAAAGGCGGGAGCTGCCACGCCTGGCCTATATCTTTAATTTTTAAACTGTTGTCTTTTGATATAATTTTGCTGATTAACATGTTAAAAAGGGAAACAATCTAAAAAATATTAACATAAAAAATATAAAATTAAAGTAGTTTTTATTTTATGTCATTTCAAATTAATGTATGAAATTCTAAAAAATAAAATAATTCAGAAGAGCTTTTTATGAACAGGAATATTGCCCCACCACAATATCTTCTACATATCCTTTCTTACTCTTTATTTTTATATTTTTATTTTTTAAATTATTATACTTTAAGTTTTAGGGTACATGTGCACATTGTGCAGGTTAGTTACATATGTATACATGTGCCATGCTGGTGCACTGCACCCACTAACTCGTCATCTAGCATTAGGTATATCTCCCAGTGCTATCCCTCCCCCCTCCCCCCACCCCACAACAGTCCCCAGAGTGTGATATTCCCCTTCCTGTGTCCATGTGATCTCGTTGTTCAATTCCGACCTATGAGTGAGAATATGCAGTGTTTGGTTTTTTGTTCTTGCAATAGTTTACTGAGAATGATGATTTCCAATTTCATCCATGTCCCTACAAAGGACATGAACTCATCATTTTTTATGGCTGCATAGTATTCCATGGTGTATATGTGCCACATTTTCTTAATCCAGTCTATCATTGTTGGACATTTGGGTTGGTTCCAAGACTTTGCTATTGTGAATAGTGCCGCTATAAACATGCGTGTGCATGTGTCTTTATAGCAGCATGATTTCTAGTCCTTTGGGTATATACCCAGTAATGGGATGGCTGGGTCAAATGGTATTTCTAGTTCTGGATCCCTGAGGAATTGCCACACTGACTTCCACAATGGTTGAACTAGTTTACAGTCCCACCAACAGTGTAAAAGTGTTCCTATTTCTCCACATCCTCTCCAGCACCTGTTGTTTCCTGACTTTTTAATGATTGCCATTCTAACTGGTGTGAGATGGTATCTCACTGTGGTTTTGATTTGCATTTCTCTGATAGCCAGTGATGATGAGCATTTTTTCATGTGTTTTTTGGCTGAATAAATGTCTTCTTTTGAGAAGTGTCTGTTCACGTCCTTCGCCCACTTTTTGATGAGGTTGTTTGTTTTTTTCTTGTAAATTTGTTTGAGTTCATTGTAGATTCTGCATATTAGCCCTTTGTCAGATGAGTAGGTTGCGAAAATTTTCTCCCGTTTTGTAGGTTGCCTGTTCACTCTGATGGTAGTTTCTTTTGCTGTGCAGAAGCTCTTTAGTTTAATTAGATCCCATTTGTCAATTTTGGCTTTTGTTGCCATTGCTTTTGTTGTTTTAGACATGAAGTCCTTGCCCATGCCTATGTCCTGAATGGTATTGCCTAGGTTTTCTTCTAGGGTTTTTATGGAATGTACAGAAATCACAAGCATTCTTATACACCAATAACAGACAAACAGAGAGCCAAATCATGAGTGAACTCCCATTCACATTTGCTTCAAAGAGAATAAAATACCTAGGAATCCAACTTACAAGGGATGTGAAGGACCTCTTCAAGGAGAACTACAAACCACTGCTCAAGGAAATAAAAGAGGATACAAAGAAATGGAAGAACATTCCATGCTCATGGGTAGGAAGAATCAATATTGTGAAAATGGCCATACTGCCCAAGGTAATTTATAGATTCAATGCCATCCCCATCAAGCTACCAATGCCTTTCTTCACAGAATTGGAAAAAACTACTTTAAAGTTCATATGGAACCAAAAAAGAGCCCACATCGCCAGGTCAATCCTAAGCCGAAAGAACAAAGCTGGAGGCATCACACTACCTGACTTCAAACTGTACTACAAGGCTACAGTAACCAAAACAGCATGGTACTGGTACCAAAACAGAGATATAGATCAATGGAACAGAACAGAGCCCTCAGAAATAACGCTGCATATCTACAACTATCTGATCTTTGACAAACCTGAGAAAAACAAGCAATGGGGAAAGGATTCCCTATTTAATAAATGGTGCTGGGAAAACTGGCTAGCCTTATGTAGAAATCTGAAACTGGATCCCTTCCTTACACCTTATACAAAAATCAATTCAAGATGGATTAAAGACTTAAACGTTAGACAAACCCACAGCCAATATCATACTGAATGGGCAAAAACTGGAAGCATTCCCTTTGAAAACTGGCACAAGACAGGGATGCCCTCTCTCACCACTCCTATTCAACATAGTGTTGGAAGTTCTGGCCAGGGCAATTAGGCAGGAGAAGGAAATAAAAGGTATTCAATTAGGAAAAGAGGAAGTCAAATTGTCCCTGTTTGCAGATGACATGATTGTATATCTAGAAAACCCCATTGTCTCAGCCCAAAATCTCCTTAAGCTGATAAGCAACTTCAGCAAAGTCTCAGGATACAAAATCAATGTAGAAAAATCACAAGCATTCTTACTCTTTAAAGGAAGGCTTTTCAAAAATTTCTGATAGTCACGTCCATGAATCTCAACGATGGAGCTTTAGTCTATGTTGAAAATGATTGATTGTCAACCCTTGAAAGCATTGATTCATGATATTCTGTGTTCTCCACCACAATCTGATGCTATTTTGATTCTTTTTTCTTTGAAGGGGACTTACCTTATAGAAAGTTTTCTTTATAGTGTTTCTTTACAATTTCATGAGAATATATTTAACCTGCTTTCTATCTACACCATTCTTTCTAGGTTTCTTCCCATGGTATTATTTAATCATCTATATTGATAATGAGCAAGTCTGTGAGAGAATAAACAGATCCTACAGTCCCCGAAAAGTTTCTGAGCTTTCCAAAATTAACCTTTTCATACTCACCCAGATTCTTTCTCTCTTACTATGCTTTGTGTGTTGCATTGCTTCTAAATTTATACCCAGACTTTCTTACAAGTTGGAAATAGCCAGAGCAAGTACTGCTCCTTCTCCACTCTATTTCATTTGTATTTGGCAGACATTCTTGCTGTAATATCACTAATACAGGTTTTATTATCTGTTGCCAAATACCAAAATGAAACACGTTGTAGTTATTCTTGATTGAAACTCCCACTTCTCTAGTAAAAGTCCAACTCTACTCATGGTTTATTTTTGGCTGGTCTTGTAATTGTATCGCTTTCTTGGCAAAATTCCATCATCTTGTCTTCTTAATCATAAATGTGCTAAAAATTATTGCATTTATCAATTTTAATACATTTCCTTGTTCAATACACTTTTGTTCTATTAAATAGTGTACAGTTTAAATTGTAGGTATTATTTTCCATACATGAGGCATTTTGGGGGCTTCTTTTTATATTGAGATTTTCTGTTACTACATCTTTAGAAATTCCCTCTTCGCCTCCATTACCTGTCTTGTTTCATTTGAAGACTCCTCTTAATCAAAGCTTGAAAGTCCCTAATTGCTACTGTAAGTTCCAGACCTCTTCTTTCAGATTTTAAAATTTGTTTTCTCTCCGTATGTTGGGATTTTTTTAAACTCATATTTCCAAGTCTTTTATTGATATTTGTTTTAATTTCTAGTAACTGCTTTAATTTCAGAAATCATAATTTTCACATCCCACCATTTACTTACATTCTAGGATTATTCCTTTTGAAAAAGCATCCTCATCTTCTGCATAATAATATATTTTTCTTATTTTTTCAGTGACTGTTCATCTAGAATACTAGTTTTCAAAGTGTATTGAAAACTACATCGGCATCAATTAGGAATTTGTTAGAAATGTAAATTCTGATTTGAATCAGAAACTCTGGAGGCGGACTCAGCAGTCTTTGTTAACAAGATCAACAGGTGATTCTGATAGGTGCTAAAGTTTGAGAACCATTAATTCAGGGTGTTTTGCCATTTTTATGTGTTTGGGCTTTTTTTTGGTGGGGAGGCTGGTGTCTACAATGGTTTGTAGTTTTAAAAAATCCTCTTTTCTGAATTATGCAATTTCTCTGGTATTTTCTTCATGGAATATTCCTGATCTGTGGTTAGCTGCATATAATTTAGAAAAAACTTCTGCATAACTTCTTATGTGTGTTTCCTTAACTTTTGATAACCTAACTATTTCTCTGCAAAAGCTCTACTTATGACGAGGGAGCGAGTGAGTGAAATACATAACCTAGAGCGCATATCTCAATGGAGTTGACCAGTGGCCAAGCAACGTTTCATCCTAATACTAAAATGAGCTTTAACATCAGGTACCAAGGTTCATGTCGGTGTACCAACTGTGGTTAGAACCTTAATTTTCTTGAGACAACATCTTTTACCACTTTTGGGAATAGCAATCCAATTTGGGTTATTGCCAGTATGTCTGGGAGTAAAAAGCTGTTGTCCAGTATACAGATCTTTAATTAATTCACTTCAGTCTTATTTCTTATTCTCAGCCACTATACTTACTGCAGACTTAAAACTCATTATTTCTCTAACATAATAGATAGGATCTAGCCATCTCTTCACATATTCTAGGTTAGTGAATTATTTTTGCTTTATCTATCCGCCCAATTTCATTTATTTTCTGTCCTCTAACATTTATGGACATCTCTTTCATTAATGCGACTACATTTCTCTCCCACCCCTCCTATTAGGTTTACTGTTTTCTGACTCACATTTTTCCATCTGTAATTAGTTTTAAGGATATTTTCATTTCACAGCAGGAACAAATCACGCATTCTCAGATTGTCATCTATATGTTTGATGATCCTTTTCTCAAACTTTGTAAATAATGACAGCATTGATGTTATAAGGACATTAAGGAACTATATTCTGGACCAATGAATTTTAAATTCATCATTATTTTATTTTAATGCTAGTTTAATTCCCTTTCCATTCTCATGTCTTTAAATCTACATTTGGCACATACTAACATAGTTGTTGAATTACAAGAATAAATGTTAAAGACCTATATACACCAACCAAGAAAAAATAGATTCCTTGGAAATGAAAAAAAAAAAAAAACCTGGCTTGCTTTCTAATTTTATTTTATTTTATTATTTTTTTACTTTTTTGAGATGGAGTTTTGCTCTTATTGCCCAGGCTGGAGTGCAATGGCGCAATCTCGGCTCACCGCAACCTCCGCCTCCTGAGTTCAAGCGATTCTCCTGCCTCAGCCTCCTGAGTAGCTGGAATTACAGGCATGCACCACCATGCCCGGCTAATTTTGTATTTTTAGTAGAGATGGGGTTTCTCCATGTCAGTCAGGCTAGTCTTGAACTTCCAACTTCAGGTGATCCACCTGCCTCGGCCTCCCAAAATGCTTGGATTACAGGCATGAGCCTAATTTTATTCTTCAAAACAGAATTCAGAATTAGTTTGCTTGTGGTAAACACATATTAAAAATTGATAAATGTATTCTCGGCTAAGTTGGATTACAGTCGTATTTCAGTTAATGATGAGGAGAGATTCTGATAAATGCATCAATAGGCAATATCATCACTGTACAAACATCATAGAGTGTGTACTTACACAAACATAGATGGCATAGCCCAGTACTCACCTAGGCTATATGGTACAGCCTACTGCTCTTAGGCTACAAACTGATATAGCACGTTGCTGTACTAAATACGACAGGCAAATGTAACCACAATGCTTATGGTATTTCTATAGCTAAATGTATCCAAACTTTAAAAAGCATAGTAATAATAGACTATAAGAGATTTTTTTTTTTTAAAGTTACACCTGTATAGGGCACTTACCATGAGTGAGCTTGCAGGACTGAAAGTTGCTCTAGGCGAGTCAATGAGTGAGTGGTGGGTGAATGTGAAAATCTAGGGCATTACTGTAAACTAATGTAGAATTTATAAACACCACTGTACACTACTGTAGAATTTATAAACATCGTACACTTAGGTGACACTACTTTCTTCAATAATAATTAACCTTAGCTTACTGTAACTTTTTTGCTTTATAAACTTCTAATTATTTTTAGGTTTTCGACTCTTTTGTAATAATAGCTTTTAAAACACAAGCACTTTGTGCAGCTATACAAAAATATTCTTTCTTTATATTATTATTCCATAAGTTTTTCTATTTGTATTTTTTTATTTAACTTTTATTTTAAGTTCAGGGGTAAATGTGCAGGTTTGTTACATAAGTAAACTTGTGTCATGAGGGTTTGTTGTACAGATTATTTAATCACCAGGTATGAAGCCTAGTACTCATTAGTAACTTTTCCTGATTCTCTCCCTCCTCCCAACCTCCACCCTCCATTAGGCCTCAGTGTGTGTCATTCCCCTCTGTGTCCATGTGTTCTCATCATTTAGCTCCCATTTATAAGTAAGAACATGCAGTATTTGGTTTTGTTCCTGCATTAGTTTGGTAAGGTCTCCAGCTCCATCCATGTCCCTGCAAAGGGCATGATCTTGCAATAACAAAGACATGGAATCAACTTAAATGCCCATCAGTGATAGACTGGATAAAGAAAATGTGGTACATATACACCATGGAATACTATTTTTTTATTTTTATTTTTTACTTTTTAAATTTTTTGTTAAAACTAAGACACAAATACATATATTAGCCTAGGCCTACACAGGGTCAGGATCATCCACATCACCGTCTTCTACCGCCACATCTCCACCCACTGGACAGTCTCCAGGGTTAATAACGTTCACGGAGCTGTCATCTCCTATGAGATGCATCTCCTATGATAACAATGCATTCTTCTGGAATACCTCCTGAAAAATCAATCTGATGCTATTTTACAGTTAACTTTTTTGTATAAGTAGAAGGAGTACACTCTAAAATAATGAAAAAAGTATGGTATATTAGATACATACAATTGTAACATGGTCATTTTTATCAAGTATTATGTAAGGTACACAATGGTATGCACTATAATTTTATACAACTGGCAGTGCAGTAGCTTTGTTTATATGAGCCTCATCACAAATGAATGAGGAATGCATTGCATGATGACATTAGGACAGCTACGATGTCACTGGGCAATAGGAATTTTTCAGCCCTATTTTAGTCTTTTTGGGACCACTGTTATATATACAGTCTGTCATTGACCAAAATGTCATTACGCAGCACATGACTATATTTGTAGAGACAACCTATGTATATTCTAAAAATCTAGTTGAAACAGCTACAATATTTATATATGTTGTACAATGTTTATAATATGTTATAAATCTAATAGCTTTATAACATATTATTTTAAATGACATGATTCTAAAGGTAAATCATTAAGAATGATTTATTTTTATGTTTTTTAACTTTTATTACAGGTTCAGGAGGTACATAGGCAGATTTGCTACAAAGGCGTATTGTGTGATGCTGAGGTTTAGAGTATGAATGAATCCTTCTCGCAGGCAGTGAGCATAGTACTCAATAGGTATTTTTTCAGCTCTTGCCCCACTCCCTCTCTCCCTAAATTGTATTCTCCAGCATCTATTGTGTTCATCTTTATGCCCATGTGTACTCCATCTTTAGCTCCCAATTGAAAGTGAGAACACGCGGTATTTGGTTTTGTTTTCTCATTAATTCACTTAGAATAATGGTCTTCCTACATCCATGTTGCTCCAAAGGACATGATTTTCTTGTTTTTAATGGATATATGGTATGCCATGATGTATATTTACCACATTTCCTTTATCCAATCCAGAGTTGATGGGCATTTGGCTTGATTCCATGTCTTTGCTATTGTGAATAGCACTGTGATGAAAATACAGGCACGTGTCTTTTTAGTAGAATATACCAAAAAGTATATACCCAGTAATGGAACTGCTGGATTGAATGGTAGTTCAACTCTTAGTTCTTTTTAAAGGATTTTATAAATAACTTAGTAGTACTACTTAAAGGTAGGAAAATACCACATATACATAAACTACAAATATACATAACATACACACACATACCGACAGACACAAAGATCTTATACTTTTTTTTTTCTTTTTTGAGACAGGGTCTCGGGCTGAAGTGCCTGTGGCCTAGGCTGGAGTGCAGTGGCACGATCTTGGTCCACCACAACCTTGGCCTCCTGGGCTCAAGTGATCCTCCCAACTCAGCCTCCTGAGTAGCTGAGACTACAGGCATGTGCCATCATGTCCAACTAATTTTTTTGTATTTTCAGTAGAGTTGGGCCCTCACCATGTTTCCCAGACTGTTCTTCAACTCCTAGAATCCAGCAATCCACCCACCTCAGCCTCCTAAAGCACAGGGATTACATGGGTGAAGCACCATTCCCAGCCAAAATCTTACACTTCTAACTGAGATAAGTTTAAAAGGATACATAGAGATTATGTTTATTCTCCATGGCTAGTCACTTACTACACTTGGATGACCTTGACACACCTTCACAGATTCCCTCCAGAAATTGTGTGTGTTCATGTGTATGTTATGTACAAAAGGATCTCATTCAACACACACGTGTTTTGGCATCAAGGAACCAGGTACTAAAAATAAGAGTGTAGCAAGAAATAAGACACAGTAGTGTATTGCTCATTAAAGATGCTGCTGGTTTTTACTTACTAACAGTTAAGATATTCACAAGTATAGTCACATATGATCCACAATTTTCGCTTCATGGTTGTTATGGGTTCAATTGTGTGTCTTGCAAATTTGTATGTGCAAGTCCTAATCGCAGTACCTCAGAATGCAACTGTATGTGGAAACAAGATCTTTAAAGAGATGACTGAGTTAAAATGAGGCCCTGAGGGTGGTGTCCTCACCCAATATGACTTGCTTCCTTAGAAGAAGCTGAAGAGACACAAGGGGCACAGATGCACAGAGGGACTACCCTGTGAAGAGGGAGCCAACAGGTGTCTGGGAGGTTTCAGAGGAACCCAACTCTGCTAGCACCTTGATCATGGACTTCCAGCTGCCGGGAAAGTAAGAAAATGAGTTTCTGTTAGCCAGGCACGGTGGCTCACACCTGTAATCCCAGCACTTTGGGAGGCCAAGGTGGGTGGATCACGAGGTCCAGAGATCGAGACCATCCTAGCCAACACGGTGAAACCCCGTCTCTACTAAAAATACAAAAATTAGCTGGGCATGGTGCTGAGCACCTGTAGTCTCAGCTACTTGGGAGGCTGAGGCAGGAGAATCACTTGAACCCGGGAGGCGGAGGTTGCAGTGAGCTGTGATCGCGCCACTGCACTGCAGTCTGGCAACAGAACAAGACTCCGTCTCAAAAAGAAAAAAAAGAGTTTCTGTTGTTTAAGCCCCCCAGTCTGTGGGATTTTGTAATGGTACCCCCAAGTAAATTAACACAACTATATGTTTGTTAGGTATTTCCTTTGTTTTATGGCTTTGTTGAAACATAATTTTATAGCTTATTCTTTAAAAAAATCAGTGCATCTAAATTCTCTCTCTCTTAAAGATTTGAATAAATTCAACTTTCAAATATCTGGACCTTTAAGTCAGCTCTTCAAAAGCACAATTTCTTCAATAAAAATCAGTCTATTCAAATTTTCCCTCCCTCTTTGACTCAAACATTGGATGATTTAAAATTTTATAGACAATTATCCGTCTCACAGAGATTTTCACAAGACCTCTCAGGTTGATAATAAAATTTATTTCAATTCTGTATATCACTTACTTATTTGTAGTTACTTTGACTCTAATTTCTATTTTATTATTGGCGTGAGTTTTTTTAAATATTCAGGTTAGCTAGTGTTGATTTCTGCATTTTATTGTTGTGTCGTTATGACTCACATTGTTCTTTATTTGCAGTACTTTTTAAAAATAACATATGTGCTGGTTTTATTCACCGTTTCCTTGTAATTTATAAATGATGATTTTTTAACTCATTATTTGGAAATAATGAGAAATTTGTAGACTTTGCAAGAAAACAAATAATGCAAGGAATGTCCCTACACCCTGCATAGAAAATCACATATTGGTAATGCATTTTACTCCATTTGCTCTACCATTTGCTATCAATTTTTTACTTCTTTCCACCTAATCTTGTATCATCTACTTAAATGTATTTTCTGAACCATTTGAGGGTAAATTGTATACATCAAAGCCCTTTACTTCTTAAATACTTCAAGTTTATTAACGAAGAACAGGGCTGCTTTTTACACAACAGTTTACTTTTTGATTATCAGCAAATGTAACATCTAACTCATATATTTTTCAAGTATACTATCTATATTCCAATTATAATTATAATTATTAATTTAGTTTTCTACACCCTTGAGTCAAATACATAGTTTGATCTTTTTAAAATATTAATGCAAGTGTTGGTAATGTGTAAAAAGTAATGGATACACCTTAATGAGACTTTGAGTTATAATACTTTTGAATGTATTTTAAAACATGTCCAAAAATCTTAGTCATGCTCATAAATTTTACTTCTATTAATTTCTAAGAAAATAATGCTGAATGTTTACATATTTTTAAGCTAGAAGAGTGTCCCCATCAATAATATTTATAAGCATTTAAATTTTGCATTTATGTATACGTATTATTGAAATATTCATCAACAAAACAATCTAAAGGAACAAATATTGGCAGTTATTATCTCTATGTGGTAAGAATAAAGGCATTTTTCTTTATCTGTGATTGCTAGACTTTGTATAGATATGATATATAGAGGTAATATTTATTGTTTTAAAATATGTAAGCAAATTCTAAGCCCTTTGTGTGTATTACAAAGTGTAATCTTCAAATGACTTTTTAAGTTAGATACAATTTTTTATTTATTTGTTTGGATGAGAAACACTAGGCACAGTTATTTAGAATAACAGGTAAGTGATAGAGTGAAGATGTGAACTAGGAAATCTGACTGTAGAATTTGTGCTCTTAAATCCTATGCCATAATAAGTGCTACCTTTGCAAAAGTGGAAAAACATAAACATGATTTTTAAAAGGTTGTTGTATTAAGATAAAAGTGGTTTAAAATAATTATGAATAACAGTCAATGAAATTTCTGATGAAATTTAATGTTTAATTTTTTCAGTAGATGCGATAGATCAATTTCAAATAAGTTCCAAGAAAATAAAAGGCTTTAATGTTAACAGGCTGTTATTGCTTAAAAGAAAGGAAATAACATTCAAGTCTATTGATTGTCTACTGTAAAATATACTGGATACATTTGAGCAATAAAATGTACTTTTGAAAGAGAAATAGCTTTCCACGTCTTGCTAAGGTAATACTTCAGTAGATTAACTATTGTTAAGAAATTTAAAGGCAATGAAAAATTATGGTCCTGCCAGAGGAAGAACCTTTTGCTGAGAAAGCAGGGAGTTGCACCACCTCCACTCAAGCATAAACATGGCAGAATGACCTTAACGCCTACCTTGTTTTTTAATGTCTGCATAAAGCTCTGAAGTGTGCCAGCAATTAGGGTGATGAAGTAAGGAGAAAATAATAAAGATGTGGGAGGCCAGAATCTTCACAGTGAATGAATAGGGACTGTTCTAGGATTTATAATATGCAGCTTCAACTTATCATAATCCTCATTCTGATCATGTTATTCTGGCAGACAAGCAGTGTAAGACCTACATAGATATACTTTTATATCCCCTGCCCATCCTATGTGTTCTGAAGTTGTTTGGCTCAGTCTTTACTGAGTTTATTTCCTGTGTGCAGATAGGGTCCTAAGATTCAGAGGTTCCTTTGCAGATATCAGAGCTTTATCACCATGCAGTTCCCTTTTCTTCAGTACTCTGCCCCACAGATCTTGCTCCCTCAGCCTCTCCTATTTCAGATCTCTGTCTCTTTAACTCAGAAAGACTACTGGAATATTTTTGGGTTTGCCTTCCATACTACAGCCTTGAAACTGTTTACAGGCAGTAAGCTGGTACAATCATAGGGCCACTCCATTTGTTTCTTTCCTTTCTAGGAACACAGTTATTTGCTCCTGATTGTTCCATGTCAAAAAAAGGTCCTTTCATAGATTTTGCCACTAGGTACAATTCCCACTGCATTTAATCATGTATGGGTGGAAAACATTTAATCTTTTCTTTCATAATCAGCTTCGCTGGTTTTGCCATTTCTACATTACTTAGTTTTCACCATGAGTTCCCCAAGTTTCCAAGAGTCATTTCAGCAGAACATTAGGGCAGCCTCCCTGGGACCTAGCCATGGTGCTGAACACTGAGTCCTGGGAGAATGCCCCCGTATGAATAATGCCTCCCTTATCCAACTTTTGTTCCCCTTCAACTGACACTGTCAGAATCTTTCCCATAAATACTCTGCTGGCTCTTGCCACTACAGTTGGCTAGATCCTGCAATTTCCTGGGGATATGAACCCTTTCTTCTGTTTCTAGAACCAACACTTCCCCAGCTAGTTGAACTGTGACTTGAATCACCCTAGTTTTTGGCCTGCTGGTCAGGAGAGGAAGAGGGTTTGAATTCTAAGAGAGACATGCATTGCTTTGGGAGTGGAGACTTCTCCATCATCTTCATGCAAAAGGGGGACAGTTGTCCTTGACAGGGAAAGTTAGTCTCCTCTGAAGTTTTGGAAGATTCAAGAGAATCTGAGATTTCAAGACTTTTTAGTGGAACAATCCAGAATCTGCCATTACATAGCTCTGGGTCCCATTCTTCTTTCACCAAAAATGCTGAACATGGCATGTCAGACTATTCTAGATCGAGAATTCAATACTGCCTTTTGCTTTCTTACTCTGACTAAATTATGCACCTAATCTTTAGCTTTTTCTGTCCTCTGCCTGAAAAAGCTGTTGTCAAGAGGGTGGTCTAGCTTTAAAACCTAGCTTTTTATTAATTATCAGTCATCCCTCTTAGCCTTTTGTTTCCTTTCTCCAAGACATCATCTGCCTCCACCACCAGTAATTTAATTTAATTGTCCTTATAATTATCACTACTCCAATATTTTCCTAAAGAATGATAAACTACACCACAAATATATGTATTCTCTCCTTTATGTCACCCTATTTCACCATAGTGAAATTTGTGATAATTTCACTGTGACAGTAAGCCGTGGTCATTCTATCAGTGATTCCCTTACTTGTTGGCTTTCAATGGGCAACTGATCTGTCTCCAATCACATTCTAGATTCTACCTTCTCAGAGAAATCCTGCCACTGACTGTTGCAAATCTGATACTCCAAAAAGTAGACTGTGAGATAGATTGGGTGGAGGAAGTGTATTAGGGCAGGCTTTGAAATCACTACTTGTAAGGAAATGAAGACAACCGGGTTGGGTAGAGGAAAATGTGGGACAGTGATACAACCACTATAATCCCCAGGACGCACCTGGGGCTCCGTGGATGGGGGCATCCTTCAGAACTTTCTCAAGTTGAGGTGAGAGAGTGAGGTATTTATATTGTCACACCAACAAGTTGTCAAATGACCCTGCCTCCTGTAAGAGGACAGGATCTGCAGCACTCCCAGCCGCTGGCAGAACCAGCCAATAAGTCTTGAAGACAGATCGTGGTAGCACAGCAGAACATCTACTAAATGATTTAAAAAAAAAAGAAGAAAGAAAGATGGAGTTAAATAAAAGCGGGGGGGGGGGCGGTGTGGGGAAGAGCAAAAGGAAAGGAGAGAAATGAAAAGAGAAGCAGAAGGCAAGAAGATAAAAGCTTGTATGTCTACAAAGATCGTATCACATTGTCAGAAATTTCAACTGAGCATCTCTAAAATGTTTACGATGCTATGCCGGGAATTTGCCAAATGTTTAAAAGGATTATATCCTGGCTTTTCCCTATAATGACTTCCCAATTCAATTTGATTATACCAGACAGGGTTTCTAAATCTTCACACAGTATCACATATATTAACACTACTTTTTAAAGATTGTTTTGCATTAGAAAAAAGTCTAATACAAGATAAAGTATAAACAATAGTTTAAAAATAAGAAAATCGAAGGAGAAGAACAAAGTCAGAATATTGACAATAACTGAGTTCAGACTTACTATAAAGCTACAGTAATTATGAAACTGCAGGATTAGTGAAAGAACAGACACATAGACCAACGGAACAGAATAAGGACTCCAGAAATACAGATACACACATAAATAAGTATGAATATACTTTGTTATATATAAACTTTTAAATGTATATAAATATATAATTATAGATTTAAAATTATATATTATATCCATCCTGGGAGACAGAGCGATACTCTGCCTCAAAACAAATTATATATATTATTATATATAATTATATATATATTTGCTTATATATATTTTTAAATATATACTTTTTTTAAGGAGCAAAGGTAACACAAGTGTGTTATGGTAGTCTTTGCATTGTAACAACTAGAAAACTACCTGCAAATAACTTTAGGCATAAACCTGACACTATTCAAAAGAATAAACTCAAAATGAATAATACCTATTAAATGTACAATAAAAAACTGTAAAATCTTAGAAGATAACATAGAAAAAATCTAGATGATCTTGGGTATAGAAATGACTTTTTGAAATACAACACCAAAAATAAATCATTAATAAGCTGGACTTCATTAAAACGAAACTTTGCTCTGTGAAATACAATTTCATGAGATTGACAGAAGACAAGCCAGAGATTGGGAGGAAATATTTGTGATGAATACCTTTGAGAAAGGGCCATTATGCAAAATATATAAGGAACAATAAAAAATAAAAGAACACTATAAAATTGGGCAAAAGACCTGAATAGATACCTCACCAAAAAAGGTATTCAGATGTCAAGTAAGCATGTAAAAGGATGTTAAACATCAGATACTATCAGGGAAATGCAAATTAAAACAAGGATGAGATAGCACTACACACCTATTGAAATAGCCAAAATCCCAAACACTGACAACCCCACATTCTGGAGAGGATATGGAGCAACAGGAACTCTTATCCATTGCAGGTGAAAATGCAAAATGGTACAGCAACTTTGGAAGACAGTTTGGCAGTTTCTTACAAAACTAAAAATACTCTTACATCGAATCCAGGAATTATGCTCCTCGGTATTGACCTAAATGAATCAAAATCTTATATCCACACAAAAACCTGTACAAGTAAGTTTATAGCAACTCTATTCATAATTTTCAAAACTTGGAAGCAATATGTCCGTTAGTGGGTGAATGGATAAATGAACAGGGATGCGTCTAGCCAATGAAATATCACTCCGCCCTAAGAGGAAATGAGCTATCAAGACATGGAAGGAACTTAAAAGTTCATCACTAAGTGAAAGAAGCCAAACTGAAAAAGCAGCAATATTCCAACTATATGGCATTCTGTAAGAGGCAAAAATGAAGAGAGTAAAAACAAAAATAATTGTCATGGATTAGGGAGAAAGGAAAGATGAACAGGCAGAACACAGAAAATTTTTACGGCAGTGGGACTATTGGGTATGATAATACAAGGGTGAATGCATAGCATTATACATAACACCATGAGAGAATCCTAATATAAACTATGGACTTTGGGGGACTATTATGTGTCAATGAAGGTTTGATTATAACAAGTTGCATTACTGTGATGTGGGATGTGGATAGCTGAGGAGGCTGTCTATGGATGTGGACTGTCTGTACTTTCCACTCAATTATGCTATCAACCCAAAACTGCTAAAAATAATGATTATGACATTTTTTAAAAAAAACGTAATAGTGCCCTGGGAATCACACAGAAGAAGAGTGATTCATTTTGAGAGCAGATTGGAGATACAAGGTCTCACCAAAAAGGTGAACCCTAAATAGGATCAATAATTAAAGTTTACCCAACAGAGAAAGAATCCTAGTTTGAAGCTTGGATTTTAGTGCACTTATGCTGTGTAAAAAGCCTGAGCTAGTCTAGTCAGGCAGTAATACATTTTCTCACACTTGATCCAATATTACATAAAAGCTAGCTTCATTAAATAGGAGAATGAACATAATAAATGATGGGAAATTAAGGTTTCTTATGGAGGTCTCAGCTTATCCTTAGCCATCATGACATTAGATTTTTCATGTTTTAGACAACAGTTAATGGTGCAAACCCAAGATGCCAAAATGACCAAAATAAATTGAGCTAATCTAACATAAAGACACCTGCGATTGGTGTGTAATTGAATTCCAATTGTGTCGTTTTAGAACAACAAATATATGTGTTTATCATAATAAGATTATATTGTATTCTTCAGGGCTGTTACATTAAATCTCACACCAGATAGAAAATCACCTAAAATGATTGCATATCAGTAGCCTAGACAAGATTTTCAAATTTATGGGTAGCAGTGACAAAAAAAAAAAGTAGTGCTTTGATGCTTCAATGGGCACCATCATGAGTAGCAGTCACATCCAGGAGCACGTTGCCACTTAGTCATTGTAAAGATGTGTTTTCCTTTTGAAAAATTCATTTGATATCTTTTAAAGTGCCTTTTATCTCAGATTTTTTTGTGATTGTATAGAATGGCAATACTGTCCAGTGACCCATCTGATGTGTCCCTTCTACCACATCTCTGCCAAGTAGTTACTCACTCAGACCCTGCTTGAACACTTCACTGTTTTCTAAAGGAAACTAGTTCAAACGTATTCAGGTGAGATTTTAAAACTGTTTGGATTAGCCATTTTCAACACTGGTTCTGAACACCACTTGATGCTTTATAGAACAAATCCACCTTCCTCTTTTACGTAATAGGCTATCAGATATCTGAAGACAGTGTGAGTGATGAATGAACAGAGATTCTATGTGCCACAAAAGAAAGAATATGTCTCTTGCTAGATATTGATTGGTATAAGCTACCATATGGCATATAAGATATCTTCTAGGACCCACTTAGTTTTTTTCTCAAGATATTTCTACCTAAAATGAATTACATGTGTTTTCCCAAGAAGACTATAATTTGCATAAGAGGGAGTATCACATCTTTTTTCTTCCCTCAACACTAACAACTTAAGACAAAATATGTGAAAGAAAAGAATTTCATGTTTTATTAAAGCTCTAAGCATTTGTGAAGAATTTACTAAGTATTAATCATGTGTCAGACACTACATTTTCTATTCAGGAAGCATACAATAATGCATAGTACATATCATCAAGGACCTTATGATGTACTGAAAAAGGAAGTCACAAAAATGATCTCTGTATTGAAAGTATCTACATGCAAAATACTGCCAGAGCACAAAGGTATGCGATAATCCTCCCAGGGTTGCAGCAGAAGATACTTTAAAAGAGGAGATACTGAAGGCAAGGTCTGAAGAATGAGAATTTATAAAGTAAACAAAAGAGGAAGGCATTCCAGAAAGAAGGAAGAATGTTGGCAAAAACAAGAGGCATGAAAGTGTAACATCGGGAGAGGGAATATACTTCAGTAGTTCAGAGAACAGTTCATGTACAAAGTGCAGAGGGAAGTGGCTAAAGAGATGGGATAGCCAAATGTCACTTTCTTGCATGCCAGGCAGAAGAAGTTGCACATTAATTTACAAGCTACAGGAAATCATTAAAGAGGTTATAGCAAAGCAGTGACATTCTTTGTAATGAAATGTGTTACATTTTGCTAACATATTTAACAAAAGCAAAATACATATTTTTAGAAAAGTCACTAATAGTTCTGTGGAAATTAAACTGAGACTGGAAGGGAATAGAGTTTTTAAAAAATCAAAAAAAAATTTATATCGCACAGATGAAAGGTGAACCTAAGGCAGAAATTTATAGCCAATATGGAGAGGAAGTTAGAAGTTGAGAGATATTAAAAGGGGATAACCCGGCGTACTTGGTGATTGTCTGATCAAAGAGGAAGAATAAAGAACAGGTGGGGTTAATTGTAAGTTACCATTCTGATTTCTGACTTTTGTGGATGATTGGAAGGTGGTGTCATTCACTGAGAGAATGAATACAGGGAGCTAGGTCTATTTCGAAAAGAAAGGTTGAGTAAGTTTGACACAGTTTGACTTTAACATGTCAGTGAAAGTTGAAGGTAACAAAGTTTCATTAGCAGTTAGAGGTGTCTCAATAGAGCGGAAGTATCTGCATTGATGAGGAACAAAAGAAAAGAGATATGTGAAAACAGAAGGTTATTGAGGAAACAAAATATTTAAAAGGTATTCAGAGGAAGTGGTAATGATGAAGATACTGAGAATTGTATAAAGAGTCCAACTAGAACTGGTGAAGAGACTTGCTCTAAATTAAAAAACTAATAAGGCACAGATTTAATATCTCAATGGATATCTGTCTGCTTGGGATACACTTCCATCTCCTTGCCTCACCCTCCTAGATCTATTCCACTGGCATTCCTCATGCTTAAGAGTCAGATACAATCTGTGAAAAGCCTTACTTGCCTACAGTTTGCATTAATTATGCTTCTTTTCTATATCTACATAACAAGATATTTTCATACTGGCATTCTGGTTTTCTCCTTATTTATCTATCTGCCCAGGTAGGTTGCACAACCTACAATATAGCTGATGGAGACTAAGCTTCCATCATTTCTGAAAGCCCAGCATGTATCATTTTGCCTTATATACATGGACACTTAGAAAAAGCTTATTGAAGTAGACCACATTAATGTCAAATTGATATAGTTGAAATATCAACTATATGTGTCACCTCCCGTTAGGTGCATTGTTGGTGTGTGTGTGTGTGTGCTTCCATACCTGGTAATATGAGCTTGAATACAAGTCCATTAGTGAAAGTCCTTGGAACCCAAAGTCACATACATAGTAGCTATATGCTTAGTAAAAGTGTAATGGTACTGTAATGTACAATTAATGTTATGGTGACGTAGTGCTCATCTAAGTGTAATGGTTTGTGGAGAAAAAGAAGAAGAGGAAGACAATAAAAATAACTCAATTAAAATGATAAATATTCATTTATATTTCAAAACTTATGTTTTTGCCATGTTGCTGGTAAATGTATAATTGGCTGTACTATTTCAATAGCTTCTTAACTAGATTTCTCCATTCTAGTACCAGCAGAATTTTTAAAAACACACTCCTTCTCTGATCCCAATATAACACCTAGGCTTTTTATTGCTTAATAAAAATAATAATGCTTACTATAGAAAAGGTCAGGCACTGATCTACATGCTTTAAATATGGTTATTCATTTAGTCCTCATAAACCCTATGCAATACATATTATTAATTCCATTTTAAAGATTAGGAAAGTGAAACATGAAGAAACTTCAGTATTAAACAACTTGCTCAAAATTATGCAAATATTAAGTGGTAAAGGTATGATTAAAACCCATGCAATTTGGTTCCCGAGAACTTGTCCTACTAAACAGTGTATTGTTCTTTGAAAAAAAATATATGTGTGTTTGTGTGTGTGTGTGTATATATATATATATATATGTATATATATATATATATATATACACACACACACACACTATATTTTTTGCACATCTTGCCATTCTGAACCTTGTCCTTTCTTCCTAAAGTTTTCATCTTTCCGTGTTCCTTGATAGGACATTCCATAATTTATTTACCTTCTGGCTCAGTTATTATTTTGTTCATAAGGCTATCCTTTTCTCATCAGAGTAAATTTTAAGTCTTTTTCTCATTTTTTATTCTCATTGCACATTGCAAATTCAACTTTTATACCCTCAATCCTGTTATATTATGTTTATATGTCTCTCCACTTCATAATGAGAGTTCCTTATTTGTTTTGTGGTGCCAGAAAAACCTCCACATTTTGTGACGTGTATTATCCAGTTTCTGAATCTTTGTTGAACAAAAATAATGGATAATGCAATTTTTAAAAATTGAGAACTAATATAATTGAAATTCTTTTTAAAGTATATAAATGTAAACATTCTTTTTTTGTTCTTGTTTTAAATGTTGTTTTACTATTTCTTTAGGTGTCTTGAGAAGTGGATAGTAATCTCATTTAGCATGAAGGGCTAAGAATAGGGAACAAAAATCTCTGCAATTTGCGTTTTAGATTACATATGTGAAAGCAACCTGTAACAGTGAGTTCTGTACTGTGTACGATCTGTCAGGGCTGCCTTTCCCTGAACTAGCACTTTCTTTGCTGATGAGATGACACCAATCAGGTCTGCCACGTTGTGCAATTCCAGAGGCACCATTCACATTTTTCTCTATGTGCACAGATCCCCCAAGGTTGCTTAACTCTGGGCCTTAAGTCATCTGACAGCTACTATTCCTATGTTACTATTGGACACAATAATCTTAGCTTACTTTCCTACCTTTTGGTAATGATACAGGAATAGAAAATGTTGTGTCTGCTTCATAGGAGCTTACAATATTTGTTGCATGTATGTGTAGTGCTTGGGGTGTAGAAATGTGGCATTGGGTGAGTTTATTCATGAGAGTATTGGCTATGTGACTGTTTCAAATCATTCCTGAAATAGAATTTGTCTTATGGTACAGTTTAGGAAAAAGAAGATTATGTTTCATAAGGTTATCCAGGGACCCAGTCTGACAGGGAAGCTCTGCCAACCTCAATATGTGGCTTTCTTTTCTGGATCTAAGATGGCTTTTCCAAGCAGCTCCACTTTCCACACAACAGGAGAGGGAAAGAGAGGGTCCATAGCAAGTATCTTTGTTTCTAAGAGAATTTACTTGAACTAGTGAATTTTACTTCTTCACATTAACCTTTTGTTTTAAACTTAGTCATGTGGTCACTCCTAATGGACAGTCAGGCTGAAAAAATTGTGGTGTCTACTAGAGACTTCTCAAGCACTCTGCAGCAAGCTGAAACTCAGATCCTAAAGCTAAAATTAACGAATTAAGAACAGATTTAATGTTTCTGCCTCGGCAAGAAAGATACAATACAGAGGAAAATGGTGACAGGATCAGAACATTTGGAGTGTCTTGTGTGGATCACTAATACCAGTTTTATCTTCCACAACAAGTCCAGGCATAGAGTTCCATAGAATGATGCCACAGGCCACATGTCTCTTGTCCTTGCTGGGATTCTGTCTTACAAAAGAACAGGCAGAGTTACATGCCTTCCTCAGATCCTCTTATTACATGCTCAATGAATGTTATAGACAGAGTTAATATGGATTTTAAAGATATTATTTTTAGTCTTAAATGATATTATAGAAAACTAGGTTTGACCAATGGAGACATGAAGAGGTTGGACAATTTCCCTCCACAGCAAATAAATGTAAAATTATCAAAAACAACCATTTTAAGAATTAGGAACTGATCAAGGGCAGATAACCAATTGGTAAAATTTATTCTTGAAAAACTGCTTTTGCACCAGGTGAGAATGGTAGGAATTTGGTGGCCTTCTAGGCTGAGGGTGCTCCCATCTCTGCAGCTTTGTTGATAAAATCACAGCTTTACTGAGGCATGTGGTGCTAGAAGAGGCTGGCCGTAAACACTCACAGATTATCTGGATGAAAAGGCAAACCTGGTTCAAAATAAGTGATACAACCTGCAGTTTCACTGACTTGAGGACATAGTCTCAGTTAGCCAGACAGCTCATGACAAAAGGAAATAAGATACATATTACTAACATCCAGAATGCAAAAGGGGACATCATTACACATACTTAAAGTAAAAGGGTTATACAGCAATATTATACTCAACGTTCTACCAAATGTTTAGACCTCTTAGATGAGTTGCATAAACATAATGCTGCAAATGAATAATACTCCATCTCAACAAACTTTTATTAAATGAAGAAAATTATTTACTCATTAAATATATTCTAATAAGAAAATTCAAATCCTGACCTCCGGAATTACATCAAACATTTAAGAAAGAAATAATATTAATCCTGCATAACTTTATACAATGCAACAACAGTGAACATATTTCAACTTATTTTATTAATAAAGTTTTTATTCTAAAAGCTACAGACAATGTTCTTTAGTAGCATGACACATTAGCTTTTAACTTTTAAAAACTCATTGCAGAAGAGCAATATATAAGAAATAATAATATACTAAGGCCAAAGAGGGTTTATCTCCGCAATGAAAGACTGCTCTAACACCTGAAGATCAACATATATCACTGTATAAATAAAATACAAGGTAAATCTATATTATGTCAGTAGATGAAAAGAAAATTGTCAAAATCTATTGCACATACATGATAACCCTCAGTGGAATAGGAACAGAAGGCAAACTCACAATGGTCATCTATGAAAAAATTTGAAATAGCTTCATCCTAAACAGTAATAGACTGAATGATTTCTACCTAATATTATTAAGAAGGCAAAATGTCCATTTCTGTGACTTCTATTCAACTTAATACTGGAGGTCCTAGCCAGTGGAATGAGACAAAAATAAATAAATTTATACATATGGATTGGTGAAGAAGTAAAATTGTTTAGTTTACAAACAATATTGTCATGTACATAAAGACCAACCCTAAAAAACCCATGAAAAAGTTATTACAAACAATAAGTAAATTTCACAGTAACAAAATAAAGGTTAACGTACAAAAATCAATTGTGTTCTATATACCTATTACAAGCATTCAAAAAATGAACTTTAAAAACCTTCACAATATCATCCAAAAATTATGAGAATACAATTACAAAACATAGCTAAAAAAATTAACTAGGAGATTACCATGTGTTTACATTGTAAGACATGTTATTGTTATAATGGAAATTATAACCCAAATGATTTATAGATTCAATCCTCAAGAAAATCATAGCAGGTTTTTTTTTTCTGGAAACAGACAAGTAAATTCT
The DNA here is from genome assembly GCF_029281585.2 of Gorilla gorilla gorilla. Classification (NCBI taxonomy): domain Eukaryota; kingdom Metazoa; phylum Chordata; class Mammalia; order Primates; family Hominidae; genus Gorilla; species Gorilla gorilla. Next base: position 126,665,796 of record NC_073236.2, read on the forward strand.
AAAAGTTATAAAGAAATGCAAATGGTCCAGAATAGCCAACACTGTTTTTAAAAATTGTGGAACTTTTATTAACTAATTTAAGTCTACTATAAAGCTGCAGTAAACAAGATGGTCTATTATTTGCATTAGGGTGAAATAAACCAAAAATAAATCCACACGTATGATTAGCTGATATTCAACAAAAGTGCCACAGCAATTCAATTTAAAAAATGACAGTTTTCTCTACAGTTTTGAAACAATTGGATATATGTGTATAAAATAATGAACTTTGACCCTTACTTTACAACATATTACCCAAATTACAAGTAAGTCATAGGCTTAAAAGTAAACCAAAAAGTAAATTTGAAACCATAAAATGCCCAAAAGAAACATAGGAGAAAATCTTCTTATCATTGGGTTAGGCAAAATATTCTTATATGAAATACAAAAGCATGAACCATTAAAAATGATAATTGATAAACTGACTTCTTTAAAATTAGAAACATTTTTTTCTCTAAAGACACTATGGGATAATTAAAATGAAAGCCATAAACTTGAGGAATACATTTGCAAACATATATTGATAAAGAACTTATATCCAGAATACATAAAATACTATTACAACTGAAGAATAAGACAAAAAATACAAAATGGGCAAGGAACTTACATAGACACTCCAAAAAAGAAAATACAAAAATCAAATGTCAAGTAAGCAGATGAAAAAATGTTTAACACCTTTAGTTATTAAGTAATTGAATACAAAAACTGCAAACAGCATACACATTATATGCCTACTAGAATGCTAAAGATGTGAAGAACCCTCATGCATTTCTGGAGACATTTTAAATTAAAAATTGTACAGCCACTTTGGAAAACAATTTTCTCAGTCTTTAAAATATTGTAGACAACTTATATTAAATCATAGATCTTCTGTTAGTAACTTTTTACCTAAGAGAAATGAAAAAAGATCCACACAAACACTTTTGTGCCATTATCTATAGTGGTATTATTCATAATAGCAAAACCTGAATCAGTTTAACAAGATGTACTATAGCCATGCAATGCAATACTACTCAGCAATAAAGGAAGAACAAAAGGAACAAACTACTATATTAATGCATTCAGCAGCAGGGGTGAATCTCACAAACATCATGAAAAATGAAAGAAGTTAGACACAGAAACGCTTGGTGAAAGATTTTATTTATGCATTTTTTTTGAAAAATCAAAAACATATCAGGAAGCATATTAGTTGTTGTCTGGGACCAGAGGTCAGAGTGGGGATTAAGAGCATGAGAAAATATTTGTGAATGATGAGATTGTTCTAAAACTGGACTGTGTTCATATTTGCACTATCACAGAAATTCATCAAAACTCTGAGTATAAATTGGGTGAATTTCACGGAGTACAGATCAATTTCAAATTGAGATTGAAAAAGATAGTATATGTATCAAATCTCATGCCCCAAACAGTTGATTTAGGGATAAATATGTTAATAAAGAAAGAAAATTCTGGCTACAGAGTAAAGGAAAGAAAATGTCCAAGGAAAAGTAGAAGTACAGGTATGGGAGTGGAATGGTTTCTCCTGGAAGCATGAAATACAGGACTTTGTAGAAGGATGTTAGAAGAAATGACTTAACCTCATCCCAGCATCTAAAGGGAAATCACTGTGCCCGTCTACAAAAGTAAAACCAAGCAGCTAATGTAGAGTAAAAATAATTCATTGCTTTGTATATTTATATGACATCATTGGGTAGCAGAATGAATATGAAGCTATTACAATAAAGACATTTGAATTATTTGGCACTTTTCGCTTAGATTAAATTTGTAGAATTTAAAGTCTTTAGTAGTGATCTGTACAAAGAAGGAGCAAGGGAATATCAAGAGGTCAGTTTGTAAAAGCATGACAATGTTTTGCCTTTCCCCTTTACACAGAGATGGAGATTTCTTCATTCTAGTGGGAATTTGAAGAAGGTTAACTTATTTGCCTTTAAATCATGGCTGATGTCCCAGGGAAAAATATGAGTGATCTCACTGTTAGGTACATTCTATGACTGAAACATGATTTGTGGTTGAATTCTGCCAAATAATGGCCCTAAGCATCCTTTCAGTTCATTGTTCATGAGGTGATCATGCTTCTCCTAGGACCCCAACAGTGTATTCAGGTTCAAGCACTAGTGAGCTCTGCAGCTGGTGAGTCCTTCTGAGAGTGTAGTAGACCTTCCTTAAGATAATTCCTTCTAGACTTGATCTATGCTTCTCAGTACAAGGTCAAGAGGGAAAGGCTTTCTAGAGTCCACCCACACATAGCTTCCAAGTCTAGGTTTTTCTTTAGCTTTTTCCCTATTGTCTCCTCACTTGTTTTCTAGTGAGAGCATTAAAAAGGAAAAAGAAAGAGGAGGAGGAGGAGGTACAACTCATTTGTCAATAAAAATACTAGAAAGGTTTGCAAATTTTGCTAGCATATTCCCCATCAAGGTATATAGCTTAAGTCTGGATTATGTCCAGGAACATAAATATAATCAGGCTGGTCAAGAACTGGTTTCTGGAGTCAGAAGACTTGCTTCAGAAACCAGGCCACATCACCTGCTAGTTGTATGGTTTTAGAAACTGTGACACAATTTCCTTTTCATTAATATGGGATTCCGATGCCACTTAAAGTTTTCCATAAGAGTAAGAGAAAATATTGCTCAAAAACATAGAAATCAAATAAAATAATTCAAAAGCATTTTGAGTGTTACCTGTTACACAACAAGTGTTGCACTTCAGATATTCTCACTTAACTGATCCCACAGCTAATAATATTTTGAAAGCAAATGTTAATTCTCCCACTTTGCTAGCTGTGGCAAATAATCATCTGCATAATTGCTGTGGAATGTTTCAGTAGCATCAGGGAGGCATTTGATCATGGATTGTAAATGATGAGAGACTATGATCACATATGCACACACTTGACAGGGATTCGACGAGGACAAGAAAAAAAATGAAGATAGCACTAAATGGCGTGGCAAGGCAGATTTCTGTCCTCTCTGCCTGTAATATACAGATTGAACTTAATTAGAAATGACCAAGTTCTACCCTAGCTCTGCTTACCACTATCAAGACAAACTGCCCTTTGGGATATCCAGCATAGATTCTCTGCTATCTCAATTCCCCAAGCCAGGAGATTTCCTCTTGTCTATCACACAACTAAATCACTATTTAACAATATAAAAGTAATGGTGTTGGCTTTTGTTTCATGTCATTTTTCTTTCCCCATCCATCATCTCAATAATTCCGAGAATCCCTGAAATACAGAAAAGTGATAATACCAAAAGATACATTGATATTTGCACTCATCATAAAACAGCATTAATTCAATGCTTAGGGCAGGTGTTGCAAACTGTTTTTCTGTAAAGGGGCACATAATAAATATTTTAGGCATTATAGGCCATACAGTTCCAGTTACAACTTCTCAGCCATGCCACAATGTTATAAAAGTAGCCAGACATGTAAATGAATCAGTATACCTGTGCTTTAAGTAAATTTCACTTATGGACACTAAGAATTGCATTTCATACTGTTATTATTATTATTATTTTAGGTATATACTAATGTAAAAATCATTCTTTGTTTATGGGCCATATAAAAACGAGCAGCAGGACGATATGGCCTGAAGGCCGTGGTCTGAATGAACCACTCACACTGTCTCCGCGCTTCCAAATAACAGCCCACTGCCTCACCAACTGATTGGGAAGATAGACCACTGGATGTTGCAGTGGTGTGGCACCTAATCTTTCCTCCAGATACTGTCTCCTAACTGACCCCTTCAGAGCCTCATCCTTCTTTGCCCACAGGACAAATCAACAGTCACAGTTCTGTACGTGTCCATCACTCAGTGGAGTGAAAGGATTCTGAACCCTTAGGAAAAAGATGGCTGTTTCTCTTTTCCTTCCATGCAGTATCTTTTCACAGATATTTCCCTCTTTTGGCTTTTTCAACTGAAAAAAAAACCCAAAACTATCCTCATATTCACCCCACTGATGGCATGACCAAACCTATGTTCATGATCATGCTGTTTGACAACATCTCCAAGTACTATCACAAAGACTTCTTGGTAACTGGCAAAGTTTTGTGGTATGCCTGGCTGCTGTCATAGTTCTTAATAAGAAATAAAATGTTGCTACGCTGCTGTTTTTGCCATTACCTAATTTCTAATTTATGAGGACAGACATCAATCTTCTTCTAAAACATTTGCATTACACAAAAGTGCTCTGTCTCTATAATATCTTGCCTACTGACCTGTTAAGTGTTCAAGGAAAAATGTGAAAAAAATATATATATTGTGAATATATGCTTGGAAGTGTCATGCTTTAGTGAAACTTACAGCTTTCCCCTTCAACTTAAGTACAAAGAATGATTGGGTAGCACTTTTGCAAAATTTCAAATAAAATCAATGTGATGTATACAGTGGAATGAGGGCTAAATGTGCTTTCAAAATTATTGGAAACTATCTATCACTACTCAAACAGGTGTTATATCACACAATCAAGTTTTTATTGGAAATTTCGACACCGGTCTCCTTCCCCAGAAAACCTTGAAACTCTGTTTTAAAACTAGTATAACAGCAATGATATTGCAAAAACGATAAAAATATTTTGTCAGTGTCTCCTCTAGTGAAAATTTATAATTATATTTTAACAATCAGTTTTAAAGTAATATGTAATATCTAATTTTACATTTATCTACTTTATTATATTCTACTAACAACTCATCTTAAATACCAAAAGAAAACTCAAGGAAAGCCTAAGAATGTTAAGGGTAACAAAAGTGGTGGAAGTTTGAAAGAAGAGAGATTAAATCTGATTCCTCAGTTCATGAACTGTATAATTCTAGCCAAATGACATTTGAATCACAGGCCAGGAGCGGTGGCTCATGCCTGTAATCCCAGCACTTTGGGAGGCCAAGGTGGGTGGATCACCTGAGATCAGTAGTTCGAGACCAGCCTGGCCAATATGGCGAAACCCCGTCTCTACTAAAAATACAAAAATTAGCTGGGCGTAGTGGCAGGTGCCTGTAGTCCCAGCTACATGGGAGGCTGAAACAGGAGAATCCCTTGAACCTGGGAGGCAGAGGTTGCAGTGAGCCAAGATGGCGCCACTGCACTCCAGCCTGGGAGACAGAGTGAGACTTCATCTCAAAAATTAAAAAAAACAAAAAAAAATGAATCTCAGTTTGCACGTTTCAAAATGTTTTCAGAGTTATGGATAAAATATAAAAAGTAATGAATGCTATGTTTTTGACATAGTGCATGTTGAACATCAATATGAATATTAGAGTCATATATTAAAAATCATTTACTTCAAATTCCAAGCATTATGTTTACATCCATAGAGCAGGAGAGCTGCAAAGGGACTTAGAGATCATCTCTTAACTCTCTCTTAATCTACATCAGATGCAGAAACTGATGGTCAGAGACAGGAAGTGATTGCTTTGAGCATGTTCAAAGAGCTAGAAGCGGTTTCTGGTTTAACAGAGTTGTCTTTAAAGCTCTGATTCAGTGTTCTTTCTCTCTACGCTGTAACTGCTTATGGTTTCCATATTTTATAAATAAAAATATAAAAGGCCTATTTATATTTGATTTTAATACTTTTTAATTTTAATTTTATTTTTTGGAGAAGTATATGTCCCGTGCAATCACTGGGACATGTTTATATAAAAAAATTGTTGCTTATCTAAGATTTAGATTTAACTGAGCATTCTGTGTTTTATCTTGTAAGGCAACAGTTACAGAAACCTGGAGCATACAGTTTTGAACCTCCCAAAATCTCAACTTCAGCCAGATATTATCACTACCTGGGGAAGTCCTATTCACCCTTAAATCCACAACTCACTGTCTTTAGACTTTATTTCATAGAAACTCATCTTTGCTTCTTCCCATACTCACAAGGCACTTTAATTCTATTCTTCCTAGAACTAACCATGTTCGGCCATGCACTATATGTTAGATGCATATGTGTTTGTCTCCTCTACTCCTTTGTGGGCTCCTGAATGATTGATATTGCTTTTTTAAAAACTATAAATTAATGTATCTGCAATTTATCTAGCCCAGTGCCTTGGAAGCAAGATCATATCTGCACAATATCATTTAAAAGAGGGGTTCTTATTAATAATAGGTATGTTTCCATGGTTATGCCAGTCCCATATAATTATCTTTCATCATCATCTTTATCATAATTATCATCATTAAGGAAGCATCATTCATATTGTTCATTCATTATTGAGATGTTCAATAATAGTTTGTGTAACTGTGATAATCACTTGGAATTTATTTACTCATTCGAAGCTCACAACAATTTTTATAGATAAATTATCATGGTTCTTACCCATTTTTCTGACGATAGAACTAAGCCCAGAGACTAGAATAAGGAAGATTATTTAGGTTACTCATGATTACATAATAGGAAGCAGTAAATCTGGGCTTCAAACACAAGACCATGTTTTTAACAACCTCTAGACTATAACAAGAGACACAGTATGGTATTTCTCTGCTTCTGACTTCAGGTAAAGTGCAGGGTCTGCAGTCCATTTAAATTAATGACACCTAGGCTCCTCACAACTTCTAATTCACAAATTATTTTTAGAAAATAACAATGAACTGCCTTGTGTATGCGTTGAAGACATCCATCTCAATGACTGAGTAAAATCCACTATTTTTCTACCAATTTCTTACAGCTTTGACTGAATTTATCATTGCCAGTTTCTTAGTCTTTCGAGGCCTGTGATTGCATTGTGGCACACATAATGATAACTCTAATCCCTCTTTCTGAGGAAAATGCTGCTCATTTCCTTTGCAGCCCAGAAGCCTAAAGGCTGAGTGTACATAATAATAAATGCTAGTAAATTTATTAAATGTTTACTATGTGTCAAGTACTGTCCGTAATGTCCTGCGTTTGCAAATTAACTTAAGGTTCACACCTCTCTCTAAATATGCCACAATTATCCATTCCTACATTAGAAATTAGAAATGAGGACACTGAGACCTAGAGAGGCCAAGCTGTGCTCATCACACAGCTAATAGGTGTCAGAGATAGAGCCAACTACCTCACCACAGCCCCAAATGCCCAGTCCCAGTAATGACTGCTCAGTGCTCTGAAGAAGAGCACACTGTTTTCTGAAGTACAGAGCATTCCTCTTACCTATTTTATGCCACATTTTGTTGAATTCATTCCAGAGTACAAGATCATTGTGTTACTGATGATTAACAAGCGTTTCTCTGAGATTTTACTCATAGACCTCTATTCCTAAGACACAACTCTAGAACAATCATTGGAAAACTCAAAGCAACCCTGTTTTTCTGATTCTCAGTACTTAGCTCCAAGCCTTTGGAGTCAAGTCTCTCTTGTCATTTTAGGTTTATTTGCCAGAGTCTCCTTCATCCTGCCATTTCCCAGTCTACCCCTTATGCCACCCAGACGGAATGAGATGGGTCTAAATTCTAGGGTTACTTCTTATTCAAACTCAGGCCATGGCATGTGTGTAAATCATCAGGAATTTTCACTGCATGAGAGAAAGGGGAAATATGGAAAAGTTACAGTGGAGAATAAATGGAATAGGTTGGAGGTAATTATCTTGTTCTTTTAGTTACATGCAAAATTCAAAAGACATGAACAAATCGTTGTTGTTTTCCATATTGATGATTATGAACATTTGGTTGTTTGAAAGCAGCTCTCTCTTTGGAAGATTCGCAGGGACAAATTTTAATGGTTTTTGCTTAATTGTGTCTTTAATTAAAACTATAAAATCATAGTACCTTAAATAGGTTTACTGAACTAAAATACTGGCATTTGACAAACAAAAGTGACATATTTTCTTCTCCTCAGAGACTGAAAAAGTGATGTTTAGCTCGTTTAACATCATTCAAATAATTTCCTTTAAAATGCATGTATCTAGAGAAAACAAAGTTACATATTTTTAAAATTCTTATAATTTCATATAATTCTTAAATTCAATATTCTAAATGAGTAAACTCAAGTCTATTGGTCATTTTTAAAGATTGTTTAAGGGTTTATTTTTGTATTTCCAATTATAAGCCGTGTGTTCAGTTGTTTCCCACTAAATACTGCATAAGGTGTTATATTGAATCATGTGAAGTTATCATTGTTCTACACTTTTAGACCTACAAAATGGCAATTATACATGGTTCAACTTAATGCATACTATAACCTATAATTATACCCACCACAGAAGAAAGGCTATAGAAAATACTATATATTCAGAATCACTGGCAAACTTTAAAATTAGTAATTTTCTAGCTTGTTCAGCAACTTTTGAGCGAACCCTACCTTATTTATTTCAAATATTTGTATATTTTGTTACTCTCTTATCTATTCCATTTCTCTAGTCACATTGCCATTACTTCACTTGTGGTAGAGAAAGAAATAGGACAATCTCACTGACTAAACTTATGCTAGGTGAGCACTTGAATTTTGCATCAATTTTACATTTGAAACCATATTGTATTTGAAAGAATGAATCTGTATTTTGAATATACGTATTATTCAGAAATTACTCCACAGTACGGTCTGTGTCAAAGCTTGAAACTGTAGGTAATATAGGTTAAGGCCTCAAGTGTCTACAATTTAAAGTGAGAATATGTAAAATGTGAAGACATAATATATGACAATTTACACATGCCAAATATAAGATTATAGCATGTCCACAATTTTCTGGGCTAGATGTGATTTCAGATTTTCTGCCCCACTTGCACTTAAAGTATACTTGCTATTATTGTCTTCCACATTTCATTAATAGAGGATTAAGAAATTATATTCATGGCATCCCAGAAGAGGTCACATGTGGTTGAAAATGCTTAATAGAGTAGCTCACCTTCAAGGACAGGCTACAAACACAGAGAGAATTTTAACCGTAATGCATGAATGAGATAGCCAGTACAGGCATGAAGCGAGGATTTCCGTAACATTGAGGTAATGACAGACCGAGGAGATCTGCTAGAGTGGCCACATGCTATATATGACTCTATTGAGAAATTTCACAAAACATATCTTGCTTATTGTACACAAGTAACGTTTATGGATTTTATAAAAACTTTTTACTTTAGCAGTATTTAGAGATTTACATAATACTAGCTTATCCATATTGAGGAATAACAATTCACTAAAAATTCATGCTTAAGTTCATACTTACTCTAGTGTAGATATCGGGTTACAGATGTTGATAATATTTTGTGGTGGGGGGGGCAGTTTTTACCCAGCAAAATGGAAAATAGCTAGATTTCTTTTACCATGTATACATCAATTTCGGTTTCTAACATTGCCACGTGAATTTCACTTTCTTTTAGGAGGTACATATTCTGAAAAATTGTATTTTTCTATAAAATTAGGATAACAGGCTAGAAAATGGTAAACATTTTGTTAGATACCACCAAAGTGGAGATGAGGGGTAATATTCAGAGGGCTTTTCAAAAGCATATGGGATATAATGACTTTGTGTATAAAAATGATGAGCTATCTTATCAAACAAGATGATATAAAAAATCCAAATCACCAAAAAGAAAAAAAAATGGAGCAGAGTTATCTAAAAGGACACTAAGAAGAGATACTTAAAATTACTTAGATAATAATGTAAGCCTGATCTGGTTTTAATAGTCAAAATCATGTGGGTTAGTTCAAAGGAGAATATCATTAGAACTCTACAGAAAAAAATCATGATTGATATTTTATAATTATTAAAATATTAGAAGCCTTTATTTACAAATGAAGCTGCTACAAGAATTTTGGGAGAGATAAATGAGGTGATATGTGTGATACATAGCAAGTGACCACAGCTAGTACATAGTGAACCATCCATAAGTATCTATTTTTGTAAACATTTATGAATTCCAACTAGGAGGATAGGGCAAAGTGGGGACAGAGAGGAATGCAAATTAATATTACTCATATTGAAACTTTCTTTTTCAGTTTAGAAGCCTCAGTAAGATCATTTGCATAGATAACATCAAGAAGCAATCAAAATATCCCCAACATATGCATATGCACACACACACACACACACACACACACACACAACTACACACAGCATCAATAGTTCTCTATATGAGCCTTGCAAATGACATAATTATTATGCACATTTTATATTATAGTTAATTATAACATGTTCAATTTTTTCTACTCTAATATTTTTTAAATGGGAGATGATTATGTCTATTTTGTTTTAATCCACCAGAATGTTATGCCCAGTAGCTTTACAAACTGTATAAATTTATGAGCTGATGAGGTATTATGGAATGCCAATTTATGAGCTGAGAACACAATTATAAAACACCTGTGAGGTATGTAGCACTCAAAGAGGTAACAGAGTGAAGTGGTTAATCTCAGAGTAGGAGTACAGGCATACCTCATTTGTGCTTCACTTTGCTGAACTTTTAAGATACTGTGTTTTTTACAAATTGAAGGTCTGTGGCAATCTTGTGTTCAGAAACTCTATCAGCTCTGCTTTCCCAACAGCATGTGCTCACTTCATGCCTCTGCATCTCATTTTGCTAATTATTTCAATTTAAGCATTTTTCATTATTATTTTATCTGTTAGAGTGACCTGCGATCAGTGATCTTGGTGGATGTTAGTATTGTAATTGTTTAGGGACACCACTTAAGATGGTGAACGTAATCAATAAATTCTGTGTGTTCTGACCAATCTACTGGCTTGCCATTTCTTTGTATCTCTCTCTTTCTTTGGACGTCCCTATTACATGAAACACAGCAAGATTGAAATTAGGACAGATAATAGACTCATAATGGCCTCTAAGTGTTCAATAGAAAGGAAGAGCCCCCCGTCTTTTACTTCAAATCAAAAGCTAGGAATGATTAAGCCAGTGAGAAAGGCATATCAAAAGCTGAGGTAAGTTAAAAGCTAAGTCTCTTTTATGCTAAATATTTAGCCAAGTTATGAATATAAAGGAAAATTTCTTAAAGGAAATTGAAAATTCTCTTCCAGTAAATACACAAATAATAAGAAAGTAAAACAGCTTATATTACTGATATGAGGAATGTTTTGTGGTCTGGATAGGCCAAAGCAGCCACAACATTCTCTTAAGCCAAAGCCTAATCTAGAGCCATGTCCTAACTCCCTTCAACTCTATGAAGGCCGAGAGATGTGAGAAAGCTGAAGAAGAAAAGTTGGAAGTTCATGGAGTTTAAAGAAAGAAGATGTCTGTATAACATAAAAGTGCAAGGTGAAGCAGCAGGTGTTGATGTAGAAACTGCTGGAAGTTAAAAGACCTAGAGGCAGCAATACCATTTGACCCAGCAGTCCTATTACTGGGAATATACCTGATATGCCTTGGCTCTGTGTCCCCGCCCAAATCTCATCTTGTAGCTCCCATAATTCCTACATCTTGTGGGAGGGACCCAGTGAGAGATGACTGAATCATGGGATGGGTGGTCTTCTCTATGCTGTTCTCATGATAGTGAATGAATCTCATGAGATCTGATGGTTTTAAAAATGCGAGTTTCCCTGTACAAGTTTTCTTTGCCTGCCGTCATCCACATAAGATGTGACTTGCTCCTCTTTGCCTTTTGCCATGATTGTGAGGCCCCCCCAGCCATGTGGAAACTGTAAGTCCAATAAGCCTCTTCCTTTTGTAAATTGCCCAGTCTGAGGTATGTCTTTATCAGCAGCATAAAATTGGACTAATACAATACCCAAAGGAATATAAATCATTCTATTACAAAGATACATGCATGTGTATGTTCATTGCAGAGACAATAGCAAAGACATGGAATCAACCAAAATGCCCATCAATGAAAGACTGAATAAAGAAAATGTACGTTCACACCACGGAGTACTATTCAGCCAGAAAAAGGAATGAGATCCTGTCCTTTTCAGGGACATGGATGGAGTTGGAAGCCATTATCCTCAGCATACTAATGCAGGAATGGAAAAGCAAATACCACATGTTCTCACTTATAAGTGGGAGCTGAGTAATGAGAACACATGAACACATCAGGGGGAAAAAAACACACTGGGGCCTGTTGAAGGGGGGTTGAGAGAAGGGAGAGTATTAAGAGGAATAGCTAATCGATGCTGGGCTTAATACCTAGGTAATGGAAGGCTCTGTACAGCAAACCATTATGGCACACATTTACTTATGTAACAAATCTGCACATCCTCCACACGTATCCCTGAACTTAAAAGTTGGAAAAAAAAAAAAAACAAAAAGATAAAAAGAAGGCTGACTCTCTTGTTAGGGACTGATACAGTTTGGCTGTGTCCCCACCCAGATCTCATCTTGAATTGTAGCTCCCATAATTCCCACATGTCATGGGAGGGAGCTAGTGAAAAATAATGGACTCATGGGGTGGGTCTTTCCCATGTTGTTCTCATGATAGTGAATAAGTCTCATGAGGTCCGATGGTTTTATAAAAAGCAGTTCCCCTGTTCAAGCTCTCTTGCCTGCCACCAAGCAATACGTGACTTTGCTCCTCATTTGCCTTCTTTCATATTGTAAGGCCTCCCCAGCCATCTGAAACTGTGAGTCCATTAAACCTGTTTTCTTTATAAAATACCAGTCTCAGATATGTCTTTATTAGCAGCATGGGAACAGACTAATACAGGGACTAATGCAGTTGGTGACTTTAATTTGAAGTAGATGCTCATTTACCACTCCTAAAATCATATATCTACTTTGCCTATGCTCTATAAATGGAACAATAAGCCTTGATGACAGTACATCTGTTTATAGCGTGGTTTACCAAATATTGTAACCCCACTCTTGAGACCTACTTCTCAAAAAAAGTTCCTTCCAAAATATTTCTGCTTATTGACAATATACCTAGTAACCCAAGAGCTCATTTAGAAATGTACGAGGATATTAATGTTGTTCTCATGCATACTAATACAGCATCCATTCTGTAGCCCATAGATCAATGATTAACTTTGACTTCCAAGTCGTACTATTTAAGAAATGTATTTCAAGATGGATGAAAGACTTACATGTTAGACCTAAAACCATAAAAACCCTAGAAGAAAACCTAGGCAATACCATTCAGGACATAGGCATGAGCAAGGACTTCATGTCTAAAACGCCAAAAGCAATGGCAACAAAAGCCAAAATTGACAAATGGAACCTAATTAAACTAAAGAGCTTCTGCACAGCAAAAGAGACCACCATCAGAGTGAACAGGAAACCTACAGAATGGGAGAAAATTTTTGCAACCTACTCATCTGACAAAGGGCTAATATCCAGAATCTACAATGAACTCCAACAAATTTACAAGAAAAAAACAAACAACCCCATCAAAAAGTGGGTGAAGGATATGAACAGACACTTCTCAAAAGAAGACATTTATGCAGCCAAAAAACACAGGAAAAAATGCTCATCATCACTGGCCATCAGAGAAATGCAAATCAAAGCCACAATGAGATACCATCTCACACCAGTTAGAATGGCGATACCATCTCACACCAGTTAGATTAGAATCAGTTAGAATGACCAGTTAAAAAGTCAGGAAATAACAGGTGCTAGAGAGGATGTGGAGAAATAGGAACACTTTTACATTGTTGGTGGGACTGTAAACTAGTTCAATCATTCTGGAAGTCGGTGTGGCGATTCCTCAGGGATCTAGAACTAGAAATACCATTTGACCCAGCCATCCCATTAGTGGGTATATACCCAAAGGATTATAAATCATGCTGCTATAAAGACACATGCACACATATGTTTATTGTGGCACTATTCACAATAGCAAAGACTTGGAACCAACCCAAATGTCCAACAATAATAGACTGGATTAAGAAAATGTGGCACATATACACCATGGAATACTGTGCAGCCATAAAAAATGATGAGTTCATGTCCTTTTTAGGGACATGCATGAAGCTGGAAACCGTCATTCTCAGCAAACTATCGCAAGGACAAAAAACCAAACACCGCATGTTCTCACTTGTAGGTGGGAACTGAACAATGAGAACACATGGACACAGGAAGGGGAACATCACACACTGGGGACTATTGTGGGGTGGGGGGAGGAGGGAGGGATAGCATTAGGAGATATACCTAATGCTAAATGACGAGTTAATGGGTGCAGCACATGAACATGGCACGTGTATACGTATGTAACAAACCTGCACGTTGTGCACATGTACCCTAAAACTTAAAGTATAATAATAAAAATAAATTAATTAATTAAAAAATGTATTTCATAAGACTATGGATTCCATAGGTAGTGATGCCTCTGATGGATGCTGGCAAAGGAAACTAAAAACTTTCTGGAAAGGATTCATCATCTTAGATGCCATTAAAAACAATTGTAATTCATGAAAAAAGGTGAAAATAACAACAATAATAGGAGTTTGGAAGAAGTTGATTCCAACTGTCATGAATGACTTTAGTGGGCTCAGGACTTCAGTGGAGGAAGTCTCTGCAGATGTAGTGAAAATAGTGAGAGAACTGGAATTTGAAGTGGATCCTGAAGGTATGACTGAATTGCTACAATTCCATGATTAAATTTCAATCAGTGAGGAGCTGCTTATTATCAATGAGCAAAGAAAGTGGTTTCTTGAGATGGAATTTATTCCTAATGAAGATGTCATGTACATTGTTGAAATGACAATAAAAGATTTAGGGTATTTTATAAACTTGGTTGATTAAGCAGCAGTAGGTTTTTGGATAATTGCCTCAAAATTTGAAAGACATTATACTGTTGAGTAAAATGCAGGTAAACATCATCATGTGCTACAGATAAATCTTTTGTGAAAGAAAGAGTCCATTGATGTGGAAAACTTTTTGTCATCTTATTTTAAGAAATTGCCACAGACACCTCACCCTTTAATAACCACTATCCTGATCAGTCAGCAGCCATCAGCACCAAGGCAAGAACCTCCACATGCGAAAACATTTTATGACTTCCTGAAGGCTCAGAGGATTACTAGCATTTTTAGCAATAAAGTATTTTTATTGCTAAAATTAAATAAGCAATTAAGGTATGTACATTTGTTTTTAGACATAATGCTATTGCATACTTAATAAACTAGAGCATAGCATAAATATAACTTTTATATATACTATGAAACCAAAAATTTTACACAGCTTGCTTTATGGCTCTATTTATTTTATTATGGTTGTCTGGAACTAAATGTGTGACATCTTTGGGGTACGGCTATATATGAACTCATAACTCAGCTCTACCATTTAGAAGCTTGTGACCTTGAACAATTTCCTGATCTTTGTGCGTTGATTGTTTCGCATGTGTAATGATGAGATTGATAGCCCTTGACTGAGCTCTGAGGACAGTTTCTAGAAAAAAAAAACCATCTTTTTTGCTCCTAGAACACAAGTATGCATAAATAATAATATTATCTATTATTTCATATTAATCTATAACTTGTCTTTTCCAGAAGCAATTTTTTAAAAATTAGACAAATTCATACATTGTTCTGTTATGTTAGAAAAATGAGGCTAAAAAAATTTCAAAAGTAAAATGTAAACAAAGAAATAGAAATGCATTTCTGAAGGTCTGGTATACATACTTTAAAGACCACAAGTTTGGCTGTAAGAATTCTGCTAGCCAAAGTACAAAAAGTATGCTAATCAGAGTTGGCAGTCCAAACGTGAGTTGGTTTCTCAAGAGAAGCACATTTCTTCCTAGAGCTGAAAGCTGAATGTTTCTTATAAATTCTCAAAAAGAAGTCATTGTTGAATGTATTGTACTGTTACATCATAACATCTTTCTAGTTTCTTAAGTTTCATACAGCTTTTTCCGGTAATGTTCATTAATACAATCTGTTGGTTAAAAACAGCTCAACAAGGTCACACCTGGGCAAATTCAGAGTTAATTACGAATTCTCTGGATGAGTGGACAATGTATTAGACATGAGCTCTGTTTTAAACACTCTCTATAGCCTAACATCAATGAATCTCCCCCTCCTCACTGGCTGCATCATTGATTCATGTGAGGCTTGCTTCAGCCCCTGGCTTCAGAGTGGTCATGAGATCCAGAAATTCTCAGAATATTTCATCTCTCTGACAAATAACTGTTTCAGGAATGCTTTGGACAAGGCAAGTTACATGATCAATCCTAAATTCAAGGTGGAAATTTAGGTTGGTGCAAAAGTAATTGCAGTTTTTGCCATTACTTTCAATATAATCTTTCTATAGGTCTAGATGGAAAGCCAGAAATATCTCTTGTGTAGCACACACAAAAAAAATCACAATGGTAATCCAAATTGTCTACAACTATTTATCAAATAATACTCCCTCTCTCCACAGATTTGTGAAGCTATTTTATCACATATAAATATCTTAGATATGTATGAAATACATTCTGTTCCCTATTATTTTTATGTCTATTTTTATTTCCCTACACAGATGTAACAATATTTGAGGGAATGTATATTTTAAATACATTTTAGAATCAAGATGTTAGGTCTCTTGGGAATTTGCTAGTCATTTCATTGAAAAGAATTTAGCTTTGTGAGAACATCTTCATGTCCATAAAAAATGATGAGTTCGTGTCCTTTGTAGGGACATGGATGAAACTGGAAATCATCATTCTCAGTAAACTATCACAAGAACAAAAAACCAAACACCGCATGTTCTCACTCATAGGTGGGAATTGAACAATGAGATCACATGGACACAGGAAGGGGAATATCACACTCTGGGGTACTGTTGTGGGGTGGGGGGAGGGGGGAGGGATAGCATTGGGAGATATACCTAATGCTAGATGACGAGTTGGTGGGTGCAGCGCACCAGAATGGCACATGTATGTATACATATGTAACTAACCTGCACAATGTGCACATGTACCCTAAAACTTAAAGTATAATAAAAAAAAAACAAGTAAAAAAAAAAAAAAAAAAAAAGAAACACCAGCTGATAAATTGCTAGGCACTCTGTCATGTTCTACTAGCTTATAAATTAAATCTTCTGGTTTTAAATAATTATATCAAGTAAAAAATTCTACCAAATTCAAATTTAGTCTTGCCACTTTCTGTATTTATACAATGTACTTATATTTTCTTTCTTATTATATTATCAAATATGGCTAGTTATGTTAAACAATAATAGTGAGCAGTGATATTTATTGCTTTAAATCAACTGCTTATGAAATTTATGATTAAGTACGCTTCCTGTAGCTTTTAGATGTGTACATATTATCAGTGAGTTAAATTCCTTCTTAAGATCTTTTTACAATCATAGATAGACATAGGCTTTTATTGGATGCTTTCATTTATATCTATTGAAATAAGCACCTGTTAGTCTTTCTATAATTGTTTTACTATGGTGAATTATATTGTTAGATTTATATTAGTTGAACTAACCTTGTATTCATGAGATAAAACTTCACAGTTAACTCTGATACCTAATATTTATTTAGGATATTTTATTTATGTTAATAAGAATAATTGGCCTGTATTTTTTTCTAGTGATTTTCTTACTCGGTTTTCAATGCATTATTTCATTGCTCTCATACAGACGTAGGGTGACTTTATTCTGTTGATCAAATTCTATATTACTTTTTAAACAAATCAATAAAATGATCTGATTTTAATATTTTCTTATCCTATCCTGTGGAAAGATCTTTAAGTATAATTTATTCTATAATTTATTGATTCATTTATTTATGTAGAGCACTATGGATGCATGTGTTTTCATATTTTATTCAATGGATTTGTATTTCTGCTTATAATAAACACATTTATTATCTGGCAGTTCTGGAAGCCAGCATTCAAATTAAGTAGTCTGTAGGGCTAGGTCCCGCTTCCTCCAGAGGTTGTGGGACAGCTTCCTTCCCTGCCTGGCCCAGTGTCTGATGGTTGTGGCACTGCTTGGCTGTGGCTGCTCACTCCAGTCTCCGCCTCTGCCTTCATATGACCTTCTCTTCTCTTCTATGTCTCTTATAAAAACACTTGTTATTGGATTTAAGACCCACCTGGACAATCTATGATGATCTCATCTTAAGATCCTTAACTTAATTACACCTGCATAGACTTTGTTTTTTTTTTTTTTTTTTCCAAACAATGTTACATTCACAGGCTTGGTAGAACATGGGCATTTCTTTCTTTGTTTCTTTCTTTTTTTTTTTTTTTTTTTTTTTGACCAGGAGTCTAGTTTAATAGGCTTTGGGTCGGAAAGTAGTTGGGGTAAAGTTGGGTTGGTCTTTTTTTTTTTTTTTTAACTTTTAAGTTGAGGGGTAATGTGCAGATTTGTTACATAGGCAAACTTGTGTCATGGAGGTTTGTTGTACGGATTATTTCATGACTCAGGTACTAAGCCTAGTACCCATTAGCTATTTTTCCTGATTCTCTTCCTCCTCCCACCCTCCACCCTCTGGTAGGTCCCAGTGTGTGTTGTTCCTTTCTTGTGTCTGTGTCCTCATCATTTAGCTCCCACTTATAAGTGAGAATATGCAGTGTCTGGTTCTGTTCCTGTGTTACTTTGCTAAGGAAAATGGCCTCCTGCTCCATCCATGGACACGGGCATTTTTTTATGGAGACAAAATTTAACTCACTACAGGCTAGGTTCACAGCTCTAACATTTGTCCTGCACAAAGCAAAGATCCTCACTGGAAAGAAGAGCTCTAAAATAGGAATATTTGGATGAAACCTGCAACTCACAGATTCCTCTAAACTGTCTGTTCTAGCAGAAGTGACTGTCCACCTCTCAAGTATAGCCTCCATTCCCAGAGACCATGCAGATCATCTCTCGCCCCCCTTGCATGGAGTTAAATAGTCTAAATGATTTTATTCAGAGGAGTATAATCCATTGATATGATTATTTATTTAGATAGTCTCATCGACTAAGATTCAGTGAGTAAAATTCCGTTCAAATTGGCATTCTGTCCTTTTTCATACTGTCATCAATTTTTTAAAAAAATACTGTTTCCTTTTTGGACAAAGAAAATATTACAGACTCAACTTATTAGTTACCATCACCAGCTCTGGAATAGTCGTGTTTCTAATTTCTCTTAGTCAATATCACTTGGTATTTTCTGTTTTAATTTATCCATTCTGATTGCTTCTTAGTGGTAGTACTTTATGATTTTAATTTTCATTTCCTGTTGGATATTGACTATTTTGAAGTGTCTGTTTAAAGCGTTTGGCCATTTTCTATTTGATTTTGCCTTTAAAAAATAGATTTAGAGGTGTTCTTTATATATTGAGAGTACTTTTTGTTTCCTTTGGCTTTTTCTCATTTCCTGCCTCCTTGGTCAAAGGCTCCGCCAGTGACGTGTTAAATCTCCCACCCACAGCTTGTGCTGCTTGTGCTACCTGGCCCTTTCAGGTATCTTCAGAGAAACGGAAGCTTTGTGGGGTCCAGATCAGACAGTACACAGACCTGGTGTTTTCTCTGTCCAAGGGGGTGCTATTCTTGTGCATTCGATGACTAACAGCCAGTCTTATTCATTGTTGCTTTGCTTGAAATGACATCAGGGTCCTTGTTAAATAATGGAACATTATTAAAATGAAATACTTAGATCCATTCAAAAGGAATAAAATGAATCCATGGGATTATTGGGAGCAATATCTAATATTTGCTCAGTGAAAAAATTAATGTACAGAACAGCATGCAAAATATAGATGTATTTGTGTCAAAAATATTTATACACACACGTAAATTTTATATGTTTGTGTATCTCATGCTTATCTCTGGATGGGCAGAAAGTTTTTCCTGGGGTGTTAAACAACATTGTGGATTTAAGAAAATATTTTCTTTTCATAATCATTTATATTTTTTATTCATACCACATGTGTTTCATTTGGCTCAAAGAAGGTATTTATTAAAGAAAATCTGCATACCTACCAATTGTTTTCATGTTCTGTTCATTAAATAATATGCTAGTTAAGAAACTAGGCACTAGGATATAATGGTGATAAATTTGCATTAGTCCTGTTCACAAGCACAATCGTCCGAAAAAGAAAACAAGTAAGCAAATAAACAAACAAATAAAAAACAATTTATTATTTCCAGCTACTTCATAGGAGAAGGATATCTTACATTACTATTATCACAATGAACTCCATGGAAAACATTGCCAGAGGTGAGCATCTACTATAGGTTTTCATATCAACCCAGCTATAGAAAACACCAACTATTAGCATTAACACTAAGAAAGATGAGCTGGAAAACCCACAGCCACCTGAAGGTACATCTGGCATTTATATCTAAAGTGATCCAGAGTTGTCTTGGCAACATGCCATCACTCAAACAACTAGCCAATTGAACCAATAACCAACCAATAGCCTCTCCACTTCCTGATCTTTGGGCTATTTTATCAATGAGGCATAGGCAAAAAAAAATTTAAAATGCTGCTAAGAAAGTCAAGCCTTGGGAGCCTGTTTCACCATGGTTACAGTTCTAATGTGGCAACAACAGAATAGTAGTAATAGCAGTAGTGATATTTGAATACAAATTTCAGATAATAATGACTTCATAATAACAATTATGTTTATAAAATACTTCATAAATTAAACAGTTCTACAATTTCAAAGGAATTTATATCAATATTCTAAAACTGTATCCCTTTAAATCTTGGCTAATTGTCTTACTTACTAAAGCCCCAAACGCAGGAATTATCTTTCACTTTTTCCTTTCCCTCCCTTTCATATCTTGTCAACAACAAAAATAAAATTTATTTTCTGTCAAAATTGTCTGTCTCACATCTGTCCTCAGCTTTGCTATTCCTCTATTCGTTGGTTTAAGTTGGGCTTTTATTCACTTTCAGCAGATTTTAAATTTATCTCCTTCCCTTCAGGCTCTTACCCCCAGTCTATCCTTTATAATGCAACCAGAACCATTTCTTGAAACACTGGCAAGATACAGCAATTGTCGGTAGAAATGCAGTTGGCATGTTCTATCATCTGGGTTGATACGAAAACCCATACATGACTAGGCGTGCTTCTCTGGCAATGCACCGTAAGATCATTTTCTTGCTGAAATAAAGAAAAGGACAATTCTTTGTTGGAAGTTACATTTTTGCAAGACAAGCTTTAGCCTTTTCAGAGTTCTTCTGAACCTTCCTTTATGTCTCTGTATACACTTCGCTATCTTTGTTATGCTTGCTCCCATACAAATTTGTTTCCCATTCTCTGACATTATCACTCTTGCTTTTCTCCTATGTGTTTGCATATTTTAAGTGCATTTGGACAATTTTACTGGTCGATCCCCATCTGTCATTTATGATTGCTTGGATGTTAACGTTATCAAAGATTTTTAATAAGCCTTTTATATGTAACATTAATACCCTGTTTTTGTGACATAACCATGTTCAATTGCTGTTTTGAGCAAGTTAGATATGTTATTTATTTCAGTTCTCTTATAAGCTCATGGAAGCAAGAGTTTCTAAAGTCTCTATTTTACAAATAAGAATAATGAGACACAGAGGGTTAAACTAAAATTTCCAAACTTGAGCAGCTAGCAGGCAGTAGAGCCAAGATTTGAACTTGGGCAGTCAATTCCAGAGTACTGTTGCTTAAAACCATACTGAAATCCTATTCTCTATAATCCTATAATACTTGGGAGTGACTTGTATGTAAGTATTTTGCGTGTAATTCTTTATTTAGTGTTGTACATTTAGACAGAAAATATGAACTTATAGAAAGGACAAAGTAGTTTTTATGTTCTATATGCAGCATCCAAAATAGTTTGTGCTACTTAGAAATGCTGAATGATTCAACAGTGGATTTATGAACATCTTTAATTCCTTTTGAAGAACCAAGATCTTCAACTAGAGAGGCAATATTTGAGAATAGCTTACATTCTTATTCCATTGTATACAAGTATTGTTAGATAGTTTGTTAATCTAGATGGTAAAGCCTGAAGAAAATTTGTGATAGTTTGAGACATGAGTTTATTTAAAGTACATCAAATCTTGCAAAGCAGAGCTCTAGAGCCCTAGGACTAGAAGGAATATGATCTTCCTTAATGGTTTAATCTGGTAGGCCTCCTTCAATCAGAATTTCAAAAAAAATTTAATAAGATGTCATTATGATAATGTTATCTTCATTTCTTTCTGTTCTCATGAAATTTAATCAGAACTTTAAAATGCAATTTTACAATTCTGAATACACTGCATTAATTTTGTTATCGAACGTACAATTGCAAGAAAAATTTTTGGCTAGCATTAACCTGATTCAAGTTTTCATAAAATCAAGTGATTCCCCATTCGACAACCCACACGTCTTCCTATGCAACTGAGGTTACAGAATTTGGAGTTCAAAGAATGAGGTTCAAATACTGTATTTTTTTTTTTTTTTTACTAATGATTCATGTGATCTCAGTTAAATTGATCTCAGTTAAAGGACAGGAGGCAGGGAAATACTGGGTAGAAGAGGGCGATTTCCTACCAAAGACTCAGTTCTCAAGCCTGGAAACCGCTACCCTGTTGAGAACAGTTATCCCTGTTTTCCCACCCAAATGTTACTTTTTTGGCCCACCCCACTCCCCATGCTGTGTCCATATACACCCCAGACCTCAGCTGGCAGAGAGACAAGCTGCTGAACATTGAGAGAAGAAGCAACTAGACACGGCTTAACTTCAGAAGCCACAATTTCACACAACTTCACAGAGAAGCCCAGCTGGAGATGGCCGGGCTTCAGGGAAAGATCACCTTCTTCCTCACCAACCCCTTTCGAGCTCCCCTTCCACTGACAGCCACTTCCACTGCTTAATGAAATCCTCTGCATTCCTCGCCTTCCAAACTGTTTCTGTGACCTGATTGTTAGTGGATCCCAGACGAGAATTCAGGACACACTGAGTGCAGGAACCAAAAAACGCTGTCACACTGACTCTTCACTGAGCTGTTTAACACATAAGCCATCCCCAGATGGCAAAGCTAAAACAGCATTAATTGTAACACTCCTAGATGCAGCTGTCGGGCCTGAGCCCAAAAGCACTTTCCGTGGCTCCTGCACCTGCTCACCAGCTGCTCCCCCTCCAGCAAGGGGTTTGAGCACAGTGTCCAGGTATAGGAGCCACACCCCTGTTGCAAGTTCCTTGACGGGGTCCAAGGAACTCTCCCATCTCAAAATCACTTAACAACCTAACGCTTTAGTTTTCTCCCAGGAGAGATCATGTGTGTGTGTGTGTGTGTGTGTGTGTGTGTGTGTGTGTGTGCGTGATTCTGCTGCCCGGGTCTCACAGAATGATGCTTAATTGATTGGGTTGTCTCAGCAGTAAATGGGGTACAATTGTCTCCATCTGAGAAATCTGAAAAGATTGCAACAAAAATGTTGGATTTCTAGAAGCTGTGAGACAAATTAAGAGCTGTAAAACTTTCACTTTAGAAGCAAGAACCCAGCAGGCATGGTGGTTCATGCCTGTACACTTAGCACTTTGGGATATCGAGATGGGGCAGATGGTGGGCAGGGCAGGGTGCCACACACCTGTAATCCCACCTACTCAGGAGGCTGAGGTGGGAGGATCGCTTGAGCCTGGAAGGTTGAGACTACAGTGAGTGGAGATCGCACCACTGCACTCCAGCCTGGGCGACATAGTGAGACCCTGTCTGAAAAATAAATAAAATAAAATAATAAAATAAAATAAAAGGCAAGAACCCAAATATAAACATTTTGGTGTTTGAACAAGATTTCAGGGTTTAGATTCACCAGTATAACTAGACTCCACAAAGTAGATGTTTTCAAAACTTGAATTTCCACATTCAGTAAAGACTATTTGTATCAGGAAGAGATAATATTTAATAATATACTGATGGATATAAGAAAAATGCCTCTTCTCTGGTTAGAATGGCATTGTCTATACTCCTTGGGTTGGGTAACATTTGCATAAACGTGTAATATAAAGATGAAGCAAAATGACATTAAACTCTGTGACAATTTTATAATCACAATGAAAAACAAATTATCTGATGAGTTGTTGTTTACACTTCTGTGTTTCCAGCTAGAATAAGGTTGGCACAGATTCTTAGATATCTCTTCATCTTTGATTATACTTGGCAGACTGCCTTTCCCAGAATGGTGACTTTATAAATATTGATTTATTAAGTCAGGAATCTTTTTGCACATCAAATGAATATCACTGAATGTTTTAGTGCCACCTTATGTTTAGTTGGGAATTATCTATGATGTATTTGGATATATCTCAGAATATAGTTTATTGGCCATCCATGTTAACATCATGTGAGAAACTGGTATAAATTACAGATTTCTGATCCCACAAAAAAATGAGAATGAAGTTCTAACCATCTATTAAGTGATATGGGCTACAATGTCTCATTAATCCTCTGAACCTCTAATAATTAGAAGTTCCTCTGTATTAGATTCTTAAGCCTAGCACAATCTCCTGATTAGTACATGACAGTTAACTCTTTGACTTTAACATTAATAGTTGCTTATTAGTATGAAACATAATTTTGTTAAATAAATTATAGAGTAAATTTATAAATGACACTTTGAGCTGGACTTCAGTAATATTAAAAATAATTATTTCCAGTTAAATTGTACTAGATAATAAGGTTTGCTAATTACTAATTAATCTACTGAAGAAGTAGGCAATGGGATGAAAAGTAATATGTACAGCAATTTCTCCTTGCCAAGACTGAATACCAACATTTGATTTGAATTTTATTAGAGTTTTAAAAGGTAAGTACTACTTTGCCTAGTGTACAGATAAAAAAAATTCAGCTTTTACAGCTCTAGAGAGCAGAACTGAGATTCAACCCCAGTTCTGGTTAATACCGAACCCTTATGTGCTTACTTCAGTATCTCTCCAGTTTTGACTGCTACTGCATGAAAGATAAATATAAATTACAAGCGTTTTGACCTTAAAATTAATCTGGATCAATTGAAGTTCAGCTTACATAAATGAGTGACATTAATACATATATTTCAAAAAAGAATTTTAAAAGACCAAAAGATAAAATGGCCACCAGACACAAGCTGTCACCTCCATTGAAGAAGGTTGAAATATGATTCCTTTGAATAATAAAAATTCAACTGCTCATAAATTGTAATACAGTACTTGTTAAACACAATTGTGATATTTGCTTAATGAAAGTCCCTATAGTAAAGCTAAGGAAAGCTATCAACTTGAATAGAAAGAGAATCTACTAATAGTAGGTAAGTAGTTTTTTGTTTGATTTTTTTTTTAAATTGCTGCAAAATTTTGCTGATCCCCAATGGCTTTTTGATTGTATCTGCGACAGGTTGCTCTTAAACAATAATCAAATCCAAATTTTAATATATATAAAAATATATATTTATATTTAAATATATATAAATACATATATTTATATTTAAATATATTTATTATAAATATATATATGTTGCTTTAAATAAAACACTTCACCATTGGTAACATTCTAAACACATTCCAGGAATAACTGTGACAATTTCTCTTATAAGAATAGAAAATGAATGCATCTGTTAACCTCCATAGTCTCAATAGAAAACAAAAACCAAACTTAAACTTTTGATGTGTGCTCTGTGTACTGTAAGCATCCACAATAAATATTAAAAATAGCATATTCACAAAAACAAAATATGAAGCTGGTTCAGCTACATTAAAGGCAAATTTTTCAAATTGTTCCCAAAATTGTTCTCTGTACTTCCAGGCTGAGGCCATTGATGCAAAGTGCATTACCTTCCCAGCTTGAGTCGGCTTAAACAGGTGCTATGCAAATATAAAAACTCATTATCCTCTTGATAGAAGCTTATTGTTAGAGGACACAAAGACAGCAATCCTTTTGAGTCTTTGATTTTCTCCCCTCACATGTATTTATATTTTAGAAGACAATTTATGTAGCTTTTGAAAAATATTCACTGAATATTTAAGCACCAAATTTCATACTAAGCATTTCTACTGATGGAATTTGAGTTAGGAAAACAGAATTTTCTTTATAGGCATGGGTCATAAAAATTGTAAGCACCATTAATTGCAAGTTGTTTATTTTGGAAGTCAAGAAAGATTTCTGTATGCCTTAAAATTACACTATTTTTTAAAAACGTGTTTCTATCAATCACAGATAATCTGTTACAAAATGATTGATGATGATATTGTGAATTAGTAAAATTTATCACAATTCACAGAGGACTTTTACATGCATGAGAATATTGTCCCAGAAAAACTTTGTGATGGAAAATCTCATATTTATACTGTAGAAACTGAGGCTCAGACAGATTAAGTAAAGTCTTGGAGTCATACAGCTAATAACCGACAGAGCTGAGATTAAAACCCAGGTTTCTGGCAAATAACTCCAGGCTCTATCCACTGTAGCACAAGTAAACAACCTCTCGTAATTACTTCCATTAAAATACATAAATACGTGTGTGTGTGTGTGTGTGTGTGTGTGTGTGTGTGTGTATGTATCTGTGTGTGTGTTTATTTTCTGGTCAAGTGTCACTATATAGACCTTTACTGAGGCCACGTAAGGATTGCCCAATTTTTTTTAATGTATTATGCACTGGAAGATGCTAAGGAAAATTTAACATGATTCCTTCCCTTTTCTAATTCCTTGCTTCTAAAAAAATTCTCTTCTTGAGAAATTCTATTCTGAAGCATTTGCTCTGGGAAGAAATTGCTCTCAACAGAATGTGTGGACTCTAGATGCTGAAAGTTGTAATCTCCTGTTTAAGTAAATAAATCTGTTGTGTATTTTTTCCCTTCCACCTCAATATAGTATTAACTAACAGCCCCAGGCTAATCAAGGCTCTGTTTAAACTGAAACAGTGAATTTCAGGAATTGTTGAATTTCAGGATCAAGACACTTAAAAACAGGCCAAAATTTATACTGACTCAAATAAACTAGTACCCTTGGAAAACTGACCGAATGTGCTTCAGAACAATATTCTGCTCAGTGTTACAAACAGGCATGTGATATTCCAGCCCTTAAAGTACCTCCGGCCATTTTTAGGTTTTTTCAAAATCCCATATCCCAAGTCCTGTATAAAAAAAAAAAAAAAAACAGCAAAACAGCAGAACAAGAATAATTTCTATGATGGTCACAGAACCAAATGTGCTCCAGAGATCTCGCCTTTTTATCCCGTTTGTGGATGGATATGGTGTCACCTCCTCATTCCTACGAGTGCAAGTTCCTTAAAGGGCTAGGGCTCATTCCCCCGTTCAGCCAACGCTAGGAACCACTAGATAGGCTGAACAAAACAGAGCCTCATGGACTCCTGGGACATTAACTAGTTTTCAGTAAGTAAGCCACTGAATCAACATACACACCTTGAAAATGGAAGAGCAGTCTTTGGTCTGCTACCAAATGCAGATGTCCATTTCTTTCTATAGCCAAGAGGCTAACATCTCCAGTCAAATACATTCCAATATACAAATAAAACATTTGATTACTTCGTGAGAGAATGTTTTAGGGAAGACAACTAGTGCCATGCTCCCCTTTTCTTCTAGCTTATGTTGATTTCCAACCAATCACTGTGTTAGCTTCAGTTACAGCTGTGGGGTCAATCTTGATGAAATACTCTGTTTATGAATCTTGAAGAGTATGAAGATATTCTGCTTTTACATAAAATTCGATTATATTGCTCATGACTGCAATTCGAGGTTCTCTCTGCCCCTGATATCTTCTCTTTTTCCAAACTAAGTGGCACAGGAATATAGGTAGTTTAGTTTAAATAGTTGCATAAAACATGCTGGCCTGCAAATCAAATCTTTACTTCCGTTCAACTGAGCTTTACCTCCTCCAGTTCCCAGTATTGCAAACGTCTGACATTTGCATAAACAATGAATGCACGTACACACATGCACACATATACAAACACAATATAGAGAGAAGGACAGAGATCATTATCAGGGTATCCTGAATGGTACTCTATATAGAGTTGTCTTTCCAGGAAGCAATATTGAATATTTAAAAAGTAAATACATAGGAAGTTTGGTCCAAGAGAAAATGACTAATTATTCCTAGGATCTATCATGTCAGAAATTGGATCAGGGATTAGGGCTTAAACTTTGCTATTTCATTTAATTGTCCCAAAATTCTTTTATTCATATCGAAAAGGCTGAGCCTGGGTTGGGACAAAGAATGTGGCATTAAATAACTTCTTCTAGCATTTTTGGTGCAGGGCTATGTTGAAAACGCTGGTTTTCTCACTCCAAAGCTCGTGTTGGTGCTGGTGGTGTAGTTGTTACTTTTGTTTTCTTTTCTTCCTCCTGTAGCATGATATTAGGTATTTGCAATTATTTTTGGGAAAAACACTCAGAGACTATTCAGTGGTGTCTACCTGACATCAATACAGTTGCTGTCCATTCCCTAACAGAACGTGCACCCTGCTATCATCTCAGAAGCCTATGGAGCCCCTTCAATCAACACCATGGGATTGCTCATCAGAAGTCCTTGCCAGAGAACTGATTCTTGCATTAACCCTTATTCAGACCTTGCCAAATTCATACTTAAGATTGATATTGAGTTAGGGCAATTTATAGCTCTTTTCTTTGTTCTGTGTTATCAAAGTTCTAAACCTAAACCAAGTTAGACAGCAAAAAGCAAAAATATACAAACATATATACTTAAAAGTTCATAGAAAATTATTCACTAGGTGACATCCCATATTATTCATTGGCTTTTAATTGAAATCTAATATGTAAACACATTATAAATGGTTCACAGTATTTTATAAAACCCAGGTCAAATTACTTGTGGTTTGTTCACCAGTGTGGGCTTTTTTCTTTATATTATAGAATAAATTTTACTTGAGAATATAGGATCAGAAAAGAAATAACTTCTTATTTCTGCAGAGAATGAATACTTCAATTTGTTTAAGTGACATGGATATAGACGTCAGTATGAATCTGTTTTATAATGAATGCCTAGGAGGGTAGGCTAAATTTACTTCTCAGTTGCTAGATTGCTAAAATCTTTTCACCATTTTTAATCTGTTAGATTTTGTTCTCTCTTTCTCTCTCTTCTGCTTTTGGTTTCTTTTTTTAAAAAAAATCTTTACATAAACTGTAATACACATACACATCAGCTAAGATGGAAGAAGTATCTAATTTGGCAGCTGAATGTTATTAAATCGTGTGCTGTTTAAGTCATTTTTTTCTCAATCTAGGACTTACTATGCTTGAATCAATGTCAAGTACTATGAAAGACATAAAATTCAAGAAAATGTTGTCTTTCTCCTCCAAATATCTGTAACTAAATATATGCCAACTGAGCCTCTTATGAGTGCAAAATTACAAGTGCAGATAATATTCTGAAAAGACAGGAAGAAAGCACAGGTGACATTAATAATCACAGACTTATGTTGTCTAATTTTGGGCCAGAAACTATTTAATGTGCTTTACATTGATAAATGTATTTAATCTTCGCAACCAAATTATTAATTCTATGCTAACATTATCATTCACATGTTTCAAGTAAGTGGTGAAAGGACATGATGCAGTCTCACGGCTTGTAAGAATAGAACTGGGATTCAATTCAGGCAGGCTGGCTCTTGTGTCTCCAGGCCTAAGCAATATTCTATGCTGCCACTCAAAGATCAAAATGGCTGGGGCTAGACAGGGGAATCAAAATAGTTTCTTAGAGAAGGTAAGTTTTAACTACACAGAAGTTAGGTTTCAAACAAAAATGAATTATTAATGTTGCTGAAAACAAATTTTATAGTTTTATGTGGTTTCAACTTTTCTTCCCTTCAAAAAATCCTTTGTATATATCAGCCGTGTGTGGGTGCATGAGTGTGTCTGTGTCTGTGTGTGTGTGTAAAGGATTGGTGCATGAGGGAAAGGAGGAAAAAGATTTTACAGGCAAATGAGTTGTTTTGATTAATAATGAAATGGATTTATTCAATTGCAATTTTTAAAGTCTCATTCAAATCAAATAATATAATGCAGATTTTAACTTTCTTTTCACTTTGTCACTATGGTACAAAGTTTTTGAAAAAGAAAAAAAGCAGAACTTCAAGTTCACTTTTGGAGAGGGGAAAGTGGAGAACAGAATTGTGGCTGGCATTTAGAGTTCATCTGCACTTCTTCAGAAAAGTTGTCTGTGACACGTCACTGGGGCAATGACTTAGCAGGAGGGCAACACTGGGCCACTGGATATGCTGCTGAAGACTTCTCTAGCGGCTTACCGTTCCCGAACATGCTGACATTTTATGGGGACTATTAGAAATGCATGAATTCTGCACACAAAATGTCAACTGATATATTAAGAAAGAGCAACTCGCTATAGTTACTAGCAGTAAAATTTCTCTAGCTTTAACCCCATTCTCTGCTTTATAGATATATTGTTATGCCTGTACCATTTCAGATGAGATAATTTGACACCCAAAATATACATTCAAGTTAAACCTTTGCAATATGAGAGTGAAATCCCATAGAAAAAATGAAAGCAGTATCATTTTTCCATCTTTAGATCAAAAACCGAAGTCATGGATTATGAATTTTAAATAGTCAATATGTCATTCAAAAATCATCCTAGATAGAAATATGACATCTTTATTCAACTTGCTTATTACTTTTAAAGTATGGTCTTATTGCTTCTTCATATGAATAACTTTTAAAAATTGGATAGTAATACAAAAAAATTAACCCCAATTGTAAAGCTATTGAATTGAATAGCATTTTTATATTGAATTTTAGAGTAGGTAATGCTGCAACACACAATGTCTAGAAATTTAAAGAAAATGAATGCTTGAAAATAAAACACATGCTTAATCTTTATGTAACCTTTTCAGTATGAAATAGCCAAGGAAGATTTTCTCCATGGAAAATCAGATTAGCCAAAAAATTGTTTGCTGCAGTACATAGACTACCATAGAGTCAACTGAGGCTCAGCAGAATACAGCTTGTGTGTGGTGCTTCCCTTATCCATGATGCAGCACGTGTATGCTGTGGCCTAACAGATATATGAGTGTGTTTCTAACATTAGAGTATGTTACCCCAACCTCCTTATCACACATAAGCCTGCTCTGCACATACATTGCTTGCTACTGTTCCATCAAATTCATTCCTACTTTCTCACTACAACTTTCAGGACCCCTTTCATATTACAAATATAGTCATGCATCCCTTAACGACAAGGATATATTCTGAGAAATGGATTATTAGGCAATTTTGTTGTTGTGTGAACATCACTTGCACAAATGTAGGTGGTATAGCCTACTACGCACCTGTGCTATATGGTAGAACCTATTGCTCCTAGGCTACAAACCTGTATAGCAGGTAACTATGCTGAATACTGTAGGAAACTGTAACCCTATAATAAGTATTTGTAATACCTAAATATATCTAAACATAGAAAAGGTACAGTAAAAATACAGTATAAATGATTTAAAAGATATACTTGTATAGGGCACTTGCCATAAGTTGCAGGACTGATGGTTGCTCTCTTTTCACGTTTTTCTGCCTGCTTGTATTCTAACCCTGTTGGCAGCTGATTAGATTGCGCCTATCCAGATTAAGGGTGGATCTGCCTTTCCCAGCCCACTGACTGAAATGTTAATCTTCTTTGGCCACACCCTCACAGACACACCCCGGATCAATACTTTGTATCCTTCAATCCAATCAAGCTGACACTCAGTATTAAGCATCACAATGTCACTAGGCAATAGGAATTTTTCAGGTCCATTATAAATTTATGAGACCATCATCTTGCATGTGGTCCCTTGTTGACCAAAATGTTACATGGTGCATGACTGTACATGTAAATCGTGTCATCTATGAATAAGGTACCTAACAGGACTTTCTGCAACTCTACCTGATATGCTAGTAACACGTAAGAATTAAATTAATAAATTAATCATAATGTAGTGAAAATAAGTTTTATTTAAGGTGGAAATATTTAAATTTATTTTCTAGATAGAAGTGAAATGACTGAATTCTTCCTCAAAAAGAAATAGATGGTTCAATGAGAAAACCCACAGAAAAACTTGAAGTTACATCAGTTCACACATTCACTCAGAAAAGCATTGCCTATTGGAATAAATGAGAATGTTACTCCTTTCATTACTCACAACAGGGAAAGCTGTCATTTGCAAGTAATTTAGATTTGAATAATGTGGTATGTCTGGTACCTACAGTGTTATTCAGTTTCTCTTTTGTTGATGACTTGCCATGTCAACTTGTCTTTTGCTGTTGTTGTTGCTGCTATTCTAGAAAATAGGGATTTAATCACACTTTTCAGAGAATATGTTGTTGGAGCAGAAAAGGAAAATGGACTTAAAATGAAAAATTTAAAGACATATTTAGTGGTGCCCTGACTCGTAAAATTAAAAGCAGTCTTTCTATCGCAGTATGCAAGAGGGGCTGCTGCATTTAAGAGGGGTATCATTTTCTCTATTGAATAAGATAAATTTCAGAATATTTCATACACTATTAAATTACATAAAATGCACTTATGAACATTAGTCAAAACTTGTTAATCGTTTTTGTTTCTTTTTAATTGTTAGACATGATGCCATCAATCATCCCACAATTACTAATTAAGTATCTACTATGCACAGGATGATATGCTAGGCACAGTGAGGAGATACAAAGCATACAAAGGATAGGATATGCTAGAGTGTTGTAGATTTTTATTTCCAGATTCACACCAGCTTGTCTTTGAATCCTGCTCTTCCACTTACTAATGAGTGATCATTGGTGAGGTACTTAACACTTTTAATGTCAGGTTCCTCATCTCTAAAATGGTGATGAAAATAGTTTCTGAGCCATAAGAATTTTTTGAAATATAATGTAAATGTGCACACAAAGTGTCAAATACTCTGTGCTACTAGCCTGTAAAGAATGCTCAATATTTTAATATTATTAGACTAACCTAATCAATACTGATATTCATTTAACTTCATTAAGGAATTAGAAGCTAAATCAGTAGAGAAAGCATGCACTTAAAAATAAAGATAACAAAACTGGTATACTGTAGAATATCATTTTATGGGAAAAACTCTCAGAATATAAATAAATCCTGAACTTATGCAGGAAAAAGTATAAATATGCCATTAATTATCCTGCTCTAGCCTGAAATTAATTTTCTAATTAAAAAGAAAAGGGCCAGATGCATGGCTCATGCCTGTAATCCCAGCACTTTGGGAGGCCAACGCAAGTGGATAATCTGAGGTCAGGTGTTCAAGACCAGCTTGGCCAATATAGTGAAACCCCATCTCTATTAAAAATACAAAAAATTAGCCAAGCGTGGTGGTGGACGCCTGTAATCCCAGCTACTCGGGAGGCTGAAGCAGGAGAATCGCTTGAATCCAGGAGGCGGAGGTTGTGGTGAGCCGAGATCGCGCCATTGCACTCAGCCTGGATGACAAGCATGACAGTACATCTCAAAAAAAAATGAATAAATAAATAAGAAAAGAAGATTTTTTTTTCAGTCTTGGAGAAATAACAGTAAATATATTAATAAAATACTTTTATAATACATGAACATAGCAAAAGATAAAGAGAAGACAAGAAAATTTTAAAGATGGGAATTGACTAATCACTATAATGCCAATACTCACAGATTGTCATGTTCAACCATTTAATGTATTTTCCCCTAGTCTTTATAGTGTAGTTTTCTACATGGATGATATTCTATTGTACATTAAATTTTATGTCTGCCTTTGATGTTACACATTATAGTATAATAATTTTTCACATCTTTGGAATTTTTTTGTTTGAAGATATACTGTAAATAAACACAGAATATTATAATAATTATTATATATAATAAATGCATCAATCTGCATTTTGTCTGACAATTAGAGGATATGACCACACACACTAGTATAATTGTGATGTTCAAGCAGTTGCTTCTTTAAAAAGAGGCATTATTATTTTTTTAAAATTATTAAGAAAATCTTCATCAAATATAATAAAATATTTTGAGTTATTTATTAAAGAATTAATAGAACATCATTAAGGAACAGGAAGATATTAGGTTATTTACATTAGCCAAGAATCTCATGAGCCAAGAATATTGAGATAGAAGCATAAATTGTAAGATGATGGTAGTTTTAAGACTGCCTGAACATGAATAGTTTATGCTTGAAATGGCATAAAATAAAACTGGATTTTGTTGAAGGAAGTAGGAAAGACAGATGACATGGTTTGGCTGTGTCACCACCCAAATCTCATCTTGAATTGTAACTCCCACACTTCCCGTGTGTTATGGGAGGAACCTGGTGGGAGGTCATTGATTCATGAAGACCAGGCTTTCCTGTGCTGTTCTCATGATAGTGAATGAGTCTCACAAAATCTGATGATTTTAAAAGCAGGACTTTCTCTGCACAAGCTCTCTCTTTGCCTGATTCCATCCATGTAAGATGTGACTTGCTGCTCCTCCTTGCCTTCTGCCATGATTGTGAGGCCTCCTCAGCCATGTGGGAGCTGTAAGTCCAATAAACCTCTTTCTTTTGTAAACTGCCCAGTCTCAGGTACGTCTTTACCATCAGCATGAAAACAGACTAATAGAGTAAATCGGTACCAGTAGAATGAGGCACTACTGAAAAGATATATGAAAATGTGGAAGTAACTTTGGAACTGGGTAACAGGCCGAGGTTGGAAGTTTGGAGGGCTCAAAAAAAACACGGGATAATGTGAGAAATTTTGAAACTCCCTAGAGACTTGTTGAATGGCTTTGACCAAAATGCTGATAATGATATGGACAATGAAATCCAGGCTGAGGTGGTCTCAGATGGAGATGAGGAACTTGTTGGGAACTGGAGCAAAGGTGACTCTTCCTATGTTTTAGCAAAGAGACTGGCAGCATTTTGCCCCTGCCCTAGAGATTTGTGAAAGTTTAAACTTGAGGGAGGTGATTTAGAGTATCTAGTGGAAGAAATTTCTAAGCAGCAAAGCATTCAAGAGGTGACTTGGGCACTGTTAAAGGCATTCAGTTTTATATGCAAAGCAAAGTATAAACGTTAGGGAAACTTGCAGCCTTACAATGCAATAGAAAAGAAAAAGCCATTTACTGAGGAGAAATCCAAGCCTGCTGCAGAAATTTGCATAAGTAATGAGCAGCCAAATGTTAATCCCCAAGATAATGTGGAAAATATCTTCAAAGCATGTCAGAGGTCTTCATGGCAGCACCTCCCATCACAGGCCTGGAGGCCTAGGAGGAAAAAGTGGTTTCCTGGACCAGACCCAGGGTCACAGTGCTGTGTGCAACCTAGGAACTTGGTTCCCTGCATCCCAGCTGCTCCAGTCATGCTGAAAGGGACTAATATAGAGTTCGGGCTGTGGCTTCAGAGGGTGCAAGCCTCAAGCCTTGGCAGCTTCCATGTAGTGTTGAGCCTGCCAGTACACAGAAGTCAAGAATTGGGGTTTGGGAACCTCCACCTAGATTTCAGAAGATGTATAGACATGCCTGGATGTCCAAGCAGAAGTTTGCTGCAGGGGAGGTGCTTTTATGGAGAACCTCTGCTAGGGCACTGTGGAAGGGAAATATGGGGTTGGAGCCCCCACACAGTGTCCATACTGGGGCACCATCTGGTGGAGCTGTGAGAAGAGGGCCATAGTCCTCCAGACCCCAGAATGCCAGATCCACCAACAGCTTGCACCATGCACCTGGAGAAGCTGCCAACAATGACAGCCTGTGAAAGCAGCCAGGGGGGGATCTATATCCTTCAAAGCCACATGGGAGGAGCTGCCCAAGACAATAGGAATCCAGCTCTTGCATCAATGTGACCTGGATGTGAGACATGGAGTCAAAGGAAATCATTTTGAACTTCAAGATTTGACTGCCCCACTGGATTTCAGACTGTATGAGGCCTGTAGCCCCTTTGTTTTGTCCAATTCCTCCCATGTGGAATAGCTGTATTTACCCAAATGCCTGTACCCCCTGTTGTATCTAGGAAGTAACTAGCTTTTGATTTCACAGGTTCATAGGTGGAAGGGACTAGTCTCAGATGACACTTTGGACTGTGGAGTTTTAAGTTAATGCTGAAATGAGTTGAGACTCTGGGGGACTGTTGGAAAGACATGATTGGTTTTGAAATGTGAGAACATGAGATTTGGGAGGGGCTGGGGGGAATGATATGGTTTGGCTGTCTTGCCACCAAATCTCATCTTGAATTGTAACTCGCACAATTCCCACATGTTGTGGGAGGAACGTAGTGGGAGGTAATTGATCCATGGGGGTGAGTCTTTCCTGTGTTGTTCTCGGGATAGTGAATTGGTCTCATGATCTGATGATTTTAACAGCTGGAGTTTCTCTGCACAAGCTCTCTCTTTGCTTGATGCCATCCATGTAAGATGTGACTTGCTTCTCCTAGCCTTCCAACATGATTGTGAGGCCTCCCTAGCCAGGTGGAGCTGTAAGTCAGATAAGTCTCTTTCTTTTGTAAATTGCCCAGCCTTGGGTATGTCTTTATCAGCAGCATGAAAACAGACTAATACAAAAGATTTTGTTTTCTTAAGTGATTTTCTGTCTCAACCAATAAAATAATTTCTTAAATGTCCTAATAATTTGCAAATTAATTTACATACAATATATTTCAAGTTACCTGAGCAAAGTAGTTAAATAATCATATGTTGTGCCTTTAATCAATGAGTTGATAAAGTCTCAAAGAGCCCCTTCCTACCTAAAATTCTTTGTTTCATTTTGATTTTACATCTAAAAAATACATTTGCTGAGAATACAGTGTGTGGGATGTTTTTGTTCTCAAAATTCTGTACACTTTGTTCCATTGCCTTTTTAAAATTGTTTTATCAGAAGTGAAGTTGATACAAAGGAATCTATTTTCAAAAGGGTAAGGCAATGTACCAGTTACTATGGATGCATGCACAAATTATCTCAAAACTCAGTGGTGTAAAACAACAATTTATTATGCTCATAAATTTTGTGTTTCAGAAATTCAGACAAGACACTGGGTTTTTTTTTCTCTCTGTTTTACAGTGTGTGGGGCCTCAGCTAGAAGACTAAAAGGTTGCAGCTGCCATCATCCAAGAGCTCATTCATTCACGCATCTGGCCTCTGGTTTGGGATGCCTCAAAAGCTAGGAACTGAAGCAGCTAGGGTTCCCCAGGAATCTCTCTCTCTTTCTCTGTATCTGTCCTCTCTGTGTGGTCTTTGTAGCACAGTAGCCAGCGGGTTCACGGTAGCCATATATATGGCAGCTTAGGGCTTCAAAGGTACATTCCTTGATAAAGAGAGATGGGGGAAGGGAGAGAGAGAGGTGAGGAAGAGAGAAAGAGTTAGATCACCTATTATGACCTAGCCTCAGTGGTCAAATCATGGTATGCAGTGGAACTCTATTGGTGGAGGCAAATTCAAAGCTTCACTCAGAATAAAAGAGAGGAAACAGACACTACATTTCTACTGAAGTGTTTCAACACCACATTGTAATTAGAATGTAGTATGGGCTGCTGTTAGTTTGTCCAGGTATGGAAAATACAATTTTCCTTAGGCTAAAGACTTAATGATAACATCATATTTGAATTCCAACTATCCATTGTATAATTAGAAATATTTCATCATTACCTCTGAAACACCTCTGTGCTTCTCTTTGAATGTCTCAGCCTCCTTCCCTTTCTTTCACACTTCTCCACCTCCCTGTATTTTATATTTTTCTCTATAGTTTTACCATGTGTGTTTTCATGCTATCCCACAATGAATGCATATGCATGCACGTGTGTGTGCAGATCTGGGTTTCATATAATAAAAATAATACTGAATGAATTCTTCTGCAATTTTCTTGTTGTCTTCCTTAACCCATGTTTCTAAGATCCATCCTTATTGTTGCAGGTACAAGGACACCTTGAAGATATTCTAGACCATTGCAATAAAACAAATGCCAAAATAAGGTGATTCACATAAATTTTCTGGTTTCTCAGTGCATATAAAAGTTATATTTACAAGATACTGTAGTCTATAAGCAGGCAACAGCATTATGTCTTAAAAGCAATGCACATATCTTAATTTAAAAATACTTTATTGCTGAAAAATGCAAATGATCATCTGAGCCTTCAGGTAGTCTTAATTTTTTTGCCTGTGGAGGGTCTTGTCTTGATGCCGATGGCTGCTAACTGATCAGGATGGTAGTTGATGAGGGTTGGAGTGGCTGTGCCATTTCTTAAAATAAGACAGGAAAGAAGCTTACCACATCAATTGACTCTCCCTTTCCTGAAAGATTTATCTACAGCATGTGATGCTGTTTGATAGCATTTTACCTGATAGAACTTCTTTCAAAATTGAGGTCACTTGTCTCAAAAACTACCACTGCTTTGCCAACAAAGCTGATATAATCTAAATCCTTTATTGTCATTTCAAGAATGTTCACAGTGTCTTAGGAATAGATTCCATTTCAAGAAACCACTTTCTTTGCTCATCCTTAAGAAGTAGCTCTTCATCCATTCAAGTTTTATCATGACATTGCAGCAATTCAGTCAAATCTTCTGGTTCCACTTCAGAGTCTAGCTCTTTTGTTGTTTTCACATCTGCAGAGATCTTCTATACTGTTGCCTTGGACTCCTCAAAGTCGTCCATGAGGACTGGAATCAACTTCTTCTAAACTCTTGTTATTGATATTTTGACCTCTTCCCACGAATCATGAATGTTTTAAAGGCACTTGGAATGGCGAAACCTTTCCAGAAGGTTTTCAATTTCCTTTTCCCAGATCCATCAGAGAAATCACTGTCTATGAAATCTATAGCCTAATAAAAAGTATTTCTTAAATAATATTACTTAAAGGTGAAATGACTCCTTGATCCGTGGTGCAGAATGGACACTGTGTTAGCGGGCATGGAAACAACGTTAAACTTGCATCTCCATCAAGATTCTTGGATGACCAGGTGTAGTGTCAATGAGCAGTGATATTTTGGAAGGAATCATTTTTTCTGAGCAGTACATCACAACAGTGGGCTTAAAATACTCAGTAAACCATGCTATAAACAGATGTGCTGTCACCCAGGCTTTGTTATTAAATTTGTAAAGCACAGGCGAGCAGATGTAGGATTTTCAGAATTATAAATGAGCATTGGCTTCAACTTAAAGTTACCAGCTGCATTCATTCCTAACAAGGAGTCAGCCTTTCCTATGAAGCCAGGCATTGACTTCTCCTCTACAGCTATGAAAGTTCTAGATGAAATCTTCTTCCAATATAAAGCTGTTTCATCTATACAGAAAATCTATTGCGTAGTTCATCCAACTTCATCAATTACCTTTTAGGTAGAGCTGGATAACGGGCAGCAGCTTCCACGTCAGCACTTGCTGCTTCACCTTGTGCTTTTGCGTTAGAGTGAAGGATTCTTTCCTCAAGCATCACGAACCAACCTTGCTAAACTCCAACTCTTCATCTACAGCTGCCTCATCTCTCTCAGACTTCATAGAACTGAAGAGAGTTAAGACCTTGCTCTGATTAGGCTTTTGGCTTAAAGAAATGTTGTGGCTGCTTTGATCTTCTATCCAGGCCACTAAAACTTTCTACATATCAGCAATATAAGAGTGTTTTGCTTTCTTATTATTTGTGCATTCACCGGAATGGCACTTTTAATTTCCTTCAAGAACTTTTCGTTTGCATTCACAACTTGCCTGTTTGGTGCAAGAGGCCTAGTTTTAGCCTATCTCAGCTTTTGATGTTCTTTTCTCGCTTATGATTTCTGGCTTTTGATTTAACACCAGAGACATATGAGTCTTTCATCTGTATACTTAGAGGCCATTGCAGGGTGGTTGGTTGTCCTCTTTTTAATATTTTTTGTTTCGAGGAAATAGGCCTGAGGAAAGGAGTGAAATGGGGGATGATCATTCACCTTCTTATATGGGCATGGTTCTTGATACCCCAAAACAACTACAATGTAACATTAAAAATCACTGATCACAAATCATCATCACAGATATAATAATAACAATGAAAAAGTTTGAAATATTGAGAAAATTACCAAAATGTGGCATATAGATATGAAGTGACCACATGCTGTTGGAAAGAGGTGCTGGTAGAATTTTTTAAAGTGGGATTGCCACAAACCTTCAGTCTGTACAAAATGCAAGATCTGTGAAGCACAATACAGCCAAGAACAATACAACAATATATGCCTGCAGCTTAAAAACAAGCATTTTACATGCCTTATACTATTCCACAGAGCATATATTCCACAAATTATGTGTTTAATTGGTGACAGAGTTTGAGTTGTTTCCAGTTTTGTTTTATTTATAGGACTACCATAGAGCAGCTATAAATATTTAAACATTTTTGTGTATGTTTTTGGTGGACATGTAAGAGTTTTCTAGCTTATAATCCTAGCAGGGAATATTTACAGCGATACCAATGAATATTCTGCAATATTCATATTGTCATATAAATTTTATGATGTTTTATTTCACATTAAGTCTTTAATACACATGCAATTTGTGTTTATTATGTGCCAAAGTCTAAAGCTTTTTTTCCTGAATAAATTTGGAATATTTTCTAGCATCATTTATCAACTTTTAAAATAAATGTTAACTTGGAAATCATTTCAAACTTAAAGAGTATTGCTGAAAATAAAAATAATATAAAGCAAATACATTATTTACCTACATTTCCCTATTATTCATATATCTAAATTATGTGTGTATATATACATGCACACATATACATAGATATGTCTGTTTGTCAATTACATTCATCATGACTGTTTACCACTAAATAATTCTATATATATTTCCTAATAATAAGGGTATTATTTTACATAACCACAGTAGTTATCAAATCTATGAATTTACACTGAATTTATACTTTTATCTAGTCTATTCCCCATATTTGACTTTTCCCAGGTGACCCCTAATTATGTTGTACATAGCACTTTCCCACTCTAGTAACAGAATCCAACCTCTGGATCAGATACTATAGAGCTGTCATGTCTCTTTAGCTTGTAACATTTTCAAAGCCATTCTTGGTCTTCGGCAATATGGTCATACCCAAAGAAGTTGAAGTCCGTCCCCTTTTTAAAGAAAACAATCCTCATTTTGTTTTTGACATTTTCTCCTGACTAGGATGAGTTTATGCATCTGTGCTATGTCTCAAGGTTTCATATCAGGAGGCACATGATGTCACTGATGATAGTAACGTTAAGCATCGGTAAAGGTGTTGCTCCCATTCTGCACTGCCAATTCATATATTTTTTAAATGCTGTTGTTAAACTGTTTCTCAAAACTAATGTAAAGAGTCAATGGGAGAACACGTTAGCATCATGCAGATATTGTGATCTCATAAATATCTCTCCCTATACAGGGCATCCACTGATGATTTTTGCCTGATCTCAGCTTTACCATAATGACAGCAATATGATAATTTTCCATCTCCAGGACTCATTTCATATTTAGTAGTTAGCTTTCAGTATTCTACTGCAGTCAAGAGCCTCCATTTTCCTATATGTATGTATGTATGTGTGTATCATTTTTATGATCTATTTTTGTATATTCATTATTGAATAATCACAAATTTCTACATTTAATTATTATATTTCTACATTAATTATTATTTTTCAACATTAATTATTATAATTTATTACTGGACTTAATTATTTTTGTTGTTCAAATCCTCCCAGATTTGGCCCATGAGAGCCTTGGAATCTCCTCAATCTGGTTCCTGAATATTCATTTCATGCTCCCATCTGATCTTCTGGCATGACAGAATATTCCAGGTTATCTTGGATCTACTCTTCTCTAACCCTACAATCAATTATTTATTCCAGGTACGCCAGTTACTGTCTGTTAGTACCATTTACTTAAAAGCCTAACATTTTTTCTATTTATCCCTATTATAAATCAAGCTTCCATATATGGGTGGGTACTATCTTGGATTTATTCTGCTCTGTTAGTGTACTTACATAAAACTAAATGTATACTAAAATAGGCTTAATTACTATCATTTCATATTAGTTGTCAGGCTCTCTGATTACTTTTCAGGCGTGTCTAAACTCTCATTCTTTGCACATTCCCATAAAATTTGGAATTAGGTTACTAATTTGAATTAAAAAACAGTCATTAGAATTTTGATTGAAATTATATTAAGCCTTAGATTAATTTCTAGAGACTTGCACCTTTTTTTTTGCAGGATTCTGAGTGTTTGTTTTTTTAATTGAATAACTTAGCTAGAATTTTCTCATTGTTAATCATTCTGGGTTGGTTTTCCCAGCACATAATGTACCCTTAATTATATACATGTAAGACATTTTGCAATTTCAGAAACATGTTCTTAGATTATGTCTTTAAATAAAAACATAAATTGTTTTAGCTTATTTTCTTGTATGAACCCCAACTAGACACAGCTTATAACTCATTTCCCTTTTTTAAAAAAAATATTATTAACCTTGGCAATTTTGTATTTCCTCTTTTTGCTTTCAATTCTAAACCAAATTTATAGCTCTTATGCTTGATATATAGATCCCCTTAGTACTCAGAGTTGCCACGTAGGCAATGCTAGGGTAACTAGCTTTTGTGGTCTACATGAGACTGAGGCATTTACTGGGATGGAGGGAGTTTTAAGGTTTAAAACAAAGACTGTTACCGGCAAATGGACCAACTGATCATTGTGTAACTAAGGGTAGAGTTTCCCCTTGCCTAATCTAAGGGCAATATTACCATTGTGTGCAATAGAAGTGGTATTATTCTTGTTTTCCATGATATTTAAATAGGTAAGTGGCATGATAGAGGATAAATAAAGCAGTATTCTTAATTAAAATTATCCCACTAATAATTCCATGCACAAATACCTTCACCTGAAGATTGTACTGAACAGTTAAGGAAGAAATAATGCCAAACTTTTACACTTTTTTCAGATAAATTGGAAAGAAAATAAAAGATGCTCTGCCTATTAGGTCAGTTTCTTTATTTTTAGACCAACGTAATGCTGATTAAGAAACGCATGACACAGCTCTTGCAAAAAAGAAAAATGATAGGCCAGTCGCATTCACAAATTAATTTTAAAATCTTAAAAAAGCAAAGAAAATATAGCAAAATATATCAATTATTCAAGTTGTGTTTAGTTCTGAAAGCAAAGTTAGGAGTATTTTTCTATTTCCATACTGCTATAAGGCAATACCGGAGACTGGGTAATTTATTAAGAAAAGAGGTTTAATTGGCTCATGGTTCTGCAGGCTGTTCAGGAAGCATAGTATCTTCTGCTTCTGTGGAGACATCAGGAAATTTACAGTCATGGCAGAGGTAAAGGGAAAGCACGTCTTACATGGCCAGAGAGAGAGGGAACATGCTGGACACATTTAAACAACCAGATCTCATAAGGACTGACTATCATGATGACAGCACCAAGGAGGAAATCTGCCTCCATGATCCAATGACCTCCAACTAAGCCCCATTTCCAACAGTGTAGATTACAATTCGACATGATATTTGAGTGGGGACACAGATCCAAACTATATCATTTCACCCCTTACCCCTCCCAAATCACATGTCCTTCTCACATTTCAAAAGATAATTGTGGCTTCCCAACATTCCCCCAGAGGCTTAACTCATTCCAGCACTAACTCAAAAGTCCAAAGTTTTATCTGAGACAAGGTGAGTCTCTTATACCTACGAACCTGAAAATCAAAAACAAGTTAGTTACTTTTTATGTTTTTTTGGTTTTTGTTTGTTTTGTTTTGTTTTTTGAGATGGAGTCTTTCTCTGTCACCCAGGCTGGA
Organism: Gorilla gorilla gorilla; assembly: GCF_029281585.2. NCBI lineage: Eukaryota > Metazoa > Chordata > Mammalia > Primates > Hominidae > Gorilla > Gorilla gorilla. The sequence goes on from NC_073236.2 coordinate 126,709,294, forward strand.
GTGCAGTGGCACAATCTCAGCTCACTGCAATCTCCGCCTTCCGGGTTCCAGCAATTCTCCTGCCTCAGCCTCCTGAGTAGCTAGAATTACAGGCACGTGCCACCATGCCTGGCTAATCTTTTTGTATTTTTAGTAGAGATGCAGTTTCACCATATTGGCCAGGCTGTTCTTGAACTCCTGATCTCAGGTTATCCACCGGCCTCGGCCTCCCAAAGAGCTGGGAATACAGGTGTGAGCCACCAAGCCTGGCCAAGTTAGTTACTTTTATGATATAATAGGGGTATAGGCATTGGATAAATATTCCCATTTGACAAGTGAGAAATTGTCCTAAAGAAAGGGGCTGCAAGCCCCATGCAAGTATTAAACACAGCAAGGCAGTCATTAAATCTTAATGATCCAAAATAGTTTCCTTTGACCCCATGTCTCACATCCAGGCACACTGATGTGAAGGGTTGGCTCCCAAGGCCTTAAGCAGCTCTGCCCCTGTGGCTTTGCACTATTCAGCCCTCACTGCTGTTCTCAAGGGCTGGGTGTTTACAGGTGCACAGTGCTTGCTGTCAGTGACTCTACAATTCCGGGGTCTGGAAGATGGTGGCCCTCTTCTTACAGCTCCATCAAGCAATGCCCCAGTCGGGACTCTGACTCCAACCCCACAGTTTTCCTCCTCACTGTCCTAGTATAGGTTCTCCATGAGGGCTCCACCCCTGCAGCAGGCTTCTGTCTGTATATCCAGGCTTTTCCATACGTCCTCTGAAATCTAGGCAGAGGCTCCCAAGACTTAATTCTTGTACTCTGTGTACCCACAGGCTTAACACCACGTAGAAGCCACCAAGGCTTAGGGCTAGCACTCTGAAACAGTGGCTTTAGCTGGACCTGGGTCCCTTTGAGCCATGGCTGGAAGTGGAGTGGCTGAGATGCCAGGAGCAGTGTCCTGAGGCTGCATGGGGTAGTAGGGTCCTGGGCCTGGACCACAGAATAATTCTCCCTCATTAGGCCTCTGGGCCTGTGGTAGGAGAGGCTGCCATGAAGTTCTCTGAAATGTCTTTGAGGCCTTCTCTTCATTGACTTGGTTATCAGTACTTTCCTTCCTTTTACTTCTGCAAATTTCTGCAGCCTGCTGGAATTTGTTCCCTGAAAATGGGCTTTTCTTTTCTACCACATGGCCAGGCGACAAATGTTTCAAATTTTTATGCTTTGCTTCCCTTTTAAATGTAAGTTCTGGTTTTAGATCATTTCTTTGCTCATACATATAAGCATAGGTTTTTAGAAGAACCCAGGCAACATCTTGAACACTTTGCTGCTGAAAAATTTCCTCCATCAGTTACCCTAACTCATCACTCTCAAGATCAAAGTTCCATAGATCCCTAGAGCAGGGGCACAATGCAGACAGGCCTTTGCTAAAGCATAGCAAGAGTGACCTTTACTCCAGTTCCCAATAGGTTCCTCATTTCTATCTGAGACCTCCTCAGCCTGGACTTATTGTCCATATCACTATCAGCATTTTGGTTACAACCATTCAACAAGTCTCTAGGAAATTCCAAGTTTTCCCTCATCTTCCTGTTTTCTTCTGAGCCCTCCAAACTCTTCCAACCTCTACCCATTATCCAGGTCCAAAGGCGCTTCAACATTTTCAGATATCTTTATAGCAATGCCCCACTTCTCAGTACCAATTTTTAATTTTTGTTCATTCTTGCACTGCTATAAAGAAATACCTGAGACTGGGTAATTTTTAAAGAAAAGAGGTTTAATTGGCTCACAGTTCTGAAGCCTATGCAAGAGGCATAGTGGCTTCTGCTTCTGAGGATGCCTCAGGAAACTTACAACATGGAAGAAGGCAAAGGGGAAGCAGGCATCTTAAATGGCCTGAGCAGGAGCAAGAGTGAGAAGGGGAGGTGCTACACACTTTGAAACAACCAGATTTCATGAGATGTCACTATCACAATGACAGCATCAAGGGGGAAATCTACCCTCATGGTCCAATCACCTCCCATCAGGCCCCACCTCCAATACTGGGGATTACAATTCCACATGAGATATGGGTGAGGACACAGATCCAAACCATAGCAACTATTTTGTAATTTCCCACCATAATAGCATGAGAAAACTCAGAGGTTTATCACAATGGATGCACAACAATCCATTTATAAACGCTCATTCATAATTAAAAATAAGAATCATTTTCATTCGGATACAACATAGTCACAATAAATGAAAATGAGAAAGCATTACACTTGGTGGAATGTTGAAAGCTTTTTCTTTGATCTCAGGGACACAGAATGGATGGGCAGAGTATACACTTCTATTCAATATATATTTGCAGCCCTGGATAGTCCATTAAGAGAAGGAAAATTCAACAAAAGTTATATGGATTAAAGCATGAAATGAAACTGCCATACTATTTGTTATGATATTAGCATTATGTATGCAGAATATCCAAAATAATTTGTAGATGATTATTTTAGAACAAATCAGGTTGTAAGCAATTTTGTTGGATACAAGATCTATTTGCTTTTTCTAGTCTCCACTCTCCCACACAAATCCTTCATAAGTGGAGGAATGTACCATTTTAAGATAATACAAGACTCAATATTGTAATAATGTCACATTTGCCCAAATCCTACCAGATTTACCCAATCCAATCTCTAATAAAATAGTTTGTTAATATTGCCAAGCCAATACTAAAAATCATGTAGAAGGGCAAAGGACCAAGAATAATCAAAATTAATATTGAATAAGAAGAACAAAATGGGAAAACTTGACCCTATTGGGTATTAAGAATTCTTGTAAAGTTACTATCATTAAGGCAGCACAGTATTTGTGTAGAAATAAGCAACTAGACCAATGAAACAAAATAATGAGCCCACTATGTGAGAAAGACAGCACATGTACATGGATATTTAATATACAAAATGCACCCTGAGAGTAGAGGAAAAGTAACAGTGTTTTTTTTTTTTCAATAAATGGTGCTGGAAATAGTTGGTATTCATGTACACATCTATATCTATGGCTTGTACTGAAATCAATTCCATTGGAGTGTAAGTCTGAATGTTAAGGTAAGAAAAAAAAGCTTTAGAAATACAATATGCAAAAATATTTTTAGACTTCTATATAGGAAAATATTTCTCAAATAGAATATGTAAATCATTAATTAGAAAGAAAATATTGATAAATTTTGATGGCATTAACATATTTCTTCTAAAAACAACATTAATTCAATAAAAAAGTAAATATTGAAAATATATTTCTAACTTGTATCTTTGACAAAGAGATTGCATCTACAAGGTATGAATAAATGCTTCAAGTCATAAGGCAAAGAAAGGAACCGTAGCAAAAATATGCACAAGGCAATTGAATAGCACTTCACAGATGAAGATATACAAAAACAATTGTGTGTCACTTAATGATGAGGATATGTTCTGAGAAATGCATTGTTAGGCAATTTAATTTATTCCTTGTACAAACATCATTGAGTGTACTTACACAAACCTAGATGGTATAGCCAACTACACACTAGGTTATATGGTATAGTCTACTGCTCCTGTACAGATTTTTTTTGTCTTCTTACATAAAGTTTACTAAGAAAGGTGTATTAAACCTCCCACTAATGATTATGGATTATTTTTATTCATAGTTGTCAAATTGTGTTTTCCGAAATTAAAAATATATTTCTATATTCAGACATATTAAAATCTTTTATATCTGGTTGACTAACTTTTACCATTACAAAATGTTCTCTTTTAAAAATCTCTGGCCATGCTGTCTACACTAAAGATATTTAGGGTAGATATTCATATTGAAACAATATAGATTTTCTTGTCTCTTCAGCTATCTAATTCAATTTACTTATTTATTTTAATACATTTTATAGTGTACATTTAAGGTATACAACATGATGTTATGAGATACATAGATATAGTAAAAACGTTGCTATAGTGAAGCAAATGAATATATACATCATCTCACTTTGTTGTTGTTTTTTTTTGTTTTGTTTTTGCTTTCGTGGCAAGAATGACCAAAATCTACTCACTTAACGTAAATCTCATATATAGTATTGTTTTATTTAATGCTGGGCTACATAATTACTCAGGATGCTGCATCATCCATTGTGCTGCTTGTGTGAACTCTGGCTTCCAATTCAAATGTTGTAATTCTTTTTTTTTTTTTTTTTTTTTTTTTTTGAGACAGACTCTCCTTCTATCTCCCAGGCTGGTGTGGTACAATGGCACAATCTTCGCTCACCGCAACCTCCACCTCCCGGACTCAAGCGATTCTCCTGCCTCAGCCTCCTGAGTAGCTGGGATTACAGGCACGTGCCACTGTGCCCAGTTAATATTTGTATTTTTAGCAGAGACGAGGTTTCACCATGTTGCCCAGGCTGGTCTTGAACTCCTGACCTCAGGTGATCCCCCTGCCTTGGCCTCCCAAAGTGCTGGGATTACAGGCATGAGCCACCGCGTCCGGCCCATATGTTGTAATTCTTAACCAGAGTATGCAGGAAAATATTTAAAAAACTTCAACTTCAGGTCATGTTAAATTAACTATTCAAAGTATTTGATAGTTCAAATGTAGAACAACACATCTGCTAACAATGTCTTCCCTTGAAATTTCTTGATCGCATCACAGAATTCCTGAAGGAAATGAGAACTTTTTTAGTGTGGACCACATTTCTGCCATCTACACACTGCCACCAGCTGGTAGTGTAGATGAAAGGCCCGAAGGAAGAGAAAAAAGAATAGTTATTTTCATGTCTCTCAATTAGTATGGCTTAAAACTGGTCATTTACACATGGCTATAGGTCTATCACCATCAGAATATTAACAGCAAATGGTTTTGTAGAAAAGAAACATTTTGTCTTTATGGCATACCCAGAATACTCATATTATTTGTATATTCTCTTCTCCCATTTGAATTACTGTAAGTCAAATTATTATTATTTATACACTAGTTCATCCTACCACATCATATATGTTTCTTATCCTCTTTTCTGTATTACATAAAATTTTTGATATGGTTAGGCTTTGTGTCCCCACCCAAATCTTATCTTGAATTGTAATACCTATAGTCCCCACGTGTTGAGGGTAGAACAGGTGGAGATAATTGAATCATGGGGGCAGTTTCCTTGATGCTGTTATCATAATAGTGAGTGAGCTCTCATGAGAGCTAATGGTTTTACAAGGGGCTTCCCCCTTCACTGGGCACTCACTCCATCCTGCCGCCCTGTGAAGAAGGTTCCTGCTCCCCCTTCACCTTCCACTATGATTGTAAGTTTCCTGAGGCCTCCCAAGCAATATGGAACTATGAGTCAATTACACCTCTTTCCATTATAAATTACCCAGCCTTGGATATTTCTTCATAGCAGTGTGAGAATGGAATAATACAATTTCTTTCTCACTGTGTATTGATATATTTTTACCTATTTTTCAGCTAACAAAAGTTCTTTTCAACTGTATCTAATATTTTGGGCTTTTTATTAAATCATGTATTAAATCTTTGGGCTTTTTATTTAAATCATATATTATTTAGTTCTATAATTTATATTAGACTTTTTAAAGTTTCCCATTCTCTTATGAATATCTAATCTTGTAATTTCTTAAAAATGATAATGATAGTTATTATAAAGTCTATGTCTGATTATTTATAACTGTATATGCTTTGGATCTTTATTTTCTTCTTTTTTTGGTATTCTGTTATTTTTTCCAGCTTGTTCAAATGCTTTTTTAAAATTAAGTGTCAGATATTATATATGAAAAATTATGCAAATATTTACAAACTCTGGATAGTACTGTTCCTCCAGAAAGAGCTTATTTGTTTTTTGTTTTGTTGGTTTTTTTTTTTCCTTTTTTTTAGGCAGCTAGGTTTGCCTTTATGCTATCAGAGGCCGAGATTATTTGAGGTCAGATTTAAGTCCCTGGCTCACTTTTTCTCCCTAAAGGGATAACCCTTTAGGGTTATAAGCCAAAGTCTGATTTTTTTTTTAACCAGATCATCTTCTCCCTGGAAGTCTCCGAGCTTAAACTTTTCCCTCATTCCCCCAAGATTTAGGAGACAAGAAAGCCCTTCCTCCTGCCTTCACATCTCAGCTCCATTTTTGATGTCGTACTTAGTAACTGCCTCATGGGGAAAAGGGCAACCTCCGCCCTTCTTCTTGCCTTCTTTCTGCATCTTGGTCTGGCAAATTCTCAGTGTTTTGATAGCTCTCCAGTGCCCTCAAACATATTCTTCATCTCTATGGTCTAATTTTGATTATTCATATTGAAATAAATAATCCAAAACAAGCAAGTTGGCCATTACTAAACTATAACTGTCAGATTGCTCTGGATTTGAAGCAAATATTTTCTATCTTATTATAATTCAAACTTTAGTATGTTATCAACTTTATCTATAATTTGTCATATAGACAATAAACACCCTGGGAGCACATTTTTTACTAAATATAAAACTGTGTAGTGAGGCACAAAAAGTTGAAAATTACAGAAACTAACGTCCAAGAATCTTCAGTAACTTATTGTGAAAGTTTAAAAGTAGCATTTAGATATAAGTAAATATTAGTAAGAGAATAAAAGCAAATCTCAAAATTGAAATTACATTCAGGTTCAACTGATATTGACTAAGTGACCTCTCAAATTCATACTAGGCACTTTTAACAATATTCATAAAAATATATGAGGTAGAATTAAGACTCAAAACAACAAAATGTCTTAGTATCTCAGAGCTAGATGATGTTGGACTAAGGATTTGAAACTATATTGTGTGTGTATGTGTGTGTGTGCCCCTAAAATCTTCATGTTCTTTCCATTTTCGTATGCTTTTTCACTGGGCTACACACTTTCAGACTAACTACATAGTTAATCTCTATTTGGGTGGGGAACAAGGTAATATCTTTGCTACTAGCATGATTTAGAACAGAATGTAAGTAAGCATGCATAGCAAATCACCTTTTTTCTCAATTATTAAAAAGCTTCAAGCACATATTATTAATTAACTTAGCTTCTACCCTTGCTCTTTAGCCACAGTGAATTTCTTCTATTTCTATATTTTCATACAGGTCATGTATTAAATGGTCTCTCGCCTGTGTAGCTCCTGAATCAATGAGAATTGTATGGTTTGTGGGTTAACTTAAACTTATATTTATAAACCAATTTTATTTGTTGATTCCCATGAAGTCAGAATAATTTATTTTACTGACTATAACTTAGGGAGGAAGGCACTAGTATATTTTCAAAATGGAATCCAAATTGATTCTTAAAAAATTTTATGAATTGAAATTGCTCACAATAGACAGGCATTTTGCAAATGAGGCAGAAAGACACCCAAATTCTATTTACAAATGTTCATATATGCCTATCTAGCAAAAGTTGCAGGTGTGAATGATCAGATTATGAATTTATGAATTAAAATTTATAATCTATTTTGTAATTATGTCATGACAAGATAAAGGAATAAACACGATATTTTATAACAATGGCTATGATTTTGACTAATTAGTTGAGTATTCTAAATTTTCTCTCAACACTTAGATTTAATTCTATGGAAATAGTTATTTTACAAAGCAGGCACACATATCAATTTCTTATACATTTATACAGTTCTGTTCTTTACCCTTTACTGATACTTTATCTTATTCATTTGACAAAAATCTGTAGACATTTTTTAATGTTAATATTTTGGTTCTAAAAAATCCTACCCTTTTCTTACCAGTCAATAAACCTCCACTAACCATCACAGATATTTTTACTGTTAGGCATCCTATCTAGTATTTGAAAGTAAACACTTCCTTACATTTGGAGATAAAATGATGTTTTCCTTCTTAGATTACTCATGAAATGTGTCTGTACTCTTCTAGTAAGTCAGGATATCTGGAAGACAGAAACAGCTTTATTCTTCTCTTTGACCCAGAGTTCTTAAGAGAGTGTTTGGTAAATGTTTATTGGATTAACGTTTTACACAAGTCTGGGATATAAGTAGTACAGTTTTATATTATTCCCGGAACTTCCTGTCAACTCATGTGTTTCTATCCATTTATTCCTTTGTTCATTTATTCATTAATTTGTTCATTTACATTTATTTATTCATTAGTTCATTCCATGAAAAATATTGACAAAGTGTCTTTGACCTGATGCTTAAATTATAAGTGCCATTTGAAAATACAGAGATGCATAGAGAAAAGATTGATTAAAACAATATGATAAATATTAGAGATGGAAAAATAAAGAATTCAGTTTGGTTGGAACAAATTCTGGACACGTATTCTACTGCCAATCTCAGCCTGGATTAACCTGTCCGTCCTCAAGGATAAAGGAATGAGTGCAGCCTGACCAATTCACTGCTACTATTACAAGTAGCAAATCCAACCCACCTAGGTTTCAGGAAAATGAACTTAGCACATTTCCATGTCTGAAGTTTCTTCTACGGAAGAATGCTCATAAGCAGAACAGATGAGACAACATGTATACAAAAGCATGTAGTTTATTACCTATGCTGACTGTGACCAGTTAATGAGTGAACCAACAGGTCTGCACCACACTCAGAGGGCATCTTAAGTCCAAAAGCTGAAATTAACTATTTTAGATTTATTCATACTATTTTCACATGATTTGATTAATTTTCTATAGGACAAAACATCCCCAGTTTATTCCCAGATCTTCTCCCAAGGTAAAATAACTGGACAATGTATCATTCTGGCAAAATGGAGTATTTATGTTTTTAACACGATTTCTTCTCATTACAATGAATCAACCTCTTGTTTACATAGCCAAAAAAGCATGGCATGTTGAGGTAATCCTCAGCTAGACTCTTTGTCTTATGCGGTCAAACTCCAGTTTTGTCTTGGTTAACCTTAATTTTGTGTTTTCAAGAAAATAATATATTAGCAGTTACTTCTTCTAGGTCCCATTTATTGATAAGTTTTTATTTACGTCCTTCCTTTTTCCTAAATTCACTGATTTATTTTCTATTTCAACTCACTATTCCTAACATGTTTCTCTCCTTCAGTACAGCACAGTGTTCCTCTGTGTTCTCCCTCTGGGTTAAATAGTCTCATTCAACCCAAATGATATGTAAACAAAAAGAAGAAATAAAGTTAGAAGTATGAATTAGGTGCACGGTCTGAGGTCATTAAAAACCTATCTGGGGAATTTGGACCTTTTTCAATGAGCGAAGGAGAATCCATAAACATAACTAAGTATTGGAGAAAGATAATTCAACAATTGCTCTTCAAATTACCATCTGACCATCATGAATTCAGCTGGCTTGGAAGGGCATAAAGCTGCATATTCATGCCAGTGAGAAGGCTTTTAAGATTGTGCAGTGGTAATTTGTGAGGGCTTGGATTGAAGTAGTGATGGCAGTAACAAGATGAAACAGACAGATTTAGATATCAAAGAGCAGTGCAGGCAGAATGAGACCCTAAAGAGCTGAGTCATACACAGAATGGGAGATTGGACATGAGACTAATTTTTTTTTCTCACTTGTAAGTGGGAGCTAAATGATGAAAATACATGGACACCTAGAGCGGAACAACACACACTGGGGCCTTTTGGAGGTAGAGAATCAGGAAAAACAACTAATGGGTACTAATAGGCTTAATACTTGGGTGATGAAAAAATCTGTACAACAAACCCCTGTAACACAAGTTTACCTGTGTAATAAACCTGCACTTGTACCCCTGAACTTAAAATAGAATTTTAAAAAAATCTACATGAGTGAGAGAATGGTGATGACATTTACAAATGTTAAAAATGCAGGAGTTTTCCAATTTTGACTTTAGGCTTTAGAAATAATGAAGTAATGATGAGCGGGTTGTATTTGTCCAACCAAGGGATGGAAGTTTCAGGGAGAGGTCAGAGCTAGAGATTTAGTTCCATGTGCCATTTACATTTGGCTGCCACTCATGAGCTTTAATGATTTTTCCAAAGAAAAACCACCAAGACAAAGTCAATAGTCTCCAACATCCTCCCCCAACTATTAATATAGTAGCTATCAATAAACATCCTATTGAAATAATCTTCTGAAGATAACCCTAGGAAAATGTTGCTCTAGAATAATTTATTATAGAAAAAGGATACGTGAAGACGTATTAGAAGACCTATAAATATTCTCATTCTAATAAAATTCGATGCAGCATCTAAGCTTTTATCTGAGAGGGCATCATGTATTGCAACAAGCGTCATTCCAGCTAGATACTACTCTCACTAGTATAATATCAATCATGTCAGTAGCAGGCTAAGTCATATTATTATGCTAATTTTTGACTGACAAGTGATTTTCAACTCTGTAATTCAGCAGCATCTACTTGACTTGTGGGACCTTCTGCTAGATCAGTACCAACCTGATACCTTGATTTTCATGCCACCTCAACCCATAAACTTTGCAAAGTTTAACTACATTCTCCAAGTCCTCTGGTATTCTGTCTTTTTTTTTTTTTGGCGGGGTGGGGGGAGCGGGGTGGAAACTATTCTCCCAAATACATCACATGTTTATTTGATTTGTTATTTAGTCCTAAGCTGCCTTTAAAGCTCTAACAGTAATAGCTTTATTTGAATTGATAAGTTTTTTGTTGTTTGTTTTCAGTAATGCTACAAATAGAAAAATCACATGCATTATGGAAATAATCATAACCTTTCCACAAACGTGCTTTGTCAACATTCTAATATTTAATCAGATATATCTGAAAACATATATATATATATCAGTTTTCTTTTTATTAGTATCTTCTATTCTGTCTGATTTCCTGGGAGTATACCACCAGGTTTAGAAATTACTCATATATTATTTACACAAACACACACACACACACACACATATATATTATATATATATACATAAAGCTATTATTTGAAACCTATTTTCAGAGAGCATTGCTTTAAAAAAGTTAAAAGAAATTAGCCAAGCCAGGCCCAACGCTCTACTTATCCTTTGATACTCACAAATATTCCCGAAAAATATTTATTTTTCATCCATATTTGCCATCTATCTCTACTACCTTAAACTTTTTATGTTAATAGGATCAATAATTTTGGATGATGATTTTCAATTTTTTTATGACTCCAAATACTAAAAGATAGTTATTGGGAATTTTAAAGTTCTTGTCCTACAAATGTTTCAAACAACTTTGTATCTTGACCAATTATTTACTATTCAGATACATTATTTTATTTTAATTTCATTGTAACTTATTTCTTTCCTGAAATATAATGTAGATATGTATATGAAGAACTTGGTTAAAACTATATTTTCATACTGTCATGGTACATATGTTTATATTTTATGTATATAAATTTTCTTGAGACAAGTGAAGTTGTTTTTTTATTATTTATATGTTATCTAATAATATTTAGGTAAAAACAAATATTTGATGAATAATCATTATTTTCAAGTACTTGCCTATTTGGTAAATTAATCTAACTACCAGTTATTGTAAATTGCACAAATATATCATTACTCATTTTAAGTCCTCATCTGGATGTCATTTCTCATACCAAGTTTGCTCCTTGGAATTGTCTTAACTCTCTTTACAGAAGAGTTTCTTCCAAAGCCTTAAAAACTTTCTATCAGAAAGAACATCCTCTGTGAAGTCTTCCTAGTGGTTGATCACCACATTCATTTAATCTATTCTCTATTTAGCTCTCATAGCACAGTTCATCACAAAGAGTAAATAACTAAAAATACTTTCTGAATTTTGGTCAATGATGTTGTTTTGCATAAATAAATTTGCAAATTTTTCGTTTCTCAGTAATTCTATATATAGTTCCATCTCACATCAAGAGTAAAAGTGAATTTGTTACTTATCATAATGGCATTTCTCAAAATGTTTAATGTACCGAAAATTAAATCAAATAATAATGTATACAGATTAGTTGTTGATACACTTCTGTTGCATTTAATGCAAACTACTTGAGGGTCTGTGATGATCCTCAAAAGGCTGAAAGCGAATTAAAAATCCATGACCTTATCAGAGTGTTGGAAGAAAAAAAATCATGGGTTTTAAAGTCGAATTGTCATTGGTGTGGTTTTGAGGAATTACTTAAACTCATGAGGCAGTTATCTCATCTGTAAAATAAGAATCATGAATAAGTCCTCCTTCTTTTTATAAAGATTACTTTTCTCTCCTCTCTGCTAGTTTTTGAGTTCATCCAAGCCATTGTCTGAAAGTTTCATCATCCCCATCCCAGTGCAGAATTTAACACCTAAAAATGACTCAACATATGAGTGAGAAAAAAGGCAAATAATGAGATTTTTTAATGCCCATGAAGAGGAAAAAGTAATTCGTAGGTCTGATACCATTAAGGAAGGACTCCCAGTAAATATGAGTACTGAGCTTGACACCAGAGTGTGTATGGGACTGAAAAAAAAGGAAAGAATATTTCAGTTGTGCTTCCTCTAAGCCAAACGTAGACCTTCGTGGTAACTACATGAAAGCATCTTCGGCGTGTAAAAGTTCATAAAATGTTCATTAATAAATGTGTTTATGATGAATCTTTCTAGATATGTCAAATCAGTGCAGGACATATGTTTGTCTAGCCTAATGAGTAGAAGTTCTTTAAATTTCTGATCAGCATGCCTGCAATGCCAGGATTAAAAAAAATAGTTAGAAATTAATTACTTAAAAGTATTCTTTGCCTCTTCTTTTTTTCTCCATCTCTCCTATTTTGAATCAATTTGAAACAGAAAGCATAGGGAGAGAATGTTTCATAGGTCATTGTGCCCTCTTGTGGTAATTCGATTTGGCAGATAAATACTGAAGAATCAGGCAGGAAGACAAGCGGCTGCTGGACCCTCTACCCATCCTGCCTGTAACAGATGATGCTTCTCTAGGCATGAAAGCCAAAGTAGCCACTAATGCATCTGAAATTACAGGTACATAATAAAGAGAGAAATTTGACAGAACTAAAAAGAGTTCAATTGTACCCACACTTTCTGAAAAAGCATTTTGTTTTTAGAAGCTGCATAACCTTTGGCTAGTTGCTTAATCGTCCTGAGCATCACTAGCCTCTTTTTGAAAATGAATATATTCTCCTGTCCAAACAATTCCGTAGGAATGCTGTTTTTATTAAAGTATTTCATTATCTAAATGAACAAAATAAAAGGGCATATGATTACTACATTTCATGGTGCATACTATATATATATATATGCCATAAAAATGTGTAAGTTCAAATAAGATGCATTTAAGTGTATTCATAACTTGCATACACTTATTGGATATTGAATATCCAATAGCATAACTTTTTATTATTGACTAGAAATATTGATAACTTTTAGCACAGAAAAATATTAAAGTTGAGAAAATAAACTACTGTATTTTGTGTACAGTTATATCTACTGTTAAAAGAAAGGCTTTAGACAAAATAAATTTAGCAAAGCCTATTTTAGCAAATTTATGAATCAAACAGCACAAAGAACCAAGAGAGGTTCAGACAGCTCCACCCAGCGCATGGGAAGGCAGTATTTATAAATGAAACAAGGAAGCATATACATAAATAGCTTGTGTGGCTGGTTGCAGTTGAGTGTTGACTTTCTTTATGCAGGGTGTGATGAGGCATTTGCGTTATATGGACATGGCCTAAGCAGTTGGCAGCCTGTAATTGGCTGAAGCTTATCTCATGTAAACGACTGAGACACAGCTACTTGTTACAAGATTATATTCTTAAAATTAGGCTGCAGTTTGCTACGAATTGATTCAAGAGAAGAGGCATTAGGCCACATTTAATTTAACACTACCTATCTACTCCTTCACTAAATATACACAAACCAAATAAAACAAGAATTTCAATTCAGAAAAAAACATTAATTTAGCAAAGAAACATTTAGGTAATTATTAGATGTGTTTTTATTTATTTATTCAGCAAGTGATTAAAAATAATATGGCAGTCTCTGCTTATCAAGGGTTTTGTTTTTCAGGGTTTCAGTTACTGCTGTACAGTAAAATAAGATATTATGAGAGAGAGAAAGATACACCATAGTCACGTAATTGTTATAATAATATGTTGTAATTATTCCATTTTGTTACTAGTTATTGTTAATCTCTTATTGTGCCTAATTTACATATTAAACTTTATCATAAGTATGTATGGGGAAAAGCATAGTGCATATAGGGTTCAATACTATTTATGGTACTATTCTGGCATCCACTGGGTGTCTTGGAGGATATCTCCAAGGATAAGGAGGGATTACTGTACCCTTTGTGCAAGACATTAGTCTAGGAGTAGGGAAAACATGGTGAGTTCCCACATGAAGCTAATGTTTTAGGAAATAAACATAAATAAATAATTATAAGTGTAAAGATAGAACTGTGGTAAATGCCAGAACATGAAATATATAGGTATGAGAATGTTTAATAAAGAACGTTTTATTAGTTCAGAAAATCCTGAAAAAGTGACACCTGTGCTGAAATCTAAAAGAATAACAAACATTAGAAGAGCAAAGGATTAAGGATGGATTTGGAAGAAAGAGAAATATTATAGGAAAAAGCAGTTTTTAGTGGGGGGAAATACACATTGAAAGATTGAAAAGATCAGAAAGCCAGAGAAAATAATGGCTTTAGACAAGCAGGAAAGCTCAGGCTTTAAGAATACTTTTATTTTCAGACTTGTTCTTTTTATAATTTTAATTATATAGTTTATTCCTGGAGTTCTGTAAATAAAAAATAACTTCAAAAATCAGCTGAAATAAAAGAGGGAATTCAAAACAACCTACTCCACCCCGACACACATTTGCACAAATGCACACTCACAAAATTACACTCTTTTATCTGTTCATCGAGTGTAGTGAATTTTTTTTTTTTTTTTTGAGATGGAGTCTCACTCTGTTGCCCAGGCTGGAGTGCAGTGCTGTGATCTTGACTCACTGCAACCTCTACCTCCTGGGTTCAACTGATTCTCTTGCCTCAGCCTCCCAGTAGCTGGGACTGCAGGCATGTGTCACCAGGCCAGGCTAATTTTTTTTTTTTTTTAATAGTAGAGACAGGGTTTCACCATGTTGCCCAAGTTGGTCTCTCAAACCCCTGACTTCAAGTCATCTGCCCACCTTAGCCTCCCAAAGTTCTGGGATTACAGGCCTAAGCCACTGTGCCCGGCCATGAGTAGTGAAATGTTTTAAAAGAAAATTGAGAATAAATTTGTCTGTGCTATCTATTGTTTGAGCATATTCTTAATCAGATAAATTTATGGTTACATGCTCTGTAGAAAATGTGTTTATCACCATTATAAGATACTCTTCTCTCAGCTGTTTCTTCTTGCAGCTGATTCTCTGTTGCACAGAAAGCTTCTGGCAGATCTCCCTCTATTCTTGGTAGTCCTGCCTTGTTTATTCCCCTCCCTCAGAGGATGGGCTGATCTAGCTAGTGAATTGCTTCTAACAAATAGAATTTGGCTAAAGTGATGAGGTGTCCCTTTTGTAATTAAATTACAAAAGACGGTGATTTCATCTTGCTGGCACGTTCTCCCTGGATCTCAAGTCAGACTCTGATGGAAAGAGTCACCTGCCAGGGAACTGAGGGCAGCCTCTGGCCAGTGGCCAGTGGGACCTGAAGACCCCACTGGCTTACAGCTCCAAAGGAACTGAGTCGTGTCAGCAACCACTGAGTAGCTCAGAAACAGACCTTGCCCCTGCCCCAATCAAACATTGAAATGACTTTGGCCCCAGTCAGCACGGTGATTGCAGCCTCATCAAGGCTGCAAGGTGAGTACTCATGCGAAGTCCCTAGTTTGCCTGGGACTGAGGTTTCCTAGGGTGCAGGACTTCCTGTTGTATAATCGGGAGCGTCTTGGGCAAGCCCAGATAAGTTGATTATCCTGTTTGTAACAAAAAGTCAGCCAAAGTACCCACAGGAATTGTGAGGTGACTGTTGTGGGGTGGGGGGCTGGGGGAGGGATAGCATTAGGAGATATACCTAATGCTAAATGATGAGTTAATGGGTGCAGCACACCAACATGGCACATGTGTACATATATAACAAACCTGCACGTTGTGCACATGTACCCTAAAACTTAAAGTATAATAATAATTAAAATTAAAAAATAAATAAATAAATAAATGTATGTGGTTTTAAGCTGTTAAATGTGAGCATAGTGTGTTACGCAGGAAAATAAAACTGAGACATATATTCAAGGCTCATCCCAAATGTCAGCTCTTAGAGGAAAACGTCGGATTCTCAAATACCAGCAAGGAGACCCCTCCTCAGATCCTCTACAGTATCCTGTACCTCTCTTTATCAAAGCATCCAAAAATACCATCTCATAATTGTCTGCTTGTTTTTCTTGCTGTTCCCCTAGGGTAAGATCACTTTGCTAGTGGAACACTCCAAGGACAACTTTGTAATATTGCCAGAGTAGATTTTGAAACAGAGTGTATATGTACATAGGATCTAGTTAGGTGACCTAACACTTTTCTGCATACTAGAAAAGATGACACTACTTGGGGGACGCCGCTTACTAGGACTAAAAATACTTTAGCTCAATTCAGTTTTGATCTTCTAAGAGTTATCCACAGATTTACTATATCTTTTTCATGGTTATGAAGTAGATAAAAACTTAATCACTGTTAAAGGCAAAGCTAAAATCTAAACCCCTTACTATATATTTGAAAGAATATGATTAAGATGTAAAAGAATATGGATTTCATGGTCAAGGGTATTCTAGAATAAACTGTGTTTAAGTAACAAGAAATCTATAATAAAGTCAGTTTAAATACTTGTTCTGATTACATTCACATAGAAATAACTTCAAAGTCAATTCTTATTTCATTAACAATATTGGAAAGTAAATTTTGTATGTATTTTCAAAATAAAATAAATACAAAATGCCTGACTGAAGGAAGCAAATATGACAAAATAATTAAACTTTGTCAACTCTAATTTTATCTATCATGAGTGAATAGTCTTCCTCAGACATCTGAAAATAGGGTTTTGCAGCAGATGATACTATATTCTCTAAATTTAGCTGACAAAAACACTAAGTTACGTGATTAGTATTGAATTCAGTCTCTGTGGGCCACTTAGCTTGTGTTCATACCATGGCTTTTGTTGAGTTCCCGGGAGTTGCCCTTCCAAACTGTATATACAGTCATGCTTTAACAAAAACATGCAGAGCGTGGCTAAAATAATGTGCTAGTAACATACTTCCACACAACAAAAACACTTAGTGTTTTTTATTCTTTGTTTCCCTTAAATATGTTTTTATGTAATCAGGGTTAATTATTATAGGTTTTCCAAATACAGTCTAATTGAGAATGTACATTTTCCAATTCCTAAACAAATGTTTATCAACCTGATATGTTAATCAAGAACTCTATTGCAACATGGTGAGACTCCATTTCTACAAAAAGGAAAAAAAAAAATCAGCCAGGTGTGGTGGTGTGCACCTTGCAGTCCCAGCTACTCAGGAGGGTGAGGCAAGAGGATCGCTTAAACACATAATTTGAGGCTGCAGTGAGCTGTGGGTGCACTATGGCACTCCAGTTTGGGCAATGGAGCAAGACCCTGTTTAAAAAGATAAAATAGAACTCCACCTACCTACAAATTCAAATTCAATCCCCAGATTGTCAGATTTGTTGACTGGATGGTTTTGGGCTTCAGTTAGTTAGTTTTCTTCTACTATTTTTTTTCATGGAAGAAGGTGGAAAAGAAAAAAGTAATAACAAAATAAAAATCAAAGATGTACTAAGGGGAGAGAGTCATGAGCAGTTAGAGGAAACTGGTATCATATAGAAATGAAGCAAACAGAGAAAAAGGGAATAAACATATTAGTCTCTCATAAAATTTAAGGAAGCAGTTACTACTACATTAGAGTGAGACGTTCCATTCCGTAAGCTGTCTATTACAAAACAGAGCAAACTTTTGAGCTGCCCAGAGCATAAAGTATAATGAATATTCAACACTTACAGCCTTATAAGAGTCAAATCTTCATGTGTTTATCCCACCTAAAACCTTATTTGCAGTCTTGTGCTGAAAATAGGAGGTCGGCTAATAGTGTAAGTACTTTAATGAGATTTTGAGTTATGATACAAGTGCTGTCATGCGCAATACAAAAATTTATTTTGCTCGTTAAACAGTCATGTGTCTAGTTGTCATGTGAAAAATTGCATGATACTTCTAGAGTTTGGTGTTATTCTGATCCCTTGCACTTTCTATAGAATTTGCAATCTTCATATCATACAGTCTGAAAACTATCAAGGGATTGACAATGAATAAAGCTGTAAAATTTATTCATTTCTAAAAAGGTTATGTAAAATCTTGCTTATGGATTAATTTTTGATTCAAAGACAGCTATTCATTTTCTTGTGTCAAAATGAGCTATATTTTCGTAGACAGGTCAGAAAACATTTTCTCTATGGTATCTACTATTTAATTAGCAGTTAGTCATCAATTCTAACATGTATGTTACAGTACAGTATATTTAGAAAGTTGGAAATTTAATCTCAAAAACGGATTTTATTACATACTCTGAGTCATATGGCATTCGATATAAAACAAATTACATTCGGGGAGTTTCAACAGCATCCAAATTGAGGATGCACATGGCTAATTGGGCAGGACTGGATCTTATTACTCATTTTAGCTTCCCATCTCTGTCTTACATGTAATGATATTTTTACTACAGATTATTATTATTATTTTCTGAGATAAGTTCTCACTCTGTCCCCTAGGATGGACTGCAGTGGCGCAATCACAAGTCACTGCAGCCTCAATCTCTGAGGCTCAAGTCATCCTTCCTCCTCAGCATCCTGAGTAGCTGGGATCACAGATGCGTGCCAGCACACCCAACTAACTTTTAGAGTCGGCCTTTACTACATATTCTTGAATTAAATATAGCCAAAACCACGAGTTAATTTTATACTTATACTTTTCTTAAAGGAAATATAACTTTTTTGTTAACTTACATAATAATCTAAATATCAAAAGCAGTGATCAACACAAGATCACTCTAACAGACTGGGTTCAAGATCAGAAAATCAAGATGTTTCAAATTCAGACACATACATGAAATTTTCATGTTAAGGATAAAGTGAATAAATTTCATTGTTAATAAAAGGGAGGATTAGCTGTGGCAATAGAAAAGGTGTTTCATGCCACTTTTCTCTAAATATCTGTGTTTTGGCTGAACTGTTAAGTTCGTGGGCATTGAATGTTTTGTTTCCTAACTTCTACATTTAAAAAAGGTGTGTCTTGAACACTCTCCTAAACTAAACAAATCCTGCTCGTAGGCGAAGTCTCAGTTTAAAGGCTACTTCTTCCAGCAAAATTCCTTGGTTTTTCAAATATCCTGGATGCTTATAGGACACAGTCCTTAAATATTTATAGGATACAATCCCCTATTATTTCTTGCTACTGATTTCAGGTACCTATTGAGTTACTCATCTACTAAGAAGCATAGCGTTCAAATTTAGATAGGCGTAAAATTACCTTGGCAACTTATCTACAACGCAGATTTCTGATCCACATTCCTGGAAAAATTTAAGAGATCTAGGATAATATCCAGACATCTCCATGTCTAATAAGATCATGTAACCATCTTATCAAATTTAGCTGTACTTGATTTCATGCAAATATCATTTTTCCTACTTCTTTCAAACATATTGTGAGGACTTTATTTTTCTGCCCCAGGCCAAAAATCTCCCGTATTTTCTCTAATTATTTTCAATATCTTGTGACATCGCCTGGCACCTTAGAAGCACTCAGTAACAAAATAGTAGGCTATAGCTATTTTATTTCAATCTTCATTTGTGTACTATGCAAATTTTTTCCTAAGTATGTCATGAGCATTCTGTTTTACAACCATAATTACCTCTTTGAATTAAATTTAATTCTGTAATTATATGGATTTAATTCTTACAAGTTTTTTTAAAGCTTTATTTCTACATGCATGTATACTTTACTCTTATTTGTATATTGTTTAATAAGCTTATGTTTTCAAATCAATTTTTCAGTAAAGCTACATGTATAATAAAATTCTTAATAAGTTGTACATTTAAAAATGTCTTTTTCTTGCCTTTACTTATTAACATTATGTGAAGGAGTATAAAATTTTGAAGTCACATAATGTATTCCCCTCAAGGTATGCTAAATATTTATTTTGTCTTACATTATTTTACTAATTAGAAGTAACTCAGAAGTCATTTATTTTTCTCTTTTAAAATTAGCTACAGCATTCTTTGTAGTGTAAGATGTTGCACCTTTTACTATAAAGCTTAGTTCATTATTCACGATATAGAGTGTTGTGGTCATTAATTTCATTTTTCTGGAGTACAATGAGTAACACCTATCTAAACATCCATGCCTTCATTTTAATATCATTGTCTTTTATGTTTGACATTATCATAACATTTCATTTGATACATTTTCTTAAATTTATATCAATTATCTCCATGTGAGTATTTGTCTGTTTTCCATTTCTCTCATTTTTCCTCAAATCCCATCAATTGCTTTGTTAATTTCCTTTATTATTGTGATTCTCACAAGTCTCTCCTGCAGGTAATTTCTTCACATTTTGATTTGAGTAAACAAAATGAATATAGCAATGGTATTAACTTTTACCTTAATGTATGTACTTAGCCATGCCAGTTCCCTGTTTTTTGAGCTTATGTTTTTTTCTTCATTTATGTTTAATCAAATATTTCATCCTGTCTCTGTCTTCTTTAATTTTCCTAAAGGGAAATATAGTTATATTTTAAGTCATTTCTCTATTCTCTAACATATACTTTTAAAAATTCTTGTTTCTCAATATTTTGAATGTTATTTCTTATGTCTTTTAAAAAATACACTAATGCCTGTATTGTTTTGAGGTTGTGAGAACATGAGAGTATGTGCTTCCATGCACATGTAGGTACATGATATTTGTACTTTCGTTAAATCTATTTTGGACGGGTTAAATTCTATGCTTCTTTGACATTCTATTTGATAAAAACTGTACATGAATGGTGGAACCTACATAATTTCCCTAATTCTTTATCTGCAGATTTTAGAATTTTATTATTTGATTCTGAGTTGAAAGTTTGAATGTTTTATGCTAATTTTAGTTTTATGCTAGTTTTAACCCATCAACTACATAAGAAGAATGGAACTCCTTCAGTGATGAAGGAGTGGTCCTTCTCTTAATTTAGTGCCATATATTTTGCTATTAGAAGCCTTGGATTTCACGGTAAGAAAAAAATTTATAGTTTTCTGGGTTAGAACATTATTGTCTATGTTCAGCTCATTTTTATCTGCAGCTAAAAACCTCATTCCATGCTTACCTTGGCAAATATTTAGCCTTATTCTTTCCAATTGGATCAATTTTGCCAACATAAAAATTGCCTACAAACATGGGATTTTGCTTTTATCTCTGCCTTCCTTACTTTCCATTATGAATAAAATAGGCCTATGTGTTGACTCCAAATCTGAATTCTTTAAGTTAGAGGTTCATATTAAGGCTCTTACAAACTCTTCTTGGCTCTTCTATAAGGTGATATAAAAGTTTCCATCTTCCTGCTCTCTTGCCAAAATTATTCTGGGTTTTAGGATTACTTTTCAAATTCTGCAATATGAAACTCTGGTCACTACCACTTTTAACATAGTTTTTTTTTTTTCCTAAATTGTTTTCTACTGTTGTGTGTTATGCAGATGTATTTCAGAGACACAATTTGATCAACATGAACTGAAGGCAACATCTATGTCATAAGTACTGAAAGAAAAACAAATACCCTCAAAAATTTATGTTGGGCACAGCTGTATCTAGGCCTGACACGCAGTTATCAGTTTCCATGTCCTGCACAAGGCTCCCTATATTGTGGGGGCTGCCATGAGGAAGTTCCTTGCCCAACTTCCTAGTTCTGATGGAGCATGAGAATTTCCATGCTTCACACCCCTCCCAGCAAATTTAGGGACCAGCTTCAGGCGACCAACGGTGTAGCCACAGCATAGAATGAGCTTCTCCATGACAGACCAACCCACCTGTGTGTCTTCTGTCTTCTCAAAAAAGGAAGTTAAAAAAAAAACACAGTTGCAAAGTACTTTGATAAAGTATTTTGGTTTTATTTATAGCATTACTGAATGTGAAAAACATGTCAAATACTATGCAAGTGTATTTATAGATTATAGATTATTCCTCATAACAACTCTGTGATATATGTATCATTACCCATGTTTTATGTATGAAATAACTAATGTTGAAGAAAGCAAGATTTAAAAAATTTCTCAAGGTTAAATTGTTGCAGTTAGGAAAGTTAAAATTAAAGCCTACCTGTCAAATTTACAATATCTCTGTTCTTTCTATTTTATGATAAGTTTCTTCAGCTCAAAGCTTTTTAATCTAATCCTAGCTTTTAACAGTGGACCGTTAGTGGGAGAGAGAAAGCAATCTAAAACAATAAACATTATAAAATACGTATGTACACTAGCAAAACTACAATATTTGCCTGCGTTTCACACAAACATTAAAAAAACTAGACTATGCAGAAAAGTGTAAGTAAAATGAATATAAATTTTTAAAAAGAGCTATTAAACTATTATAAATTAAATAGTTGAAGTTCTTTTGTACTATAACACAAACAGCAGATATTTTGTTTCAAATTAATAAAACCATCTGATATTAAAGTTCTTTCTGTTTATATTTAATAGTTATATGTAATATTCTAAACAAGACTTTTTATATAATATTTCCAATTTTTATTCGTAATTTGGAAAGCCATTATTCAAAACATATATAATTCTTTTACTTTGGGCCTAGGAAATTTTATTACTCTTTTCTAAAAAAGGATTTCAGTTCAGTAGAAGATTAATATAAGCATCATGCATTCATCTGTTAAATTCCAAATGAGCTCAGATATATCTCTGGGATAAGACATATGGTCCGGAGAAAATTTCAAAGAGCTGCCATGATATAGGGAGATAATTGAACACATAAGAAAAATTAGAGAAATAGAGTTGATCCAGGTTCAACTATATCAGTAAAATCTAGATATTTATAGCATGGCAATATTAATAATCTACTTGAAAGTTCTTTAAAATAAGTATCAGTAGTACATAAAAGTTAAAGAGGATTTTATGAAGTGCTAGCCTACCTTCTAAAGTTCCTCTTATTAATGATGTAAAGCATATTTGATCTAAGTTTATATTCTGAAAATACTCAGGGTTGGGAGGAGTTTAGAGGTCACATATGCAATAACTTCATTTTAAAGATTAGGAAACTGATGCTCAGAGTGAGAAAATGCTTTGTTCTAGATGCATGACTGAAATTTCACATTGTGTAATTTAAAAATATATCAAAAAAGGAACGTCAATGTACCAATCAATAAAAATGGATTAAGCCTTACTTTGTCAGAACAGCATCATGTGGAATGCATGAGGGCTTTGGTTGAGAGGCGATGCGTACAGAAATTGTCCTGCAACCTCATTATTCTGCTACTACTGCACATGTGCTACTACTCCTAGTAATAATATGTATAATTTCTAAGCAAATTCTGAGAAACATATACTCTGTAGGACAATTTATATATGCTTTCATGATATTACATGAAAAATATTGTTCTTTTTTACACCTTAGAAAAACGTTTCAGTGGGTATACATTGTGTAACGCAGATCACTTCAGTAGTGATTCTGAAAGTCCTGGTAATTCTACCTAAGCCTGCAAAACAAGACATATTTCTTAGATGGCCTCCAATATTTCTGCCCTCTGTTTTACATGCACTGAATAATCTCCTCTTTGAGTACGAAGAGGACCAGTAAAAATGTAATATATCATTCCTGTAATTGGTTAAATTCTATGGCAAAGGCAAAGGGAATATTTTTAGAGGCAAGTAAGTTCCCAAATTTGGTGATTTTAAGTTAACTTGAAGATATTTTATCATTATGATGTTGACTTTGTCACATGGAAGCTCCAAAGAAGACCGGGGCCCCTTTTGAAGAGGAGATGTCGTCCTCCGCATATCCCCAGAGAAGAAAACAGCCATGCTTTGTACTGCTCATAGAGATGGACTACCTCTAGTGCCTGAAAGACTTTGTCTAACAACGACAAGGTATTAATTCTGTCAAAAACCTGAATGTTCTTATAAGAGAACCTGACCTCCAGATAAGAATGCAGCCCAGTCAACAACCTGTGTGCAGGCTTGTGAGACCTTGACTAGAGAACCCCAAAAACTTAGAAAATATTCATTGTTTTTGAAAACGCAATATATTTGGTTTGCGGGACATAATCATTCGTCTTCCCACTGGGAGCACTGGACCATACTGTCAGCTCATTGCTGTTGTCCATGGGTTAATGAAAGTGCAGCAAGATGCACTTTGGATGTGCTTTCCACAGCAGGCCCCACAGTTTGCACCTCTGCCCAGAGACTTGAGTTTCGATTTGCATGCATAGTTTTTAACAGTTCTCTCCATGACTGCACAGCCTTGTGGCCCAGTTAACTCAAGTCTTTAATTTATTTGGTTCATCCATGAACCAGGATCAGACAGCTTTATGGGACTTGAGACATCAAGGCCTCCAAGAAGTAAGAGATGTTGGCACAGAGTTTATTTTGGGCATAGCTGTATCTGGCCTGACAGGCAGTTATCAGCTTTCATATCTTGCAAAAGGCTTCCCATCTAAGGCAGGTTGCCATGAGGCAGTTCCTTACCCAACTCCCTAATTCTGGTGAGGCGTGAGAATTTCTACCCCTCACACTCCCTCCCCACAAATTTGGGAAACAGCTTCAGGCTACCAACTGTGTAGCGGCAGTATGGAATTAGCTTCTTCAAGACAGAGCAACCCACCTGTTGCTCTGTGTTTTCTGTCTTCTGTTTCCTTCTGTTTGATGTTGCCCTGTGGACAGTGGAAAATGGATACCATACTGATCTTGCATATGCCGTCCTGTGTAAGTAATACGTTATTTCAAGCTATTGGGCTCACTATGACTTTTCCAGAAAAACATATGAAACCATGATCAGACAGCTTAGCAGATGCAATAGTTACTGCTGTCTAGGTCCTGCTGGACCCTTGAAAAATGTGTCACCTAATGTGGGGTCAGTAAGTCCCCAATGGCTTTTTAGAAAAAGGGCAGCAGAGGCTGTGTGGATGAGGTTATAGGGAATGATAAGACTCTCTGGGACCTGGTAGCACATAACTCACTCAAGCAAGCTGGGGACGGCATCAGCGTCCTCCAGTGTCCTACCTGTTAAGGGGCTGCATAGGCCAGGTTAGGGGATATGAGAAGACTTCCCAAGGTCAGATAATGTGTGCTATCTTTAGTGATAGCACTAATTAGGAATTACCACCCAGAGTGGGAGGGCAGTCAGTAGACTGAACAATAAGAAGTAGAATTGAAAGCGGTTTTCCAAAGAGTATCTTAGTTTTCCTTAAAAGTGGATTTGTTGATGCTGAGTTTTTAGCCAGTAAAACTCAAAGTGAGTGTTACCCTGTGCTTCCTGGTGTGAAGTCGCTCCTTATGCATCCCTCATCTCTCCTTCTCCCACCATCCTCTCCTAGCCAGCTTTAAGGAAGAACGCTTTCCTGCTGCTCTGGTCGCCCTGGCCGGCTGGCCTCCTCTACACTCTACTGAACTCCCTGAATTTTCAGACAAGGAGAAAAGATGGTGTCTTGGTAATTGCAGCTGTAATTCCTGAACTGTCGGTTAAACATTTTTTAGTTTTTTTGTTTTAATGCAAATTTTATAAGCAAAATTTATAGTAAAGAAAAACAAAACTTAAAGTGGCTCATGAGTGAGAACTGCAAGCCTATTCAAGAGATTATTGTAAAATCATAGAATTGAAATTTATATGTCACATGCTTGTACTGTGGATGTGCACAAAGTGTTACAGAAAATTTTTCTGTTGGAGGCACTGCCACAAACTGCCCTACTACTTTCCACCAGTAGGTAAAAATTTAGCACAGTGTCGCTCCTTTTGATATCTAAAGTTTTATAATGTACTGTTAGTTGGCAGGTTGGAAGCCTCAATCTAAATGGTGCTATCGTGTGTCTCCCAAGAGTGGTGGCTAATAAATCCTGACAAAATATAGAGGCTTGTTTCTTGGGGCTTTATTGACTGATCGACCATATGAAATCCTTCTGTCAGTCAAAGAACAATTGTTTAACAAATAAAAAGGATGTTATGTTTCTAATAAAGTCAACATTTTATCAGAGTTTATGCCAGGCATAAACTCAAATACACTTTATGCCGGACTTGTAACCCCTGCCAAAAGCTTGTTCATTTGTCTTGCAAAGAAAGAGGTCACATGTCATGGGGCGCTGGTCCCCGTTACTTGTAATGGTTTGACTAGAGTTGAATTTTCACCCCCTTTCAGGGTCATCAATGGTTCCTCAACATTGCTGACACTTTTTCAGGTGACAGTAGTGTAGCTAATCAATCCACTGTCTTCATCATTGTGGTCTTAAAAATAAAATGCATCATATTGTATTTGATGTACATTATACACACTGAAGTAGTTGCAACTGATACCGTTCAGTACATTGTAAAAATAAATGTTTCAAACATGTGAAACATTTCTTGATTTCACTAATTAAAACATATGTTCTAGATAAGAAAGAGAGTTTTAAGAGATATTCTCAATGGGAAAATGCTATGATGTGAACAGTGATGGGGAACAAGTGGACAATCAGGAACCCATAGGCCCTATCGGTCCAGCCATGTGGGAGGTACAAGACTACTACGCTGATTACAGCTGGTAAAGGCAAGAAGGCTTAAAAATGTATCCAATTGTTTGTGCAGCCTACCCTCCCAGTTTGGCTGGTTAATTCCTAATGAACGATTTAAGCTAAGAATGGAAATGACTGACAATGTGCATGCAATACTACCTAAGCATCTATAGAACCTCCTACCCTCACGAAAAGGTGTCCAGTCATCTCCCAGACACAGCTACCCCTAAAGTAAATGTGCTAGCATCTCATGCTTCCTGGGGGGCTTGGTATGGCAAGTTTTCTGAGGATGTCTGTGTTGTTGGACTAGGACCCTCAATTCCTAGAGGGGGCCTTTTCTATAGGCTGTTACTTCTCTGAGGATATCAGAAGAGAAACTCTCACTTTCAAAAAGCAATAACACAACCCCAAACAGTATAATTTTTGAGTGGATTGACTGACTTTTACATGCTAATAGCCTGACAGAAGAAAAGATGCACCCTCGTAGGCCTAACCTCAAATGTGGAAGTCAATCCATATCAAACAGAAATCTGCATTTACCCATACACAGTTGAAGAAATATGGAAATAGTAAACAGAAGGAAACAGAAGATTGAAGACGTAGAGCAAGAGGTGGGTGGCTCTGTCATGGAGAAACTGAATAGTAAACATGAAAATTAAACAGGACAAATTTATCTTATCTGTATCTATTCAAATGATGATTGACAGTCTAAAGCAAAATTAGTTGCAATATGTTGTTTGGTTTAAAACACATGGAAAAGCAAAATATATTACAATAATCCAAAGGACAAGATGAAGGAAATATGAATATATGGTGATGAAGTTCTTTTATTATTTGTGAAGTGGCATAAGTTATTAAAAGTAGACTGATAAAGTAAACATGTCTATTGTAAATCCCGGAGTAACTACTTAAAAAAGATGTATACATAATAGGCTATGATGGAGATAAAACTGAACTATAAAAAAACCCCAATAAATTCAAAAGTAGGCAGGAATAGAGGAAAAGGGAAACAACAACAAAGTAAATAGAAAATAGAAATCAAATAGCGACATTACTGATATACCTACAATTGTACAACAATTATATTCAAGTTAAATAATTTTAAAAAGGAACAAACTATGTGCTGTTTGCAAGAAATCTATGGTAACAACAATGATAGCTACAGTTTAAAAATAAAAAAGATGGCAAAAGAGATATATTCTGCAAATACTAATAGAAAACACCCCAGAATGGCTATGTTTGTGCCAGGCAAGAGAAACTTTATGAAAAGAAATAATGCTAGGAATAAAAAGGGGCACTGCATAAAGACAAAATAATCACTTCATTGGGGACTGATAATCTTATTGGTACATGTAACTGACAGCATTGTCTTCAAAATATATAAAACAGAAATGGAACTGAAATGAAAGAAAACAAAACATACAATTGAAGTTGGAGACTTAAACATTTCTTTCTCTAAGGGATAGTGACATGGTTTGGCTGTGTCCCCACCCAAATATCAGCTTGAATTGTAGTTCCAATAGTCCCCATGTTTCAAGGGTGGGACCAGGTGGAGGAAATTGGATCATAAGGGCAGTTTCCTCCATTCTGTTCTCATGATAATGAGTGAGTCTCATGAGATATGATGGTCTGGCATTTCCCCTGCTTGAGGTCATCCTCTCTCCTGCCGCCATGTGAAGAGGTGACTTCCACTATGATTATAAGTTTCCTGAGATCATCCCAGTCATGCTGAACTGTGAGTCAATTAAACCTCTTTCCTTTATAAATTACCCAATTTTGGGTATTTCTTCATAGCAGGGTGAGAACAGACTAATGCAATAAATTGGTACCAAGGGAATGGGGCACTACTATAAGGATGCCCAAAAATGTGGAAGTGACTTTGGAACTTGGTAACAGGGGGAGGGTGGAACAGTTTGGAGGGCTCAAAAGAAGACAGAAAAATGTGGGAGGGTTTGGAAGTTTCTAGAGAATTGGAGGACTCAGAAGACAAGAAGATGTGGGAAATTCTGTAACTTCCTAGAGACTTGTTGTATGGCTTTTACCAAAATGCTGATAGTGATGTGGACAATGAAGTCCAGGTTGAGGGGATCAAGACGGAGATGAGGAACTTCTTGGGAACTGGAGCAAAGGTCAATCCATGCTTTAGCAAAGAGACTGCTGGCATTTTACCCTTACCCTAGGGATCTGTGGAACTTTGAATTGAGAGAGATGATTTAGGGTATCCGGTGGAAAAAAATGTCTAAGTGGCAAAGTGTTCAAAAGAAAGCAGAGCATAAAAGTTTGAAATATTTGCAACCTGATGATGCAATAGAAAAGAAAAGCCCATTTTCTGGGGAGAAAAATCAAGCCAGCTGCAGAAATTTGCATAAGTAATGAGGAGCTGAATGTCAGTCATCAAGACAATGGGGGAAATGTCTCTCTCCAGGTCATGTCAGAGAATTTAATGGCAGCCCCTCCCATCACAGGCCCAGAGGCCTAGAAGGGAAAAACAGATTCCTGGGCTGGGTCCAGGGACACCCTGCTGTGTGCAGCCTCTTACATGGTGCCCTATGTCCCAGCCACTACAGCCATGGCTAAAAGGGGCCATGGTACAGCTCAGGCTGTGGCTTCAGGAGGGTGCTTCAGAGCTTCCATGTACTGTTGGGCCTGCAGGTGCACAGAAGTCAGGAAGCATTGTTTGCAAACCTCTGCCTAGATTTTGAAGATGGATGGAAATGCCTGGATGTCCAGGCAGATGTTTGCTGCAGGGGCAAAGTCCTCATGGAGAACCCCTGCTAGGGCAGTGCAGAAAGGAAATGTGGGGTTGGAGCCCCCACACAGAGTCCCTACTGGGGCACCACCTAGTGGAGTTGTGAGAAGAAGGCCACCATCCTCCATACCCCAGAATGGTAGAACAACTGACAGCTTGCACCATGTGCCTGGAAAAGCCACAGAGACTCACCACCAACCTGTGAAAGCAGCCAGGAGGGGGAATGTACCCTACAAAGTCACAGGGACATAACTTCTCAAAGCCGTGAGAGCCCACCCATTGTATCAGCATGACCTGGATGTGAGACATGGGGTCTAAGGAGATCATTTTGGAACTTTAAGATTTAATAACTGTCCTATTGGATTTTGGACAGGCATAGGGCCTATAGCCTCTTTGTTTTGACCAATGTCTCCCATTTGGAATGGGCTTATTTACCCAATGCCTATACCCCCATTGTATCTTGGAAGTAACTAACTTGTTCTTGATTTTACAGGCTCATAGGTGGAAGGGATTTGCCTTGTCTCGGATGAAACTTTGGACCTGGACTTTTGGGTTAAAGCTGGAATGAGCTAAGACTTTGGGGTACTGTTGGAAAGGCATGATTGCATTTTGCTATGTGAGGATATGACATTCAGGAGGGATCAGGAGCAGAATGATATGGATGGCTGTGTCCCCATCCAAATGTCATCTTGAACTATAGTTCCAATAATCTCCATGTGTCAAGGTCAGGACAAGGTAAGAGGTCACTGGACCGTAAGGGTGGTTCCCCCATCCTGTTCTCATGATAATAAGTGAGTCTCACAAGATCTGATGATTTTATAAGCATTTGGCATTTCCCCTGCTTACACTCATTCTCTCTCCTGTTGTCCTGTGAAGAGGTGCCTTCTACCAAGACTGTAAGTTTCCTGAGGCCTCCTGAGCCATGCAGAACTGGGAGTCAATTGAACCTTTTTTCTTTACAAATTACCCAGTCATGGCTATTTCTTCATAGCAGTGTGAGAACAGACTAATACAGATAGAATAAGTAGAAAGAAGATCTCTAATAACATAAGTATCCTGACCACAGCATCAACCAACGTGACCCAATTGATGTTTATAGGAAAGGAGAGCAAAAACACAACGGAATATCTACTTTTTTCACATAGTAGATTCACCAAGATAAACTATATTCTGTGTAATAAAACAAACTACCAAAAAATCAAAGTAACTTGTACGTTTTATGGAATGGAATAAAGTTTTAAATCAAAATAGAAAGATCTATAAGATATCTGGAAACTTCTAATGTGTAAGAAAATTAAACCACACAGTTTCAAATACATCATGTGACAAAGAAGAAATCATATGATAAATTAGAAAGTACTTTGATTTCTATAAGATTTTTAAGAAAACATAAAATTTCAAATTTGGGGACACATCTAAAGCAAAGGAAAATATATATAGTCAAATACTGGTTTTATAAGGCAATACATGCATCATATAAATAAGCTTCTGATACAGGCAGGAGGCAGGGAAATACCGGGGAGAAGAGGATGGTCCTCAATGAGGGCCACACACTTAAGCTTGGACCTGCAGCCCAAAGTGAGAACATGCATTTCTGTTTTCCCACCCAAATGTTGCCTTTTCCAAAACCACCCTGGCCCACCCCATGCCCATCCTGTACTCATAAAAACCCCAGGCCCCACCAGCAGAGTGACAGAGTGGCAGAGTGGCAGAGTGGCAGAGTGGCAGAGAAGAGAAGTAGTCAGATCTTAGAGAGAAGTAGCTTGATTTCAGAGGGATGGCTTGATGGTAGAACCTTGGAGAAGAGTTTGGCTGGAGATGGCTGACCTCCAGCAGAAGATCACCTTCCCACTCCATCCCCTTTCTAGCTCCCCATCCCACTGAAAGCCACATCCACTGCTCAACAAAATCCTACACGTTCACTACTCTTCAATTCATTCACACAACCTGATTCTTCTTGGATGCCAGACAAGGCCCTGGGTGCAGGTGCAAGAGGCTGTCCCATTGACCCTCCACTGAGCTGTTTAACACTTAAGCCATCCATGAATGGCAACCTAAAAGAGCACACTCTAATGCATGCCCTCTGGGGCCCCAAGGGTCATGGGCAACCTCTAGATGCTGCTGCAGGCCCTGAAAGAGTTCTGCTCCTGCCAGTTGCCAAGAAGCCCTCATCTCAGCCTCTGTACCTGCTCACCTGCATGCTCCCTCTCCCACAAGGTGTTGAGA
The DNA here is from genome assembly GCF_029281585.2 of Gorilla gorilla gorilla. Lineage (NCBI taxonomy): Eukaryota > Metazoa > Chordata > Mammalia > Primates > Hominidae > Gorilla > Gorilla gorilla. Next base: position 126,740,871 of record NC_073236.2, read on the forward strand.
GCTATGAGCTAAGTAAATAAGCCAACCTCTTTGCTTCATAGTCTCATGAAGAGATCAAGGGAACTATCCCATTTCACTTCTACCTTAACAAATTATTGTATAAAATAAGCCAATTAAATCCAAAAAAAATTGGAAGGTAAAAATAAAGATAAGAGTAGAAATAAATACAATATATATGAAACTAAAACTAAAGCCTGGTGCTTTGAAATAGTTAATGAAATTGATTAAATATTAGGCACATTAATATAAAGAAAGGGAAAATATACAACTTAGAAATACCAAGAGTTAATGGGGTGTTTCACTACTGATGCCACAGATATTAAGAGGATCATAGGGACATACTAAAAACAATTTTATGCCCATAAATTTGATAACTTTGTTAAAATGGACCTTGTAAGTTACTACTACCAAACTGCCTCATGAAAATAGATACAATAAATGACCCTGCTATCTACTAAATAAGTTAAACTTGTTGTTTACAATCTTTCCAACTACAAGATATTAGGCTGGAGGGGTTTACTAATGAATACTGTCAAAGATTTAAGAAAGAAATAATGCTAATTATACATGATCTCTTTCAGAAAATAGAAGAGGAGGGAATGCTTTCCAAGTCATCTCTTGACAAGCATTATTCTATTACCAAAACCAGGAAACATTTTACAAGAAAAAAATAAACCAATGTATCTCACTACTGTATATAAAAATATCATTAAAATATAAGGTTAGTTGGGAGGGAAAGAGGTGGGAAAGATCATTAATCATATATTAACCATCATTAATTATATCATAAATATAAGGAGTTGGGAGGGAAAGATGTGGGAAAGAGGAGGGAATTAGGCTTAAAAGCAGGCAGCAAACATTAAAAAATGGATACACGGATAAAGAACACTTAAGAAAAACTTGTAACTAACATCATAATTTATAAGAGCAACAAAAAAACTCATGATAAACAAGATTTCATGAACTCAAGAACAAGGCAAGAATAGCTGTTCAAACAACTTTTATTCAATACTCTATTGGAATTTCTTGCCAATGCAACAATAAGAGAAATAAAAGACATAAACTTTGAAAAGAAAACTTAAAATTAAAAACATTTTTATTCATGAATAAAGAGATTATTTATCTAGAGAATCTTCAGGAATTTACAAAAATTAAAACAACATAAAAGAACTTAAAAAGGAACTTAGCAAGGTCAAAGCAAAATATAAAATCAATACACATAAATCAGTCATATTTCTAAAGACTAACTATAAAAAATTGGAAAACGACATGTAAAACACCATTTCCAAAAGCAAAAAAAGAGAAATATAAAATACTAAGGAATACATTTAGCAAAAGACATATATGCCCTTTCTTCTAAAACCTACAAAAATTACTAAAACATTGAAGACCTAAATCAGTAGAACTATCACAATGTTCATTAGATGGAAGACTATTCAGTCTTGCAGATATATGTCAATTATCTGCAAATTGATCTATATATTCAACAAAATTCTAATTACATTTATAACAGGCTTTCTTTTTGTATAAATGGATAAGTAAATAGTAATACAAAATGCAAATTATGTAGAATAGTGAAAACTTTCTTAAGAAAGAAACACAAAGTTGAAGGACTTACACTGTATAGATTTAAGGCATAATGTAAAGTTTTGTTTACTAAGACAGAATGTCACTGGCCAAAGAAAAATAGACATAGAAGAGTGGGAGACAAAAATCTCAGAAATAGACTCACAGATATTTGGTTAATTGATGCTTTGTAAAAGGACCAATGCAACTTAATTTAGTGTAGTTACCCTTTTCAGCAAATGATGCTGGAACAACAGGAAAAGTACATGGAAAAATTTGAAACTCAACTCCTTTCTCATACTATATGCAAAACAAAATTAATTCAAAATGGAATCTAGAAAAGCATAGAACCACAAACTGTGGTGCTTCTAGAAGAAAATACAGAGAAATATATTTGTAACATTAATGTAGACAAATATATTTTAGACTAATACACAAAACTGTAACCATAAATGAAAAGCAAATGATAAACAGGCCTCCATCAAAATTTATAATCATCCTTATCCAAAGATACCATTAAGAAAATAAACAGGGAATCCACTGACTGAAAATATTCATAATACATATACCTTAAAATATGTTTGTCCAGAGTATATTTTAAAAACATACAAATCAATAATGAGATGACTAGTAGCACAAAAACATTGCCAAATTTCTTCAGCCAATACTTCACAACAGAAGATATATCACCGATCACTAAGACCACGAAAATATCTCAACATAATTAGACAAATGGAAATTCAAATAAAACACAGGTAGCATTCCACACTCACTAGAATGGCACTAAAATTAATTGATTAAAAATAAATAAATTAAAACAAGCAACAGCAAATGTTAAAGAGAATATGAGATGGCTGAATTCTCTACATCAGTAGTGTGAGAGGAAAAAGGTATAATGCCGGAAAAGCTTTCTGTTTCTAGTATGTATTTAAGGGAAATGAAAATAATTGTCTCACACCAAGACTTGTACTAGACCATTTATAATCTTTCTATAATAGATCCAAACTGGAAACAACACAAATATATGTCAACAGGTGACTGGACATGCATGTTTAAAATGTGTAATGTGCAACATTGCTCAGCAACTAAAAACAAAGAAAATACTGATGTACTTAACAATGTAAATTAATTTTATTAGCAAACAAGCACACCAAAAAAGTCTGTGTAAGATTAAAGACTGAAAATGCTCATAGGTAAAAACAAATGTTTCCATGAGTTAATGGCAATGACATAGTCTAAATTTTTGTTCAAATAATTGAAATTTTATCATAAAGATTTACTCTATAGGAAAGCCTGGAGGGCATGTATATCTTCAGAGATCATTATTTCCTGATGAATCTATTCACTAGATATGTACAATTACTGTTATGGTGATGAATATGATTATTAAATTAAGGCAAAAAGAGTTAACTATTTTTGAGATTTGTTTTTCAATTTAAGGTCATTGCATGTAAAGTTTAATGTAATCTAAGAATAAAACACAGACATTCACATTTTCTGCCCAGTTCTTTAATCACTCTTATTTAATCTCAGAAAAAGGAGGACAGGCAAGAAACAATACGGAAAAACTACAGTAATAAAACCTAAGAAAATCCTTTGCTATAAGAAAGAAAAACAAATTATTTGAAGCTTATGCTTCCTAGATCTCATCCATCTTTGCAGGTAAGTGAAATTGTCCAGGTAAGAATAACATACTATTTAATCCTAGCAATCCTGGAATGTTATGTGTCTATTATCCTCTCTCCCAATCTTAATGTTTAGCTGCCCATCTTGTGATGATGTCTGCATTTCAAAGACATTTTCTAAACAATGCATTTAATAATGGACCATTTGCTTAAGGTCAGTAGTTCAAACTTCATAATGGTTATAAGTGTGTAAAAGTGGGTTAAATATTACTTTACACTTACATAACCAAATGCAAGTTATAAGGACTATATTTTAAGGGAGGTTATTACGACCTTGGTGGTCATACTTTAATAAATGATTCCCATATTCAATAGCTAAAATTCGAGCACTTTAGTTGGAGGTCATACTAGATTTTTCATTTTAATCTAGGGACTAATAGGTTTTTAATATTTGCTCTCTCACTTGTACTTCAATACTCACATTCCTCTGTTCTCTTATTTAATGAAGAGAGAAATTTGGTTATGTTCTTCAGACTTTCAGTGTAGATTGATATATATATGTAAAGATTTATAAATATGGGACATATGAGCTCTGTTAGACATCATTCAACACATTTTATGAAAAATAACTTTCTTATAATGAACATTTTTTAGTCTGAGGGAGCTTGAACTGAAATAATACTATCATAGAGGAATTAAAAGAGGTGAAATATACATGGATATAATATATCCATCTACTTTTATTCTCATTGACTCTCCGAGTTGAATAATTGATAATGTAAATAACAGGTTTGATAATCAAAAAGACCTAGGCTCAAACCCACGCTTAAGTCCTTAACCAAAACTTTCTAGAATCTTGGACAAATTACCTGAATATTATCTAGTCTCAATTTTCCCAATAAGGAAATGATAGTACCACCCTTTTGTTATTGGTTATTTTGGGCAGGGGGAGGAACAAACTAAATAATAATATACACATAACATGTACTCCATAAATGTAAGTTTTCTTTCTTGCTGAACTCCCGGGTAACCAAAAGCTCCAGTGTCTGAGGACAGGAGAAAATGGATGTCCTCCTGTACACACAGAAAGGAAACTTGCCCCCTCTTGACCTTTGTCTTCTATTTAGTCCCTACAGGGATTGAATGATCCCCAGGCGTGGGTGAGGGTGGTCCTCTTTATTCAGTCTACCTATTTAGAAGCAAATCTGTTTCAAAAACACTCTCACAGACACACCTAGACATATTGTTTCACTAGCTATCTGGGCATTTCTCAAACCAGTCAAGTTGACACATAAAATTAACCATTATAGAATTGAAAGTGTTAAATATTCCTACCTGGTTAAGCTTGATGACCACACATCACTATGTCATATTTCATAATGAGAGTGAAAACAAATCATTTCAGTTCATCAACCAAACCTAAGCACTACCATGTTTTGTTAATATTAAAGGGTATCATAAGCTGGAAAAGACAGAACCTGAAAATATCACATTTACTCTTCCTGTGAGCACAGGAGAACATTCCATAATAAAATCACAGGCCCTAGTCAATGTATTATATTGCCTCAGTTGAGGATAGTGTCTAAAAATGAAAAACAAAACCAAACAAAAAAACAAAAACTTCATTAGCTGCACCACTGCTACTTTAAGAAATTATTTCAAGATCTAGAAATAAGGAAAACACTTCCATATAATAAAAAAGGCACTGGTTGGCCAGTTATAGTTCTGCAGATCTTGGAAAGGTGAGAGCCTTACAAGAAAAATAATGGAGCTGCTTTTGCCATAGAGGAAAATATGAGAAGTTTTATATTCTGTGGGTCTCAAGTTATTATGTAAAGTATCATTCAGATAAAACTGGGTGAAGCAAACACACACTCATCACAGTAGCACACATTAATTCAAATGTCAACCTTTATACCAAGTGCTTATCTTTCATGAGAAATAAGATATAAATTAATTTTCTTTGTCTTCTCCTCCTATCCTACTACTTTAAAATATAAATTTTTCTTTATATTTTTACCCTTCTAAAATTTCTACATCAGGGTTTGGGGCCTGTAGTTGCTGAGAACTACTGCTTGTCCTAATCTCAGAATCTACATCTAGACATTTCTTTCAGAACATAAACAGCCAAAAACTCTGTCAGTAGAGTTCAGTAGAGTTCCCCTGTAGAGGTTCTGGGAAGCCTAAAGAAGGCCTACTCTGTCATCATCTCATGCCCTATGAAGGTATGGAAGCACACCCTCCTAATTTTTCCTGCCTGGTTCCACAGCAAGTTTTTGTCTGCAGGTAGTGTCAGGCCTCTGAGCCCAAGCCAAGCCATCACATCCCCTGTGACTTGCATGTATACATTCAGATGGCCTGAAGTAACTGAAGATCCACAAAAGAAGTAAAAATAACCTTAACCGATGACATTCCACCATTGTGATTTGTTTCTGCCCTACCCTCACTGATCAATGTACTTTGTAATCTCCACCACCCTTAAGGAGGTTCTTTATAATTTCCCCCACCCTTAAGAAGGTTCTTTGTAATTCTCCCCACCCTTGAGAATGTACTTTGTGAGATCCACCCCTGCCTGCAAAACATTGCTCTTAACTTCACCGCCTATCCCAAAACCTATAACAACTAATGATAATCCACCACCCTTTGCTGACTCTCTTTTCGGACTCAGCCCACCTGCACCCAGGTGAAATAAACAGCCATGTTGCTCACACAAAGCCTGTTTGGTGGTCTCTTCACAAGGACGCGCATGAAATTTGGTGCCATGACTCGGATCGGGGTACCTCCCTTGGGAGATCAATCCCTGTCCTCCTGCTCTTTGCTCTGTGAGAAAGATTCACTTATGACCTCAGGTCCTCAGACCGACCAGCCCAAGAAACATCTCACAAATTTCAAATCTGGTAAGCGGCCTCTTTTTATTCTCTTCTCCAACTTCCCTCACTATCCCTCAACCTCTTTCTCCTTTCAATCTTGGTGCCACTCTTCAATCTCTCCCTTCTCTTAATTTCAATTCCTTTCATTTTCTGGTAGAGACAAAGGAGACACGTTTTATCCATTGACCCAAAACTCTGGCGCCAGTCACGGACTGGGAAGGCAGCCTTCCCTTGGTGTTTAATCATTGCAAGGACGCCGCTATGATTATTCACCCACATTTCAGAGGTGTCAGACCACGCAGGGATGCCTGCCTTGGTCCTTCACCCTTAGCAGCAAGTCCCGCTTTTGTGGGGAAGGGGCAAGTACCTCAACCCCTTCTCTCCGTGTCTCTACCCCTTCTCTGATTTTCTTGGGCAGGGGCAAGAACCCCTCAACCCCTTCTCCTTCACCCTTAGCAGCAAGTCCCGCTTTTCTGGGGGAGGGGCAAGTACCCCTCAACCCCTTCTCCTTCACCCTTAGCAGCAAGTCCCACTTTTCTAGGGGGCAAGAACCCCCAATCCCTTATTTCCACACCCCGACCTCTTATCTTTGTGCCCCAATCCCTTATTTCTGCACCCCAACCTCTTATCTCTGTGCCCCAGTCCCTTATTTCTGCACCCTGACCTCGTATCTCTGTGCCCCAATCCCTTATTTCTGCATCCTGACCCCTTTCCCGCTTTTCTGGAGGGTAAGAACCCCCAAACCCCTTCCTTCCATGTCTCTATGCTCTCTTCTCTCCGGGTTTGCCTCCTTCACTATGGGCAACCTTCCACCCTCCATTCCTCCTTCTTCTCCCTTAGCCTAAGTTCTCAAGAACTTAAAACCTCTTCAACTCACACCTGACCTAAAACCTAAACACCTTATTTTATTCTGCAATGCCGCTTGACCTCAATACAAACTCCACAGTAGTTCCAAATAGCTAGAAAACAGCACTTTGAATTTTTCCATCCTGCAAGATCTAAAGAATTATTGTCATAAAATCGGCAAACAGTCTGAGGTGCCTGATGTCCAGGCATTCTTTTACACATCAGTCCCTTCCTAGTCTCTGTGCCCAATGCAACTCTTCCCAAATCTTCCTTCTTTCCCTCCTGCCTGTCCCCTCAGTCCCAACCCCAAGCGTTGCTGAGTCTTTCTAATCATTCTTTTCTACAGACCCATCTGACCTCTCCCCTCCTCGCCAGGCTGAGCTAGGTCCCAATTCTTCCTCAGCCTCTGCTCCTCCACCCTATAATCCTTTTATCACCTCCCCTCCTCACACCTGGTCCGGCTTACAGTTTCGTTCTGTGACTAGCCCTCCCCCACCTGCCCAGCAATTTATTCTTAAAAAGGTGGCTGGAGCTAAAGGCATAGTCAAGGTTAATGCTCCTTTTTCTTTATCCCAAATCAGATAGCGTTTAGGCTCTTTTTCATCAAATATAAAAATCCAGCTGTTCATGGCTCGTTTGGCAGCAACCCAGAGATGCTTTACAGCCCTAGACCCTAAAAGGTCAAAAGGCCGTCTTATTCTCAATATACATTTTATTACCCAATCTGCTCCCGACATTAAATAAAACTCCAAAAATTAGAATCTGGCCCTCAAACCCCACAACAGGACTTAATTAACCTCACCTTCAAGGTATACAATAATAGAAAAAAGTTGCAATTCCTCGCCTCCACTGTGAGACAAACCCCAGCCACATCTCCAGCACACAAGAACTTCCAAACGCCTGAACCACAGTGGCCAGGCGTTCCTCCAGAACCTCCTTCCCCAGGAGCTTGCTACACATGCCGCAAATCTGGCCACTGGGCCAAGGAATGCCTGCAGCCCGGGATTCCTCCTAAGCCACATCCCATCTGTGTAGGACCCCACTGAAAATCGGACTCTTTAACTCACCTGGCAGCCACTCCCAGAGCCCCTGGAACTCTGGCCCAAGGCTCTCTGACTCCTTCCCAGATCTTCTCAGCTTAGCGGCTGAAGACTGACACTGCCCGATTGCCTTGGAAGCCCCCTGAACCATCATGGACGCCAAGCTTCAGGTAACTCTCACAGTGGAAGGTAAGCCCATCCCCTTCTTAATACGGAGGCTACCCACTCCACATTACCTTCTTTCAAAGGCCTGTTTCCCTTGCCTCCATAACTGCTGTAGGTATTGACGGCCAGGCTACTAAACCTCTTAAAACTCCCCAACTCTGGTGCCAACTTAGAAAATACTCTTTTAAGCACTCCTTTTTAATTATCCCCACCTGCCCAGTTCCCTTATTAGGCTGAGACACTTTAACTAAATTATCTGCTTCCCTGACTATTCCTGGGCTACAGCCACATCTCATTGCCGCCCTTCTCCCCAACCCAAAGCCTCCTTCGCGTCTTCCTCTCGTATCCCCCCAACTTAACCCACAAGTATAGGACATCTCTACTCCTTCCCTGGCAACCGATCACATGCCCATTACCATCCCATTAAAACCTAATCACCCTTACCCCGCTCAACGCCAATATCCCATCCCACAGCACGCTTTAGAAAGATTAAAGCCTGTTATCACTCGCCTGCTACAGCATGGCCTTTTAAAGGCTATAAACTCTCCTTACCATTCCCCCATTTTACCTGTCCTAAAACCAGACAAGGCTTACAAGTTAGTTCAGGATCTGCACCTTATCAAACAAATTGTTTTGCCTATCCACCCCGTGGTGCCAAACCCATATACTCTCCTATCCTCAATACCTCCCTCTACTACCCATTATTCTGTTCTACATCTCAAACATGCTTTCTTTACTACTCCTTTGCACCCTTCCTCCCAGCCTCTCTTTGCTTTCACTTTGACCCTGACCCCCATTAGGCTCAGCAAATCACCTGGGCTGTACTGCTGCAAGGCTTCACAGACAGCCCCCATTACTTTAGTCAAGCCCAAATTTCATCCTCATCTATTACCTATCTCGGCATAATTCTCATAAAAACACATGTGCTCTCCCTGCCAATCGTGTCTGACTGATCTCTCAAACCCCAGCACCTTCTACAAAACAACAACTCCTTTCCTTCCTAGGCATGGTTAGTGTGGTCAGAATTCTTACACAAGAGCCAGGACTGCACTCTGTAGCCTTTCTGTCCAAACAACTTGACCTTAGTGTTTTAGCCTAGCCCTCATGACTGCGTGCAGCGGCTGCCACTGTTTTAATACTTTTAGAGGCCCTAAAAATCACAAACAATACTCAACTCACTCTCTACATTTCTCATAACTTCCAAAATCTATTTTCTTCCTCATACCTGATGAGGATGATGATACTTTCTGCTCCCCGGCTCCTTCAGCTGTGCTCAATTTTTATTAAGTCCCACAATTACCATTGTTCCTGGCCCGGACTTCAATCTGGCCTCCCACATTATTCCTGATACCACACCTGACCCCCATGACTGTATCTCTCTGATCCACCTGACATTCACCCCATTTCCCCATATTTCCTTCTTTCCTGTTCCTCACCCTGATCACGCTTGATTTATTGATGGCAGTTCCACCAGGCCTAATCGCCACACACCAGCAAAGGCAGGCTATGCTATAGTACAAGCCACTAGCCTGCCTCTTAGAACTTCTCATTTCCTTTCCATCGTGGAAATCTACCCTCAAGGAAACAACTTCTCAGTGTTCCATCTGTTATTCTACTACTCCTCGGGGATTATTCAGGCCCCCTCCCTTCCCTACACGTCAAGCTTGAGGATTTGCCCCCACCCAGGACTGGCAAATTGCCCCCGAGTCAGATAACTAAAATACCTCTTAGTCTAGGTAGACTCTTTCACTGGATACCTCCCTCTACTACCCATTATTCTGTTCTAGATCTCAAACGTGCTTTCTTTACTATTCCTTTGCACCCTTCCTCCCAGCCTCTCTTTGCTTTCACTTGGACTGACCCTGACACCCATTAGGCTCAGCAAATTACCTGGGCTGTACTGCCGCACTTCACAGACAGCCCCCATTACTTCAGTCAAGCCCAAATTCATCCTATCTATTACCTATCTCAGCATAATTTCCTGTAGGAAAGGAAAAGTCCTTTCCTACAGGGTCTGAGAAGGCCACCGCAGTCATTTCTTCCCTCCTGTCAGACATAATTCCTCAGTTTAGCCTTCCCACCTCTATACAGTCTGATAACAGACCAGCCTTTATTAGTCAAATCAGCCAAGCAGTTATTCAGGCTCTTAGTATTCAGTGAAACCTTTATATCCCTTACGGTCCTCCGTCTTCAGGAAAAGTAGAACGGACTGAAGGTCTTTTAAAAACACACCTCACCAAGCTCAGCCACCAACTTAAAAAGGACTGGACAATACTTTTACCACTTTCCCTTCTCAGAAGTCAGACCTGTCCTCAGAATGCTACAGGCTACAGCCCATTTGAGCTCCTTTTTATTAGGCCCCAGTCTCATTCTAGACACCAGACCAACTTAGACTGTGCCCCCCAAAAAAACTTGTCATCCCTACTATTTTCTGTCTAGTCATACTCCTATTCTCCGTTCTCAACTACTCATACATGCCCTGCTCTTGTTTACACTGCCGGTTTACACTGTTTCTCCAAGCCATCACAGCTGATATCTCCTGGTGCTATCCCCAAACTGCCATTCTTAACTCTTGAAGTAAATAAATAATCTTTGCTGGCAGGACTATGCTGAGTCTCCTTAGGCACTCTCTGATCAGATGTTCTAGGTCCTCCCAATTCTTAGACCTTTTATACCTGTTTTGCTCCTTCTCTTATTCCATTTAGTTTTTCAATTCATACAAAATCATATCCAGGCCATCACCAATAATTCTAAATGACAAATGTTTCTTCTAACAACCCCACAATATCACCCCTTACCACAAAATCTACTTTCAGCTTAATCTCTCCCATTCTAGGTTCCCACAGTGCCCCTAATCCCGCTTGAAGCAGCCCTGAGAAACATCATCCATTCTCTCTCCATACCACCCCCCAAAAATTTTCACCACCCCAAGACTTCAACACTATTTTGTTTTATTTTTCTTATTAATATAAGAAGGCAGGAATGTCAGGCCTCTGAGCCCAAGCCAAGCCATCACATCCCCTGTGACTTGCACGTATACATCCAGATGGCCTGAAGTAACTGAAGATCCACAAAAGAAGTAAAAATAACCTTAGCTGATGACATTCCACCATTGTGATTTGTTTCTGCCTCACCCTCACTGATCAATGTACTTTGTAATCTCCGCCACCCTTAAGAAGGTTCTTTATAATTTCCCCCACCCTTAAGAAGGTTCTTTGTAATTCTCCCCACCCTTGAGAATGTACTTTGTGAGATCCACCCCTGCCTGCAAAACATTGCTCTTAACTTCACCGCCTACCCCAAAACCTATAAGAACTAATGATAATCCACCACCCTCTGCTGACTCTCTTTTCAGACTCAGCCCACCTGCACCCAGGTGAAATAAACAGCCATGTTGCTCACACAAAGCCTGTTTGGTGGTCTCTTCACACAGACGTGCATGAAAGATAGTCCTTCACCCTCCCTTGCTATTGCCAGTACCTCATCAGCGAGTGTTAACATGAACTATCACATCTACCATATATTAAAAATTTGTGGCCATTATGTTTTAAATATGTATATTTTTGTTCCATTCTCTTTTTCTTTCCTCTTGGAACAACAATTAAAAGCAAGTTAGAACAATGATAGTGTCCACCAGGGCCCCTATTCATTATTCCCACCTGTATTTCTCTGTACTTCACATAAGATAATTCTACTGATATGCACTTAAATACAAACTTTTCTTTTCCATTTTCAGCGTGCTGTTAAGTTCATCCAGTGTTTTATTTGTTGTTGCCTGTTTGTTTTTCATTTTTTTTTAAATTTCAGAAGTTTCTTTATCATTTCTAGAATTTTTATTTGTTCTTTATTATATAGTTTTCATTTTTCTGATGAGGTTCTCTATTTTTCCTCAGTGTTAACCATTTTTCCTCTTAAGTCCTTGAAGAAGTTATTAATGACAGCTTCTTCAATGTCTTCTTCAACTGACTCCAACATCTGGTTCAGCTCAGAGTCTGTTTTCATTGCTACCTTTTCCTGATTTTCTAGACATTGTAAGGAGACTGGATTGTGGTGTTCACATGGAATGGGTGTTGGATTATGTTCTCACAGGTGGATGAATTCCTGGCATAGAATTTTGATCCTACAAGGTGTGCTTCTATTTTTTGTTAGAGTGAGTCTGTTTCTTTTCTCCTTAGTCTTAGGATATGTTTTTGTTTTGTTTCGTTTTGTTTTTGCTTTTGTTTTGAGACAGTCTCTCTCAGGCTCCCAGGCTGGAGTGCAGTGGCTTGATCTCGGCTAACTGCAACCTCCACCTCCCGAGCTCAAGCAATTCTCTGCTTCAGCCTCCTGAGTAGCTGGGATTATAGGCATGTGCCACCATGCCCAGCTAATTTTTGTATTTTTAGTAGAGATGGTGTTTCACCATGTTGGCCAGGCTGGTCTTGAACTCCTTACCTCAGGTGATCCACCCACCTCAGGCTCCCAAAGTGCTGGGATTACAGGCTTGAGGCACCGCGCCCAGACAAGATATGTTTTTTTTAACTATAGAGCAGAGCTTTTACTCTTAAATCATTACATTTCTGACTCCTCCACTTAATGCCCAAGGGTCCCAAAATGGCCTCTTTTTGTGGCTGGCTTGGCAATACAGTATCTCTTAGCATTTCTTGTCTTATGATATTTCTATTTATCTCTGAACCCGACAAGTGGCACTTTCTGATGGTCTTAGGGAGCTTCAAACGATGCATGCACTCCTCGGCTCTCAGCCCAAATTACCTATGCTTGACTGACTCCAAAGCCAGTGCTCTTCCCTTGACACTTCTTGAGTATCATAGACGTCCACAAGTTCCTCTGTGCCACTCTATTTTTTCTCATATTCTTTGCAAATACCAGTCTCTTCAGCTGCCCTGAACATCCACCTTCCCAGAACTCTTGCCTTGGGCTCCACTTCCCTGTGCCACAGCAGCCAGTGTCTTCCATCAGATAGCCCAGGCAAACATGGGCCCCAGTTTACATGTTCCCATTCTCTCACATATCTCATAGCTGTGCTGCCTGCAGTCTGATGTATGAATCCAATTGCCTCATATATATTGCTCCATTTTATAGTCTTTATGGTGCATGTGCAAATACTGTACTAGTTACTTCATCATGGTTGCATGGCAATAGTCCCCATTTCCTCTATATTTATAGGTACTTTATTAATTTCTTCCAGTAATAACCAGAAATGCCCTCCAATTCTTATTTTTCACCCATAATTAAATAGTTTTTCTCTAAAAAAATAAAATACTCATAGTGATACTTTTAGAAAAAAGTCAAAGTCAATAATTTGAATTACTTTAACTACTATTATTACACATTAAATTACTCAGTTCTTACACAATACTAGGCATTACATCTATCACTCTATGTGAATTTCTCACTAACCCTTACCAAAACTTTATAAATACTCTTTCTATTTCAAGTGTGAGAGAAATGAAACACAAATAACTCATTAAGTTCTCTAAGATAGCTAGCACGTTTGAATCCAGGAGAGAAACTTGGGATGTTTGTCCTCAGAGCCCATCCACTTGAGCATTATATCATTCAAGGTATAATAAATAACAATTTAAACTGAGAAAGGACACATTAGAGATCAGTACCGAATACTTAGTTTTTATGGAGAAAAATTTTAAAGCTACAAAATGGAAGCATAACATTAACTACTATTTATAACAACAAAAGGAAAAGAAAGTATACATTTTAAAAATATGTCAAGGTAAAGAAGGTATCGAGGAAAAAATAGGCTTAGTAATTCATGCATAGAGGAGTAAAAGTAACGACTATAAATAACTCATAGTTTAAACCTATTTCTTCTTCTTTTTTTTTTTTTTTTTTTTGACAGATTTTTGCTCTTGTTGCCCAGGCTGTGCAGTGTTGTGATGTCGGCTTACCACAACCTTCACCTCCTGGGTTCAAGTGATTCTCCTGCCTCAGCCTCCCGAGTAGCTGGGATTACAGGCATGCGCCATCACACCTGGCTAATTTTGTATTTTTACTAGAGATGGGCTTTCTCCATGTTGGTCAGGCTGGTCTCAAACTCCTGACCTCAGGTGATCTGCCCGCCTCAGCCTCCCAAAGTGCTGGGATGACAGGCGTGAGCCACCACGCCTGGCCTCTTCTTCTGTCTCTAAAGAAAAAGACAGAAAACAAATCTCAAAAATTAGATGCAGGCAGGCAACTTGTATAAGAATTTCAGCTTGCATAAGATTTGTAAACCGACATGAATTGGCAACACAGTTAATTAGGTTATTAAGGGAAGTAACTATCACCACTAGGAATTAAACTAGTTTTCGATAATTTACTTGTTTCTGGCAGGACTTTGGGGGGAAAATGAGCCAAGTGTCATAGAGGGAAGATGGCTGGCTCTGGGCCCAGCCGCAGAATGGCAAGCACGTTGACCTTGGACAGGTCATTCATCCTCTTGAGCCTCTGCTTTCATCCACCAAACAAGGACCTTGATGACATGATATTTCAAGTACTTTCAAGCTCTACATTCTAGGTATACTTTATCAGTGAAATGAACAGAATATCTTAAATTTATTTTATCCAAAATAAATCAATCTATTAAGTGAATGCCACTTAATAGAATTCCGTTGCATTATACTAGATTTCATTACAAGTAAATCACTAATGATAACTATCTTTGGGATTTAAGGCAATCTCATAGCTAATTTAGAAATCATTAATAACTGGCTATTATACCACTGGCACCCATTGAAAAGTGCTTTCAATAATCCTTGATTCAAGTTTTGTCTGTGAAAGCTTTTGTAAATAGTTAGCAAAGTAACCTTGGGAAACTCATCTAGATAGGAAACGTGGACAATCCTGAGCATCTGGACATCATAATTCCCTGATAAGGTGGATCCTCTGTGATCAAGAAGTGAGAAAAAATTAGAGACTCTAGAGTCAATCTACTGACTAGAAGTCATTTTTCTGTCTCTTAGAAGCTGCATGACCTTCGGCAAATTATTTAATTTGTTGAGCTGTAATATCTGCATCTTAGAAACATATTACTAATGACAACATCTACAATAGAAAGTGGAGGGTTGCTAATATTGGATATAACTAATTGAGCAAGTATATTAAATGTCTGCTAATTGGCTGTTTTTATCCATCTTTTTTATTTAATTAGTCTTAAAACAAAGCTGCTATTTTATCAGGTACACTTTTATTTTAAATTCCTAGATATCCTTTAATTCACAACGGAAATAAGAAGCTAAGACATGAAAGACAGCAATAAGTTAAAACATTTCTGACAGGAAAAATTTATAAAGTGGCAGTGGATGTGCAAATATCAGCTTAACTAAACAAGAATTTACAAGAGTGTAAAGGTCACTAGCACATACTCAATATAGTTTATTTAATTTTTTTGAAAATAAAGATAAACTAACTTAGATTAAAACAAAGATTGAATAATTTGTCACATTATAATCATTAGAATGAATTGCCTTTATTACTTTTAAATTACTCTGGATTTCGGATTTAGAATGAAGGCAATATTCTACCTGTTATTGGCATTTATTCTTTCATTTCTTCATTTAAGAAAACTCTTACAGTTCACTCTCTAACGATTGTGCTAGATGTTGGAAAGCTACAAAAATGAGTAAAATAGGTCCCTGCCTTGAAGGAACTTATAATGGCAATGTGCAGTCATAACAGAGATAAAAACATCCTGAGGTTAGAGATGATTTTGTCTGAGAAGATGAGAAATGACATCCCAGAAGAAACCACATTTTAACTGGGCTTTGAAGTAGCGAAGTACTTTGATAGACAGCAAAAGTGTGAGGAGCAAAGTCATGGATTGGTGAGAAGTGAGGCATAGTTTGGAAACCCATCATGTGTATGACTGGAGAGTAAAATGCCTAGAATGTCAATTGTGATAATGTGGACGTTGTCAATGGGTGCTAGATTATGGAAGCAGTTGAATGCAATATTAAGAAGTTTATGCTAAATTCAGAGAGCAATTTGGAGCTACTGGCATTTTTTAAGTGGGTGAGAAATGTTGATAGAATTAGGTTTCGGAAGGGGACAGATTTACAGCAGACCAGTAAGGATGATGATGAGAGGAAAGGAGATACTAGGTAAGTGGATACAGTGGAAACGAAAAGTTGAAGGGTTGGAGGGTATGGATTCTTTCTGTTGTGCGTGGCAAACCTGTCCAGACTCCCAGCCACCATCTGAACAGGACCCAGCTTGACTCCGAGCCTCTGATGTTTTTCTCACTTATTGATGATCACAGAGGATCCACTTCTTCAGGGTATTATAATGTCCAGATGCTCAGAATTTTTCATATTTCTGATCCTAGATTAGATTCCCATTCACTTTGCTAAATATTTATAAGAACCTTCAAAAACAAAATGAAGCATCTTAGTTGGCTGTCTCTGCCCCCGCTCCTTTGCTCAGTAACCCTGGCTTCCTTGCAAGGACTGCTCTCTGGTCTCACTCGGCTGCTGCTGTTTCCTTGAGACCTCTGAATCCTCTTTGTCCTTGGAGTTGGTCCCTAAATCTTTTCCATCTCCCAAATCCCAGATTTCTCATCGATCATAGAAATCCTAATAATTTGGATGTAAAACTGGGAACCCAATCAAAATCTGAACAAGTGATGCCAAAAAAGGTTGTTTTTATTTTCAGAAGCCTCTTTCCATAGTCATGTCACCAAACGCTCTCCTTCCAGCTATCCACATGAACAGCTTCCTCCACACCAAGATTTTTGTCCAGATATTGCCTTCTTGCAAAGGCTCTGCTGACTTCCTGTTTAAAATTTCAACAGCCCATCCCTCACGTAGCTCAGCAACTGCTATAGTATGTTTCATTTTTTTAAAACTTCACTTTTCCTATTTTATGGCCTTTTAACATACTACTAATTTATTGTATTTAATTTTCATCCGTTTCCCCTCAATCGCCACAGAAGGCAAGCTCCATAGAGAGTGAAATTTTTGGTTGTTTTATGTTCCCAACAAATAAAAGGTATCCAATAAATGCTGTTGAATGAAGCTAAATGACAATTATAAGGTATTCAGTGTGTCAAAAATACTTTTGATCAATGTATGATGTGGCTTGTTTAGGAAATTTAGGGAAGTTGAATGAGAGTAGAATATTGGTTTAGGCTGGGTTGTAGAGAGCATTGATTTAGGCTGAATGTGAAAATAAACTGGCATTCTTCATACCTTCAGTGAACAAGGCTAAAATAAGCTAACCCACATTGACAAGAAAAGAGCTCAGAATTATATCTCCTCAGTCGAGTATTTGCAGAGCTACCACTTAGCAAGCATTTGTAACTGGCTGGGTTGAATGGGGGAATTTCATATGATGTGAATAGTATATTCCTGTTTAATATCTGTAGAAAGCAGAAACAGTCCCCCAAAGATGTCCACATCTTTATCCTCAGAACCTATGAATATGTTACATCACAAGGCAAAGGGAAATTAGTGTTAAGATTGAATTAAAATTGTTAATTAGCTGATCTTAACCAAGGAAGATTGCTCTGGATAATCCAGACGTAATTATAAGAGTCCTTAAAAACGGAAGTGGGAGGCAGAAGAGGCACTCAGAGAGATATGATTTGAGATTTATTCAACCTACTGTTACAGGCTTAGAAAATTGAGTTAGAAAGCCATGAGCCAAGGAATGCTGGCAACCTCTAGAAGCTGAAAATGCAAGGAAACTTATTCTTCCTTACAGCCTCTAGAGGGGAACACCAAGGGCGACTCATGTTAGACTTCTGACCTGCAGAACTGTAAGTAATAAATTGGTGTTGTTCTAAGCTACAAGGTTTATAGTTTGTTATGAAAGCAAAAAAACTAATATAGCACTTTTCATGAGTGAATAATGATAGCTAAACTAATCACCACCCTTTATGTGATTTATTCCATGGCTATTACTTATTAAAGAGCACTCATGTGATTCCATATGCATGAAATTCTGATTTCAGACAATCACCGCTCTGAAAGTTTTGAAAATCTTTCTATATTCTTGGTAACAATATTTCTAGAATGTCTGCTGCTAAATAAAAAACTATAGACTGAAAATAAATTACAGGGCACGTTTCCAATCTCAGATTCTTGCTGTTATCTTAATCTTATTTCTCTTCAGCTATTTTTACTACTAGAAACATCTGTGAGGAGAAGGGCCAGATGTGAAATAGCTTGGAAAACAGTTTGCTGAGAGGTGCTCTACCAAATGACTGCATCAATTATTTTGACTTGGGAAACGGTGAAGGTAGGTTTTAAAAACTGCACAGGCTGCATTGTAAAAATATTCTTCAAAGTTTATTTGTTTTTGAGATAGTTTCTATTTTTGCTCATTAGGTGAAAAGCATTGCTACATTATAGAAAGAGCATTGGATTAAAAATCAGATGATTTTTCTATTACCAGATCTGTGAAATTTAGGATGTATGTTAACTTGGTTCTTGTATTTAAAAAGCTGCAAAACTTTAATAAATTAATGTGTATGACTATATGACTTCAAACTGAGATATTTAAATGTGAGTGAAAACTATCATAAGTAGTGGAAAGGACATTAATTCAATAGTCAAGAGACTAGGTTTCATTTGTAGGAGGAAGAGCATACATTTTAGAATTGGTTTGAATCATTTCACTATTGGCCAGCTAGGCTTCAACATGTTATTTACTGCCTTTGGTCCTCTCTTTCCTAATTTTTAATAAGGATAACAACCCAAAATGTAGGTACTCTTTTAGAGATTTATTGTAATAATGCTATTAATTTCCTAGCGCAATTTCTTCTTTTAACAAATGAGTAGTGCTAATTGGAATAGGTCCAAGCAAGTTTCTCAGTACCAACTCTCATCTGCAAGATTTAACTCTCAATCTTTTGTGAGAAGTGACTCTCATTTCTTCTGTGAGAATTAAATAAGGCAACATCTGAATTTGTCTAATACAAACAAAGTATTCGATAATAGTTTACCAAAAATTACAATTAGATTTCATAGATCCATCTAGTTCTATCTAGGGCTGGGAAAATTAGGAAGGAATATGGCAACACATGACTATTCCCTCAACCTCATGCCCCTACTTTGCACAGTGCATTTTCCTCTATTTCAAAAGAAGTCTAAGTATAAAGTTGACGTTGGGGATGAATGAGATGGGCACATGACTTTCAGGGAAGATCAAAATTGGCATGCAAATTGTGGAAGCCACCAAGGGTTTGAGTCAGCTACCATGGTAGAGTTATAGCAGCATGGGAAAAGAAAGCTCTAACACAGGTTGTAAGCTAATTACAGCTAAGTTCAAAACTGAATAAAAAGACCAGTGTAAGAAGAGCTAAGGGACAAAAGAGAACCTGAAGTGGCCTTTCTCATCTCGCTTTTGAGAGAAGGTAAGGATTAAAAAGTAACTGCCATTACTTTCTCTCTCTGTAGGCCAAGGGTACTTACCCTTTATGGTATCATAAAGCTCTTGGGGAATTTAGTCAAACATGGTGACCTTTCCTTAGCAAATTTAAATGAACATTTGCACAGAAATGCAGAGATTTAATGGTGACTTGAAGCCCATCCATGGGCTCCAGGTTAAGATCTCCTGCTATGAGTATGCATTTTTAATCAGAAAAGTACTTGGCAAACAGGGAATCAGGGCTCAATAAATGTTCAGTGACATTCAGCTAAAAAAGTTTAATGTATCTTTCACAGAAGTAACAGTTATTTTGCCGGGTTTAGAAAAAAAATGTCCTTAAGCTGAGAATTATTCTTTTAAGATCACTGCTGATTTGACCTTTGAGATTATTTTTCCTTCAATAGTTTTATGGTTTACCAAATTCCCAGGTGTAGATCAGTTAAAAGTTTAATACACTTCCAGACAAGTAATAGAGGTATGTCTTCTTTTTAGAAACAGTTGAGCATCACTGATTTGATTTCAAATATATTGATATTATAATATAGCTCTAAAAGATCATTTTTTTCTGTTTCTGCTGGGGTTGCGGGGTATGCATTCAATGTTATCTAGCCCCACATTGATCCCTGTGGTGCCTCTTCTTAGATACTTTTCTTAAACACAATTTCTCACATTCTCAGACCTGTGAAGTTAGGGCTGAGAAAGGTCAATCCACTGGCCCACGCTGTCAGCTCTACCTTGGTATGAATGGCTGTATTGATTCATCTCACACTGTCACTACTGTTTCGATTCTAATTGAAGCCACTGACAGATTAATGTAGTAGTCTACAACTCCTCTCCCTACCACAATTTCACAATTCATTCTTAACACTCACTGCTCAAAATCTTCTAATGGCTTTTTATCATTCCTACAATACGTCTCAAACCCCTGTCTTGCTCTACAAGGCCCATGTGGTATAGTCTTTGCCCTGGTCATTCATACCACCTCAGATAACACATTTGTTTCACTCCATCTAGAACCACCAAGTCTGCCTGATGAAAATTCCAAGCTGGTTCCTGCATGGGGTTCTGGCCCTTGCTGTTCATCTGCCGAGAGTGCTTGCCTCCCAAATTTTCTCATGGCTGGCTACTTCTCAACATTCACATCTCAGCTCAAACATCACCATTTTGGAAAGCATAGATGCCTATGTCAGTCACATCATCTACAATAGGTGCCTTACACACCATCATCCCCCCACACCATTCTTTCATTTTCATTTTCCTATTATCTTAACCTGTTAGTATCTATGACTTTTTTCCTACTTGTCCATATATATTTATTTATTGTATTACCAAATTTCAGTTAAGTCTATAATAATGTGAATCCCCAGAGGGTAGAAATTTGTCTTCCTGACTGCTCTGTTCCCAGTATATAGCACAGTAACTGACACATGTTAGACACTTAGCAAAAAGTAGTTGGATGGATGAATCAATAAATGAGAAAAGTCAGTTCATTCTCAAATTAATTAATTAATTAATGTATTTTTAACCAAACTTCCCTGGGCATGAACTATGTATAAAGCAGAATGACAGGCAGTAAGCCATATACTAAAAGCAAGAGGAACCATAAATTCACTCATAGTTCATAGTCGAGATGCCCAGGTGTAATAGAACGTAGAATGTTCCAAGTACCCTAAGACAGATGCAGATAATTTGCTTTTGGAGTTCAGAAACAAAAGGTAGCTGTTTATAACAAGATGGATTGGATCACCTGGTTCATTCCTCCAGTAGTGAATAGCAGCCCATCTGCTACCTTAGGTTCTAGGAAGCTTAATGTGGCAGCAAATTCATGGATAAATTGGATGGGAAAGAAGCCGGAGGTAAGAAGTGTAGCTCTGAAGACATCAGCAGACAGTGAAGAGGAAATGAAAGGGTCATGTGACTTGGAGATTAAGCAAATGCACCAGAGGAAAAGCCTGATACACAGTTGGTCACATTGCATTAAGGGAATTGCTTTCTCTATATAGAAATTAATTTGATATCAATTTTATTGATTTTTGGCACTTTACTATCTCTTTATTCAGTTTAAGATGCTCATCATTAAGAATGTGAGGACTTCTTCTTTGTAAGGAATTATTTAGACTGATGGAGTCTTAGAAGCCAGCAGGACTCCATAGTCAACCTGAAGATGGATGACATAGTAAAGGTTGATGATGGAATCTATTACAATGTCCTTGAGGAAGACAAAAGAGTCAGAAAGTCTAACATATAGTCTTCCCCCCAAATTGGGTCTTCTTTTAGAGTACCCTAATTCAGAGAATAGCAGCACAACTATTTTACTGTATAAGCAAGGTTTCTGGAAAAAAAAATCCGACACGTTTCACTTTCCCTCACATATGACATGATCCAGTTTAAGTCTGGGAGAATGAAAGATTAAAGCCAAGGAGTGTATGACCTACTAATAATAAAAACTGACCACTAATTTACAACTAAGGACAATCGATATGGAGGTATTATATTGGATGTAATATCAATCAGAATTACAAGCACATGGACTTGCCCAAGATAATTAAACTTCAAATATAAATTGCTAATTTGAGAACTCGTTGAAGGATGTAATGGTGGAAATGATACACCTACATTTATTTTGGAAAACTGTTTATTATTACATGAACAGCTTGAACCACCTCCATTTATAGATCATCACCTTTTGAAGTAAAAAGACCTGGATCTGACTTCCTTCCTTCTTTCTTTCCTATTCTTTTATTTTTAAGTTTATATCATGAAATGCATACAATAGACTATATATAATTGTGTGTATAAAGTCTAAAGATAAAATGACAACATAATAAACTACTATCCAGCCTAAGAAAGACACTTCTGGATCATAATTCTTCCCTTCATACAAAGAAAACCATTGCACTGAATATTTTAATCATAATTTTCTTGATCTTCTTTATAGGAAAGTTTTACCCATGTCTGGCCATTGTGTAAATGAAATCCTAACATAAGCTTTTTTAGTGTGTAGTTTTTTCTTCCCGCAAAAGCTTAATTTTTACGTCATCCATCAAAAGGCCTTTTATATATTTTACATTATGCACACAAATAATATATCTATAGTATGTATTTGCAGTTTAATTAATAATGTTAATGAAACAAACAGGTATATACACACAAACTGGTTTAACAACAGAAAATTACCAATAATTTTAATTGGTAATTTTCAGTCAGCTTCTCTCTGATCATAGAAACCGCTATCCAACTTAGAGAAAAAAACTTTTTGTCTCTTAATATTTTTTTGTTTTTTCTTAGCATGTGACCACAAATACATGCATTCCTTTACAATATTTTTAGCTTTATGTATTTTAACATTCATGTAAATGAAATCACCATAAATATTCAAAATTACTTGACTTTTCTCTTCAATATTTTGTATTTTATATCCATGTTGTTTCATGAAACTATAGTTAGCTCCTGGGCATTGCTGTAGACTATTTTACAATTTGACTACACTATGATTTACTTCTCTGTTTTTTGGTCTTCTAACTGTTATTGCTGCTTCTATTGTGGATGATACTGCTTTGCACTTTCTGGCACACCTCTCCTGATGTACATGTGCAAAAGTTTATTTTGGTTATACATATTCTTACATATTTACTGTGAAGTTACGAATTAGAAGTAATCAAATTTTCCATGTAACTTTGGATTATTATTTCACATCATTGATTTAAGTATACCCTATCATTTTATCAGTGTTCTTGTTTTATGTTGCCAAACTTGATATAGACTGGTATCTTAAGTGTATTATTTTTTCATTTCCCAATTGAATGAGGGTAAAGTTATGCTCATTTTGTTTTTCAAGTTTTTCAGTCTCATTCCACTTATTGCATTTGAGGTTAAACAAATGTTCACTGGGCCGGGCGTGGTGGCTCATGCCTGTAATCCCAGCACTTTGGGAGGCCAAGGCGGGTGGATCGCCTGAGGTCAGGAATTCGAGACCAGCCTGGCCGACATAGTGAAACCCCGTCGCTATTAAAAATACAAAACTTAGCCTGGCGTGGTGGCAGTTGCCTGTAATCCCAGCTACTCAGAAAGCTGAGGCAGGAGAATTGCTTCAACCTGGGAGACGGAGGTTGCGGTGAGCCGAGATCGCGCCATTGAACTCAAGCATGGGTGACAAGAGCAAGATTTAGTCTCAAAAAAAAAAAAAAAAAAAAAAAAAATTCACTGGACATTTCTGTTTTCTTGTCTATGAAATCCCTTCTCATCCATTTTGCCCATCTTTCTATTGTGAAGTCAGTCTCTTGTATTGATTTACAGAGCTTCATTTTGTGTTCTGGTTATTTTGTCAGGTTTACATATTACAAATATTCTCTAACTTTTTGCTTTGTGCTTTCAGTCTCCTTACGGTAGCTTTTAATAAATAGATTTTTTTTTTATTTTTGTGTACTCAGATTTATATGTCTTTCCTTTAACTTGTTTCTTTTAAGGTGTTAAGTTTTTGTCATAAATATATTCTATAATATTAATTCTTTTATAAAGTTTTTACATTTAAACTCTTAAATGTTTAAAACCTTATTTCTGTGAATATAATGGAGTGATAATTTTTATTCCCTCCTATATTTCACCAATTGTTCTATTCTTTTGAATCATCATTCTATTCCCACTGATTTTAAATCAAAATCTATCAAAAATTAAACACAGATTTATCCATATGTCTTCCATCCTCTACCATCTTCAATTACCTATCACTGCACGAAACCAAAATCAGGTATAGTCTTTATTACTATACCTTTATTATAAGTCTTGATATCTGTAGCCAAGTCTTATTATTTTATTTTCTGAAAGTATTAATAAATATTGACTCTTCGCTATTCTGAGGAATATATTATTTGAGTTGTCAATTTTCAGTCATGTTCCTCCCAGAAATGCTTTCTGAGTTTATTAGAATTATAACAAATTAGTATATAATTTATTATTAGAAGTTGAAGTTTTTATAATATTTACTTAGGTAACCCTTAAGGGCTATAAAGTAAAATTGTCTGATTTTCTCTCTAAGGTTCTTGCACTCATTCTTTTTATTCAAGGGGATCTTCGTTTTGTTTCTATTAAAAATAGTATCCATTTTAAATGACACATTTTATAATATAACTATTACTGATACTTAGAAATGCAATTTACTTTTTTCTTGTATTGATTAGGTATCTGAAAAACTTGTTCAACTGTCTCATGAATTTCATAATTATCTGTAGATTACATTAGGGTACTATATAGAAAAAAATTACTTTCCGGAAGTAATGATAGTTTTTCCTTTCCCATCCTCCTAATCCTTCCTTCCTTCCTTCCTTCATTCCTCCCCTCCTTCCTTCCTTCTTTCCTTCCTTAAAGATTTCTTAGTTTTAAGTTATATACCTGGTTAAAATGTTGTAGAGAAATGTTGTAGAGAAGGGGCGGAAAACATGCAAGCACGCATGCATGCACAATGACTGGGAAAAAGGAGAATTTCCTAAAATTGCCTTTTCTTTTTCTTTATTCAATTAGAAATGTTATAAAAACAGGATAAAGCAAAAACGACTATCAATTATCTAACTTAGAAGTATTCATAATTGCCCTAATTCTCTGCCAGATATTTGTCCAGGAGTAGTAAATAAAATTTGTCTCCTATAAAGAATGTCAAGGACTGTCGTAGGGAAGTGAAAAAATATGAAAACTAAACTTCGCTTACATTGACAAATTCATTATAAACAGGGTCTTAGAGGAAAATCACTGTTATATATTTCTTTATGGGTGAATCATAAGTAAAAATAGAAAAAATTTTATGTCTGTTCGATTATGAACTAAATTCTGTCAGGTAAATTCCTATGATTTTCTTTGAAGTCAGCACTAATTAAACTCATTCACGGTTCCTCTGTGAATGTTCAATTTTACTACAATTTTGACTTTGATTAATTTGAACACTGAAGAAAAGACTTTTCGGAAACCATCTGAGCAAAATGTTTTCTCAAACCCAGTAGCACTATTCATTTAATCTTTCTACAAGGTATACATAGATCAGAATATTTCATTGTACCCCATAAATATAAACAATTATTTGTCAATTAAAAATAAGTTAATGAAATAAAATAAAATAAAATCTGCACCTAAAAAAAGAAACATATTTGGAAACTGAAACTATGTGGGTATTTCTAATTACAGCAGTTACGAACCAACATTTCTCTCTTGTTAACAAAGTCACAGTACTGAAGTAGTCTGGCTTCTATGACTTTAGGAAAATTGTGGGGTTTTGCATGTAAAACTTTATATTTGCTTAATATTTCTACCTTTTGTGCAAGTTTGCTCAAATGCTACCCTTTTTCTGGAGATATGTGTAGTTTGATTTCGAATGAAAAACTTCTAAAAGTTTGATGTGAGGATCCAGAGCTGGGCTGATTCCAAGATTAAAGAGAAGAACCACGACATAAAGAGGTAGGAAGCCTGAGTTGTTGCTGTTTTGAGGATGACTAGTTGTGTATTCTGAAAATGACCATTTTGTTTGTCTTGATCTGCTTTCCTCTATCGGGGATATGCACTAGATCATCTATGACAATGCCTCTCTTAAAAAGTTTATGCCAGTATAATTGGCACAATTAAGCACTGAATAAATTAGATGAAACTCAGCCACATCAAATCCAGTACACAAGCAGCAATAAGAGTGAATCAGTCCCACGCAGCTAAGTGCAATGAGAAAAGCAGTGGACACTTCTATTTACTCCCTTCTATTTACCTCTTTGGTGTATTTTTGGTTATTTCTTGGCTTTCCTGTATCCCTAGTTTCAGAAAACCATCTTGGCATGGCTTCTCAGTTATGAGTTGTCCTTGGCTAGAGAAGGTCTAGGCTGAGGTTTCTCAATGAATACTCAAGAGTTGTGTTGAGTGTAGTAGTTACAAGTTGGCTTCATAGCTATAGCACCGCGAGTTGCCACATCTGTAGCATAGTATTAGTGATTGCAATAATAACACTATTTAGTGGTGCTCTAAAATTAGAAAAGATAATGCCTATGAAGTGTGTGCTCAATAAACATTAGACACTGTTAAAATTATAATAACAATTATTATTATTCCCCAGAGTGCTTGTTAAATTCAGATTTCTTGGCTTCATCCCCATTGGCAACCTAGGAGTGTAATTTTAGTGAGAAGAGATTGCAGTGTGGGGCCTTCCATGTGCAGAATCATGAATCACCATCAATGACCTCTTTTTCATAGCATAAGGACAAGAGGTTTTATATCAAAAGATAAATGGGCCATCGTCTCTTATAAAACTTGAATTCTACTCCAAACTCCAGGTGTGAACCTTGGTAAGTTTTTTTAATTTCTCTCCATCTGTACCATTTTAAAGAGAAAGTAGTTATTTCCTCAGGGCTCATAGTACGGAAAGAACAAGTTAGTATATGGACTATGCCTCACAGAAGCTCCTCGTCCATTTCCCATTAAAAGCATTTCACAACCATAGCCATCATTTTCTATCCTAGTATTGGTGACTTGGTTTAATTTTGGTGTGGAATAATTTATTGTGTTGAAAGAGTATCCTAAAGCCAGCACTGTCAGATAAGAAAATTGAAGCAGGCTGGTTGTAAAATGGCCTTCTTTGAGAGATGACATTGACTCATCTTTTAAATGTCTTTTTTGAAATGAGAAAAAGTATAGCGAGGATGGTATTAGATCACCTTCTACCAACAATTTCTCTTATTACCTGAAGATACTGAGTGATAAGGTAACCTCACTGAGTCAAGTAGAGAAGCACACGGGGAAATTTGGTTTTCTTTTTCATATTTGTTTTTCTGAGATTCTTTATAGAATAAAAATATCAGTATTTCTTCACAAAGTAGAAAAAATGTGGGTTAGCCAGTAATTCCTACATGTTTGTGATAGGTAACAACTGTTGTACAGAGGGGAATATGGTACCAAATATGATTGCATTGATCTGTAGATTGATTCAAATAGAACTGACATCTTAAATGTAGCAAGTCTTTCAAGCTTTGAAAATTGTGTATAAACTTCCATGTATGTAGGTTTTCTTTAATTTCTCTAATGTTTTAGGTGGGAGTGTGGAATTCATAAGAAGTACAGAAGTTTTTAAATCTTTTGTTAGATTTATTTCTGGGTATTTGATATTTTAAAATAACACTTCATGTGGAATAATATTTAAATTATTATTTTCTATTTTCTTGCTGCTAGCATGTAAAAAAAACAAGTGCTTTTGCTCTATTGCCGTTGTACCCAGCAATCATGGTATATTCACACATTTTTAATTTTTTCTTTGTAGATTCTTTTGGGTTTTCTATATACATAATTTGTTAACTTCGTTTTTCATTTTCTGATCTTGCCTTATTTGAGAACATCAGGATTAATGCTTTCAATATTTCATGATTAAATGTGATATTTGCTTTTTTATAGTTAATCATTAAAATATCATAAATTTCCTTTTATTGTTAATGTGAAGAAATATTTATAATAATATTACATATTAATTTCTCCTTCTGCATCTATAGATATGACAAAAGGATTTTTCTCCTTTTATTCATTATAGAATTACACTGTTGAGTTATGTTAATGAATTTTGTTAAGTACCTTGTATTCTTGGAATAAACTACAATTTGACTTTATGGACTATTCTATTGGTAAAATGTTGGATATAAAATGTATTATTATTATTATTATTATTATTATTATTACTATTTTAAGAGACAGAGTCTGACTATGTTGCCCAAGCTGGAGTGCAGTGGCTGTCCACAGGCACAATCCCACTGCTGATAAGCATGGGAGTTTTCTACTACATTGTTTAGTATTTTTGCATCTATGTTTAGTCTGTAAATTTTTTTTCTTATATTTTTCAGATTTGAGTGCCAGCCTTGTAAGTTAGAAGCTGTCACTTGTATTTTGTTTTCTGAAAGATTTTGTTTTAAGAGTTGTATCATTGCTTCATTAAATATTTTCAAGATTATGTGAGAGTAGCCAGTTAGACCTGTAGCTTATTTACTTGGACATCTTTTAGTGTGGAATCAATTACTTTTAATATCAAACAATAGACATTTTTTATTTCTTACAGTTTTAGCATGATACATTTTATAGATTGGAAGACACGCAGTATTGTAAAATATTGGCTATCTTCAAATTGTCTTATAGATTCTACCGGATGCTAAATTCAAGCAAGTTTTACTTTTGTGGAAATTGACCAACTGATTTTGAAATTCACTTAGAAATGCAAATAGACAATAGCAGCCATGTTACTCTAAAAATAAAAGAAAAACTAATGTATTTATATTTCCAAACTTCAGTAATTTTTAAAATATTTAAATCTTTAAAAATATTTAGGCCGGGCGTGGTGGCTCACGCCTGTAATGCCAGCACTTTGGGAGGTCGAGGCAGGCAGATCACGAGGTCAGGAGATCGAGACCATCCTGGCTAACACGGTGAAACCCTGTCTCTACGAAAAATACAAAAAGAAATTAGCTGGGTGTGGTGGCAGGTGCCTGTAGTCCCAGCTACTTGGGAGGCTGAGGCAGGAAAATGGCGTGAACCCGGGAAGCGCAGCTTGCAGTGAGCCGAGATCGTGCCACTCCACTCCAGCCTGGGCGACAGAGCTAGACTCCGTCTCAAAAAAAAAAAAAAAGAAAAAAAAATTAAAGGAGTGTGATGTTCGTCCAGGATAAACTAATTGAACAGGAGAACAGAAGAATTTAAACACAAACCTGCTAATAAACACTACTCTCAAATATGTGAAGAAAAACATGGCAACTCAAAGAGTGGGATGAAGAAGGGGGAGCCTGATGGAAATGTTCTGGAATGGCAGTCAGAAATCTCAGAATTAATCACAGCCTACCTTCAAAGCATCTCTCTCCAACCTGCTTTCAGAGGACTCTGGTATGTTTCTCCTAAAATATAAGTATCATCATGTCGCTTCCTGAATAAAATTGTATAATGCTCTCTTTTACAACTAGCCATTGTTTGTCTAGTATATAAACTGTTTTTTGTTCATGTCTCCAGCCTCAAACATCATCACTAATACAGATGGTCCCTGACTTGCAATGGTTTAACCTACAAATTTTCAACTTTAACATGGTGTGAAGGCAATACACATTCAGAATAAACTGTATTTTGAATTTTGATTTTGATCTTTTCTAAGCTGAGAATATGCAGTAGAAAATTATCTTGCAATGCTGTGTGGGCAGTGAAAGCAGGCTGCAGCAAACGCAAGGGCACATAATTGATACTCTGCAGTGTACTGTGTTGCCAGATGATTTTGCCCAAATGTAGACTGATGTTAAGTGTTCCGAGCATGTTTAAGGTAAGCTAAGCTAAGCTATGATGCTCAGTAGGTTAGGTGTGTTCAATGCATCTTTAACATTTAATATATTCAACTTACTATGGGTGTATCTGGACATAACCCCATCATAAGTTTAGGAGCATCTGTACTCTCATGCTTTGGTTAGCTCACCCCTACCTGCCTACGTGTCTAGTAGAAAGCCTGATACACCACAGGAGACAAAAAATACACATCTGAGGTATGAGCAAGCTGGTAACTGAGGCAGTAGACTATTGGAATTCCCAAGTTCCTCTTTAAAAGCAGACAAAGCAACCAAAACAAAATACATGGAAAGCATACAAAAATCCAGGTGACTAGGTATCTTCACAAACTCTAGTATATTTTAATGAGGGGCTAAATAACCACTACCAACAAAGTGGACATCATAATAGCAACTAGGCAGAAAGAATGGAGGGAAGGTCCTGAGAGCTGGAAACACAGAATCTGATCATTAGCAAGTATTGACTCTAAAAGACCACATGAAGTGTGAGTAGCTAAGCCCATCTGAGAACAGGTGAAACAAGGAAGGGGCTTTGATAATGAGTATCACAACGTGCCTGACTGCCCATGGGATGCTGTGTCTTATGCATATTTGAGCTTAACAACTGAAGCACTGTCCAGAATAGAAACTAAACTGTCCCAAACTAAAGAGAAATTGCTTAAAATAAAATTAAATTGAATAATACAGAGATACGAAAATGCAAGAGAAAGAGAAAATCCCAATGAAACCAGGGAAGGCAAATCTCAAAAACTACAAGACTTAATCTGTGAATATTTTGCATTAGCAGCATGAAAAGAAATTATAAAAATATGAATCTAGGAAAACTATCCTGGTCTAACCTCTCTTCTTAAGAATATAGTTAAAGCCATCTAATTTAAATATGGGAAAAGTAACAGAGGTCGAATGAAAGTACAATAGAAACACATACCATCCCCTAAAACTATTAAAATCAAGCAAACACAAACCTTTCACCTACTATTTCAAAAATGGCTAAACATTTTAAGAAAATGATAGAAATTAGGAAATTACAGTATAAGTTAGATTTATAAATTACAATATTAAGAAGATTAGACAAAATAATCTGAAATGAGGACTGATAGAACTGAAGAAAAAGCAAGAAAAAAAGCTATTTCAGAAGTTAACATTACACTGGAAGGAATGAAAGAGCAAATGAATACCAAAAATTTTGCCTCATATAAAAGAGAATGTGGAAAAAATGTAATTTTAAAATTACATTTTTTAAATAAAAAAATTGCTTAAAATGATATGAAAGAAGTGACAGATTTAATAGATAGATAAGAAAAGTAAGCATACATAAAATAGGGGTTTCCAAAGAATTCCAAACAATGAAAGAGGGCACATGTTGTAAATCATAATTTTATAAAACTTTTCTGGAATAAAGGATATTTAAACATAATCTTAAATACATGTACCAAGATTATCAAGTAAGATTACTGAATTTTCAAAATGAGTAATAAAAAGTGGGAGATATTCCAGCTCCTCCAAAAGAAGAGCTACAAAAAAGAGAACAAAAATCAGATCGACATCAGAATTTCCAAAGGGAACACCTTCCAACTTACGTAAAAATAAAAAATAATGATTCTGCTGGAAAAACTATATAAAGGAAGGAGAAAATTCTCAACTGCCTGATGTAAAAATGTTCAAAAAATAGGAACAGCTAATTCTCCTTAAAAAGAAAAAAAACAGCCAAATGGCTCTTTAAAATACAAAAAGATCCACAGAAGCAATGGAAGTTAAAGCTACACTAAAACACAATTTTTTCAATTTTTTTGGTAAAAATTCAAATTTGTCAACATACTCTGTTGGCAAAGCTGTACGGAGACAGATTTCTCTCATATATTGCCAGTAGCAATGCCAAAAGATATGAACCCTACGGAAGGGAATTTGGCAATATCTAGTAAATTAGATATGCATTTCCTTTTTCAGCCAGCAATGTCGCTGGCAGAAAGGTATCACAGAGCTATACTGCCACTAATATAAAAAAAAGATGTATGCACAAAGCTATTTACTGTAGCACTATTTGTAATAGCAAAAGGTTTGAAGTAACCTAAACGTCTACTGGAACAGTTAAGAAATATATAGTACAGTTACATAATGGAATACTCAGTATATATATGAAATGGAATGTAATTGTATAAAATATACAAGATGGAGAAAAGTATAGTTTGCCATTGTTTTTCTAAGAATGGAGCAATCTCCAATACAATAGTTATAAATACGCCTTTGCCTTAGGATGGGATATCTAGGAAACCCACCTTAAAACACATATCGAAGATACTTGAATTGATAAATTTATATTTTCTGTAAAACAAAATAAGACAAACATTTTATTGGTCACCTTAGAAACAGGCTAGGGAATGCAGTTCTTACTCTGAAAATCAAGTATCTATTCTGCATATTCTAATCAAATTGTGTCTTAGGATAACCAATAGTTGATGAGAAGTAGCTTTTCTTTTCAGATGTATTAAAGATAACATATGAAAAATAATGATAAAATTATAACATTGATATTTTAGAATCCCTAATCAAATAATGAATGCAGATGATATTTATCAATGGCTGTTAACATCAGAGAAAATAAGATGATGAGGCCATGCATGCATTCTGCTAGAAATGCAATACATTACATGCGAAGAAGTTGGAACATAAAACCTAATCTGAATCTAATCAAGTTTCCAGCTCTAACTAGCAATTTAGGAAAAAATACAGAAGACAGAAGAACGTGATGAAGGACTCTGTGTAGGTAACATCATTAAAATCCACACTGTGGAACTCTGAGGAAAAATTGACTGCTATATTAACATAGAAATTGAAACAAAAAAACACACGCAAAAACGATAGTCAAGCGGGAAACCCTATCATGTTTTGCAAAAGGTTTGAGACATGTTATTCAACACTTGCAATATATGAGCTTTATTTTATCCTGATTCAAACAAGAAAAAATATAAAAATGTGAGATGTGGTGGAGGAAATTTGAACACTGACAAGATCTTAGATGCTATTAAGGAAGTATTCTCATATTTTTGATGTCATGTAGTACTTTAATCATGCTTTACAAAAGTCATATTTTAGAGGTACACAGTGAACTATCACAAATCAAATTAAGTGATAACAGAAGATTGCTTCAAATCAGCTGGAGGTGGAAAAGCTGGAGGCATCATTGAAACAAAATTAGTCATGGGTTATCGATGGTTGAAACTAGGTGAGACGTACATGAGCTTATTATATTCTCTCTACTTTTGAGTATACATGAATTTGTCACATAGAAACACAAAATGAAAGAGAGATACTCTAGTTTGAAACAGAGAAGACTGTTTTGCAAATAGTCTCTCAGACAGTCGGACGTAAGTCCACGGTGCGATAGCTACACTATTTAGAACATCCCATCTTCCTGTTTCTGGTAGGAACAAAGGAAAAACTCAAGAGTCAACCAAAGCTTTGTCAATACTAGATCCAAGTAGTGGTGATGTGGCTCCTGTGCACGTGTCATTGGCCAGAACTAGTCACATGACCCTGCCATAAATGCAAGGGCTTTGGAAATACAGTATTCCACACCACAAAGTGGGAAATGGGAACAAATATTGGGAGCACTACAGCTTTGACCACCTATCTCAATGGAACTTTCATAAGGACTAACACTTTATGCAGCATTTTAAAGTGTATAGCTTCATGTCATTCTCTAAGCAGACTTGAGACACTGGAAAAGGCTCATATTCTAAGTAAAACATGAAGAAAATGTTAAGAATTTCCTGAGTTCACACAATTAAGCAAAGTACATTCAGGACTTCTGACTTTGAGTATTTTATTTCCACCTATTGCATTTTTAAAAAAATTAAATAGATTGGTATATTGAGAGTTGCTTTGTATGCTATAAAGCATTCAGTATATTAGTTAATTCCTCTCCTGAGAAAAGAGACTCACCATTCTTTGTTCTTGTATGTGATGGTCAGTCAGATGCAACCACAAGAGAAGACTCAGAAAGGTTCAGAGAGTGTTAGAAACAAGAGCATGGCACATCAGGCAGAACCACTGGGAAAGCACCTGCATTGGTCAAGAGGCAGAAAGAGAAGGAGCAAGAGGAGATCCCAGGCCACAGCCTTCATTGGAATTTCTGCAGGAAAGGCAAGACAGGGCAGAAATTTACAAGAAAAAAAAAAAACAACCCCATCAAAAAGTCAGCAAAGGATATGAACAGACACTTCTCAAAAGAAGACATTTATGCAGCCAACAGACACATGAAAAAATGCTCATCATCACTGCCCATCAGAGAAATGCAAATGAAAACCACAATGAGATACCATCTCACGCCAGTTAGAATGGCGATCATTAAAAAGTCAGGAAACAACAGGTGCTGGAGAGGATGTGGAGAAATAGGAACACTTTTACAATGTTGGTGGGACTGTAAACTGGTTCAACTATTGTGGGAGTCAGTGTGGCGATTCCTCAAGGATCTAGAACTAGAAATACCATTTGACCCAGCCATCCCATTACTGGGTATATACCCAAAGGATTATAAATCATGCTGCTATAAAGACACATGCACATGTATGTTTATTGCAGCACTATTCACAATAGCAAAGACTTGGAACCAACCCAAATGTCCATCAATGATAGACTGGATTAAGAAAATGTGGCACATATACACCATGGAATACTATGCAGCCATAAAAAAGGATGAGTTCATGTCCTTTGTAGGAAACCATCACTCTCAGCAAACTATCGCAAGGACAAAAAACCAAACACCACATGTTCTCGCTCATAGGTGGGAATTGAACAATGAGAACATCTGGACATAGGAAGGGGAACATCACACGTCGGGGCCTGTTGTGGGGTGGAGGGAGGGGGAAAGGGGGAGAGACAGCATTAGGAGATATACCTAATGTAAATGACTAGTTAATGGGTGCAGCAAACCAACACAGCACATGTATACATATGTAGCAAACCTGCACATTGTGCACATGTAGCCTAGAACTTAAAGTATAATAATTAAAATAATAATAATAATAATAAAAGGTATACCCCAAATGAGCCTCTTGCTGTCTCTAAGAATTGGCTACTCTGTAACCCAAGTAGGGATAGTGTCTCTCCAGCCAGAAAGGTTTTTACGATGTCAGAACTTTATAATACACACAAGATAAAAATATAGAATCAGAATACTCATTAATGTTTCTCCATGCCATATGTGTGGGTGGCTTGGTATACTTTGGGAAAAAGGTGCTGAAAGTCACAGTAAAATCCTATTTGTACCCATGAGCTTACCTGATCATGGTAATGATCAAGTAATGATGAAGTCTATAATTTGAGGTGTCAATCCACTGGAATAATTAGCCTGAAGTAGACTTCTGCGGTGCTCATAGAATAAATAGCCACAAACCATTTCATAACAGAGACGACAGCTTCCCTTAGTGCCCCATGCAACTAGGCTTTCTGGTTCTTTACACATATAGAAAACAAAGATTGGCTTGAATTATATGATATTTCCCAAAGCAGACCTATGCAAATGAAGAAAGAAAAAAAAAACTGACCAACGTGCACAGCATATTCACTGGAATTTGCTCAATTACGAGAGCACAGTAAAAAGCCCTGAAGTCAGTGAAATACATACAGAATTCCAGCTTCTCTGAATGACTCCCCATTGTACCGAAGCAACAGGAGATACTAAGTTTCTAGATCCTTTCCGATGGGGTTCCCACTGGCTAGGAGTCAGTGACACAGTTACCTTTATTCCAAAAGTTTGGTGTGTAAAAACCAAATATTATCAGCTAGTTAAAGCCTTTCTCAATTGCTTTAGCTGTGAGAAGATCCTTCTCTCCATGGTTCCTCAATGCCCCCCATAATTTATGCCTATTTATTATACTTTATAAAAAAAGAGTTGTTTAATTACATTTAGTTCTTGACGTACTTGTCTGTATTAATGCATGTAAATTTCAAGAAGGAGGAGGCGAAATTTGTTTTCTCTCTATTTAGGCCCTGTACCACATTGATGAGAAGTAATAGAAACCAATAAGCCCACATTGAATGTATGATCTTATGAATGATGGAATGCAAAGTGAAGGAATGCAAAAAAACATATTTAGTAAGAAAGATAATATCTCAAATATAATTGACATAAACTCAAGTCTTCACCCTTTAGAAAATAAAAATGTTTACTCCTAGGTTGCTCAATGAAACTAATTTCAGTACTAAATGTGTTTTTCTGAAAACAAGGGGTTTTCTACTAACTTTCATTAATATTGAAAGGAGAAAAACATGGTTTAACAGCCAATTTCACATTTTCTCAAATCCTTCACACTTTAGCACCAATGCCCAGCTGACTGGGACTGTCCTCTGTTGTGCCAGTTCTTGGCTGGAGGAAGAGTTAGAACATGCAGCACTTTGCTCAGCAGAAAGTCACCCCATTGTGGACTTAGGAACATGTTTGGCTGAAGGATGATATTTGGCTAGCTGGTGGGGTTAGCGGAGTCCCCACTGAGTCTGGAAATCACGTGTTTAGCAAGAATCATGTTTGACTTTATGGTTTATTTCTTTGTTTAATATGTGTCTGTATTATAGTACTAGTTACATTTCCATATTTCCATATCTGTTTTTTCCCCACAATATGGAAGCTCACTAAGGGCTTGGGTTATGAGGTGCACATTTTTTTTAATCTCTGCAGAAACAAAAGAGTGACTTTCATATTGTTGCTGATCAATTAAATATTTGTTTATAAATTCCTAGGAGACACTCAATGTAGTCCTAAGTTACTGTTTAAGAACTGAGGTTGATAAAGAATGTGAGGCATTATTACTGAAGAGTCTACATGTACAAAGTTGATGCTTCTAATAGTTGGGGAAGTGTATAAGACAAAAATTTTATTTCTCCTCACTATCTCTTTTCGCTTTTTCAAAAATAATATGGGCAAAGAATATGAGTTTAAAATTACTGAGATTTTCTTTGTATGTGTGTGCCTTCCTCTTAGTGCGTATCTGCTATTTTGTTTGCTCAGACTCTTTTACCTTTGGAGACATCATCTCTGGAAAGGGCTGATTCTGCCTTTTACTCCCATCACAGGGAGGGGCAATAGACAGATTTGGCTTGTCAGAGAACTTCAAATCGTGGCTACAGTGAATGAATGACTAATAGATAGGGACACTATTAAACTCCAATCAGAATAACTCTGGGATTTTTCTCTTACAACTATTAGAAAAGATTCTCTCTCTAATCAAGTCTGTGAACTGGCACCACATGAGATGAAATGACATCAGCCATCTTGCTTATCAAGTAGAATCTAAGAATAAGGGAGGCTGAGTCTTGGTAATGTCATTAGAAGCCATCATTTCAGCAGTGCCTAAAGCTGAAGTGTTTCTCAACATTCTGTTCAAGTGATCAGCAACATTTCTCTTTATTGGTTAAGCTGATGTAAAATAGGTTCTATCAACAGCAAGTGGAAGACTGTAGATAAAATAGTTCTGGAACTTATTGCCTCTAATACATATTTTTTCTAGTATTAACATCTATCATATTGAGATAGTACAGTCAGTGTTTTTTAGCATTTCATCATAGTTTGATTGTCATCATTTTCTTCATTCTTACTAGTGTATATGATAATGGTCGGCTGGGTGTGGTGGCTCACACTTGCCATGTCAGCACTTTTGGAGGCTGAGGCGGAAGGATTGCTTGAGTCCAGGAGTTTGAGACCAGCCTGAGCAACATGGTGGAACCTGGCCTCTACAAAAATTAGCCAGACAGGTGACACGTGTCTGTAGTCCCAGTTGTTTGGGAAGCTGAGGCAGGAAGACCACCTGAACCCAGGGAGGTCAAGGCTGCAGTGAACCATATTATCTTGTCACTGTACTCTAGTATGGGTAAAAGGGTGAGAGCCTTTCTCAAAACAAAAACAAAAACAAAAACAAAAAACCCTATAATATTTTTAGAAAAATAAATAAAGAAGAAAATAATATGTCTTCCAATTAATGGTGTCTTAGGCACGTGTCTAGTTTGAATTGAGATGTGTTTTAAGGTAAAACATACACACCAGATTTCAAAGTCTTGGAATGGACGAAAGAATGTAAAATATCTCTTTAGTAATTTGACATTAATTAGATATTAAAACATATTTTGGAAATAATTGGTTAATTAAATATAGTCTCAAGTAATTTCATCTGTTTCTTTTTGCTTTTAAAAATGGGTCCACTAGAAAATTAAAAATTAAATATGTGCCTTGCATTGTAGACTTACATTATATTTCTTCTGGAAGGCCCTATTCAATAGGGTATAAAGATTTACATGACTTTACACATTCGAGTAAAATGAATGATTTTACTTTAATTCTCAATGTCACCATTTATTCTCCTTTTGATTTTTAAATATTGTGCCAAATGCTAACAAAATGAGGCATATGTCCCTAAAGGTTTTTTTGCTGGTTTAGTATTCTTTGGGCAAATAGTATGTCATGTGTATCTTCTGTATCAACTTATTATTTTTTTCACTATGTTATTTTGGCTTGTTATTAATACTGGGTACCTATTTTATATATTGACAAATACATCTTTAGTAGTACTTTATTTTGCTTTGTTTCAAATGATAATTATTTTCTCACCCTTATACTGATAAAAAAATACCTATTTCATAAAGTTTAAAAATATAGGAAATCTCAAAGAATAAAAATTAAAATTGCTCATTAATCCACTGACACATTAACTATTATTAACATGTTGTTTCTACCATTATATTTATTTATGTTCTTAAAATAACCAGGCTTTATTCTATCTTCTCTTATTTTGTCTCACTTTTCTCCTCATTTTGATTTAATATTATTATTTTTTATTAATGTTAATTAACTTATTATAAATTAATATTGATTAGTACATTTCTGACAAGCTGAATTTCCACAACATGTTAGTTTTTTCTTGGGCTACATAGTGTTCCCTAATATGTATGTGTCTGGATTTATTTAACTAAACATCTATTATTAAATGTGTAATTTGCAACCAAATTTTAATTACTATAAAATGCTGTAACAATTGTCTACATTGGGGCATATTAGATTATATCCTTAGATAATAAAAAGTAGAAAACCTAGTAGGATATACAACTCAAAATGTTTTCAATAATTTTGATATATTTGCATATTTAAATTTCCCCTCAAGAAATATTAAGCCCCAAACAATATCACTTAAAATCCCTGTAAGACATTTATAGATATATTACTGCACCCCCCCATTTTTTCATAGTATAATCTTACGTTTTTAAATTCAATTAATAGTCACACAATGTAAATCCCCTATCTTCGTCCATTTTGTGTTGCTATAACAGAAAAACCTAGGCTGGACAATTTATGAAAGAAAGAGGTTGATTTATATCCCAGTGATGCAGGCTGAGAAGTTCAAGGGGATTGTCCTGGCTTCTGACAAGGGTGTTTGTGTTGCATCATAATGTGGAAAAGAGGGTGAAAGGGAAATTGGATATATGCAAAGAGGCAGTGTCCCAGCATGTACAGGTCAGTGGCACTCCAGGCCTGTCCCTGGAAAATATTCTGTCCTCCTAGGTCTCTGGGCCTGGGGTGGGAAGGGCCACCTGGAAGATCTTTGAGATGCCTTTGAGGCTTTTTTCCCCATGGTTCTGATTCTTAGCACCTGGCTCCATTTTATCTATGCTAATCTCTTTATCAAGGCCCAGGGGTCCTCCGCCAGCCCACTCGAATTCCTCTCCTGAAAATGGTCTTTCATTCTCTGCCACACAGCCAAGCTGCTAATTTTCTAAATGTTTTCACTCTGCTTCCTTTTTAATTATAAATTCCACCTTTAGATCATTCCTTTGCTGTCAACTGAATGTATGCTGTTAAACATAACCGTACTGCTTTATGAACGCTTTGCTACTTAGAAATTTTCCTGCCAAAAATTCACAAAGTGCTAGTACATGGACATAATGCAGCCAAATTCTTTGTTACAGTGTAACAAGCATGGCCTGTTCTCTAGTTCCCAATACCTTGTTTCTCATTTTCATTTGTGACCTCATCAGAGTGGCCTTTACTGTCCACTTTTCTATTAGCATTCTGGTCACAATAATTAAACCAGAAGTTCCAAACTTTCCCTTGTTCTTTTTCCTGAGCTTTCATCAGAATCACCCTTATGCTCCATTTTTGACAGTACAGTCTTTTTCTAGCCTGCTTCTCCAAACTCTTTAACCTCTACCCATCATCCAATTCTAAAGCGGCTTCCACATTTTCGGTCTATTTAGAGCAACACCTCAGCGCTTGGTAGCAATTTTTGTTGTAATCCATTGTGTGTTGCTAGGACAGAATACCTGAGTTGGGGTCATTTATTTTAAAATGAGATTTATTTAGCTCATGCTTCTTCAGTCTAGGAAGCTCAATGGCATGGCCTTGGCTTCTGGAAAGGGCTTTCATGCTGTGCCATAACACGGTGGAGAAGGTCAAAGGGGAAGTTGGCACACGTGAACAAGCAAAACCTAAGAAGGGTGCTGGCTCCTGACTTCATAACAATCCACTCTTACAGGAACTAATTCATTCCCACAAGAACTAATGCAGTCTCTGCAAAATGAAAACTCATTCACTACCATGCAATTCGTAACAAGCCACCCACAAAGATGGAGTCCTCATGACCCAAACACCTCCCATTAGGACCCACCTCTCACAAGTGTTACAGTGAAGATCACATTTCAACCTGAGTTTTGATGGGGACAAAGATACCATATTCGAGCCATAGCATCGTCCCATAATATTTCTTTGTTCAGAGTTCTTTTGTATATTTTCATTTATTTGTTCAAGGAAAAGTATTTTAATGATATAGATATATTATTATGATTAGCTAATTTTTATCTTTACTGTTTAATGTTTAATATCATAATTTACCCATTCATGATTATTTTTACAAATAGTTATTTTTCTATTTATAAAAAATTAAATATACAAAAAAGCATAGAAAATAAAATAAAAATATTTGGGCAGCTAACTGAAAAATTCAACAAATAATATTTTCCAGGTTTGGTTCATATTTTAAAAAATGATAATATCACTAATATCCTAAAGTCCTATATTGTCATCTTATTCCCCTGACTCCCTTCAAAATGGTAGTCACTACCTTAAAGTTGTATTTTCTTGCTGTTTCTACTTTACAAAATATATGAAGCCATAGAAACACGTAGTAATAATTTCTGGGAGAATAGTTTCCATATATTATATAATTATCTATATAGATTGTTAAGCCTAATACTCAACATTGTTTTCAACATCATTCATATTAGTACATTCATTTAGCAGCTAAACATAAAAAGTTTAAATGAGAATTTCGTGTTTTATTTTTTTCCAGTCTTTCCCTAATGAATTTTGGTTGAGTGTTTTGGTTGGAACAAAAGGCAACATAACAGTGGACATCCTTAGACAAGCATTCTTGTTCTTGTACAATATTCCTGAATACATTCAGTTTACCCCCCTTGCATAGGCTGGTCCTTCTCAGTCTCCTTTGCTGAGGATACTTCTTCTTCAAGAAATATAAACAGTTGAGTGTCTCAGGACTGTTATTGCACCTTTGTTCTTTGTCTCTAACCACTCCCTAAATACGGTCATGCAATACTAAATAAAATATCATTCATATGCTCATTAATTTTCCAACATTTCTCTTCTGCCCTGAACTTTCAACTGCCTACTTGGCATCATCACTTGCAAATCTAATAGATACCACGAATTTAATTGTGAAAAAGGATTTTAATTGACACATTGTTCCAAACCTACTCTTCCATAGTCTTTTGTCTCTTAGGAAATGACACTATCTCATATCTAGCCACTGAAGCTAAAAAGCTGGAAGTGGAGCAGCCTCCTAGCAGTATGGAACCTATTTCTTTCAAATACTATTTTTAAACATTGAGCACGTCTTGCAGAAACTTCCTTCAAAATATATTGGCAACTTTCTATGCCTGGAGTCTTAGAGCTCACAGCTATCATCCAATCAAAAGTGGCTTCCACACTTTCAGGTATATTTTGGGTATATACATCCTACCTAAATAAAATGGAGGAGTTTTCTAAACGGTATTCCTTTGACTTTTTCAAGACTCTATAGCAAATTATCTAGAAAATAACCGCAGTGAGTTTTCAAAACTGTAGCACTACCCTGCAGAAAACAACTCTCTAATGAACTTTCTCATCACACTTAGAATAAAAAGCAAATGATCCATTGTGGCCTAACAGTCTTCACATGTTCTGGGATGTTTCAGTGATTTTATCTCCTTACACTCTTAACTTCCCTCAACATTGCTATAACCACACTATGATTCCTTATCTAACTAAATGATGCCTCTGGATCTTAAACTTGTTTCTCATTCATCCCATTTCAATATCAACTCATTGTCACTTTCTTGGTGAATCCATTCTGAAACAATCTAATTTAAAATAGCACAGCTTCCATGCTGTGTTTCCTTTATTTTGTTTTAATGTTTATTTGCAGCACTTTTATAATGTATGTTTACATATTTATTTCTATTTTTGTCTTCTCCCACAAGAATGCACATTTCCTGTGCATAGAAAATGTTTCCATCTTATTAACAACTATAGCCCTAGCACAAAAAGAGATGTTCAACACTTAATAAAATCTTCATAAATATGTATGTAATTATTCATTAACTAAGTAATTAATTAAATGTTCACAAGTAGAATTATTGACTGGTAATTTATGCACATAATTGTGTTTACAACATATTGAAAATTATCTTCAAAAGTGGCTACACAAAATTACTTTCTAAAAAACAATATTATTTGGTGATTTTTTTTTATCTGTGTGATTATTTACTATGTTCAGACTTCTTCATGGTGCCAAAACAAATAGTTGTAAAATTATAACCACCTGAATTTTTTACTTGCCTTTCTTAGTACCGTGAGGTTGAGCAGCATTGCATTTGTCTCTTGGCCATTCAGGATTCCTATTTTGCGATTAATTTCTCTCATATATCTTCAGAGTATTTAAAAATTCATATTCTTTTCATTAATTTTGGAAGCTGCTTTATATAATTTGAATATTGATTTGTTAAGAGGAGCTTGTGTGCAACTAACTTATGCTAGTATTCCAATTGTAAAATAATTTGTGATTTATTATTTTGAACTAGGTACAAGAAAAGTTTTTTTATATTTTCTCTTACTAAAATTAGAACCATTGAGCCAGCAATCAGACTACTTAGTATCTATGCAAAGGAAAATAAATTATTATATCAAAAAGATATCCATACTTGTATGTTTATTGCAGCACTATTCACAATATCAAATATATGAAATTAACCTAACAATCAATGGATAATTGGATTAAAAAATTGTGATATATGTGTGTGTATGTGTATATATATATAAGCCATAAAAAGAGAACAAAATTGTATCTTTTGCAACATCTTGATTGGAACTGGAGCCCATCGAATGAAATAACTGAAACAGAAAGTCAAATACCACTTGTTCTCACTT
This sequence comes from Gorilla gorilla gorilla, assembly GCF_029281585.2. NCBI lineage: Eukaryota > Metazoa > Chordata > Mammalia > Primates > Hominidae > Gorilla > Gorilla gorilla. The sequence continues at coordinate 126,784,128 of NC_073236.2, forward strand.
ATAAATGGAAGCTAAATAACATGTACACATTGACATAGAGCGTGGAATAATAAAAACTGAGAACTCAGAAGGGTGGGAGGTTGGTGAGGGATGGGAAATGTCTTTATGGGTACAATGGACACCATTCAGGTGATGACTACACTAAAAGTCCAAACATCACTGTTACATGATATATCTATGTAACAAAACTTGACTTGTAACCCTTAAATCTATAAACATAAAAAAATTAAAATTAAAAAACAAAATTTTAAAGTTTTGCTTTTCATTTTTGGAACTTTAATTATCCTTGAATTATATGTTAAGGTATGACCTTTTATTAGTCCATTCTCACACTGCTATAAAAAAACACCTTGGACTGGGTAATTTATTAAAAAAAAAAAAAGAGGTTTAATTGACTCACAGTTCCTCAGGCTGTACAGAAACCATAGCTGGGGAGGCCTCAGGAAACTTACAATCATGGTGGACAGCAAAGGGGGAGCAAATATGTCTTACTATGGCAGAGCAGGAGAGAGAGAGAGAAGAGGGAAGTGCAACACACTTTTAAACAACCAGATGTCATGAGAACCCACTCACTATCATGAGAACAACAAGGGGAAAACCCACCCCATGGTCCAATCACCTCTCTTCAGGTCCCTTTCTCAACAGTGGGAATTACAATTTGACCTGAGATTTGGGCGGGAGGACAGAGACAAACCATATCATTTAGCCTATGGCCCCTCCCAAATCTCATGTCCTTCTCACATTTCAAAACACAATCATGGCTTTCCAACCATCCCCCAAAGTCTTAACTCATTCCAGCATTAACTCAAAAATCCAAGTCCCAAGTATCATCTGAGACAAAGCAAGTTTCTTCCACCTATCAGCATGTAAAATCAAAAACAAGTTAGTTACTTCAATGATATGATGAGGGTAAAGGCACTGGGTAAATGCACCCAGACAAATAGGAGAAATTGGCCAAAACACGGGGCTACAGGCCCCCTGAAAGTCCAAAACCCAGAAGGGAATTCATTAAATCTTAAAGCTCTGAAATAATCTCCTTTGACTCTATGTCTCACATCCAGGCCAGACTGATGCAAGGGATGGGCCCCCAAGGTCTTGAGCAGCTCTAGTATAGTAGCTCCGCAGCGTAGAGCCTCCTCAGCTGCTGTCTAGGGCTGGCATTGAGTGCCTGTGGCTTTTCCAGGTGCATGGTGCAAGCTGTTAGTGGATCTACCATTCTGGGGTCTGGAGGACAGTGGCCCTCTTATCACCACCCTATGAGGGCAGTGCCACAGTAAGGACTTTTTGTGAGGGCTCCAACCCCACATTTCCCCTCCACACTACCCTAGTAGAGGTTCTTCATGAGGGCTCTGCCCCTGCAACAGACTTCTGCCTGGAGGTCCAGGCATTTTCATACCTCGTCTGAAATCTAGGCAGAGGCTCCCAAACCTCAACTCTTGTCTTCTGCACACCCGCAGGCCAAACACCATGTGAAAGCCACCAAGGCGTGGTGCTTGCACCCTCTGAAGCAATAGCCCAAGCTTTACCTTGGCCCCTTTTACTCATGGCTGGAGCTGGAGCAGCTGGGATGCAGGGCTCCATTTCCTGAGGCTGCACAGAGCAGTGGGGCCCCAGGCCTGTCCAAGGAAATCATTTTTCCCTCCTAGGCCTTCAGGCCTGTAATGGGAAGGGCTGCCGGGAAGGTCTTTGAAGTGCCTTATAGGCATTTTTTTCCATTGTCTTGGCTATTGGCATTTGGCTCTGTTTTACTTATGCGAATTTCTGCAGCCTTCAATTCCTCCCCAGAAAAATGGGTTTTTCTTATTTATCACAGGGTAGAGTTGCAAGTTTTCCAAACTTTTATCCTCTACTTTCTTTTTAAATACAAATTCTAATTTCAAGTCATTTCTTTGTTTATGCAAATAAGCATAGGCATTTGGAAGCACCCAGGCTACCTATTGAATGCTTTGTGCTTAGAAATTACTTCCGCCCGATGCCTTAAATCATCAATCTCAAGTTCAACGTTCCACAGATCTCTAGAGCATTGGCACAATGCTGCCAGTCTCTTTGCTAAAGCATAGCAAGAGTAACCTTTACTCCAGTTCCCAAACTCCATCAGAGACCACCTCAGCCTGGACTTGATTGTCCATATCACCAGTATTTTGGTCACAACCATTCAACAAGTCTCTAGGAAGTTCCAAACTTTTCTACATCTTCCTGTCTTCTACTGAGCACTCCAAATTGTTCCAGCCTTTGCACTTTAGCAGTTCCAAAACTGTTCCCACATTTTCAGGTATCTTTATAGCAATGCCACACTTCTCTGGTACCAATTTTCTGTCTTAGTCCATTCTCATAGTGGTATAAAGAACTACCTGAGACTGGGTAATTTATGAAGAAAAGACATTTATTTCACTCACAGTTTCTCAAGGGTGTATAGAAAGCATGGATGGGAAGCCTCAGGAAACTTACAATCACGGCAGAAAATGAAGGGGAAGCAAGCAAATTTTACCATGGCAGAGAAGGAGACAGAGAGCTAAGGGGGAAATGCTACACACTTTTAAACAACCACATCTCATGAGAACTCACTCACTATCATGAGAATACATGGGGAATTCACCTCTGTTATCCAATCACCTCTCACCAGGTCCCTCCTCCAACACTGGGAATTAGAACAGGACATAAGATTTGTGTGGGACACAGAGCCAACCCATGTCACACCTAAAGTTTGAATATAGTTGTATATTCTTTTATACACAAAGCCAACGAACATGATCATTTATGATCTCCTATTTCACCCCTTAGCTTGTGATACCTTATTTAACATATATGATCTGTCATATGTGAAATTACCATCTATCTGTGGCTATGTTTCCAGGTTCTTTATTGTGTTCTATTGGACTTTATTCTGCTGCTGTACTATTTTAATTATAATCCCTTTATAGGAGCTCTTTATAGCAGAAAAAGTTCTCCCCTATTATGCTTTTCTGAACAATATTTGGTCCATCTTGGGTCTTCACATACCCACATATAGAGTCAGTAGAACAATTCTGTAAAGAAACCTTGTTAGAATTTTGATTGGGGTTTTACTTAAAAACAACTTAATTTGGCAAGAATTGACAATATTAAACCGGAGACCCATACTGCATTTAAAAACTAGTAAAGATGATCTTTGACACCAAAATATATATATAATCTTTTAGTTTATTTGGAAAAGACCTGTTTGGGGAAGGAAATATTATTTTTTAAAGCTGAATTGGACTGTAATTCACCTATTCTTCAAACTATGTTCATAAACATATTTTCTTTATTTAGATTAAGGCTAAAAAACCAGACACATTTATACACATTCTTCAGCAGCTATGTGGGGATATTTATGGAGAGAACCCAGAAAGAAGGTCTCAGTATTTTTCCAATTATCTCAAGCACTGAATTTATATTTACCTAAGCACGCAGTTAATTACTGCCACAGCCAGGGAAGCAGGTCACATTTTTATTTTCTACCATCTATTAACAGTCTATTCTTGATAATGTAGAGAGGTTTACTAACATTCTATATTTCAAGCCTTAACTTCAGGCTTAATTTTTGCTCTGGAGGATTATGTCCATAAATTTATGAGATAGAGCAATGTTCTCTTATCTCCTGACCTCCTGGCTCCAAAACACAGATGCATATTCAGCTCTTCCCCAGGAGGGTAGTGACCTGCTGAGAAACAAAGAGAGAACTGTCATGGAGTCAAGTTGAAGGTTTTAACAAGTTATACCCACAAACACAGAACAGTGAAGTATAGAATATAAAACTTTTGATTCTGAGGAATTGAGTTTTTATTGCAGATGCTAGGGAGAGATAAAATTCCTTCCTGATAGTACATTCTTGTCATTGTAGCAGAAATATGAAAATGATATTAAAGCACCTCCAGTGAACTTTATTTTATTTCTGTGGAGGGAGGGGAAGTGACATGTTTCTTTCTTTGAAATAAATTGGTTCCTTTAATTTTCTTCTCTGCCAGCAGTGACAGATTATTACAAATTTGATCACACATAACACTGGGCTGACTTTAAATTATGCCATTGCAAGGAAAACAGAAATGCTTTCTTTTTTTCCCCTCCAAGGCAATTTTAGAAAACAAAACATTAGAAAGAGTTCACTAATTTTATAGAGAAATGCTAACATTTTTCAATTAAATTACACCAATTGTGTGTTTTTTAATCTTTAATAAACACTTAAAGCTGTATCTCATAATAGCATTATAAAATAACACAGACAAACAACACAAGGATCTCAATGAAATGGAGTTTTCCTTAAAACCAAGCAACCAGTGAATGAATAAAATTGCTGGTAAAACTGAAAAAAACAGTATAACCCAAGAAAAGATATTTATTAGTCTGTTCTTGGTTACTGATATTCACGGTTTTAGATGTACTTTCTTGACTTGGTATAGAGCATATATAATGGGAAAAAATTAAATATTGAATGAAAAATATTGTAGGTTGTAGGTTATAAATTTGCAAGTTGTCTACTTTCCCTATATTATTATTTTTTTAATGGGGAAATTTTACTCCCAGTGAGGAAAACAAGGCACTAAGCAGGGGGAAGTCCGCCAATCAATAATAGGATGCATGGGGCAAAAAACATGGTGTGGGCTTTGCACCTGTCACAATTCTACCCAGATGTTTCTGTACCTGGGGGTTGTAGGAGCTTTGATTGGTTGAAAGCAAATGCTGGAAAATTTTGGTTTTCATCAGGTATACCATCTGTTTCCCATATTGTAAATCCTCTTTGCTGTTCCTAGCCTTGGATACTCCTAACTGCAACCTTTGCACATTCTCTCTTCTTACTTCCTTGTATGTAATCTTACTTCCTCGTAAAATAATAAGATTTTAAAATTTCAAACCCAACTGAGATCATTTTTGGTGAAAATCACTGTTAACTGATGGGTTGATAAACCACAGGAAATCTCTTATTTCAAGTCTAGCTGTTTGTCACAACAGACCACTTTGAAATTCTGTGTAGTGCCAATGCCCAGGATCTCCTTTCTGCTTACTTCTTTGATTTCATAAATATTTCTTTCTCTGCTCATCTCTTATCAAGTCTCTGCCCTCCATACATAATTCCTCACAGAGGTCAATTATATTCAATCATATTGTTTCCCCATATACACGTAACTCCAAATGATTACTTCTACCCCCATTTTCTCCCCAGTCTCTCCCTGTGTTTAGGCTTATAAATCAAATTAAGGCTGAAACATTTACCCAGCTACAGGGGCTCAAGCTCAATCTGTCAAAAACATCATATTCCCCAAATATTTTCTTTCTTTTGAGTTTCATTGCTCAGTGTATAGAACCACTAAGTTACCCAACTAGAAAGCCATAAATCTATTGGGCATTCTCCATTTCACGGGTATATTCAATCAATCACTGAGAAAACATAAAGCATCAAATTTTAAAATCAGATTTATGTCTATCATAAATAAAGAATGCAGTTATCAGGCAGAACATGGAGAGAGACCTGGGACCACCCATGTGGCTTCCCAGGCCCTTCCTTCTGGCATTAGACATGCTCGCTGGCCCATCCTAACAGTTGAAGTCTCTAAGTGAGGTCTGTAGGTCACCTCACACATCTGGTAGTGTTGAGGTTATGAAACATCTCTCTTTAATACCTAGGTCATTACAGGACTTATATGACACTTTCCAGAGGACCGTGATGCATAAACCCCTTGAATCAAGACTTGTTTGCCACAAGCAATCTTAAACAAGAGACAGCTCACGAAGAACATCACATAGACCAGGTCTCTCCTTCTAGCAAATGTCATGAGTTTATTCATTAGGAGGTCAGTTATCATGTTTACAATGAGATTACACTGGGTAACTTGCCATATTTTCAGTAAGTGTTTCCCCCAAAAAGGAGGAAATCGGTCAAAGTCCAGCTGTTTTAACTCCTTCTTCCCCAATAAGCAACTTTTAATGATTTTTTCTTTAAACTTACTTCTTTTAATCTTATTATGATTATGTCAAAAGGCAGAAAGTTATAGATATATTTTTTACAAAAGGAAATTTTACTTTGAATAAAAGTATTTCGAGGAACCCATCTGCTAGATGTAGAGGAGATGAGAGGCAAGGACTGAGGGAAAGCGGGCTTTTCCAGATTTCTGAATGAGGTCTTTAGCAAATGCCCATGAACTCAACCTCTGGGGTTCTGGACATCTGGACTGCTCATTTACCTTATACCTACACACCATCTGAAGGACATTGATCAAATTGACACTGGACAAAAACAGTTGGAGTTTGGTTTTTGTTGTGGTTGTTGTTTTCTCCACAAGCAAGGGAAACCAAACCCGGCCACTGATACATTCCTTGTATCTATATATTTCTTACATACACAATATATATTCAACCTTGCATTATATCAATCACTTCTAATTGCTTGCATAAACACTTAGAAGAACATAGTAATACTCCATTTTATAATGAAGTGAGACTCAAGAGATTAAACAGTTGTTCCACAGTCAAACTATAGTAGACTCAGAGTTGAAAAATCTATTAGGCTTCTTCTCTATTCTGACACAATGACCCTCTTACCATAATTTAAATGATGCCCTAATTGCACGCTCAGCTAAACCATTCATCTTCACCTATTGCCAACTCATGGGTTTATTTAACATTTTTAGCAAGCTTATCTAGATACATCCTACTATTTCATGTCTCCATTCCTTTATTCTTGATCCTTTCTCTCCTGAAATAAATTGCCCACTCACTTCTTCGCCTTCTGTGTAACTCCTAGCAACTTTCAATTCCTTTTCTTCACCCTTCCTTTTATCTTTCCCTCCTTCCTTCTTTTCTTTCCTTCTTTATTTCTTTCTTCTTTTTAATTCTGTCTTTCTTGCTTTCTTTCTTCTTTCGTTCCCTTCCTTCCTTCCTTACTTGTTTCCTTCCTTCCTTTCTTCCTTCCTTCCTTTCTCCCTCCCTCCCTCCCTTTTATTTTTCCTTCCTTCCTTTTTTTTCCTTTTTATTGGTTGAACAAATAGTTGTTGAATATATTGACAATATATCAGATCCCTGTGAGGACTCGACAAACAATGAAAACAAAGACATACTTCTTACGCTGGAAAAACTCTATTTATGGAGTAGATGAACCTTTATACAGATCATTTCAAAATGGTATGATAAGGGCGATAAATGAGGTACTTACAAAGTACTTTACTTAGGCTGTTGAGTTTCTTGTCCAGAAACTCTCCCAGACTCCACCAAGGTAGGAATGGCTCCCCTTCTCAACGCTTCCATAGTACCTTCTATATGTCTTATCATTGCAATAACCATATTATTTTCTCTCTCTCTTTTTTTTTTTTTTTTGAGACAGCATCTTGCTCTGTCACCCAGGCTGCATTGCAGTGGCGCGATCTTGGCTCACTGCAAGCTCCTCCTCTGCATTCAAGTGATTCTCCTGCTTCAATCTCCTGAGTAGCTGGGATTACAGGCTCCCTTGCTAGGCTAATTTTTGTATTTTTAGTAGAGACGGGGTTTTGCCATATTGGCCAGGCTGGTTTCGAACTCCTGACTTCAGGTGATCACCCACCTTGGCCTCCCAACGTGCTAGGATTACTGATGTGAGCCACCTTACCTGGCCAGTTTTCTTTATATTATCTGTTTGCCTGTCTTCTGCACCTGAGCATTAGTTCTCAAGGGCAGGAATCATGACCTATTTATATTTATGTAGCAATTTGCTGGAAATGTTAAACAGCAATAGAGAAATATGGTTATGGATAATTTATTTTGTTTCTTAAATATTTAATACTGTCATACAATGTATGAGATTTATAGAATGTTTTAAAAAGAACTGATAGGAATACTTAAGAAAAAAAAAAAGCTTGTCCACCACAATCAAGTTGGCTTCATCCCTGGGATGCAAGGCTGGTTCAACATATGCAAATCAATAAACGTAAACCATCACATAAAAAGAACCAATGACAAAAACCACATGATTGTCTCAATAGATGGAGAAAAGGCCTTTGACAAAATTCGACTCTCCTTCATGCTAAAAACCCTCGATAAACTAGGTATTTATGGATTTTGTATCTCAAAATAATAAGAGCTATTTACAACAAACCCACAGCTAATATAATACTGAATGGGCAAATGCTGGAAACTGGCACTAGACAAGGATGCCCTCTCTCACCACTCCTATTCACCATAGTATTGGAAGTTCTGGCCAGGCAATCAGGCAAGAGAAAGAAATAAACTGTATTTAAATAGGAAGAGAAGTCAAATTGTCCCTGTTTGCAGATGACATGATTGTATATTTAGAAAACCCCATCGCCTCAGCCCAAAACTCCTTAAGCTGATAAGCAACTTCAGCAAAGTCTCAAGTTACAAAATCAATGTGCAAAAATCACAGGCATTCCTATACACCAATAACAGACAGAGAGCCAAATCATGAGTGAACTCCCATTCACAATTGCTACAAAGAGAATAAAACACCTAGGAATACAACTTACAAGGGATGTGAAGGACCTCTTCAAGGAGAACTAGAAACCACTGCTGAAGGAAATAAGAGAGGACACAAACAAATGGAAAAACATTCCATGCTCATGGATAGGAAGAATCAATATCATGAAAATGGCCATACTGCCCTAGAGACAGACATAGACAATTAAATGTTTGTTAAATCTAATTGTATAGCGTCATTTTGTTTTCTCATTCTATGTTGTGCTACTAACTCTTGCTGTTTATGCTTTCTTAGGTACTGAAACAGATTCCATCACCAGTGATTCTTTGGTGTATGCTATGTGTTTTAGCCGTTGCTATAACAGAATTCCCTGGACTAGGGGGTTTATAAGCAACCAAAGTTTATTTCTCCACAGTCAAGGGCCCTGCAGATTTGGCGTGTGGAGAGTTCCTGCTTCCTGGATCATAAACAGCACCATCTTGCTCAGTCCTTCCACGGTGGAGGAGGTAACAGTACCTTTGGAGTGTCGTTCACGAGGGCGCTAATTCCATTCATCAGGGCTGCACCCTCATAACCTAATCAGCTTCCAAAGGCCCCACCTCCTAATACCAACGCATTGGGGGTTAGGTTTCAGCATATTCATTTTGGGAGGATACAAACATTCTGTCTACAGCACTATGAAACATCAGGTTGTACTTTTAATTGTAATTTTAATCACTCTCTCAACTGTGGATTTATATCCACCTTGTTAGCTGAGATCTACAAGTTCCTTAAAGTCAAGGATTGTCTATTTCCATACCTTACAGGCTACCTCTTCTTGGACCCTCTTCTTGGTGTCTTTTAGACACCAGATCTAACAGAGAGCTCTTGAGTGTGGATTCAGATGTGCCTGTGCTTGAGTTGTGGCTTCATAGCACATTCGTTGTGTAATCACGTACAGGTCATTTCACTTTTCTGTTTTGAATCTTCATACATAAATATAAATGGAAATCACAATATTGTTCTCATATAATTATTATAAAATGTAGAATTGATAAAATCCATAGCAACATTTCAATAATTGTTGCTTTCTGTTCTCCATTTGTCTAATAGATTCTAAGTGCATAAAAAGCAGGGCTCAATTTGTAATTATCTTGGCAACAGAGCGATGAAGTTATCAATCCGTGCTTGCTTAACGAGTAAGAAAACCAACGTCTGTTAAAAGGATTTAAAAATTATATATGCAAGCCATTGTCACAGTGTAAGTCCTTAATAACCATTGCTTTTCATCCCTTTGTAAGTAAAAAGATTTTAAAAATAAAAATATAATCTTATATTTAAATATACATATATTTGATGAAGGTGTCACACGTCTGATTTTGAAGGCAGTAGGTCACCACTTACTAAAAAGCTAATTTCGTTATTTTTAGTTCAGAAAATATTATTTTTTTCTACCAAAAAGAACTGTTTTACCTATCTAAATGGTACTGTTCTTTTCTGATTGTCCTAAAGCCCCAGATGGACTTGTTTTCAGAGCAACATGTCCCCTCACATTTAAATGAAGAAGAGAAATCTATGAATCTTTACTGACCACTTCTACTTCCAAACTGAAAACCCTAACAACCACCTCAAGCATTCACACTTGATGTTGAGATCTTACAGCATTGATTTTTTTCCACAGTTCAGCAAAAGATAGGTAAGAACTATTTATAGTTTTTCTTTTATTTTTCTATTTTTCTCCTAAAATATTACAAAGGATTTATCACTTTACCAAATTTATTTTTCTGTGGGTATTTTCTCCCTCCCCTACTCACTGGTTGAAAAAAAGAAAATACTTCTATTGAAGACATGAGTGAGAGAACTGCTTTCGTGAGAACTGCCAGAAAAGGTATTGTAAACACACCTTGCCCTTATTAATTCTAATTTTTCCCCAGAGTACTTTTCTCTTTGTGCTTTGTGCTCTTTTCAGACCAAGAATAATTAAAATGATACCCAGCTTTCCAAATACAGACATTTACATTTCAATGTATTGTAATGAAAGAAAAAAATACAGCCATGACAAAAAAAAAAAAAAGGCAATACAATGTTTTGTGTGTCTTGCACATGCCTGCATTTTGTGTTTTGGTTAGAATACGGAATAGGAATTAGGTTGCTCAAAACTGGAACATAAACTGGCATTTGGTGTAGAACCTCTGGCCTTCTTTCATGCCTCTTTCACCAAATATTAACAGAGAAAGGACGCCATGGAAGATCATCTGCCCCTCCTCTGGAACAGGCGGCAGCGGCATAAACTCGTGATGTGACTGTAAACAATACGGAAATGAAGCAGTCTAAGAGGGAAGCGCAGTTCTCTCCTCTAACTGATCTCTCACTACAAAGCTCAAAGGTAATCAGCGGACTTAGAGAATGTTTAATTAGTCCCAGAAATAAGGTCATGGAAATCCATTTCCATGTGCCTGTGTGTCTACAAATAACAGCAAATAAAGAGGAGTAATATTTTCAAATACATGCTTAATTTATGCAGTATTTGGTGTTTTTCAAAAATTTAACCAGCATTATGTAAGCACATAGTTTAAAGAAAAAACAAATTGAATAGTTCTACAGGTGCCTGTTAAAAAAGTCAGCAGTTCACCATGCTGACATGATGGTCCAACATGCACAAACCATGTTCCCGTTCCCCAGTGGCAACTGCTTTCAATTCCTTTAGTTCATATTTTGCAATTTTTCTCCACGTCTCTTAATACTATGATCCTAATACAATCATACTATTATTTTTATTAAATCAATATTTAATATGTAAGTTATAATGAGTAGGTAAATGTTGTTCATGGCTAAGATATATAGAATATTATGATTATCATTCATTTCCTGTGAAATGTTTTGCTGTATTTTGAATGCTATTTCAGAGATAATAATTATCCTATTTATTGACCTTGCTTATTTCTGTATTTTTAAGTCTATGTTAACCGCAATACTTCTTAAAGTGTGTACAGTTTTCTTTACCTAAATCCAAAAACATTACTTTATCTATATGATTTCTTTGGAAAGCATTTCCAGTGCATTTTGAACTCATTCCATATGGACTGACTGTTCTCTAGGCCTTTGCAGAACAATTATCTCCAATCTTGCTTCACCTTTTCCTTGTGGATTCTGTTCATTTCTAATTTGTTTGAGTCTCTGCTCCTAGATCCTATGTTTTCTTATATTTGGTTTTATTTCTCCTTTTGGTAGAGGTAGAATATAGTATCTGGAAATATCTTGAGAAAAGGCATATAGCACATAATTTTTTAATACTCCGGATATCTGATAAATGTGTTCTCCTCTTACACTTAATAGTTTGGATATAGAATTGTAGGTTAGAGATACTTTTTTTCAGAAATTGGAGTCATTACTGTTTCTGTTTTTCAGCGTTCCCAATAAGAAGTAGACTGCATTTCTGATACTTGTCAATTGTTTAGGGTAATTATTTCCTCCCACCTCTTCAGGAAGTTAATACAGCCACATCATTGCTCCTATTACTTTTCTATTGCTCAATTTTATATGTTTAGGTATGGTCCAAAATATGAATGTCTGGTCTGAAATATGAATCTATATCTCTGTGTATCATTTTTATTTTAGCCATGTACTTCCAAGACAAATAAGTTAGACTTCTAACAGGAAAATCCATACCAAAGAATGAAAAGGCCCTGTTAGAAATCCAGATGTCCCAATAATAGCACAATTAGAAAAGAAATCATAAATGTTATGATATGTTTTAGAGCTCCTGTATCAACAATTACAGTAATCTTGTATCCAGTAGTTACGATGACAGAACAGAAGTGTCTATTTAAAGAGAAGGGCAGATACTATTCTGTAAGAAAAAGAAATTTGAAAATATAGAATTGGGGAAAGTGGTGCTATACATAAAAATATAGAAACCTTTCTATATTAAATATTCAAAATATGTAAGTAAAAGATTAAAAGAGAAAGGGAAAGAAAAAGACAAATACTACCAGCAAAAGTATAAATTTACAAGTCCCAGGGACCATATTAAATGTATTGACTTTTTTTCATGTAGTTTCCTTAATTTAAATGGAACTAGAAAAGATGTTAAAAATCACATCTATAGTATATGCTATACTATACTATACTATACTAATCTATATTATACTATATGATACATAAATACAGATAACTCACTACAAAACCCTCAGTCAGTTTAGAATGACGAATAGTGGCATAGTTTCTGGAGCCAAGGTGATGAACTGAACTCATATAACCTTTGGCAAGTCACATCACCTCTTACTTTCCCACCTGCAAAATGGATATATGAATTTTTCCATTTGTATGAGGATATATTTCCAGTATGAAGATATGCCCCATAATGTGATGTTAAATGAGTCCATGACAAGTGCTTAGGAAAATATATGCAAACGACTATTTTAGAAAATGTATATTATCAGTTGTAGTTGTTTTTATTATTGTATTAGTACAGATTACAAAACCAGTTCAGAGTCAAAACATGGTCATAATGAATAACATGTAAACTATTCGACTCTATTTTGAGTGACCTTGAATCTGTACATATCTTTATGAACTTAGTTATTAACATCTCTGAAACTCCGTTTCTGCATCCGTAAGATGTAGCATGTAAATTTTACCTTTTAGTAGTAATATAAATATCAACTGTTTCAATATAAATGAAGTGTTCAGTATAATTGGGTGGTTACGTTTTGCATTTATGATAGCTGTACAAGAAATCTGACAATAATTTTTTCCATCAGGTTAACCACTCGACATTGAGTTTTTTGTTTGTTTGTTGTTGTTGTTGTTGTTGTTGTTGTTTTTTGAGACGGAGTCTCGCTCTGTCACCCAGGCTGGAGTGCAGTGGCGCGATCTAGGCTCACTGCAAGCTCCGCCTCTCTGGTTCACACCATTCTCCTGCCTCAGCCTCCTGAGTAGCTGGGACTACAGGCGCCCGCCCCCAAGCCCGGCTAATTTTTTTGTATTTTTTAGTAGAGACGGGGTTTCACTGTGTTAGCCAGGATGGTCTTGATCTCCTGACTTTGTGATCCACCCGCCTCGGCCTCCCAACGTGCTGAGATTACAGGCGTGAGCCACCGCGCCCGGTCAACATTGAGTTTTAAAAATTGTGTGCTTAAAATCAGGGAGCCAGAGTTCGCAGTCCTCCCTCATTTCAGTTCCTTGAGTTTTCCCTTTTGTTTCTCTCAATAATTTTTCTATGGGATAGTAAAATTGATATTCTCAACAAGGAAGTAGCAAAAATGTCACAATAAATCAGCAATGCTACAATGGTGCTTTCCTGTGAAGAGAGATTAAAAATAAACCCATGCAGGAGATTACTCTATGAAAAGAGTGCCATCATTCTGGGAATACAAAATATTTACAATCCAAGTGGAATAGTGACAGGAAAGCATTTAGGCTGTGTATGGAGCAGTGTGAGCGAATCCACGTAGATATCTTAAACCTAGGAAACTGTGTCACTTCTTAGAGAAAACGTGACATTTTTTATAAGTCTTTCAAGAATTGTTGTATAAGAACAGACAACAGATAATCCACTTCCAACTTATTGGTTAAGGAAGCCTTAAAGGAAGAGACAGAATGTGAGGTGGAATTCTGAGGAAAGGTAGGATTCTGTAGTTAGAGATGGAGCCTGGCCACTCCATGCTGGGGAAGGCCAAAAAAAAAAAAAAAAAAGAGAGAGAGAGAAAGAAAAAAATTGGGGAGAATTTTGAGGGCATTTTAGCAAAAGTGAAGTGTTTGGACAGAGAAGGCTCAGAAGAGGTGTCTGAGACTTTTTGGTCCTGGGCTGGGCACATTTATTTCTCTGTCTCTAGTTCTGAGTGAGTACTTGACACTCAGCAGGCGCAAATATTTTATTTTTAATTGCAGTATAGTTTTCAGTTAGATTTAAAATGACCTAGAATGTCAGGATAAACTAACAAGCCAAAAAAGGAACCTGTATTACAGGCTATGGGAAGTAATTGAATGATTTTTAGCAGAATAGGTATAAGTCTTTCACTTGCAGAAGCATAACCTAGCAGCCCTTTGGAGAATTGTATGAAAGGAAAGAGGCAGTGTGGAGGTTACGGTAACCATTTGGAAAACATGATGAGGCCCTAGACTTAGATGAGATCAGTGTTTGAGTAAACAGCTTTAAAAAAAAAATAGTACACATAAAATTGTTAAGATCTGATAGTGACCAACAGGCTAAATGAGGGAAAGAACAAAAGTAAGGATGGCCATGCTGGAGCTCAGATGATGGGAAAAAGAAAGAGGCACCAGTGTCAGAGCTCCCCTGATTGCATTTTATAGAGTTTATGACTTCTGACATTGGGTCTGCCTATGAAATATGAAAGTATTATTTTCAGCATATCCATGGGCTTTTAAAAAATTAATATTTATTAAGATGTAATTCACATTACAAAATTCACCCTTTTAAAGTATACAATTCAGTGGTTTTACATTTATTAATTCAGTTATTCCTCACAGTCCCAAGAGGTAAGTATTAATAGCAACCCCAATTTGCAGATGAAGCTGAGGCCAAGAAATATTGAGTAACTTTCTCTAAGCTTTGAATGAAATAATAAATATAAAATACAGGATTTATTTAACAAAGCAGATATTCAATGAATGTGAATTATCTTTCCTCCTTTATTATGTAATTAAGAAGCAACTTGAAGATTGTCATAATATATCGACCATTACTTTATTCAGTCTTGATCTAGTCACTGTTCAGTTCCAGGCACATGTGAAATGCTGGGTTTACAGATATGATTAACTATTTCCCCTATCCTAAAAGATGCTCACAAATACCTGAGTAACAGACTCAAACAGTAAATAAGATTGCAAATAAGTAAATAAGGAGTGGTTGGATACCAGTTATTACTGTGGGTTATCTGCGTTCAGCATGGCGTATAAGTTAAAGAAAGCAAAGTAAAACCAGTTTTTCAGTCCAAAAGTATTATGTAAATTATGTACTCTCGTAAGTGTTGTATACATACATGAAAGGAGTGAAACAGTGATTGCTCATGGAGTTTTTCCACTCAACAGAGAGATAAAGCAGAAGGCCACAGTCAGTTAAAGGTGTAACATTTGCTTTCTATGAGAGATAGGAATCCAGTTCAGAACAAATCACCTCCAGCTGGGGTAATCCAAGAAGACTAGAATTAGCATTGAAAGGAGAGCAAGAATTTAGAAGCTGAGAGGAGTAAAGAGGACACTCAAGATAAAAATACACTTAATTTAATCCAGGCCACACATATTTATTAAGCATAAAAATTATGATAGACATAAGGAAATCACAAGAGAAACATAGATGAATGCGATATAAATTCTACACAAAAAACAGCTCACCATCTAACAGGAGAGAAATAATTACATAAATAGAGATTAGAGTGATGAGTTCTCTGTGAATGAATTCACATGTAGAGGGGTGAAGAAGGCCCCAGCTGAGAATTTGGCCCTCCGGGAGGGTCTTGCTCAAAGCATTCTTGAATAGTGTAGCAATATATAAAATAATGATTCTTTGGGGTACCTCAGAAGCCAAAATCAGCAAGGACAAATCTCAATACAAAATGTACAAAGGAGAAGCAGAAGCCAAAGGCAGAGGCAGGTTGAGACATGAATCAAAGGAAGCACATTGGGAACAAAGTAAAAAAGCACTGAGGGGTTGTTGCCAAGGGAGCTGGAGTGGTCAGGCTGCTGTTATTGATTGATAGGTTGAGCTATGGACAATGTGCCTCCTTACAACTAAGAGTCAGGGCAGACATTGTGCTAGTAGTATGAACAGTATTCTCTGATCAAGTAGAGGGACTGGTCAATTTTGTTGCTCAAGGACACAGGAAACACTTCACAAAGGAGGTGATATATGTATTGGCCTTTGAAAATCAGGCAGGTTTCTTTTAGATAGAGAATGGGGGCAGGAAAGGTCTCTTTATGCACAGGACACAGCACGATGAAAGGCTCAGGGCATATGAGTGCATGGCTGCATGGGGATGTTCAGGGCATATGAGTGTTCTGGCATTTTTAGCACATTGCATGTGTGGGAAAAAAACAGTGGGAAATAATGCTTACAGAGAATTTCAGAGAACTCTAATTAGGTGCAAAGAGGAAAAGGCAGCTTTGTTGCAGAAATAGTGTAAGATATTTCCTAATATTCAATTTATAACTATTTTTTCTTTAGGTCTAAATAAGATTATCTATGTTAACAAATTGAATGAACGTCATTTTTTGAAAAGAAAGGTTTACCAATTCTATGATGGTTAATTTTATACGTTATCTTAGTCCATTCAGGTTGTTACAACAAAATACCTTAGACTGGGTGGCTTATAAATAACGTATATTTATTTCTCATGTTTCTGGAAGTTTGGAAGTCCAAGATCCAGACTCAGATATATTTTGTGTCTGGTGAGGACCCATTCCCTCACAGATAGAGATTTAACTGTATCTTACCTAGTGGAAGAGGTGGACGAGCTCCTTTGAACCTATTTTTAAGGGCACTAGTCCCATTTATAAAGGTTCTGACTTCATGACCTAATTACTTTCCTAATTATTCCACCTTGTAAAACCTTCAATGTGGCAGTTAGGATTTCAAAATATGTATGTTGATGGGACATAAATATGTAAATCATAAGCATGTGTCAACTTGAATGGGCTACAAGGTGCCCAGACAGTTGGTGAAACATTATTCAGGATGCTTCTGTGAGGGTGTTTTGAGATGATATTCTCATTTTAACTTGTAGACTTAATAAAGCAAATTACTACTTAATGTGGTTGGTCCTCATTAAATCAGTTGAAGGTCTGAAGAGAATACAGTCTGAGTCTACCTTAAGTGAAAGACAGTCTATCCCACCTGGTGGCCTTCAGATTGTTACATCAGTTTCTTCTTGCATCCAGACACAAACTGAAACATTGGCTTTCCCTAGGTATCAAGCTTATCAGCTTTTAGCCTGGAACTATGCCATCAGCTTACACCATCTGGTTTTTAGGCCTTCAGACTCTGAGTGGAACTATACTGTTAGCTTTCACGGTAATCCAGCTTGCTGACTCACCCTGCAGATCTTGGGACTTGTCAGACCCTGAAATCACTTGAACCAATTTCCTATAATCTCTCTTTCTCTCCCCCTCTCTCTCTTTCCTTCTCTCTCTTTCTCTTTCTCCATCTGTAGCTATAGTTATTCTATTGGTTCTGTTTTTTGAAACCAATGGAATTTGACTAATTTGACTAATACAAATGTCAATAACTTCTTTGTATAACCCACTACCCATGCATTTTTTTTTATCCAGGTCAACAGACTCATACTTTTAAACACCTCATAATTTCACAAGGAGCAATCTGAGATGAAGAATCTTTAGAGCAAGAAATAAACAGGAAAATGTAAAGTGTCATGACAACATTCCTGCCACATTGGCTTCCTTTGGATGACAATGATTGCCTCTGTCTCTTCCTGCACACACACACACACACACACACACACACAGAGAGAGAGAGAGATACACACATACAACTGTGGCCTAGAGAAAAGTCTGCTAAGGATTTGGGGTCTAACAAATCTTAGTCCAAATTTTTGCTTAATTTTCTACCGCTTGTATGATCAGTGGCACAAGACAGTCCAAATTTTGACTCCATATCCTATCACTTGTTTAATCAGAAGCAAATGACTTAATTTTAGAAGCCTCAATTTATTTTTTGATAACATGAGAACAATCAGAGAATGTACCCATAGGTGAAAATGAGATGAGCATACAAAACACTTGTCACAAAAAAACTAAAAGTATCAGTGCTTTCCCCTAATCCTAGTATGAGCAAATGTTAGTTCTTCCTCCTCTTTCCTCTCATTCAATTCTCCTGCACATCCTTCCATGAAGAAAACATCATTATAATGGGATGAAAAATCCTGTTGTAAACTTTTGGCTTTCATTTGTGTTCTGAGCACACATCAGATTCAGTCATGCTCCAGTCTAATAGTCATCGAAAGAACTGAGATAAATAAGCTTTCATTATCTATGGCCAAATGTTTAAAACACCATACAGTCACCATCCAACATAGAGGTAGCTGCACTCCTGAAAATTTTTGATTACTTTTTAGTATGTATAAAGTCATTCAGATAATAAGATCTCAAGAAGAAGAAAGCTAAAGGATGATGGAAATTTATTCCTCAGGATCTTGGGCTATGGTAAAGTGTGGACACACACACATACACACACACATGAACACACACACACACTTCAATAAATATTAACAACCACCTACAAATATGTTTTATGGGCTTTCATGAAAAGCCTTCTTCAGGAGCTTCGCAAAGTCACCTGGTTAATCTCTAAATTAATCTTTGTGCAAACACAACTCTTGTAAACTGTCTAGCGGCTGACCTTAGAAACAAGGCAGTATATAAGCCTCTGGCAGTCCCCTGTGACCTTGACGGATCTTAAATATTTTTCTTTTCTGTTCCCATCAGTGCTGTGCATGCTTCAAGCTATGCTCACTGAATCTTTGTGTGTGTGTACGCATGAGAATACAGTAATTTTTTCCCAGTCCTTTCAATTAAAACAAATTCTTCAAATTATAAAAAATGCCAACAGAAAAAGCTTTCATGGACAAGGCCTATTAGAATTGTAAAAGAAGTCAGAGATCATTTGGCCTGAACCCCTTTTTTTAAAACTGTGTAAAATTATAGAGAAAAAGTAATAATTTTCTAGCATCTATACTATGTGCTAAATGTGTTACCCAAAAAGATATGTTGAAGCCCTAAGGCGTAGTCTCTGTGCATGTTGCTTTATTTGGAAAGAGGGACCTTGTAGCTCTAACTAGTTAAAATGAGATAATACTGGAACAGTATGGGCCCTTAATCCAATATAACTAGTGTTCTTATAAGAAGTTGAAATTCTTATGTGAGGACAGAATCACAGATGGAAGACAACCATGGGATGGCTGCAGTCGAGGTTGGAATTAGGTGACTACAAAACAAGAAATGCCAAGGTTCTAGGTTGAAAAAACATGCAATGGTAGCAGTGAAATGTGTGAGAGTTTTAACAGCAGGTACCTGATAGAATGAGTTGAAGCTGCATATACACAGTGTTAAAAATGCTGATAGTTCATATAAAAATATGGGAAGGGATGATTGAAATCGTGATAGGTCACACATCACATCTCTGCCCCAGCTCTTCCTTGGTACCACTCTGTGCACTACACTTAATTACTGTAAAAGGGAAGTAGTAAGCATCTGAACTGTTCTATTGATGATTTGTTGCTCTTTTTGAAGAGAAGAAAATAGAAGGATTTTAAGCTGAACATATACCACTGTATGAACCATACTTGAAGCCAATATACCAATATGGTTGTGTATCAGGGGTAGAACCAATCCAAACTCCTAGACCTAAGAATAGGCTTTGGGAAATCTGCTTAAATACTCTAACTCCACTCTCTTGATCTATAGAATGTGCATAATAATAGCTTCTATATAATTGTATTATGAGGCTTAATGAGGTAATGCATTCAAAGTGATTAGTCATATTCCTTCCCTACAACACTCTATATATTCAGGTGCTATGAAGAGGATAAGTGGGAAGGAGGAGAGACTGAAATGGGAATTAGGGGGTGAGTAGGGTGTCAATGTGAAGAAATAAAGAAGAGACCCATGATAAGCTTTACTTAAATTACGAATAAGAATTTCAGATGTGTTTATAATTCCATCCTTATTCCCTTTCCTTCAGAGAAGAAAATTGGAATTGTACAGAGGACTGAGGTGGAGAAAAGGCAGAGTCTAACGTCATATTTGGATCCTTCATTTATTCCTCAACTCAGCCATCACTACTGTCTTATTTCATTCGCATGCTGCTATGAAGAAATACTGAGGTGGGGTAATTTATAATGGAAAGACGCTTAATTGGATCACAGTTCCACGTGGCTGCGGAGACCTCAGGAAACATACAATCATGGAGGAAGGGGAAGAAAACACATCCTACTTCACATGGTGGCAAGAAGAAGAAGTGTTGAGCCAACAGGGGAAAAGCCCTTTTCTCATCAGATCTCATGAGAACTTATACACTATCACGAGGACAGCAGCATGGGGATAACTACCCCCATGATTCAATTACTCCCACCAGATCCCTCCCATGACACGTGGGTTTTATGGGAGCTACAATTCAAGATGAGATTTGGGTGGGGACACAGCCAAACCACATCAACTTACTGAATACTTTCTGCGTATGTCTAATAATTTTGATATAGTTCTACTATCTTTCCCCTGGTGGCTTTGCTTAGGGATGTTTATAAATGAAATTACTCATCCTGTCACCAAATTGTGATCAAAGATGAACAGATCTGATGCATTGTGGTGGTGATGATAATAATAATCCAAATTCTATCCCCTCTGTTGTCAGTTTAATCCTACCATAACATTGTGACCTGGGGATTAAGCCTGACCAGCCACAGGGCTAACACAGGGGAAGAATTCATGAGAATGACAATTCAGACTCAGCCAAGGTTGCATTTTTATCCGTTCTTTGTTGAACCATCAATCAAATGAGACCAAAGGTAACCACAATACCGATGATACACAGAAGCTCACATTGGGATTAATCTTCTGGTCCTTCTGATCTCACAGGGACAGCTCTAAGTTATGTTATTTCAATAGCTGTCTTAGAATAACATGGGAAGATCCTAAAACTGCTGCCTTGAGGTAGGGGAGGAACTCCACGTCAGTCTTTCAGAGTTCATGCCAGTAACACATTAATAACAACAAAAAAAACATGCACTGAAGCTTCATACTTTAAATGCCATTTGTTGTTGAATCATCGAGTCTACTTAAATTTTTCTTCTAACAGATCACAGACTACCATGGTAGATTCACTCTTATAATTCATTTAATAAAGAGACTTAATTCAAAGATTTATGAAAATAATAACAACAAAAATTGTTTAAAGTTTATTTTTCTTCACCAACTGCTGTCCTGAGACATGTTGCATAGGTTCTCCCTCCATTCCCTGTTGAAGGTATTTTAGACACAGCCCATAGGTTTCCCAATCACTTTTTAGTCATAAGAACACATGTCATTTTAGAAATGAAAACACTCTGGATTCAGGAATATCCAAGATTTCAATCTTCAATCTAGTTCACAATATCTCCTTTTCCCCAAGTTAAGGAATATAAGGTGGAGAAATAAAATAGTTGTACCTTCAGTATTTCTTTTTCATGTATATCTGCCTCCATACTTCATGCAGCAGGTGGGTGGGGCAGGAGGAGGTGCAAAGATTAGAGAAGAGGGAAATGAATTCTACTGAGCTGGTTCTGTCTGCGGTGTTCTCTTGCCCAACAGTACCTAGTCAGCATACTCTCTGTGGGGCAGGAGTTCTAACATTAAATTTTGAGTGTACACAGCTGTAGCTTCCTTAGAACTATTTCTGTCCCTTGCTCTGTCATGGACACCTTTGCACTGGTCAACTCTGTGGGGGCAGGAAATGCACCCTTCAGACAATTTTCTCATCTCCTCAGGTAGCCCTATGGGAAGAATCCATTCAGACTGATGTCAGAGACTGTGTTATAATTCCAGTTCTGCACCCCATTGTTTTCCCTCCCTATGCTACAACACTTAGCATCATCTACTCACTTTGGGGTATACTTCCTGCCTCTTGACTTTGGATTTGTCTATTTGACTTACTCTGACCAATAGAATAAAGATGAAATGATATTATACCCCTGTTAGCAAAAGCCTCGGCAGGATTTTCATGTTTGTTTCTTCTTTTATTCTCTGTCATTACCAGGAGAAGAATATCCTCAGCCTAGACTGTAGTTATGAAAAAGGTGATGACAAACACGAAGCAGTGCCACCAGCCACACCCAGCCTAGATGACCAGGTACTAGCTTGCACAGGCAGACCTATGAGTGGGCCTAGCAGGGACCAGCAGGGAAGCCAGCCTGGGCCTGTCCTATGTTATCTGAATCCTATCCAACCTTCCATCTCATGAGCCAAACAGATACTCCTCATTGTATAGCACAGAGATTATGTGGATGTGTGCTTAGGACAGTACTATGGTGCAATTATTAACTGATACGATTAATTACCTTTGTGTCATAATTCACCTACCTGAAATCCCTGCACTTTTATTATGTCAAATATGGAAAGCATTTGCTGCTGCTATGCTTCTTGTCCTGACTTTATAAATTACTTCCCACATCTATTCTGTCCTTTCTTATATGGGAGGTTGGCAAACATTTTCTGTAAAGGGCCTGCTAATACATTTCTTACAGATTGTATGCTGTCTGTCTCCATTTATCTATGCTGTTATAATGTGAAAGCAGCCGTAGAAAACAAAACAATAAATGGTGAGATGTGGGTATGTTTCAGTAAAATTTTATTTATAAAAGCAGACAATAGGCTGGGTTTGGACCATGGGTCATAGTTTGTTAACCCAGCTTTATGGTAACAAACTCTGTTACCATGGTAGCAATGGGCATATGACTGCTTTGCTGAAACATTATCATATTCCTGCCTACTTTCCAGATACATGGCAAAATATCCAGTCAATTTACTGTCATAAAAATATTATTTAATATCCTTAAGTCCCTGGCACATCTCTGGCCCTTCTCCCACCTTTTCCCCTGGTAGAACTTGTACCAAAAGGAGAGAAGATGCCTACACCTAGAGGAGTAAGCTCAAAAGAGCCAGGGTCTCTAACAAGTTCATGAACTCACAACCAGTTTGGTCTGCATAGTTATGTCCTTCTTTTACATTAAGTATTTTTTCTTTTTTTAAAATCCATCTAAATTAAGACTTGTCTAATATATGTAATAAAATAAAATTGTAAATTTTGAAAAGAAATTTGAAACAACAACATAAACCATGGTAAAAATTATTGGGAAAAAGGATTTGTATTAGTTCTCTATTTCTCAGTTCACAAGTTACTCCTCCAACATTGATTTTCCTGTGTCTGATGGTCAGGAATTTGGGCCTAGGATGGGCGCCTCTGACTTAAGATTTCCTGTGGGGTGATAATCAAGATGTTATCTGGACTGCAGTCTCATCTGAAGGAGAGGATAATCCACTTCCAAATTTCTTGATGTTGTTGTCAGCAACACTCAGTCCTTCTCCGTTTGTTTGGCTGAGGGGCTCTATTTCTTGCTGGCTTTTAACAGGCATCTTCCTTTAGCCATTGGCCAGACAACCTTCTCCATAGGGTTGCTTACAACAGGGATTGCTTGCCTCAGAGGAAGCCAGTGAGAGTCTGAGAGTCTTTTCATAACCTAATCACACCCATCATTTTTGCCGTATTCTGTATGTTCAAAACAAATCACAGATCCATCCTATACTCAATGGAAGGGGATTATATAAGAGCACAAATACTGAGAGATAGGGATCATTTGGCGGTCTTATATGTGGCCTGCCATTGGAATAAATAATGTTAAAAGCTGCAATAGAATAGAGTACAATAAATGTAATGGAATAAATGTAAATATTGGAAAGGATATATTATCAAAAGAATTTGTAATCCTAAAATAAATCTATAATTCCTAGCAAATAATGACCTAAATTTCATAGCAAAAATAAATGAACCTCAAATAAGACAAAATATGAAGATTGGTTATTACAAAGTATTTGAAAACTTTGTTCATTGAAACTATTACCAGGATCTACTGGATTAATAATTGAGTTTTACTTAGTTTCAAAAGAACAGATAATTTAACCTTTTTAAGTAATTCTGGGAGCTAGGAAAAGATTTAAAAATCCTCAATACCTTTTGTAAAATCAAGACAGCTTTAATACAATAACTAGGTAAAAATATTGTTATTAAGAACAACATAGAATAGTATTTTTGTGAATGTAGAAGCAATAATTTCAAATAAA
This sequence comes from Gorilla gorilla gorilla, assembly GCF_029281585.2. Taxonomy (NCBI): domain Eukaryota; kingdom Metazoa; phylum Chordata; class Mammalia; order Primates; family Hominidae; genus Gorilla; species Gorilla gorilla. Next base: position 126,808,372 of record NC_073236.2, read on the forward strand.
GAATAAGGCATTATTAAAAAGAAGCAAGTACACTGTCAGCAAAACAATAAACTATAACCAGATAGAGCTTATTCTAGTAGTACATCAATAAATTAAAGAAAGATCATATAATCACAGCTACAAATGAGAAATTTTAGTGTAATAAACACTAATAAAAGTCATCATTTGTTGTTATCCTAAAAGATAAAACACTAAAACTATTTAAATTAAAATCAGAAACTGGACACCCACTATAACCATTTTCATTTAAATTGTGCCTATCAGATTCTAGAAAATGCATTTAGAAAAATAAGATTGCTGATATAAACATTGGAAAGTAAGTATTTTTCTCTATGATATGTATACCCAGAAAATTCAGATTTTTCTGCCATGAAATTTCTAGTATTAAAAATCAATAGTTGGTCTATTTTCTAGCAAAACACTAAGAGAATCAGGGAAAATATTCTATTTCCTAGCATTCAAAATTATCCACTAGCTAGAAATAATTTTTAAAGTATAAGGTCCTGAATGAAGCACTAAATAAAAAACGTATTTATAGATATAAAATAAGTTCTGCACAAAAGAAGACACATATCATAGTCTTCATTTTAAGACTAAATGAAATGTCAATTTTTACAAGATTAGTATATAAATTTATGTCAATTCTAATTAGTAACGTGACATAGTGTTTTGGCATTGGAAATAATCATTTGAATTATTATAAGGGAGAAAAACTTCCTCAAAAGAAACAAGAGATTAGTGCAAGAGAACATTAAAGGAAGAACTTGCTTTAGTAAGATGTATAATAATTTATAAAAATACTGAGGTCAAATCAATGTATTCTTTGAATAAAAATAGATGCATGAATCAATCAAAGAAAATAGAAAGTTAAAATTAAATCACAGTATATACGATAATTGAATATAATAAAGGTAGTATTCTTATTCAGGGTGGAAAATATAACAGTAGAAATAACTTACTATTAATCTTTATCATCACCTTAAAAAAACATAGAGATTCTTTAAAGATACTAAGTTTTTCAGGAATAAACAATGCAGTGGGAAGATGTATGGGTGTATTCTGTGGGGTAAAGAAAGACAAAGGTTTTTAAAAGAAAAATACATAGGTTTATATAAGCTGTTTAGAAACAATTATCCTTGCCTACAAGGATCAATAACAAGGGTGGTTGTCAGGCCAAGGTTAGGCAAGCAGTTGCCAGGCAGATGTCCTCGTAGGAGTATTTTTTGCACAAGGTTTTGGTTTCAGCAGAGCTATTTGTGATAGGTCTTGTTAACAGGAAGTTTGTGTGGAAACTAAGCTTCATAGACTTCCTGGTTCCATTTTGTCAGGGTTTGACACAAGTCACTCCATGACAAATTTAACCATATAAAAACAACTTTGGATCCTACTTTTTCTTTTAACCACACAAAAATAAATCCCACAAATAAAAATAAAAGTTGAAAAATCATGTAAGAATTGAAGGTGAATATAAATATCATCTAGAAATTAAAAAAAGATGTCAGTCAAAATAAGAAACTCAGAAGATGTAAAAGAAAATGTAAATATATTTGACTTCATACAAACGAGAAACTTTTTAACGGCAACTTACATTGTGATTAAAAAGGGTCAGTAAACAGATAATGAATCTTTAAGGATGGAATATAGATAAAAGATTTTTATATATACGTATATATTATGTACTAAGAACTTTTATGTACGTACAAAATAATACAGAAAACAAAATGGAAAAGGTGGCCAAAGGATGTAAAGAAGCCAAAAATAAAACAGCATATCCAAATGATCAATACACATGTGAGAAAATCATCCAAGTCACTAGCATCAAGGAAATGCAAATCAAATTAACAGTAACGTATCTCTTTACATTTAAAATACTGGTACACTTTATTAACATAAGAGCTACAATACACAGTATTCCCAGGACTGACAATATTGTGTATTAGCAATACTATTTCCCTCACACATTGTGACAGAAATTTGAATTGTTACAGAGTTTTTAAACAGTAGTCTAGCAACATCTATGCACATATAAGAGTAAATATTGCCTTTGACCCTGCCATCCCACTTCTGAAAATCAATTCCACAAAATGAAAACACAAATATGTCAGGGTATAGATAACGGAATTGTTATTAAAACATTGTTTTATGGAGGGAAACATTTAGAAATACAGTGCAAGTCCTTCAACGGGAGGTTGTTAGAATAAATTATGACAGAATCACCACTGAAGTATTGAATACTGTGCAGTTATTAAAGCAAGATGCAGAAAAGTTCATAACATGATCTCACAAAGGAAAATAAGCAAGGAGCAAAGAGTGTATGAGTTTCAGAGTATATAAAAGCGTATACAGCATATATATATGTGTGTGTGTATATATATATGCACTTTATGTATATATATTTTTATATATATGCACTTTAAAGTACACATACACACACACTCGGGTAATAAACAAGGTAATTCATGCAAACAAACTAATATTATTTTACCATTCTGAATTGTTTAGTTTGTAACAAAAGGGGAAATTTAGGAGACAGAAAATGAAAGCGGGAGATACAAACTAAGACAGAAAAAATATAAAACAGTGATACCAATTGTGCATATTACAATCATATGTGTTCCTTCATGCAATTATATGTACATGAATATATGCAAAATTAAATTAGAAACATATATGAGCATGTACAGATAACAAATTTGGGGAATCCTATTTGGTTCCAAGGTTCTGAGACACAGAGAGAAAAATCAGTTAAGCAAGTTCCAAAAATCAGTTAAGTAAGCACAATTCATGCAAAAGCTTGGATTGGACTCAGCTCCCTCCCAGCTAGAAAAGTCAAATATTGATGCTATAAAAGAATGTTTAGTCTTCAAAAGACCACATAAATGTATCATAAATTCTCAAGCTTAAAGGTTCACTGTGGAATTGTCAAGGCTCTTTCTTGTATATGAACAGGAATTTTGTACTTTATTCTTCATATCTAACCTAATTGGGGAATGCAGGAATTCATTCAGCCCTTAAATTGTGATTATCAATGAACAAACAAGTATGTATCGTAGAGGAACCTATTCTGGTAACCCTTTTATTTCTTAAATAACTAAAAATGCATGCACTCTATCTTTATTACTGTTCGATGGTCAGTTGTCATTGTTACTAATAGAAGTATACTTTCTTGCATAGCACTAATATTTTATCTTTTAATAGGACAAGAAAATCTTTTCAGAATTTGGTATTATTAATATGTTTGATTTGGTGTCTTGGAGAATTACTTTTGACTTGTCTTTATTTGTTTTTCAAATATTAAAGAAGTTCTGGAAAATAAAACACATTGCCCCAGAACACACAGAATAAATGAGGATCTGACCACTGTCCAATTTCAGTACCCAAGGTAGCATGGAGAAGAGGACTGAATCTTTGACGCACCTGTGCACATCCATGTCAATCACATGACACAACAGAGCTGCATTAGCCCCATAGTGGGGAAATCCTTTCTCAAGGATTTGCTAACAAATTACATTTTATCTTCATTGCTTTCATGCCCTTGAAGATGAAAGAGAATACATTTATGCTTGAAATAAAGCAAGAATAGTTCGATTATCACTAAGAGACAACGAGGAAAAGAACTTGTCTTGAAGTTTTATCCACAATAAAAGAGAGAAAATATGTACATAAATTGAGACTTTCTCACTCACTATTTTATGCCTGACTGGCATGATTAAAATGAGTTTTTTTGTAGTTTGCTGAGCAAACAAACAAGGAAGTGGAGCAATAGTATTAGCAACCATTTATTGAGCTCTTACCACATAGCAGTCATATTACTGTTTCAAAGCCACATCACTTTTACACATTTTAGACATTTTTACAGCATCATAGTGACGCTCTGCTGTGTGTCTTAACTGGCCATTTTACTAATGATCAGAGACATAAGGAGAATTATTTACTTCTCACAGGAATAAGTGGAGCAGCCTGTTTTAAAATCCCAGTTGTTGGAATTTTACCTGCCCCCGGAAGCAGTTTGGTTGCTGGGGAGGGGTGGATAGGGAGGGATGGGGTGGGGAAGGGCAGGGAGGAGTGAGCTGAAGAAGAGGAGCACCAGTTGTGATAGTTTTTGCTGTGGCAAACGTTTCCTCCAGTGTATTGCAAAATCAACAGTGAGAACAAAATATTATTCGTTATGCACTACAACATTTCATAGAATCAGTATTTGACTTTTGAAGCTGTTACAGAGCTGAGACAAATTGCAGCTTTTACATTAATTGTGCTCTACAATATTGGAACCACTTTTCTTACATTATCCTGTTCTTAGATATAAAATGGGTAGAAATATGAATTCTGCTAATGCAAATAAGAAAGTAAGGCTCAGAGGGAATTAGTGGTTTCTACGTATTACAAAGTTAAAAGAAAGTCAGGCTTCAAAGTCTGAAAATGATTTAGTCCAGGCCCTCATCTTTGAGAAAGTTGATCATCTTCCAAGAGAGAAGTGAATTTCCCAAAGTAAGACAATCAGAACTGACTGCAGCCCTAAGCTCCTTCTTTTCCTAACTAAGGAAGACTGTACTATAACCAATAGTGAAATAATGATTTATTGCACAGTTAGCAGTACAATGGAAGTTCGTGCTTTGGAAGAGACACTCAGACCCTTCTTAGTCCTTGTATAAGTTACCCTATGGGTTAAAGAGTCTGCACTTTCTGAAGGACTGACCCAGCCTCAATCTTTTTTGGTGCCAAGACTCTACCTAAACTTTTCTGCAGAAATCACCTGAACTCATTGTCAGAGTCTGTCCAGTTCTCTTCCTTGTCGGTCCTTAGGAGAGCAAACACTGCTAATTGTGTTCAAGGCAGAGTTAGTGAAACAGAGCTTGACAGTGAGAACTGGGCATATACAAGGCCCCCTCATAGCACAGGGTGAGGCTGAGTAACGGGGAAAGAAGCAGTGTGACTTGAAGGCCAGAGACGTTCTTCTGTCTTGACCTCTTAATAATAAGAATCGGCCTAATACTATCATGGATAAAGCACTGTCCCCAGAGAGGAAGGGATAAAACAGCCGTGCATGTGCTCTTCTTTATCACAAAGAGTTTGTAGAAAACTTCTCCGTATAGCCAAGGACTAAGGCAGTTCTCCTCCCACCTCATCTTTCTCGCTTTTAGTTCTCAAGGGTAATTATAGAATGTGCTGAGAATACAACATCCTGAGATAAGGGAGGACTGGCCAGAGCAGCACTGGCTCTATTTTAACAACCCCTAGAAACAGGATGTTCTCCAGCACTTTAGTCTGGCGTGTCACATTGTCCTAGAGTATAAAACCAAGGGTGACTGCTCTCTGGGACTCCTTACCTGCTGTAAAAGTGGAGCACAGGCAGACGAGACTCCAGCTTCCCTGGGAAGCTGTCCTGGGTGTTGGGGAACTGGCTCACAGTGAACCTTAAATCTCTGTTGTTCCTTGCTGCCTATCTGTAAAAAATAAATACACTTCATGTAACTTCTTGTGTGGGGACCTGTTCTGCCTGGCCAGACTCTGAGAAGCTGGTAACCAGTGCACAGTGGACCTGATTCAGAGGGTTCTCTGTAAACTCTATAACTTCTCTAAACTCTCCCTTTCAATTCCCATAATACCCTGATCTTACAGCTATTCTAACACTTATTATTAATGTTTTTCTTCTTTATAATTGTTTCTCCAACTAGACTGTGAGCTTCTCAAAAAATGGACCCTCTAATTCTTTGTATTTCAGCATTTATAAGGGAATATTTAACATATTAATCACTCTGTCTACTCATGTTGAATGAGGGGTTATATTTAAAAATAAGTAATATGCAATTTTGGTTTAATAAATTCTAGTTCCAATTCTATATTCTAATTGGATACATTGAGTTTTGGCCAACGGAGTCCTAGTTAACAGCTCCATTATATATGAGACTCAACAGTAGGTCCGGCATGTCAGCACTGTGACCAAATAAGTGAGTAGTATTTACTGAAAATCTAATTGTGCTATGAGTATTGTCTTTGAAGGAAAATAACTCTATGGGCCTTATGATGGAACAAATGTTTTTGCCCCATCCAAATTCATATGTTGAAACTTTAACCCCCAATGTTACGGTATTTAGAAATGGTGCTTTTAAGAGGAAATTGGGGTCAGATGAATCATGAAGTTGGAATCCTCATGATGAGATTAGTGTCAGTATAAGAAGAGGCAACAATCTCTCTCTCTGTCTCTCTCACACACACATACACACGCACACACACACATACACACACACCAAGGAAAGACCATGTGAGCAAACAGCAAGAAGGCAGCCATTGTTTACAAGCCAGAAAAAGAAACCTTGCCAGACTTTGACCTGGTACCTCTAGCCTTCAGAACTGTGAGAAGATATATTTCTGTTGCTTAAGCCTCTTAGTCTATGCTATTTTGTTATGGCAGTCCAAGCAGACTCAGACAGATCTCTCTCATTTTGACAGATCTGATAAGAAGCCGTTAAATTGTACAAATAATAAATTTTACTTGATCTCAGAAATTAATAAAGTAGCTTTTCATCCTAATTAAAACAGCAATTTTTTGAAATCTACATGATTAAGGACTTACAGAGGCCCTTTGGAGTTTGGTGTGCTTCTGCTCATTTCTATATAAAAATTTGTTAATTATATCTTTTATACACATAAAATTATTAAAGTTCTTCATAAATATAATATGCAATTAGGAATTTTATACCATTGACTAGAAACACAGCATTTGGATTGAACTTATCAAATTTTGAAAACTCACCAAATGGTAATTGTATTAGTCTGTTCTCATGCTGCTAAGAAAGACATACCCAAGACTGGGTTGTTTATGAAGGAAAGAGTTTTGACTCACAGTTCCACATGGCAGGGGAGACCTCACAATCATGGTGGAAGAGCAAGGGATGTCTTCCATGGCATTAGGCAAGAGAGAATGAGAGCCAAGCCAAAGGGGAACTCCCTTTTATAAAACCACCAGATCTCATGAGACTTATTCTCTACCATGAGAACAGGATGAGGGAAACCACCCCCATGATACAATTATCTCCCCCGGGTCCCTCCCCCAATACATAGGAATTATGGGAACTACAAGTGAAAATGAGATTTGTGTGGGGACACAGCCAAACCCTATCAGTCATCAAACTACAAGGCTGAGGAATCTCATTTAGATGTGAACATTAATATGATATAGGCAAAGACCATTTTACCACTTAAAATAGTTTTTCAGGAGTGCCATCAGCAAGGTGATGGAATAGGAAGTCTAGCCTTCCCTTCCCCTACAGAAAGTTTGACTACCAACTATTCACAGACAAGAACATCACTTTGGAAACCCCAAAAACTGGAAGCAAGCTTGAGATACTTGCACAGTACACAGAACTGGAAAAATAATCCTAATTAGAGAGCAAGAAGAATGGTCTCAGTTCAGTCATACCACCCTCTCCTTTTTCCCCAAGTTGGTACAATGCCAGACAGAGAATATTTCCCTAGGCTTACAGTTTCTACAGAAAAAAAAGAGAACATGAGGCAGGCAACCAGCTTCCCTAGCATTCTGAGGCACTTCCCAGGACACTCACTCCATTCTCACCTTACAGAGAACACTGCAGAAATGGTACAATTTTACCACCCACGTGTAAGGTAGAAACAAAGAAATTAACCAGCTCATGGGTATTGGTGGTACCTCTGTCCCTACCAGTTGCAGTGTTCAATCAGAGAAATCAGCCAATCTCATAGTACATCTACAAAGCTGATATGGTTTGGTTCTGTGTCTCTACCCAAATCTCGTCTCAAATTGTAATCCCTACATGTCAAGGGAGGGATCTATAATCCACATGTGTTGAGACAGAGAAGTGATTGGATTATGAAGAAGGTTTCCCCCATGCTGTTCCCATGATAGTAAGTGAATTCTCAGGAGATCTGAAGGTTTTATAAATGATAAATTTTCCTGCACTCTCACATGCTCTCTCTCTCTCTCACATGCCACCATGTAAGACGTGCCTGCTTCCCCTTCTGCCATGATTATAAGTTTCCAAGCTATTGCGGAGTTGAGTCAATAAAATCTCTTTCTTTATAAATCACCCAGTATCAGGGAGTATCTTTATAGCAGTGTGAAAATGGACTAATATAGTTAATTAGTACTAAGGTAGGGAGAACTGCTATAAAAATACCTGAAAATGTGGAAGCGACTTTGGAATTGGGTAACAGGCAGAGATTGAAACAGTTTGAAGGGCTCAGAAGAAGACAGGAAGAAGTGGAAAGGTTTGTAACTTCCTAGAGACTTGTTGAATGGTTTTGACCAAAATGCTGAAAATCAGGTAGACAATGAAGTCTGGACTCAGGTGGTCTCAGATGGAGATGAGGAACTTCTTGGTAACTGGAGCAAAGGCCACTCTTGCTATGCTTTAGCAAACAGACTGGGAGCATTTTTTCCTGTCCTAGAAATCTGTGGAGCTTTGAACTTGAGAGAGATCATTTAGGTTATCTGGCAGAAGAATTTTCTAAGCAGGCAAAGCATTCAAGAAGTGACAGACAGTAAAAGTTTGGAAGATTTGCAGCTTGACCATGTGGTAGAAAAGAAAAACACATTTTCTGGGTAGAAATTCAAGCCAGCTGCAGAAATTTGCATAAGTATTGAGGAGTCCAATGTTATCCACCAAGACAATGGGGAAAATGTCTCCAGGGCATGTCAAGAGATCTTCATGACAGCCCCACCCATCACAGGCACAGAGGCCTAAGAGGAAAAAATGGTTTCGTGGGCTGGGCCCAGGGACACATCGCCTGCTCTTTGCAGCCTCAAGATATGGTGCCCTCTGTTCCAGTTGCTCCAGTTCCAGTTGTGGCTAAAAAGAGCCAAGGTACAGCTCAGGCCATTGCTTCAGAGGGTGCTGGGCCCCTCATGGGTGTTCCACATGGTGTTGGGCCTACGGAGGCACAGAGATGAAGAACTGAGGTTTGGGAACCTCTGCTTAGATTTCAGGGATGTATGGAAATGCTTGGATGTCCAGGCAGAAATCGGACGCAGGGATTAAGCCCTCATGGAAACATGAAATTATGAAACTACTAGAAGAAAGACTTGGAGACTAGGACATTGGTCTAGGCAAAAATTTTTTGGTATAAGATCTCAAAAGTACAAGCAACAAAAGCAAAAATACACAAATGGGATTATATCAAGCTAGAAAATTTCTGAACAACAAAGAAAATAAAGTGAAGAGACAATCCACAAAATGGGAGAAAACATTTGCATACTATCTGTCTGACAATAGATTAGTAACCAGACTATTAAAAGAACTCAAACAAATCAATAGCAAAACAAAACCAGAACAAATAATTCAATTAAAATATGGACAAAATTTCTGAATAGCAATTTTTCAAAAGAAGATACACAAATGGCCAACAGATATATGAAAAAATGCTCAATATGACTAATCATCAGGGAAATATAAATTAAAACCACAATGAAATATCATCTCACTCCAGTTAAAATGACCTTTATTAAAAAGGCAGGGAATAACAGACTCAGATGACGATGTGGAGAAAGGGCAACACTGGTACACTGTGGGTGAGAATGCAAATTAGTACAGCCCTCGCGGAAAGCATGGAGGTTTCTTAGAAAACTAGAAGTAAAACTACCATAAGTTCCAGCAATCCCACAATTGAGTATATACCCAAAGGAATTAAAATAAGTATGCTGACGAAATGCCTGCAGTATCATGTTCATTGTAACATTATGCACAATAGAAAAGATACAAAAACAACCTAAGTCTCTATTAACAGATGAATGTACTAAAACATATGGCATATATACACAATAGAATACAATTCAGCCATAATAAAACTGGAAATACTTTTATTTGAGACAACATGGACGAACCTAGAGAAAAATGCTTTAAATGAAATAAACAAGACACAGACAGACAAATACCATATCATCTCATTGTGAGTAATCTAAAACATTTGAAATCAACGTATAGAGTAGAAAGGTGGTTACCAGAGGTTGGAGCAGGGAGGGGTGGAAAGGGACAGGGGAAATATTGGTCAACGGGTACAAAGCTACGATTATATCAATGTATTGAAGCATCACATTGTGCCCCATGAATATCTCCCATCATTATTTGCCACTTAAAAATAAAATAAAATAAAACAAAGAAGTTATGTAAAATTGTCTGAGTTAGATTTTACAACAACCCTGAAATTATAGGTGTATATATTTGTACAGGGCTGCTGGGACACTGTATCTCCTACCAAGGAGGCTCATCCCATCTGATGGAATCCAGTATTAAAGAACTGGCCCCTTACGTTTAATTGCATTTGTCACATCATGTGTCCTCCAGCTGTTGATAAGAGGAAAGTTGTATTTAAAAGAACTGGATATAAGATACAGAAATCTCTATTTTTCTGTTCACAAATTTACCCTTCATAAAGTACACAAGTCTTCCAAACCCAGCCCAATTCCTTTGCATAATACCTTGATTTGCTAATTTCCCCAGTGTCCCAAGTTGGGCTCTGGGATAAAGCCAGGGTAATCCCTGTCACCATAATGTCATTGAATTCAGCACTAATGAGACCCCCTCCTCTCCAAACCTGTCTCCCAAGCTCCACTTCAATGAACTCTAGGCTTACAGCCTTGGAGATCAAGAGCATCGTTTAACATGTAATTTCAAACTGGGTTTCATAGGACTCTACTACTGTGGTGTACTTTGGCATTTCTTCAAATATTTGATTTGAATTTTATTCTGTATATAATTTGACAATTTTTGAGTGTCTTAACACACAGTCAAATGTGCTACATAATAATTTAATACTTCAGAGACCAGCAAAATGTCAAGTTGAAGTTTCATTGACTAGATTTACAGGAACTTTTATTATATATTTGAGCTTAGTGAAATGCTACTTTCTTCTGGTTTATAGATATAACCCAGGAATGGCAAAGAGAATTCTTTCTCAAGGAGCAAGCATTCAAATGTTGGATTTACAGGCTGTCTTTCATAGGCCCTCTGAAGGATGTACTGTAACCAACGCTTTTTCCACCTCCCTAGATTAGCTGTAAACACACTCTGGTCCTTGTTAGTACTACTTAGAACTCTAAAACAGATGAGTAGATGTCATCGAATTTGATGTTACCTTCTTCCAGGGCCTTTGTTTATGCTTGAAATGATAATGTAGTGCACTAATAGCTCACTATCCAAGGTGTATTAATCTGTCCTCACACTGCTAATAAAGACATACTGAAGACTGTGTAATTTATAAAGAAAAGAGGTTTAATTGACCCACAATTCAGCATTGCTGGGGAGGCCTCAGGAAATTTACGATAATGATGGAAAGCAAATATGTCCTTCTTCACATGGTGGCAGGAAGGAGAAATGTCGAGCCAAAGGGGGAAAAGCCCCTTATAAAACCATCAGATCTCATGAGAACTCACTCACTATCACAAGAATAACACGAGGGTAACCACCCCCATGATTCAATTACCTGTAGCCAGGTCCCTCCCACAACACATGGAGATTCTGGAAACTACAATTCAAGATGAGATTTGGGTGGGGACACAGCCAAACTATATCACAAAGGGAGTGTCATTCACGGCAAAGAAAGCAGTAATTTATTTACTTATCATGACAAATTTCTGGGAGACTGCAGGAAAGTGCCTCAGTCTAATAAAATCACAGTATATCATGTTAATTTTCCAATGGATATAGGTAAATAATTTAAATAAGGAATTTCTCTTCTTTATTCACACTGCAGCTGGTATTTTTGGCCACCGAAGCCATATCCCATCCGATTTCAGGACTTTGACTGCTGCCCCCTAAGAAACACCACCTCATCTCTCTGGCCTCTTGAGCTGGAATAGCCTGTGAGTATATTTGCAGACACTACTAGTAGCTTACCCACTAGCTATTCTTTCCTTTGTACATCGTTACATACTATGATTTAATTCAAGGCAGCAGTTGGCATTGCTGAAAGAATATTCTCCAGCCTTCTTTGCAGCTAGAAGTAGACATTTAATTCAGTTATGACCACTGACATATAAGTAGAAGGCTGAATTCCAGGAAACGGAAAAAATGGGTCTGACTGCTGTGTTGTATTATTTTTTTCCTTTTCTACCTCCTCTTTTTCTGCTTCTTGAGATACAGATGTGATGGTATCATCATCCTATCAGTCTTCTTAGACCTCGAAGTGACCTTGAACATGGAATTCTAGTTTTAACAAGGGTGAACAAGATGAGAGAAAACTTCGTATCTCATACTGTGCTGCTACCACTATATTCCTAACTTCTATCTTTAAACAACTTATATATGAGATAAAAAAAAGATGTTTATACATGTATGCTACCGTTATTTTGGCTTTTTGTGTGTGTGTGTGCTGCTGAATCTCTTCTAATGCAAATTTTCTGAACCAAGCTGTGGAACTCATACTGTGCTTGAATCCAGAAGATTTCAGGAACCCTTGGCCAGTTGAAAAAAATAAACATAATCTTCCTGCTCTTTCTACTGTCTTCAGGATTCCTCAAGAAGATAGACCTGTCCCTGAATCCTAAGACCTTTGGCTTGGATAATATACTTTCTGTTGTCTTCTTCCCTGATGTGTATGCAGACTTCTACTTTCATTTAGCTCTTGTGGTCTTCCCACATGTTATATGGAGTCCTGATTGTCCTTCATAATGTCTACATGCATACCTTTCTTAAATTACTCTATCTTTTCCCTATGAGCTATGGCTTGACTATATTTGTGTTTCAGGTATAAGGAATATGAATTAAAACAATTGATACTGAAGACTTATGTTTTCTGCAATGCTTGGAACTAAGGGCAGAAAGAAAAATGAGATATGCTCATCTGACAGATTCAATCACTCTGTTCTTCTTAAGAAATTAATATCTTATGTAGACCACTAATACATTCATTACATTCTATTAATATTACTAATAATTAATACACTAGTAATTATTCTATTAATATGGTACACTTAAAATATTAATTTCTTTCTCATATAATACATTATGAGATATTTGAAGGAAATGTATTTGGATATTATATTTGTGCATAAAAATAGTTTAACAGACGACAGGTAGCAGAAACTTTATTCCACATAAGTGATTCTGTATGTCCAAAAGTGCTGATGTATACAAGGAAAAGAAGGAAGGAGTTTCATTTTAGAAACTTGGATTCAATATCTACTATCAACAATAGAAATGGAAGATAAAATGCATAAATTATATGGCTTCCTGAAAAATAAAATGACAACAATAATATGGAGGAATAAGCAAATAATTAGGGCTTAATAAATATAAGCATTCATTCCTTCTTTCCCCTAAGTACTTTCTACTACCACTCTGAGCTTAATTTTCTTGTTTTAAAATGGATGGAAATAACTACACGTGTCTTATAGGCTACTTTAATGGGGGTAGAATTAAATAAAGTGGTACAGTGGTGGAAATGTGCTTTATCAATTCTGAAGCGTGTGAGTATTTTGATTATCATTTAGAATTATTGTGCCTGAGTGATTGCTCTGTCATAGAGCCAATGCACGCTTTGTGTAAAATTCAAACCTCTTGACTCAGAATTTAGTGGTTGTTGGGACAGAGGAAGAATAATTAGGTACTTATTAAGGTTATATCAATAATTAATTGCAGCTTTATTATCATTTTTCCCTAAATGGAATTGTGCCCACTGTGTTGGCACAAAAGAATAAAAAGTTATTCAAATATCCAGCTGATGAACTCTAGTCAAATATCCGGAAAATTGGCTAACAGTGTTGTCTTGAGAATATGAAGTTCATTTTGCCTGGAAAAAAATCAATTCCCAAATGAAGCTGTGAAAGTCTTGGTTTTAGAACAACGTGTCCAAGAAAAATCCAGTTTTGCTACAGAAAGTAATTGGGTCCCCTCCCTTGGCACAGCACAAGTCCCCAGTGCCACACATCACTCTGCATCAACAACTAATGACTTTTCCATTTGCTGGGCCAAAAGAGAGAGGCAAAAATGTTCCTTCCCAAGTTAGCTTTCCATGTGAACTACAAATAATAGATTAATGAGATAGTCCCTTGTGTAGTTTCACTGGTTCCACTAAGGAAATTGTATTGTTTATTCACATCTAACTTCAGAGTCCAGAATCAAAATTGTATTTCACTTAGATCCATTAGAGACGTCAGCTTGTGTGGTTTATATCTGATTTTTTTTTTTATGATAGAATGTAACCACTGCATAGACAGGGACTTTCAGTGTTTCAGGCACATCATCAAGTCCAATAAGTACATATGGGAAGAATGCATAAATAAACATCCACTTTGAGGGTAGAGTTTTTATCTAGTTCACTTCTGTTTCTCTCTTCCTCTAACCTTCCCCCATTCTCTTGTTCCTGGCATGGTACCTATATCATAAGGAAACTGTTAAATGAAAAACAAACCAAAATTGCTTTACTAAGGAGGAGTGTATAAAAGAATCATAATACTATGCTCTTGTCCAAAAGCGCTGGGAGAGGAAGAGACAAATAGATATATTTTCATATCAGCACAATCTAGAAGTTACTTTTCCCCTCAAAAGGGCAAATTCAGCATGGCATAATTACCAGGGTAGTGACAGGACACAGGCATTCTGCAGTACATGCAGTAGAAGGCAATCCTTTTAATAATAATTTTTAACTTAAATAAAACTTTGAATAAAAACATAAACAGAGATTATTTTTTCTATCTATAGTTACAAAGATCTAATTTAAGAAGTACAAATTCCAATGTATGCTATTACTGTGTGTCAAAAAATAATCTCAATGCTTTTTATGCATGATTTCATTTAAGCCTCACAGCAACTTTCTCATATAGATGATTTATGGAAGGCTTTTCCAACAGAATGTCTAAAGGATGAAATTTTTATGATCTTTATTTCTAAACGAAATGTTTATGAGATTTTTTTTTAACCACAGTGGTGTCCCAGATGAAAATGATACCCTTGAACATGGCCTACTGCACTTTTCCCAACAATATCCAGTAGCAGCTGACTACACATGATAAGTGAGCTGTTACAAACTGAAGGTTTGTGTCCAAAATTCATATGTTGAAATGTAGCCTACCCCAATAGAATGATATTAGGAGGTTAGATCTTTGGGAGCAACAAGGCCATGAGGGGGGTCCCCATGAATGGAATAAGTGCCCTTATAAAATGAGGCCAGAGAGCTAGCTCACCCTCTTTCCCTGTGTGAAGATACAGTATGAAGTTGGCCACCTGCAGCCCAGAAGAGGACCCTCACGAGAACGCGGCCATACTTGCACCCTTAGCTCAGACTTGCAGCTTTGAGAGCTGTGAGGTGTAAATTTTTGTTCTCTACAAACCACCTACTCTCTGGTACTTTGCTACAACAACCCAAAGGGAGTAAGACAGGAGCTAACAACAGTCAGCTCCCCAGACTCATCAAAGCCCGCTGTATGCAGGAGCCACCACATCAGCTGGGGGTGGGGGCATTCCCTTTTTATATCTACAATCAAATGAAAACATTGTGTTCTTCATCAACTGAGAAACTGTTTACTTTTCCCTATCTTTGTTTCTATTTCCAATAGTTTTGTTTCTGTTAGGGCATCCAGCCTACAACGTCTTGAATTCTTCTACAGAAAGAGGCTATCATTAGTAATTCCACTTTAGAGATGAAAAAATATGAATACAAAGAGGAATTTAAGTCATTCACTCAAGATTACATAAATAGTAAGTGTGCGGGCTGGATACAGAACAACTGTGGATTTACTAAGGAGACTAAAGAGAAATATAAATTTATCCAACTAGAGCAGAACACAAACTGTTATTCTAAAAAACCACATTTTTTTGTTTTGTTTTGACAGTTCCCTTCTGAAGAAAAATTCTGTGTGACTGTCAGCGTCTTACCACATCTGTGTTGTGTAGTGTATAAGCATGTTGACTACATTTTATGGTGTTAAAAAAAAAAAGCATAACTACTGTACTGAGTTGAAAAGTGTCTCCCCAAAACTTATGTCCTTCCCAAAACCTTAAAATGTGACTTTATTTGGAAATGGGGTCGTTGCAAATGCAATTAGTTAAAATGAGCTCATACTGCAGTATGATGGGTCTTGAATTCCATATGACTCAGCACTTACATGAAGAGGAGAAGAGAGACACAGGAGAGAACATCAAGACAGAGGCAGAGGTTGGAGTGATGAGTCTGTAAGCCAAGGAATGTCAGGGAGTGAGAACAACCACGAGATGCTTGGAGGGAAGCACAGGACAGGTCCTCCATCAGGCTGTCCAATAGGAACCAAACCTGCCAGCACCCTAATTCTGGACTTAGCCTCCAGAACTACAAGAGAATAAACTTGCTTGTTTTAAGGCACTGAAATTTGTGGTCATCTGTTACAGCAGAACTAGGAAGCTAATACAACTACTCAATTGATTTGAAAAGTTTTGTTCACACAAAACCCTGCACATAATAAAAAGAAATGTGTAATAAGGCACAAGAAGACATGGACAAATCTTAAATATATGTTGTTAAGTGAATAAAAGAAGCAAGTCTGTATGAAAGAAGCTACCTACTATATGATTCAAATTAAACAGTGTGCTGGAGTCAAACATATGTTTAGCTTAATAGAGATACAGATGGTTAGGTGAAGAAATATTTAAAGATATGTGTGAATATACACAGGTTAGTATACACCCATGTATTTCCTATTTGTGTCAGTGGTGAGCGTCTAAGAGCAATGACACCTCAATCACAATAAGCCTACCTCAGAGTAAGATCCTGGTTTCTAATACTATTCTTCAACAAATTGAACCAGGGTTCTTTGGAGAAATGACTGAGTTTAGCACTGGGCAAGAAATTTACAAGATGAACCTGGAAAATTTTGTAGTGACAGAAGTGAAAAGAAAAAAAGGGGCTCACAAAAAAAATCCACAAGGATGTGAATATGTCAAAGGGACACAGAAGCCAACTGAAAAAGCTCCCAAAGGACAAAGTTGAAAACCCTGCAGAATAAAATAAATGAACAAGTGATGGATTATTACCCAAAGTATAAAATAAATATCCATGAGTTCATATTAAGTAAACAAGCAAATAAATAAATGGGTAGAAGAAATCTCTTGTGCACGAGAATTCTAAATTTAACAGCTCCCACATTGTATATCAATATTTGAAACTATAATTAGATTGATAATTGGTTATTTTATATGTAATCCTAATTCTCATGGTGACTTTGTAATGTTTCTCACTTGAGGGTTGTTAAGGTCTTTTGTGACTGATTTTCTACCAGCCCTCTCTATGTACTCGATAAATATGTAGCAAAAGAATGGATGACTGATTGAACCTATGAGTGAATGAAACCCTAAGTTACACATACTATAAAGTAAGTTATTAAATGTATAAACCAAAACCAATATTTCAGCTCTGGAGAAAAATTATAGTGAATAAATTTCCTCAAATAGTAGAAATAAAGGAAATTTTTTAAACTATATATTTTAGAATAAAGATGCAGGCAAGACCTATGTTTAAAATCTAACCCAAACATCTAATAGCTGTTTAACCTTGAAAAACAAGTATCTGACATCACTGAGATTCAGTTTCTCCTTCCAAGAAAGGAGAAAATGACTTTTACTCTGCCAAACTCACAGGCTGCTGTGAAGATCAAATGTATTCATAGATGTGAATGTACTCTATAAAGTGAATGCACTATGGCAAGTAATTATTACTGGAGTGCATTGAAGTGGGAAAAATGCTTGACTGTGAATAGAGGGCAGTGCAGAGATTAAACAGGCCAAGAAAGACATTGAGTGGAGAACTATATTGAATAAAGAGAACACAAATGAACACACACATGCCTGTGAATGCATCAGGTTCATCGTAACTTCAGGTGGGATTCTTAGTGGTGGAGCTGAAGTTTGCAGTGTTGTATATTTGTGGGGCACAACATCACATCTCTACAAAAGTAGGGCACTTTGAAGACAAAAGATGAGGAGCAGGGCTCCAGAATGTCTCAACAGAACTGAGGACGTATGGCACCATTAGGTCTATTGTCTATTATCCATCTCACTTAAATTTTTTCTTGTGAAGAAGAAGATACCACTTCCCACTGCAGAGCAGATTTTGAAAAAAAAAAAAAAAAAGTTTAAGCGTTTTTAACATGGGCCAGTAATAAAAACTATTAGGGTTTGGGAGTCATGGAATTTGGGGAAGGAGTGGTTTCTGCCAAAGGATAGCTAGTTACTTCCTGAGCACAAAGAAAGAGGGAACCTTGGAGTAACATATATATCTTTGTCTTACAACTCAGGCATAACGTTTTTTTATGGTTTAGTAGTTTTTGTATATTATTTTAGCTTTACAAACATTCTAGGTTGTAGAAAACATTGGTACTCAGAATGTGTTCTGTGAAAAGGAGTATCTTCAATTTTGAGGAAAAAAATAGTAAACACAATAAACATAACAATAAAAAAATGCTGCCACCAAGTTCCAGATACTCTACCAGGTGTCTCACTTACCTAAATGTTAATTCTCATGGCAAGTCAGAGTAAGTATCTAATCTCCATGTAAAGATGAAGAAACTAAAAGTAAGAGAGCCTTTATAAAACATGTCAAAGATCACACAGCCAGTCACACAGTAGGTGATAGAATCAAGCATTCTTTCCACTATACTACACTGACTCAAACATATTTTGAGAGGGTTGGTCAGCCTTATTGTGACCAAAAATCAATTCTGGCATGATGATGTGGAGAAAATTAACACCTAGAGGGCACTTCCTATGTCCTAAACACATGGCATACCTGTTTCTCATTTAATCCGCAGAGCAGGACTTGGAGCTACACGTCACTATATCCAATGACACACGAGGAAACAGTACATGGTGCATTTTAGGAACACACTCTGTCCTTCGCAACAAACACTGCTTGGCAGTAAACATTTTGTTTTTCGCTTCTGCCAGAAGCCAATTTAAATTATGTGGATGTTCCAATCTACTGATGCTCACCACAACGTGAAATCACTGAATTTTATCTTCATTGGCTAAATGATGCTGACATATCTTTAACTCTCTGTTTGTCACTCTATGTTTATTGTATTTCTTCTCTGCACATGAATAATTCTATACAAACAAATGGCTATTTCTCATAACCTTTAGTATCTTCATTTACCGACAAATGCATGCGTGTTTTAGCCAACTCTTTGCATAATTATTTAATAAGCACCTTTTGCTTCTTTCCACAGGCTGCTCTGTAGTGAGCAGCATAATCCCGTTTCTCTTTGGCAAATAACACTTCTCTTTGGCATTATTAGGTTTTACTTTCTATGTCTCACATAACTGAACATATGAAAAGTAAAAATAATGATTTAAAATATTATATTGCTGAGAAAAAAATGATTTGCATAAAGAAGCCACATATATTTATGACAGAATAAAAGAAGAAAGCAAAAGAAACACATACATTGCATACATTGTTTCGGGAAATACTACTAAAACTTCTTAGGGGAAGACAAACATAAGGGGACTGTAACAAAGCATCCAAGTATACACTAGCTCTGGTCTCTTTTGTAAACCAAAATGTATCTGAGACAAGTCTCAATCAATTTAGAAGTTTATTTTGCCAAGGTTAAGCACACGCCTGGGAGAAATAAACATGGAATCACAGATCTGTGCCTTTCTCCAAAGATGACTTTGCAGGGTTTGATATTTAAGGGGGAAACATGGACTGAAAGAAAGAGGAAGGGTGTGTAATTCACATGTTGCAAGAGAAAGGGAGTAGGCAGGGGAAGAGCTGAGTACATATTTGTCTCACACTCAGTAAATCAACACTTTACAGAAGATAAGGTAAACTTGAGTAGCTACCTGTGAAGACATTTAACCTTTTATCTGTAGCTACCTGCTTAGGAACAAAAAGGAAGGCAGCTTCTTGCACGACTCTGTTTTCAGTTTATTTTTTTTCCTTTTGACATAGTAAATTGGGGTCTTGACTTTGTATTTTCCTTTCGCATTTCACCCCTTTTCTTTCCAAAGTCTTTCAGAGAAAGCATTTTAGAAGAAAACAAGTCCCTGGTCTTAGGTTTTGTCTGATTTCTCATGGCTAGGATGGTTTATTCCTAGACAGAGAGGTCTCACGTTGTTCGGAAAGCTCATTTTTAGTAGGTTGTGAAGCCTCACATCCCAAAAAGAAAAATAAAAAGTGGAAGGAAAAAGAAAGAAAACAATAAGCACAAAGGGAGAACAATCCTGGAAAACTGAGATAGGCCATAGGACTCTGAAGTTCATATATCAGTAGGCAGGTATGAAAATGATTTACGTATATGAATAAGTTGCTATTATTTTCTTCCAAAGCCTAAGTTGTCTAGCTTCAGTTTGCAAGGCTTTAAGAAAAGTATGGCTTACTTTTAGTGATTTCAAATCAGGGAAAATGAGAAAAAGAAAGAAGAAAATAATCAATATATTATCTGAGACTTGTAGCCAGGAAAAAATTCAGAGTTCAGTTCAAATTGTAGAAAATAGTTAAAATTGAAGAAAAAAAATTAGGCAAGGCTACAATGTAATAACAGGTGTTCTACAATTTATTTTGAAACACAATTTTTTCTTTCTCCGATTCTCCAATTTTTTTAAAGACAAAGTCATATTAGGGCCAATTTATTTGTAAAATAAGTTTTAGTCCTTGGCTTGATTATTTGCATAAAGCAAAAATAATCATTTGCCATATAGTCTCTCTCTCTCTCTCTCTCTCTCTCTCTCTCTCTCTCTCTCTCTCTTTAAATTGGCTTTGCAGGAATCTGTTACACAAGGAATCTAAGACTAGTACTTTTTAAAAGCCATTAGCACAGCTAAGGATTTATCTGTGCCTGCAGATAATTGTGTGAATTGAGTGAATTCCTCTCTTTTCAAGGTCCAAGAAAACTTAGCCTTCCTGGGACTGTCAGAAAGTGACATTCTTTACTTACCACAGGTCAGGATCCTGTAAAGGACAAGGTATAGGGCCAGTTTTCCCAAGGGACTTTAATCAGCTCTATAGGTCAGCCTCATTTTCTCAAGGCAATCTTTTGAAAATGTCTTTCCAATCAAAGTCTTAGTGAAATAACCAGTGTCTCCAATTATGCCCTGTTATAAATGAAAACAGATTCTTATTTAACTTATGAAAATAAATAACTTGTCATAAACTAAGAATATTCACAAAATACCTTCAAATTTTGGAGAAATTTACTTGAGATAAAGGAGGTATTTTCAAATTTTGCTCATAAGAGTATACTTTAATCAATTGTTAAAAGTTGTAAATGGCTTAAAAGATAAAGTTTTCTTGACTGAAAAACTAAACAAAAAGAATCAGCAAATGTTTTAAACAAAAAGTCATAAAAGATTATTTTTCACTTCTATTAGTTCAGTTCATGCAATTAACTCCTGTTCTGCTTGATATTGAGTCAGCAAACCTTAGGAATATGTCAGCTCCCCATAAGAGTCTTGAAAGTTCCTGTCTCTGTTCCAATGGCACATCCCTAAGTTGATCAGAAATCTATAGTTAAGAATACTCCTCAGAATTCTGTAGTTGATTATAAACTGCCCTACAAAAGGATCAAAGTAAAATAACAATTGTGGATGACAAAAGTCTTAGAACAGCCATGGTTAAAGATACAACTGACATGGAAATTAGGTTATTTCTTTTGCATTCAACAATTTTACATAATAACCATAATATAGTCATAATTACTATTGGTGGCATATACTAAGATATATTAGAATCACAGAAATCTCATAAAATTTTGGAACACATATTAGTAACACATTTATATATAGTCCAAAGAAGGTTAAACACAATTTCATACTTGACAATGCCTCCTGTATGATTTTATTAGACCAAATAAGCCAAATATGTCTCATTTGAACTTAAGGGGATATAATATCAAAAAATTAATGAAGTCCAAAAGATTGAATTTGGAATCTGATTTTGGAAAGTTTGTCAAATATTATAAGTTTAAAACACTTGATATCCCAAAACAGGATCACAGGTCACTGTAAAATAAGTCATTCATTTAGCCAAAGTGATGACTCAAAGATTTAAAAAAGCCAAAAACTTTTGTTTTTTGATAGAGGAAACTTACTTTCCTAAATAGTAAGTCGTAAGAAAGACAGCATAAGGCCAATTTATCTGTCTCTCAAATTTTATAAACAAATCTATTAAATTTTAATTATTTTGACCACAGGATAAAATTTCTGTAAACCTTTTAATAAACTCTTACAATTCTTTTTTAAATTAAAGAGTGGTTGATTCTCCAAGAAAACCTTATTAATCTGACACAAGGGCTCAGATGCTGGTCTTGCATCAGTGTGCCTTTGGTATTAATGTTTAATTTATAGAGAAACTCTGAACTAATTTTATCTCTCAGTATTGGCCCTTACAATCTCTCACTCCCACCTCTTCTGTGATAGTTCCTGAAATTAGAGGTGTTGAGTAGTTTTAATAGCTGTCTCATATCTCACAAATGCAGAGATAAATATAAAATTTTTTGAGCAATAAATCTAAACAATAATGTATGTTGAAAATTCTGAAGACATTTATAACTTTATTTTACCGATACTTTTAAAACCAGTTTATTTATTAAAATTTTTCTTAAGTCACATGAATTTAAAAAGCATTTGAGCATATTTACTTAATTTATGAGTACCCCTTTATTTTTAAGCCAATTTGGTACCTTGTGCCACAACAAATAACAAAACACATGTACATGCATATAAGCACAACTAAGCACACATACACACTCATACAAATAAAGATCCCATAGCTTTTGCTTTGGAACTCTAGCCATGAGGCATTAACACAAACTCACCAGTTTATAAGAAAATGGTAGTATGCAAACAGTGGGTTTTAACTCAACACCAGTAGAAAGGTCCTCTAAACTAGGAAAAAAAATGTATAATGAAATACTACTTATTTATGTTTTGTATAAACTTCACTAAAAAGACGTCTTACACTCCTACTATTCTCTTAGTGATGCCAATTGCCAGTGAAAAACCTAGGATTACTTAATTTAACATAACATTATTTTAAGATTTTAGATTGCTGGAAAGATTTTTGAGACTAAATTTATCAAATTAATCATACCAAAGATTACTAATGTTATGTTATGTGAATTGAAAGGCCTCTGATCCAGCTTCTATTAGTTTGACAAAGGCTTACTTTTCTTTAAGCTAACTAGTTAGAGCTCTTTCATAGAACTGGTAGAGAAATATTATTTCCATATGAGACATGTAAACATATACACAGAACAGAATAAGACAGAGGCAGCTCTTACATGTTTAAAATTTTTTCTTTGCCAGTTTTCAAATATTTTCTCTTCCTTACTTTAGACTATTAATCTCTTGGTTATCTGTTCCATATCCTGAACAATTGTTCCATATCCTGAACAATTGTT
Organism: Gorilla gorilla gorilla; assembly: GCF_029281585.2. Classification (NCBI taxonomy): domain Eukaryota; kingdom Metazoa; phylum Chordata; class Mammalia; order Primates; family Hominidae; genus Gorilla; species Gorilla gorilla. The sequence continues at coordinate 126,831,713 of NC_073236.2, forward strand.
AATTAGGCAACTCTACATTTGCATCTCCAAAAATATGACTCAGTTGAAGTAAGGAAGAAAATGTACATCTCTATGGTATAGATTTAGATCTAAACAAAGGCATAGTCTGTTATGTAAACTTTAAACCACTGACTTCTACCCAGTTAAAGTTTCTAGTGATTAGGTGCAGAGACAGACATGCCTTTACAAAATGGAGATTTCCTTTAAAGATGTAAATTTCCTTTACAAACAGTTTTATTTAAGTGACTTAGTTTGATAGGTGGTATTTCCAATACAGCTTGATTAGATTACTCACTTTAGGGTGCAGCCCTTTAAGGAACACGGCCAGGAAAGCATACATTATTTTCTTATTTAAATGCCCAAAGAAACAAGTAGCCTTCTGTAGTAATTACTATTTCCTATAAACTGTCCTCAGCCACCCCTAAAATTGTAGCCCTTGTCTGCCATTACACACGCTAAGGTTAAATCCTCTCACAGTACAAGGAAATACTGGTACCCGCAAAGCCAAGGACATCAGGTGATGCAAAACAAGAAAGAAGAGCTTTAGAACTAAGAAGAATCTGCCCATGCCTCCTGAAACTCCACAAAGAAAGCAGATCACTCCAAAAATGAGCAAATGGTACCTTTCTTCTGAGTTTTTTAAGGGGTCCAAGTCATTAAAAGCTTTTTTACTTGGTACCAAAGATGGCAAAAGGGGAAGGAGGCATAAGGTGGAAGAATAGTGAATGGAAGAATAATTTTTAAGGAAGAAAGAAGACCAAGTGCATACGTCTTTCCTTCTTCTTCTTCTTCTTCTTCTTCTTCTTCTTCTTCTTCTTCTTCTTCTTCTTCTTCTTCTTCCTCCTCCTCCTCCTCTTCCTCTTCCTCCTCTTCCTCTTCCTCCTCTTCCTCTTCTTCTTCCTCTTCCTCTTCCTCCTCTTCCTCTTCTTCCTCTTCCTCTTCCTCTTCTTCTTCCTCTTCTTCTTCTTCTTCTTTGCAGCTGAGAGGAATTTTAACCGATTCAGAGACCTTGTTCCCCATAATTTGGAATTCTCATTCAGATGTGACCAAGTCAGGTAGAGTTGGTGAAATCTGATGGGAGAAAGACTGAAACACTAGCAATACAAAACCAAGCAAAAGAATTACAGAGTACTCAAATGATAAAGAGAAATTAAGACCAGATAGATATTAATCTTACCATTCAGTCATTAAGGAGCATTTCCAAGACAAAGCATTTCCATTGCCATGGAAGCAGGAAAATCAGCCTTCTTTGTTAGAAACGAGTACAACTCCAGAAAAGGAGTTACACAGCAACATAAACCTTAGACCATAACCAAATTTTGAGAGATCAAGGATTTTTCTGGAGGTGTGAGCTTCTGGACCTCAGTGAATTATTGTATAGATTTGAGGAATGAAGATAGCCCAAGCTGGTACCAAACAGCAACAGGAGATTTGTCAAACATCAGGGCCACTTCCACTCAGAGTCCCTTCCATTGGTCACCAATTTGTAAACCAAAAAGTATTAAAGACAGGTCTCAATCCATATCGAAATGTATTTTACCAAAGCTAATCTCATACCTGAAAAAAATGAACACGGAATCAGCAAAACAGTCTGTGGTCTGAGCGTTTTTCCAGATACGATTTCAAGGGCCTCAAAATTTAAAGAGGAAAGAAGGAGGGAATAGTGATCCACAATTTGCAAGAGAAGAGGAGCAGGTAGAGGGATAGTCAGTTATGTATTTATGCTCAGTAAATTGGCACTTTATACAAGATAAGTTGAACCTATGTTCACCTACGGAGATATTTAGCCTTTATCTGTAGCTATCTGTTTTATCTGTAGCTTTATCTGTAGCCATCTGCTCAGGTACAAGAAAAGGCAGTTTCTTGCATGAGTCAGCTTTCAACTTAATTTTTTTTCTTTTGGCATAGTGAATTGGCACCCCAGGTTTTTATTTTCCTTTCACACTTTAGAGGCCCTGGGGCACATCCACACAAGTCTACTTGAGAACTACATAAAATGTTGCTGCTGAATTCTTAACATCATCTTGGAAGCAGCTTCAGTTTGAACCTCTGTCCAGCTACTCCGCATGGACAACATTTGGGTTACCAGCAACATGGGGCTACCAAGAAGGAGAAGTTAGCCAGAAGTACGCTAGGATTGGAAGAACTATGTCTACTGCAAACGTGGGCTCAAAATCAAGCTCTTGCCTAAGCGACTGAGAAGCAATAAATACCTCTTCCCAATTCCAGACGTGTTGATACAAAAAGACCCAGTCAGCAAACAGGAGTTAGAACCAGACAGGTGGTGACTGGAGAAATTATGGCTGAGAGATTTCAGTGACTGAACTAGTAATTTGTTTCAGATTTTTTAAAAAAGAGGTTGACTATTCTGATGAGTGAAGGATGTCTCAATACCAGCAGCACTACCCTGTCTTATAATGTGACAAAGTGTAAAATGACAACAGCAATGAGAACCTTACATAAAATAAACTCAAACCTCACAGTGCTTACAGAAATCGTGTGATCTGATATGCATTTCATGAAACCTGTTTTTTTAAACCACATCCTATCATAGAAAAAAGCATACGGCTTATTTGATTTTATGGATCTAAAAAAGGATCTGGGACTATGGAAAAACGAAGGTTTTGAGTGAGAGAACAAGCCAAGCAAAACCCAGTTGGCATTAGGACTCTAAAAAGAACTGTGATTCAGGTGAGAATCTGTGACCAGAGTAGGAAAAAAACAGTTGGTGATCCCAATCTACGGTTGGGTCAACATAAAAAATGGGAAAGTAGGGGCAATTTAATTAAAAAGTGCATTAACAACTTTTCTATGCGAAGCACTGTATCAGGGATAGATACTTCACAATCCAATAGAGACTTATCAGATACAGACAGAGTAATCTCTTATATGTATTGAGCTCTCACCATGTGCTTAGTGTCCTATGTAAGTTGAAGTCAGTTAATCTACAATAAAACACTAAGCAATAATTTGATATTGCCCACCTTTGACAGGTAAGAAAACTTACCTCAAAGAAGTCAGTCACTGAAATCACTCAACTGTCATTTCTACAATCATCACCTATCTGATTCTAATTCTTGTTTGCTGAGTATTGACCCCAGGCTCCCACAGTGGCAAGTGGTGGAAATACTTTGAACCTGGCCAGTCTGTTCCTGGAGTTCATAATATAGCACAGCGGGAGAGATACTATGATAGAGGAGCACTGAATGCCCACACAGAGCAAAGTTTTACCTTTCCTTGAGGTCATGCAAGGCCACACAGAAAGTGAAGTTCAGGTTTACATGCATCTGGTTAGTAGCAAGTGGGACTCAGAAAAACAGAAGTAGAATGGATGAGGAGGACAATCATTTCTCTACTTGGGCTGGAAGAATGGCTTAACATGAAACCAACACTTGTCAACCAGTAGGGCTCATCTAATGATCCAGCTGTCTGAGAATGAAGGACATAGGATTGGCAGAAAGAGTAAGGTCTCCTGTAGAAATTATTTTCTCTCAAATAGTTCATTTTTTAATAACCTGCTCTTTTCCCATTGTGATCATCACCTTTAAAATAAAAAAAGAAAGAAAGAAAGAAAAAGCACCTCTGAGTATCTTTTAGAGCCCAGAAAGGGAAGACACAGTATGATCTTGGTAGGTTCTCTACACCTAGAAGCTTACTGTAGGAAGACTGTTTGGTGAAAGAAAGAGAATCGGGAATCCGTGTCCAGGCTGCTAAGAGAGAATGACGCCCTACCACTCTGACATCAGGAAGCCCCTTACACAGCTGAAGCCACCAAATCCTCAGGATTACACTCAGTTCTGCTCTTGGCCTTAGTTACAAGTTCTCCTTTGGTCCCTTGGTGCTGCAACTTAGGAGCAATTTTTACTATTTCCTATCCCTTAGCCCCTAATGCCATCATGCACAATATCTCAGCCAGTTTTCCCAGGGACTTTGTTATCTCAGTGTGTTCAGGCTGTTATAAAAAAGTGCCATAAACTGAAGAGCAGACATTTGTTTCCCAAAGATCTAGAATCTGGAAGGCTGAGATGAGGGTGCCAGCATGGTATGATGTAAGTGAGGGCCACCTTCTGGGTTTCAGATGACCATCTTCTCACTAGGTCCTCATGTCATGGAAAACAGAGATGGAGCTTTCTGAGATCCCTTTTATAAGGGCATTAATCTTAAATATGAGAACTCCACCTTTGTGACCCAACCATCTCCCATAGGCTGCACCTCCTCTTACCACCACACTGGGGACCAGAATTTCCACCTATAAATTTAGGAGAGAAAAACATTTGGTCTATAGCATTCATGCACAGCACACTGATAATTTTTTTCCTCAACCATTGGGCTCAAGTTCACATAGCTGGTGAGGATGTCAAGATTCCGTCTTGCTCCATTCATTGAAAGTATGATCTGGTTTCACTACCCCAACTTGAACACCTTTGGAAGCAAATACACTGTACTACAAATGTATTGCAAGCAATACGACAATCACGATAAAAGTCCAATCTTTTCTCCTAAGCTCAATTTCCACAATTTAGATAAAGAAACCCTGTCTCTGTAGCATCTCCTCTTTCTGACCTGCCTGGAGGTTTGCCACTCACAGGCTTATCTGGCTCCTCCCTACCTATGAAACTTCACTCTACTTCTCTCTTTTTGGGAAATGCTTTCCTTTTTTTTTCCACCTTGGTAAAATTCTTCCAAGACACACACAAAAAAATGTTGTCTGCCCATAAAATATTTTTTGAGAACGCTCCAGAATTAAATTCTTATTTATCTGGGCTTCTATCACTCTATGTTTATTCTATATTGTTTATTTACATATCTGCCTCCCCTAGTAAATTCTGACCTTCTCAAGAAAGGAGAAACACTATTCCCATACATCTGTGTCCCCACCATCTGCAAAGTATCCACCATAGGATATAGCATAAAACAAATCACTTTCACTCAAAGCCTGGCACTGACACTGTTTCCTGTGTATCCTTGTTCTTGTATTTAGTGTTTGTAACACTCTAGTTTCTTCTCCTATGCTGTGAACATAATAATCATGAGAACCCCATAGCCTTTTAAGGAATAAATGAAATAATCCATCTAATGTGGGAGAACAAGCCTGGCACATAGGAATGTTCAGCTATTATGAGGGGCAGAGTCTGGCATGTGCTCTTCACTATTTCTTTTGCACACGTGTATAGCAGGTGTCAAAGTAATAAAGCCCTTCTGTGTCTGCTCTTTCATTTATCCTCACCCCAATATCATGTGGGTTAGGAGAAGCAGGGATTCAGAAAAAAAAAAAGATATCTAACATCTTTTGATAACTTAGGCATTAAGATGAATTCCAGGGGAGAAGATGGGGGAATTAACCTGTTATGTGCTGCTCCAACAATGAGTTAAGCAGAATTTGTAAGTTAAATTATCAGTAGCAACAGTAGGCACAAAATATTAGTAAAACTTACTTGGATTCAATCACCCTATCCAGTCACTTGTAGAAATTTTAATCAACACATAGATAGATATTAATAAATACAGTATATGCTACATATATATCATATGTAATACATTTTGTATCATATATATATTACATACAGGCATGTGCATATGTGCATGTACATAAATGGCTGGGTAGTGTTTGTGAAATTCAGTGCAATGGGTTTACTACGTGCTCCTTATCAGATTAGGGGTGAAAATGGAATAGTGGCCATGTCAGATCCTGTAGAATCCCCAAGTATAATTACTGAGCAAAGTGTTTTGCTCTTGTACTATAAAAGTGCTTTAAATTACACAACACTTTGAAAAGCTCTCTCTGACTATGCCAGCCTTCTGTAATCTCTTTAATTAGATCATATTATCCTGAAATTTCCTACAGCATTTTATTTGCTTTCTACTGAACCAAATATTTCCTTAAGGACCTTAACAATAGAGTTTTATATTTTCTAACTCTCCTTATAGGTTGATTAGTTGTAAAAACATTATATCTGTTTTTGTTGTTGACTTGCATAGTATCGTAGCTTGGCACAAAAGGTAATATAGTGTCTTAATAATATTTGAATGACCAGTAGTTTTTGACCTATTAGTTCATTTATCACATCAGATTTCTTTCTCAATCTACTGCTGATTTAAATCTATAGATTATTGATATGGAGTCCTTTCTCTCTCTCTCTATTTCTCTAAATTTATCTATTGGTAATTATATATTTGGTTCTTCCACTCGGTGTATTCTTATATTTTATGTCCTAGTTTCTTATTGATAAACTGTTCCTTTCTTCCCTCTGCTTCAGCTCAGGGTGAAAAATTTTAAGCTCAGATTGCAATAATAAAAAATTACCGGAAAAGAGCTTTTGACTCCCCAGATGAACTACTATTATTTTAATTCATAATTATAATTACAGCAGTGTTCATTGGGATAATTTTCCAATACCCTCAAACAACATTTTTTATAATGCTTATTGTTGCTAATGTACTATAGATCCTGGGAAGAACCAAGCTATTAATTTGGTACATCAGAGTTTGTTGCCAGCTGGAATAATTAGTTTCTGATACAGTTAGATTGTATTTAATAGCTCATTGACGCCCAGATGAATTTTCAACTGGAATTGTTTTAAAATTATGAGGCACAGGGCAAATTGGAAAGAAAAAATGAAAGTCCAAATTCCCATACATTTATCTCTAGGTTCCTTTAAATATTATTATTCTAAATCAGAATATAATAGGAGAAGGGAATAAGGGGATGTGTGTTCTATCCTGGATACAATATATATGGAACTGAATGGAGAAATGTAGACTATAGAATAGATCTTTTAGATACATTCTGAACCTCTGGACAAGTCAATCCTCTGGTCCTCAGTGTAAATCCATGTATAATAAAAAAAAATAAGAAAATTCCTCTGTATGCTTTCCTTTCATTCTTCTTCTCATTTTTCCATTCCTATACTTCCTTCCTGCCTTCTGTAATAGTTATGTCAAATATGACTCATACAATATAACAAAACACAACTTTATCTACCATCGTTACTATAAATTGTGTTACATGTAGATAATCTTTCTCCTTCCAAAAAAGAAATATAAGCAGATTCCATACATGTTTTTCAAGCTCATCCTTAAGTAACTGCATAATCATATAGTCATTTTTCCTGTTTAAAAAACCACTCAGTTTTTAATATTTCTAACAAATATTTGAAGTAAATGAATGTTTCCTTCAAATAATAATTTCAGAATAAAACTGCACCCCCTTTTACCTATAGCTTGTGCTTGCCTGAAGTCTGCCTTCACAGGAAGTGATCCTCTCTCTCTCTCTCTCTCTCTTTCTCTCTCTCTCTCTCTCTTCCTCTCTCTCTCTCTCTCCATCTCTCTGTCTCCTTAACTCCTCTCCTACTCCATAGCTGTTATTTAGTATTGCATATTTGTAACGTGGTAGAGAAAGGGAAATAATACAGTGGAACTCGTTTTATTTGGCTGGATGGCTCTAGGTATACACATGATTAGAACTGATATTTGTGTGGCAAATCTGTGGGTTCTTTGAAAATTTTCTTTTTTTTTAGTTTTCTCCAGTAGTTTCCTTTATACTGAGGAAATGCATCTTTATTTCAGATCCCCCTTCTTCCTTGGCATAGGCCTTCATCCTCAAATTCTTGTCTTGAGGTTTTCTAAACCTTCCTCAGTGGCTGGGCAGGACGTATTATGACTCTATGCCTGCTCTCTACTCCAATTGGCTTACATATGAGCCCAGGAAACATATGAGCATCCTGGAGCCTGTGGTTCCGGAAGTGTGGTGAATCTTAGCACAGTCATCTCTATCCTGCTTCCACAGGCAGCTCTAACTTCAGGTGTTAATTGGGCACCAATTTAGAATGTCTTATAAATACCTTTCAGGTCTCTTAGTGTCTCTCGAAAGCCCCTCCTAAGCTTGAGTAGGAGGAGATGGCAGCCTCTCACACCACACGCTGTGGCAACAGCTTCCTTCAAAGAAAACTGTGTACACATTTTCTCTCTTTCCCTAGTCAGATTCTACTTGAATAATTAATGAGAAGATTGATAATATGGAAATGTAATTTACAATTTCTACCTTATGTTTAAGATCTGATTTTGAAATTTCGTATTCAGTGGAACTTGGTGGCTTGTGAATACCTCAATTGAAACATCGTATTAAAACCCCACCTTATTTTATTGATGTATCTTGATATAAAATGAAAAAGAGAGAGAAAGAATAATATTTTGTGCTACATAAAAAGAAAGTGAAATTCAAACTTCTGTGTCCATAGATAAAGCTTAATGGGAACATAGAAATGCTCATTTTTTTTACGTAATGTCAATGGCTGATTTCAGGCAACAGCACCAGTTATAATTGAAACAGAAAACTTATGTCCTGCAAAGTCAAAAGTGATGCAGGACAGGCCAGCTCCAAAACTGAGGCTTAGCATGGAAGGTTCTTGGCTTTGCCCAGGAAAAATTTCAAGGGTCAGTTAGTGATGTCAGATAGCACTCTTTTATTGAACAGGGAAAACTCATAGGCAGTGTGCCCAGAGCCAGCTATGTATGGGCTTTTGTCACCTGTATTTATAACCACTTATCCCCACTTTCAAATTGAATATAACTTAAGGATCTGGTCATTTTAAACTTTTTAGGAAAGGGGTGGTAACTTCCAGGTCATTCCCATGAAAAAGAGTGGAAACCTCTGGGTCACTGCCATGAGGTTTAGAAACTGTAGTAGTGATGGTGAAAGTGTCTTATGCTAATGAGCAATGAGAGCAGCTAGGGATCATTTTTGTTACCTTCTGCTGGTTCCTGCTAGTTTTTTTACTTTATGCTGTCTGGACCAGATCATGTTCTCATCAGCAATGTTTTGACCAGAAAACAAGTCCTGCCTCATTCCCCCCCTCAGAGATTAGATATTCCTCCTTAATCTTAAGGGGGTTGCAGAAGCATGGAGGTCCATCTTTTGTAAGGGCTTCCTGCTGATTTTATGGGTGTAAACCTTGCCTAGCATTGGAGAAATAAAAGTCTCTAGATACCTGACATAAGGAGCCCAATGGCAGGATATTTTTATTCTCTAGGTCAGAAGACGGAAGAGGCTGGAATCCTTGTGCCAGCATTGTCTTTATGTGGAAACCAGAAGATGTAAACTTTACTAAGAGATTAAATAAACAAGGAAATTACAATTAGGAGAAAGAGAAAAATTAATGTTCCCATGACCATAGATGTTATTTATCTATGCATTTGTAAATTAATAGTTTTAAGTCTTTCACAGTTCACTAGTGTAGGTCATAGTGTCCTCCCCTTATGTCTATGAGGATGATATGGTTTGGCTGTGTCCCCATTCAAATCTCATCTTAAATTCTAGTTCCCACAATCCCCATTTGTGATGGAAAGGACCTGGGGGGAGGTAATTAAATCATAGGGGCAGTTACCCCCATGCTTTTCTAGTGATAGTGAGTTCTCATGAGATCTGATGGTTGTATAAGGGGCTTTTCCCCTTTTGCTCAGCACTTCTCCTTCCTGCTGCCATGTAAAGAAGGACATGTTTGCTTCCACTTCCACCATGATTGTATGTTTCCTGAGGCCTCCCAAGCCAGGCTGAATGGTGAGTCAATTCAACCTCTTTCCTTTACAAATTGCCCAGTCTTGGGTATGTCTTTATTAGCAATGTGAGAATGGAGTAATACAGTAAATTAGTACTGGGCAGTGGGCACTGCTGTAAAGATACCTGAAAATGTGGAAGCAACTTTGGAACTGGGTAACAGGCAGAGGCTGTTGAACTTCCTAGAGACTTCCTAGAGACTTGTTGAATGGCTTTGACCAAAATGTTGATAGTGATATGTACAATGAAGGCCAGGCTGAGGTAGTCTCAGATGGAGATGAGGAACTTGTTGGGAACTGGAGTAAAGGTCACTCTTGATATGCAAAGAGACTGGCAGAATTTTGCTCCTACCCTAGTGATTTATGAAACTTTGAACTTCAGAGAGATGATTTAGGGTATCTGGCAGAAGAAATTTCTAAGCAGCAAAGAGTTCCAGAGGAAGCAGAGCATAAAATTTTGAAAAAATTTGCATTGTTAAAATGCAGTAGAAAAGAAAACCTCATTTTTCTGGGGAGAAATTTAATCCAGTAGCATAAATTTGCATAAGTAACAAGGAGCCAAATGCTAGTTGCAAGGACAATGGGGAAAATGTCTCCAGGGCATGTCAGAGACCTTTGTGGCAGGCCCTCACTTCATAACCTCACAGGCCTAGGTGGAAAAAATGGTTTAGTGGGCTGGGTCCAGGGTCCCCCTGCTGTGTGAAGCCTCAGGACTTGATGCCCTGTGTCCCAGCCACTCCAGCCATGGCTAAAAAGGGACAAGGTACAGCTCAGACCATGGCTTCAGAGGGTGCAAGCCCCAAGTCTTGGCAGCTTCCATGTGGTATTGGTCCTGAAGGTGCACAGAAGACAAAAATTGAGGTTTGGAAAACTCTGCCTAGATTTAAGAGAATGTATGGACATGCCTGGATGTCTAGGCAGAGGTGTGTTGCAGGAGTGAAGCCCTCGTGGGGAACCTCTGCTAGGGCAATGCAGAAAGGAAATGTGGGTTTGATCCCCCACACAGAGTCTCCACTGGGACACTGCCCGGGAGAGCTGTGAGAAGAGGGCCACCATCCTTCAGAACCCAAAATGATATATCTACTGAGAGCTTGTGCTGTGTGCCTGAAAAAGTTACAGATACTCAATGCCAGCCCATGAAAGCAGCCGACAGGAAGTCTGTAACCTGAAAAGACACAGAGGTGGAGCTGCCCAAGGCTGTAGGAGCCCACCTCTTGCATTAGTGTGACCTGGATGTGAGACATAAAGTTAAAGGAGATCATTTTGGAATAATAAGGTTTAATGACTGCCTTATTGAATTTTGGACTTGCATGAGGACTGTAGCCCTTTGTTTTGGCCAATTTCTCTCATTTGGAATGGATTAATTTACCCAATACCTATACCCCCATTGTATCTAGGAAGTAACTAACTTGCTTTTGATTTTACAGGATGATAGGGGGAGGTAACGTGCCTTGTCTCAGATGAGACTTTGGACTTAGACTTATGGGTTAATGCTGAAATGAGTTAAGAAATTGGGGTATGCTGGGAAGGCATTATTGTGTTTTGATATGTGAGGACATGAGATTTGGGAGGGGCTGGGGCAAAATTATACAATTTTGCTGTGCCTCTACCCAAATCTCATCTTGAATTATAGTTCCCACAATCTCCACATGTGGGAGGAACTCTGTGGGACATAATTGAATTATGGGGACAGTCACCTCCAGGCTACAGTTTTTGTGATAGTGAGTGAGTTCTCAAGAGATCTGATGGTTTTATAGGGGCTTTTCCCCCTTTGGGGCGGCACTTCTCCTTCCTGCTGCCATATGAAGAAGAATGTGTTTGCTTCCCTTCTGCCATGTATTTACCCAATGCCTGTACCCACATTGTATCTAGGAAGTAACTAACTTGCTTTTGGTTTTACAGATTCATAGGTGGAAGGGACTTGCCTTCTCTGAGATGAGACTTTGGACTTGAACTTTTGAGTTAATGCTGAAATGAGTTAAGAATTCTGTTGGAAGGAAATGATTGTGTTTTAAATTGTAAGGACATAAGATTTGAGAGGGGCCAGGAGCAGAATGATCTGGTTTGGCTGTGTCCCCACCCAAACCTCATCTTGAATCATAGTTTCCTTAATCCCCATGTGTTGTGGGATGGACCAGGTGGAGAAAATATAATCACAGAGGCAGTTTCTCCCTTCCTGTTCCCGTGATTATAAGTTCTCACGAGACCCGATGATTTCATAAGGGGCTTCCCCGTTCACTTGGCTCTCATTTTTCTCTCTCCTGCCACCATGTAAAGGAGGGCGTGCTTGCTTCCCCTTCCACCATGACTGTAAGTTTCCTGAGGCCTCTCCAGCTATGCTGAACTGTGAGTCAATTAAACCTCTTTCCTTTATAAGTGACTCATTCTCAGGTATGTCTTTATGAGAAGCATGAGAACAAATTAATACAGGGTACTTATAAGAAATACTTAAATCTGGACAGGTATAACCATCCAGTAACTCTGTGAAGTTCAACAGCAATGGATGTACTTAACAATATCTAAAAGGGACCCTTCCATTTTACCGGTAATTGATCCTTGCCAAATCTTTCTTTCTTTCTTCTTTTTTTTTTTTAGACAGAGTTTCACCTTTTTGCCCGGGCTGGAGTGCAATGGTGCTATCTTGGCTCACCACAACCTCCGCCTCCCAGGTTCAAGCAATTCTCCTGCCTCAGCCTCCCGAATAGCTGGGATTACAAGCATGCATCACCACGCCTGGCTAATTTTTGTATCTTTAGTAGAGACGGGGTTTCTCCATGTTGAGGCTGGTCTCGAACTCCTGACCTCAGGTGATCCGCCTGCCTTGGCCTCCGAAAGTGCTGGGATTACAAGCGTGAGTCACTGCGCCCGGCCCAAATCTTTCTTTTTAAGATTTTACTAAGACTAAGTTTTTTGTTTTAACAGCACAGATTTTTTTTCCTTTCTGGAAAAGGACAATACTCTTTCTTCATCACTTTGAAAGCCTTTTGAACATGGCCTAAATTTCAACATAGGAGGCGCAGAATGAGGTAAATATATATATATATACACACACATATATGTGTATATATATAATATATGTATATATAATATATATGTATATATAATATATGTATATATAATATATATGTATATATAATATATGTATATATAATATATATGTATATATAATATATGTATATATAATATATATGTATATATAATATATGTATATATAATATATATGTATATATAATATATGTATATATAATATATATGTATATATAATATATGTATATATAATATATATGTATATATAATATATGTATATATAATATATATGTATATATAATATATGTATATATAATATATATGTATATATAATATATGTATATATAATATATATGTATATATAATATATGTATATATAATATATATGTATATATAATATATATGTATATATAATATATATGTATATATAATATATATGTATATATAATATATATGTATATATAATATATATGTATATATAATATATATATAATATATGTATATATAATATATATATAATATATGTATATATAATATATATATAATATATATGTATATATAATATATATGTATATATAATATATGTATATATAATATATGTATATATAATATATGTATATATAATACATGTATATATATGTGTATATATAATACATGTATATATAATATATGTATATAATATATATGTATATATAATATATGTATATAATATATATGTATATATAATATATGTATATAATATATGTATATATAATATATGTATATAATATATGTATATATAATATATGTATATAATATATGTATATATAATATATGTATATAATATATGTATATATAATATATGTATATAATATATATGTATATATAATATATATGTATATAAAAATATATGTATATATAAAATAAAATATATATGTATATATATAAAATATATATGTATATATAAAATATATATGTGTATATGTATATATATAAAATATATATAAAATTCCTTGTTTTCCATCATTGCTTGTATTCGTTTTCTAAGTTTCTTTGGTATTTCCTTTGGCCTAAGGACTTAGAGTCAAAAGACTTATAGCAAATTAAACATTCTAGGCCACGTGGGAATGGAGGTGGGTAGGCGCACGTTAGCCCTTAATATATTCTGAAGCAATATTAGAGTCAAAAACTAAAGACAAAAATAAGCTTATATATTAACAAAAACCAAGAGCATAGAATTAAGCTATCTTGAGGGAAAGCCCTGCTCCCATAGACCTCCAAGACAATACACTTTAGCGTCAGGCCACAGCAATAGGCAGACCTGGAGGGGAAATAATCAGAGGAGCTAATGAAACAGCTAAAAGGGTCAGCCATCATCCCAGGCTTTGTTAAAGGGAGAAAGAGCTGAAAGCAGCAAGACACAATAGTTGAACCTCTGAGACATAAATCTGAGAAGTTTTAAAAGACACTAGTTATTGTATTAGAAGCAAAATTTCCCCTAATTTAATAAATCAATACCTTAAAGAAGCCTAGTTAAAATATATAGCCCATTCTGCAGAAAGTCTGCCACAAACAGCATCCCTTCAATCGCAGCCAGCTTAATCATACATAAAATTCCCCGTCACAAATTCCCCTTTCACAAGCTTCATTATGACCCATAATGACCATCCATGACATGTCTAGACTCAAGGACCTGTCCTACACCACCTCCCTCCCAAATGACCAGTCACTTTATTCTAGGACAACAATCCACCACACAAAATCCCTTCTCATACAAAATAAATCTATTTTAATATCCCTCCCCTCAAAAAATACACCGGCCACCTGTAACGCTCCTCGCAGCTCTCTTTTCTACTCATTGGTTTCTTTATATTTTGAACCTCACTTTTAGTAACTTCCAAGTTAGACAAACTTTTTTTCCCAGTAAAAAATATATCTTCTTTGGCACATTGTATATAAACCTAGGAAGCAGGAAATCCTGAACTGCCTATTAGACATTGGCATTTTTTATGAGAACCATTTTACAATTTTAAAATTTAAAAACCACGCAGAAACTCACTATTTAAAGCCATTTTAACTATTTTGAAGGCTGAAAACATCACTGGTTTACCTAGATAAAAATCTTAAATTTAAATGTTAGAAGACACAAATTTCCTTCAAACTAACAAGTTTAGGCTAGCCTTATTTCTTTAATATATGAGCACTTTTTAATTTATAAGCCAATTTAATAGCATGCTACACCCAAAACACATTACACAAATGAAGTGACCTATATAAGACAGCCAGAGCAAAGTTATTGACAAAAATGGGACCTGTTTACCTGGCCAAATTCTGTTTGGCCCAATAGGTATGAAAGGCAGGAAGAGTGAGGGAAAAGGATCCCATATCAGCAAATAAGGAAGGGAGGGGGAAACTGCATTGCTAAAGGGGAGCCCTTTCAGTCCCTGAGCCACCAGAGAGCTCACCCATCAGTAGAGACACTGAAGAAAATGTTTAGGTAGCTGCTTGTCTGCCACTGCCGGAAGCTATCTGTCAGGTCAAGGGTCCAAGACCCCCAGTAAATTTACCTGAGCAAGTCAGCTCATTGGGGATAGTGGAATAAGATTAGCTCTAGTATTGATGAGGAATCTTTTCCTCTCTCAATGGGGATGTGTAAAATATACTCATTGACAATGGCCTTTTTGCTTATAGCAGGCACACTGATTTGGCCCAGGGACTGGCAAGTTGCGGGCTCTCAACTGGGATACCCAAAAGCCAATCTTGTGACACTTTCTTGAGATGGGTAACCCTGAGGGGGTAGGGGACTTAAAGCAATTGTTAACAATTGCACTTTTTGGCTGTTTCTTTTGGGTTTTCCTACCTCATTTGTACTTATTGTTATGAACCTTAAAGGCCATGTGTTAAGAGTTTGCTCACAGGGTTTTGATGTCCCATTTCCTCCTTTTGCAGTTTTCTCCTAATAACAGGGGCAGATTGAATAATAAAATGCGTACATGGAACACTTGCCCCTCTGGGGAGTTTTGGTCAACCAAACAATCCTGAAACAGAGCAGGATTTTCACCTCTTCCCTGCGTTACATCTCTAACTTTGTCACAATTGGCTGGCTTAACCACAGACTTTTTCCTCCCCATTTTTTTCTGTGGCAAAGCAAGTGGACATCAATACTTGCAAGTCATGACAAATTAAATTAAACAAAATGGTCAACAAAACAATTTTTTTGATAAACTTTTCTGGATTTTTTTTTTAATCCAGCCAAATTTCTCCTTGTATAAAGCCAAATCAGATAGAAAATAGCACATGTACTCTAAATGTTTCCCCATTTCCATCAGCTATTTCCCACCATGGACATAGGTTTAACTTCAAGAGCTGATACGTAGCTCTACTTCTGATGGTACGGTTGGGCTTACTTTCTCAGGGAGCAGGGGATGTAGGCTGAGGCTACTTGGATAAGGGAGAGGGGTGTGACCTATTATCATGGAGTGGACTCCTGCATTAGAGAACTGGCAGGACTGCCCCTCACAGTTAGGATACTGAGGAGGCTCTAGAGAGGCCATTAGTCTTCTACAGAGAGCAGCTAGGAGAAGATCCCCTAAGTGTGGCTTTCTGGTCCCTGGAAGAAACATGAGTCAGTAAAGGGCCATAAAAGCCTGTGTGTAAGGGATCTCTTCCCATTTTCCTTCTTTATTTACAGAACAAATCTAATTATAAAATAGCATTTGCTATTTATAATATTTTTAATAGAATTTTTTCCAATAGCCTAAAAGACACCCTAATGGCGAGTCCAATGGGATGCTCATCAGTATCCTCAGGACTAACAACGATTTCTATTGGACACAGAAGTGTTTCTAAGTCTAGAGAGAGGGAAAGCAATTGGGCTATTGTTATTTTTCCATTTTAGATTTTCACTTCCTGCAGAGAAGGTATATCTACAGCTAGCAACGTGTTATGCAAACGAATTGTAAGTATTTGCCAGTGAACAAAATATGACAAAAATAACTATTTTTATTAAGCAAAGTGTAGAAAGAAAAGTATAAATAAAGTGGCAATATGAAAATAAAATGCTGTTACAGAAAATAACTTTAAGGTAGAAAACAAGAAAAGGCCGGACCAAGATTCCCTAGGCTGGGGCTCTAATCTCACAATCCTGGAGGGAATTTTATTACCCAAAACCCCAGAGCATCCATGCAGCAGCCTACAATACCAAATGCAAAAACCCAGAGTACCTTGGTATCGGTTAACAAGGGTCTCCACACCAAATGCTGAAAATCTCACAGCCACCAGTGAACCCCAAAGACCAAGTTGGTGCCGCTGAACAACGCGATTGGCATCCCAGAATCAACACGAAGGGGGACATCTCACAACCAAGAGTCTTGCATCAAACAATTGACCAGATACAGTTAACAAGAAGCTAAAGCGAAAACTGCAAGTGAAACATATATTTCAGAGCAAAAAAAAAATGAAATGAAATAAAATGGTCAAGAGAAAAGTGAAATGGCATTAGACAAGAAAGGACGAAGGGAAGGGGTAACAAGTATGTGGTTGGTCAGGCATGCTATGGGGAAATTCAAATTTGCTGTGTAGCCTAAGGCCTTGTTTCTTGGCTCACCCGATATTGCAGTAGACTCACCTGCCTGCAGGAGCCAAAATAATGCCAACTTGCCTACTGGTCTCCTACTTAGGGTCCAGGTAAATGTCTCCTCCCCGGGTTTACCTGGCTTTGGTACCCCTGTTTCAAAGATTGACTGTAGTAATCACGCCAACCTGCTAGTCAAGTAATTAAATTGGGAAATCCATCTCACCTCAGTAAGTTCTAAAGAGTAATGACTCATAACATTGCCTAGAAGGCAGGGTCCTGTATAATAGACTCTGCTCTTCATAAGTCATAGCCTGGTTTAAGGGCCTTCCTCCCAGGAATCACATGTGCACCCTTCATACCAGAAGACATGTGTTTTGCCATAGACTAGAGAATGTCTGGTCCTTTAATATGTATGGTGGTTCTGGGTTAGCTTTCAGTCATGGAATAATCTGTCTCTGGAAGCTTTCCTTGTTTTAAATTAGACAATTCATAATGCCCTAATGTAATTAGTGACAATTAATTAACCATATTATATCACTTGTTGCAGATCATTTTAATGGAATGGGTGTTTCTTGGGAATGTCATTGATTGACAGTCAGGAAAATTCCTAGTCTCTAAATCTCCTCTCTTCCCCCCATCTTTGTCCTCATTACACCGCAGTTTTCTATTCCACTGCCTTTTCACACCAGCTCTTTCCAATAACATGAAGAATGTAAGCAGATTTCTGGCCCATAGAAAGTAGGGCAGATACCTTTAAATTATCTAAAATGTATCTGAATAGCAAATAGTACTTTTTCTTTGAAAATGAAAAGCATGCTTTTTATGCATAAAAAAGTATGCTCTCTCAGAGGAAAATCCGTTTTCATTTACATATACTTTAGTTTAATAATGGTGGTTAATGAACTTAAAACCATGATTCTTAAAGCCAAAAATAAGAAGATGAAGAGCATTCAATTCAATAAAATGTAAGTTAAAAAGTGAAGATAAAATCATGTTTTGCCAACTACTTACATCATCTTTATCAGGTTCACTACAGGAGGATTTAATTTGGAAAGATAAAGTGCATTGACTTAGTAGTGAGTCTTTGGGTATTTGGCAGAAGAAGGAAGCCTCTAACAAGAAGCTTATCTTTTATAAAGGTTAATTCTCAAGTGGAGAGATTTATAGACTGAAGCTCAATCTTTGTGTCTTTTTTTTTCTTTTTCTTTTTCTTTTAATTTTACTTTAAGATCCAGGATACATGTGTAGAATGTGCAGGTTTGTTACATAGCTATACATGTGCCATGGTGGTTTGCTGCACCCATCAACCCATCATCTAGGTTTTTAAGCCCCACTTGCATTAAGTATTTGTCTTTATAACCAGTACTACTTCCTTTTCAAAAAAAAAAACTGTTGAATTTAAGTAATGTAAAAATATTAATTAAAATTATAGAATATAGGTGTAACTTCTTAACAGATTCACATATTTATTGTTAAAACTAGTGGAAAAATTAGGATGATTTTTAATTTCTTCTTTACCGATTTTAATTATTTCTCAAATTATCCTGGGAATAAATGCACATTGTTTTTTAAAAGGGAAAATAATAAGTATGTTCTTTAAGTGTGAGACAGTGTGTATGTGTCCTCACACATAAGGCAGAGTGGATTCAATTATATCTCTTTTCTACCAGCAAAGAGCCCTTAAAATGTGCTATCACAATCATTCTTTTGCCCTGAGAAGTAACAGGAAGATTAAAACCAGTGGTAATAATCTTCACCAGTAAAAACAGTTTGTAGTTCAAATTATGTCTCTACTGTGGTCCTCAATCTGCCCAATTAGAAAAATGACATCACTGGTCTAAAATAAACTATGCTTCCACAGGACTCTAATGATCTCCAGTGGTATACACACTAAAAGTTTCTCACAAAAGCCTTCTGTTTGTTTCTTATTTGTGTTGGTGAGAGGTAGTAGATAGGGTGGGGAGAATTATTAGCAAATAGACAACAAACATGGAAATTAAGCAACATGCTCCTGAACAACCAATGAGCCAAGGAAGAAATTAAGAAGAAATTGTAAACATTTCTTGAAACAATTAAAATGAAGTACAACATTCCAAAACCAATGGGATACAGCAAATACTGTACTAAGAGGGAAGTTTATAGCAATAAATACCTACATCAAAAAAATTTGAAAGACATAAGCATACTAATACACCACAAGAAACTAGAAAAATAGGAACAAACCAAACCTCAAATTGGTAGTAGTGAAGAAATAGTAAATATCAGAGCAGAAATAAAATTGAGACTAAAAAATGCAAAAGATTAATTAAAGGGTTGGTTTTTTGAAAAAAAAATTTCAATTGCAAACATTTAATTAGACTAACTAAAAAGACCCAAATAAATAAATTCAGAAACAAAAAAGAAGACGTTACGACTGATACCACAGAATACAAAGGATGATTAGAGAATATTATAAACAACTGTATGTCAACAAATTAGAAAACCTAGATGAAATGGAAAAATTCCTGGTCACATGCAGCCTACCAAGAATAAATAGAAAATCAGAGTAGACCAATAACAAGCCACAAGACTGAAGGAGTAATAAACAGTTTCGTATCAAAAAAAAAAAAAAATACCTAGGACATGATGGCTTTACTGTTGAATTCTACCAAACACATATAGGAAAAAAATTGGAAGAAAAGGGAATACTTGCAAACTTATTCTATAAGACCAGCATTACTCTGATACCAAAACCAGACAGAAACACAACAACAAAAAACTACAGGCCAATATCCATGATGAACAGAGATACAAAAGTACTCAACAAAATACTAGAAAACCAAAAACTAACCGTGCAATCCATTTATGCCTAGTGTTCCATCATTGGAACGCTAAGCATGTGGGAGTTATTTATATCCTACTGCTCAAGGTTATTGCCATGGTCTGATTGCAAAAATTCAAAAAATTGCAAACTCAGGCATAAATGCATTAAAAAGATCATTCACCATTGTCAAAAGGAATTCAATCCAGGGAGGTAAGGACGTTTCAACATATGCAAACTAAAACACATGATAAAACTGTATAATCATTTCAATATATGCTCGAAAACACTCAATAAAATTCAACATTCCTTCATGATAAAAACTATCAACAAATTAAGTATGAAAGGAGCATACCTTAAAATGATAAAGGCCATATATAGCAAATTCACAACTAATATTATACTGAATGGGAAAAATGGAAAGCTTTTCCACTAAGATCTGGAACAAAATAAGAGTGCCCACTTTCACTGCTTTTATTCAACATACTACTGAAAATCTTAGAGCAATTAGGCAAGAGAAATAAATAAAAGAGGTCCAAATTGGAAAGAAAGAAGTCAAATTATCTTGCTTGCAGATGACATCATGCTATATTTAGAAAACCCTATAGAGTCCATCAAAAAACTCTTAGAACTCATGAGGAAATTCAGTAAGTTTGAAATATACAAAATCGACATGCAAGAATGTTGTCTATTGTGTATAGCATTTCTATATACCAACAGCAATCTGAAAAAGAAATTAAGAAAGCAATCCCATTTACAATAGCTACAAAAACGATACATACAAGCAAATGTAACTGAAGTGAAAGATCTATAAAGAAAACTATAAAACACTGAGGAAATAAATGGAAGAGGACACAAAGAAACAGAAATATATTGCATGCTTATAAATTGGAAGAATTAATATTCTTAAAATGTCAATACCACTCATTGTACAGATTCAATTAAATCCCTATTAAAATACCAATGAAATTCTTCCCAGATATAGAAAACACAATCTTAAAATTCACTGGAACCACAAAAACCTCTACTATCCACAGAAACCTTGAGCAAAAAGGTCAGAGCTACAGGTGTCACACTAACTGATTTCAAATTTTATTACAAAGCTATGCTATAGAAAACAGCATGGCATTGGCATAAAAACAGATACATAGACCAGTGGAACAGAATAATAAGTCCAGAAATACATCCATGTATTTACAGCCAACTCATTTTCAACAAAGGTACCAAGAACATACACTGAGGAAAAGGCAGTCTTTTTAATAAATGGAGTTGGGAAAACTGGACGTTCATATGCAGAAATATGAATCTAGACTCCTATCTCTCACCATACACAAAAACTCAAAATTGATTAAAGACTTAATGTACTATCTGAAATTATGAAACTACTAGAAGAAAACATTGAAGAAATGGTTCAGGACACTGCTCTAGACTATGACTTTTTGTGTAAGACATCTAAAGTACAGACAACAAAAGCAAAGATAGACAAATTGGATTACATTAGGCTAAAAAGCTTCTGCACAGCAAAGATAACATCATCAGAGTAAAGAGATAACTTACAGAATGGAAAAAAATATTTCCAAATTATCCATCTGACAAGGGATTAATAACCACAATAGAGAAGAAATTCAAACAAACAAACACAAAAAAACAAATAATCCAATTAAAAAATGGGCAAAGGATCTGAAAAAACATTTCTCAAAAGAAGACATACAAATAATCAACAGATGTATGAAAGATACTCGACCTCACTAATCATCAGGAAAGGGCAAATCAAAACCACAATGAGATATCATCTCATCCCATTAGGAATGGCTATTACTAAAAAGACAAAAAAATATCAGAAGCTGGTGAGAATGTGAGTAAAGATTAACTCTCATACACTGATGATGGGAATGTAAATTAGTATAGCCACTATGGAAAGCAGTATGAGGTTCCTCAAAAAACTAAAAATAAAACTGCCATATGGTCCAGCAATCCCACTGCTGAGTATATATTAAAAATAAAGGAAATTGGCATATAGAAGCTATATTTATACTTCCATGTCTATAACAGCACTATTCACAATAGCCAAAATTCAACCTAGGTGTCCACAAATGAATGAATGGATAACGAAAATATAGTATATACACAATAGAAAATTATTCAGCCATAGAAAGAATGAAATTCTGTCATTTTCAGCAACATAGTTGCAATTGGAGGCATTATTTAAGTGAAATACACCAGTCACAGAATGACAAATATCACATGTTATCACTCACTTGTAGGAGCTCAAAAAGTAAATCTCATGGAGGTAGGCAGTAAAATGGTGGCTACCAAAGACTGGGAAGGGTATGAGGCAAGTGGGGCAATGAAGAGAGGGTACAAAAATGCAGTTAAATTGAAAGAATAAGTTCTAGTGTTTGATATCACAGTAGGATAACTATAATTAATAATAATTTATATTTCACAGTGGCTAGTAGAAAAATTTGGAATGTTCCCAAGACAAAGAAATGATACATATTTGAGGTGACGAATATCCCATTTATCCTGATTGCTACACGTTGTATGCTTGTATCACAATATCACGTGTACTCCAGAAAAATGTACAATCATTATGTATCAGTTTTAAAAATTAAGAAAAAAATGCAGAGTAGTTCTATCACCACAGGTATCTCTATAATTTTGTCATTTCAAGGATATTATATAAATGGAATCATACAGTATATCATTTTCTGGAAGTGACTTTTTCACTCAGCTTAATTTTCTAGAGACTCATAAAAGTTGCCGCATGTATCAACAGTACAATTTGTTTTCATTTCTGAGTAGTATTCCATTGCATGGCTGCACCACAGTTGGTTTAACCACTCCCCCCGCTGAAGGACATAGGGGTCATCTCTAGTGTTTGGTTGTTATGATAAAGCTACTTTGAACATTTGTGTATAGGCTTTCATGTGAGCATAACTTGGAATTCCTCTGGGATAAATACCCGAAAGTGCAATAGTGGGACATATGATAATTACATATTTAGTTCTCTAAAACACTGCCAAACTGTTTTCCAGTGACTGTGCTCTCCGCCAACTGTGTGTAAGGCTTTAGTTTCTCTACCTTCTCAGCAGCATTTTGTTTTGTCATATTTTTATTTCAGCTATTCTGATAGATGTGTAATGATATATATTTGTAGTTTTCAAAACAATTATAAGATAAATTACAATCTCAATTTTAGCAAAAGAAATGAAAGATGGGCCCTTTTATTGTCACTTTTAGCCAGGTTAATTCCATTTGACATAGTAAATCCACTTCCTGGAATCTACCCTACTAGTAAGGAGACAGTTCCCTCATTCTCACTCCAAAATCAAATCCTCTCCTGATTATTTAGTGTTCCAGGACAGTTTGCCAATACTTAAGGACGACACATGTCGTGGGAATGTCAGCCTCCTCATATTCTGGACAGTTCTCTTTTTTTAGTGCAAATATATAAATTGGCATTCTTGTCCATAGGTCAGTATCCTCGGGTAAGTCCATCTGAAGCAGTCCTGAAGATAGATTTGAACTGCGTTTACTGACAAGTCAGTTTCTAATAACCCATCATCACAAAAGCAAGACCCAGGGCCTTGGAAGAGTTTTCTAAAATAATAATACTCAGAGCAAAGCCATGGCAACCAGCCCCTCTCATGGGGACTGCTCAACATCCCTGCAGGCAATTTATTGGCAACTTCTGCAGTAACTATTCAATTTTACAGGTGAATCTTTCATACAGAGAAACTTGATAGCCATAGATATCATCTCAGAGTCTGGATTTTTTAAAATGGAAAATCTTTCTTGAGACTAATACCACTCAGATTTAATTTCTAAAAATGTTTATGATCCTAGCAGGTATAAAATTAATGAGCTGAAGAGAGAGATTAACAGCAGAGTCTAAGTTAATTCTCTCTGAGAAGGAAGTATGAAGATTTACTTATTTTCTTTTTTTTATTATACTTTAAGTTTTAGGGTACATGTGCACGACATGCAGGTTTGTTACATATGCATACATGTGCCATGTTGCTGTACTGCACCCATTAACTCATCATTTACATTAGGTATATCTCCTAATGCTATCCCTCACCCCTACCCCCACTCCACAACAGGCCCCAGTGTGTGATGTTCCCCTTCCTGTGTCCATGTGTTCTCTTTGTTCAATTCCCACCTGTGAGTGAGAACATGCAGTGTTCGGTTTTTTGTCCTTGTGATAGTTTGCTGAGAATGATGGTTTCCAGCTTCATCCATGTCCCTACAAAGGACAAAGATTGAGTGAAAAAATTTTAAAAGAACTTCAGAACTTTCTCCTCCTTTCTCTCTCTTTCATACATCCACATAGACATATACACATAGAAGTAGATTAAATATCATATTATTCCTACTGGAATTAATAGAAGCCAATGGACAACTTCTTATCTTGAGTATCAAATATATCCAACCATATTTGCCAAAATTCGATTTAAAAAATATAATTGTGTGTCTATGAATAAATGAAGAAGACAAAGAAGAAATGTTTCATTGCCGCTTCTCTTTGTGTTATTAATAAAATCTCTTATAATCTTTGGAATAATCTTTGGAAGTTACACAATAATTGTTTCCAAAACACTTAAAGTAGGATTCATCAGATGATAAATTATTTATTTTTGATGCCTATTTGTCTTATTGTTTCTATACCTCATTCATTAAAAGCATAATAATTAATGCTAATGTTTTGTGTTTGTCAAACACCTTTCTTAGGCGTTTTCAAAATAACAGGCTTCATGTGCATTAATCCTTTAAACCCCTATAATCCTATATCTTAGTTACTAAAATGAACCTTTCTGAGGAATGATTACTGTTCACATAACTTGTCTAAAGTCTTACAGCCAGAAGGGGTGGAGACAGAATCCAAACCCAGTCTCTACTAATATAATCATTGGAGTTGCACTGCCTCCTGTGCCTAGTACCTTCCTAGGTATTAGATAGACACTATAGATACTTGCTAGATAATAACTTGTTTAATGATTATTGATAAATATAAGCAACTGTTATTTCTCAAAGTTCTAAAATTTCTTCCCCGTGTGAGGGAAATGAGACATTATGGAAAATAAGAACTAGCCATCAAAGCTAAATACAGTAAAGGTGAAGAAGAAAGCCTGCTTTGGAAGTAAGACCTCAGGCTACCCCCAAGGATGTGCAGGTTATAGCTGCAAGAAGGCCCCCAAATGAAGGGGTGAGTGAGGAATGAAATCCAGCTCTGCTCAGCCTGTGCTGGCAAAAGAAGAGCACTTTGTGTAGTGCATCTGCACAAAGAAAGCACATTTTTAATTGGTCCAATTGAGAAGTTTATAAAATTTGGCCAAAATTCTAGCTGCACCTGTACCAGAGAGGCTCCCGTTCCACTCTCAGGTATGTCCCAAACTCATTGAGTGAGCTTGGAGAAGCCTAGTTTATTAACTTCCTCCTCCCACTTTGATGCATCCACATATGATGTTAGATTAGATACTACATGTAAACTTGTAGAATAAGATGCAAAGCTTGGACTTTTGTCTACTGTAGGTTTTCAGAGCAGACTAACAACAACAACAACAAATTCACCGATGTACTTTCAGCTTTCACTATAGAATGATATCTGGTTCCTGAGGCAAAAGAGAAATTAAAAGAAGAAAAAGAAAGAAAGAAACTATGGGGTGGAGAACATAGTCATTCAAAATTGCCACTCAATTGGGGTCTGATCCATGAAGGGGACAAGTCTAAGATTTCAGAACATTAGTTTTCCTTGCATTTTACAGAAGCAAATTCTCTCTCAATGAAAATTCACCAAGGTCTGAAAAAAAATGGAAAGCGTATAAATCTTGTCTTAAAAAGTTTGATTTGTGACTTCAGGGTTTAGCAACAAATCTATCGTAAAAAGATTTCATGTTGTCATTGTTTAAAGTCCCTCATATTAAATATGTCATCTCTAATGGTAAGACAGGTAAATTTAAAATTTATTTAGAATTGAAGAAAATTGGAAAGGAATTTAGTGGAATTATTATACTGTCAAGAATTCTTCACATTCTCAATAATTCAGAGGCTAATTATTCTGTTCCGAAATTGTTCAGACTTGGCATTCTGCATCCTCCTGTGGCTTTTC
The DNA here is from genome assembly GCF_029281585.2 of Gorilla gorilla gorilla. Taxonomy (NCBI): domain Eukaryota; kingdom Metazoa; phylum Chordata; class Mammalia; order Primates; family Hominidae; genus Gorilla; species Gorilla gorilla. Next base: position 126,857,759 of record NC_073236.2, read on the forward strand.
TAATTTGACCACCTCATTAGTGTCTCCTTTGAAAAATGTACAGGGCAATGAAAAGGACACTCTCCTCTGGCATGATGGGCAAAGAGGATGGGGGCACTGACCTCCATGAGATTTGAACATTTTCCAGGATTCTAGCTAGCTGCAAATTGACTACATATTATAAATCATTCGATCATTATAATATCATTGCATTATAAATGTGTACACATATAATTTTTACAAAAGCACGTTCCATTTCCTTAAAAACATATGTAAGTTGCATTGACAAAGTCTCTACTTCTACTTTCTCCCTATCTTCTTTACCCTTAGGCTACTAAACAGTTAAAAATCACAGTGTGCTAGATTGAATAGTGTCCTCCAAAAGTTCATGTCCACCTGGAACTCGTGAATGTTACCTTATTTGGAAACAGGATATTTGTCTGTGTAATTAGTTTAAATGAGATCATACAGAGTCAGATCTCTGAATTCAATGACTGATGTTCTTGTAAAGAAAGAGAGATTTGAAGACAACGGACGAGACACACAGGAGACCATGTGAAGACGGAAGCAAAGATTATAGTCATGTTGCCGCAGCCAAGGAGCACCAAGGATTGACAGTAACCACCAGAAGCTGGAAGAGGCATGGCCAAATTCTTCCTTAGAGTCTTTGAATGGAACATGGTCCTGCTGACAACCTGATGTTGAACTTTTAGCCTCAATGACTGCGAGAAAACTCATTTATGTTGTTTTAAGCCACCTAGTTGTGGAATTTTGTTGCAGTGGCCTTGGAAAACTAACACAGATTATATCTAGAGATGATCCTCCTAGCACAAGAGTTTTGGAGGACACGAAAGTGCTGTCTCCACTACTTTTGGAAAAGGTAAGATGTAAAAAAATTGATAAACAAAGGAGGAAGGCTCTCATTTTTGATTGGATGGACGTAGTTCCATGTGTGTATCTGTATTTCCACCTCTCTAAGCACAAATCTCTTTCTACACTCTAGTTGTTGTTTTTTTTATCTTGACTCTTTTTTACACTCTAAACTCTAAAGATGCAGTATAAAGGTTTGACTTGTGACTGCTGTGTCCCCGGAACCATGTAAAGTGCCTAGTACACAGTAATTGCTCAATTAATATCTATGGAAGGAAGGAAAGGAGGGAATGACAGAGAGAAAACGACAAACTCTCTATAAATGAATTTTAATTTTTCTTCCTATCAAACTTGTTTCCCACAAATTTTGATGATGCCAGGAAAACCTAGAAATTCACTGCTGTGTTCACAGAGTGACTAATGAGTAATTCAGTCTTTTATTATAAAATATAATTTACCATTTGTGGTAATGAAGTCATTAAATTTTACAACATCTATTACATTCAGCATTAGAAAAAGGAAATAATAATGGACTTAGTATTTATAGGGATTCTAGAAATAAGGTTTTTTTTTTTAACCCTATTCTTGTATAAATGAAAAAACACAGGTCCAGAGAGATGAAGTGGTAGAATCCAGGTGTCCTAACTTTCAGCTTTGTGTTTTTCCTGTTACATCACCTTGTCTTTCAAGACATCAAAGGTGGTGTGCAAGGCAGCCTACATCAAAAAGAATATGACTTCTAATCCTTCATGTCACCCCACGATGCAAAGAATTGAACTCGAATAATGTCAGACTTCTCCAAGTTATCACTGACAGATCATCAGAAGTGCCCACCACCAAAGTAGTATCATGTACTCCTCTCAAAGGCTGTTGTGAACTAAGCAAGACCAACTTCTGTGTCACTCAGCTTCCTAATCGGAATATGATCATACTTGATTCTCCTGTGTTTTCTAATTCTTTACTTAAGATATTGCTAAGCACCAAATGAAACACTAGCTGTGAATACTTTGGAGAATGAGGAGCCTTTCATACATGTTTCCAGGAACATTTTATACTTGGATAATATTATTATTATCCAAGATTTTTGATCAGAAAACTGCTTCTCTGGTCTCCAGCTAGCCTCACCTCACACGGTTCCTTTCCGATTGCAGCACACACTTCATCTTTTGGGCTCATCTAAAAATAGGTTTTCTCCCTTTATTTCTTCATCTCACTGCTGAAAACAACCCTGATGCATTCAGCTAAATGCCAAGTCAGACTGATTCAGTCCCATTTTATTTTGATGTTAATTTAGGATATAAATAAATGTTAGTTCATTGTGGCAGACAAATGCTCTTTTGACATATTAAAGAGGCCAGCATCTCAGGCAAAGAACTGGCAAGATTTTAAGATTTACAAAATAATTTGCTGCAGAGACCACTTGATATCAACATGGGGATTGTCAAGGTTGACTTCTTGAAGGAAAAATAATATAATTCACTCTACAAACAACAATGATCCAGAATTTATTCTTTGCCTCAAAATATCACCAAACTTTATCAATGGTCAAGTTTATTTTGATCAGCTTGGCCTATAGTAGACTGTAATAGCTGGCCCATAAGTTTCCTCAGTTTACCGATAAACAGCCATAATTAAAGTAACATTGGGATTCATTTTCCAGGCATTTTATTAGCTTCTCTGAATTGATTAATGCTTCATAAAGTCTGTTTGAGGGGGAAAAAACAGTGATTCCATCCTTGATGAGTGTCTATTTTTGTTTTTTTAATTTTATAACTACTAATTTATATCACAGTGCCACCTATTGGGCTAAATGGGCTTTTCTCAACAAGAGTCAAACTTCACCACTCACTGTTTTGGTGTCAAGAGAGCCACCAAATTAGTTTATTGCCATTAGTAGGCATGGTAATTATTCAAAGGAATATTTAATTTCAGCACAGCTGAAAGCACTGTAAATGGTATGGAGGCATAGGTAATAGCAAAGAAATAACTGGATGTATTTAGTGCAAGTTATTATTATTGTGATATCATATTAAAAGACTGTTTTATCAAATAAAGCACTGTAGCAACATTTCTTGATTTTGGATTCTCATACTCTCTTGAAAAATATGTAGCATATATAATGGAAGCAAATGAAGTTTTAAGTGAGCCAGACTCCCCCCAATACCCCAGAAATATTGAGGAGATATTTACTCTGTTTTCCTTTGCATCTTGTAATGACGCCCATTGTAGCACACAAGCACAGAAAACAGCAACATCTAGCTATCATCTGCTTGCATGTCAGTCTGCCAGATTATACTGTAGAGTTAGGAGGGTAAGGTCTATGCTTTTTTAGATCTGTATTCCAGAAACAGCTACAGAGCTTGGCCGAGCAGTAGTCTCCAGAGAGTGGGGAGAGTCTGATAGAAACATAATTTTCAGACCTCTCTGCCTCATCAGCACATTATCCTTCCTGGTTCACATGAAGAAAAATGTCCATTGGTAGAAAGAGTGACAAATTCAAAGAAAGCAATCATTACAGATAAAATTTGGATAATATGAGTTTTTTTGTTTGTTTGTTTTTGAGATGGAGTCTTGCTTTTTCACCCAGGCTGGAGTGCAGTGGCGCAATCTCGGCTCACTGCAAGCTCTGCCTCCCGGGTTCACGCCATTCTCCTGCCTCAGCCTCTTGAGTAGCTGGGACTACAGGCACCCACCACCACACCAGGCTAATTTTTTGTATTTTTAGTAAAGACAGGGTTTCACCTTGTTAGCCAGGATAGTCTCGATCTCCTGACCTCGTGATCCACCCTTCTCGGCTTCCCAAAGTGCTGGGATTACAGGCGCGAGCCACCGCGCCCAGCCATGCCTGGCTAATATTTGATTTCACCAAGTTGGTCAGGTTGGTCTCGAACTCCTGACCTTGTGATCTGCCTGCCCCAGCCTCCCAAAGTGCTGGGATTACAGGCGTGAGCCACCATGCCCAGCCAAGATTTGGATAATGTTTAACGTCACCCTGACCTATTTGAAATCTTAGTTCTAATTTCAGAGCTACCACATTAATATTTAAAACATTTAATCAATGAGTTTCATCTCTTTTGTTGGTATTGCGCTTTTTTCCCCGTATTGTATAGGTCTTAAATATCTGCATTATGTTGAGAGTGTGCTAAAAGAAGGATCTTCATTTGAGCATGTACATCCAGAGGAGACATTGTCCAGATTTTTAAATTCCATAGGTAAAAATCTCTTTAAAAAAGTTTGTCTGCAAGTATCTTAAAATTCACAAATAGTTCTTTCCCTCTTTATTAGAGAAACTTACATATCTTACCTGTTACAAGTTTTTCTAAGGTGATTTGGCCCAGAATGTGAAATCCTCTAAGGAACCAAACAAACATGATCTCTTTTAAAGATTATTAATTAAGGTCCCATAAACCTATGTTCTGTGGGGTGTGGTGAAGCGGCAGATATAAAACTTAGTAACAAAAAAGTATCTTGGTGTATGTGAATTAAGATATATGGTATACTGGTATGTAGAAGTACTAAGAACATAATACATTTATATTCTTTTCTCCTCCGTCTCCTCAGTATCTTCAAAGAAAACATTCCTTTTGAGGCAGAGACCCCTGAGAGAATGAGACTCATTTCTCGCATTGCTATAATGAAATACCTGAGACTAGGTAATTTATAAAGAAAAGAGGTGTAATTGGCTCACGGTCCCGCAGGCTATACGGAAAGCACGGTAACACCTGTTTCTGGGGAGGCCTCAGGAAACATTCAATCAGGGCAGAAGGTGACGTGGGAGCAGGAACCTATTAAAAGGCAGGGCAGGAGGAAGAGACAGAGGGGGTAGGTGCCACACACATTTGAACAAACAGATCTCATGAGAACTCTATCAGGAGAATAGCAGCAAAGGCATGGTGCTAAACCACCCCCATGATCCAATCATCTCCCACCAGGCCCCACCTCCAACACTGGGAATTACCATTCAACATAAGATTTGGGCGGGGACAAAGATCCAAATCGTATCAGAGGAAAACCAAAACAGATCTGCCGTGCCAAAGTAGAAATATGTTAGTCATGTGGATTTTTAAATGTATTAGATTTGTGCTAAAGTAATTGCAATTTTTGCCACAATTACTTTTGCACCAACCAAATAACTAGAAAGTTTTCTGGGACTTTTACATTTTTACATTATATTAGATAATATATAAGGACAAACTTTCTATGTTATTATTTTCAGATTCACTGTGGATTATTCAATAAGGTAGTCAAAAAATTCAAATCATATCATAAAAGTTTTTCCAATTATAGTCAATTCTCATTTTATTTTTTCTTAAATACGATTATCTTTTCTACTTCCAAAAAAATAACTTGATAATTCTCAAAAATTAATTTTTTTTGCTGTATTCTTTTTTAAAGGCAATTTTTGATAATGTTTTATGTCATTAAGAAATAGATGTATTTCATAATTATAAAATTATATCACATATAAATTCCATCTTTAAACTGTAAATATGTTAAATAGTTTAAACTGTAAATACGTTAATAATTACTATTATTGATAATAATAGTAATTATAATAATACTTTAACTCAATCCAAAAATATTATTATAACGTACAACATCTCAGGAAACAAAACAAATGTAAAAATCTCAATGAATACCCTCATTTTAATTTCGGTAGGTATGATGAAGTTATCAGTAAAAGACTTACAAACTTATATGCTACATGAGTATTGAAATATGGGGAGAAAGTAAAATTGAAATATGAGTTCAAAGAGGAAAAGAAAATGAAAGTTGTCTGTGTTAAAGAAGAGCTTGCTCATCTACTTTTAAATGAAGGACGGTGGATATCAAATTATTATAAGCTTTATGTTCCATTAAATACTATTAAAATAGTAATGTTATTGTTCGATGTCACTATTTACAACTTGTCAGGTACTGCATCCTTTCAATATAATTAAAGAAAACGTAAAAGTTAACATAAAAGACCTTTAAATGGAATACATGGTTTTTCTTGAGTATACTATATTAGAGCATGAACTTCTCTGAAAGAAAAGAAATAGTGACAGGCATGTAGTAGATGTTTAAAAAAATTTAAAAACCTCGTTGAAATAGGAGACAGTTTACTATAGTTATTAAAGCTCATGATTCTCTTCGATATTTGGCTATAGACAGCAAGCTTCAATAAGCATTTCCATGGGCAAATAGACTCATTTTAAGCATGGATTTAACAACTATATCAATATTTCCAAACTAGCATTCCCTCTGTTTTTTACCTGATAAATGAGTATATTTACCAGATAAATGAGTATATTCCGACAAGGATTCCTACAAGTATATTCCTACAAGGATTTATCCTCCAAATAAATGAGTATAGTCCTACAAGTATATTCCTGCAAAATGTATAAATTTGTGTGGCCCCAGCACGAACAAGGCTATATGACCAGGATAGTGTGATCTTCAAGTCTCTCACCTCCTTCAGAGTATGAGCTGAGGAAACTAACTCCACCAATCCGACTTCAACGTGTTAGCCTCAGGCTCGTGGATAGAAGCTCCTCCAATTAACCCTGGCTGCAGCCAAGCAGCATTCTGTGGCTTTAACCAAGATCCTCATGTTCTTCAGAAAAGAAAGAGAATTCTGAAAATCGTATTTGAATTGCATTCATTCTTGATCTCTTTTCAAACTAATATGCAATATGTACATTTACATTATGATATCATAAATATGGACATGTTAGAGAACATCAATGATTTCAATTATGGGAATGATTTTATCAATTGATTTATATAATCAATTGATATCATTAATATACCAATTGATTGATGCAGAATAAGGCTCCTGTTAACACAGCTGTATATATCTGAATTCCTTGAAACTGTGTTTTGATTTTAAAAGTTGTGGATGTTCTATAACTACTTTTTGTTTTAAGTCTGAACATGTCTACTCTTGTTTAATTGTACCAATGAGGCAGACTAACAGTTAAGGTGCACACTACTGCATAATCCACCAGGCAAGGTCCACGTGAGTGTGTCTGGCATTTTGTCATAGCTTAATATTTGTTTGTACAGTAACCCATCCAAATAAGAAAATAGCATGTTATTTTCTTATAGATTTACCATTATGATTAAGTTGTGCTTTATCAGATGTGTTTTTAATTATTAAGGTATTTCTATGAATTGGGGTGATTATTTCCTAACATATTTACAAATGTCATATTTTCAGCTTATATGATGAATTCTTAAAATTTTAAATACCCAGCTGTCCAAAACAAAGACAATTTTAAGAGTAAATAAATATGACAAAATTCATGCTCAAGCTATTTGACACAGCTATTGTGTCTGAAACAGTTTATCCTATTCGACAACAGTATATGAAACAAGGACATATGCTGAAAACTCTCAACAAAGTCAATCAAAAATAGGGAAAACAAGAAAATAAAATAATGGCTCTCATGTGGTTAGATGTTGATAAATATTGTTCAAGTTCTCAATATTTGGAGCCAGGCACAGTGGCTCACACCTGTAATCCCAGAACTTTGGGAGGCCGAGGAGGGCGGATCACGAGGTCAAGAGATCGAGACCATCCTGGACAACATGGTGAAACCCCGTCTCTATTAAAAGTACAAAAATTAGCTAGGCCTGGTGATATGCACCTGTAGCCCCAGCTACTCGGGAGGCTGAGGCAGGAGAATAGCTTGAACCCTGAAGGTGGAGGTTGCAGTGAGCCAAGATCGTGCCACTGCACTCCAGCCTGGCGATAGAGCGAGACTCCGTCTCAAAAAAAAAAATTCTCAATATTTCATAAATATATTCAAATTCTCAATATTCACATGCTTTCATTTGTTTAAAGTTAAAAATTGTGCATTATATATATATAGAATAGATGCAAATAATAAAGGTATATTCATTTGAATATGTATGTTCATTATAAATTAAAATAATTAATTGAATCGACCATTTAACTGTGAACCTAGCATTTTAATAAGAGCTAGAAAAATATCAAATACTTTCACTTTCTTATATCCTTTTTTGCTAGCTCTTCCTTTTACCTCCTCCCTTCCCCAAAACAATCAAAATTCTAAACTTTGTTTATAATATCCTTAATATAAGTCGTCTCTCCCTTTCATATGTAAAAAACAATGCAGTCAGTTGTATTTGTGTTTGAGGTTTCTAAAAATTGCATCATGCTGTCTTCTACAAAAAGCTTATTCATGTAGCTGTGTGTAGTTGTTCATTTATTTTGACTGCCATATAATATCCATTGGGTGACTATATCATATCACTTATCAATTCTTCTGTCAAACAACAATTTTGCTATTATAAATAATGCCATAATGACACTTTTTGTGTATGTATATATAGTTCTACATATACAAAAATACACACAATATTTTGTCTCTAGATAATGCACAAATAAATTGAATTGCTGAGTCACAGCCTAAGTGACTGTTCTGTGTTATAACATGATACTAAACTGTTTTACAAAACTGTAAAATTGCCTTAAAAAATTGTACCCAACTGTACAATGGATGTTGTACCAACTTACATTCCCATCAGCATTGTGTTGTATTATTCATCAATCCATATGATCACAAAAACATAATAGTATAAGATATTGTATTTTATTGTCATTGTATGAGTATAAAAAGCTATTTCATAACAGCATTAATTTCATTTCCATAACTACTGAAGAGGCTGAACACCTTTTAATGTTTTTTAAGCCTGCCTCCATAGGCATGATATCTGCTTATTTCTTTGCTCCTTTTTTTAAGATTTTATGTCATATTTTTAATAACTTTTTAATTTTTTAAATCCTCCTATATATTTGTAATATTAATCATTTATTATTTATATGTATTTCAGCTATTTTATTTCAGTTTGTAAGTTGAGTTTTTCTTTCTTTTAATAAAAAACCTCTTTTCCATTTTAATATAGTTAAATTTTCTGAAATGTTCCTTTTCCTTATAGTTAATATTTTTTGAGTCATGTAGCCCAAAGGTCATTGTGATTATCTTCTCAGATTTGAAGAATTTGCCTTTCACATTTCAGTTTTAAATGTATCTGGTGTGTGTGTGTGTGTGTGTGTGTGTGTGTGTGTGTGTGTCTTGTGGGGATATAATTTTATTTTTCTATCTAAATTATCAACTTTTCCCAGCAGCATTATTGAATATTTCCTTCTTATCTTACTAATGCCATTTATATAAAATATTCATAAATGTTTGGGTCTATTTCTGGGATTCTTATTTGTCTTCTTTTTATTGCTTATTTTGTTTATCCTACTTCTATTTTCATAGTGCCTTAATTAATATGTTTATCTAAGATTTGATAAATGATAGCACAATTACTTTTTTTCTAATTTTTCTTTTACAACAAAGCCACAGTTGCTCCTAAACCTTTGTTTTCCTATGTAACTTTTAAAATCATCTTCTCAAATTTAAATTATTTGTTAATATTTTCATTGAAATTGGATAAAATCTAGCCCTTATTATGGGGGAAAGCAATGATTTCTCTTTATTATTATAGGATTTTTCCAATTACGTTGGTTTCTTTAAATGTAATATCATATTCTTCTTAAATAATTTATTATTTCTTAAATTGTATTTATAATTTACTGGCTTTAATCTTTGATGCTCTACTGCTATTATAAATGGTATCTCTTTTTAATCATATTTATGAAATCATAATTACTAATTAAATTTAGCTATCTTGATAGTCTCTGATATTTATTGTTACTATTATGTTTTTAGTGCTCTGGGTTTTCTATTAGACAATTTAGTGATTTGCAATCACTATGATTTGTAATCACAGTTTCAATTCATACAATTCAAACTTTGTAATTATTTTATTGATTGATTAGGATCTACAGAACAATGTTGAATTCTTCTGAGTAAAGTGGAAATTTTTGCCTTTTTCCTGCTGTTTAAAGGAATGCTTTCCAAAAACTTTGCCTATTTATGGTAGTATTTTAGAAAGTTATTAAACATAGATGCCCTTTGTCAAGTTGGGCAAGACTTTTTACATTCCTAAACTTCTAATAGTGTTTTTGTAAATTTATGTTACATTTATATCAATCTTCTTTTATTTATTGACATCATTGTAATTTCTTCTTTCATTTTGAATGCAGTTGATATGGTTTAACTGTGTCCTCACCCAAATCTCATCTTGAATTGTAATTCCCACAACTCCCATGTGTCATGGGGGAATCCTGGTAGGTGATAATTGAATCATGGGGTGGGGGGAGGGTCTTTACCATGCTGTTCTCATGATACTGAATAAGTCTCATGAGATCTGATAGTTTTAAAAATGAGAGTTTTTCTGCACAAGCTCTCTTCTCTTGTCAGCTGCCATGTGAGATGTGCCTTTCACCTTCCACCATGATTGTGAGGTCTCCCAAGGCATGTGGAACTGTAAATCCAGAAAACCTCTTTCTTTTGTAAATTGCCCAGTCTGGGGTATGTCTTTATCAGCAGTGTGAAAATGGACTAATACAGTAGTAAATTTTATTTTCTAATATTGAATCATCACTTTATCTGGAATAAAGGTAAGTTGGTCATGATGAACTCGGTCTTCTATGTAGGTTTAGTTTTCTAGTATTGTGTTTAGAACTGTTATATTCTATATTTTTTACAATTATTGATAATAATACAGTGTTAAAGACGGCCTTAAGGAATAAGTTGAATATTATTACTTATTTTTGCATGATGTAGACTAGAAATATGTTTCCCTTCAGACAAGGAAACAAAAAAGTGATTTAATACAAGGTTCTGAAAAGTGTTACCTCAAATTGAGTAAGGCAATAAGTGGGCACAGAGAAGTATCATGTAGAGCTGGAATTCTTATGTTGGGTTGCACGGCTTCTTTATGCTATTAATAAACAAGCAGATGAAAATTATGTGACAAATTTAAATTTCAACCTATTTAAAAACAGATATTGTGAGATCCTTCATTTTAAATGTTATATTATGTAAGTGATTTTATGACAAGTGTGATAAATGCACAAGTCTTTGAAAAGCTCTATTTAAGCATGAGAGATTTTTATATTGAAAGGAAAAATATTTAACTTGAACCACACTATCGATACGGTTTAACCTTGTGAAAATTGCACAGCTGTCAATAAGTCATTAAATTTCTATCTATAAGTCATTAAAATAATCACTGAAGTATAATTATTCTATTTTTTTTGGCTTGATCTTCAGAAAATCAGAACATATTGTGGAGATTTGCATATTTTAGAAAAGTCATTATGGTAAGTTTCTCATATTTACCACTGATGGTATTCCAAAAGGACTCCTCTTCAAAGGTTTTCTTCACCTATGTTTTAAGTTCTGAATAATTATTTTTCCATTGTAACCATATTCTATTAACATTTTCTTATGATACAATAAAAAGAAAAATATTCAATAGCTCTAACCCAAAAGGATAGCATGGGTCCATACTGACAGGCTACAAATGAGCATTTCTTTTAGTATTTTAGTTTGTTTTACATACAGCTATTTGCTAAATGATTACAGAAGTAGAAAAAGTATCTAAAGCACAGTGTGTTGTTATTGTTCATTAATTTTAATATTTTATAGTTCCAAAGTAATATATGCTATTTTAAAAGATTTTTTTTTTTTTGAAATAGAGTCTTGCTCTCTCACTGGGCTGAAGTGCAGTGGTGCGATCTTGCCTCACTGCAACCTCTGCCTTCCAGGTTCTAGCAAATTCTCCCACCTCAGCCTCCCAAGTAGCTGGGATTACAGGTGCATGCCACCACACCTAGCTAATTTTTGTATTTTTGGTAGAGATGGGGTTTCATCCTGTTACCCAGGCAGGTCTTGAACTCTTGACCTCAAGTGATCTGCCCACCTCTGCCCCTCAAAGTGCTAGGGTCACATGCATGAGCCACTGTGAAATTATGTACTTTATAGAAAAAAAAAACAAATAAATTCATAATCTCCCCTCATCAACTATTCAAACTTCCGCATATTAACCTCGTGAACATTCTTGAAATTGATCTTCCATTCATTTTTTTCATTTTCACGTAAAAACACCTAAAGCATTTTAGGATCCGTTAAAAACTGCTTGCTGACAAAGGATATACCAGACATTCTAGAGTAACCGGAACTAGTATTTGTTCATTTGTGTTAAGCCACTGTTTTAAGTAATTTAGTAATCATAGCTTATTTAATCTTTAAAAAAAGAAGCTAGATATCATTATTTTCTTTTTAGAAAAGTGAACAAGTTTAAGCTATTTGCCAAGGTTAAGCAGTTTGTCTCTGTGGTAGAACTAAGATTTGAATCTATGTCTATCAACCTTTAAAACTGTGGCTTTTTACAAGAAATCAGAGGGAAGAATGTATATGTTTACTGCTCTCAGTTGGAAGGCTGTTTTTCAAAAGGAGCTTAAAGAGGAAAAAGACTTACTCCTGATCATTGACTTTTGACATGCATAACAATTTTCTAAACTAAATGGAATTATTCAAATTGATAATAAATTCAGAAAGTTTGGTCATAGTGGCCTCTTCTGGTGAAAATGAGAATATCAGAAATACTTGTGAAGAATCATAAATAAATGTTCAATATGAAATTTAAATAAATCATACCAAATATATTTTTACTTATTTAGAAATTATGTTTCCTTATAAATACTAAGTCAAAACATGGTAATATTAATGGTAGCTTCTTCTGGGTTTTTTTTTCTTAATGTCATCAAAATGTATTATTTTATGAGGAAAGAGTACTTCACTGGACAAACGCAAAGATAAATCTTAATGCTGTGATCTTAGGTGAAGGCTTAAATTCTTCTATGAAAGATTGAATAGAAAAGATTGAGATAACAGTAGCAAGAGATATAAAAACACTAATATTTTCATGGCCATATTATGGTTTACAAAGAAATGTCCCACATGTTATTATAATAATCTTCATAATAACACAGTGAAATTCACAAAGCAGTCTTACAGATCCCAAGTTATAAAAAAGGATCATAAGGCTTAAATATTTTCCATGTTTTGACTAATATACCTCCTAATGGTGAATCACGTTGTATACCCAGATCTTCTCATTCAAAATTGAATGACTTTTTGCTACAGAACATTATTTGCAAGGTTGTGATGAATCCCATCAAGTCCCTGCATATGAAAACCTTTGTTAACTCAAGTTACTATACCTGTTGTCATTATGGACCTTACAATGTCAGGATAGAAGGACTGAAAGACTAACCAGTCCAGTCGTTTTCAAAATGTATTTATCTGTTGATCTGTCACATTCTTTCCACAAATACTTCGAAGTAGAAAGTAGGCAAACTTATATTCCTTTAGGTATATACCCAGTAATGGGATTGCTGGGTCAAATGGTATTTCTGGCTCTAGATCCTTGAGGAATTGCCACACATCTACCACAATTGTTTAACTAATTTACATTCCCACCAACAGTGTAAAAGAATTCCTATTTTTCCACAGCCTCGCCAGCATCTATCGTTTCCTGACATTTTAATAATCACCATTATGACTGGCATGAGATGATATCTCATTGTGGTTTTGAACTGCATTTCTCTAATGATCAGTGATGTTGAGCTATTTTTCATATGTTTGTTGGTTGCATGAATGTCTTCTTTTGAGAAGTGTCTGTTCATACCCTTTGCCCAATTTTTGATGGTGTTGTTTGTTTTTTGTAAAGTTGTTTAAGCCTTGTAGATTTTGGATATTAGACCTTTGTCAGATGGATAGATTAAAAAAATTGTCTCCCATTCTGAAGGTTGCCTGTTCACTCTGATGATAGTTTGATTTGCTGCAGAAGCTCTTTGGTTTAATTCTATTCTGTTTATCAATTTTGGGTTTTGTTGAAATTGCTTTTGGCATTTTTGTCATGAAGTTTTGCCCATGACTATGCCTGAATGGTATTGCCTAGATTTTCTTCTAGGATTTTTATAGTTTTGGGTTTTACATTTAAGTCTTTAATCCATCTTGAGTTAATTTTTGTATAAGGTGTTAGGAAGGGGTCCAGTTTCAATTTTCTGCATATGGCTAGCCAGTTCTCCCAGAACCATTTATTAAATAGGGAATCCTTTCCCCATTGCTTGTTTTTGTCAGGTTTGTCAAAGATCAGATGGTTGTAGATGTGTGGTCTTATTTCTGAGTTCTCTACTCTGTTCAATTGGTCTATGTGTCTGCTTTTGTACCAGTACCATGCTGTTTTATACGGTAGTCTTGTAGTATAGTTTGAAGTCTGGTTACATGATGCCTCCAGCTTTGTTCTTTTTGCTTAGGATTATCTTGGCTATACAAGCTCTTTTTTGATTCCATATTAATTTTAAAATAGTTTATTCTAATTTTGTGAAGATTGTCAATTATAGTTTAATGGGAATAGCATCGGATCTATAAATTACTTTGGGCAGTATTGCCATTTTCACGATATTCATTCTTTCTATCCATGAGCATGGAATATTTTCCATTTGTTTTCATCCTCTCTGATTTCCTTGAGCAATGGTTTGTAGTTCTCCTTGAAAAGCCCTTCGCTTCACTTATTAGCTGTATTCCTAGGTATTTTATTCTCTTTGTAGCAATCATAAATGGGAGTTCATTCATGATTTGGCTTTCTGCTGGCCTGTTGTTGGTGTATAGGAATGCTTGTGACTTTTGCACATTGATTTTGTATCCTGAGACTTTGCTGAAGTTGCTTATCAGCTTAAGAAGGTTTGGAGCTGAGATTATGGGGTTTTCTAGATACAGATCATGTCATCTGCAAACGAAGATAATTTGACTTCATCTTTTCCTATTGCAATACCCTTTATTTCTTTCTCTTGCCTGATTGCCCTGGCCAGAACTTCCAACACTGTGTTGAATAGGAATGGTGAGAGAGGGCATCCTTGTCTTGTGCTAGTTTTCAAGGGGAATGCTTCCAGTTTTTGTCCATTCAGTATGATATTGGCTGTGGGTTTGCCATTAATGGTTCTTATTATTTTGAGGTATGTTCCTTCAATACCTAGTTTATTGAGAGTTTTTAACATGAAGTGATGCTGAATTTTATTGAAGGCCTCTTCTGCATCTATTGAGGTAATCAAGAGGTTTTGTCTTCAGATCTGTTTATGTGATGCATTTATTGATTTGCATAGATTGAACCAGCTTTGCATCCTAGGAATAAAGCCAACTTGATTGTGTGAATAAGCTTTTTGATGTGCTGCTGTATTTGGTTTCCCAATATTTTATTGAGAATTTTTTGCATTGATGTTTATCAGGAATATTGGCCTAAAGTTTTGTTTGTTTGTTTGTTTGTTTGTTCTGTTGTATCTCCACCAGGTTTTGGTATCAGGATGATGCTGGCCTCATAGAATGTGTTAGGGAGGAGTCCCTCCTTTTCAATTGTTTGGAATATTTTCAGAAGAAAGAGTATCAGCTCCTCTTTGTACTTCTGATAGAATTCAGCTGTAAATCTATCTGGTCCTCGGCTTTTTTTTTTTTTTTTTTTTTTTTTGGTTGGTAGGCTATTTATGACTGCCTCAATCTCAAAACTTTTTATTGGTCTATTCAGGGATATTCAACTTCTATTCAACTTCTTCCCAGATAAGTCATGGGAGGGTGTATGTGTCTGGGAATTTATCCACTTCTAGATTTTCTAGTTTACTTGCATAGAGATGTTTTATAGTATTCTCTGATGGTTGTTTGTATTTCTGTGGGGTCAGCGGTAATATTTCTTTTATCGTTTTTCATTGTGTCTATTTGATTCTGCTCTCTTTTATTCTTTATTAGTCTAGCTAGTGGTCTATTTATTTTATTAATTTTTTCAACAAACCAGCTCCTGAATTGTTTTTTGAAGGAGTTTTTGTGTCTCTATCTCTTTCAGTTCTTCTCTGAGCTTGGTTTTTTCATGTCTTCTGCTAGCTTTGGTGTTTGATTGCTCTTGGTTCTCTAGTTCTTTTAGTTGTGATGTTAGGGCATCAGTTTGAGATATTTCTAGCTTTTTGATGTGAGCATTTAGTGCTATAAATTTTCCTCTTAACACTGCTTAGCTGTGTCCCAGAGATTTTGGTGCATTGCTCTTTGTTCTCATTGGTTTCAAAGAACTCCTTGATTTCTGCCTTAATTTCATTATTTACCCGGGAATCATTCAGGAACGGGTTGTTCAATTTTCATATAGTTTTGTGGTTTTGAGTAAGTTTCTTAATTTTGAGTTCTAATTTAATTGCACTGTGGCTTGAGAAACTGTTATGATTTCAGTTCTTTTGCATTTGCTGATGAGTGATTTACTTCCAAATATGTAATTGATTTTAGAGCAAGTGCCATGTGGTCCTGAGAAGAATGTATATTCTGTTGTTTTGGGGTGGAGAGTTCTGTAGATATCTATCACGTCTGCTTGATCCAAAGGTGTGTTCAAATCCTGAATATCTTTAATTTTCTGTCTTGCTGATCTATCTAATAATGACATTGGATTGTTAAAGTCTCCCACTATTATTGTGTGGGAGTCTAAGTCTTTTTGTACATCTAAGAATTTGTTTTATGAATCTCAGTGCTCCTGTATTGGGTGTATACGTATTTAGGATAGTTAGCTCTTCTTGTTGAATTGACCAGTTTACCATTATGTAATGCTTTTCTTTGTCTTTTTGTTATTGTAGTTGGCTTAAAGTCTGTTTTGTTGGAAACTAGGATTGCAAACCCTACCCTTTCTGTTTTCCATTTCCTTGGTAAATTTTCCTCCATTCTTTTATTTTGAGTCTATGTGTGGTCTTTGCATGTGAAATGGGTCTCTTGAATAAAGGCTACTGATGGATCTTGACTCTTAATCAAGCTTGCTATTCTGTGTCTTTTAATTGGGGCATTTAGATAATTTACATTTGAGGGTAATACTGTTTATATGTGAATTTGATCTTGTCATTATGATGTTAGCTGATTATTTTGCAGACTTGTTTATGTAGTTGCCTCATAGTGTCATTGGCCTTTGTACTTCAGTGTATTTTTGTAGTGGCTGGTAATGGTTTTTCCTTTTCATATGTAGTGCTTCCTTCAGGAGATCTTGCAAGGCAGGCCTGGGGGTGACGAATTCCCTCACCATTTGCTTGTCTAAAAAAGATTTTATTTCGGGCTCAGCACAGTGGCTCATCCTGTAATCCCTGCACTTTGGGAGGCCGAGTTGGGTGTCACCTGAGGTCAGGAGTTTGAGACCAACCTGGCCAACATGGTGAAACCTTGTCTCTACTAGAAATACAAAAATTAGCTGAGCATAGTGGTGAGCACCTGTAATCCCAGCTACTTGGGAGGCTGAGGCAGGAGAATCACTTGAACCTGGGAGGCAGAGGTTGCAGTGAGCCGAGATCATGCCATTGCACTCCAGCCTGGTCAACAAGAGAGAAACTCCATCTCAGAAAAAAAAAAAAAAAAAAAAAAAAAAGATTTTTTTCTCCTTTGCTTATGAAGCTTAGTTTGGCTGGATATAAAATTCTAAGTTGGAAATTCTTTTTTAAAGAATGTTGAATATTGGACCCCAATCTCTTCTGGCTTGTAGGATTTCCACTGAGAGATTTGCTGTTAGTCTGATGGACTTCCATTTATATGTGACCTGGTCTTTGTCTCTGGATGCCCTTAACATTTTTTCCTTCATTTTGATCTTGAAGAATCTGATGATTATGTGTTTTGGGGTTGATTGTCTCATGGAGTATCTTACTGGGGTTCTCTGAATTTCCTGAATTTGAATGTTGCCCTATCTTACCAGGTTGAGGAAGTTTTCCTGGATAATATCCTGAAGTGTGTTTTCCAACTTGGTCCTATTCTCCCTGTCTCTTTCCGGTACCCCTATCAGCTGTAAGTTCAGTCTTTTAATGTAATGCCATAGTTCTTGGAGGTTTTATGCATTCCTTATCATTATTTTTTCTCTAATCTTGTCTGCCTACCTTATTTCAGCAAGATAGTCTTCAAGCTCTGATATCCCTTCTTCAGTTTGGTCTATTCGGCTATTGATATTTGTGTTTGCATTGTGAAGTTCTCACGTTGTGTTTTTCAGCTCCTTCAGGTTATTTATGTTCTTCTCTGAACTGGTTATTCTGGTTAACAACTCCTCTGATGTTTTATCATGGTTCTTAGCTTCTTTGCAATAAGTTAGAATGTACTCCTTTAGCTAAGTGAAGTGCATTATTACCCATCTTATTAAGCCTACTTTTGTTAATTCAACCATCTCAACCTCAGCCCAGTTCTGTGCCATTGAGGGAGATGTGTTGTGATCATTTGGAGAATAGGCACTCTGCCTTTTAGAGTTTTCAGCATTTTTACATTGATTCTTTCTCATCTTCTTGGGTTCATCTACCTTTGATCTTTGAGGCTGCTGACCTTTGGATGGAGTTTTTGTGGGGTCTTTTTCATTGATGTTGTTGTTGTTGTTGTTGCTTTCTCTTTGTTTTTCTTTTAGCGGTCAGTGCCCTTTTCCATAGGGCTGCTGCAGTTTGCTGAGGGTCCACTCCAGACCCTGTTTTCCTGCGTCCCTGCTGCTCCTGAAAATATAACTAATAGAGGCTGCAGAACAGCAAAGATGGCAGCCTGCTCCTTCTTCTGGGAGCTCTGTCCCAGAGGGGCACAGACTTGATGCCAGCTGGAACGCTCCTGTATGAGGTGTCTGGAGACTCCTGTTGGGAGGTGTCTGGAGACTCCTGTTGGGAGGTCTCACCCAGTCAGGAGGACAGGGATCAGGGACCTGCTTAAATAAGCAATCTGACTGCCCCTAGGTGGAGCAGGTGTGCTGCGCCATTGCCTGGGCTGCCCTGACTCTCCAGAGCCAGCAAGCAGGCAGATAAGACTAAGATTCATGATATTGCAGCTGCACCTCCTCCTAGGGGCTCCTCTCAGGGATATCAGAGTTTTGTTCACAAATGCCTGCCTGGGGATGCTGAATTTCCTGCAGGGAGGTCCCACCCAGTGAGGGAGAGTGGATCAGGGTCCTGCTTAAAGAAACAGTCCAGCCACGAACTGCCCCAGCCGCTGTGCTGCACTGTGGGGAATTGCTCCCAGTACAAACCGCGCTGGCACTGGCGGCAGGGGAAAACAGCCGACTAGAGGCGCAGTGATGGTGGCTATCCCTGCCCCCTGGGAAACTCGGGGTCTCAGTGCCTGCTCCAGCCGCCGCCTACCTGAGCAGCCGCCAAGAGTCTGCGCTGCTCTGTGCTTGGGAGCCAAGACCCTGGTTGGTGTGGGCTCACAAGGGGACCGCCTGATCTGCAGGTTGCAAATCAGGAGGGATCTCCTCCAGCCAGATCTGTGGGAAAAGTGGGGTTTTCAGGGAGAAGGAGCAAAATCCCTCACCGCCTCCCTTGGCTGGAGGAAGGAGCTCCCTTTGCCTCGTGCAGCTCCCAGGTGAGCCCTTGCTCCACCCTCCTTTTCCTCGCTCTCCGTGGGTCGCCATAACCACTGGGTCCCCATGAGCGATCCTTGGTACCTCAATTGAAGATGCAGAATTCACTCACTGTTTTTGTCCTTTTTGGTGGGAGCTGCAGAGCAAAGCCGTTTCTATTCGGCCGTCTTGGCTGCTCCAACAATTTCTTTAAAATAGCATCCAAGAGAATAAGTTTAACAAAGGAAGTGCAAAGCTTATACTCTGAAAACTAAAAATATTGTTTGAAGTCATTAAAGAAAACTAAATAAACGGAAATATACCCCATATTCATGGATGAGATGACTTAATAATTTTAAGACAGCAATACTCAAATTCATCTGTTTGCTCAATGTAATTCGTATCGAAATCTTAGCTGAACTTTTGCAGAAATTGGCAAGCTTATTCTAAAATTCATATATAAATTCAAGTGACCAAGAGTAGCCAAAACAATGTTGAAACAGAAGGACAAAGTAGGAGGATTCCACTTTGCTATTTCAAAACGTACCAAAAAGCTACAATAATAAAGACAGTGTAGCAGTGGCATCAGGATCAATATGCAGATCAACGGCAAAGCACTGAGGGTCCATAATTCACCCTTCCCATTTACAATCAGTTGATTTTTGACAGCATATTCCATAGGGAAACAAGGAGAAAGTAGTATTTCCAACACATGGTGCTGGG
This sequence comes from Gorilla gorilla gorilla, assembly GCF_029281585.2. Lineage (NCBI taxonomy): Eukaryota > Metazoa > Chordata > Mammalia > Primates > Hominidae > Gorilla > Gorilla gorilla. The sequence goes on from NC_073236.2 coordinate 126,877,601, forward strand.
ATAACTGGGTATCCACATACAAAAGAATGAAGTTGGTACCTACTTCATACAACATGTAAAAACTAACTTAAAATGCATTAAAGAATTTAATAGAAGAGATAAAACTATAAACTCTCAGAAGAAAACATTGGGATATTTGTGACCTTGGATTAAGCAGTGGTTTCTTAGATGAAACATTTAAAAGTTTATCCAAATTCCGAAGTAAGGAAACTGGTTACAGAGAACCATGTATTGTAGGATTCTGCTAATAGGAAACATCCAGAATAGGCAAATCTATAGATGCAAACTATATTAGTAATTGAGGGAACACATCAAATTTTTAAAAATTCACTTAGGGCCTCGGCAGTTTAGTAGTGATAGAATTCTTATAGCTTGAGAATTGATAGAACCTGAGTAAATAATCAGATTTGTAAGAGGCACCAGCGGAAGTGAATAGCATAGTAACAGCCAGATCATTGCAGGCTGCTAGAGCTTCACCACTAGGATCAGAGGCACTGGCATCCCACAAAATCTGGTGAACCAGCAGCTGGATTTGACCTCAGACTAAATAATGAAATTTTCTGGTAAAAGACGATCTGGTAACTGGGTCCTATTGCAAGACTTTATCAGAGTCTGCATTTTTGACAAGTGGCAACAAAGAAACAATAAGAATGTCTGACATACGGACAAGTATAGGCAAACTTAGGGATTCTCAGAAATATTGAGGGCATTGAGCTTTGGGAAAGAGACTAGAGTTTCTGTTAATTTGGCAAGATAGAACTAGTATCATTAGAGTATTAAAGAAAATGTGATATTGATACACACTGGCAGGGTCAGGAACATGGTGGTAACATATTATTTATAGTCTTCATATTAATCCTTCAATGTATATTATGTGCCTTTTACAATTTAAGAATGAGACTCATAGAGGTTAATACATTGCCCAAAGTAGTAGGCTAGTAAGTGAAGGTGTATGCATTTAAACTCATACTTATGAAGACAAAGTCTATTATCTTTTGACCTGACTAAGGAGTCCAGGCTGTTCTATAGGATCATTAATGTTTATGGATATTGAGGTCCTTGAAAAATCATTACAATCCTATGCCTTGGGCAAAATTTCAAAAGTTCTTCCTGTTACACATATCAGCAATACCCCAAGCATTCTTTAAAAATATATGGTTCAAAATAACTATTTTATTAGACTCATTTATTACTGTAAAGTTCTTTTAATTTAGAATTCAATTATTCCAATGTGAGACCCAATTATTCATATTCAGTCTCCCTCAGAGTATGGGAATAAATACATACATTATTTGGTGTTTCATATTTAGAAGGATTGCAAGTGTTGCTCTGAAATGACTAAAGTGAATATTGGCTGAATTTCCTTGTGACACGAATAAGTAAAATTTCTTTCCTGTTCACACATGACCACATTTGCATAATGGATAGATGTCAAATATCCATTAAACAAAAATACGTAAGACATGTTTAGGTAACATTTAATACAAATGCTATTTCTTAAATGAAACTTTTTAGCCCTTTCAGAATTCTGTGTTAGCCCTTTGAGAATTCAGTGGTTTTCTTGTCTTCTCCTTATTTCTTCAACATTTCCCGATTATCATTGTCCTCATTCTAAAGAGAAGGATAACTTGGAAATGCTCTGAAATCTGGAGCTGTGGTTTTACTATGCTCTGTGACCTCCGCATTCCAAAGCCAGCACAGTTAATAGTTCAGAAAATGTTATTGAATTGGTTTACTTAGGTTGAGTTTAAATAATTTATTTTTTATTTTATTTCATTATTATTATTATTTATATATTTTTTGAGATGGAGTCTTGCTCTGTTGCCCTGGCTGGAGTGCAATGGTGCAATCTTGGCTCACTGAAACCTCTGCCTCCCGGGTTCAAGTGATTCTCCTGCCTCTACCTCCCCGGGTAGCTGGGATTACAGGCATGTGCCACCACGCCTGGCTAATTATGTGTTTTTAGTAGAGACGGGGTTCCTCCATTTTGGTCAGTCTGGTCTCGAACTCCCAACCTCAAGTGATCCGCCCATCTTGGCCTCCCAAAGTGCCGGGATTACAGGCATGAGCCACCATACCCGGCCTAAATAATTTATTTTTTAAAAAAATGCTGTCAGTATTAGGCATATTTTGATTCCTGTTTACACTGGGTAGAATTTGATAGAATTCTTATGATCTCGGACTAAAACAGAGACGTACAAGTCAGCAGCCTGTGAACTTGGAAAACTGTGAACCCTGTTTTTCTACTCTCAGCTCTAACATAACGAACCCTTCTTGAAGAACAGACTCACTGTTAGTGCTGGGGGTGTTTATTTATCCTTTTTCGCCTGTATCCCGTTTACCTGGCTGGAGATAGCTCTTGCAGTAGGAACCTTTGTCAGGGGATGCATGGACTTTTACAAAGTGGAAGAGAATGCTCCCCGTCAGTACTTTGAGTTAACTGTTTCCGACAATCTGCTTGGTTTCTGTGTTGTCAGTTACGATATATCTTTCATCATACAGCTTACGTGAAACCTCTTTGAGAAACTCTGACCTAACAATCAAACTGGACTCATTGCCCTTCAGTGTTTTCATTGTAACCAATAATTCCTTTTATCAAAGTTGTTATTAAGTTGAATTGCAGTTTCCTATTAATATGTCATCTCCCTCATTAAGTTGTAGATTTTGGGGCAAAAGAATTGTGCTCAGATAGAGCTTAGAGAGGCTTGGATAAATACCCAAGCCTTGAATTCAGCTGACCAGAAAAAAACTTTCATGATTGACTCATTAATCAAAATTAAGCATTTTTAGTTTAGTTTAGAACAGCTTATTTAATAATCACCCTTTGTACTTGTGTGGAGCTGTTTTATTCAAATTTTTAGAATGATAATTTCTTCTTTTGATGATAATCTGTTTCTACATAAATTTATCAGTTACATAGTCCACATAAAGGAGTGTGTAATTTCACTTAATAATTCCCTGTGCCTCTGCAGGATCTTAATTCTCAATTTTTTTTAAGTACTATGTTTTTTCTATTTTTTCAAATGATAAACTCAAATAATCTATTTTTCATTGTGTGTTACCCTTTGGTGCCTAATCCTTTGATATACACTACGGGATCAGCCCCACAGCTTTAATCCCATGGGATTGAGCAGAACGAGGCTTTAGAAATCTAACTAACTAAACACCCTCCTGCGCATTCACACACTTGGTGGGTGGACCCCTCTCAATTTTCAGGTAATATGTGATTCTTCTCTGCCACAAGTCTGTAGTCCCACACATAACCTCAGAATTTCTACTCTATTTTCCACCTCCTGTTTTTCTCCTGTTAAAGCCAATTTAGTCTACCTACTTAAGAGACTCCAATCTCTCCTACACTTCTAAGAGCTATTCTGGAAAGTTGAGAAGTACCTGCTTCCCACATGTTTTATTCCCTTAAGCTCTCTGATGGTTAATACTGAGTGTCATCTTGATTGGATTGAAGGATGTAAAGTATTGATTATGGGTGTTTCTGTGACTGTGTTTCCAAAAGAGATTAACATTTGAGTCAGTGGGCTGGAGAAGGCAGACCCACCTTTAATCTGGGTGGGCACTATCTATTAGCTGCCAGCCAATGTAATGCAGGCAGAAAAAACATGAAGAGGCAAGACTGGCCTAGACTCCCGGGCTGCATCTTTCTCCATGCTGGATGCTTCTTGCCCTTGAACGTCGGCCTTCAAGTTCTTCAATTTTGGGACTTGCTCCTCAGCTTGCAGATGGCCTATTGTGGGACCTGGCGATCGTGTGAGTTAAAACTTAATAAACTCCATATATATATATGTGTGTGTGTGTGTGTGTATATATATATATGTGTGTATATATATACACATATATATACACACATATATACACACACATATATACACACACACACACACACATAAATATATTATTTTCCCCTGACAGTGGGAACAAGACAAATATATATATATATATATATATATATATGTGTGTGTGTGTGTGTGTGTGTGTGTATGTATATATATGGATATATATATAGAGAGAGAGAGACCATATATATATATATATCCTATTAGTTCTGTCCCTCTGGAGTACCCTGACTAATACAGGCTCTTCCCACAGGCATGTAATAATAAAAACATGCTCAATTATTTCCAACACAAAACAAACAAGTAAAACCCTATCTTCTTTCCATCATTCCTTAGGCCTCTTGCCATTTTGTCCCTTCCTTTTTTAGCCATAAAGGCCAAGAGACTTGACCTCATTCACCCACCATCTTCCTTCCTACTCCACAATCTGCATACCAAACTCAGTATTTCTCTCAAATTGATCTCTCTAAAATCAACATTGAACTCTTCTCATTAAATCTAAGGTCTTTTTCTGTCTTTGTCATATTTGTATTTTAGGAAGCATTTTTAATCAGTTGATAACTCTCTCTCTCTTTGAAAGCCACTGTTTTCCCTCATCCCTTTTTATTGAGGATAAAATCAACAGTAAAGCATCAAAATCCTAGGCAAACCACTCAATATTTAATTTAATTTTAATTTTAATTTTAAGTTCTCAGGTACATGTGCAGGATGTGCAAGTTTGTGACATAGGCAAACATGTGCCATGGTGGTTTGCTGCACCTCTCAACCCATCACCTAGGTATGAAGCCCAGCATGCATTAACCCAATAAATTTTAAACACCTGTACCTCCATAAAACTACCTCACAAATCAAAACTTAGGACATTTCCAGCACCCCGACAGTTGCTCATAGACATTCCAAAATTTACCCACTACTCTGGCTCTTTAACCTTAGATTAGTTTTCCATAGTTGTGAATTTCACATAAATAGAATCATATGGTATTTATTCTTCATTGGAGGCCTTGTTACTCTACAGTATTTCTAAGATTCATCCATATTGCTTCATGTAGGAGTAGTACATAGTATTTCATAATTGTATATCTTTTTCAGTGAGAAAATATAAATGATCTATTCTACAGGTGATAGATATTCAGGCTGTTTCCACTGCTCTGAACATTTTTTTCTGTTCTATTTGTGAATATGAGAACAAATTTCAGGAGAGAAATTGCTGCATTATAAGTTTTATTTTATGTAGCTGTAGAAGATAGCTGAGAGTTTTCAAAAATGGTTACAGCCATTTTCCCTCCATCCTCATAATATCAATATCAATATCAATATCAATATCAATTTCCCTCCCTCATAATATCAATATATGAGATTTCTATTTGCTATGTATCTTCACCAAAATATAGTGTTACCAGTTTTTTAAATAATAAATATTATGATGGGCATCTCATTGTGGTTTTAATCTTTTAAAATCACATGATTAATGATTTTGAATATGTTTTCATATGCATATCGGCCATTTGAAAATTCTCTTTAGTAAGTAGCTTTTCAAATTTTTGCCAAGTGTTATTTAAATGGAATCTTCTGTCTTTTTCATGTTTATTTGTAGTGTTTTTATATAAAATATAACATATTAATAAAACAATATTCATATGGGCATTAGATATCCTCTTTTAAAATTTTTAAATTAAATTTTCTTTTTTATTTGCGTTTACTCATATTTTATGTATGTACATATGTATATATGCATAAACACATGTATATGTGCATTTATATTTACTGAAACCTATATACCGGATGTGAATCATTTGTCAAATATGTAAATATGTGTCTTTTCAGTCTCCGATGGACTTTTTATACTTTTTTTTTTTTTTTTGAGACGGAGTCTCGCTCTGTCACCCAGGCTGGAGTGCAGTGGCACGATCTCGGCTCACTGCAAGCTCCGCCTCCCGATTTCACGCCATTCTCCTGCCTCAGCCTCCCAAATAGCTGGGACTACAGGCACCCGCCACCACACCCAGCTAAATTTTGTACTTTTAGTAGAGATGGGGTTTCACCCTGTTAGCCAGGATGGTCTCAATCTCCTGACCTTGTGATCCACCTGCCTTGGCCTCCCAAAGTGCTGGGATTACAGGCGTGAGCCACCACACCCGGCCGACTTTTTATAGTTTTATGATTGGCTTTTAATGAATAGATATAATAATTTTAATAAAAACTGCTTTATTAATTTTTTGTTTAGTGCTTTCTTTATTCTGTTAGAAAAAAAGTTTGCTTACTCCTAGATTAAAGATATTCTTACATGTTTTCTTCTAGAAACTCCATACATTTACCTTATATGCTCGTATGTATGCTCTATCTTGAATTAATTTTTGTGTATACCATGATAAGGTCAAGATTTGCTCTTTTTCCAATATGGATATTCCACTGGCCCAACACTACCACTGAATATATACCATACCTTGCCTTTTTTGAGCAATTATTTCTATTTATTATATTTAATTTGAATATCTGTATTAATACATCCTTACACCAATAGCATATTATCCACATTCCTGTAGCTTCATAATGGCTTGATATTTAGTAATGCAATTTCTCCAACCTTTTGTTTTTCAGTATTACTGTGCTTATTCTAATCCTTTGAGTCTCAGTATATTCTGTCAAGATTGAATTGAATCAGTTTTTCCATTTCTATAATAAATAAGCTACATTATTTTGATTGGGAATGCAAAGAACTTCTAGATTATTTGAAGAGACACCTCTAAAGTATATTGAGTCTTCCATTCCATGAAGATGTATGTATATATTACGTTTTTAGATTTCCCTAATTTATATCAGTAATATTTTTCAGTTTTCATTACATATGTTATTACATGAATTATTAGGTTGATGTTTTTCTGTGCTATTGCAAAATGTATCTTTATACTTTACTTTTAATTTTCTATTTTTACAAACAAAATTAATTTTTATATTGACCTTTTAACTAACGATCTTGCTAAATTTACCTATTAATTATAATATTTTAGATTATTTGGAGTTTTCAAAATATACATTACATCTGTGGATGTTAAAAATTCTCTTTTTAGTTACAAATTTTATATGTGTATTTTTGTCTTTTTCCATTAGCTATTAACTCTAGTACATTGTCCAATAAAATCTAAAATAGTGAACATACTTGTCTTGTTCCCACTGTCAGGGGAAATAATATGCCATTTCATCAAGTATAATGTAAGCTTTATTTTTGTTTTTGTTTTTGGGAAGTCCACCATTTATCAGACTAAGGAAGTTTTATTTCGTTGATAATTCACTGACAATTTAATATAAATAAGTGCTGAATAGTATGAAATAATTATGTGTATGTATTATGATGACCACATCATGTTTTATCATTTTTTTCTCTTAATGTGGTCAATTACGTTAACTGACTTTCAAAAGTTAATCCAACCTCTTATTCCTGGATGAACTTTGCCTGACTTTGTGGTGTATTTTTATATACGTATCTTGATTCAACTTGCAAAAACTACTTTAACATTTTTGTCTATGTTTTAGTAAAAAATTTTGAGCTATAATTTTCATTTGGTGGGTGTGTTCTTGTCCTCTTTTTGTACTAAGTATATGCTGGCTGCATAAAATAATTTGGAAAATATTCTTTATTTTACTATCCTCTGATAAAGTTATGTATCATTTTTTATATATACATATTCTATTTGTTTAATATTATATTTAACATTATGTTCGTAGTCTATACAATAATCTACTAAGAATAGCATTGATAATAATATAAAAATGCTTAATATTCTATGAATATTTTATTTAATAGGTATAAATTTATTTCATTTTGTGTGCACGTGTCAACTTAGGAAATTGTATTTTCCAACAAACTTGTTGATTGCATCTACGCTTTTAAATTAATGTCAAAAATTGTCTACAATATTGTCTTATTAAACATGTCATTTGAATTTGAGTAACATACTAATCATTGCTTATGATGTAGTTTTTACTTGCTTCTTTCTTTTATCTTGTTCAGTCTTGCTGGCATTTGCCAATTTTTTGGCTTTATCGAATAGCCAAATTTTTATTTTTTATTTTATTTATAATATTTATTCTCTATCTTATTGATTTTGTTCTTATTTTTATTATGTTCTTTCAATTTTCTTTGGATGTAGCTTGCTATTCCTTTTGTAAACTTCAACAGACGAAAACTTAGCTGACTGAATTTCAGCCTTTCTTCTTTTTTAATGTATGCTGTTAGGGCTCTCCATTCTTTTCTAAGTACTATTTTAGCTACATCCCACAAGATTTGATATGTTTTCTTTTTTTGTCTTTCACTTTGAAATGTCTGAGAAGGAAAACCCCTGTTTGATGAAAGTCTCTTCCCTCTCACAGGTTTTGTCTCGTATGCATCCCAAGATTATAGAAGATTTATTCTGGCTTTTTGAAGCCTTTGGATTAGTTATTTCCTTTCCTCTCTCTCCGTCTCATCTTGGTACAACTCAGTGAGTCTTATGAGGCAAATTAGTTGCCTTTAGAGATTCCCAACTTTCCCACCTGCCATGTTGGTCTCAGTTGATAAGGGCTCATTGGTTTCTCCTTCTCCTTAAGAATCATCTGTATGGACCACACCCAGTCCCCAGTACACACCCAGCTGCAGTAAATGCCTCCAGGGAAGGAAACAGCTGTTTGCAAGTCTCAGCTCACCTCTGAATTATAATGTGTCTTCTCCAATGCCGTCTTGCCTTGTTGATCCAGTGCCTGGATTTGTTTAGTTTTCCTCCCACAACTTTGGAAGAGAGTGCTCTTTTTCACGCTCTTTTGCCATTTTCACATTCAGGACTTCAAAAACATCAGAATTCTCAGGGATATTTTGTAAACTATCTTTCTTTTATTCTATACTTTCTGATTACAATTCCAGTAATTTATCTGACTTAACTGCCATCTGCCTATTATATATAATATAAATATGTTGGTTTTTTGTAATTACATAATATAAATTATATAATTACAAATTATATAAATTATATATATTATTATATATAATTATAATATATAGTATATATATTATTATATATAATTATAATATATAGTATATATTACTATATATAATTATAATATATAGTATATATTACTATATATAATTATAATATATAGTATATATTACTATATATAATTATAATATATAGTATATATTACTATATATAATTATAATATATAGTAATATATTACTATATATAATTATAATATATAGTATATATTACTATATATAATTATAATATATAGTATATATTACTATATATAATTATAATATATAGTATATATTACTATATATAATTATAATATATATTGTATATATTATTATATATAACTATAATATATAGTATATATATTATTATATATAACTATAATATATAGTATATATATTATTATATATAATTATAATACATAGTATATATATTATTATATATAATTATAATATATAGTATATATATTATTATATATAATTATAATATATAGTATATATAATTATAATACTATTAATTATATAATTACATTATATAATTATAGAATTATATAATATGTATATTATATATAATTATAGAATTATATAATATGTATATTATATATAATTATAGAATTATATAATATGTATATTATATATAATTCTATAATTCTATAATATGTATATTATATATAATTCTATAATTCTATAATATACATATTCTATAATTATAGAATATGTATATTCTATAATTATAGAATATGTATATTCTATAATTATAGAATATGTATATTATAGAATTATAGAATATGTATATTATATAATTATAGAATTATAGAATATGTATATTATATAATTATAGAATTATATAATATGTATATTATATAATTATAGAATTATATAATATGTATATTATATAATTATAGAATTATATAATATGTATATTATGTATATTATATAATTATATATTATATAATTATATAATATGCATATTATATAATTATATAATATGCATATTATACACTTGTATAATTATATAATTATATATGTATATTATATAATTGTATAAATGTTATATTTATATTATATAAATATAATATTATATTTTCACTTCATGGACGTGTTCTTGTCCTCCTTTTGTATTAAGTATATGCTGGCTACATAAAATAATTTGAAAAATGGTCTTTATTTTACTATCCTCTGATAAAGTTTACATAAATAAATATATACAAATATATTTGGTGCTGATATATAAATATGTTATATAAAGTAATATATAACAAATAGAATATATACATATAAAAATGGGGCATAAAATGTATTATATATAAAATATCACACACATATACATAACATATATGTATATATTCAATTTGTTAAATAAATAAATATGTTTGTTTCACTTCTTTCATTTATTCCTCAGACAATATTTATATTTATAGAGAGAGATATTTCATTTGAATCTAAAACTTTAATTTTCAAAGTTTTACTCATTTTTTTCTCAAACCTTTTCCTGTGTCATTTCCTACACCAGTGAACAGCACTAACATCCCCAGAGTTGCCCAGACAAAATCCTGAACATGGTTAACTTCTCCATCTTTCCCTGTAATGCCTGAAACATCTATTTCTGAACTGCTTCTAAACTCCATCCTGTTAATTTCATGCCCTCTCCACCACTCTAGTTAGTCACTCAGCATTTCCTTCTTAAACTTCGGGAATAGCCTTCTACCTGATTTCAGTCTGTCTGCATAAATCCAGCCATGAATAACATTTTAGATAAAATGTGATCATGTTCCATCCATGTTTTAATCCTTCCATAGATGTCTATTTACTTTAGATTAAATGTCAGCATTTTAATATGTTGTACGTTTATGATACCCATTTTTCTGCATTACTGTGTGGCCCTGTTTTCTCCTTCTGCCATTCTGTTTTGTTTCTGTTTTCCCTCATGCACTGTTGCTTCTCCTCCTGTGCATGTTCTATTTTCATTTCTTGAAATGCTTTCTGTCACCCCTCCCTCACTAATTCCCCTCGTTATGGCTAACCCATACCTATCCTTTAAATCTCAGCTTGGATATCTCTATACAAAACTATGTGAAAAGTTGGTTGCTCCAGGGACAGAAAAAAGAACTGACTCCTTCAGTATATATCTGATAAGAAGAGCTGGCTCCATCAGTAGATATCTGAGAGGATTGTGGACTTCTATGGTTAGTACTAAATCGTCCAGGATTCCAGCAATGGCACGCGATATCATGACACTATTCTATTTAGCAGGCTAACCAAAGCAAGAGAACAATCATGAACTGCTTCCACTTCAGAATTCCATGAGAAACACCCTAAGTTTAGCTGTGTTCTCACAAAGCTACTCAGACTTGACACCCAAGGATACTCCCGCTCACATATCCACTTTCATTTTGGTTTCACAGAAAAACTGTCAGGAGTTCGAGACCAGCCTGATAAACATGAAGAAACCCCTTTCTCTACTAAAAATACAAAAAAAACAAAATTACCCAGGCGTGGTGGCACCATTGCACTCCAGCCTGGGTGACAGAGCGAGAATCCATCTCGATAAAAAAACCACAAAATAAAAAGAACAACACAAGAATGCTCTCATTCTTTTTTTTTTTTTTCTTTTTTTCAGGAGTCTAGCTCTGTCATCCAGGCTGGAGTGCAGTGACATGATGTCAGCTTATTACAATCTCTCCACCTCCTGGCTTCAAGCAATTTTCCTGCCTCAGCCTCCCCAGTAGTTGGGATTACAGGCACTAGCCACCACACCTGGCTAATTTGGCTAATATCTGTATTTTTAGTAGAGACAGAGTTTCATCATGTTGGCCAGGCTGGTACTGAACTCCTAACCTCAGGTGATTCACCCGCCTCAGCCTCCCAAAGTGCTGGGATTACAGGCATGAGCCACTGTGCCTGGCCAAAATGCTCTTATTCTTAATCACAATTGCAGTACTGAAAAACTGTTAGAAGAATTAAAAATTTCATTACATTATATTCTGACTAAATTATTAACAATTAAAATAAATACAGAGAGAGCTATTTTTCCATCCTACCTTCTGCATAGTACAATGGACTAAAAGAGATTTGTGAAATGAGAAGGCCAGATTGTAAGCCTCCAAATACCCTTTATTATTGGTCATTAAAACTTGGGAAAATCACCTCAAATAAACCTGCATTTCTTCATCTGTGAAATGAAATAAGATACAAAAGCCAGAATGAAAATATATGCAGAATGTTTCATAAACTCAGTGTAGTATTGTAATTATGCTTGGTCAATCAATAATGTTCATCATTCTAGAGCAAAAAATTACACTTTAATATCACTTAATATTTATACTTTATTAATATTTTGTGTATTTGAAGTGAAACAGTTATTACAAAAATAAATTCATTCAAGCATTATATACTATAGGGTAACATTGAAATCTTGGGCTCATTTCTTTTTCTTTGCAGTGCTATACATTCAAATGCAAGCCAATATTTATAAAGGTACCTACATTTTAAAATTGTATTTTAGTTATATTCAACACTTTATTTTAAAATATCTTGCATGTTACTCATATTCATTCTAGTTATGTATGCACATGCTATGATTTAATACGTCCCCTCCAAAATTCAAGTGTTATCAATGTAACAGTATTAAGAGGTGGGGCTGCTAAGAGGTGATTAGGCCATGAAGGTTCTTTTCTTATGAATGGAATTAAGGTTCTTCTAAAAGAGGCTTCATTGTGCGTTCAGCTTGCCCTTTCACCTTCCACCATGTGAGGACACAGCATCCCTCCACTCTGGAGGGTGCAGCAACAAGGCGCCATCTTAGAAGCAGAAATCGGTCCTGGGAGACAACTGAACCTGCCAGAGCCTTGATCTCGGACTTCTCAGTCTCTAGGACTGTGAGAAATAAATTTCTGTGTGTTTTTTTTAATTATAAATTATGCAGTTTCAATTATTGTGTTATAGTAGCAAAACTGCCCTGAGACTGCATATATCTGATATTTTATTCCAGATTAATACAGAATTTGTTCTTCAACATAGCTCTCATTCTCTCTGTGGAAATTCCAGTTCACTCACTTATCTATATTTTTCTTTTTCTCATCAGTATGTGTGATAGTCTCAGGAGGGTGTTTCTACCATTTTTATTAAGTTGGTGTTCTTGATAGCCCACAGCATCTGTCATTTTCCCAGGAATATGGCAAATCCCACTGAAGGTGCCATCAGCATTGGTGCTCAACGGAAGTGCCACTATTGTTGTAAACAGGAATATTAGTGCCTATGCTTCTGATGCCCAATATGAGGGTTCTTGGGTCTGGCTAAGGGTGTTGTTACCTAGTTGTTCCAGAAACTGATGGGATGCTCTTTCAGTTTTCTAGATCTTTTAACTTTTACTTACTCTTTTATTACAACCCTTCTTTGACTTTAAGTCCAGGTCCCCCAAAGGACTCAGAGAGAGAAAAAATTAAGACACAGACAAGGTAGTGTCTCAGAATTATATACACTCTCCAAAACTCAATGTACTGTCCTTGAAATAAACTTGTACCCTGGAGTGCTCTCTTCCTTAGTCCCAGCAGTCTTTTTAAGCTTCCTCAAAATAGAATCTAGGTTAGCCTAACCAACCATACTTGCAAACATTCCTCACCATGCCTGAATATAGGGGAATACCAGGTTAGATATCATTTTGGATCTATGGCTTTTGAAAATACCGTGCTTTTCTCTTTTGCATTTGCCAAATGAGTAGTTGTTGCTTGAAGTCACAGCCCTGGTTGCTGTCCTTTATCATTTCACATATAAGATATAACTCCTAGCCCCTTTGTCAACATCGTAATAGCATGACAGCGTAGTTCCACAAATCCAGAAACTCTCAAGCAGGAGCCTACAGTTTATCACACAGTAGTGTTGGTCCACAGTTGGTTATACAAGTGAATCATGAAGAACTTCATCTTATTTAATGAGGCCTGATATAGATGATAGATACTGTCTGCATAATTATTATAGTAGAGCTTATTAAGGAACAGAACATGTAAGGATATTTTTAATGGCCCCTGAGAGACAACTGGAGACCATCATTTTAAAGATCATATTTAGCCAACAAAAATCCTTGGTTTGGGGAGGTGCTAAACATTTTTAAACCATTTGAAGCGCCAAAAGAAAGGTACTATTCTGGTCAAGAGGAAAGACAAGGCTTAAAGTATGAAAAATAACAGGGACTCAAAGTTGGATACTTCTAAAGCTTCAAGTTGAATCTACAATAGAAAAGTGTCCTTAAGTAATACTATCACCTTCAATGAATCAGTTTTGTCATTTGTAAAATAAAAATTATTTGAAGGATTGTTCTAAATAAATCAGGTGATAAAAATAAAGTATCTAGCATAGTATCCGTACCATAGAAGATAACCAAAAACTACTAGTCGTTGTTAAAACGATTGGCTTTGTTATTCTCTAGTAGCCATTACACATTAGCTATTAAAACATCCGTAAAAATTGCCATGCCTTTCAGATTATATAATATTGAAAAGATATTGAAAAAATGGTACTACTAATCACTTAGTTGAGAGGAGTTTCACATCTGTCATCGATGGAATATGCTTGAATGTCAATTTTACATTAATATAGTTTTTAATTAAAATTGTATGGAAAAAATGCATCATTTTTCTTCTCCCTAAGTAACATCTGTAATTAGCTGTTTTATTTCCTAAGAAAGTAAATTTTAATTATAATAAATTCTATGGAGTATATATTTCAAAAAAAGCCAAAGGTGTCAAATTAAGCACTGTAAGATGTTTCCAAGTTTTCCTTTTAAATATTCGTTTGCTCTAAATCATGACTTTTGTTGCCTAAAAAACAGTATCAGCAGAACATGACTAGTGACTGTTTTTATGTAAATGAGCAAGAATTACCAAGGTACCAGCAGAATTAAAATCACTTTTTTTGGTTCTTTCAAAGAATACTGTTAATTGAGCAGTTATTATGTACACTGTGCCAGGAGAAGATAACTGAAGGAAGGAAAAGGATTCTTTAGTGAAGTGGGCTTTAACCCATAACTTCTAATGCCTAATTCAATGTCTACCTTCTTTTCATCACAGACTCTCCTTCTTACGAATGCCAGGACACAGCCCTTCTCTCCTTACCCAGGAAATATGTCTCAGGACATTGCTGCTCAGCTAGATCTTGATTTTCACCTCCAGGAGAATAAAAGGAAATTTACAGAACACAAAGTACAATGGCAAGAGGACAGAAATAAGTAAACAACATGTTACCCAGGGCAATTCCTCTGAAGTGCAATGTTTATAGATCTTAGGTAAGGGAACTTGCTAAGAGTTAGGATGAGAAATCAGAAGCTAAGTTTGGAGCTTACTCCTGTGATCCCCATAACCTAGGGGGCTGAGATGGAAGGATTGCTTCAGGTCCAGACCAGCCTTGGCAACATAGCAAGACCTCCACCTCTAAAATGAATTTTAAAAAAAATAGCTGGGTGTGGTGGTGTGCACCTGCAGTCCCAGCTACTCAGGAGGCTGGGGTGGGAAGACTACTTGAGGCCAGGAGTTTGAGGCTACAGTGAACAATGATCACACCACTGCACTCCAGCCTGGGTGAGAGAGCGAGACCCCGACTCTGAAACAAACAAACAAACAAAAAAACAAAAACACAAAGCTGAAGTCTATTTATTTGAATGACTGATCGTTAATAAAGGTTAAATCCAACTAAGTGGCTTCGTTCCTTTTGACAATTATCTGTCTTTGTATATCACAGCTACTTTATCTTCATGTTAGCTTGCATTTAGTTAGGGTTTGATGGTTTGTTCTTTCTTCCTTTCTTTTTTTACTTCCTTCCTTATTTTCTTTTCCTTTCATTTCTCTTTCTTTCTTTCCTTTCTTCTTTCTTTTCTTTCTTTCCTCTTTCTCTTTCTTTATTTTTCTTTCCTTTTCTTTTCTTTCTTCCTCCCTCCCTCCCTTTCCATTCTCCTTTCCTCCCTTCCTTCCTCCCTCCCTCCACAGCATTATTTCTGCTGCAGTCCATCGGTCCAAGTAAGTCACAGGGAGTAGGCCTGGTGGCTCATGCCTGTAATCCCAGCACTTAGGGAGGCCAAGGCAGGTGGATCACCTGAGGTCAGGAGTTCGAGACAAGCCTGGTAAACATGGTGAAACCTCGTCTCTACTAAAAAAAAAAAAAAGTACAACAATTAGCTGGACATGGTGGCGCATGCCTGTAGTCCCAGCTACTCAGGAGGCAGGAGGCTGAGGCAGGAGGATCACTTGAACCCAGGAGGCAGCAGTTTCAGTGAGCCGAGTTTGCGCCACTGCACTCCAACCTGGGCAACAGAGCAAGACTCCATCACAAAAAAAAAAAAAGTCACAGAGCCAGATCAGATTCAAGGGGGAGGGAATGATTCCATCTCTAGGTGGGAAGAGAGATAAGGCCATACTGTCAAAGAATATGCAATTCTGTGCACTTCTAACAGAGACAAGAGAGGTGAAATCATACATACTAATCACCTTTGTTTTTACTGACTGAAATTTCATTGCCTCCTTTTATTGAGGAAGAGAGAAATCACTTTGTCTTCTTGTGTTTGGCAAAAGACTAACACAGACAGAATGCCACAGAGGATGCAGCCTGTCTTTGAGATGAAAGAAAAAAATGTAGGCAGACCTCTAATATTAATTCCTGCCCTGCCTTTTTTTTATATATTTGCTCACTCAAATATCTTTATACCAGATGAATATGGAAAGGGAAAGTTTTAAGGAGAGAAAAATTATGGTTTACACATATTGTGTTGAAATGACTGTGAGATATCCATCTGGATAACCTGATATTGATGTTACCTCTGGTGTTCCCTGTCTTTGTTTCAAACCCTTCTGCCATCCTCAACTATAGGCATAGAACAAAATCATTACTCTGTGTTACAATCTGCCAGCTGAGGTTGCTCTGTCCAAGAAGAAAGGTCTGACCACACATGTAGTCTTTTGACTATGTTTTTGTTTTCTTCTAATGAAAAGATGCTGTATTTTGCCAGTGGAGAATAGTAAGTATTCTAACATTGGATCCATAAATTATAAAGTGGACTGAAACACCCTAGCAAGTTCATTTTGGAATAGAGACTTGGCATGTAACTACTGCTTATAATTATGTTTGTATATATATTTGGTCTTGTCAAGAGTGAGGAATTTTACTAATAACAAACATAACGGAAAGCTATGCCCTAACATGATGTGCTCTATTGACTGCTTTTACATTGTGTAGACAACCTATATGGGTTTTGGAAAATTAGGTACTTTGGCAATCATTTTCTGAGAATAAAAAGTATATTCTCCAGGATTTTAAAAGCCCAACTCCATATCAGACTGGATTGTTGGTTTACTAGTTCTGGGGTCACCAAATTATGACCCACAGTTGCAATCTGAAATATTGGCTGTATTTGTGAATAAAGTTTTATAGGAACAAAGACATACCCATTTGTTTACATATTGTCTATGGATGCTTTTGCACTGCAATAGAGCCTGTATGTCCTGGAAAGCTGGAAATCTTTCCTTTCTGTTTCTTTACAGAAAAAGCTTGCTGATCTCACACCTATTTCAGCACTAAGTTACTTTCCATTCTCATTCTCCAGAATTCTAAGATTCTATGAATTTATCCCATAGGCTTGGGAGTTTTGCAGGTGTTTTGGGAGAGGGGAGGCACGGTGATACACGTGTTCTAGAAATGTCAACCTGATGGTGTTTAAAGGTTTAGCAGAAGCATGGAGAGGACAGCGGCAAGATAACAACTGTTATTACAGATCCTAAGTGAATATTAATTTCTACCTAGAAACTCAAAATTAAAATAATTATTATATAAACTGGACATGTGAGGCATCAGTGTATAGTATCTTATTTAACAATTTTGTCTTAAATCAACACTACTTACAGACTTAATTCAATGAGCATGCCTGCCATCGCTGCTGTAATATTTTTTTTCCCCAGTAAACAAGCAGAGATATCATGGAGCGGCTGTCTAACTCCAGGAAAAATACATACAAAATTTAAAGGTTAAAGACAGATAAATCCCCAAAAGTGCAGCTTATAGGAGATGCTGTTTATATTTTTCTATTAAGATATTGCTCTTTTCCTGTTATTTGCATTTCCCTATAATGTCAGCAATCAGTAAAAATTACTAGCAATAGCTTATCAGTTAATGACAAGAACAGCTGGGTCCTATCTCCCTTGATACATTTTAATCAGGTCATTGAAAGGAAACTCAGCAGCTGAAAGCTATCTATTTTCTTTGCAATGATTGCATAATATAATTAAAAGTATTTTATCAGTATCTCATGGCAGAAGAGAGAGGCTCTATGCGTGTGGCCTCATAGATGTGAATTGCCAGCATTTTTAACACTTGAGGAACTTGTCACATAAATCATTACATCATACTCTAAGACTCCATTAGCTTTTTGATGCTCGTGCTTGCTGGCTAGTCAGTGAAGAGACTTAACTACTAGTGTCTGTAGAAAGAATTCATGCCCTTCACTCATCAACTCTCAAAGTCACACAAAGATACAGATATATCCAGAAAATATCACATGGTGCACATCCCACGGTGGGGGGGAGGGTAGCCTCTTGAGATTGAAGCGGAAAGAATACAATTCTCTTTCTAGCTATACTACTTAGTAGATGCATAAAGTGAGGAAATTAGTTGCATTTCTGAGCCCAGTATCTTCATATAGCAAACAGGCCTTTAAATTGAATTCCTAACTTACACCATTATGTCCTTCTCAATGAGATGCCTTTGAAGCAATTACACATGTACTACATAAAGGGGTACCTGTTAGCAAATTTAATATATTAATTATCCCAATATGTAGTGTGTTAGCTCTTTTTCACTGCTTTAAATTGAGGTATAATTTCTATATACAAAACTGTACCTATTTTAAATGTTCAGATGAATGTGTTTTGAAATTGTATACTTTCATGTGACTCCAAAAGAATAGATAAAAGATAGAGTTTTCCACCATGACAACAATTCCCTTGGACCACTCACCAGGCAATTCTAGCTGCCTGCCTCACAAGAGAGGCAGTCACCTTCTGATTTCTGCATTGCCTATTTTTGATCTTCAGATAAACAGAATTGCGATATGTGTTTTTATGTCTAGTTTCTTGCTCTCTACATAATGTTTCTGAAACCCATCCATGTAGTTGTGTATATCTTCACTCCTTTTATTCATTTTCAATTCTATGAACATACCACTATTTGTTTATTTATTGTACTGTTGATGGATATTTGTGTTATTTCCAGTTTTGGGCTATAATGAATCAAATTGCTATGAACATTCTTAAATAAGTCTTTTTGGGACACTTATTTTAATATATCTTAGAAAAATATCTAGGAGGGACAACGCTGAGGAGTAAGGGAGGTGAATGTATGGACTTGATAAGAAACTGTTGACATTTCTTCCATAGTGCTTATCCCATGATACACACTCAGCAGGAATATGCGGGTGTGCAGCTGCTGTAGATATTTGACAACATTTAGTATTGTTTGTGTTGTAGCCAAATCAGAGATGTGAGATGTGGGAGATGGATCCCCCACTCCCGCAACAGGGTAGCACAGCAGGCTCCAAACCCGATCAGCAAATGACTTGAGAAAACAAGGAGGGGTGACTGGTTTGGGGGTCGATGCTTTTTGAGGAGTAGAGCTGGCGTGAGGGTTACTGCATGTAAGTCAGAGTTTGCATAGTTCAAATTTTCAACTAGTTTCGCCTTTGTAATGTAAAGCTTTCTAGTAAGTGTAAAATGGTATCTTCTTTTAGTTTTAATTTAATTTTATCCAATGACTAATGATGTTGAACAAATTTAAATAACCTGCTGACCACTCATACCTTCCTTTATTATCAGTTGAAAGCTATTGCTGATTTAATTGTTTTATTTTCTTTACATTGGTGATGTGTTGGAAGCTTTATGTTTTGAATATGAGTCTTTCACAAGATATGTGTGTGTATAAATATATATATAAACATACACATATATACATGCACATACACATGTAACACATGCACACATAGAAAATACTTTTCATGCACAACAATTTTGCTGGTGATGGTTTATTACAGTAGACCCATAAACAACATGAGGTTAGGGGGAACCAACTTCCTCCGTAGTCACAAATTGATGTATAGCTTTTGACTTCCCCCACGGTTAACTACTAATAGACTACTGCTGACAAGAAGCCTTACCGAAAACATAAACAGTTTATTACCATG
Source organism: Gorilla gorilla gorilla (assembly GCF_029281585.2). Lineage (NCBI taxonomy): Eukaryota > Metazoa > Chordata > Mammalia > Primates > Hominidae > Gorilla > Gorilla gorilla. Next base: position 126,897,660 of record NC_073236.2, read on the forward strand.
TATTTTGTATGTTAGATGCATTATGTACTATAGTCTTACAGTAAAGTTAGCTAGAGAAAAGAAAATGTTATTAAGAAAATTATAATGAAGAGAAAATATATTTACTATTTATTAAGTGAAAGTGGATCATCATAAAAGTCTATATTCTCGTCTTCACGTTGACTAGGCTGAGAAAGAGGAAGAGAGGTTTTGGTCTTGCTGTCTTAGAACTGGTAGAGGCTGATGAGGTAGAAGGAAGAGACAGGAGAGACAGGCACGTGGTGTAACTTTATGGAAATACATCATAATTTCTGTCGACATTTTTGCTTTTTAATTTATCTACAAATATTTCTATATGGTACCAATTCTTCCCCCACCATTTGTTGTAGTCTCAGTGCCCATATCCTACAAGGGTCTATCTATGCTGTAAAAGCATTTCAAAGTAGTCTTGAATAATCAGAGTGATTCTTCCAGATTGTCTAATAACAATTTGTTTTCTGCACTGCTTTTTTCCATCTCCCTCCTCATCATCTGATACTGGTTCAGAAGCACTCATCTCCATCCAAGTTGTCTTCTGTTAATTCCTCCAGTGTGGTATCTTTTCACTTTTGAATTTCTCTCAAGACTTGTACCTTGAAGCCCTTCACATCCACCTTTTTTTTTTTGCCATATCCATAATCTCTTTCATTATTTCTTTGATTGGCTCTGTTGTAAACCCGGTGAAGTCATTCACAACACCTGGACACAGTTTTCTCCCATAGAAATGTATTGTTTTGGGCTTGATGGCTTTCATGAATTTTTCCATAGCAATAATGGCATTTTCAATGGTGTGACCCTTCTAGACATTCACAATGTTTTCTCTATCAGTGTTCCCTTCCACAGCATTGACAATCCTTTCCATAGAGTACCATGTGTAATGAGCATTAATAGTCCTTCTGACCTCCCGATCTAGAGGCTGAATTAGAAACACTGTGTTTAGGGACAAGTAGACCACTTCAGTGATTTCAGTGTTGACCTCTAGGGCTTCTGGATGGCAAGAAGCATGATCTATTATCAAAAGCTTTAAAAGGCAATCCCTTACTAGGAAGGTACTTCCTGACTTTAGGGACAAAGCATCAATGGAACCAGTTAAGAAGGAGTTTTGATTGTCCAGGCCATCTTGTACAGTCAAAAGACTGGCAGCTGGTGTTTATCTTTGTCCTTCAAGACTCAGGGGTTAGCAGCTTTACAGATAAGAGCAGTCCTCATCAGAAACCCAGTGGCATTTGCACAACATATTAGAGGTCAGATATCCCTTCCTGCTTTAAATCTTAGTGCCCATTTCTCTTCCTTACTAATAAATGTCCTTTGTGCCCATTTTTTTTCCAGGTTGAGCAATTTCATCCTCATAAAAAAACCTGTTCAGACCAACAACCTTCCTCCTCAATGGTTTTCTTAATAACATCTGGGAACTTCTCTGCTGTCTCTTGGTCAGCATAAACTGTTTTGTTTGTTATCTTGACTTTTTTTTTACTGAAATCTGTCTCAAAATTATCAAACCATCCCTTTCTGGCATTAAATTATTTAACTTTAGATCTTTTACCTTTTTATTTTTATTTTTATTTTTTTTTGCTTTAAGTTACCATATAATGACTTTGCTTTTCCTAGAATCATATTCGAATCTATAGGTATGCTTTGCTTATGGCAATCCTGCACCACATAAAAGCTGCATTTTCAATATGATATAAAAGGATATTTCACAAAAAGTACAAGATTTTTGCACCTGTTGACATAGCTGCAGCAACAGCTTCAGTCCTTATGCTGGATTCATTTATCTTTAAATGGTAGGAAACCGCAACAGCAGACAACAATCTATGGTACATATCAAGCAATTCAACTTTTTATTGTAATGCCATGACTTTTCTTGGCTTCTTGGAGGCACTTTGTATGGGGTCCCATGGTGTAATTCAAGGTTATAGGATTGCACTAAACATGATGAAAAATACATAAGAACTGTGAGAACTCACTTTTTACCGTGGTACACAATTTACTGGAGTGATGAGCTGCTCAGGTGGAGGTTTTTAGCATAGTATGGCATTCTATGCAGATGTAACATGAGCTCACCACAACAACAACAGGAGGTGGCTACGAAATGATTACCGTAGTACAGTATTACTACACTTAATTTTATGCAGTTAGAATTTGATTCTTCATCTTTACACTTCTTTACATTTCTCTTGACTGCAAATGGTGCCATGTATGGTTTACAAGCATTTGTGTGTTTAAGTTTTGATAAATTTTAACTTTTTATTATAGATTTATGTACTATTTTATGGTAGCAAATGAAAAAATAGACTAGTATCTGCATGTATTTTATGTATTAATGACATACCTAACATTTTCTTAATTTATTTGTATACTTCTAGGCTACGTGGTTAGTCTGCAAGTTTTTGCAAATTGTCACAAATCTCCAAAATTTTTCAAATTATTTATTGAAAAAAATCCACGTATAAGTGGACCCACAGAGTTCAAATCAATGTTGTTGAAGGGTCAACTGTAGTGTGTTTCTGTTTTAAACTTATATTTCTTTATATATTTATGGAAGATATTCTCACTATATAAGTCCTAGGCTGAAAGTTCATTTTTTTCTCCGCATTTTAAACATACCATTCAATTGTCTTCTATTCATGATGATTTCTTACGATAATTTAGCTATCACTCTTATTATTTGTCCTTTTATGTAAGCTGTCTTCTTTCGTGTTTTTATTTTTCCTTTCTGGCTGCTTTTAAGACTATTTCTATATCTTGCATTTTCCCCCCAGTTTTGACTAAGCTTTTCCTGGGTATTTTTTTTTTTTTTTTTTTTTTGTATTTATTGTGCTTGGGTCAACTGCTTGGATTTGGGGGTTGTTATCTTTCAATTTCGAAATTTCTTAGGCACTACCTTCTCAGATGTTATCATGACTGGTCTTCAAGTTCACTAGTCTGTTCTCCTTTCGTGTCCTGCCTGCTCTTTAGCCCACCTAATGACCTTTTTATTTCTGATATTGGGTTCTCCATTCCTAGTGTTTTAATTTTATGACTAATATTTTCATGGATATGCTGAAATTACCTATTTCTTCACTCTTGTCTTTCTTCCCCACTGTATTTGTTAAAGTAATTATCTTGATGATTTCAACATCATTGTTTGATCATTCTTGCCTCTAGTCCAACTCTGGTCCCGCTTGTATTGACTTGACTATATTTTATCTTAATTGTGGGTTGCAATTGTCATCTCTTTTGCTTTTCTCATTGTTTATATCTGTGTGCTAAGGATTATATGTAAGAGAACAGTACAGACCTGAAGAAAATAATATTTATCTTCCAAAGAAGTACATGACCGTCTGTTAGGTTGTCAAGGCAGTGGCTAGGTGAATCTAATCTGCACTGAAGCTAGGTCTGAGCTTTGCTGCAGCACTGACTAGTTCTCAAATCATTTCAAATATTTTAAAGGCAGAATTAAACTTTTCACTTGGCATGACATTGCGATTATCCCAACAAGATTCTAGAGATTTCTTTGTTTTTTCGCCTTAGCTATCAGCCTTGAAGGCTGATAGAAAATACTTATTCACCTCTATCTTCTGCTTGCCAGCTGTTTGCTTACCATGCCATTTTCTTTGCTTTATATTTTCTCCACTAGCTTTCTGTGTATCAAGAGACTTCTCTCAATCTCACTGCTCTGCCTTCAGTTCTCAGAGAGCCATTGTAGTGGAGACCTGCTGTGTCTCAGAGTGATTTACTTTGGCTCTCATGGTCTAATCCCATTTTTCAGAGGGTCATCCATTGTCTTGCATTTAGAAAGGTTCTGAGCACTAGGGAATCTCTCCCCACAATATTATCCAACCGCAAGCCTCTGTCACACTATCCTGGAACACAATTCTAAAAGCCAGAAACTGTGACATCAAGACAGTCTAACAAATACTTAAACTGTTTCTTGACTGGGAAATTGCATTACCCCTTAATGGATGTATCCATTTCTAAATTTGTTAGAGAGGGAAATAATGCCTTTCCTTTGTAGATGAAATTAAACAAAGAAAAGTGCTTTAAAAGAAGTGTAAAGTATTATACAAAAGTAAGGTCTTGTTAGCATCGTATGTAATGTATTCAGAAGCCAACAGCTGTTTTTCAATGAACACTTCCTAGCACCACGGAAAACACTTTATGCATGTTTGTTCAAGGACCAGAATGCTCTGACAGCAGCTGGCAATTTCAAAGACCAAATCAAACCAATTTTTCACTGTTAGGAAATTTGCTTCGGAGACTTCTTATTGTATGTTCAGAGTAATATATAATTGTGATTTTAAAAAAATTGATTTGAGATCCTGTCTCAGGAAATTTACTTATGGTCTCTTATTCAAATCTGAAAAAAATGAAAAGATAATAAATTGTTATCAGTACAAATGAGGGCACTAAGACTCAAGTATCATGTCCCAGTTAACAGAGAAGAGCAGGCTTTAACTTACAGTCTCAGTAACTCCAAATCCTTTGTCCTTTCTATCACAATATATTGATATTTTGAGTTTACACTACCATATTATTTCAATCTCTTTTCACTGTACTTTCAGATTCCTTTAAGACTTTAATTCACCTTTAAAAATACAAGTTTTTAATGTCAGTTTTAACATTAATTTTTCAATTTTGCTTCTCTCTTCAAACTGTAGCTCTGTAAATAAAAAAATAAAATCAATTTTCTCCAAGTTCAGATCATTTTCTCTTCTTTCTATCCAGGTATGTCTAAGTTCCATTATTTTAAAGTATCAGCACTATCTCTGACTGTCTATTAAAGGGATCTGTTTTGCCAGGATATTCAATAGAGTCAATGTTTATCCCTGTAATCTATAATTATTAGTGAATTTCCTCTCCCATCTCCAGGATGCCATCTGGAATTGCTCTTTGTTCTTTGCCCAGAGGCAAGATATCTACTGCTGACCTGTTTTCTCCTTTCTGAAACTCCTATTTCTCCAAGACATCTCTGGTTCATAGGAAATGAACCACACATGCACACAGGGGAAATATGTGTGCGCACACACACACACATATTCCACAAGTGATTTTATCAGAAATAAAAGCAGCATTTTGAATAAAGTGTGATTTATTTAAAGAGGAACACTCATTCTTGTTCTAATCTACTGCTTCCCTTTTCTTAAATCAGCAATTCTTCTAAACTCTGAGAAAAGTATATAATTTTTGTGCTTCGTCAAGGATCATAGAAATTCATACAGAAACAGACATAATTCTTTTGTGAACTGTTTGTGTGACTCAAAATGGAATATTTTCATCAAACCTTCAGGAATTGGAATACTTGTGGATACTCCTAGCTAATTTGTGTTTGGTTTCTGTTGTTTAGTTATGAACTTCTAGGCAATAGACATGGCTTCAATGATTGTGGCTGAACTGAATTAGTCTGTATAACTAGTTGAAAGATATCGAACATTTTATATTACTTTATTTTTGTTTTTTCTTGGTTTTTTGCTTACTGATCAAGGAACCGGCCAGGCACTCACTCAACTAATACTTTTCATTGCATAATATTCTTATTTGTCATCAGGAATATGCATTAAACTTATCAATGAAGCTTTCAAAATTGTAAATTCCCTGCCTCAAGCGCTAAAGTTTATGATACAGTATGTGGAGTGGAAACACAGGTTAAATGGGATGGGCTCCCATGAATAAGGGTAGATACAGACCATCAATCACACTTTGAAGTACTTAAATACAGTAGCGGATGTGCCCTAATGATATGAGGAACAGGGAATGCTTTTGAGGGAAAGCAATGTGTTAGCACTGTTCTAAAGAAAAGAGCATTCACCCAGGGAAAGAGAAGAGAAAGAACATTCCAGACAGAGCGAGCAGCATAAGAAAAGATCCAGAAAGGAGATGTAGCTTCCAATATTTGAGAATTTTAAGTAAAAATTATTGGTGGGAGCGGATGACTAGAGATAAGATCATGTAGGATCTTATAAACCTTGTTAAGTATTTAGATTTTATTCTTATCACACAGGTTAGATAAAATATGTAAATATGTAAAATGAATCTCATAACCAAATAAACCTCGTATTCCTCACAAGCTATGACGCTTTTGGCAAGTCATGTAAACTCTCTAATCCTCAATTTTCTAATCTCCTCAATGGGACTAATAAAACCAACCTCTTGTGTAGTTAGAAGAGAAAATGCTATTACAAATAAAAAGTATCTATTTCAGTACATTTTAATAGCAGAAAACCATTCGCAGTCAGTTTTCAGGTCTTCTCACTTGAGCCAGCAGCATTCAGGCTGTAGCCGCCACGCTGCTTAGAGCCCTAGCTCAGGGAGGGGCAAAGTGAGGACCTAGCATCAGTCAGTTGCACAGAAGACTGTGGGGAAGAGATGAAAGGAGGAGCACCCCGGCCCAACAATGGCATCCATGCTTACTTAGATATTTAAAGACAGATGATCCAGGCTTGTTAACTCATTTTAGGATCTGGGGTGGGTGTCTTTGTGACTCTTGATCTTTCTTCCACGGTTATAAATTGGTGGTGATACAACACCAAGCAAAGTACAGCACGGAGCAAAAGCTCTTCATGGAAGCTTCACGAGGGGAAAAAAGAAGCAACATAGAGAGAGAAAAATAGGCCTCTACAGATGGACCTTCATGTACCATTATTTAGTGAGCTTAGCTTATACTTTCATAAGATAATCGTGATGACATGAATGGTTTATACTAAGCATGACTATTAGGACTGGGTGAAGCACCTTCCTTCCTTTTATATCCTCCTACTCATCTGATAGCTGAACAAAATTGGGCTTCTGTCAACAAGGAAGAAAATGAACAATGGATGCTAGTCAACAAATAACACTATTTGACATGGATTAGAACACCTTAGAACATCAGGAAAGAAGAAGAGAGTTAGATATGGGAGACAGTCGGCCAGAAGCAGTGAGTCACAGGGTTCAATGATCAGAAACTAATATCCGGAATAGACAAGGAACACAAACACCTCAACAGCAAATAATAATAATAATAATCACATTCAAAAGTGGGCAAAGATTCTAAATAAACATTTCTCAAAATAGGACATACAAATGGCCAACATGTTTATTTAAAAAATGTTTAACATCAATAATCATTAGAGAAATGTAAATCAAATCCATATTGGGATATCATCTTATCCCAGTTATAATGGCTATTAGAAAAATTACAAAAAAAATAAAAGATACTGGCAAGGATGGGGAGAAAGGGGATCACTCCTACGCTGCTGATGGGAGTATAAAGTAGTGCAGCCATTATGGAAAATAGTATGGAAGTTTCTTTTTTCCTTTTTTTTTTTTTTCTGACACAGAGTCTCACTCTGTTGCCCAGGCTGGAGTGCAGTGGCACGATCTTAGCTCACTGCAGCCTCCGCACCCCCACCCCCAACCCGGGTTCAAGCGATTTTCACGCCTAAGCCTCCCAAGTAACCGGGACTACAGGCATCCGCCACCAAGCTCAGCTAATTTTTTGTATTTTTAGTAGAGATGGGGTTTCACCATGTGGGCCAAGCTGGTTTCGAACTCCTGGCCTCAAGTGATCTGCCCACTTTGGCCTACCAAAGTGCTGGGATTACAGGCAGTGTGAGCCACTGCAGCCAGCAGGAAGTTTCTTTAAAAAAACTAAAATTAGAATTACCCTATGATCCAGCAATCCCACTACTGAGTGTTTATGCAAGCTAAATAAAATCAATATATCAAAGGGATATTGCACCCCCATGTTTATTGTGGCACTGTTCACACTAGTCAAGATATGGAACCAATCTAAGTGCCCATCAAAGGATGAATGGATAAGGAAAATGTGATACATATGTGCATTGGGATACTATTTGGCCATAAAAATGAATAAAATCCTATCATTTACAGCAACATGGATGGAAATGGAGGTCATTATGTTAAGTGAAATAAGACAGGCACAGAAAGACAACACATTCTCACTTATATGTGGGAGCTTAAAAGGTGGATCTCATGGAGGTACAGGAGATAGAGAGTAGAAAAGTGGTTAGCAGAGGCTGGGAAGTGTGTGTTGCAGGGAGTGGGGATGAACAGAGGTGGGGTAATGGGTGCAAACATACTATTAGATAAAAGAAAAAAGTTAGAACTTCAACATCAGAATGTTTAATAGCACTGTAGGATGAGTACAGTTAAAATCAATCTGTTGTATATTTCAAAATGCTAGAAGAGAGAATCTAAAATATACAAACACATAGAAATGATAAATGCTAGAAATGATGGATATCCTAAATAACCCGACTTAATCATTACACGTTGTATGCATTTAACAACCTATCACATGTACATTACAAATATGTACAAACATTACATATCTTTTTTATTTTTTTAAGAAACCAAGTCTAAGCAGGTGCAGGGCAAGAAGGATCCTATTCCAGGCAGATGGGAAACAGACTGCAAACCTCTGGGGAAATCCAGAGCAAAGAGACCAGGAAGGTCACACAGACCTAGGCTTTATAGAAAGTATCTCTCATTAGGTAGAAGAAAAATGAAATAGGGCTGTACAACCAACATCCAAACAGGCCCCAAATACCAGTGAGGATTGTAGGTTGGTCACCACCTTTTGGCTTGATGACCGCTTGACAGACAATAGGGGTCTTCGCTACAAGTTTTCCCCTCTGCAACCTAAGGCTAGCATCTGAAAAGTGCTATGCACCTTGCCAACGTTCAATGAACATCCAACCACACTGCGAGTGTCTTTAAATAGAAACAACTTTTATCCAGAAGGGGAGATGTTAAAAAAAACAAAACAAAACAAAAAACCCTACAACTTCATCACTGAGAACAAGTAATAAAAGTGTTAAGATCTCTGCTGATAAAAGATAGCAGTAAGGCAGATGACTTAAAAATGCCCTCTGGTTTAGCAATTGTTCACATACCTTTTTTCTCCCAGATGAGTTACCCTCCTTGATTTCCTTAGTTATAAGAAATAAGAAAATAGGTGCACAATTCTCAAGGAAACATTGGTGTTCTGATCTACTGAATAAAGTTATTGCAGCAACAATATCAATGGGAATGGGGGAAGAAAACCTCAGTCTGTTGTCTTTCTGGAGGGGTGTGTGTGAGTATGTGTGTTGTGTGTGCGCACTTGTGTGTGTGTGATTGAAACACAACATTGAGTGCCTACCTTGGATCAGGCCCCTGCCAGACGTATTACATATATTATTTCAAATCCTCTTCAAAATCCTGTGAGATCATCATCATTATCCCTTCTTTATAGATCAGAAAATACATTCAAAGGGGTTAAGAACATTTCATCAAGTACTGTTCAAATCTGATAGCCAGTTGCACAATGAACACCAGATCCACCTGGGGCTACAGTGTGGGCTCCTTCCACCACATCACAGCAAGGCTGGGCAACAGCTTGGGGTCTACAGTGCTGAACTCTGTGGTTGTCTGAGGAATGAAGTCAGGGCAGGCCGAGGTTCCAGCAGGCAGTGGAACCGGTGAGAATGCTCTTGTGCTGAAGAGCCACCTTTTCAGTTCCACGTTCCCCTCTGTCCTCCACAAAAAAGCCAAAAATCCATCATGGATCAGGGTAACACGCATTATTTACTTGACAAAGGATTTCTGCAAAGAATTTGACCTTGAGCTCCTGCCCTTTCCCTGCTTTCATTCTATGTGGACTCCAGTGACTATCCTTTAAGGAAATTACAGTGAATCAAAGCCAGATTGACGTCAACGTAACTGAGGACCTAAGCAATCTAAGAAAAGATTCTCTATGAGATCCATTTGGCAAAATTAACATTTATTGGGTAATGGTACAAAAATATTTTCATTCACAATACCAGTTACATAAACATATTGGTACATAGTATATATATATAGAGAGAGTAATCATATATATATAGTAATCATATATATATACACACACACACACACACATATATATATATACACACACACATACGTATATTTTTAGTTGAAACACTATCTGACCAACCAGTTAGTTTAGTTTGGACACTTAGGTCATTAAATGATATCAGAAAATGAATTTTTATATATATATATATATATATATATATACACACACACACATACACATGAATATATATATATATACATATTTCTATCCCTTTGGTCTACTGATGTGATTGCTTCAGAACTGAACAAGTGTCCTCTGTAGGATTACTTTTCAAATAATTCCTTTCTTAAAAATTAATCCATTAACTTCACTTGCCACCTGGTCAGAATTCAGCTCCTCCAACTCTGAGGGTGTTCTGTCCAGAACTATAGCAGGAGAGAAGAATTTCAGTCTATCACATACACATTAATTCATTTTAAACACTTTGCATTTGATCCTTCAGGATATGCAAGACTACATTAGTCAACCCAAGGAATATAAAGTAGAGACGTGCTAGTCTTTTCTTAGCCTTGAGAATACGCATTCTATGTTGCTATAGAATGGAGAACACATTCCTATTCTAATTTATTTCTATTCTCATCTTTGGAAGATATGTTAATTCCTTGTAGTTCTCAGGGGTGATATAATCCAAAACAGAATTAACTGAATATCCTATTTGAAAAATTGCTATTGCTAAATGGCAACCATGCAGTTTTATTGTGTGAGTCATAAGAAATCAGCTTGCATGGGCATGCCGGCTTGGGAGCATCAGCCTGCTTCATCCATGCTCTGATTTGAGAGGTCGAAGTGCTGGTGCTTTCTTCCTGCAGCTCTTTGAAGATAAGCTGTGGGAGTCGTGAGCAAAGTCTAGGGGCTGGAGGTTTTCCATTGTAATCCACCAGCTAACCAGACAAACCAATGCACATCCCTGGGCCTTCAAATGTTGTAAGACCTGGCCCTGCCTGTGAGAGGACAGCCAGTGGCCCACCTCTTGAATTTCCCTACCTCCCGCTGGTCCAATATAGATGCTGACTTTTGAACTGTGGAAGGAACGAACTGTGTATAGAGAGATGTTTACAGATGCCCAATTGTCAGATCATCTTTATTTGCAGGGCAGTCACATATATTGGGCAGAGTTTGGGCTTCGGAATCACCTAGATAGACAGACACTAGAATCCCAATGGTTAGTACCTTGTTCAGGGACCTCAGGCTACTCAGCCTCTCTGAACCATCATTTACTCATCTGTGGGGATGACTGTCAGCTGTTTAATGAGGATTTTAAGAAGGCAATTCCAGTGTGCTTTCCCAAATTGCTAGATCATAAAATTCACCTGGAAAGTCTGCCGTCATTCAAGAGATCTAGAATGTTCCCCAGAAAATTTTATTTTTTGAAAGCAAGTTTGGGAAACATAGATAACTTGTTAATATGAAACATTAAATACATTTTAAAAATGTGTATCCTTTTTCACAGAACATTTAAAAATTATTAACGTTCAAAGATTAACAAAATCTAAAATGACAACGATTTTTTGATCCAGTCATCCGTGAAGGCTTTTTAAAATCCCTGAATGGAACCATTGTTCTTAATTCTCATGTGTCCATTCTAATATCCGAGCAAATCTCATTCTGCTGAAAATCTTCCTTGCCTGTTTTTAAGGTGATGAACAGACTTCATACAATCCTACTCAGTACGAGCACTGCATTTTTATTTACCTAAGTTATTTCTTTGATTCTTCTAAAACTAAACTCACATGAGTTATTTTTTAAAATCACAAATATGAAAAATGTTACACTTTAATTTGACTTACTCCTAAGGATATATATATATATATATATATATATATATATATTCTTTTGATGTCCAAATATCTCCCAAGGAGGACTGATGACATTTGAAGCATATTTGCCCACCAAAATAAATAAATAACGTTAAAGTATTAGTGTGAGTGTGATCAATATTCTTCCCAACTAGAGATTCCCAGAGTTTAACTAGAGTCAAATCTAAAGATCACAGATTTTTTTTGTAAAAATCTTAGCTTTTCCTTCCAATGAATTCACATGGTTTTTGCCTCATGAATTTCCAATACTTCATCCCCCATCCCAGCAGGCAGTAAAGTCCAACCTTTTCATTCAGGGTTAAGGTTGCCCTGAGCCCTCCTGAACTTTCTAGCCCTGCCTCTTGTATCCTGCACACCCAGCCAGATGTGTGGGGGGCACCCTGAGCTAACTGACCTCCATGCTCTTTTATGCCAATTCCCTCCACCGTAAATGAGCTTCTTCACTTTCGATCATCAAAATGTGAAGACTTGCAAAAAGTCACTGCCAAGCCATTTCTGATTTTTCTTCTATGCCCAATGCTGCTTGGTCCACAGTTAGTTAACTTTCACAGGCACGTTTCTGTAACATTCCCGCTGTACTTCCCACATGAGAAATGCTGTCCTCCGGTTTGTGTTCAACTTACTGGGTGTAAAGCCCGTCTGCATACAAGCTCCTTGCGACTGTGTGACTCCCTGTCTCCACGGCCAGCGCCTAACACTGCTTCAACCCTGAAGTGTTGTACAACTTTTTTTGGTGTGAACTAAAATCACCAATAAAAATGATATTGAAATGATTGAGCTTGTTCAACTAGTCAGAGAACAGCTGGGTCCATTTGGTTTTACATTGGCCAGAATTAGTCTCAGCTGCTGTGTGAATGATTATTTTTAAATGTAAATATACGGGATTCTGGAGCTTCATTCTGTCCTGGTTCTTATGACAGAATAGTCTCTTTATTCTGCTCCCATTCCCTGAACTACATACAGCTTTAATGCATTGATAAATCCTTTGCAGGGTGTTTTTGTCTGTCGCTGGTAGCCTTGGAGTTACAGGAAAAATTCTAGGAATAATCACCAGGTGGCGCCAGAGCCACATTACAAAGCGCCTCTGAGGTCTCCTCCCAAAAACGGGGTGTGTTTGTCCTCCAGCACTAGGTGGGTTTGCTTCCTGCCTAGATTTTCCATCCAGGATAGTCCTGGAAATGATCTTGATGCTGTCTGTTCCTCGTTACAGCAGACCTGCTCAACTTCAGCAGCTAGAAGGAGGATTGTCTTTCACCAGCTGCAGGAGCCTGTTCCCACTACAGTGAGATAATAATTTCGTTTTTTCAAGCCAAGAAGTATTTATTGAAAGCCAGCTATGTGTTTTGTTTTATTATCTCTTGATTTAAAATCTAGCATTTTGCTGCTGTAAGGGAACTTAGAGTTCTTCTATCTATCACTATCTCCAGTTCTATTTAATAGGGAGAGACACTGAGGCTTAGAGAGGAAAGGTTACCCGGCTAATACTATTCACAGAGTTTGTAGCAGCAACTGTATTTAAGACCAGACTTCCCAGCTACAAACCACCTCCTTCACGCTCAATGGTGCTCCAAGGCCGCTGGACTATAAGCATCTCGAACACACAGATGTGGTCCCATTCTTCAAGTCTTGACATAGCAAAATGCCTTTTTAGATTCTCTAAGAGATGTGCAATTGATTGATGAGTAAACTGACTTTATTTTTTAAATTCTGATTTAAAAGGGTAAGTATTTGACACAGAAATGCAAAGATTTTCTTTTCTTTAGGAATATTATGAATTTTTAATTCAACCCAGTATTTTCGATAAAATTTAACAAAATGAAACTTCCAAGAATTGAATAACAATCTCTTGGAAGTCAAATTTAAGTGCTCATTTGTGTCTTTAGCAAGTCATGGGTATGCGGCATATCAGAAATGTTCGTAGGAGGTTTAATTCTTACAACACTGAAATTGTTTTTAATGACATGCTAAAGCATAGTTACTGTGAAGACTCACTCATGTTTTCACAAGCTATGTAGGAAGTGCCTTTTACATGGCAGGCACTGTTCCAGCTCTGGGGGTTCAGCAGAGAACAGAAAAGATAGAGGCCCCAGAATTCACAAACTTATATGCTGATAGCAGCAGACCTACAATAAACCAAAAAAATAAATAAATAAAATAAAATACCATAGTATGCGGGAAAGTGATCGGGGCTGTGGAGGAGGAACAGAGGCAGGAAGGAGGACAGGAAGCACTTAAGGGAAAAGGCTGCACGGCTATAAAGGATATGTGCAGGAAGAAACGGCCAGTGCAAAGAACTGGAGACAGGAATATGCCTGATGTATTGGAGAAGGGCAAGGAAGCCAGTGTTTCTGGAAGGGCGTGAGCAAGAAAGAAAATGCCAGCAGTAAAGAGGAGGCCCGAGACTATGATAGCAGTTTTTTGTTTTGGTTTGGTTTTTGTGTTGTTGGGTTTTTTCTTGTTTGTTTTGTGTGTGTGTGTGTGTGTGTGTGGTTGTTGTTATTGTTTGTTTGGTTTGGTTTGGTTTTGCATAGCCAAAGAAGAGAGACACTGACTTTAGTCTCTGCAACAGGTTCAACTCTTATGAAATAATACATGGTTTTCCTTTCGCCAATGTAGAAAATACATAAAATGTCCAGGCTGCTAATTGAGCTTCAGGACTTGGTAACAGGGGAAAACTGTCATCTCAGAACAAGTAAGGATTGATTAATATCAAAATAATTTCCATCTCAGACTGGAAATTCTACCTATCTATTGGAGCTGACAAGCAAGATTGATCACCTAAACTAAGTTAATCATAACAAATGAAAATGTTGAGGCACCTATAATTAATTACTACCCAAATGAGATTCCCATCTTTGCTAGAGATAACCCCTGAATATATCAGGTCATCCATCTTTCAGTTCTTCTATTAGAGTCATAATTTCATTTTCCTGCTGGTTCCACTCAGAACCCACCACGTGACTATACAGGCAATGTGTGTGTTTTTCCCTTCGGTTTTTAATATAATTATATGCAACAAATATGCAACTAAAGAAAATGTTGAGTTCTAGGAAAATGAACGTCATTCTCTATTTAAAAACTGGTGAAATGGACATTCTCTATTTAAAAACTGGTGAAATGACTTTGAAATTCCTGATTTCTTTTGCACTTTATCTTTCTGATCTTTCTCCCAAACACTGTGAATTGGATGTTTTTGTTATCATTATTATTATTCATACCTTACATGTGAGATATGGTTGTCAAAGTGTTTAAAAACTTCTCAGTCCTCTTCACCCCCATCGAACTGCAATTTGTTTTTAACTTGCTTAATGTCTGTGTCCAGCTTGGTCTCATTCACTATTTTAAACCCAGAAATAAGTTCTGTGCTAGTCATAGAATGGCAAAATAAATGTTTGTTGGATTGAACTGACTTGATCGCCATGGAAATCAATTATGGGGAGACCTGCACTAGCACCCCAGCTTTACCACTGACTTTGTGTCCCTAAGCAACTTCTCTGGTTCTGTTTCCACATGTGTATGACGGAAATTTCAACCTTGTTGTACCTAACTTCATTTTCTTAAGTGCTGGCCTTCATAACAATACAGCAGAATAAGAATCATTGCTGCCATTTTTACAGATGAAATATAGAGTTGTCTGGGGCATATATTATAATAACTAGAGGTTCTGCAGTTTAAATTCCTCCACATGCCTTTGTATTTATTCACACAAGTAGAATCAAATTGCGATTTCCAATATTCTTGAACAAATTGTTGCACCTTGCTTAGAAAAAAAATCTGTACTTAGATGCTACCTCCCTGAACCCAACCCTTTCTGGACATGTTATTGATTCATTAAGGACTTGGATTGCATAGACACTCAACATTTAATTGCATTGCTATCAAACATGTATCTAACAAAATAATATATAAGGTTGTTTAGGTTTCTAACTGTGTAATTATACTGTTCTATGTATGTAGAGTTTATAAAACCGTTCACATGTTACAGTAGCTGTGTTCATCAAAGCCCTGGAATTGGCAGCTCCTTTCCATATATGGGAACTAGATCAAGTCCTTCTGCTGCCTTCCTCATACATTTCTTAAGAGCTTTAAATTATCAATGTTTGCAGTTTATAGCACAATAGCAATAAGAAGTAAGTGCTTATCAAATGTCAGTGTAGTTTTCAATATCATCATGTTTGTCATCAATGTATTTTTTCTTCCTAAGAGCCTGGTGGAGTCTTCGGAGCACATGTGACTGTCCTACTTGTATAGAGAAGAGAAACTGAGGCTCAGAAGAGACGCCTGGCTGAGTTTAACAGGACTGCAACAAGAATTTTGCCTTTCTACTTTCTGGTACAGTGGTCTTTCCTTTGCCATCATGCCTCAGCATATCCATGTTAGTAAATTCTCCCAGTTGGGGAAAAGCTTGGCAGCAATGAAAGTTAATGTGATGAATCATTTAGATGGACAGATTGGAAAAATGTTGTTCCTTTTGCATGTGATGTTCTTGCCAGAAATCAAGTAGGTGGAGTTTTTGAAGCGTAATCAGTTAGATAAGTATGGTGGTTTTAAATAATCAAGCGTGGAGCCATACCGGTTATGTTTAATTTATAACAAAATCAGACAATTCAGGCATGATGTTGAACTCATTGCGCTTGGCTCACTACTACATTTCTCTCACCAAAAGCAATGACTATAAAGAGTTACAAATACCATGACCTTATATCATAAAGCATAAATTATTCCAGGAAGTTTTCCATTTAAGTCACCTTCTCAAAATCTTAGGAGAAAACTACCAATATTCAGTTCAAACCCCAGAGGCTTAAGGAAAAATATTAATGTTGAAATAGCAAGTAAGTGGTAGTATCCTCGCTATATGCACAATTGCATCTGCTCGGGGGTTAGTCTTTCTTTAGCTCCTGTCTACAACTCACACCAGTCTCCGTAAAAGAAATGAGGTCTCACTGATACCATCTAGCTTAATGAGATAAAAATCCTGGTGATCTCTGCAAGAAAATAAAACTAAGATAAACTAGTATCTGCTACTGATAAATATTTAACAGATGTGGTCCAAATCCCTCTGCCAGCTGGAGGAAGGAAAAAAGTTCTATTTTACAGCTTGGATATAATTATTGGCCACATTTCTCCAAGCAAAGACAGTGACATTGGCTCACTCCCCAGGAGAACTTTCTTCTGATCTTGGCACTAGGATTTGCTTTTCTTTAACAGATTGCAGCAATGTACCCTTCACTTGACCCAGTTTATTCATTCAAAAGATACCTGGAGCCAAAACCATGTATGAGAAATAGCAAAGGAAGAGGCAGGCACAAGCTGTGTTTATATACCCACCAAAGGACTACAGCAAAACACATATATTCTAGTCAGCACTGAGTGCACCTATCTGTGTCAACAGTAGACCAGCTTGGTCTGGCAGATGACCATATGACCCAGCTGATTCACTCCGGAGTTAGAGGAACTTTTCCCAGACCCTGAAAGTCACCTTTTTAGACAACTTCGCAAACAGCCATCCTTGTTCACGGTATCATGCCCCTTGTCACTGCTAAACAGACCGTTTGCAAAGAATTTTCCTAAACATCACCACTGAGGCTCCTTCCAGCAATGACTCTGGTCCATCATTGGGATTGCTGAGCAGCTGTTTCATAACATGAACAAGGATGTTTTAACCATGTTTCCTGACCTGGCCATTTGGATCCCAAGGATGTTTTGGTCCAAGAATAAATTCCAGAGCTTAGGTAGGTTACATACCACAACTATATTCATTTCCTACTTCTATTCTTTCCCTGTGCAATCCTTTTCCTAGCACTGTAACTGAAAGAATTTTTCTAAAACATTAATGTGATCATACTATGTCTCTGCTGAAAAGCCATCAATCACTATCTACCTATTACTGACAAAAACATGACATTCTGATCCCACCTGATCTGCTCTTTCTCATCAACAACTCTTCTCCTTATGTAATTTCTCACCTGGTGACCAACCACACCCTGCATGTGCTATACATTCATTTATGCTTTTTCACCTGCTCAAGGCCCCCAGAATTATTTTCAAGTATTATTTTTCCCAACACAAAGCATCAGTCGATACCTGTAGTAAGTCTGAAGCATCTCAGAAGCATTTATTGACAACCCAGTCTTCTACTCTCCTCTGCCTCTAAACACACAGCACATACATTTTGTCCCAAACATTTGTAGGCCATCATTGTCTTTTGCCTGGCATTTCTTTACTAATTAATATATATTTTTATTCATGTGTGTATATTTATCTCACCAATATTTGGGAGCAGAGCCTATGTGTTATTTTAGTTATACAGGTTGTTGGGTGATATGGCTGTGAACCTGATATGCTATAGATTATAAGGGGAGGTGGAACCTGTCACACTTCCTCTTCCTCCATCACTGGTTGTCTGTCTCAAAGTTCACCGAAGAAGACAGGAAAACTTGTCAGATGGGGAAGAATGTGTCAAGAGCATGCACACAGATTTACTCTTCAGCTAGAAGCTCCAATTCCTAGATGATCTGAATCCAACTCAGAGTGCTTGCACCTGTTTCCTGCCACACAGCTAGAGCTGGTGAGTCTGATTTAAGTAATTCTACGGGAAGACAAGGCTTACATAAGAATAAGTAGTCGAGTAGACAGATATTTCCTACATGGAATCTGCCTTGTTCAGGAACAAGTTTAATCAGTTACTGACTTATAGTAAGAATGTGAATGTGATAATTTTATTAAAAGTTTTTATAAATAATTTCATTGTAATTTAAGCATCGATGAAAATGTGTTGTATATGGTCATGTACTTGCTTTGTTTTCTTTTTGTTTATTCTATCGACTTTTACGAAGCACTTACACTGTGCATGAAGACACATGGGATAGAACACTATCCCTGCTGTTGAGGAATCCCCTGTAACCATTTCAGTGACAGAACAGCTGAAGCTCAGTATGGTCAAGCGACTGGCCACTGGCCAGACCTGATTGTCATGGACTTCAGTTAAGGTCCTGTGATTCCCATCACAGTCTCTTTCCACTCCTTATGCTGTTTCATGGCCCATGTTCAGGGAGGGACTCTGCTCTGCCTGGATTTCTGAAATCTTGTACGGAAGGCTGGTGAGCTTAGAATAAAGATGCAACATGAGGAGGCGTACCTGTTTCCCATATGACTTCCAGGAGGCCAGGAGAGCAGTCTTCCCGAGTCAGGCAGGAGCACTGTGCCTAAAGCAGCTTCCTGGGCAGAGCAGTGACATTCCTGGTCTCAGAGAATATCTGAACCCCATCGCCCCCACCAGTTTACCTTTCAAAATGCTTCTTTCCACTGGCACGCAGTGCTCAGTAAGACCTCACAGTTTCCCTGGGCTGTGGTCCAATTTGATTACCTCCTTTTTCCATGCTTGGAAGCTGCTATGCAATAATCTTTTTAACCTCTGCAAAGCCAGGACAAATGTGACAGCAAAAGCAATGTTAGTACTTGAGGACATTTTCTCCTTTTAGATTTTGAGGATTTATTTCATGTTTATAAAAAAAGCAGAAAACTCTGTCACTTTCTGTTGGTGTTATCCTGGTCATCTCAGAGCTCTCATTAACTCTTTTCCTACCCCCGGCAGAAACTAGAGAATTCTGAGGAAAACACACTTTCACTTCATGGAAATATCTCAGCCACTCTTTCCAGCGTTGCTTTTCCTTCCATCCTAACCATCTTGTTTTGATCTTAAATATCTTCAGAATCTGACTTTTGAAATTTATTTTTATATCTCTTTCCAGCCACTTTTGATTAATCTCTCGATAGGGTAAGCAACATGATTTTCTTTTCTTTTCTTTTCTTTTTTAAAAAAGCTCCAGCTCTGGCTTCTGGCTGGAGTGCAGTGGTGAGATCTCCACTTCCCAGGTTCAGGCGATTCTCTCGCCTCAGCCTCCTGAGTAGCTGGGATTACAGGCACCTGCCGCCGTGCCCGGCTAATTTTTTTTTTTTTTTTTTGTATTTTTAGTAAAGACAGGGTTTTACTATGTTGGGGCCAGGTTGGCCTCCAACTCCTGATCTCGTGATCTGCCCGCCTCGGCCTCCCAAAGTGCTGTGATTAAAGGTGTGAACCACTTCACCCAGCCAATTTTAATTTTTAAAAATTCTTGTAATAGTTTTAAAACACCCTGAGTCCTGCAGTCTTCAGCCTTTGCATGAATTTCCTCACCACCGTGACAGGCAAGGCCCCAAAGCTTCCCAGCTGAATTTCATCCAGTATGTTTCTTTCTAAGAGGAGAGATTAGACAGGCACAGAGGAGAATAATGAGCTGTGTCAGACTAAAAGACTTCCTGAAAAGTTCTAATTATTTTTCTTCAATAGACTAAGCATTTTAGTTTGTTTTTTGACAAATGTGGTAGAGGTCGCCTAGGTGTCCCACAAACATGTTTCCTCTTGTTCCAAAAGCCACTACCAGATATTTCCCAGCCTCCCTTGAAATTACATATGACCACATGTAACTTATTTAACCAATGAAAATGTAGATAAAAGTAATGTGGACAACCTGTAGGCCTGCGTTATAAAAGCTTTCTACAAACAGACCCCTAGTCTCTCTCCTTTGCCCATAGGCTGATTCATGGGACTTTATTATACTGGGGAATGGTAGAAAACATAAATAATAGATACCTAGGTAGGTCTTTAGTTTACTATTAGAAAGCCATCACTTATTGGACTTTAGGTGGCTGAAAAATAAACTGATCATGTTAAGCTACTGAGGTTTGGGGGTTTATTTGTTTCAGCAGCATATTGTTACCCTCAACTGTTATACAGATAGACACCTTGGCCTTGGCTTAGTGATTGGTTTGTGGGTGGCAATTGTGTGTGTGTGTGTGTGTGTATATATATATATATATATCTGCAGTCTTCTGGCCAAACATATATATACACGTATATATTTATTTATATGTTTAAAGGCTGCCTCAGATATATATATATGTATGTGTATAGATATGTATGTATGTATGTGTATAGATATATATGTATGTATGTGTGTACACACACACACACACACACACACACACACATATATATATTAGGCAAGAACACTGGAAATATTTGTTTTGCCATGACAAACATTGGTAAGTAATTGCTTTAATTTAGACTACTTGATTTCTGTAACTCCCAGGGAAAGTAGTTGGAAAAAGTCACGGTGACTGACTGTCAAATTCTATTGACTTTATTTGGCACAGTATTACAAAAAAAGGGGAGTTCAGGCAAGTATTGCCTGACTTTTAAGTAGATATCCAAGACAACTGGAAAAAATCCAAAGGTCCAGAGTCCTACAGCATTGAAAATGCAGGCTGCTACCAGACTCCAAATAGCAACACATAAGATTGAAAGAGATTTTTAGTGACTGGAGTCCAGTAAGTCTTTGCAGTTGAACTAAATAACTCCAATCGGAGGCAGCCTTTAATGCACACAATGGCCTTCCCAACTCTCATTTCAGATAGCATTGAGGTGGCCAGCATTAAGTTTGGAAGAAGAATAGGAAGAGGTCGAAAAGCAAAGAAATGAGAGTTATGTCTAACAAAGGACTTTGTGTTTATAAGGACATAGAATTGCCTTGAAGAAAATCTGGAACAGAGGTTGATATAGTTTGAATATTTGTCCCCATCCAAATCTTAAGCTGAATTATAATCCCCAGTGCTGGAGGTGGGGCCTGGTGGGAGGCATTTGGATCATGGGAATGGATATATAACATGTATATCATATATAGTACATTGAATATTTGTTCAGTAGTCATTTTTATTTGTTTTTGTTTCATTTTGACAGAGCATGGGGAACTGGTGACACTAATATTTCCAAAGAAACCAGTCTCAGCTAAATTTGGGGGAATCATGTACAAAAGGAAATTGAGAATCAACATTATGTGGGAAATAAATTTGCCATCAGTAAAAGAGAGAAATAATTATAATCAGAAATAAGCTGTTATTGGAATAACACATGTAGAACAACTTCTTATCACTGTTTTCAAGGAGTAAAGGAAGCTGCCTTTTCCTTGGTTATACAAAGTCAAGGAAACACACACACATGCACACACACATGCACACAAACACACACGCACATTCTGGTGACCAATATGCCTTCTTGTTGGAAGTCTTCAGAATTTAGATCACGAATGTTGCCCACTTGTAAAAACTCTAGAGTATCATATGGCAGTGGCTTAGTACTTGGAATTTTCCATTAGTTAGTTACTGTCTAAGCATTATCTGAGTTGTGTGAAATAGTTTGTCTACAATTAACTCTTTAGTCATTCCTGAAATGTACACTGGTATAATATTCATGTCGTTGAAATTAGAAAGACCACTACAATGATGACAATGACTATTACAATGAATATAATGACAACTGAGATCACTTCAACTATAACTACAACTATTATTATTACAATTACTAATGCTAGTATAATATTGATAATAATGATAAGGTTTATGTTATTAATAATGATAACAACAGTCAGGTATTGTGCTGTTCCCTGCACATCCATTAACTTATGTATTCCTCACAAAGCCTTTGTAAACAATATTATGACTTTTGTTGTAAGGAAGAATATAAACTCCATAAAAATAGAGACCTTACTATTGGTGTATCTCTAGTGTCTAGATAGTAATTGATTTAAAATATTTCCTCAATGAATATTTTTTTTCATTTCTTGCTGGAAAATTATTATTATTATTATTATTATTATTATTATTATTATTGAGATGGAGTCTTGCTCTGTCGCCAGGCTGGAGTGCGGTGGCACGATCTCAGCTCACTGCAACCTCCACTTCCTGAGTTCAAGTGATTCTCCTGCCTCAGTCTCCCCAGTAGCTGGGACTACAGTTGCGTGCCACCACCCCCGGCTAATTTTTGTATTTTTAGTAGAGATGGGGGGTTTCACCATGTTGGCCAGGATGGTCTCGATCTCTTGACCACGTGATCCGCCCACTTCGGCCTCCCAAGGAAAACTAAATTTTCTTAATAATAAAATAAGTTGGGAAGAGGAAAAAGAAGATGGGCTAAAAAGAGGCAGAGGAGGATTAGCAAGAAGAAGTAGGGAAGGAAAAAGAGTAGAAGGAGGAAGAAATAGGCTAATATTTGAGCTTTTGGCATTTCCCATGTAACGTGCCAAGACTCACACATTCTCTCATTTTATCCTCACAACTACCAGATGTGGTACGGATGTTTTATGAACTCCATTTTCATACTTAAAAAAATGGTTCTTAAAGACTTTGACTAAATTGCTGAAGATCACACAGCTTTGAATGTTCTTTTTCTGATTTAGCTTCCTGGGCACAAAGATTAAAAGCGCTCTTTGGTTATAGTAACAACTTCTGATCTTCTAGAGAAGTTATTTTGGTTAAATTTCCTCTGAATTTCCCTTTCTACAACTTGCTTATTTCCAATTTTCATATGCCTTAATAATTTAAGTTGTTTTATATATTTCTTGGAAAAATCAAGACTATTATAAATAAATAAATTCATAAAAATAAATCAATTAATAATCTCAGACCAAATATTATAAACAAATAAAATAATAATAAAAGAATCCAATAATAATCTGCAGATTCTACATTAAAAGTAAAGCAAATGTAGAAGGTGAGTTTTACTTCCTTGATTTTTTTCTGAATATGTATCTTCAGGGACTTATTTCTCAGTAAGCTTAAGTATAAAACCCAGAATTTCAAGCTCCCTTACAAAGAAAATGCTGATAATTTCCAGGGAAGCCCAGCCATCCTCTGAATCCACCTGACTGCCCAGACACCATCCAGCCTTCTGCTGAAGTACTTCTTTCCCACATGTGTTTATGAACCTGTATTTCTCTCAGCTCTGAGGTACACCCTGAGACTCACATGTGTTCTACTTAATTCTACTACATGGCAAGAGGTCAACATTATTATTGGTTCTTTCCTCTCTAAGTCTTAAAACAACCACACTTCAATCTAGGCTAGAGTTTTAGGCTGCATTCTATTTTGAGACACACACTGTCAATAAAAGCTTTTAAGAGTAACTGGTAATTATGTATCACATATAGTTGTGAAATTTAATTTGTTGGAACAAAATACCTAATTGTCTGTTTTTATAATATTTCCCTTTATGTAATATAATTGTTATAATTACATTTCTACTATACACATACAATGATTTTAATTACACAAAAAAGTCGTATCTTTTCATAATAAATATAACTAAACATTCAGTGTAGAAGTATATGATGAAATATATTTTATAAATCAGAGACCATAAGATCTTTATGTGTTAATGTTTTATGATTCCTGAAAGCCTAAAACAGTTGAGCTAATATAGATCTACAATAAGTGATTTGCAATGCATTTGTATAGAACAAAACCTTTTTGCTCTTTAAAGTCATTTCACTTTTAAGTCTTTGGACACCACAGCAGTTTGCCTGATGAAGAATAATAAGCAGTCATATAAACTAAAAAGGTCAATTCTGCACCTACAATTTCCTTAGTATGTTTAGGACAATTAAGATACATAGTCTCTTTGCTGTGTATGCATGTATGTGACTTTGTCATTGTTTTGCTGTTATACTTATCAATTTCTCTCATCAAATATTTACATGGCCCAAATCTGACCTGGCTTGTAGGCTCACATTATCATGCTGGTGTTAGGAATTGGGTCTCCCTCTACATTTTGTTATGACATCTGTATCCCAGTCATACTGTTATGTCTACCATTTCACCAATAAGCCTGAACTACCTCAGTGTCTTTGTTAAAAGTTTATTTCTTTTTATTCCCAAGGATCAATTTAAATATTGTGCCTCCCAGTGAGCTTTCTTGGATATTTCTAATCATGAACAACCCATCTACTTCCAATAACTCTATGACAATATGTTTATGTGTATCTACTTATCACATTCTCTTCACTAACCTGTTCGTGTAATAAATTCTAACTAAGATAGTGGAAAAAAGGGTATATACCTTTTTTTTTCCAGAAGAGGTGACTAGCACAGATTTGGGAGGCCAAAGAAAGCATAAAGAATAATTTATGTTCAAACTAACAAAGGAAGAATGAGAAGAAATTAGTTGGGTATCGAAGGCATGGGCAAGATAGCACCCAAGCAAATGGGATAGCCTTAGGAAGACACAGAGGCATGAAAATGTTACGTAGCTGACTATGTGAATCCTCCATCAATATCCCCTAAGTCCTTATAATTGCCACAGCCTGAAACACTTTTTCAAGCATCTAAGCCTGTATCTTTCTGCCTGGAGACTATCTCTGGTTGCTGGAATCTGTTCCGCCTGTGTGCAAATGGCTGGAAATACCAAGAAACTAATCCCCCTCCCAGGATTTAGTGTATGGATATCCTGGCTCTCTTGCCTCTGAGACTGGACAACTCAAATGCATGTGTTCTACACTGGACCCCAGAGCTCCACAGTTAGGTTAAGCTTTCAAAACCAACAGCGGTAACATGTTCACTAATCCATCCATTACTGACTGCTTTCCATCTTTGTCTCATTTTCCTATTACCTCACTGGTGATTTCTGACATCAACTCCCTATTAAAATGTATGTGTGATGGTATGAATGTTTTTGTCCCCCAAAATTTATATACTGAAACCTCAAACCCCAAGATCATGGTATTAGAAGGTGAAGATTTGGGCAAATAATCAGTCCCCTTAAGTGAGATTAATGCCCTTATAAAAGAGGCTTCAGATAGCTCGCTTGTCCATTCTATCTACCATGTGAGGACACAGTGAGAAGTTGCTGTTTTTTTTTACCATAAAATGGGCCATCACCAGACAACAAATCTGCTGGTGTATTGATGTTGGACTTCCCAGCTCCCAGAACTGTGACAAGTAAAGTTCTGTTGGTTATAAGCTAAACAGTTCATGGTAATTTGTTTTAAGACACCGGATGGACCAAGACAACATGTAAGTAAATCATTGTCTCAAGGTCTGCTTTTGGATAAACTCGAACTGAGACACCATGCCGTAACTGATGAACTGAAAGAAGTTCAGATTGGTTGAAACATGGAAAAAATGGAATAAAAATGAGGAGCATGCATATAGAAAGGTAACAACCAGTGTGTGCAAGAGCTCTGAATAGAGTACATGTTATATAATTGATCTGAAAGGCATTTGGATACCAATGTTTTACTAAAAAAGAGGGGTACAGTTAAACAGTACATTTGTGTTTAGAAAAAGCATTATTCTGGCCACAAGAAAAAAATCAGTTTGTGTGGGGACAGCAGGGACAAAACTGAAGGAATGGTGATAACCCTGGAGGTTTTAAAAGTGACCAAGGTTCAAATTAATAATAATAGCCTGAACTTTAATAGTGGAAAAGTGAATGGGGGAAATGAGGTGTTTTGATAGAGATTTAGTTAACATACATTCAAATGACACTGATAAAACTGAGTGACTTGATCAAATGTAAAGAGCAAGAAATAGACATCTACTCTGCTTACAGCATGGTGACTATAGCTAACAATATCGTATTGTACACTTGAAATTTCCTATGTGGGTAAATCCTAAGTGTTCTCATCACCAAAATGTAACTGTGTGAGATTCTGGTTATGCTAATTAGCTTGATTGTGGTGATTATTTCACGACGTGTACATATATCAAAACATCACATTGTACACCTTAAATAGGTACACTTTTTATTTGTCAATTATACCTCAACAAAGTTAAGGAAAATTAAAACAAGAAAGAGGGTTAAATCAAATAAAATTTATTGGGAGCTGGTTTGGGGAACTGGATGGAAGGTGATGGCATTTTTTGAAGTATGAAACAAAAGAGGAGAAGCAGGTCACTCAAAACTTTAGCCAAAATGAAGAAAATATTTTGTTTGAGACAATGAATATGAGGTCCTAATTGAACTTATAAATAGATAGATTAGAAATAAATAGACATATATAGCCATACCTCAAAATTGTGGTGATATAAAGTGATGATTGCAATCAAGCAAGTCACAGAAATTTCTGTTTTGGTTTCCCCATATATATAGAATTTATGCTTATGCTATACTGTACTCTTCTGTGTGCAATAGCATTATGTCTGAAAATAATTCACATATCTTAATTTAAAAATACTTTATTGCTAAAAATGCCTGCAATCATCTGAGCTTTCAGACAGTGGTAGTCTTGTTGCTGGTGGAGGGTCTTGCCTTGATGTTAATGGCTGCTGACTTTTTAGGATGATGGTTGTTGAAGGTCAGGGCGGCTGTGGCAAATGCTTAAAATAAAACAGTGAAGTTTGCTGCATCAATTGACTCTTCTTTTCATGAAAGATTTCTATGTAATATGCAGTTTTGTCTAACGGCATTGTATCCATGGTAAAATTTCTTTCAAAAGTAGAATAAAGCCTCTCTAAACCTGCCATTGCTGGACCTACTAAGTTTATGTAATAGTATAAATCCTTTCTTGTCATTTCATAATTTTCACAGCATCTTCACCAGGAGTAGATTTTACCTCAAGAAACCACTTTCTTTGCTCATCTATAAAAAGAAACTCCTTCATCTATTTATGTTTCCTCAGGAAATTGCAGCAGTTCAGTGAAATCTTCAGGCTCCACTTCAAATTCTAGTTTTCTTGCTATTTATACATCTGCAGTGACTTCCTCCAGTGCAAACTTGAACACCTCAAAGTCGTCCATGAGGTTTGAAATAAACTTCTCCCGAACTCCTGTTAATATTGATATTTTGACCCCCGTCATCCCCGTTAATCACAAATGTTCCTAATGGCTTCTAGAATGGTGAATCCTTTCCAGAAGGTTTTCAATTTACTTTTCCCATATTCTTTACAGAAAACACTATCTATTGGAGCTAAAGCACTATGAATGTATTTCCTAAATAATAAGACTTGAAAGTTGAAATGTCTTGTTAATCTATGGGCTACAGAATGGATGTTGTGTTAACAGGCATGAAAACAATATTCGTCTCCTTATCCATCTCCATCAGAGTTCTTGGGTGACTGGGTGCTTTGTAAATGAGCAGGAATATTTTTGAAATTTTTTTAGTAATAGGTCTCAACAGTGGTCTTAAAATATTGAGCAAATCATGTTGTAAACAAACGTGCTGTCATCCAGACTTTGTTGTTCTATTTATAGAGCACAGGCGGAAGAGAGTTAGCATAATTCTTAAGGGCGATAGAAATTTTTGTATGGTAAATGAGCACTGCCTTCAACTTAAAGTCATCAGCTACATTAGCTACTAACAAGAGAGTCAGCCTGTCCTTTGGGACTCTGAAGCCAGGCACTGACATTTCCTCTCTGGCTATGAAAGTCCTAGATGGCATATTTATACAACAGAAGGCTGTTTCGTCTACACCGACAATCTGTTGTTTAGTGTAGCCACCTTCATCAATGATCTTAGCTAGATCTTCTGGATAACTTGCTGCAGCTTCTACATTAGCACTTGCTACTTCACCTTGCACTCTTATGTTATGAAGATGATTTCTTTCCTTAAACATCATGAACCAACTTCTGCTAGCTTCCAACCTGTCTTCTGCAGCTGCTTCACCTCTCTCAGCCTTCATGGAATTGAAAATAATTAAGGTCTTGCTGTGGATTAGGCTTTGACTTAATGGAATGTTGTGGCTGCTTTGATATTCCATCCAGACCACTAAAACGTTTGTCCTATCAGCAATAAGGCAACAGCCTTTTTGGCTTTCTTTTCATTTGTGTAGGTAACACTTTTATTTTCCTTCAAAAACTTTTCCTATGCATTCACAACTTGGCTAATGGTTTGGCACAAGAGGCCTAGCTTTTGACTTATTTCAGCATTTAACATGCCTACCTCACCAAGCTTAATCATTTCTAGCTTTTGATTTAAAGTGAGAGATTTTTGGCTCTTCCTTTCACTTAAACATTTAAAGGCCATTGCAGGGTTACTAATTGGCCTAATATCAATATTGTTGTGTCTCAGGGAATAGGGAGGCCAGAGGAGAGGGAGAGAGATGGGAAACAGCTGGTCAATGGAGCAGTCAGAACACATACAATGTTTATTAATTATATTTGATATCTTATATGGACATGCTTCCTGGTGCCCAAAAACAATTATAATAGTAATATCAAAGATCATTTATTACAGATCACAGGAGATATTAATAATAATAAAGTCTGAAATATTGAGGGAATTATCCAAATGTACAAAGAGGACATACAGTGAGCACATGCTCTTTGAAAAATGATTCCAATAGACTTACTCAACACAGGGTTGCCGCAAACCTTAAATCTGTAAAACACACAATATCTGTGAATTGCAATAAGGTGGAGTGAAATGAAATAACACATACCTGTATTTAATAAGATTTATGAGTCACAAGTCCAGCAATATAATGTGAGCTGGAGCTCTAGATTTAAGAATTATTTATTTACATGTTAATAGAAGCCATGAGAATTATGATTTCATTCGATGTGATTCTGCTGAACAGTTCTCCTTTGAGTATTTCTGCCCCCTAGAGGATTAAAAAATAATAATAAATGGAGTGTTTTCTGAATTTTTTTTTAATTCCCCTTGTCACAGTGATGAGAAGACATTTGTATCCTCTAACCAAAAGCAAGTGTGACATTGCAACAAAGGGAAGAGAAACAAAAAACCAGGCTCATGAGTATTATAAAGTTCCAGTTAGGAGGGAAAAGTTCAACATGGTAACTATAGTTAATTTATTGTATACTTGAGAACTGCTGAGAGTAGATTTTAAGTGTTCTCAACACACAAAAATGATAAGTATGGGAGATAATGCAAGTATACCAAGTTAATCAGGTTGAATTAGACATTCTACAATGTATACATATTTCAAAACATCATGTTATGCACCATAAATATATTCAATAATTTTTATTTGTCAATTAAAAAAAATCATGGCCACATACAGTGGTTTGTGCCTATAATCCTGCACTTTGGGAGGCCAAGGCAAGAGGATCACTTGAGGCCAGGAGTTTGAGAGCAGCCTGGGCAACATAGTGAGACCTCATCTCTACAAAAAAATAAACACATTAGCAGAACATGGTGACATGTGCTTATATTCCTAGCTACTGACAAGGCTGAGGAAGTAGACTGTCTTGAGCCCAAGTCTAAGGCTGCAGTGAGCAATGAACACAGCCCTGCACTCCAGCCTAGATAACAGAGAGAGACCTTGTCTCTAAATAATAATAATAATAATTTTTAAGTAAAATAATGTTAGTTTATAAACTGTATCTATTTCTGTAATAAATCATCAGTGTGGTTATTAGTTTTATTCCTAAAGTTTACTTAAAAAAAAGCAAAATTCTGGCCGGGCGTGGTGGCTCATGCCTGTAATCCCAACACTTTGAGAGGCCAAGGCGGGCTGATCACGAGGTCAGGAGATCAAGACCATCCTGGCTAACACGGGGAAACCCCGTCTCTACTAAGAATACAAAAAAAATTAGCCGGGCGTGGTGATGGGCGCCTGTAGTCCCAGCTACTCGGGAGGCTGAGGCAGGAGAATGGCGTGAACCTGGGAGGCGGAGCTTGCAGTGAGCTGAGATCGCGCCACTGAACCTGGGTGACAGAGCGAGACTCCGTCTTAAAAAAAAAGCAAAATTCTGTATTATTTTAAGGAGTTAGGAATAACAATCTTACTTATTTTTATTTATGCAGTACTAAAGATTATTATTGAAAAAGTAATTATTAAAATTCTGATTCTGATTATTTTCTTGAAATACATTTTCCTGAAACAATGCGAAAAGGAGAGCTTTTGGATTTCACTTAGTGAACAAAGGTCAAATATCAAAGATATCCTGCTAGGCAGTAATGTAAGTGAAATATGTATTTATAAGTATATAGCCTAGGACCTAATTCATTTTTTAGATATAAATACAAAATGTGTTTTGTAAAATTATAATACACATTCTATTCTTCAGAAACTAAACTATGTGTATTAGAAAAAATTTTTATTTAGTTGTCGCTGGATACTCATGAAGTTATTGACCATTTTGGAGTATCATATCACTCACGGAGATGCTGCTTATGACATTTAAGTTACCAACGTAATATACCTTCATCAATTTGAATTTTTAGCTCTTACAGCACAAATATGAGAGAGATTTGAAATTTCTTTTGATGGACTTAGAAGGCACAATGATAAGGAATATACATAAAAAAATACTATAAAGATTTTCTTTTGTATCTGAATTTCCATTTGTGTTCAACTTGATTATGATACTCCCCATGAGGGTTTTATTCATGACTTCTCTGCAGCCTCGTGTATTATATTTTCTTTTTTCCAAGCCATTGTTATCATCTTCTGCCTATTAAAGGATATTGTCTCCAAGTCTTTTCAAGTACTGGAAACTGAATTTTGGGATAAAAAATGTGTTGTCTGTGATACTTTATTACTTTATTCCATGCCATATAATAGGGAATTACTCCAGCACTGAGTATCAGATTTCTTCCTTTTATCTTATTAGACTATCTGTAATTTATATTGGTATGTTATTTCTACTGAAATTAAAGATAATTCCTTTTTTTAATATCATAGACAAATTAGTGAGGTTTGTATTTATTTAACATTGCTTTAAATCTAGTATCCAGCTATAGACTTAATTTCTTATTTCCTACACTACTTGATCACAATGTCTTCTCCTCATCTTAATTTTCTTAAATTTAAATATTTGCATTTTTGCCACATAAACTCTTTAAACTCCTTAATCCATTTTTCATGTGTCACCATTTTTATTTCAAAATCTTAACTGGTAAAACTATATCTCTCTTGACTTTCAATGACTATTTCGTAAAAAGAAAGTCAGTTTCAAACAGTCTATTTTTAAACAGGCATTAACAGATGTAATTCGTCCTTAGTGGTGTAGATAGCTTGTAAAATTTTATTTTCTTGGTAATTTTCAGAAGGCCATACCTACCCGTTTGAATCTTTAGTTTTTCAGGAGACTTGTTTTTGTCTGAGCAAGTGATTAAGGACAACCCTAAAATAGAGCAAATAAAAATATTATCACAATGGAATTGATTTTTATTGGTCACTGTTCAAAGAGATAATTGTATTCTGTTGGATTAAATCTCATATTCCAAATGTCATTTCCTATCAAAGCTAATTTCTCTGCTCTCTTTAGGGCACTGTGGACACTGGGCATTTCCACTGTAAATAAAGGAACAGCATGATTTCAGGGAGTCTTTCTGGTATAAAGCCTTTTCCTTTTTTTCAAGAGTCAGAGAAATAAAAGGTAACCCTTATCCCATGAAGAAGAGCAGCCACACTTAAGATGACACAAATGACAAAGTATCATCTAAAGTTAAATTATCTGTTTGCTTATGAATTTTTCTGTTTCTGTTAATGATAGGGTTAGACTTTGTGTCCCCACCCAAATCTCATTTTGAATTACAATCTTCACAGTCCCCATAATTCCTACATGTCAAGGGAGAGACCAGGTGGAGTAATTGAATCATGGGAGTGATTTCCCCCTTGCTGTTCTCGTGATATTTCTTCTCATGATATCTGATGGTTCTGTAAGGGGCTCTTTCCTCTTCGCTCGGCACTTCTTCCTGCCGCCTTGTGAAGAAGGTGCCTTTCTTCCACTTCACCTTCCACCGTGATTGTAAGTTTCCTTAGGCCTCCTCAGTCATGCTGAAATGTGAGTCAACTAAACCTCTTTCCTTTATAAATTACCCAGTCTTGGGAAGTTCTTTATAGCAGTGTGAAAATGAACTAATACAGTTACCCTCACTGTACTTTAATCTATACATGGACAGGAAATGAGTTTTGTTTCCTGTTGTATTCTCAGCACCTAGAATTGTGTCTGGTACATAACAGGAATCCAATAAACATGTGGTTGAATGAAAAATTATTTACCAGATTAATTAGATAACATTAATGGTATTGTGTGTGCCTTCTAACCTTTACAAGTTGAGAGAGTGTAAAAAACATGCAAACCAAAAACCTAAAGAAATGGCAGGAGCAGTAACTAATTTGAAGACTTACCTTTCCTTATATCTGATACTAACTAGCTGTATAGTATGATATAAATGGTTTCTCCTTAAGAATTGGTTTTTCCGTATAAAATAAAAGGATTAGAATCAATCAATATTTTAAAATATGTGAATACATAATTCCTTGAGTATTTAGTGAAATGTATGAACTATTTGTTCAGAGGGAAAGCACATCATACGCACAAAAATATGCAATGATTTTCAGGGGTCCTATGACCCCAGGTTATAAAAACAATATTTCCTTGAGCTTTAATATTTTAATAAATCTAGGATGCAAAAATTATCATCATGTTCCCCCGCAATTCTTAGAGCTGTGAAAGACAGAATAGGCATAGGAACTCATGTGGAAATTTGCCAAAAGTCAAACAGACTCATTCTAAAAAAAATCAATTCTTTCCACTATGCCGTGCTTCTATTACATGCACTTCCACGAACACTGGATCTATATGGTATGATTAGCATGTCAGAGCAAAAACAGAATCTATCATGGCAATAGTATTTGCCTGTATATTCTTTTTCTTATTTGTATTTTTTAATTATGCGCAAAATATAGAAACACTGTGTTAGTTACCTAGTGGAGAAATTACTCCCAAGTTCAGTGGCTTAAAAAATAAACATTATCGCATAGACTCTGCAAGTCAGAAATCCGGAAATGGTTTAGCTAGGTCCTCTGCTTTGGGTTCCTTTACAAGGCTGCAGTCAAGGACTCAGCCAGGCCTACAGTCATCTCAAGGTTCACTTGGGGTAGGACCTGCTTCCAAGCTCACCCCGTGGCTGTTAGCAGGATTTGGTTCCTTCAGGACTATAAGTCTGAGGGCCTCAGTTCCCTGCTGGCTATTGGACAGAAGCTTCCCTCAGTTCCTTGTCATGTCATCCTCCCTATCACAACCAGCAAATGGGAGAAGCGAGGGAGGACACCAGAAAACCACGATCTTTTATAACCTAACCATAAAAGTGACACTTCATCACTTTGCCATTAAAAGCAAGTTATCCTCTTCATCATGTTCAGTGCACACTCAAGAGTGTAAACAGTAGAAAGTTGGAATTATTGAAAACTATCTCTGAAGCTGCCCACCACAAGTATACTTGCATTACATTGATGTTTTTTAATTCAAATTTTGTAATTACTCTCAAGAAAACCTTGATTGATGAATGCATGTGGTATTTCAGAGAATGTGTTCATTTATTCCTTCAAAACCATTTAGTATTTGCCACACCTTGTGCCAGATACTCAGAAGAAACTGGGTATCTCACTCTTTGCCGTCACGCAGCTCAGTTTCTATATCAGGAAACAAATGTTTAACAAGCCCATGAACAATGCTGTAATGAGGGACATCTGTGTGATCAGAACCTTTCCATGTCAATGTATCCTCTTTGTGGTAACTTCGAAGTATGTGACTTGCTATTACCCCGGCATTAATTACATTTTTATGCTTAAAATTTGTTTTATTTGTTCAACCAAACTACAGTCAGTGAAATGTATGGACTATTTCTTCTGAGAAAAAAACACATTTTATGCACAAAAATATACAGTGATCTTCAGGGGTCCTATGACCCCAGGTTATAAAAACAATATGTCCTTGAGCCTTAATATTTTAATAAATTTAGGAATTTAATAAATACATTTAATACATCTACTCCATTATAGTAAAATGGAAAAAGGAACACGAGAACAAATTAGTAAAATTATAACACTGTGATACAAGTCTGGCACACACACACACACACACACACACACACACACAAGGAATGGTCACATCCTTTCTCGAGATCAATAAGGAAAGGTTTTCATAGGGAAGGTGGAGTCAGGTTTGATTCTTGAAAGTTAATATCCCAGCTGTATGGCTGGATGTCTGTGTTTGGTGGTACCATTTAGCAAGGCAAGGAAGACATTAAAAGAAGCAGATTTGGATGTAGTATGAAGTATTATCTTAATATTGCGTTGGTCAGGGTTTAATTGAAGAAAAAAAAGGATCCACACTAGTTAAAACAAAACATGATTTAATAAAGGTAATTAGGTTCTTGCAAAATTCCTAGAAGAAGCTGGCTCTAAGCTGAGGTACATGAGGACAACTTTAGAAGGGAGAAAGACAAATGTCCTTTCCTGTGTATCTCTAGAAATGCCACGCTACCAAATTTGCACTATTTTCACATCTGTGATGGTCGTTTTAAAGAAGTCTGGGAAATACAGTCCTTGGTTCCTTTGATTCTGCTAAAAGGGAATTGAAATATAGGAGCCATTCTCAGCATTAGTCTCTCTCCTCTCTCTTTCTCTCTGTCTTTTTCATTTGTGTCAATTTGAGAAGTATAAGTACAGTTTTGTGGCATAGATATATTACATAATCATGAAGTCTGGGCTTTAGTGTAACCATTAGCCAAATAATGTGTACTGTACCCATTAAGTAATTCTTCACATTTTAATTTTGAATATGTAGTTTGCAGTGCCTGTGGGACTCCCTTGTGGAGATGCCCCACAAGCATTTGAAATGCAGGTCTAAATTCCAGAGACAACAGAGGAGTAAGGCATCTGTGGGCTGCTGAAACTCTAAAAATATATTTCACCCGGAAAGAGGGTGAGAAGAAAGAATAAAGGCTCCTAATACCTATTTGGCTACTATATGTTCATTTTAGAAAAAAGCCAAAAACATTAGAAACTCAAAGTTGCCAAGTACCAATTAGAAATCTGTTTCACCTTTTATGTGATATTTGAATTTGATTGTCAACTTCTGGGCTTAACTGATGAGTGATTACATTGTACTAAATAGATCCTCAATGTACCTAGCCCATTGCAGACAGCTCTGTGTGATACTTCTGTTAGGTGGAGTCGAAATCATCCTCCTCATAACTTTCACTCTCTTTTTTATTCCTGCACTTTGGAGTTTTTCAGAATATGTTTGCGTCAATTTCCTTCAAAGGTCTACCAGAAATTGAAGGGAGTTCATAAGTCTCCGATTTGGATCACAAGCCTTTAGTTCCTTTGAATGCTTGGCAAAAATGTTTGTGAAGAGACAGAGATCTTGGAGGAATCTATTTCCGGTTGCTCTGTGGGTTTCCAGTGCTTTGAAGAGCAGTATGAAGCCTGACCACTGCCACTCTTTCTTCCCCACCTCCACCTCCCCGTACCCTCCCAGGGCATCTACCTCCCTCCAAGGTGGCGGCCCAGGTGCCACCTCTGCTCGCCTCAGTGGGTCAGTCATGCCACAGACTGGTCTGTACATTTTCTTCCATGACCTTTCAGAAAAAATCTTGCCATTTTCTCGCCTCATTTGTCTCTCCTGAAGTGTGTCCTTCCCTGGACAACATCAGAGGGCTTAGAGAAAATCTGATGCCTATAAGTGAGTGGCCGCGGGGCCAGAGATGAATGAAAATACAAAGAAATAGATCTCAGGACCCCATGTTAAGGATACGATTTTTGGTTTTCAAAATATGGCTAGGAAGTTTCAAGCAAACCTAAGTACCTGGTGCTAACAGTAGGCACAGCAAGAAAAGGCAGCTATAAAGGTCTAGAAAGCAGAGTGATATTAGGCCACATTTCATTAAAAGGAATTGTTTTGCAAAGGCAATTCTGTAGCATGGTAAAACCAACTATATTTTTAATCTACCATGCCCTGAAGGTACTATGCTAGATCCTTCACTTACGGGTTTTGATTAATACTTAACAGGAGAATAGTCATTATTTTCCCTTTAATGTAAACAAGAAAACTAAAACTCACATAAGTTAAGTAACATGTTGTAATAGTCTGTTCACACATTGCTATAAAGATACTACCTGAGACTGGGTAATTTATAAAGAAAGTAGATGTAATTGACTCACAGTTCAACATGGCTGGGGAGGCCTCAGGAAACTTACAATCATAGTGGAAGGTGAAGGGGAAGCAGGCACCTTCTTCACAAGGTGACAGAAGAGAAAGAGAGAGCAGGGGAAACTGCCACTTTTAAAACCATCAGACCTCCTGAGAACTCCCTCATTATCACGAGAACAACATGGGGAAAACCGACCCCATAATCCAGTCACCTCCCACCAGGTCTCACCCTCAATGTGTGGGGATTACAAATTGATGTGAGATTTAGATGGGAACACAGAGCCAAACCATATCACAGTTACCTGTATTAACTAATTACTTAATTCTGACAGTGTTCTGGATGACATAGCATGCTGAGAGGCAAGGTGAGGTGCTAGGCTCAGATCCTTTTTGGTCTGTTCTATTGCTCAGTGGATTAATATGACCAGGGTTAAGATCCAACATAAATTCTTAGGATGCTTTCATTTTACTTTATTTTCTTCAGGTCAGAAAATAGGTTTAGCTTTTCCCTGTCCTTGCATCTATAAACCTCTACCCAAAATGTAGAGATTGTAATAAGTGCCAGGTGATTAACTTGTTAAGACAATTAGGGTATTGTTTAGGAAATGTGGGTTGCATTCTCAATTCTTTGGAGATTGGCTACCTGCTTATTGATTTAAAGACTATTATCATTTCAAGAGATCTAGAGTCCAGTGACCTTGACCCAGTTCCTGTTAGCAATTTTTAATTTGCAGATGAAAAACCTGAGACCCAGAATGATGAAATGATGAGGTGCTTTGTCAAAGTCATTGAACAGATTAGTAAAAGAAAATAGGCCAGAATTTGGAACTATGGAAACTCATATCCAAACTTATCCCTCCACTTGAACTAGAGACTTTTGTTCCTTTCTGAGAAATGGGGTTAAAACATTACCCATAGGTAAACATTTGGTCACATGGCCAGCAGCTGGTTTACACTGACTATTAAGCAGTGATCTCTGCTCTCTCTTAGAAACTTGAATTCCTAAAAGGGGGTTGCAGGACTTACTCATTTTCCTGTATCATATTCTTCCATCATCTTTTTCCTGAATGGGATATTAGACCACTTGGAAAATTTTTACAAATGCATATTGTATCCATGTGTGCAATACAAGCCCTGCTTCAAATATGTATGTACATTGGCAACCTCTTCTGTTCCTTTCAGGAAGTTGAAAACAGATGTTTCAATTAAACTAGTAACTGTGCTTCTGTATTTGTGTCTGGAATTCAAAAAACTTCCATCCAGTGGATTAAAGTCACATTCATACAATTTACCTGATGAAGTGGGAGAATAACATATTTGATATATTCAGAAATATTTTGTCATTGGAAGGTATTTTTCATTTACCTAAAAAGGTATTTGAAAAGATATGTATGAACCAAGGACTGAAATTCCACTTTGCCCAATTATTATACTTTAACAAATATCTCCTGCTCTAAATCATTAGGACTGCTATGGACTGGATATTTGTGTCTTCTCTCCAGAAATTCATATGTTGAAACCCTCATCACAATGTGAGGATATTAGGAAGTGGGGTCTTTGGAGATAATTAGTGCATGAAACTGAAATCATCATGAATGGGATTAGTGCTCTTATAAGAAGATGCTAGAAAGCTAGCTATCCCTCTCTATGTCATATAAGCATACACAGGATGGGTGTCTATAAACCAGAAATGGGGTACTCACCAGGACCCTAACAATGCTGGCACCCTGTCCTTAACCTTCTAGCTTCCAGAACTATAAGAAATAAATTTGTGTTGTTTAAGACACCCAGTTTATGATATTTTTAGAACAGCCTGTGCTAAGACAAGGACTTATTGATATGCCATATCATATTGCTTGCTAATGCCTTCCAGGTAGCCTCCTTTGTCTACATAGGAAGATGCCAATCTTCTTATACATCAATAAACCATGTTTGTTTCTTGTAATCTTCAGGAACTATCATAGTAAATAATTTATTTTTATACTGGGTGTTCACCGAATACCTCCTTTTTCATTTCAGTGAGCATTTGTTATCTATTACATTCCAGGCTCTTAGAAAGTAAAATTAAGTAAAAATTGGTTCCCGCCTTCAAAGAGCTCCTATTTTTATGAAGGGTACATACATGGACTCGGCAGTATACAATATAATAAACGTACATTCTACAGACTATCATTGATCGTCTCTATGTATACCAGACTTTATGTTAGAGGTTAGAAATACAAATATTAATAGAATTCAGCCTCTGCCCGGGAGGCAAGAGGCACTCTCCAGGAGTGCCCAGTTTCCTGTGTTCTCCCTCTTTCAGTCCAGTGAGAGAGACATGATGGCCCAGCTTGAAAAAGAAATTGAGGATAGCAAGTGTAACATACCCAGCATTCCACAAGCAGGTAAGTTACAGCACATATTGGAATTCAGGCCTCCTGATTTCCTCTTTATCGCTTGCCAACCCTCTTCGTCAGCATTTGACATGGGAACTCTGCGCTCAAAGATAATAGGTTCATACTAGGCCTGGAGGGGCTGGAGGCTTAATGAAGGGGAGGGCAGGATATAGCTGTGGAAACCTGCTCTGTCTTTATATTCTAACGTCCTCTCTTTCACTCTTCTGTTAGTGAGAAAGAGAGATCTGTAAAAAAATAAGTGCTGTTACCCAGCTTCCACGCCCTAATGAGAACAGCAACCCACTCCTCCCCTAGGGGCTCAACTCAGTCTTTCTGCTTATTAGGTTTGTTTTTACTTAAAAAAAAAAAAAAAGTGTGCCTGCAGCTTGTTTTCATCTCATAAAGACTGGTTGAACACCATGAAAATTGGCATTCATTTTTCACCTGATGATTTTATTGGCCACTATGTTTTAATCTAACATTGACACTTCGCTTGCTTCTGTTCTCTTCTCTTGACCTTGCCTTTTATTTGATCTGAAATAACCCAATTAAATTAGCTTGGCACTTGCTGTTCTGCAGTAAAGCACACCGAGGCTTTGCTGGTGATACTGGGATCTGTTAGTTGTTTCAATTGTTCACAGTTAAGCCTAAGTCCTCTCTGTCTTCAAAATGTAAGAGAGGCCATTCCATCATTCATTCATTCATTCATTCTACAGACTTTCATTGATCATCTCTATTTATAACACACTTTATGTTGGAGGTTAGGGATACAGATTTTAATAGAATTCATTCCACGCCTGGAAGGAGCCAGAATGAATATGGTATAGAGTGATGAGTGCTTGAACAGAGGTGCACAGACTGTGCTATCAGGGCACAGAGAAGGTAGCAAGAAAAAGTACATGGAAAACTAGGTTTTATGGAAGAAAAGGAATCTGAGGTAACGTATTGAAGAATAATGAATCAGATGATGGTGAGAAGATGGCTTTTTCAGGTCGAGAATGGGATGTGCAAAGGCACAGATGCATGAACATGTCAGTGTATTCAGAGACTGATGTGGTGTGTGGTCACCTAGAGGTGAAGGCGGCATAGGGTGAGCAAAGTGAGAAGGGTCTGCTTGGGAAGGTAAGGAGCAAATAAAAGAATTTGAAAGCAGGCTGAGCAGGTAGGTGGACATTTACCCTGAAGGCCAGTGGATCCGATGCGAGAGTCCATGTGCTGATGTTAACAGTTCATAAGCTACCCGAAATGTCATATATTTTGCCTACATATGCATATTATGTTTTGGGAAGAGGGAGAAAGGAAGATGACTTACAAAACTGTGACGAACTATTCAAAGACTTTTTTTGCCCCAAATAATTTGAAGCCATTTCTGTAGGAAACAATGCACCATTGTAGAGTGTTAAGATGATGAGAAAATGATTAATTGAAGTGCTTGAGAAATTCTTAATATGCAATCAAATTATTTGCTTCCTGTGTCTTTAATGTAAATAAGTGCAATTGTTGTTCTCATAGTGTGCCGAAAAATACTTATTGTGATCAGTCAGAAAAACTTAAAGATTTTTGACCAGCTATACAGACTCCTTCTTAACTTTTGGCAACTTTGTTTGCTTCCAAAATTGGTCATCTGGGAAATTTTGAAATAGGTATTATTTGAAAACAAAGCACTCTATTTGAAAGTGCTTGCTGACTCTTGCCCATAGGCAGCATGGCATTTCAGGCAAGGGTGTGTCGCAAGGTCTCTGGGTCTGTGAGCCATGGCTCTGAATAAAACATGGAGTGGCTGACGCATCCACTGGCATTAGCCTCATCATTTCCATATTCATAGCTTCTACACAATTTTTAAACAAATGCCTGTATTTTCATCATGAGCAAAAACGCAGTCTGGAAGCCCCCTTGGGAGCTTATGCAAGAGGTTTACACAGGATTTGAACCTTGAACCTTTTCTACATCTACACTGCATGAATGATGTAAATTCTCCACAGCTTGGGGAAAATGTGATGCACATCAGTAACAATTACCATTTTGGTCACAAAATAAATGGTATATTTTTCTGATAAATGAGTGAAGCAAAATATCCAACAGTCACTACTCTGTGAGACTTGATTCAGAGAGAAAGTGATGGCTATCTATATTTCAAATGACACATTTAATAGAAAGAACAAGAAAGGAGACCCTATGACCTGGCAATCTTGGGATTGGACAGACACATTTCAGAGCCTTAGTTACAACCTAGCGTAGTTAAATGAAATTGAGGTCTAGGTTTCATTATTGGATGTTAGAAGTTAAATTGCAGGTAAATAAATATACAAATTGGAATAAAAAGGGCAATGCCCCAGGCAACTGAAGTTAGGCTTACTAAGTGCAAGTGCTTTTTTTCTAAGTATGATCTTACTTAAATCCCACCATAGCCCCATAAGGTTTTCATTATGTTTTACTTCCTTTTAAAGATTAAGAGAAAAAAAAAAAGAAGACCCAGTAAATGGCTTTCTCAATTTAGTCAGTGATAAACGTGGATTCTGTGTGTTAGTTTGGTAATGATTATTGTTATAGCAAAATTGCCCAAATTGCAATGACTTATCAAAATAGAAGTTAATTTCTCCCTCCTGGAGAGTCCAACATAGATGTACCTTGGTGGTCAGAGAGTCTTCACCGTCTTAATTCTGGGATTTGGTTCTTTCTAACTTGTAACTGATCCATGCCCAAGTCTATGAAGTTCCTGACTTCTAGCCAGGGCACGGGGAGGTGGGGAAGGCTTACCCATTTTGCAGTATTACAGTGCTGAAAACTGTCACATCAGCTTGCTTAGAAGCAGGAAGAGTTTTACAATATTGTTCCATTCTGGGCAAGCACTTCCCAGAAACAGCTGCATACTATAGAACAGTAGTTGACAGTTTTGGTAGACGATTTGTTGTCTCTGTTAAAGTTTCTGTCCCTAGTTCAGTTTATTATATGAAGTTAGTGGTATTCAATGCAATCAGATCCAAATCCGTTTTATAATAAATAGTTGAATACTTTCTTTGTTACCTGGAATTATAATGGATAAGTTATACTACCTACTTATATACAAGTTTTCAAAAAGTAAGTAGAATTTTTCATGTAACATAAAAAAGAGTAACAGGCAGTTATGACAAATAATAGATGTTTTAAGACATGAATACTGAAAAATAACCACCCTAAAAGATATAATGTATTAGATATTTGTGCATAAGTATAGAATCACTGTATATGTGATAGCGACAAACACAAACTGACTTCTGTTTTGTATTAGATATTCAAATTTCATTTGCACTGATGCCTTTGTTTACATGATTTTTCCAATAGAGCACAGCAAGTCTTAGTAAAGTTTCAAGAAAAATAATTTACAATCTTCCCTCAGTACAAAAAAGAAGTATCTTCATGTATTGCATATTAAAACCATGAAAACATTACTTTGTACTTATATGTAAAATGAGGTTGGGTTTTTATTCCTAAATAATTATAAGTGTTTTTTTTTTTTGTTTGTTTGTTTTACCTACATGAATGGGCGAATGGTTGAGGGCAGCGGTGTGTTTAGTAGTTTCACAATTGGCAACCCAGTCCTGTCTTTGGCCCATTAAATTTGAATAATGTCTTACCGATTATTGTGAACAACAGAGGGATCGTCCAAAATTTACAAAATGCTACCCAGAGAAGTCATATTGCTTTCTTGAGTTTATATATATATATATATACACACACACATATATATACACATACATATATATGTATATATGTGTATATATGTATATGTATGTATATATATACAGAGAGAGAGAGAGAGAGAGAATCATTTTAGATTTACAGAAAAATCATGAAAATAGTACTAAAAGTTCCCATAGACCCACAACCAATTTCCCCCATTAGCGACATATCCTCATATGGTACCCGAGTCACAATTATGAGCTAAAAATGGATATATAATTATTCATTAAGTCCAAGTTTGTTCAGATTTCCTGATTTTTGATAACCTAGAAAGTTTTCAGTACTCGTGAGGTTATTTTGTAAAATGTCCTTCAATTAGGATTTACCTGATATTTTCCTCATTATTAGACTTGGATTATGTGATTTGGGGAGGAAGACCATGAAGGTAAACTGTCCTTCTCATGACATCGTATGAACGATGCCTGCTGTCACCATGACTGCTCACTCTTGATGTTGACCTTGCTCACTTAGCTGAAATAGTGTTGGTCGAGATTCCTCACTAAAGTAACTCTATTTTCTTTTTTCCATACTGTACTGTTGGAAATGAAGTCACTAAGTACAAGTCCAGGCTTAAGGAGCAGGGAGTTATGCTTTACCACCTTGAGGGAGAGGATCAACATAAATTATTTGGGGCTTTTCTGCATGGAAAATCTCGCTCTTCTCTGTGTTTTTTAAGCTTATTCAATCATTTATTTATATGTACTTATATGAATATATATCCATAAGTACATACTGATATACATAAAGATTTAAAAATGTTAAAATATAAAAGTTAAATATAAATAATAAATTAAAAAGAAATACATTTGGGAATCAGAGAGGAGAGACAATTTGGTTTATATAATTCAAACTATTTAATTTTGTTTTTCAAATTGAGTTTTGGCCATTGTTGCTCTCTCAGTTAGTGTTTTGTTTTGTTTTGTTTTGTTTTGTTTTGTGAGATAGAGTATTGCCCTGTCACCCAGGCTGGGGTGCAGTGGTGCAATCTTGG
This sequence comes from Gorilla gorilla gorilla, assembly GCF_029281585.2. Classification (NCBI taxonomy): domain Eukaryota; kingdom Metazoa; phylum Chordata; class Mammalia; order Primates; family Hominidae; genus Gorilla; species Gorilla gorilla. The sequence goes on from NC_073236.2 coordinate 126,941,166, forward strand.
CTCACTGCAACCTCTGCCTCCCAGGCTCAAGCAATTCTCCTGCCTCAGCCTCCCAAGTAGCTGGGATTGCAGGCATGCACCACCATGCCCAGCTGTTTTTTTTATTATTTTTATTTTTAGTAGAGACAGGGTTTTGCTATATTGGCCAGCCTGTTCTCAAACTTCTGGCCTCAAGTGATCCACCAGCCTCGGCCTCCCACAGTGCAGGGATTACAGGCTTGAGCCATCACAACTGGCCTCAGTTGACTTTTTTTTTTTAATATATATACCCACAATATTGTGGGCTCTTCTTCTCCCCCCTCCTTTTTTTTCTGAGAACTCTCTTATTTACTGATGCTACAAGATGCTCCAGGCTCATCCTGTATATTTTTTGACTAAGTCCTGGAATCAGCCATTTCTCCAAGGAGCCATAGTTTCTTTCACTGGAGAATCAAATCAAAAACCAAAATCTGTATGCTAGGTGTCCTCATTGCTACTGAGAGTCATGACTTCTAGGTCCTCTTTCATGACAATTCAAAAACATAAATGTGTGTATATTCACCACTTGTGTATATATACATATCTTTATTTTTATATGTAACCATTTATATTTATCTAAACAGGAGTTCTTACTGATGTTGGCAACTCTACTCCATTACCACATAGATCAGCTTAACATTCTCCTCCTGCTTGTCTTAACCTCTCCCTGAAACAGTGAGAAACATGGCTTGCACAGTCTTCCATCCATTTACTTAATTATTCAATTCCGGCATAAATGTACAATGGTGTCAGAATTGTTAACCTGTACTCCTGGGGGAAACAACTTTTCAACTGGAATACATAGCTTTTATACAGTTATTTTTTGCCTTTAGTCTTACAGATTTCTCTCACCCTCTTCAGTGTGGTTATTTCATACATTTAAACTACAGTTAGGTTATTTTGTCAAAGTTTGCATTCCATTCTTAAATCCTTAATTTTCTTTTTTTTTTTAGTTGACATGCACTACAGTTTGCTCTCTATGCTATCATTTCAATAGGTTTCTACAAATGCATTGTGTTATTTATCTACTATTACCTTACTGTAAACAATAGTTCACTACCTAAAAAAAAAAAAAAAAAAAAAAAAAAAGAAGTCCTTTGCTTCACCTATGAACCCTTGAAAATTAGTGGTCTTTTTATAGTTCCTATAGTTTTCCTTTTCCATAATGTCATATGACTAGAATCATAAATTATGTAGTCTTTTCAGATTGGTGTCTTCACTTAGCAATGTGCATTTAAGATTCCTTTATGCCTTCATGTGGCTTGATAGTTTATTCCGTTTTGTAACTTAATAGTATTCTGTTGTATAGATGAAGCATTTGTTTATCTAGTCTCCTACTGAAGGACACCTTTGTTGTTTTCAGTTTTTGATGATTATCAAAGAACTGCTATAAACCGTCATGTGTAGGTTTTGTGTGTCAGTGTAAGTTTTTCAATCAGTTGAGTAAATTCCTGGAAGTGAAATTGCTTTATTGTGTGGTAAAACTATGTTTAGCTTTAGTGCGACAAGGACAAACTGTTTTCAAAGTGGCTGTGCCATTTAGCCTTCTCACTACAAGGGATTAGTTATAAAATCATAATAATAGTCCACATTCAGTATTCTCAATTGAGATATTAATGTACTTGGGTAGAGCAATTAGTTTTAAATTTCAAGACTGTCTTGCACATTGCAAGAAGTTTAACATTCCTGAGCTCCTGGTGCTAAATGCCAGTGGACCCTCAATCACTGTTACAACCAAAAGCCCCCTCAATATCGTTTAATGTTCTCAAGCAGAGGGGAGATGTACCACCACATGATAAACTGCATTGACTTCTATAAAGAGTTTATAATACATTTGAAAAGCTTATGTCATAATAAGAAAAATTAAAGATACAAAATTAGCTCTTCAATGAAAAAAAGGTGTCCAGATTATATTAAAAGCTGAAATAAAATATATTAACATATCAAGGAAAATCAGCTCTATATGTTGGACTATGAGTAAATTGGTACCAGTAGAGTCAGGTATTGCTGAAAAGATACCCAAAAATGTGGAAGCGACTTTGGAACTGGCTAACAGGCAGAGCTTGGAACAGTTTTGAGGGCTCAGAAGAAGATAGGAAAATGTGTGAAAGTTTCAAACCTCCCAGAGACTTGTTGAATGGCTTTGACAAAAATGCTGATAGTGATATGAACAATAAGATCCAGGCTGAGCTGGTCTCAGATGGAGATGAGGAACCTGTTGAGAATTGGAACAAAGGTGACTCTTGTTATGTTTTAGCCAAAAGACTGTGGCAGTTTGTCCCTGCCCTAGAGACTTGTGGAACTTTGAACTTGAGAGAAATGATTTAGGATATGTGGTGGAAGAAATTTCTAAGCAGCAAAGCATTCAAGAGGTGACTTGGGTGCTGTTAAAGGCATTCAATTTTAAAAGGGAAACAGCATAAAAGTTCAGAAATTTTGCAGCCTGATGATGCAGTAGAAAAGAAAATCCCATTATTTTTGAGAGGAAATTCAAGCCAGCTGCAGAAATTTGCATAAATAGCAAGGAGCCTAATGTTAATCCCAAGACCATGGGGAAAATGTCTCCAGGCCGTGTCAGAGAACTTCACAGCAGCCCCTCCCATACAGGCTCAGAGGCCCTGGAGGAAAAAGTGATTTTGTGAGCTACGCCCAGGGTCCCTGTGTTGTGTGCAGCCTAGGGACACGTACCCTGTGTCCCAGATGCTCTAGCCATGGCTGAAAGGGGCCAATGTAGAATTTGGGCTGTGGCTTCAGAGGGTGGACCCCCAAGGCTTGGCAGGTTCTACATGGTGTTGAGCCTGCCAATGCACAAAAGTCAAGAATTGAGGTTTGGGAACCTCCAATGCCTGGATGCCCAGGCAAAAGTTTTCTGCAGGGGTGGGGCCCTCATGGAGAACCTCTGCTAGGGCAGCGTGGAAGGGAAATATGGAATCAGAGCCCCCACACAGAGTCCCTACTGGGGCATTGCCTAATGGAGCTGTGAGAAGTTGGCCACCATCCTCCAGACCCCAGAATGGTAGATCCACTGACAGCTTGCACCATGTGCCTGGAAAAGACACAGACACTCAATGCCAGCCTGTGAAAGCAGCAGGGAGGGAGGCTGTACCCTACAAAGCCACAGGGGCTGAGCTGCCTAAGACCATGGGAACCCATCTTTTGCATCAGTGTGACCTGGATGTGAGACCTGGAGTCAAAGGAGATCATTTTGGAGCTTTAAAACTTGACTGCCCCGCTGGATTTCAGACATGCATGAGGCCTGTAACCCGTTTGTTTTGGCCAATTTCTCCCACTTGGAACAACTGTATTTACCCAATACCTGTACCCCCATTGTATCTAGGAAGTAATTAGCTTGTTTTGATTTACAGGCTCATTGGCAGAAGGGATTTGCCTTATCTCAGATGAGACTTTGGACTGTGGGCTCTTGAGTTAATGCTGAAATGAGTTAAAACTTTGGGGAACTGTCAGAAAGGCATGATTGGTTTTGAAATGTGAGGACATGAGATTTGGAGGGGCCGGGGCAGAATGATATGGTTTGGCTGTGTCTCCATCAAAATCTTGACTTGAATTATATCTTCCAGAATTCCAATGTGTTGTGGGACCTAGGGGGAGGTAACTGAATCATGGGGGCCAGCCTTTCCCGTGTTATTTTCATGATAGTGAATAAGTCTCATGAGATCTGATTGGTTTATCTGGGGTTTCTGCTTTGCTTCTTCCTCATTTTCTCTTGCCGCCACCATGTAAGAAGTGCCTTTCATGTCCCACCATGATTCTGAGGACTCCCCAGCCATATGGAACTGTAAGTCTAATTAACTTTCTTTTTCTTCCTGGTTTCCAGTATGTCTTTATCAGCAGTGTGAAAACAAATTAATACAATAACTAATTTTTTCCTTACTTACTCTCTTTTAATTTTTATTTTGTAATTAGTGTACAGGAAGTACTCTTTTAAGAGAAAAACAAAGAATTATTCAAAAATGATTCTATAGCAAAATAATTCAGTTTATTATATTGTGTAGATTGTGAACAGCTCTTTCTGAGAGAGGGATGTTCATATGTTTTAGACATTCTTCCATTCTTTTTCTGAATCAAGGCCAATGTTCTCATATACTCTGTTTGATTGAAAATGGTGACAGGACAAAAACGAGAGACAGGGAAAATGGCAGAAAACAACCAGAAGGATTTTTCTCCCCCATGTTCTGTGTGTGCTTCCAAATGGATTCTGCAAGGATAACAGATGATCTCAACTGACTGTACCTTTCCTTCTCCAATTGTTTTGAATCTCCAATTGCAATTTAAAACACCAGAGCTTTCTGTTTAAGATATTTCTTCACATTATATTTCAGAAAGGGAAAAAATGAGTAAAGTTAACAATATAAGGCATGTTGAGAGGAGAAGACTCTTTAAAACTGTTTTAACTTCTCATAAGACAGGTAATTTTAGCATAAGACATTTTGCCTGGCAACAGTTACCAGTGGATTTGAATGTTAAGGGAGATGTTGTAGAATATCATATCCTGGCTATTTTCCACTCACTGATGAAAACTAGTTGAAGACATTTACAAGAGCAAAATGATGTCTGTAGGGACTGCTAAGAACATTTTCAGCTGAGCTTAGGGGGAAAAACGTACTTTTGTGCCAGACAGATCTAAGTTACAAACCCGTCTCAACTTCTTTCTAGCTCTATGCCCTCAGACAAGTGAGTCAATCTCTCTGTGCCGCAATTTCCTTATCATACAATGAAGATTCTGACTGGTTATTGAAAAAATTAAATACGTAAGATTTCTAACACCCTTGAAGACATATTTAACATATTAATATTTTCCAGGACCTGAAGTTAAGAGAAGGAACTAATTTAAGTCAGCATCAAACCAATGTTTGCTGCTCTTTTGCTCACTGGCTTTTAAGAAATTGAGTATTTTCTTACTTTAAAAGAGGAAAATAAATCATATTGTAATCACCTTATATGTTTATCAGATATCTATTGCTTTATAACTAGTCACCCTAAAAGTTAGTGGCTAATAACAAAAATCCGTTTATTGTTTCTCATGATTCTGTGGGTTGGCTGAAACATTCTGCTCAACTTGCCTGGGCTTAATCATGCGTCTGCATTGAGGTAGAATTTCAGCTGGAGTAGAAATGTTGAAAATGGTCTCATTTACAGCTCTGGTGATTGGCTCTGTCTATTGGCTGGGTCTCCTTGGTTCTCTCCAACGTGGCCTCTCATCCTCCAGTAGACTAGACTGATCTTGTTTATATGATGGCAAAGGCATTCCAAGACACAAGTGCACAAGCCACAAGGAATTCACACAACATCACTTTTACCCCCATTCTATTGCCAGAGTGAGTCACAAGATAGCCTGGCTTCCAGAGGCAAGGAAACTGATGCCATCTCTTTATGGAATGAGCTACAAATATCGCAGCCACATTTTTTTCAGTCTACCACAACACATTTCAGGACTTTTAATAATTAATTATCACAAATGCTTTGTGAGATGAACATTGTTATTCACATTAATTAAATATTAGCTAGCAAATTTAGAATGAATTATAGTGTACGGTGGTTAAAGGTAAAGATTTTGGAATCAAATTGTCTTGATGAGAATTCAAGCTCCCTCTATTCCCGCTCTTAAATGAATTGAGTGAACCCAGGTGAGTCACTTGATTTATTAGTTTCCTATTTTTGTTCTAACAAATTACTGAAAACTTAGTAGCTTAAAAATAGAACTTTTTTTTTTTTTAATAGTTCTGGAGGTCAGAAATCCAAACTCAGCCTCAGTGTTCTAAAACTGAGGTGCCGGCAGGACTTAGTTCCTTCAGGAGGCTCTAGCAGAGATTATTTTTCCTTGCTTTTTCCAACTTCTAGAGAATGCCCACATTCCTTGGCTCATGTTCCCACATCGTTCTGACCTCTCTTTCATCATCACACACAGTCCTGACTCTGACCTTCTTGCCTCCCTCTTTATAAGGACTCTTGTGATTATATTTGGCCCACCTGGATAATCTAAAACAAGCTGCCCAACTCAATTTTCTTAAGTTAATTGTATCTGCAAAGTCCCTTTTGCTAAGTAAAGTAACGTATTCAGAGGTTCAAGGGATTAGGATGTGAACATCTTTGGGTGGGGCAGCCCCTTTTTCAGCCTAAAACACTTGGACAAGTCATTCTCCATGGCCTCAATGTCCCATCTGGTCATGGGAGTAATAGTAGCTATATCATAGCTTTGTTATGAAGTTTCTGTGAGTTAAATATAGGTGGTATTTACAACAATGTCTGACACTGAGGAAGCTCTCTATAAGCAACAGCTATTGCTACTCTCATTATCATTACAGCTTCACCTGGCTTACTAAATGGGAAGTAACTATCTAAACTCATATTTGGCTGCACATGAATTCTGAATAAATCATTCATTTTTAAATAATTGATAATTTTATATATTTTCTCAGTATTCATGCATAGTAAACATATCAAACTGCCAAGAAACAAGTGTCTGGTTAGAAACCTGGTTGAAATTGTTCAAATATAGAAAAGAGGCTAAAAATGAACTTTTAATAAACATAGTCCATGCACAGTGGCTCAGGCCTGTAATCTCAGCACTTTGGGAGGCTGAGGCAGGCAGATCACCTGAGGTTGGGAGTTTGAGACCAGCCTGAACAACATGGAAAAACCCTGTCTCTACTCAAAATACAAAATTAGTCAGGCGTGGTGGTGCATGCCTGTAATCCCAGCTACCTGGGAGACTGAGGCAGGAGAATCATGTGAACCCAAGGGGTGGAGTTTGTGGTGAGCTGAGATCGTGCCATTGCACTCCAGCCTGGGCAACAAGAGTGAAATTCCGCCTCAAAAAAAAGAAAAAAATTAACAGAACACATCCTGAGTGCTTACCAGGTGACCCTGTACAGCTTACTTTCTCATACATTGTCTTATTTATTGCTCCCAAAGTCCTCTCTTATTGGTGACTTCCTCCTCAAAGTACACATTATTATTTTCATCTTACAAATGAGAAAAACAGAACTCCAAATGGTTGAGGCTACTCAGGTCCCAAAGCAATTCAAGTCAGTCTCACGATGAAAAGCCTGCTCTCATCCCATCCAACTGGATTGTCATAAAAGGATTTTTTATCAAACAACTTCCAGCATATATTGCAGTTTACACTTTCACTTGCCTTGTTTGTGTGAAGAGAAGTCATAAGAATATTCTTCCCTCAATTTCTCCAAATAAATACGAAGGGAAAAATCTAGTGCAGTCAGGATGGCAATCTTACAAGCATGGCCCTTGGTAGCCCAACCTGGAGACAGCCCGAAGAGGCAGTCCTCTAAAAGCTCTGAAAATAGGTAGGCAAGTCTTAAAGTCAAAAAGGCACTCAGTCCACGTCAACTAATTGCATTTTAGAAAGGTGAGTATAAATAAAGGATTTATTGGTGGGCACAAGGAAAGTGGGGTATATGGAAACCTGTTTTTACCAGCGTGGGCAGTTACCAGCCTGGGTGGTCCTCACAAACGCAGACATCGAGCCCACTAGGTCAGGGTTCGGATATGGTGTTGTTGCTTACAGGATTCTTTAGGGTTTAGAGGAAAGAAAAGAAAGTGAAAAGCAAACCCAGAGGATACGTGGAGAGTGGCTGAGACTAATAAAGAGTAGGAAAATCTTTCATATTACTTCGTTATTTGGAAAATGTTATCAAAAACCAAAGGACACATGAATTCAGGAAAAAGTGACAGCTATATTAAGTTTTTATATAATTTAACTCATACAATGAAGCTGAGAGTTTATTACTCCCATTTTACAGATGAAAAAGCTGAGTCTCTGGGATATTAGATTGGTGCAAAAGTAATTGCGGTTTTTGCCATTAAAAAAATGACAAAAAAACACAATTACTTTTGCACCAACCTAATAACTAACTTTGCTGAGATCACAAAGCTGGTAAGTGACAGAACTAGAAACGGAGTCTAGGTATTCTTGCTCTGAATCCAACATAATTGCAGAAACATCAGGTGTGTGTTTGCCTCCAAAATGTTCACCAGTCTTTCTTACCATTGTGGTATCTATAGATAGAGTTCAAAGGTATGAGAAAGGGTGTTTATGAATGGCTTGTTAATGGAGGTGTGAGCAGAGTGAAGGGAACCGATGAGGCACAGCTACACCCTAGCTCCAGAGCCTGGCAATAGCGGGGAGCAGCTACTGCCTGTAGGCCTGGAAGGGAGAGAGGAGGAAGCAAAATTACAGAACCCTGGAGTGCTGAAGCCCTGAAAGAAGGGTGCCCCACAGAATCCGAGTGTTGGCAGAGATGTAGCTACTTTCAAGCCATGGGCCTGAGGCGGACAGAGGTTGTGTGGATAAACCCTCAGACTTCTCTTTTCCCTTGCTCAGTGTCCCTCTAGGTTCTCTGATTGGCTGAAGCTACTCTAAGGCAAGAGATCAAAGAAGTTGATAATGTAGAATGTAAGTTTGTCTCCTGGGCCACAATGGAAAGCGGAGACTGTAGCTGGAGGAGTGAATAGAGGATATGCAGCTCTGGTAATTCTCAGTACAATTCCCAGTGGTCCACTCTGCAGAATGAACCAAGTTTCATTTTGCCCAACTTCTGGCAGTCCACATTTGGACTGTGAACTCACCTACAGATAAATCGTACGTGGATTGATGCAGTAACTGGATTTGTAGCTGCTAAATCTTAAGTGAGGATCTGTCCAGTACATGTGAAGACCACCCATCCACTGAAAGTGATAAGTGAAGCTGAATCAATACCAGACTGAATCAATACTGAGCTGAATCAATACTTTCCCAATTTTGAGGAAATCTTGGAAAATCTCCGAGAAATGTGGTAATAATTACTTTGAAGAATTGGAAAACTTTATAGTTGATTATGCTATGTGTGGAAGATACAACAGGATTATAAGAGAGAGAAGACAACATCCTTGCTGTGTCCAGAAGGCTTTAGCCAGGGTGTCCTACTGAGAGATGACAAACTTAAGGTTTTTCTCTTCCCAGACATTACTGGACAACTAGCTATGTAATTAGGTCTTATGCAGAAAAGACTGAAAGGAAAACATCTCAGATCTAGGAATGTGATCAAGAAAGAAGGCTGGTTAAAGAATAACACAGGGAAAATGAATGCAGTGAAATGGTTCACGCACAAGTTCTAGGAATTCAGAGTGCAACAGCAGAAATGCGATTTTTGTTAGCTATTTCAGAAAGTGATATGAGTCCCTGAGGTCATACTGCAGCGTTCAGGTTCTGTTTGGCCTCCTGCACGAAGCTTTCCTTGATTGGAAAAGCTGCATACTCTGAAGCACATCGCATGTGTCCTGTCTATAGTTCATTTCATTTCCCCAGATTTGTTATCATCCACCATCGCTCATACAAGCCTACCTTCTTCATGCCAACCTTTGTAATCTTTCTACCTTGCTAACCTGGTCATGTCAAGGACCAGCTAATAAATAGCAAAGTTGTACCTTGAGCCAAGGTATCTTGACTCTTAGTCCAGTGCTCTTTATATACCTCTGAAGTCTTATTTGAGCTTCAGAATTATGAGTCTGTGCTCTCAAGATTTTTTTGAAAATGTACTTAATGTTTCCCCTAAGCTTTTATGAGAAATAATAAAGTTCTTTCCAGATTGAATATCTAGTAACTCCATTTCATTTTATGCTTTCTCATGTATGGATGTATATAATTGGAATGCTATTTGGGCTACTGAGATATTTTCTTAATTCTCTGTTTTGTGTTAGTTCTTTTTGTTTGTTTATTTGACAACCATATTTTTGCACCTGAGATAAATATGGCATTCTATTCAACTTCAATTTCAAAGAGAATCTGAGAATGTACTGGTAGAATGATATTTGAATACTAATATCTTAGAAATACAGAAATAAGTATCATACATTTTGTTACATTCTGTTTGTGTACAAATAATATAAAAATCAATGAATGAGAATTTCGTATTTGAATTGTATATGGATTGATGCAATAACTTGATTTAGACAATACTTTTTATGAATAAGGTAAAAACAATAAAAAATATAGAATTGCTTATAGTTTTGTAATATATGTGGTCTAGATACTGTTTATATAACAACAATCCCAAGCTCTCCATGCAATTCAGGCAAAACTTATTTGTCCGGATATTTGGCCTTACTGCAGTAGTAAATTTTCAATTTGATGAAATAGTCATTTACAGAAATGTAGATCAGTTGTTTGAATTTGTTTGTTAATTCAGGCAAGATTGTTAATCTGGCAGTACAACTAAAGTGAAGCAGACCATGTTCTAAGAAATTTACACTTCATGTAGGTCAGATCATGTGATATGATAATTGTCTGCAAATATCTGAAGATATATCACCTGGAAAAGGGCCAGAAATATTCTCCTTGGCTGTAAATTTCGGGGATAGAGCTAAAAAGCTGAAGTCAGAAGCCATCAGATTTTAGGTCCCTGCAAGCAAAAATTATCTAAAGAAATTGTTAAAAGCAGAATTAACTTCCTGTGGAAGTGGTGAGTTCTTTATCACAGGAGGTGTTAAAATAAAATGCAGATATATCTCCTTCTATGATTTATACAATTTTAGTTTTGGAAGTAGAGATTGAGCTGCCTGAAGAAAAAACAGAATGTATTAATCACTGCTCATTTTCTTCCATGCTGTGTTCTAAATATATAATTAAACTCTTGTGTATTAACAAGCAAAGGGCTTTTCAGAAAAAAAAAATTATCTCTGAACACAGAGGAAACCAATTCAACTGTACTCAGAGTGGGAAGGAAACAGACATGATGATCTCATTGTTGTATTTCTAGGAAAGATGAGTCATGCAGTCTGCTCAAATTCAGGGTAGCTGGAGGGAAGATGGACATCAATGATGCTTTCTTCCTTTTTAATAGAGACCAGGGTCTCAAGTTTCTTTTAAAGTAAAAAGGAGGAAAGAACTTAGAAATTAGCCTAAATCAAGAAAATTTCAGAAGAATATTCTGGAAAATATAAGTATAAATAAATCTGTTTCAACTTGAAATTAATTGAATTGGGTGTGGGGTGTGCGGGGTGGGGGGCGCGGTGGATGGGAAGGAGGGGCCATAGAAACTATCCGAACTCACAGGCTCTCCTGTTTCTAACTCTAGCCAGCCATCATCCCTGAGATCAATTTCAATTTCCCTTTGATTTGCTTGCAAGGACAAAGAACCAGTTCAGAGAAGTGAAGGGCTGGGAGGGAGAGGGAGGGGCCATAGGCAAAGGACACTAAAGCAGAGGCACATGCTTTTTTAGGAGTAGCATTTTTTCAGTTGGGTAGTAGAGTATGGAAGCCATGGCTCTCCGGAAGTTTCTTTCTTTCTAAATGTCTCCAAACTACATGCCATGGTTTTATGATTCTATAAACTAGCATTCACTGAAAGTCCACTGTGGACCAGGCACTGTGAAACAGATTTATGGATGTGAAATTGCCAAGCTTCTTAAATGGTATTCAGTTTCTAAATTTTGAGAGAATGCTTTTGTGCTGATAGCCTTGGCCATACCCTTTCTACAAAGTTGGGGCACTTCCTACTACTAAGAGAAAGAAAAGGTAGGAATGTTGACCTTTTATAGATTGCGAGAAGATGTGAAAGTTACATTTTTCTCAATACTCCACTTGATCAAATAACAGGTTCAAAATATATTTTAGATTCTGCTTGCTATATTTGCTTGCCAAATTATCAGTCTTATGATAAAGAGTTAAAATCGGGGGTAAAAATTTAACAATATTTAAAGACAGTATCCATATAACTTTCCACTGAAGTCTTAGTAAATATTAAGTAGATTAATAAATTCCTGGGGTTTTTAAAAGGATTGTAATGTAGGTCAATACTTTTTTCTTGAGTTAGTAAACTCAAACCTAGCAAGGACAATGACTTGTTCAAGGTTCCACCTAATTATTACTTGGACAATTGGGTAAAATGTAGAAGTTATAGATACAGTAATATGTGCAAGGTATCTTAATTATATTATCCTACCCACTTGTAAAATTAGTTTTATTTTTATTAAAATTATACTTGCATATAATTGAAATTGTAGAACAGTTCAATAAAGAACGTTGAAAACAATTATTTTTAGTTCTCGGAGATACTCAGTTTTAACTCAATATATTATTTTTATAGCTTCTTTTATAGCTTCAAAATATGTTAATATTTCTACTCTTAAATTTTCAATTCTGGTATTTCGGTTTAGGGCCATACTCTGATAGCTTCCTGAGATGTGACAAGTAACATTGTTCAGAAATTAGATTTCTGATAGTGTCTTTACTCTATACTCATACTTAATTGATAATTTGCCTGAATATCAAATTCAAGGGTGAAAATCAACTTTTGAAAATGTCAAATACATTTTTCACTTTATTTTAACTTCCAGTGTTACTGATGAGGAAGCAATGACATTTTGATTTTTGTACCAATTTTGGAAGTCCACTTTTTTCTGCATGGAAGCTTATCCTATCTTCTCTGCCATCAATCCTGAAATCTCAGATGATGTATATTGCGGAAAGCCTATGGCTGTATTTTCATCTGTTTTTCTGGGTGCATGGTGGGCCCTGTGAAAATTCTTATTATTCAGTTCTGAAAATACCTCTTGATTTGTTCCTTGGATGATTTCCTTGCCTCTGTTTTTCCAGTCTCTCTTTCTGAAGCTCTTGTTATTCAGATGTTGAGAAATCTCTATTCCTCCTGTACTTTTCTAATCCTCACCTCCTATTTTCTACTTTGACTTTTTGTTCTAATTACTTAGCTGCTTCTTCTTATTAATCTTTTTTTAAGTTTTTTATTTCTGCCATCTTGTTTTTAATTTCCAAAGCTTTATTTAATTCTCTAAAAGTTTCTTTTAAGAACAACCTACCACTGTTTCATGAATACAGCATTTAAACAAATTTTCTCTGGTGATAATAACTTCATTTTTTAAATGTTTCTTTGCCCTGAAAGGAGTCATAGTTTCAGTTTTCTCTAAGTTACTAATTTTTTACCAGTTGGTTTTGTCTTCATTTCATATTGGATGCATTTCTCAGGACTGGTGATTCCTGGTGATTGCTGTTTAAAATCAGGGCACCAAAAAACAGAATGGAAGTTGTGTGGTGTTTGGTCTGACCATGGTCTTGCTCTGCCTTCTCAACTGGATGTTGTATGAAAATTAATTCCTAATTCCCTCAGGAGTCTATCTACATAATGAATTAATTTCTCTTCTATGAAACTAGAATATACTGTATGAGCAATACACTAATAATATTATTACTGATAATACACTAAAGCGCCATGGGGAAATTTAGAAAATGGTCACCAAACTCATTTTCTGGAGACCATGGTTCAGATGAGGAAATCTGATTGAAATTATAATCTGACTGGGTCATTTTGTGGGGATCCTCCATTGTCAAAAACTTTAGCTCTTTTCTGTTGAGTTGCTCAGATTCCCAGGAAGCCTCTTAAAATCTTCTTGAAGGCTTGGTCTGGGTTAATAGCTAATAGTCCAAGAGAAAGAAAAGTGAAAAGTCCCACCATTGTTAAATCTTCAGCTAGCTCTCTGATATCTGTATATTATTCATCTGTGTCTTATGTCCCCCAGATACAAGACTGTGCTTTACTTCTATAGAAAACAAACCACATTCTAGGGTTGGGGAGAAAAAAAGTAACCAGGATCAAGGAAGTGTGATAAAGTATGTATATCTAAATGCTTTTCAAATATAGGAACAATCACTCCCATTTATAGTCCCATCTTTACCCCTTTTTAGACACACCTGGAAGCACTAATTCCTGGATCTCTTCGATTTATGCAATGTAAATGTGTTTGCTTCTGGGCTTTCTTAGTTGCCAGCTTAAAATGTGGCTTCCTTCATTTGCCTTATACCTTCTGAAATTGCCTTCCTACTCTCACATTTTCTTTGCCCTTACAGTCCTTCCCACATGCCCTTTTACTATTGTTTAGATAGTGTTCTTAAAGGATTAACAAAGATAAACGTGGGTTAAGTTCATGTCTTTGGAACAATTCGGCTTGAAGAGTGTATTCCTCTCTCAGGACTTCCATAACAAAATACCATAGACTGGGTGGCTTAAACAACAGGGAGGCATTATGTCACATCCTGAAGTTCAAGATTAAGGTGTTAGCAAGATTGGTTTTTCAAAGGGCCTTTCTCCTTTCCTTGTACATGACTGACTTCTCTCTGTTTTCACATGGTTTTTCGTCTGTGCGAATCTTTGTCCTAATCGTCTTTTCTTATTATGATGCCAGTTATACTGGATGTATGCCCACCCATATGAACTCATTTTACCTTAATTGCCTCTTTAAAGATCCTACTCCAAATATAGTCACATTCTGAGGACTGGGGAATAGGACTTCAATGTATACATTTTTTAGAGGTGAGGGCACAATTCAGCCCATAACATGAGGTATTTCATCACTGTGCATTTTTTCTCTTTATACAGAGTTGCCTTACCAGGTTCTTGACCCCAAACATCCTCCACTCTTTGGTTCTTTCCTTCCAACGTTGCTGCCATTTGGAATTGCAACATGTTTTAAATCATCCATCCAATTTAATGAAGATTTCCTGAAGTATCTCTAAAAAAGATCATTCAGAGTGACATATCTGAAAATAGCAGAGTAGAAAACTCAACTTACGCAATGTTTAAGAGGAATAAAACTGTCAGACTCAATTTTGTTGAAATTCTGAAATCTAATAAAAAATTACAATCATTATAAAAGTGCTTAACAGATAAAGAAGCTGTTAAAGTTTTGTAAAACAGAGTTGTGGTGTTTTGGAGACTAATATGAGGATGGCGGTCCACGTTCCTGGTGCATCTTACTAGTGGTGTGAAGTGCACTATAGACCATGATCTCAGTTAAAGAATTGTTGATTTGCCTGTCAGGAGCTCCCTGGGAGATAGGTTCAGGGGCTTGCCTTTGTTTCATCCCTCTTAAAAGTTTCTTAGGAATAGAGCGGATTACTGAATTGTGTCTGTCAAAGGTATTTAAAAACATACTAACTACAGCCTCATGGAGAAAGGGACAACTGTTGGAAAAGCGAAGGATAAACCAAATCCCTAGAAAGAAAGAGGCTGAGGAAATAAACAGAAGTAAAAGCTTTCAAAAACTTCCACATATAGGGGGGAATTGTCTTAGTGAGTTCAGGCTGTTATAACAGAGTAACATAGACTGAGTAGCCTAAACAACAGAATTTCTTTCTCACAGTGATGAAGGCTGTAAAGTCCAATATCAATGCAGACCTGATGTCTGGTGAGGGTCCACCTTCTAGTTTGCAGATAGCCATCCTCTCATTTTGCCTAACATAGCAGAGAGCAGACAGAGATGATGAAGCAAGCTCTCTATAAGGACTCTAATACTGTCTATAGCGCCTCCACCCTCAAGACCTAATTACCTCCCAAAGACACTACCTCCTAATACCAGCACATTGCAGGTTAAGAGTTCAATATATAAAATTTGGCTGGCCAAAAATATTCAGTTTGTAGGAGGAATCTAGAATGCTGTGTTCATGCTTAAGATGATGCATACTTTTAAAAAATGAGAAAACCCAAAGGTTTTACCTCTGGCTGACTTCTAGACTATGTCTAAGCAGGAAGAGAAAGCTAAGACATTCTGCAATGACAAGAAAATGTTTTTCTTCTTTCTTTCTTTCTGTTTTATTTTTTCTTTCCTTCCTTCTTTTTTGTTTGTCTTTTTTTTTTTTGGATCAAGGCATTTAAAGAAATTTCTGTGTAATCACTACCTGAACCACTAAGTTAATTGAACAAAGATTTCAGTTGCCACGCACAGCAAAGAATAGTATTTCCAAAATAGTTTATAAAAATTACTAAGCAAGCAGATAACCACAATCTATAACAAGAAGCAAAAACAAACCCTGGGGAGACGGGAGATAATTGGATTTCAACAGTTACCACATTATAATATTCAACATGTCCAGTTTTCAACAACAACAACAACCAAAATAAATGAGGCATGCAATAAAATAAGAAACTGTAGACCATTCATAGGAAATAAAATTAACAGAAATTACTGTTGAGGAAGCCCAGATATTGGATTTACTACACAAAGACTTTAAGTCAACTTCCTTAAGTATGCTCAAACAACTACAAGAAACCGTAAACAAATAACTAAACAAAATCAGGAAAATGATGTTTCACCAAATAAAGAGTATCAATAAAGACAAAAAATTTTAAAGGAAACAAAAAGTCAAGCTGAAAACGAGTGAAACAACAATTTTACTAGAGAGTTTCAATACCAGATTTGAGCAGGCAGAAGAAAAAATCAGTAAACAGGAGCACAAGTCAATTGAAAGTATCCAGTATGAGATGCAGAAAGAAAAACAATGAAGAAAAATGAACAGAGTCTAAGGGATTTCTGGTATACCATTAAGTATACCAACTTATGCCTAACAGAATTCTTAGAAAAAGACGATAGAAAGAATATTTGAAGAAATAAAGGCCAAAATCTTCATAAATATGGTAAAAAAGAGGAATCTTTGGATCCAAAATATTCAGTGAACTTCAAAAAGGATAAACTCAATAGATCCACACCAAGATACATTATACTGAAAGCCAAAAACGTAAAAGGGACTCCTGAAAGCAGGAAGAGAGAAGTAATTCACCATGTACAAGGGATTTTTAGTGATATTAATTTCTTATTAAAACTCATGGAGACTAGAAAGCATTAAGATTATATATTCAAAACCATGAAAGGAAAAAAAAAACCTGTCAAAGAATTCTATATTCAACAAGAGTAGTATTTAAAAGGTAAAGAGAAATCATGACATTTTCAGTAAACAAGAGTTTAAACAGATCATCACTAGTAGATTGTCCTACAAGAAATGCTAAAAAGAGTCCTTCAGACTGAAATGAAAGAACACCAGAGAGTAACTCAAACCCTTATGAAGAAATAAAAGCAATGACAAAGGTATTAACAGAATAGATGCAGAGATATGTATAAATGTCAGTACCATTGCATTTTTCATTGAAATTCCTTTTCATTCTTATATGATTGAAAACACAAGCACATAAAACAATAATTATAAATCTATGTTAATGGACTTTTTCTCATATATAGCTTGGTCAAAATTTTCAACTAATGAGTGTCCTTTAGATTCTAAAGTAAATTATCTTTTAATACACAACTGCTAACCTCACAGTAGCTCATTTGAGCTAAAATCTACCTCCATATAACTTTTCCCTACTGGTTATTGTTCTGCCCCGATGTGCTTCTTGTTGAACATGGCAAGACATCCTCAGATGGACATACAACTTAGCCTCTCTAGAGCAGGTGATAGAACTTTCTCAGTTCCATGCACACCACGCTCTGAATTATTTCTTTCAATGTTTTAATATGAGAAAAAATCTAAAGCTATTTGAATTTCTTATTTTTAAAAAATGCTATAGGTAATGAGAATTCTTTCTCCTGTTTCTTTTTTCCTACTTATTCTGAAACAAAAACTAACCAGAATGCTAAACCAAGAAATTCTGGTTGTGAGGGGAAGGGAGTTCATTCTAAATTTGTAATATATCTGTGAATACAGACTGTAAGAAGAAAATGCTGTAGGTGTACTCTCTTCTGGGAAACTGGAATCTCTTGAAGAGGTAACAATTATGTCTTGGCTAAATTTGAAACTCAAGGATTGTATGAGAATAAAAGGTTGCTGATTGGGTCAGGATGGCATTCAATCCTTACACTTGAATATCTGCTTTGAAAAGTAGTGACCAAATTTAATATTAATGATCAGATGTCTTGTCTTTGAAATGAGATAGACTTGATTTCAGATTTTATCTCCATTGTATACGAAGTGGGTGACTTATGGAATGCATATAATCATTGGGATTTATTTTTCTAAATTACAAAATGGGGAAAACAACTAACTCATAGCTTTGTTATGAAGAGGAATAAGTAATAAAAATTATTTTGGAAGCCTATAAAGAAACTAAAGATACCATAACTCATGAGCTGGTAGGCAAAATTATTGTTCATTTATTTATTTATTTGTTTATTTATTTATTTTCTCACCTCTGTTATTTATCAGGCACAGTACTAATTTCATTTGATATTGCAAATTCTATTGTAGAAATAAGAATCAGGAATAATGTAAATACAAGGGAAAAAGCATTTAATTATACTAGTCTCAGGGAGCTTTATAAATAAAGATAAAAATCTTGGTCTTGAATTAAGAGAGTACAGGCAGAGTAGACGGAGGATATTTCATAAATAGAAAAGGATATGTATGAATTTCGACACGATAGAAAAGTATTCTATTCGTATATATTCTGGGAACATTATGTAGAGAGATAAGGGTGGCATTTATGCATATTTTTAGAAAATGGGAGAGATGAATTTTGGAGAGGAAACCAATACTCAGATCACAATGGGTACAATGGGATTAGAAAATTATCATAATTTATCATTAAAAATATAGTGTTTCAACACAATGTAAATATCTTTGAGGTATTATTAGGACTTCTGGTTTATCGTAGGGATGTAAAGAGCTGGGAAAAGGATTTTTTCCACCCAAACAAGAAAAAATATCAAACAAATTGAAAGCTTAAGACTTTTCTTGAAACTACCTGAGGTCACAAGGCAACCAAACAGCCTGAAATCTCAGGATAGAAAGGCTGGCTTGCAGGTAGAAACAGAACAAGAATACTTGCTTACTTGGGAAAGGTAAAACCGGGCACCAGTAGGAAGAATTCAGCTACAGTTATTCACAAATTAGTGTAGACCATCTATGGGCTGGTGACAGAGTATAGAGTCCCTAGAGTCCACAGATTTAGCAGGGAGTTTTCACCAACTCATGGGCTCTTCCCCGTGGAATGTATTGGGCACTCACAGAAGAGATTGGTGAAAGTTCTGTAAGAAGTGTTTCTCATGCTATAGACATGGAAGAGTGAAACTGCAACCACTGTGGGAATAGTGGAAGACCTCATCCAGATTCATATTTCCCATCTTCCCTACAGAACAAAAGCCTTACTGTTTCAGGAAGGACAGGAAACACCATTGTCTTCAAGGCGCTGGTGAAATGGTATATTCAAGGCACATGTGCACTATCCACTTAACTAAGGCAATCGTAAGGCTTTATATAATGTGGCTGAAGTCACTATTTACAATGGCAAAGGTATATGAAATCAACCTAAATTTCTGTCAATGGTGGACTGAATAAAGAAAATGTGGGCTGGGCGCGGTGGCTCACGCCTGTAATCCCAATACTTTGGGAGGCCGAGGCGGGCGGATCACGAGGTCAAGAGATCCAGACCATCCTGGCTAACACGGTGAAACCTCATCTCTACTAAAAATAGAAAAAATTAGCCAGGCGTGGTGGCAGGTGCCTGTAGTCCCAGCTACACGGGAGTTGAGTCAGGAGAATGGCGTGAACCCAGGAGGCAGAGCTTACAGTGAGCTGAGATCGCGCCACTGCACTCCAGCCTGGGCGACAGAGTGAGACTCCATCTCCAAATAAATAAATAAATAAATAAATAAATAAATAAATAAATAAAATGTGGTATGCATACACCATGGAATATTACACAACCATAAAAAAGAATGAGATCATATCCTTTGTAGCAACATGGATGGAGCTGGAGGCCATTATCCTAAGCAAAGTAACACAGGAACAGAAAACCAAAGGCCACATGTTTTCAGTTATAAATGGGAGCTAAAAATTGAGTATATATGGACACAAAAAGGGGAACAACAGATACTGGAGCTGACTTGAGGGTGGAGAGTGGGAGGACAGTGAGGATAGAAAAACTACCTTTCTGGTACTGTGCGTATTACCTTGGTGACAAAATAATCTGTACACCAAATCCCTGCAACATGCAATTTAGCTGTATAACAAACCTGCACACGTACTGCTGAACCTAAAATAAAAGTAAGAAAAAACATTGAAACACACATAAAGGTGGCTGAATTGATCTTCAGACTTGAGGAGGGTAGAAACCTGTAGGAGTGTGGGATAGAGCAGAAGTGCAGAGTCCCTAGGTTAGATTGACAATTTATGAATTTTAGAAAATTTGATGGGTAGAAACTAGGGGGCAAAGAAACAATATTTAATCATTGTAAGCATTTCTACCATAAAAGCTAGAAAGATTTCAATACCATTTTTGAGAAGCTAATTCCTTTGTTAGAAGAAATTAAGAAAAAACATCAATGACAAACATCAAATGGGATTTCATACTGTATAAATGTAAAGTCAATATTCTCCTCAGGAATCAAAAGGTTTGAGATTCTAAGGAGCAAAACAGTTCTGGAGATGAAAATCTAAAATATTTTCTATGTTGGAGGCTGAGTTTGTTGTCTGTAAAAGATGTTCTGGGAAACACGTCTTGGAAAAAATGGTATTCTTTATCTTAGGATGGAATGGAGAGTGATGTCATCGATGACACTTGTGTTTACTTAGCCCCTTAGAACAGATGTGGGTTCTCTTGTGTCTTAAGGGGTAGAAGCTAGAACGTTACAGATACTGTGACTCCTGACATAGGAAGGGGTACTTCTAGGACTTTCTGCAGAGTGTAGCAGAACACTGGGTAAAGTCAACCCTCTTGTTCCAGAGAGAATCCAGGACAGGTTCCCATTGAGATTTGTAGCCATAGGGATTGCTGTTTCTTTCCATTATTTTTTCCCAACTAATAATTTGTTGGGTAAAAGAAAGATCTAGATTTTAACATATTGAATATTTTTTATCTAGACATCTTACTAGACTCTTTTTTATGTCCTTATGTCATTATTTACTTTTTTTCAGTTTTACAGTCATACCATAAAAAATTATGATAATTTTTGCAAGTGCCTTCCAATATTTATTTCTTTTATTTCTGCATCTTCATTAGCTACGATGTAGGTTGGTAATAATAATTTGTTTTTGAGTAAGTTTGTAAAGAATGGATTTGAGAATTGAGAAAATAGAGTTAGAACAAATAGCAAAGAGCTATTGTAGGTTTCTAAGTGGTGTGTAATAGTTTGCAGGAAAAGAATGATGACTAAATGCTTATAAGGGAATGGGTATGCATTAGTCCATTTTCACACTGCTGATAAAGACATACCCGAGACTGGACAATTTACAGAAGAAAAAAAGGTTTATTGGACTTACAGTTCCATGTGCCTGGGGAGGCCTCACAATCATGGTGGAAGGTAAAAGGCACGTGTCACATGGCAGCAGACAAGAGAAAAGAGCTTGTGCAGGGAAATTCCTCTTTTTAAAACCATTGTATCTCATGAGACCTATTCACTATCATGAGAACAGCACAGGAAAGACCTGCTGCATGATTCAATTACCTCACACTGGGTCCCTCCCACAACATGTGGAAATTCAAGATGAGATTTGGGTGGGGACACAGCCAAACTATATCAGGATGTATGAGTGAGATATTAACGTTGCTGCTAAAATTTTTAAATAAAATAATTCAAAAGGTGGTTCAATTAAGAAAGATCAAATTAGCTTCTATTTTTTCAGATAGTTGAAGCTATTTCCATGACTATGAGTAAGGAAGGCTATTGTAAACAAGATTAGAAATCCACTTATCATACAGAAAAGAAGATAGAATTAATTGCTTTTGATACATAATTCTGTTTACTAAAAAATCCCATTAACAGAGTGAAAAGTCAAGCCACAAGTTGAGTATTCCTCGCACATTTTTGCCTAACTTCTAGCTATTTTATGTACTTCAACAGTGTAAATAGTAATGTTTTAAACTTTATTTTCCAAACTGTGTGTTAATTTGGATATTAATTGCTTAGATATTAATTTTGTAGCAGCAACCTTGCTAAACTCCTACTAATGCCTAACTTATCTGTAGAATATTTTTATTTTTTTCTTTATGCAATTATATCATCTGAGGATAAAGACACTTTTGCTTAATCCTTTATAACCCTACACATTTACTGTCATTGTTGTTTTTCTTTTTCTTGTTTTACTGCAAGGGCCATTGGCCTCCAGTACAAAGCAGAATAGAAAATATATGGTGCAATAATTCTGTGGCTTTTGCACTCAAATTATGAACTTTCAATTCTTTAACATAAAGCATGTTGATGGCAAGACCTTTTTTGCCAAGCTTTATTAAGTTAGGGTGATTTCCTCCTATTTACTCTTGTTTTGCCAAAAGTTTATTTTTCCGTTAGTTACCATTGAACTTTGTCAAATTCTTTTTCTACCTTGATTGAGATCACCATAATAATTTTCTCTTAATATGTCAATGTACTGACTTAATTGATCTTTGAATGTTTGATAAATCTTGCAATAATGAAATCATCATAACATGGGCCTGATACCATATCCTTTGTTTTGTTTGTACATCTGGTGCTTTATCTGATCTTTCTTTAATGTTTCTATGAAGTTTTTAAAATCATTAGTAGTTTTTTAAGGGGAAATAAATGGAAATTTGCAATCAGTCTTTGAGTGTGTCAAACCTGTAGTCATTTACTTCAATATGTTCTCTATTTCTAGATAAAAGACCCCCAGTGATTAGCCAAGTATGTAATAAAGACTGTTTCCCAGCTTCCTTTGCAGTTAGATTTGGTCATGTGATTATGTTCTAACCAATGAGGTATAAGCAGAAGAGTTTTATAAAAATGAGCAATACCTAAAGTGAGCAAACCAGTAGTGTGGTCTATCCAAATTCTATCAACAACAGAAATTCAATATGATTCAGATTTGGGGAACTGAGTTCATCTCTACAGTAGTCATAGATGTTTCAGATTCAAGTGATAAAGAATGAGCTCAGATAAGCATAAACAATAAATAAAAGGAAAGGCTTATAGCAGAAAAGCCAACATGTCAAGAATTGGTGATTATCTTGGGTATGACTGGATCAATTGGACTTTCTCTTTTTTGTCTCTTATATTTGTTTTTCGTTAATTATTCTTTTCAACTGCACTAAAAAAGGCTTTCTTCATGTGTCAGGAAATATACCTGTGAACATTCTCTTATTCTCTGATTCTGGAGTCAAGTTTCCTTCTCCTCTATAAGCAAATTGAAAAAATTATGCCTATAAATTTCACTTGGCCCAAGTCAGTGGCAAGCCCAATTCTAGGTTCATGTTAAGCTCAATATTTGGTTATAGAGGAATATGGCTCATTACTAAGAATCCTGTGATTTTGAAGGGAAAAAAAAGAGTTTCCCCAAGTAAGGGAGGTTATGAGTTCTGGACAAATAAAAACAAAATCTGTGCCATACAGGCTAATTAGGAGTAGGTAATGGGAAAAAAGGATCAGAGTTTCTTGGCTTCAGTCAAGCAGACTAGAGTTCAGGACCAGACTCTAATCCCAGTGTGGATTTACACCAAGCATACCTACAGTTTGTTAGATTGTGAGGTGAAAGGTTCTTACTCAGAAGTTAGGCAGGTATTTTGAGCTCACCATGGTGCTAAGACACAGAATCATGGCATACATAGTCCCAGACTCCACCCAGTGGAGGCATGGGGCTTCAGCCTTTTGGGGTTGGCTCAGCAATGAGCAGAGGCTAGGCAGAGGCTTCTAAGTCCTCAGCTGATGTGGGGGATCTCTCTCTCTGCTCCAAGTTCACATTTCCTCTCATGCAAAAGTCTCTTAGAGCCTTTATTTCTTTCCATATTGAATGAATCATTATATTTATACCTTTGCTCTTTTAGTAATCTGTGCTTTTTTTATGGTGGGGGAGATGAGGAGGCTCTTTTTTATTATATGTCATCTTCCAGCTTGTGTCTCAGCTTTCAACTCACAGCTGAATCCCTGTTGTGACTAAAGACAGAACGAGTGAAAGCAGGAGACACACCTTTCAGCCTCTCCTCAGATTCTTAAGGGAAATCTTTTTTTCCTTCTTTGTATCATTATTACAGCTCCTGCAGCTCAGTAGTACCTGCCACATAGTAGGAGCTCAGAACTTGTGAACAGAGTGAATACATAAAAGAACAAATGTATTGGGTGGGCTAGGGAGACCTCGGTCAAAGGACACCAAATTACAGTCAAGTAGGAGGACTAAGTTCAAGAGATCTGTTGTACAGCATGGTAACTAGAGCTTATGCCTACATATTGTATTCTTGAAAATGCTGAGAGAGTGAATGTTAATCAGCCTCACCACAAAGGTGATGGCCATGTGAGGTAATGCATGTGTTAATTAGCTAGGTTTAACCATTCCACAATATATGTATTCCATAGAAAATCATGTTGTTTGTGATAAATGCATATAATATTATATATCAACTTAAAAAAGCAGAGAAAAAAAACCTTTTTAAAATACTAAAAGAAATTTTAAACGTATATTTTCTCTGAGACACCCGTAAAGAACACTGGGGTGGATACAGTCCACAAATTCTATTTTGTAGCTTCTGGTTTTGCCCAATTTTTCTTTCAAGCATACATCAAACAGACCAGGCTGAACAATGTGATGGTCCAGGCATCAGACAAGCCCAGATTCCAGCCATGTGGTCGTCCCTTTTCTTCCAGACACAGCTAGCATTCTGTCTCTATTTGATAATTTATGGCTTTAATATTTGAATCTCTCAGGGAGGAACCATAAAGAAAAACATAACGTATAAAAATATGTATTTCCTGGTTCTATAGTTTAAACATATGCTTTTAATTGCAAGAAAGTCATTCAGTAAAGAATTTCTAAGTGCCTTTCTACTAATGCAGATATTATGGAAAGGTTAGATTACTTCCTCCAGTGGCCCGAACATTCAGTCTCTTATCCTTTCATGGAACTCCAGTAGAGATAGAGATAGAGAAGACAGAGATAGAAATAGAGATAGAGATAGAGTTAGAGATAGAGAGATATAGAGATAGAGATTGTGTGTGTGTGTTTGCTGCCCTGTGACTTGAAAGTACTTGTCAAAAATCCGTAAATATATAGCACGGTTTCACAGCATGGGAAATAAGTCACTTCCTTTTGTCTATGCAGAAAGGAATTTAAAGTTTTTGAGAATTTCAACTATTTGGAAAGCCTGAGGCAAAGTTCCTTTTCAGTAAAATCGGAACAAATGTGCAAAAAGATCTATATACCTGGTTCAAGAAATATCCTCATCTAACATTCTAAAAGAAGGAGTAAAAGGAAAGTGAAGAGTTCATGCCGAAAGCAAGGGCAGCACTCATGGATGTTTACGCAGTTTTTACCCAATATCAAAGGGCTAGATGCTATTTAAATGACAAATTATACTTATGTGCCTGCTGATTTAGGGTTCCTAAGTAGTGAGGTCTCAGGTATGCAAGGCTCTCAGAGACATGAGTCGGGGGATCCTTGATAAGTATTGATTTACCCTCACTATTGCCACCCAGAAGCATGGCTCTACAGTAGCAGCTTAGCCTACCACAGTGCACAGAGGTTGTAGGCACTGTAAGAACTGTCTTATCTGTGTTACCTCGGTAGATTTTCATAAGGGAAGGGGAAAGAAAAGTGAACCGAACTGACAAATTTTGAGCACCTTTTGTGTACTAAGCTCCAAGTTATGCACCTAACTTATTTTAATTAATACAACAATCCTTGATGTAGTTTTTATCAGCTTCACTTTACACCTAAGAAAACTGATTTTTAAGAGAAACGAAGTCTCATTTACAATTGCTACAATTGGTACTTGACAAAGATGAGGTTTCTTTCAATGTCTGTCTCTAAAGCTAGTGCTCATTCTATTCATCACTCATCCATTTACTGGAAAAATCAGACCATGTTCAGTGCCATCTGAGAATTCAGAGATAAAAGAGGCAAAACATCTACCTTTGAGTATCCATTCACATTATACCAAAACAACAGATACTTGGACAGTGCCATATCTAGCTGCTTGTCATCATCTCAGCATGATCCTCAAATATTAATCCAAAGTTCTCACCATTGAGAAAAAATACACAGAAGTCAAGCAAAGCAAACCTAATTTCTAAAGCTGAGGCTATCCCGTTGGGAAGAGACTACAGCCTTGTTAGTCTAGAATTCCTCACACTATTCGCAGTTGCTTTCTGTTTCCCCATTAAACGTGTGGTCTTATGGTGATGCTCAATGTCCAGTTCTTTATAGGATCAATGAATGCAAGCGTAAATGAATGGCAACCTTCAAAATTGCCTATGTAGGCAATTCGGCCGTAACCAATTTGAAGCTGGAGGTAAGTGTAAAATGTGCTGCTTTAGAAAGGCTGGTTTGGTTGGGGTACAGAGTCTGCAAAGGATAGGGAGTGCCTGGAAGCTGTAAGACTGGGTAATCTTCAGAACTGTACAGAGAGTAAAGATTGAGAAGTAAGAAGGGATGTGGAGGGTTGAATTTTTTTTAAATAGCAAAATATGGGCATTTCAAAACAAAATTGAGATCCAGCTTCAGATGGCACCTCCACTAGGAGATGCCTTGGAAGAAAAGGAAAATGGAATGAATAAATATATACTATCACTTACTTGCAGTTGGCTCTTCAATATTTTATCTCATTTGATAGTTTTCAGAACACTTAAGAAAGTATACATCTATATGTATATATACACACACACTAATACTAATACTATATTTAGAGTAATATATATATTATAGTAGATGAAACTATGTAGAGGATAAGAAGATACAATTTCATCTTCCCATGGTAAATTTGGGAGCTGAGATTTGAACCAAAGTTTGACAATTTCAAAATTAATGCTTTACCCCCAATTCATATAGCTTTCTAATCAAGATGAAAGAGAAAAAGGAAGAGCTGAATTCTGAAATTGGAAAAAAAAATATATAGCATATATCTCTTTGGAAATGTGCTTGCAGACTCAGAGTGACACAGAGGTACAGCTGACAATATAATTAAACGCAGCTCTAGACAAGCTAACCATACTCTGAAGCAGTAAGCATGATATATTTATTTTCCATTTCCTCTCTGTGGCTAGAGATTCAAAGGATAAAGTCATTTAAAAATCTTTCAGATGTTTGCCTTTTCTGGTGAAATGAGAGTGTGCTGGGTCTGGAAGGAGGATATTTTAATTAGCAGGACTTATTATTTATATTTGATGAAAATAATGATATATGAATCAATTCAGTCCCTTGTCTGTATGCAAGGATCTTACAGTAGTTCAGAGGTCTGTATTTGAGCAGCAAATGAACCAGAGCCCTTTCTGCCACGAACAGAAAAAGCTGAGAGTAAATTGACTTTTCATTTTGAGACAAAGCTGCATGTTCCTTGTGAGGGCCCATCATATTTCCTGGTGGTAGTAGCTAAATTTTTCATGCAGGGGGGAAGAGTAAGTTGGAGATTAGTGAGGGGTAAAGGAAAGTGCTCGACCATTGAGCAGACACCAGACAGTTTCAGGGGGAGTTTTGACTGGTTTGGTGGTTTTTGCTAGTGTGGATAGAGGGCAAGCAGAACAGTCATTTCTTCTCCTCACTTGAACTATGAGGTTGAGGGAGAAGTGCTTTTTGTGACTCAGGTGTCTCCCAGGCATACTGAAGGCCCACCTGTCCCCTAGCGTCCTTGGCTGTGATCTGTAAGAGCAAGGCCCAAACTTCACACTCAAGGCTGTGGTCACCCTATTTACATTCAGCGTGTAGCTATGGAACTATCACTCTAATTATTCTTCACTTGTAACTCGTGCACCCAGGCAGGGCAAATATCCATCATCTGAAATTTTACAGATCACAGCTGCCTTGTTTGCATCTGCACCATGTAAGACAAATAATGCAGTCACATCCGGCCTCAAGGTAGCCAGAGACCCACAGGATGGAGTCATTATTTGGGGGTGTTCCAACTGCTGCTAATGCAGCCCAGATGACACCAGACATGAAGTGATAAACAATAATGCCCCTCGAACTACTCTTGAGCTGCTCCTGCTCAGTTGATATTTAACGATGCAACACAGGAAGTATTCTGGGGTCCGCATGTTCAGATGCTAAACACACAGTCTAAGGTGATGCTTCTCTCCAAAAGGAATATTTTAAATGTTCCTCCTCCTGCTCCAGATCACACAAAATCTGATATTGCAGAGAAAATGCCAGAGATAGAGCTATGCTTCAACACAGACTCAGCAAGCAGGATGCAGAGCAAGGCTTATGCAAACATCCACCAATACTCCCAGGGCTTAGGGACAGTGCTGACAGCAAATGCTGCAGCAAAACTAAGACCCAGGCAAATCCCTGAAGTCAACACCTATGCCCCGTTGCAGACCAGACCACATGCAGCTAGAGCACGGGAAACATCACTACCAGGCAGAAAGAGAACAAGTGTCTTTGGGCCATAGAGTTTGGGGTTCTTACAAACATGAGTGAAAAGAGGATGGGCCTGAGATCCTACCATACTCTTCATTTCTGGTTTAAGTATGAGTGCTTAACTGTGTCTAATCATATTCACATGATTTGAAAATTTTCATAATTCTAGTTAAAAAATCTAAAAAGTGTGGAGAGCAAAATAAAAATGTCAATAGAAATTTTTCAGAGACTGTTATTTACAGATGCTGGAGGCTTACCTCAGCTTTAGAGCTCAGCAGCATCTTGTTCCTAGAATGCTAAGAGGATATGCAACCAGCAACTGTTACTCCGCAACTGTCCCAGACTGAGTACCCCTGTCCTCCCCAGACATTAAAAAAGAGACAAATGAGCCGGGTGCAGTGGCGGTGGCTCACGCCTGTAATCCCCGCACTTTGGGAGGCTGAGGCAGGCGGATCATGAGGTCAGGAGATCGAGACCTCGAGCCAGGAGATCATCCTGGCTAACAGGGTGAAACCCTGCCTCTACGAAAAATACAAAAAATTAGCCGGGCGTGGTGACACACGTCGGTAGTCTCAACTATTGCGGAGGCTGAGGCAGGGGAATCACTTGATTTGGGAGGCGAAGTTTGCAGTGGATGCAGATCACACCTTTGCACTCCAGCCTGGGTGACAGAGCGAAACTCCATCTCAAAAAACAAAACAAAACAAAAAAAAGAGCGAGAGACAAATGTAGGGTTATACTCTAGAAACTGCTATTGCTGATAGTTTTCATGTAATCTGTGAATTAGTGGCATTCAAATAGAGAATATAAAAATTAACTCGAAGTTTGAGTCAGATTTCCTAGTTTTCTTCCTGGTGTGAGCTTTTGGCTTATGTTTCAAATGGAAATAACACCAGACCTGCACGGTGGGTCTAGGATTACTGAACATGAACATGAACCTGTATGAAACCTTGTAGGATATAGATCCTTTGCGCACAGTTGATACTCAAATATATTCTTCCTATCCCCTGTAATAATCAACACTGGCATACCTCATTAAATATGTCAATGGATTTGATAAACAGTATCATACTTGCTCACTCAACAATTATGAGACAGGTAGCAGAGCCATTTACAGTCTCCATTTGAGAATTAGGACATTGAGACTTGTTTACCAAATGCAGTTGGCCGGAGTGAATTAAGCTTACATCGAGGAGTTGGGTCCTACACCATGGTTGATTGTGCTCTGTGGGGCTTGTACAGCATTGGGAGGGTGAATATCTCAGGTTAGCACGATTTGAGCTCAATCACTGTCCCCAGGCTTGGCTTCATTTTCACATTTTAAGAAAGAGCCACTCTATTCTTCCCCAGTAGAGTATCAACCCTTGGAACTCCCTATCATAGCACTCTGGGGTATACTTCAAAGCACTGAGCACTGTTTATCCTCATCTTTTGTCATTAATTTTCATATTTATTTACTCTCTGTTTTCTTCCCTGACAATGTAAAAATTTTAAGAACACTACATAGCCCAAACCTCATACTTGGTACTTGGTAGGTGTGAAAAAAAATCTATTTTATAAATTGAGTAGTAATTAACTAATATTATTTTTGAGGACACCTTTATTAGTAAGGCCTATTTCCAGTTAAGACATTGAAAATCATCATAATGAGCCCAGAAATTTAATAGGCTTTTTCCCATTCTGTAACATCTCAAAGGCCAGAAGCAAGAAGGCTCACAGGGTTGTAGTAACAGGCCACAGAGCAGTCAGTCCTCAGGTGGCCACCAATAGTTCTACCACTGACCCCACCTCGGGACTCAGCCTCTTCTGTCATATGAGGGCAGAGATACAATTCACACAGTGTCCTGGTAACCAGAGCATCTAGTCTGTGCGTGAGTCTCCTTGAATGGATTTCCAAGGTGGGATGGGAATGGCGTGTGGGATATTCTGACTGCTAAGGTTCCCGTGCTTCCACAAATTACTCATTTTCACTTATGAGGAAAGAAAACTATCCACTGCCCCCACCAACTCCAACAGCAGCAATCCTGAAATAGCGAACCAACTGTACCTTCCAGGGAACTTTTGACATTGCACTTGGTGACATGAATTTTAACCCCTCATGGTGTATCGTAAGTCTGTATGAGCCCTCAGTTCAAGTCATGGCTGGGACCCCAGAATCAACCTCAGGACAGATTGTTGTCTTGGAGCATCTGTGAGATGAGACCGCAAGAAGAGATAATGCTCTGGATTTGGGCAAATCTTAGTATCACACTGAGAAGACCAAATAACTAAATCATATGAGGGACAGAAGAGAGCCCAGAAGGGAACATCAAAACTAGGAGTAAAGCACTAAACAGAGATATGAACCGAGAGGATAGATTAGGGGAGGGAGACACAGAGAGAGAGGGGAAGTAAAAGACAGAAGCAGAGAACAGAAACAGGGAGAGGGAGAGAAGGAGAGGAGAGAAGGGAAAATGAAATAGAGAGAGAAAGAGGGAGAACAGCCTGTTGGTAGAGAACAGGTTCTCACCACATGTCTCCTCTTTATCTGCTGGTAAGAGCCTGGTGCACAGGTGAGTCCAGCTAGCTTAAAGAGGTAGAATCAGGGCAAATTTAGCACATGGAAGATGCTTCACCCAGACCCTGGTGTATGCAGATAGTAAACAAAAAATAAAGGGTAGTCATCCCCCACTTCCTACAAGTCCTGGGTTGTGACCCTCTGCATGTTCACCAACACATGCGAGAACACTTGTTCTGATAAGTTTCAAGCACCCTCTGAGTGGGATTTCTCAGGGGTCAGATTTCAAGCAACCCTAAGTTATGTGGTTTCAATTTACTTTTAAGCCACCTATTTCTGCTGACCGAGGGCTCCAGCCATGCCAGGATGATCGTCCGCCTGTAGCAGGTGTCTTTCATATATAAATATGCAGAACTGTTAATTTCTGACTACAATGTCTTCCACAAACAATCAATAAGCTAATAAAAAATCTGGTGTTCACCAAACTCTCTTCTGACAGAGAAAATATTGTTACTGCTCAGGATCATTTTTGCTACCCAAGTAAATTCTCTCAGGGAATGTATTCCCTCTAGGTTCAAAATAACAGTAAGTCCTAACATTATTAAGTCAGGGCGAGGTAATCTATACTAAGTCTCCAGGTATATCTCAGGTTTCTCTAGCTTCTGAGTGCAAATAAAACCCTAAAGCAAGCAGATGACATCCTTGTCATGGTCGTAGTTTCATCTCCCCGAGAGCCCTGAAAATACTGAATTAAGAAACCCTATGAAAAGTATAGAAATTTCGCTCTGTCTTTGAATCTATAAAAATGGTTATAACACCTCTAACCTATGGGGTTACTGTGCGATTTTAAGGCCTGACCTATAGCATAAACTCTCAAACTAGTATTTCACTTTTCAACTTGTTTCTCGTCCATTCTGCTCTTAATACCACCAAAAATTTTTTTTTCTAAGACACTACCCATTTTCTAGCCAAATTCCCAAATTTTTCAGAGAGTTCCTCACCCCAATATTTTCATGGGTCTCAGGGAGGCCAACCTCTGACCCCAAGAGTGTTACCTGCTTTCTAGATTCTCTGACCTGGAGAGCTGGCATCCAGGCGACACTCCTCGTATGGACTGTGATGTTGCTGCATGGCCAGCATGAGGCTGCTGCAATCTCAGCTAATGGTGGAGCCTGAAGCCCAGTGGAAATAACACCAATAATAATAATACAGTAAAAATACATACAAATCTGTCTCACCGTGATATCTAGTTCTGAGTTTCTCTTCCTACCACTTATGCCACTGGAGTTCCTGAGCCACCTGTTCCTGCTGACAGATGGAGTGCACAAGCCCTAAATAATCCAAGTCATTAAGTCTCCTCAAGGTGAGGGAGAAAGCATTTTCTCTTCCCATGATACACACAGTCAGAAGTGTCCTAGACTAAAACTGCTTCAACTCCAAGTTGCACAGTTCGTTCAGTTTCAGTCACCAAGACAGCTGGATCATGATGTATTTCCCTAATCATCTACCCACTTGGCCAGGTATGATGGTTCCTTTACTAAGACTTATGAGTTACACAGGATAAATCCATTGCATCATGCTCACTATCTGCTTTTCAACCTCAGAAATCAAGATCTTGGTTCCTTTCATTCTCTCAAGAAGTCTTAGCCTTTAACTAAATGTCTTGATTAAATCAGTACCCCTACGTCAAACCTCAACATCACACACTATACTTATGTAACAAACCTTCGCATTACCTCTTGATTCTAAAATAGAAGTTAAAAAAAATCAGTTATCTGGAGAAGAAGACCCTCACATTTAATTGAAGTCTCCGACAGAGCCCAAGCTTCAGGACTCAGATGCAATCAAAATGAACATCTAAAGTAGCATTGATTTTGATCTTCAGAATAATCTCTTGAAAAATGTTTTAATCCCTATTGTATACATGAGAGAATTCTCCAGTTATTACGGTAGGAGGTGTCAGAGCATACGTCCAGTACCTGACATGTCTGATTCAAATTCTATTCATCTGCTGCTGTCATCAGCTTACATGACAGCAGTGGATATATGTTAACATGAAATTGTGTGTGGATCGTTCCATGATTGTTAATTGTATCACCAGCTGGACTATGAGATTCTGAAGGGCAAAATTCAGGCCTTTACTTTTTTCTGTCCTCAGCACAGGGACCCAGCAGACGATTGACTATTTAATTGGTGCTCAAAAAGTAATTTTAGCTTGAATTGAATTGAGTCATATTGGGTTAAGTAAAATTAAATTCATTCACTTTATTGATGAGGCTATTAATAACCTTGACCCTTGTGCAAACCACACTTATATGTAATTGATATGCCCCCTTCACACTGAAACCACATGATCAGGGAACTCAAAAAACATCACCGATGCCCACAATGAATGCGGCCTCTGGAACTATCTATCATTGCCTCTTATAATTTTTGGAGATCATAAAATGTACTGGAAGAAAACATGGCTTTGGTGTCTCAGATACTTGGTTTAAAATCCTCACACTACTGCATAAAACTGTCCAAACATTGACAAGGTGCATAATGTCTCCAGGCCTCTGTCTTTGAATCCATAAAAATGGTTGTAAGATCACTTACCTATAGGGTCATTGTATAATTTTAATGTGATATGATATGCCTAACTATAGCATAAACCCCAAACTAGAGTATTTCACTCATTCTACTCCTAGTATCCATTGGACTCATTGTCCTAATTAAAGCATCAAAACAATGCTTTAACTGATCAGATTATATAGAAGACTTTTTCTCTAATCTTGTACAGTTATTTCTGAAGAAAGGAAGATAATGTTCTGGCAAGAGCCAAAATATCTGGCTTTCAATAAAGATTTGCTGCTGCTATGACTGCTGCCACCACCATGAGGTATAAGAATATAGCATGTGTGTAGGTGATACCCCAGATGGGTCACCATAGGAAAGTGAGATGTTCTATGAATATCCTAGAGAAATTCATAGAAAAGCATGAAAGACTGCATTCCTTAGGATCCAGAATACTAGGCCACTCTGGATTAAAAAACAGAAGGAACTAAACTGTCATTTCTTTGAGCAGGAAGGAAAAATAATATCAATGCCTATAATGAGCCAATGCCATTTGTTTTTATTCTCTATAATTGCTGGCAATGAGTGAAGACTCATCAACATTTGATATGGTTTGGTTGTGTCTGAACACAAAATCTCACCTTGAATTGTAATAATCCTCATGTGTCAAGGGCAGGACCAGGTAGAGATAATTGAATCATGAGATGGTTTCCCCTGTACTGTTCAAATTCTCACAAGATCTTATAGTTTTATAAGGGGCTTCCCCCTTCACTCAACTTCCATTCTCTCTCCTGCCTGCATGTGAAGAAGGATGTGTTTGCTTCCCATTTCACCATGATTGCAAGTTCCATGAGGCCTCCCCAGCCATGGAAAACTGTGAGCCATTTAAACCTCTTTTCTTTATAAATTACTCAGTCTCAGGTATGTCTTTATTAGCAGCGTGAGAACAAATAATAAAACATCATTACCATTTTTAGCCTGACTACATGTATAAGGCATTAAATGGAGAATACAAATGAAAAAATAAATGCACAGTTAAAAACCATTTTTAAACCATTCATCCTTAGTATTTCTTTCTTTTTGGAAATGGATCTCATGCAGTGGCCCAGGCTGGAGTGCAGTGGTGTGATCTCGGCTCACTGCAACCTCCACCTCCCAGGTTCAAGCGATTCTCCTGCCTCAGCCTCCTGAGTATCTGGGATTACAGGCGTGTACCACCATGCCTGGCTAATTTCTGTATTTTTAGTGGAGATGGGGTTTTACCACGTTGGCCAGGCTGGTCTCGAACTCCTTATCTCGGGTGATCCACCCGCCTTGGCCTCCCAAAGTGCTGAAATTGCAAGCATGAGACACCGCGCCCGGCCTCATCTTTAGTATTTCAAAAACAACAAATTTTTCTAAACTGAATATTTTATATTAAAATGATGCCTATATAACAATTTCTTAATCACTGTTTTCAAAGTTCCCATGGAAATATTCATTCTATTAGAATCTAGAAGCATTAGTCTATGTTTTACTAGATTTCAGAAATATTTTTTCCCTTAACAAATGCTTCATGTCTACATGTTTGAAATATTTTTTCCCTTAACAAATGCTTCATGTCTATATGTTCGTATATGTCTCTCTCTGTGAAAATATATGCTTATATATTTATTACACATAAACTACACCTTCAGAAAAATGTTCATTCACACCTACATACCTGATCTGTGGGCTGAAATCAAACACTGTCATCAGCTCCAAAAGCCAACATTGCAGAAGTTTGAACTAGAGTGCCAAGGCCAAATAGAAACTCTCAGGTAAAAAACAAAAATAGAGGCAAAGTCCACCATGCCGTGCACCCTCATCCTTTGCATTGACCCTATTTGACATAGCTTGACTAAACAATGACCAGAAAATCATACTCATCTACTCTACAGGGAAGAGACGGAGGCATTTTATTTTTCCTATCCTCTGCCTAGAATCACAAAATCTTATTCCACTGCTTTTTGAGATTTGTTAATTTTCATGGTACAACTATACAAAGAAATAGCCATTTAAAGAGTCAACATAGATAAATATTCATTGACATGAAAAGTTGTTTACAAATGTTTAGTGAAAAATTATTTTGTGTAACCAAATACACATGTGGATATACTGATTGTATTTAGAGGAAAAAGTTTTTAGAGATACTGGTTATCTCTGGGGAGATTATGAGTATTGGTTTTACTGGTTTCTTCTTTTTTTTAACCTGTAATTAACTGCAGTTTTTGTTTCAACGATGTGGTTATATTGTTTATAAAAGAAAAAATGAATCTGATTTTTAATATTGTATGGGATCTGAATAAAATACAATTTCAATTGACAATCTTTTTTTGGAAACAGAAAGTAGCAGAAATGAGATCAAAAACTCTAATCCAGATTTCATGGAAATTCCTCTTAAACCAATACCAGCCTCCTCCATATTTAATAGTGAATCACTACAATCATTTTAGTTAAAATCATGAAATAGACTTAGATGCCAATGCCTGCCTTCACAGTAAGTTGTTAAACACACAAACAAATCCACTAGAATGTGATACAAATTAGGAGTATCTGCAGACAGTATGACAAGCTACATTCCTCAAAGACAAACCTATTCGATCTATACTACTAAAACTAGAAATAACATTTATAAAATACAGTATAATAGAAACATATAAATTAAAAACCACCTGTAAATGTCCAATCTTAAAATAACCATAGTAAAATTCAATATTTCTTTTTTATAGCGCTACATGTTTTGCTTACCATAATTAGTAAATTATCAATCAGATAGTATATAGACATTCATACATACGCATGTTGTTTTGTATTTATCATTCTATCACAAACATGTTCAGATGTTATTAAATAATCGTCAGAAAATGACCAAAGCAAATTTTCCATTGATGTGTTTTGCCATATTAATACACTGTTTTGGCATATTAATATACTGAAAGTGTACTTTCTTCCATTAGCTACATTTTAGATTTCAATTGCAGTTCTATAGAATTATGATTTATGAGTCTAGAGTTATGACTCTACCAAACAGGTATAATTAAAAGTTACTTTAAATAGAATCCTGAGTTTACCATGCCTCTTTTACCTTTGTGGTTTTGTTAAAGGACAGTTCATTCTCCATTTTACATCTCCATATCTAGTAAAGAGATTGTGAAAGATGGAATAGAAGATGTTCTCATCAAAATCTAACTGGATCTTAGTCACGTCTACACAGCAATCATCAGATATAAAAGACATAAATATAGGAATGAAATATATTTTTATTATTCACTGACACATGAATGTGTACATGAAAATAAAAAAATATTATTAGACAATTTATTAGGGACAATAATTAAATGTAACAAGTTTGGGGACTACAAGGTCAATAACAGAATAATTTCTATGTGTCAGCTCCAAGAATGGAAAATACAATTTGAATATTATATCACTGAAGATAGTATCTTGAACACCTATTGTTGGCCTACAAATGGAACATAATTCTAAACAAAATCCCAGCAGACACTTTGCGAAAATTGACAAGCATATTCTAAGTTTTGTATGAAAATGAAAGGTCAAGAATACAATTATTCTTGAACATAAAGATCAAACTGGATATAATAACAGATACTAATAATTTTATAAAACTTTCATAATTAATGTAGTATTGGCATAAAAACTAATAAATAGAACAATGAAACAGAATGGAGAGCCCAGAAGCAGCCTACCATGTTTACAATAATCAATTTATGACAAAGAAACAACTGAATTGTGATGGAGGAAAAGATTTTCTCTTCACTAATAGGAGCTGAGTCAATTGCATATCCACATGAAATAAAATAAATATTGCATTTTACTTTCTACATAAAAATAAGTTTCAGATGGATTGTACATCTCAATGTGAAAAGAAAAACAATAAAGTATCTAGATGATAATAGAGAATTGATTTTGGGGTAAGTGGAATACTTTTTATAAGAGATCACAATCAGTAGAAACATGAAGAGAAAAGATTATAAACTGGACTTCATTGAAATCCAATTTGGTTTATCAGAAGTCACAATATATAAACCAAGAAGGCAAACCAACAAAGAAAAATATATTTGTAAAGTATGTATTCAACAAAGGACTCATATTCTGAATATGCAAGTAATATCTAGAAGTCAAGTAGAAAAAAATGCAAAATTTTAAATGAACAACTCAATGAAATTTTAATGGACAATTAATAAAAGGAGATATGCCAAGGCTAATAAGTATGTGAAAATGTTTTCAACATCACTAGTCATTAGTAAAATGAAAATTAAATCCCAAATTAAGGAGCACCACATATTCACTTAAATGCCTAAAATTTGAAGAAGAGGGAGGACAATGCCTGTTGGTAGTGGGAATATATAATTGCATTAATGCTCCTGAGAGTGTAAATTGGTGCAATCACTCTGGGAAACTGTTTGGCAGTACCTACTAATGCTGAACACTTTCATATCCAATAACCTGCTATTGTACTCCTCAGTACATAATTAACAACAATTTATGGTTATCTGCACCAAAAGATGACACAAGAATGCATAGGAGCATCATTCATAAACACCCAAAACCAGAAATGACACAAATGTCAGTCATATTACAATGAATTAATGAATTGACATATGTTAATACCACTATATATAAAAGAATGAACTCTAGTAATAATAATTATTACTCTTTTGAACAATATGTTGAGTAAAAGTACTGTTTATTTCCATTTATAATAAGTTCAAGAGCAGACAAATGCATCTATGATCATCAGGATCACACAAGTGTTTCCTTTTAGAGTGGGGTAATGCCTGGAAAGATGCAAGAGGGAGACTTTGGGGATCCATGTAATCTTTTATATTTTTTGAGTGATAGTTACATGGATATGTTTGCTACAGGTGAAGAAACAAATGCAATAAAGTAAAAATGCGACTGGGCATGGGGGCTCATGCCTGTAATCACAGCACTTTGGGAGACTAAGGAGGGCCTATCACCTAAGGTCAGGAGTTTGAGACCAGCCTGGCCAACATGATGAAACCCCATCTCTACTAAAAGTACAAAAACAAAAATTAGCTGGGCGTGGTGGGGGGGCATCTGTACTGCCAGCTCCTTGGGAGGCTGAGGCAGGAGAATCACTTGAACCCAGGAAGTGGAGGTTGCAGTGAGCCAAGACTGCGCCACTGCACTCCAGCCTGGGCAACAGAGTGAGAGTCTGTCTCAATAAAAAATAAAATAAAATAAATAAAGTAAAAATGCATTCAACTTTGTGCAGTTTACTTTGTGTTATAGTTATAATAAAGTTAAAAAGCAAGTATGGTGCAGCTGGCATGTTATGTTGCACAATGGAAGAAGCAAATATACTTAGGATTATAGCAATGTATATATAACACTTAAATTTAACTTCAAGAAGTTGCATAAGTCCTTACAATTGCAATTTGTACATAGGTTGATTGTAGTCACCTACGCTTTTATCCTGAACATTTTTAACTGTTAATTAACAAACTCATAAATAAGTTTGCCAAATTACTTGTAATGAGAAAGCAAGGCCAGGAGAACTGGTGCCAAACTTTCTACACAACACCATAATTTAAATGCTACTAGGTGTCACTCTAACAGGTATAGAGCCGTCAGTTATTGAAATCCGGTTCCAACAATTGCAAAACAGGCATAATTTTCAAGCAAATGTGAAAGTTTTACATCCGTTTGTCATTTTGGAAAGCGTGAAGTAATTCTCAACAAGTTTTAAAATAATAGTATCATATTTACCAGTATTTCTCATCAAAACACAGTTTAGAAATCAATTAACAACAAATATATATTTAACACAACACATATTTGGAATCCACTACCAACGGGCTCAGGTATCAAAAAAGAAATACTAATGGAAATACACAATTTCACATTTGGTCTTATAAATATCAAGAACATTGAGAAAAAATGAGCATTGAATGTGATCTAAAGGGCCCTTAAAATAGACACTTTGTACAAGGTTTCACAGGTTAGTGAAGGATGGGAATTATTCAATAAATGAGGCTATAAGTTTGCTTATTCATTGAAAAACACAAACAAACAGAAACTGGATCCCTACTTTGCACTATCCAAAAATCAGCTTCACATGAAATCAAGTCTTAAAATGTGAGTGACAAAACTTTAAGACTTTATGAATACAGTCAGTAAGGGGCATTGCTGTATGAGGTAGGAAGCTCTTTAAAATAAGATAAAAGGTGTTAAACAAATGACAGATTGAAGAATTTTACTACATTAAGAACAGTTCACACATTCATAGCACACACTGACATGCCCACAAATAAATTGCCAAAAGGAAAATGAAAAGATAAGTCCAAAACCAGGAGATTATGTCTTTAGCCGTATGCTAAGTGCAGAGGCTGAAACAGAATAAATATTCGAAAAATATTTGTTGAATTATTGTGAGGAACAGAGGGAAGAAAGAAGGGAGAGAAGGAGAAAAGGAATCAAGTGTTAATTTTCTTCCCATGACTCATCCTAAATTGGGCACTCAATTCTCCCATTGGGAAAGACAGCCCTTCATGGAGTCATTAACACTTTCTCTAATGGTGCCTCTGAAATCATTTGTATATATAGATAGCTAGGCAAGTATTGCAGTGTGCAACTATAGGGCAGTGTGTGTGTGTGTGTGTGTGTGTGTGTCCTTCTAACAGTATATTATAATGGGAACAGTTGTAGGGGGAACAAAACTCAAAATAGGCTCTGATACCCAGCAGGCCTGAGGTCAAATCTCACACCAGCCTCTTAAAAGGTACATGATCTTGGTCATTTTACTTAGCCTCTTTGATCCTCAGTTCCTGTATCTATAAAAGTTGGATAATATGTGCCATGCAAGTTTGATGTGAGAATGAAATGAGTTTCAGATAATCTGTTTGAAACACCTAGGACAGTATGTGTCACAGGATCAGTGCTCAGAACTATTTATTTCCTCCCTAAGGGGTTTGAACTCCAGGCTTCACTCACATCCACACACTGCCTCAAATGCCTGAGTAACCAGGAGCTGCCACATCTCTCTCCTGGTCCAGGGTGGATAAAGCTGAGGACATTCAGGAACTTAGATCTCTGCCATCTCAGCACCCTGGTGAATGAAAAAGCCGGCATGAGCATAAGCCAAGCATACGTTATTCCAGGCTAGAGCTCAAAGCAACTGCCACACGCAGCTGGAATTTCGAATGTCGGACACATTTCCCACTGCGCCGCTGGGTGGGTAATTCCCTGACCAAGCTGAAAAAGGGACTTTTACAAGAGCCTGCAAGGTCTGAATGAAATGTTTTCCCTGGCTCTGGACTCCCGCCCTGGATTAACAGCAGAGACATTAGCGAAACACTGACCGCAGGTTTTTATTTTCTTTTCTGTGGAATGTGGCTTGGTCCTCAGAACTGATGGTGGGTTATTTCTCCTTACATAACCATTTCTTCTCTGGAGACCATTTAGATATAAATAGGAAAGGCAAAGCTCTTTTTGTGGACCTATAAGCTGGACCACCTATTTGAAGAAGCCCCAACAATAGTAAAGACAGTCCGGGTTGGCCCAAATCTGAGAAGGGTGTAAAAGCATATATGCTCAGTGAAAAGGGAACATGCAGGTTTTGACATCCAGCACTCATTCAGAGATACACACATATACATGCATTCACACACACACATGCATACATACAAGCCTGTAGAAAGAGAATGAGAGAGAGAGATGCTGAAAAGAAGGTAAAGAGGTTGCAGCATCAGTGACATCTTCCAAATCTTTGTCTTAGTTTTCGCTGATCTAACATGTTGGTTTCCATAGCAACCTAGTGTGGCCTGGATAACAAGTGAAGCTCATTTCAGAGAGTTCTACAGAGCCAGGCAGAGCATTTTCAATGAAAGTTCCTTCTTGTCTCCCAGGAACTGCAGTCACTGGATTTCAGGAGGTATTAATACATGTGAACTTGGTAACAAAGACATTCTCTAGCCTGGAAAAATAAAATTCCCTGCTCCTTTTAGTTTTGAGATTCTAAAATTAGCAATAAGAGAGGAAGGCTTTACAAAATCCATGTTATCCCTGCTTAAACAGTAAGACAAATATTCTAAAACAAAGGATCATTTATCCTCTAAAGCGGAGATCAAATTGTTTTCAAGGGTCATGATCACAAGAGAGGGTGAAAAATTAGAAGAAGTCAGACTGGAGGAAAGAGTGGATAAAGATGACAAATTTTGGTGGGAGTGTTACAGAAACTTAAATTGCTGGTAAAGAGTTAAAGAGTAGATTGTACTAGTAAAATGTATAAATAGGTTTATTAGGTTCTTCCATAACTGATAGGAGCTATAAACTTCTACATCACGGAGATATAACTTGAGATGTCATGTAACTTGTATTTATCAAAAACAAGCACCTGAAGAAGAAATCATGAATTCTGTGGAGCTGTGGTGATCCCAATGTAAGAATACAGAGAAAAATCATTAACTTGCTCATCATATGTTTGGGAAATTGGGGCTGGACATGAGGAACTGGAGAATATCACAGAATACTTCTCAAAGGAGACAAAGTCAGCAGTCTTTAAGGAGATGCAGGTGTTAGCGCCTGAGCAGGGGAAACCAGAGCAATGAGGAAGAACGTATCAGTGAAGGGAAACCATCTAGAAATATGTGAAGGTGAGGTGCAAAATAGCCTGTATGGGAACAGAGGTATAGGCAGATGGAATTAAACTGTAAAACAGAGTCTGAAGGGACGTGAATTTGGAAAGATAGGTAAGGACCAAAATGTGAAGAGTGTTTAGATTAAAGAGCTTCTACTTCCTGTCATCAGTGTTGAGGACAGTTGGAAAGAGGTCAAATGCATGGCAGAGGCATGACCAGTGAGCCTTTAGACAGCCATTGTGACCGTGCCTGTGGAGAATGACTTGGACATGCCTGAAGCCAGCAAGCTGATACGCAGGTCACTGAACAGATGACACAAAAAGAAGATGACACTCAGGAGTAAGCCAGTAGTGGTCTGGAAGAAGACAATTGACATATTTAAGAACGGTGGGTGTCACTAAGCTTGTGTAGGTGAGTGATTGGAGTAGGTCGATTAGGAAGCAAAGGAGAGAGTGAGGTATCACAGAGACTCTCGGGTAATCATGAACTGGAGCATGGATGGGCTAGGAGAAGGACTTAGGGACATACGAAGTTAATTCATAGGCTTCCAAAGCTGATATTGCCTTTCCATATTGTTCTCATGTTCAGATTGAACACTAACAAGTCTGGATTTGAATTAAAATTATTTTTATGGCATATTTGGAAGGATAAAGTGTGAGATTGACCAGGATATTTTTAAGAAGAGTAATGAAAAAAGACTGGGATTATCATATTAAAACATCCTTAAGTTGTAACAATAAAATTCCTGTGGGATCATGCAAGGGAACCCAAGCAGTGAAAAAATACAGAAAGTTAAGAAAGAGAAAAAAGTATTTATAAACATTGAGGGCATGTTGAGACGTTTGGTTTATTCATGAAGTAATGGCAGAGCATCTGGTT
Organism: Gorilla gorilla gorilla; assembly: GCF_029281585.2. Lineage (NCBI taxonomy): Eukaryota > Metazoa > Chordata > Mammalia > Primates > Hominidae > Gorilla > Gorilla gorilla. The sequence goes on from NC_073236.2 coordinate 126,983,854, forward strand.
ACACTTCTGAAAAATAATGTGTAGTCCCTAATTTATTACCAAGTTAAATATTCCTATACTAAAATAAAATTTTAAAATATACATGTGTATATAAATATACATCTGCATTCTTACATAAAGGAATGAAAAAGCTTTACCAACTATGAATCCAGTTATTTACCAGCTATTAAAAGAAAATATGAATAAATTGGATTACAAAAATGTTATATCAAAAGATGCCATAAATGTAATTGAAAGACAATGAACTGGCATAAAATCTGTAGTAATACATAACAGCAAAGTTAATACTTTAAATAACTGTAGTAAAATGATACAAAAAAGTAAAACAAATCCTAGTGAAAAAAATCATGAAAAAATGTGACTAGGAAAGGCATAAAAAGGATTATAAATATACTATATACTTATATATGTACATAATATATAGGTAAAAAATTCAATCTCACTGGAAATATTTGCAAAGACAAAAAAAAAAAATGGTGGCAGGAATGCTGGATTGTCAGGACTTTCCAGGAAACAGTTTAATATCATGTGTCAAAATAATACACTTTGACCCATAAATTCCATTTCCAGGCATCTATCTGAAAATAGTGCAAAAGAATTCTATTGCCATGTTGTTTACAAGTGCAAAAATTGAAAAGAATCTAAATTATTCAATAGCTGGAAGTACTTATTTAAATTATGGTATATTTATACAGTGGAATTACATATCTATAAAAATGAAAAGTTATATAGGCATATTCCTCAATATAGAAAATCTCTTTCCAGGACACTAGATGTCAGCTACATGAATGCAGAGTTTTTATGTATTCTGTTCACTATCATAGCTCTAGAGCCTAGACTCAAGCACAAAGTAGGCTGTCAATAAATATATTTTGAAAACATGTTTGTTAAACGTGGTAGCCAGAATTCTAAAATGCCCCTTGACTTTTGCCCCAGTGGCATTCCCAGGATATACTACATTACACAGCAAAAGGGATTTTGCAGATGTCATTATGGTTACTTATCAGTTGATCTTAAGATAGGGGAGGTCATCTTGGTAGACCTAACCTAATGGTAAGAGCCCTTTGAAAATAGGAATTTTCCCAGATAATAGTAGAAGAGAAGTTTCGAGAGATTAGAAGTGGGGAGAGATTTGACCTGGAGGAGGCTGTCCATTGCTGAGATAGAGGGTCACTGTCAAGGACCTGAGAGGAGCCTCTAGGAGCAAAATTGGTCCGTGGCCAGCACCCAGCAAGAATAAAAAAGGTCCTCAGTTTTGCAGTGACAAAAAACTCAAGTCTGCCCAAGACCAGAATGAGCTTGGAAGCAGATTCTTCCCCAGGGCCTCCAGATAAGAGCCCAGCTGGGCACATTATCTCGACTTTGTCCTTGTGAGATCCTAAGCAGAGAATCCAATCGAGCCTGCCTGGACATCTGACCTGCAGAGCTATGAGATAAATGGGAGTTGTTTTCAGCTAAATTTGTGATAAGTTGGTGTTTAGCAATAGGAAGCTAATAAACTAGACAAAATAAGAAAGTTACAAACAGCATATACAGTATGATTCCTTTTTTTGTTTATATATTCATGTATTTATGAGTTTATAGAAGAAGACCAACTGAAACATATGCACAAAGATGTTAGCAGTAGGGTTTTGGTTGCTAAATTAAATTAAATTGAACAGACCTAGTTTCATTTAACTAGTAGACATCTGGGAAGTCTGATACCCATGATTATCATGGGCTAAATCTCGTGCAAATAAACTTAAGCCCTTTTCAAATGACACTTGACCATTGGAATTAATCTCTTCTTGCTGTTTGTTCACAGAGAAGTATAGTTCTGGCTGTGAGATCTCAAAAATCAGAGTTCAAATCCTAACTTCACTGCTTAGGAGGTTTTTAAACTAGGGTGTTTTAAATAACCTCTTATAGTTTTAGTTTCCTTCCATCTGAAATCTGAATGAGAATACTCACCAGTGAGGATCGTTATGAAGATTCAATGGGATGATAAATGCAGAGGACATAGTACCACCATTACTAAGTACCTGGCCAACTCTGTCACCTACATTCACTAGTTGTTGTTCTTAACGCTTTGATAAGCATTGAGCTCCTTTAAGAGTTTCCAATTTGGTCTTTCCCAGGATCTTTCTGTGAGCATGTCATAGTATTCTCTAGTATCTAGCACAGTGCCTGGCAAATACCAAGTGCTTAGTAACAACTTCTGGTTCAATTAATTCACGAATGAGTAAAATGAATATTGGTAAAGTTGAATGCTTGGCTCCCAAGACAATGCAGATTGCAGTCACACAGCACTACCACGAGATGTCAGTATAAATAGGAAAGCTCTACAATTCAGGACTATTCTGGACCATCTTCCCCATCCCTCTTCTAGGGCTCCCGGGAAAACACACAACTGCATTACTGAAGACAGAAAGCAACCTGCCAGGACTTTGCTCACCTCTCTCCTATTTTCACTGTGTGGTTTAATGCCTTAAAAACACAATTCCTGATGTACAGAGAAAAACATATCTCTGCTGAGCTTGCCCTAAATAACGACCCAAGAGACCTCATTTGGGGCCACTTCTGTATGCACACCCTCTTTCCTGTCCCTGCCTTAAATCTACATTTTGGGCTTGGATAAGGAGGTGGTGCCATAAGGAAGAACATGCAGAATCAAATTCTGATTCCTTTACTTACTAGTTGTGTGTGTGTGCAAGTTTCTCAACTTTTCTGAGCTTCATTTTGTCATATGAAAAAATAAAAAAACCAATATATAGAGATTACTGGTGCAATGTTGCAACCATGCAGATTTAAGCAGAATAGCCTTCTCTAAAGACTAATTCCAAGACTGTCCTGGAATCAAAAGGAAGTATTTTCTTTGCAACTCTGGATGGATATGGACAGTAAGCCCACAACTACTTGGCCTACAGCATTCTATCTCCAACAGGTGCACAAGTCTCTGAAAAAGGCTTACTTTGACATGGCCCCCAATGGTAATTTACACTTGCAAAAACACACTCTACGGAGCACAGAGATTGTTCCTCAGCTCAGCAGACTCTAAAAAAAGGGTATGGATGTCATTGTCTCTCTGGCTTCCTGTGGTCTCCATAAAACCTCCAAGTAGAGTATTTTGGGCTCATAAAAATGTCCACAGCCCATTTCTCATCTGCTTTAATGATGTTTCCTAATGGTTAATGTTGAGATTGGCATCTTTTCTCTGGGGAAAGTGTTGTGAGACTGGCTTTCCCCTTCCCCAAAATAGCTGGTGCACACAGCCCATGAGCTGGAATGCAGAGCTAGGATTTTTCTCTTCCCATGACGAGATATATCCTCCAAGATATGGGAACTCTACCTCATTTTTTGCAGTAACAGGCAGAACGGCCCTATTGCCACTGGGAAAGAGTTGACACACCCGTTCAAGGAACTCTCTCATGGTGTGCCCACCAGGAGGGAGGAATGAAATAGACAATAAAGAAAAAGATATTACTTAGCATAGATTATGTGTGAAAAGGGTTTTATGAGCTATATTTTATAGATTAAAAAATCTTGTTTTAGAAATAAGCACATTATTTTGTTTAAAATACAGACTCATTTCACTTGACTGGGCCACTTCAAGGAAGCTAAGATAAAATCCAGTCATGCCCATAAATAGCCTTAGGGATAAACATCATTCTGACACACAGAACTGTGATGAGAATGTGGTGGGGTGGAGGAAGGGGGAAAGGTGCATACTAAATAGAATGCCCTGAAAATGTAGGGGAAGGAGCAGTTCGATCTCACTGGAAACTTCTTAGAAGCTGGCTGGCTGAAACAAGCCCATCCCTCTGTCATCATTTAGGGAACACCTGCTCTCTGTGGGCCTCCTATGGAGCACAGCCCTGCCTCCATCACTCACATTAACACCAGTATAAGTGGGGACTCCTAGAGTCCAGCCACGTAGTAGCTCTACGCAGGGCTAGGCTTTTTACTGGGTTCTGGGCATATATGGATGAGTAATGTCCAATTTCTGTCCTGCAGGGGCTCACAACATAGTGAGAATAAAAATGCATAAACAGCCAGTTGTTTTTTAAGTACTTTTAGAGAAGCGAAGAGGTGCTCTGTGGCATGGCAGAGCTAAGCACCCAGTTGCTGAATCTCCCTTGGCTGACAGAAGCTTCTTCTTTTTTGAGTCACAATTTGCTAAAGAACATATTGCTGCTCCCTTTTGGTGTTACTTTGATTTTACATAACAGAAATGTTTTTTCTGATGACTTTGCTTTGTGTTTGTACTTGAGTGGTTGAGGAATACCCTCTAGGGCATCATAAAGATCTAAATTTAAATCCTGGCTCCTACCCCTTGGTCCTTTAGTTTCCTAATCCCCCCAAACAGGAAAAACAATACATCATTGATTTTTTTTTAATTTGTTGCTGTTGTGGGAAAGCGGGGAATTAATGAAGATGATATGTGTAGTTTCCATCATAGTGGCTACTGCCTAGTAGAAATTCTACAAGCAATGACTCTCTCTTGCCCCACCCCAAGCCCATAGCTCTATCTGGACAGGCAGGCATGCACATGTGCTGCTATGTAAATAGTGCTGCTAATAATAAAACTAAACACTACTATCTACCCTCTTCTGGGTAATGGTTATGTCTTTCTTCTTCCATCACAACCATAGCTGTTGATTTTACTGCTGCTGCCTTCTTTGCTAAGAATGACGTCTATTTATCTTTTCTGTCCTAGAGTCCTGTTCTTCCATCCCCCAGGAAATGACTTTCAGCAACCACGGTATTAGGAAGTGGTGAAAAAGTTAAACCTGCAGGTGGAGAGATGAGAAACTCATTATTCTTCAGCATCTTTTGTGATTCTAATTTTCTTTCAGATGCTCTTCCTCTCCCACCCCTCCCCCCAAATTATGTTGCATCTGGGTGTCTAAATCCTGCTCACAGCTGTGCCAGTGCCTTCTCCACTCTTCCCATCTGCCTGTTTGTTTTTCTTGGTTTTAGTTTGCAGTCTGCTATTTTGTATAAGCAAAATTATCCTTTCATGTCTTACCCATTTCGGCAGTTTCTTCTGGATATTGTAAACTGCAGCATCTGTGGTGCTTGTCTTCTAATTATATTTCCAGCCTCCTAATAGGAAGGGTGAACAGGCATATGGAATAGCAATACGGAGCTTTCTATATCTCTGACCTCCATGGAGGACTCCTCGCAGAATCTCCAAAGCTTTCTAGGGAGATTCATTAAGCCTGGCTTCCTAAGATAATGCACAAACTTCTGCTCTATAGAGATGACTAGAACACAGATTTAGACATAGCTCCTGGGCACATTTTCCACATAAATGAGTCATCGTGCCTGTAAAAGAATGACTCTATAAGTAGATACATATCTCCACTGTCTTGGTTCTACTAATGTTCACATTATTGCTTATTTTTAAACTAATTTGAACAGCTGAGTTACAGTAAGAACAAAGACAGCAGGATTAAGAGTCAAGAGACCTAGGTTTGAGATCCAATGTAGATACTCAGTTGCTGGGGCTTTAAAGAAGGTCACTCAACCTCCTTTGGTTTCAATTTCCAAATCAGTTAAATTAGCAGCTGGACTAGATAATTCATAAGCTGAATGAGCAAAATGGACTTAATTAACCCATGGATCATTGTAGCAATATTGTATGAGGAGTTAGAAAAACCAAAATGAACTGAATATGGTTTGTCCCTGTCCTAAAGGAGCTCACAGTCTAATAATGGGAGAGAGAAATAAGAATACAGATGATCTTAGTACAGAACGTGCAAGCACAAAAGCAGGAACAGTCCTCTGCATTGTTTATAGATTGATCTATTCCAGGACCCAACAACTATTTTTTTATAAATGGCAAAATAATACATATTTTAGGCTTTGCAGCCCACACGATCTCTGGTGCAACTTCTCTGCCATGATAGTATGAAAGCAGCCATAGATAATAAGCAAACAAAGGAGTGTGGCTGTGTTCTAGTCAAAGTGTATTTATAAAAGCAGGTAGGAGGCTGGACTTGGCCCACAGGCTGCAGTTTGCTCACCCCTGATCTATTCGCAAACAAATCTCATTGAGGTTTGCTCCGTGAGTGGCTGCTCTGTTCTCTTCTAAGACAAACTCCGTACTATTTAGAGGTGACAGCGTGCTGGCAGTCCTCACAGCCCTCGCTCGCTCTCCGCGCCTCAGCCTGGGCTCCCACTTTGGCGGCACTTGAGGAGCCCTTCAGCCCGCCGCTGCACCGTGGGAGCCCCTTTCTGGGCTGGCCAAGGCCGGAGCCGGCTCCCTCAGCTTGCGGGGAGGTCTGGAGGGAGAGGCGCGGGCGGGAACCGGGGCTGCTCGCAGTGCCTGCGGGCCAGCGCGAGTTCCGGGTGGGCGTGGGCTCGGCGGACCCAGCACTCGGAGCGGCCGACCGGCCCTACCGGCGCCGGGCAGTGAGGGGCTTAGCACCTGGGCCAGCAGCCGCTGTGCTCAATTTCTCGCCGGGCCTTAGCTGCCTTCCCACGGGGCAGGGCTGGGGACCTGCAGCCCGCCATGCCTGAGCCTCCCCCCGACCCGCCTTGGGCTCCTGTGCGGCCGGAGCCCATGTGAAGAGCACTCAGGTATGGCTTGCTTTTTTTACAGTTTCTATTTAGCATTTAAAACAGAGCCTAGGACAGAATAAACCCTCAAGACCCTTGATAAAGATTGGATATTTGTCCCTGTCCAAATCTCATGTTGAATAGTAATCCTCAAAGCTGGAGGTGGGGCCTGGTGGGAGGTGTTTGGATCACGGGGGCGGATTGCTCATGAGTTGGTGCTAGCTTCCTGTGTGAGTTCTCCAGAGATCTGCTCATTTTAAAAAGGCACATCCCCTCCGCTTTCTGTCTCTCGCTTGCCCCTGTTTTTGCCATACAAAGGGGTAGCTCCCCCTTCACTTTCCGCCATGATTGAAAGCTTCCTGAGGCCACCTCAGAAGCCAAGCGGATGCTCCACCATGCTTCTGGTAAGGCCTGAACAATCGTGAGCCAATCAAATCTGTCGTCTTTATAAATTACCCAGTCTCAAGTATTTCTTTATAGCAATGTAAGAACAGCCTAATACGACCCCCAAAATGTGTTGCTGGCTGGATGGATGTGTGACAGAATTGTGGCCGGGCGCGGTGGCTCACGCCTGTAATCCCAGCACTTTGGGAGGCCGAGGCGGGCGGATCACGAGGTCAGGAGATCGAGACCATCCTGGTTAACACAGTGAAACCCCGTCTCTACTAAAAATACAAAAAATATTAGCCAGGCGTGGTGGCGGGCACCTGTAGTCCCAGCTACTCGGGCGGCTGAGGCAGGAGAATGGCGTGAACCCGGGAGGCGGAGCTTGCAGTGAGCCGAGATCACGCCACTGCACTCTAGCCTGGGCGACAGAGCGAGACTCCGTTTCAAAAAAAAAAAGAAAAAAGAAAAGAATTGTACGGAGGAGCATGCAGTTATTATCTATTGTAACCTGATGAGAATATCAGGTGGCTGGAAATGTTTCATAGAGCAGGTGACAGTCTGAGGTGGGATTTGCAGGCAAATAGGAAGACGAGGAGATTATGTAAACTATCTCAATGTGAAATATGGATTTCACTCATTTACACTTTTCTCCCTCGTCGAATCTCAAAATATTTAATATTATATTATTATTTTTAGTTATATGTATGATTTTTATAGTTATATTATTTTATATTTATACATTTTTATATTTATATTATTTTATATTTAAACATTTTCTTATTTCACCAATTCTGATCAATATTTAACTATTATTACCAGATTGTGAATTAAGTAAACTGGTCCCTTTACATTGCTGAATTTTCTTACCCAACTGTAAATTCCTTCTTTATATCAGCTATCCTTTTCCATTAGTGGTGATTTTTATATATGGTCATATAACCACAACCAAAACTTCTGGTTTTTGTCCAAAGATTAACTCTACACATTTACACTTACGTGATTATACTAGATTTATTTATATTTAATTTTTAAAATTATATAAATATTATTCATTGTTAAGCATAGATAGATCCAATTCCAAGATGTACAGAATCCCCAAAAGTGAATATTCCTACTTGGTAAGATTAAGTGGTTTTTGTTTCTTTAATTCACCTTACTTAGCATGCAACAATATAATCTACTTCATGTTTGTACCAGGCCTTTCTTATTTATCCCCTACCTTCCTGCCACTCATTACTAACATATGCAAGGTTTTTACTTGCCTTTTTGCTTCCAGCATTATTTCCCCGTAACATATTAGGATATGTTTACTGTCATCCAAACTCTTGATCATACTTTCTATCCGTTACGTCCACCACATTTTTTTTTTTTCCTGAAAACCTCCCTCTCTACCTTTCTCCCTGATCTGTACTTTGCATCCTTTCTCCTCTTTTGCCATCTGGTTTGTTGCTTTCGGGCTATATGCGATCATCCCAGCACAGCCCCTTATGCTCCTTCTGGGCAGATTCTGTTTCCTTTCCTGGTTGCCTCCTTACTTTACTGAAATAATCCTCAGGTAAAGCCCTACAAAGAAATGAATAATAAAAAAATGGTTGACCTCTTCCTTACCTGAAAAGAAAAATATTTTTATGCCTGATACATAATTTGGTCCACGTATCATTTATGATGCATTCCATACCCCAAAATGGCTTAGGTAATAAAGATTCTTAATTATCTCAAATAACAGGAAATCTGGAGGTAGGTGGTACCAGGCTTGGTTCAGTAGCTAAACAATGTTATCAATGACCCAGGCTCTTTCCATTATTCTACTTAGCCATCCACAGTATGTTGGCTTATGACCTCCTGGTCATAAGTTGGATGACACAGATCCAAACATAATATCCTCAAAGAACTGAGTTTGAGTCAGGACGAAGAGCTGTAAGGAGAAAAAAAGACCTTCTTGAATAGCTCTATCTTCTTTATCAGGAAAACAGAAATGTTTTCCAGAAGCCCCTGAAGATGTCTTGGCTAGAATTGCATTATAATCCCAAACTTCAAATAATCAATATAAAAGAGAAGAGATTTTGTCATGATTGATTTAGACTAATAATGATTCATCCTCCAGGACTGTGGAAGGCTCCCTCCTTAGCATATTTCTCTCATGAAATGCCTTATAAACTGGAAATGTGCTTACCAATAGGCAGAGAAGAAATGGTTGGTGGGTAGGAAGCCAAAACTTTCCACCACTTTTGAGCTATAGTGTTCTCTGTTGAAAAACTATCCTCTGAATTTATTAAGCTATTGCTCTATTGTGTTCTTTTTTTTTTTTTTTTTTTTTTGAGATAGAGTCTTGCCTGTTGCCCAGGCTGGAGTGCAGTGGTACGATCTCAGCTCACTGCAACCTCTGCCTCCCGGGTTCAAGCGATTTTCCTGTCTCAACCTCCTGAGTAGCTGGGACTACAGGCATGCACCACCATGCCCGGCTAATTTTTGTATTTTTAGTAGAGTTGGGGTTTCACCCTGTTGGCCAGGCTGGTCTCAAACTTCTGAACTCAAGATAGTTCCTCCCGCCTCAGCTTCCCAAAGTGCTAGGATCACAGGCATGAGCCACCGCACCTGGCCCTGTACCGTGTTCTTGCATCTCGTATTGCTAACGAGAAATCCAGTGCCTGTTACTTTTCATTCCTATGGTGCTTTTAAAATCTTCTTTTATTCCAGTGTTGAAAATTTCTATCTAATTTCTAATTTCTACAAGGGTGTGTCCAGTTGTGACTTTCTTCTTCCTTTTTTTTTTAATTCTGCCCTTCATCTTTGAAAATCTTTTTTAAAACGTGATTTATTTGAGATCATGGAGCTGGCTATTTGCTAAGGCAAGACTCAAACTTATTTCCAACTAGCACTGAATGCTGGCCTGTCTTACTTCCTTCATGCACTCTCCACAATCCAGTTCTGTTTCAGTTTGGACCATGCCACCCCCCTCCAATATTATCTCCAGATTTTGAATTCATTACACACTTAGTTGCCAGATTACTTATGCTAATGAAGCCAAGGCCAGCATTTTGCTCTCTACCTTAAGCACTTCTCTATTTTTGACTAAACCCTACCTTTTCCTCCACATCCCATCTGTGCACCAGGTGGGCCCACTGATCAGCAGTGAGCCAGGAGGGATTCAGGAACCATTAAGTTCTTGTTAAGCACAAGTGCAATTCATTGATGGACATCCATCATGCCTCTGTTCATACTAAATTGTTTAAATCTTATTTTTGTCAATATAATAATCTAGACATTTAAAAATCAGTAAAAGTCACTTGTACAAGACAAGATCATCTCCATAATCTACCATTGCTGTTAATTTAAGCTACCAAATTTTGGGGGTCGTTTGTTAGATAGTAACATAAACTAAGACATTAACTAAAAGGCTGAATAAACTGTTTTGAAAGAATATATAGAATATTTTGAAAGAGTGTATGTGCCTGTGTGGGTGTGTGTGTGTGTGCGTGCGTGTCTCAAAATAATAAAGGATATTGCAAGAGGCCAAAAATAATGAGAAACAGAAACAAACCACTGGAGACAACTACTGCCCTGGTATATCAGTTAATACCATACGTGTAAAGGTTAAATCACCACGGACCTCTATATAAAGTCAAGACTCCAAAAGAGCAGTGTCCTCAGGGAATGGATAAAATTGAAGAAAAAAACCAACAAACTCTAAGGGAACATAGAAGGACACTGAACTGTATCAACTTTGACTCTAGGTGGAGGCAGGCAAATATCTCCTCTTAGAATTTATAAACCCATGTTTCCATTGCCCACACAGTCCACAAGAACCCCGCCAAGCATTTGTTTGATATGGTCCTAAACTGGTAGTACTCCCAGGGGAAAATAATTCTGTATGTGAGCCAAACCTCATGCCCAGCCTCAAGTAAGTCACAAAATAAATCTCACCTGTATTACAGGTACTGTCTTCCTCATCTTTGCTACATTTGATTCAAGTTGAACTAAAATTTACCTTCATGTTTTAGGGGTTCATTTTCTTTTCCAATTTTGCCTTGGCCTTTCTGGAATACCATGCCATCACTCAGATTATTAGTGAGTATAAATTAGGTGGTGCCCTAAAGATTAGAAAATCTGTATGAGTGAAAAAAATGTTTATATTTAAGATTAGATATAACTAAATTTAATTCTAGTGCTATAATAAAGCTTAAAATAGTGTTTTGCTTCCTTGACTTGAGGCATGCTATATTCCTACTTAGAAAGCTTTTCTCCTGTTTCTATTTTGAGGAATTCTTTATTTTTTAAAGTTTCCCTGACATACTGCCCCTGTTATCTTTTTTACCATATAAGCAAAAGAGTTAATTGCCTTTTTTCTGTGTTCTTATGGCACCTTATTCTTCAGGATAACACTTAGCTGTGTGGCTTTCCCTACCCACAATTAGGAGCCCCTTAAAGACAAAATCTATGACTCCTTAAATCACTGTCCCCAGCATCTAACCAAGAATCTGACACACAGAGGATACCTCATAGTCACTGTATTTAATACACACACGTGCTTTGAATCCAAAATTAAATTGAAAGAGAATGCAAGCTCAATGTCTCTCCCTCTTTCATAGGAAACTTCCAGTGTGGACCACAGGAAGAAAAATCAAAGTAATCCACCCTCCCACATTTCCCACATCCTTCAAGTCACACTACACTGAGTAAAGGTCTCCCGACGCTTTGGCAATATCCATGTGTCTTTCTTTAACAACCAGAAATTATGAGGCCTGGACAGGATGCAAATTGTTCTCAGTCAGCCTGGGAAATAGCTAAGGGAACATGAGGCAGATGAAAATGATCTGTTTTGTCTTTCCTTCCTTGGCCTTTGGGAAGCAACGTCAGCTTCGATAAACATCAAAAATATAAGGAGCACAGAAATCAAGTGAGTGGGTGCCCTTCTTTCCCGTCCATTACCATTCCCGAAGATGGCCCACCGATGCTGCTTTATTCTGGGAGTCTTGAGCCTTCAAGAGCTCTCATGTCCCAACCTGTCCTTAAGACACAAGGAGAGATTTAGTGCCAAGCTGAGGTAGGACATCCACCTTGAGTGGCTATAGCCACACAGGTCTGTTGCTCAGTATCACGGCAGAAAGAACAGACCTAATGAGTCAGAAGCTTCATTTTTACAAGACCCCAGGTCAATCATATCACATTAAAGTCTGGAGCAGTTTGGTATGGCCCTGAGTTGGTAGCATACCAGGTGAAGACAATTGTGTGTGTGAGCCAAACCTTTTAATTAGTTTGAACTGATAGAAAACTGAATCCAATTTAGTTACCAATGAAGAAAAACAACTTGGATATCTGGAGTCACATCAGATGGTTGAGGATGATCTTCAGGTTTACTTCCAACTTCACTTTGGAATCACCTGGAGAACTTTTTAAAAATACACAGCTGAACTATTCGCAATAGCAAAAACATGGAATCAACCCACTCAAATGCCCATCAATGATAGACTAGATAAAGAAAATGTGGTACATACACACCATAGAATACTATGCAGTCATAAAAAGGAAAGAGATTATGTCCTTTGCAGGGACATGAATGAAGCTGGAAGCCATTATCCTCTGCAAACTAATGCAGGAACAGAAAACCAAAAACCACATGTGCTCACTTATAAAAGGAAGCCGAACAATGAGAACACATGGACACAGGGAGGGGACAACACACACTGGGATCTGTCAGTGGAAGGCGGCGTGAGAGAACAATATCAGAAAAATTAGCTAATGTATGCAGGGCTTAATACCTAGGTGATGGGTTGATAGGTGAAATAAACCATCATGGCACACATATACCTATGTAACAAACCTCTACATCCTGCACAGGTACCCTGGCACTTAAAATAAAATTAAATTAAAATTAAATACACAGACGGGCCACACACATTGGATATTCTGAATTAATTAGTCTGAGGTGGAACCAGGGAATAGGTGTTTTAAAAATCTCCAGTGGTGGTTCTGATGCATAGTGATGTTTGAGAACCATTGATCTCAGTAAGAGCAGAAAAAGCCCAATGGAGGAAAGTGATGGATCAACCACACGTAGCACTGGAACTACAGCTGAAGTTTGTGGACAGCTAGTAAGCACCCTTTAAACTCTCACTGTGTCCTTATGTGTCCGAAGTTCATCCCCAAACGTTTGATGTGACTCCACATATCCAAGTTGTCTTTCTTCATTGGCAAGTAAATTGGGTTCAGTTTTCTATCAGTTCAAACTAACTAAAAGTTGGTCAAACCTGCAGAGCAGTGAAAAGTAAGGATCTCCCCTTTTCCAGGGATTATGTTTAATGGTTCATTACATAAAATAGACTTCCTGCCATGTGGGAGGTACTGTGCTTGGACCACAGAAGTGGGACCAACAAAGAATCTGAAATTACTTTGTCATTTAGTGAGCCCTGTTCCCACGTGCATGGCCATAGGGCACATCCAAAGAAAGCTAATGGGGCCAGGAGTATTAAGACAAGGAGGTGGAGCAATTCATTCTCCAATTTCCCTGAAGATATCACACACATGCACTTTGCTCAGGAAGTGGTCTCTCACCTAATCCCTGAAACATTAAAAATATTGTAATAGCCTTAGAAAAAGAAGAGAAATTTATATCTTTAAACCTGACAGAAAAAAAGCATATTTAAGCATTTAAATATTGCTAAAGGAAAAACTTTTTTTATTAATTAAAAAATATATATCAAAGAAAATGTATACGTTTTAGGAAGACTATGTTTTATGATTTTTAAATTAATAAGTAGTTAATACTGTAATTGTTTCTTTGCATAAAGGAGCTATTATATAAAATGAGTATATTTAAGATAACCACATACTCATTCCTTTCCTTTCTTCATATGCAGTACATTTTCTTTAGAAGCCAAATTTGTGCTTTGGAAAAGGCAGCTGAATAGCCAAAGTTGTAATTTTATGAAACCACAAAAGATTCTTCTAAAGGAATCTGACTTGAAAACACACTGCAAGGAAATTAATAGTCTCAGTTCAAACATCCTCTTTAATCCATCTCGTTTTGCCTCTTATGAAAAAGAGAAGAATGCAGTTGTCAGGCTGACTTAGGAGAAGGACAAGTATTGGGCAACATGCTGTTGGCGCGAGGCTATGGAACTTCTTTCTGGGGTATCTCAGCAGCCTTCGGGGAGCTGCCAGGGCAGAGACGTGTTGTGTGTCATTATCAATTTGCACTCTGATTTCCTAACAATTCAAGAGGCCTTTTGACAAAAGCCTCCATTTAGATCTAATAATAACTCTGGATTTTTGCTAAACGTCTCACAACCTGGGAACAGGCCCAATTGCTAAACATACTTGCACTGCATGAGTTTCTTTTACTGAGCCCAGAGGGGACGGCCAAGCAGACTAGAAAATGTGTGCGGGGGAAATGTTCTCCCTTTTAAAAGTTATTTTCAAAAGAATTTCTTCAGTTCATTTATGAAGTCCACCTGAAAGATTATCGTAATTGTAGAACAACTGCAGGTTGTCGAGTCCTAGCTGGGATTATAGCAGCTAAAATTCAACAGCTGTGCTTTTCCTATTGCATCATGTAATTGTAATATCTAATGGATTGACCTACTTCCCCAACTTAGTCACAGAACACGTAGTCCATTTCCAATACGCTGCAATATCCACATAAACCTTCCAATGTCCTGAGGGGTGTATTCAAAATCTATCATACTCGATTTCTATTGATTTTTTCTCATAAGGATACACAGAAATGCCTCAGCCCCTTTGTGTCTCAAAATATTTCTTGAATTTGTTCAAAGAGAACAGTATTTCTTAATTGCCTCTTTCTTCTAATCAAGTTCTTATCGTTAAAGTAAATATTCAACATTCCTTTGAGAATTTTTCATGTTGTCATATGAGAGCCACATTTCCCAGCTTGGGCAAATTGTAAGGGAGAAGAATAGGGGGAAAAGTCAACAGAAATGGGGACTGGTGTGCTGGTATGGGAAGGGACAGGATGGATGGCAGAGTCCAATTCCAAGATCAGTAAGTGTGCCATGGCTTTGTTAAAATGTCTTAGATACCTTGCCTTGTCTCTGTAAAACTTCCTTAAGTTCTCAAATCATTTTGCCTTTGCATCCCAATTCCTAATCCATTATTGAATTTAGGTAGGTGTTTTCTTCTTCTCCTTCTGTCTCTTTTGAGACATTGGCATGTCCAATATGAAGTAGGGAGAGGCCCAAGGAGGAAGCAGATAAACTCAAGCTATCAAAAACAAAAACAAAAGAAAATTCCCAAACTACTGTTCTGTTACTTTTAGTAGTTCATTCAAAGGGCATTAATGAAGCAGAAGGTTGAAATAATGGATTAAAATTTAGTTTACCGTCTCTTTGGAAATGTAATAGTTTCCAATTATTTAATAGCTTGCATGTGCTGGATATGAGGTTTACATCATGGCGCCAGCATGAAGCAACTTTACATTATGTCTAGTTGGATTACCCAGCTGGAACTAGAGCACCTTTAAAAATCTTCCCAAGCATTGGTCATCCAACCTCTCTCTGGACATTTCCAGAGACACAACACTCCTGATGTAAGTCTAGCAGTCAGCTCATTGCATAGGTGGTGAGTCCAAAAACATTAGAATGTGGTTCCTTACATTGAGTTTGTCTAGCATTCCAGGAATGTCTTCTTTAGGGGATCAGTTCCATACTCTGGAGGGTAAGAAAAAAATCCATATTCTTTTCTACATGACTGCTTCTTGGGGAGAGTTGATTCCAAAATTATCATGTCAATATTTGTTTAGACTAGAGCTTTTGAAATGCCATATAAACTTCTATGAATAGAGTGCCATCATGGAAAAAGGCCTTTAGCAATTCATCACATTTGTTTCCATTACTAAACGTAAGAGACAAGGTACTTCTACAGGAGGAAGAGACATTTTAGTACTTAGTATATATTCAGGTTCTTTCTATACAGCAATTGAAAATCAATAAAAAGTACTTTAAAGTATTCACAATTTAGACTTACATATTCTCTTTTTTGGGGAATTAATCCTAAGGAAATCAGCCAAAATTTTGGAAAAGTTTGTAATTCATTTCTATTTTCCAAAAGTTTTTTTAAAGAACATACTTTTTAGTGTTAAAAGTTGTATTCTTTTAAAAGGGTCTAGAAAAGCTAAATCTTTAAGAAGGACACTGAAAGGACACAGAGTGACTAAGCTCACTTTTTTTCATGTTAAAGAATGTTTATTTTACTATTTTGCATTTTCTCTAATGTCTGAAATCAATTTAGTAAACCATATATTCACTTAGGCCTCACTTTATTACTCAGTAACATGAAAAACAAGGTAATGATGGAATTTTACAAATTCAATATTTGCTAACCACTGCAGAAGGCACGGGTCCCATTCTATCAAACACTATTAATTTAGCAGACTAAGCCTGTATTGACAGTCTTAATCTTAACCCAATGATCTGTTTATTTAACAATTATCATTAGAAACCTCTGGCTGCACAGGAAAGGATGTTCAAAATACTACATAATTTTGGGATGCTGAGGTGGGTGAATTATTTGAGGTCAGGAGTTTGAGACCAGCCTGGCCAACATGGTGAAGCCCTGTCTCTACTAAAAATACAAAAAAAAAAAAAAAAAAATCAGCCAGGCATGGTGGTGCACACCTGTAATCTCAGCTACTTGGGAGGCTGAGGCAGGAGAATCACTGGAGCCTGGGAGGTGGAGGTTGAGGAAAGGCAGAGGTTGCAGTGAGCCAAGATAGCACCACTGCACTCTAGTCTGAGCAAGAGAGTGAGACTCTGTCACAAAACAAAAAACAAACAAACAAAAAAACCTAAATAATTATTCCTGGGCACAATTTTCACAAACAAGATTGTGTGCAGTTTTGTACTGCAAAGACAAGATACAATGTCTCCTTGTGGCCATACACAAATGCCATGCCATGTCTCAAGCTAAGTTCATAGCTTTGCTAGTGCAAATGAAGTACTACAGAACAGTTTTGATACATTTTATCAAATTAACAAAGATATTTTTCTTCTAAGTCAATGTTGTCTTCATAAATCAAAGTCAGCTAGAACTTACTTACTGTGAAGGAATATAATTTATTAGCCAACATATAGTATATAAGTCATTTCTCTGTTACTAATATCTGGAAAAAAATTTAAAAAAAAACAAAACAGAATTTCACAGAGGGTGATGTTTACATTAAAAAATCAGTCATAAAACGAGGATTGTGAAATATTGTTAAAACTGTGGCTTTGTCACAGACTGAAATTGCAAATTGTCTGGAATAGTTAAATGGTGAGCTATTCTTAATACCTTTGGCAAAAACTCTACTTGCAGTATGATGACCGGAGACACAGCTGTTGGAGGAAAAAAGTTTATGTCAATTAAAATCCTGAGTTTCTCTGATCTGGAAAGAAAAACTGCTATGAACTTTTTAGGTAAGTCATACACTTATTTATTCACTTACTAAATAATGAACATATTCATTAATTAAATAATTATACCATAATTAGCCACTCAATCATTTCCTCATTTCCTCAATCACTATTCAGTAATTTACTGACTCATTAATTTGATCACTCATTCATTCACTTAGTTTTTTCATTGGCTAGTGTGTTCTCTATAGTTGCATTAATTTTTATAACCAATATTTACTAAGACATGTTGCTAGGTGCTGGCAGTAAGGAAATGGGAAAGGTGAAGTCTCTACCCTCAGGGAGTTAATGATGAAGAGGACAGACAGGTGGCTTTGATCAGTTTTTTACTACAAGTAGGGAAAAAAGCAGTAGGGGTGCTGAAAGAAAGAAGTAATTAACTGCATTGGGAGTTTGAGAAGATTTTGCCATGTAATTTTCACTGTGTCTGCAACATGAAGAGTAAGTCATAAGAAAGGGAATGAACCAGAGAGTCAGGAGGGCTCATGTTAGAAATAGAAGGAAAATCTTTCCAAGCAGGGAAGGCAACTAGTGCCAGGTACAGAGGTGTGAGAAATTGTACCATATTTAGAAAAATTGTGGATAGTTTAAAGTTTCCGAAGCAATAGGGCAAAGATTGAAAAGATCCTAGGTAGGACAAATAGGTTGGGGTCCGGTTGTGAATGGGCTTTCCAACTACTGCTGGAGATTTTAGAGGTTTCATTGCATTTGCACAGAGACAGTGAATGTGTCACAGACCTATTGTTTTCATCATCTTTTTTATCCTCATGATATCTGGATGTAGATATCACCATTTTAAGGAAGTTGAAGATACTTAGTTGTTTCTGTGTTTGCATCACACTTTCATACCCCTGCTATAACTTTGTCTTTAAACTTTTCCACCTTCCTTAACAGAAGGTGAGGTTCTTGAAGACAGGAGCTCTGTCTAACTCAGTTATGTACCCTCACTACCTAGCATTGTGCTTTACATATGACAGACACACTCCACAATATCTGAGAAATATAATAACTGGGGATGAATGAATGAGAAAATTAATGAAGAAATGAAGGAAGTTACCTGGTCAAACTGCTAAGAAGTAACAAGGCAAAGGAAAGAACTATGTTTCCTTTCTTCAACTCAGCCCTTATTCCTACATCCCGTGTCTATGGTTCATGTTACAAACCACACCAATAAGAACTTTGTCATATTATTTGTCACTGTGATCCGTTCTATGGAAGAAAATGGTTCATTTTACTCATTAATATTAATTAAGATATATATTAAGTAACATAGTTGAGCTTCCTTACGGTAGATACTATGGCTTTTTCTCCTTTTGTTCTGTTATTATCTGACACTTAGTATGTCCTAATTCAGTTAGCAAGTTCTAATTCTTTAATGTTCGTCAAATGAATGAATCCAGAAATTCTTAAATTAAAAAATGTGATAATTAAGAAAGTTATGATGTTGCTTATAAAAATATATTAAAATATAAATATAAAAATATAGAAAAATATATAAACTTATAAAAACTAGAGCACATGAGATTCATAACCTTTCAAATCACGAGAGTTCAGATGCCCTCTCTGTGTGTACTCTTATGTCAGCCAGGATTTTAACAACTCATATATTTATTGAGACTTCTCAATATTTGCCCATTCAATTATATTGTTAAATTCATACTCAAATCATATTTTTATTTTAGCATTTTCATATAAAAATATCATCACAAAGGATATTAAAGAAAATTAATAATACATAAATCTTTAAAAACGCTGCTATGACACATTTTTCTTTTCCAAAATGCTTGTCTTTTCTTTGTTTGGCTTTTATAATCATCATGAAGAGATACTTTTCTTCTGCTTTCACTACTTAACACTTCTAAAACAATTTTCATGATTACACAAAGTTGTGTTGTAACTTAGAAGCTGAAGAATAATTTGTTAATTAATCCTCTGACTTTTGCTACTTCAATTTTTCAATTTTTTTTTTTTTTTTTTTTTTGCCATTTGGTAAATATTCTGGGAAAACAAGCCAAATAATGAAGAAATAGGTTTCCAGGGGTCAAGTAAAAGAAACAGGACTTAAACCTGGGTCTTCAAAAATTAAGTCTAGCCTTTTCTCCTCCACTCATTGCAAGAAATTATCTGCCTACTATTTTTTGAATATTTTCTTAAAATGGAATTTTATATCTAAATATAATGAATAGAGTTTAATATACATTTCTATTGGCCATGATGCTCCTGTGCTCTTGCTTTCCAACATGGTTGAACAAACTTAACAATGCCCCTAGAAATGTATGTGTTAGGTTTTGCTACAGTTTCCCCAGCATTCAGGTTATTATGTTTTCATATTGCTAGCTTAGGTAAAAAAAAAAATGTTTCCCCAATGTTGCTTTTATTTGCACTGTGATTCCAAAAAGTACAAGTAATAACATTACATTATATTAATGATGGCCTGAAATTCTGGATTTTCACTAAATCATAATGATGCTTTCCTACATAATCCTATTCTATGAGAGGTGATATATCTTGTAAAAATACATGCAGGGTCATGAGCCCATGATATTTTTGTTATTTGATTATAAGTCTATTTTCTAAATCCCAAAATAAATATGTTCTTTTTCTAGAATCAACCTCATTTTATTCTCTATGTGGCTTATATTTCTAACATAGCTGGGGTAATGATACTCTATTACTTTTAAGTCTAACATATGCATAGTAAAAATCATGCTGTCTAGCCTAAACTTCCCTAAAGCGAATTCAATGAAACTATACTTCTGGAAAATATGAAAATTTGTCATAAACTTTTTCCATAATTTGGAAAGTGATGGGGTAAAGAAAACAAAACAACTTTTTAAATGCATATATTATCACTTTATGTATCATGTATTTCCAAGAGAAGGATATCATTTGTGAAACTCTGAGACAGGAGCATAGAATGCTTTGAGCATTCATCCTCGAAGGCAGAGTCATAACTCATGGTCAGGGAATTCTGAATCTAAAGTAACTGATCAAAAAATAATAATAATAAAACAGGTTTTCTTTTTATTGGTTTACAATGTCTGCTAACAAATGGATTATTTTTTCTAAACTCTTGTTTATTTTCCAACAAATCATATACACCTGATTATTAATTGTCGTGCCTTCAAAAATTTTGTGCTTCAGTGGAAAACAGAAAGCTAAAATATACGTGTCATGATGATTCTCAATGTTCTTTGGAGATTTTGACTGGATCATATATAGATGAGATCAGAAAACCCCTCAATCCTAACCAAACCAGCTAATTACTGGATATAGGGTTCATAAGCTTTATTATATGGAAGTTTAGAAGCAGTTTGTAGAAGAGTTGCAAATTAAGTACTTCAAAGAAATAAGCCAGCATGTGCCTTCAGGGTTCTCAATGTATTTCCCGTTCACTCTTTTTGAAAAATAAATATGGTTTGAAATCTCAGGCAGTAGGGGAAAGACTATAGCTAGGTTCTTTGACCTGGTTTCCAAGACAAAATTTTAACATAATGCCTCCTTTAGTAAAGAGATATATCTCCAAAAGGGGTCCTAAACATTTCTGTTCATGTCACATTTCAATGACTTCCATTTATTCAGTTTCTAATATTCAGCATCTTTAGATACAAAGTATACAACCCCCATGACAACTTTGCAAAATAAGTTTGATTAGTATTTCCCTAAATTTATGTGCAGGCTGCAGATTAGGGAATTTAAATAGCTTGCCCAGGACAGCAAAGCATATCTGTGACTCACTCAAGTCCTTCTTTCTTATCCTGATTTTCTCTTCCCTCAGTAAAAACATATAGGTGCCACTCTGTTCATGAAACTGATGCCATAGGCTTGTCACTGTGCATAAACTTTGCTGGTCTTTTATTTCCGAATCAAGTAAAAATTTGACATTCAAAAATTCAAAAACAAAATACGCTAGGAGGAAAACAGACTTTTGTAATTTTTTTCCTCCCAAAGGAAGCTCATCCATCATGAGAAAGTAAAATTAAAATATTGAAGGGGACTAAATTCCCAGACAGATAAGGAGATAGAGGAGCACACAGTGACTTTTGGAGGACAGCAGGAATGACGCCTCTAACATCAGAGCAGAACATGTTCACATCCCTTTCCCTCTCCAACTGTAAGACTGAAGGGTTCAATCAAATAGTCTGCATATTAGTCAGGATCCCCTTGTCTTCAAACAATACACCCTGAATAAAATTAATATAAATGATAGATGATTGACAGAGAGATAGATGATAGATAATACACAGATAAATAGATCCATTTAACCATACCATGGAAAGGCAGGGTTGAAATTTGCTTCAAAAGATTCATAAGGAATCTTGTTAGTGTTCTAGCTTTCTCTTTCCTGTCTCCCTTCTCCCCTCTCCTCTGTCCTCTCTGTATCCCTCATCTTGGCTTCCACCTGTTCATTGGGTCATTCTATGGGAGTCCTCCATGAGAAAGAACACTGAGACATGCCAAGGACAGGACCACATACCAATAATGGCAGCCAAGGTTAAAGAGATAGCTGCCGTTTGTCATCCAATTCTGAAAATTCCATGGAATAACAATGGTTGATCCAAAATAATCCATCTTTCATTTAATTGGATGAATCATACTGGCTCAGGGAACATGGTACTAAGCTGCAAATGTGACTAGCCCATCATGTTTTTATGTTTCACTCTTAGATTACAGGTTATTTTAATCTCTTTGTTTCTTATCCTCCTGGTTATGAATATGTAGAAGTTTCTATAAAACATGTACCCTTAAAATGTGGCTAATAAGGATATTGGTGAATCTTAGGTGAACAACTGGAAAAAAAGTTTAAAAATTGATTCAATTTTTTTTGATAAATTGATAGTATAATTGATGGTATGCTTTATAACATTTCTCCTCACTAAAATGTGCCATTATGGTAGGCAGAATAATGGCCCCCAATGATGCCCATGTACTAATCCCTGGATCCTTAAAAGTATGTTACATTACATCACAAAAGGAGCTTCGCAAATTGAATTAAGGTTGCAGATCTTAAAATACGAAGATTATCCTGTATTACCTAGATGGGCCAATCTAGTCACATGGGCCCTTAGAGGCAGAAAAGAAAGGCAGAAGAGTCAGCCAGAGAGTGGCTGTGGCAGAAGTACAGACATGAGAGAAGTGAAGTATGAAAGAAATTCATCATGCCCTTGCTGGCTTTGAAGATGAAAGAAGGAGGCCACAAGCCAAGGCATATGGGAAGCCTCTAGAAATTGGAAACAACTTTCAGCTGAGAGCCAGTAACCACAAGGAACTAAAACCTGCCAACAACCTAAATGAACAGGAAAACAGATTCTTTTCTAGAACTTCCAGAAAGGAACAAACTATTGCTAATACCTTAATTTTATCACGTGAGACCTGTGTTGCTCTTCTGACCAACAACATAGTAAGATAATAAATTTGTGGGGTTTTGTGCCACTGAGTTTGTAGTAGTTTGTTACAGCTGCAATAGAAAATTAATACACCCAGGTAAAACTACTTTTATTATTAATTTTTTTTTTTTTGAGATGGAATCTCGCTCTGTTGCCCAGGCTGGTGTGCAGTGGTGTGATCTCGGCTCACCGCAAGCTCCGCCTCCTGGGTTCATGCCATTCTCCTGCCTCAGCCTCCCGAGTAGCTGAGACTACAGGCGCCCGCCACCACGCCTGGCTAATTTTTTTGTATTTTTGGTAGAGATGGGGTTTCATTGTGTTAGCCAGGATGGTCTCAATCTGACCTCATGATCTGCCCACCTCAGCCTCCTAAAGTGCTGGGATTACAGGAGTAAGCCACCGTGCCCGGCCATTATTAATTTTTTTAAGAACGTGTTCAGGGCCGGGCGCAGTGGCACACGCCTGTAATCCCAGCACTTTGGGAGGCCGAGGTGGGCGGATCACGAGGTCAGGAGATCGAGACCATCCTGGCTAACACGGTGAAACTCCGTCTGTACTAAAAATACAAAAAAAAATAGCCGGGCGTGGTGGCGGGCGCCTGTAGTCCCAGCTACTCGGGAGGCTGAGGCAGGAGAGTGGCGTGAACCGGGGAGGTGGAGCTTGAAGTGAGCCGAGATCGCACCACTGCACTCCAGCCTGGGCGACAGAGCGAGACTCCGTCTCAAAAAAAAAAAAGTGTTCAGTAAGTGGATTTTGTAAACTGATGTGTTCAGCCCTAAAAAGCAGAATACTGATGATCTTGATTAGTCAGGGTCCCACTGGTCTAGATTTATATTTTTAAGAATAACTAGGCTGGGCACAGTGGCTCACACCTATAATCCCAGCACTTTGGGAGGTCGAGGAGAGTAGATCACCTGAGACCAGGAGTCCAAGACCACCCTGGCCAACATGGCGAAACCCCATCTCTACTAAAAATACAAAAAAAACAAAAGGAAGAAAGAAAAAAAAATTAGCCGGGCATAGCGGTGGGTGCCTGTAATCCCAGTTACTTGGGAGGCTGAGGCAGGAGAATCGATTGAACCCAGGAGGTGGAGGCTGCAGTGAGCTGAGATCACACCATTGCACTCCAGGCTGGGCAACTCCGTCCCCCCCCCCCCCCAAAAAAAAAAAAAAGAATAACTAAACGGGCTTTTTCTTATTTGAAAGTTTATAAAATGGGCAAAGTCTTCGTTAATAACAGAGTCCATGCTCTGTAGAAAAATGGGGTGGGATGCAGATTACCTACTCACACAAAACCAACTCTGCAAAAACAATACTGTGTATTAGTGAGACTCATTAGCTAATGTGGCCGAGAGAAGCACCTTTTCTTGGCTTGGCCTTGCTTCATGGCTTTTCTGCCTGGATGGCCCTTACCTAAGTTGCCCATGATATTAATATTTCTCTTATTTCTTTAACATTCTGCTTTGCATTTCACTGACTTTTTGCTCATCTCCAACACTCCTAGTATCTGTTTATAATTCTGCTGAAGATAAAAATTCTATCAAATATGTTATTTTTACAGAGACTTCTCTCACTCAAATTGATCCTACAAAATACTGGCTGCCAAAAAAAAAAAAAAAATACTGGCTGCCTGCTTTACTTGTAAACCTGGAAGGTAGGAATGGGGTGTTGTAATTCTATTACTAGCCTGGGTGTCACCTATATAAATTATCTTTGATGTCTGCCTTTTTTTCTAACTGCATTTTCTCAGGATACTAAGGCAATACACAAAACATTTAAACTTGTTTTAAGAATTCCAATGTTGACAAGATGGCAGATTAAGGTAATTAAAAAATCATCTTTCCCACTAAAAGCTTAAAAAGATATGATAAAATATATCTTTGAATTAATAAATGCTTGAAAATAACAGCTGGAAACATGTAAACAAATGTTGCAGCTGAGGTTGAGTGGGTTTACTACACCCAAAAACATAGGATCTTGAGTGTTAGAACCTATAGAAGCCTTAAAGATGAGACCTTGGACCAAATAAGCTAAGAGTTGCACATGAGACCACTGCTAGTACCTCCAATATCACAGCCTCAGTGAAAGTGAACCACAAAATTAATCTCCCTTCTGTCTAAAAATTAGCAGGAAAGCTCCCAGCTACTCAAGAGGCTGAGGCAGGAGAATGGTGTGAACCCAGGAGGCAGAGCTTGCAGTGAGCCGAGATCGCACCACTGCACTCCAGCCTGGGCGACTAAGCAAGACTCTGTCTCAAAAAAAAAGAAATTAGCAGGAAAGTTCATTGATCTCTACTGGCACCTCACAAGAGTTTAGATTCTAAATTTATACACCTGATTCACCAGGCAGAAATAAATATAAAAGGCTTTAGAGGTACCTCAACAACACAGGCTATATAGGTTTTCCCACAGGGCTCAGAGGACTGGGAAGAGGGAGGCCTTCCTACTTTGAACTCACAATTAAAAATTACAAAACGCATGAGGAAACAATGCATCCTGAGCACAATATAGTAGATGCAAACACGAGCATCGTTAAAACCTAAGGACATTAGTCAGTACAACAAAAAACTTAATTACAAATGATTAAAGACAAAGTCAGGAAATCAACACAATAAAAGAAATAAGAGACACATGAAAACAGGCAGATTTGACAGAGAGAATGGGAATAAAAAAGATCATCCTTGAATTTAAAAACTTATCAGACAGATGAAACGTAGATTAGACTTATCAGAATAAGGAACCATGCAATAAAGCAAGGAATGATAAGAATAAGATCATTACAAAGAGATCATTGAGGGAGGATGGAATGAGAAGGTCCAAAATGCATCATCTACTAGGAGAATACAGTAGAAAGAATGGTGGGGGTTGGCACGGTGGCTCATGCCTGTAATTATAGCACTTTGGGAGGCTGAAGCAGGCAGCTCACCTGAGGTCAGGAGCTCGAGACCAGCCTGGCCAACATGGTGAAACCTTGTCTCTGATAAAAATATAAAAATTAGCCTGGTGTGGTGATGTGCGCTTGTAATTCCAGTTACTGGGGAAGCTGAGGCAGGAGAATCACTTGAACCTGGGAGGTGGAGGTTGCAGTGAGCCAAGATCGTGCCACTGCACTCCAGCCTGGGAGACAGAGTGATACTCCATCTTAAAAAGGAAAAAAGAAAAAAAGAAAGAAAGAATGGTGGGGAAGCTAGGCGCAGTGTTTCATGCCTGTAATCCCAAAACTTTGGGAGGCTGAGGTGGGCGGATCATGAGGTCAGGAATTCAAGACCAGCCTGGCCAACATGGTGAAACCCTGTCTCTACTAAAATACAAAAATTAGCCAGGCGTGGTGGTGCGCGCCTGTAATCCCAGCTACTCAGGAGGCTGAGGCAAGAGAATCGCCTGAACCCGGGAGGCAGAGGTTGCAGTGAGCCGAGATCACGCCACTGCACTCCAGCCTGGGCAATAGAGTGAGACTCTGTCTCAAAAAAAAAAAAAAAAAAGAATGGTGGGGAATGGGGAAGTGGTGGGGAAGCAATATTTAAAGAGATAATGGCTGAAGATCTTTTAGAAGTGATGAAATATCATGCATTCTCACATAAAAGTAGCACTCAGAGAGAAATAAGGCACATACATACACACATATACACACTTAGAATCTAACAGACAGATCAGTTAAAACATCCAAAGATGGGATTAGATGCAGTAATATGTACAAAGGGCTTAAAACTGCACCCAACATACAGTAAGAAACCTGTAAGAGTTAACTATTCCTATTATCCTTACTTTACTTTTCTATATATGAATGAAATTTCATAAGTAGAATAAATGAAAAAACAAGTTGTTTCATGATAAAAATCTACACTTTGAGATTATTTGTATATAATTTAAATACAGGGGCCAGTAGTATTTATGGGAATGATACATAGCAAATATGAGGATGGGTTACCTGTGCAAAGGAAGAGGTTAGGAGTCAAGTGGTCAGGCTTAGGCCATAGTTCTTAGGTTTGGGCACTAAAATCAAACATGCAGCAGCATGTTCACCACCGTTTAACTCAGTGGTGGTTACCTCCACTTACGGCTGTCAAGGTTGAGCTCCCTCGTGGGGGCCCAGCTCAGTCAAGGATTGCCCAGCCATGTACCCTGCTGCGGTGTGAAAGACAGAAAGCCTTTCTCTACTTTGCACAGACATGAGCTTCTGGTGGCCCTGTGCATAAGTGGGTGCCTGTTATATTATTTTATGTATTTTTCTATGTTTGAAATATTTCATCGCTTGAAAAAGGAACCATGACTTCCTATCTGTAGTTTAGTAAATGGGATCCCTGTTGTTCAAAATTTGTCACGATTCCTGTGGAACCCTATTACATCACCTGACCTCCCAGTTTTCTATTTTTCCATCATCAGCCAATCCTACACAGGCTACTGTGGGCCTCAACCTCCCCACCTGAGGAATGGGGTAAGGATTATAAGATGATTACTCCAGAAATCAATGTCAGAAAACACAGTTTTCAACTTTCCCCAAAATATATAGTTTCCAATTGTCTTAAGCAAGTATTGGAAGAGCTGATAACCACCATTTATGTCCTACTGTTAATAGATTAAGAAGGCTGACATCACTACAGCTGGGCTTGGTTGTTAAGGGAGAATTTAGATTCAGATTAATAATACAGATAAAGATTAATGCAAAAGAATACCAAGGAGATCATTTGGGCAGTTGATGGAGGTGTAACTTTTATAGTTTTTTTTTTCTTTTAACTGTGTTATTAAAACAGCTGAAATACCAAATGCTGATGAGAACGTAGCAGCGGGATGCATCTCTGGTGGGAGTATAAAATGGTACAGGAACTACAGAAAATAGTTTGGCAGTTCCTTTAAAAAACTAAATATAAGCTTGCCATATAACCCAGCAGTCACACTCCTGGGTACTTGTCCCAGAAAAGTGAAAAATCATGTCTACATAAAAACTTGTAGATAAGTAAAAATTATATAAAGCAACTTCTCTGATAATGATACAACAATACAATAACAAACTTGGTGAAAAGGGAGGAAAGTCTTACCACCTAGGACTTGTAAAACTTTTCTCAAGCAATTCTTAAGTGAAAGAGGAAATTAAATCTGAAATTGTAAAGTATTTTGGAAATGGTAATAATAACAGTACTGGATATCAGACTTATATAGATTTAGCTAAACTATGACTCGAGGAAGATTCATCACCTTAAAAACATTTTAATTAATGAGAGTGGCTGAATATAAATATATTAAAAATATTCCACTCAAGATGTTAGAATAATGAACCTGAAGAAATCCATAGGAAAAAATGAAAATAGAAATAGAAAATAAGAAAATAGAAAAATTGTAGAATATACAAATAAATTCATGATTTTTTTAAATTATAGTAAGATGTGAAAAGCCATTAGCTAACTGAATTAAGGAAAAAAAATACAAGTACATAAAATGAGATTGCAGAATAAACGCAGAAATTTAGAAAAGTTATGAGACAAATCTATTTCAACCCTATGAAAATAAATTTGGAAAAATGGATATACAACAGATAATTTTCTATGAAAATATAAATCCCCAAAATTGACCTTCCAAAATACATAAGATATGAACAGACCAGTTAACATAGAAGAAATAAAATTGTTGAAAAAATACTACCCCCTAAGAGAAACAAAAAAACAAAAAATAACCTGTGCATAGATATCCATAGCAAATGTATTTGTAATAGGTAAAACCCAGAAACAACTCAAACGTTCTTCAGTGGGTAAATGGGTGAATGAGTTATGGTACATTCACACCATAGAACACTCGTCAGCATTAGAAAGGAATAAACTATTGACACATCCAACAACTTGCATGGCTCTCATTGTGTCATTGTGCCTAATGAAAACTATCCAGTCTCAAAAGGTTGCTTATTTGAGGATTCCGTTTCCGTAAGACTCATAAATGATGAAATTATGGAAAGAGCAAACTGATGAGTGGTTGTCAGAGGTTTGGATCAGGAGGACGGAGTGTTGGGTGTGAATATAGAGATATCAGGTAGGAGATTTTTGTGGTATCTCTGTTATAGGAATCTGCATGTGTGATAAAGTGCTTAGAATGAGACACACGTGCGCACATGGAGGAAAATCCGTTCTTATAAAACTGGTGAAACATGAAAAAGATTGATGGATTGTATAAATATCAATGTCAGTTTCCCAGCTTCCTGATTTTGGTGTGGTTCTATTGTTGTAAGTAAAAGTTATTGCCACTAGGAGAAACTGGGTGAAGGTTACACCCAGGACCACACTAATACTTTTGCAATTTCCTGTGACTCTATGATTACTTCAAAATAAATAGTTAAAGTAGAGGGAACAGGAAGAAGGAGGAGATGGTGAAGAAGAGGAGAAGGACGATGTCTGCTTTGTTTCATTCATTCCTGGCTTTGGGGTTAGGACTTTTGTTCTGGCTTGGTTGTTTTGCACATGGAGCATGGGAGAATCCAAGAAATCAAACAGTGATATATGTTAAAATATACATGGATACAGTGTTAGGCTTTTTGGTGAAGGGGACTGGGGGCTGGGGGCTGGTGATGGGGTTTATGGTATCATGTGTTGTTTAAAAATTCACCTCAGATCACTCTGTAATAATTCTTTCCAGCCCATTACTTCCCCAAGTTGAGGACAATGGTATATACTTGGTGGGTATATGGAGGATGTTGATTTCAACCTCACATTGGTTTTCAGTTGGAGAAAGAATTGGTTGTTTTCTTCACAGCCAGAGACTCATAGAGACATTTGATCCACTTTCAGGTTCACTCTCAGGTTCACCCCCGAAATGACTCCGTGGCCCACACAACCTTTGTTAGGCAAAGGGCTTCAAGTTTCAAGTTAATTTCTTGTCATGACCAACATTTTAGCAGAGGAATAGAGACTGCTGTGTGGGTCTTAGGAATGCTAGCAGGGTAACACTTAGTAATGTTGAGGCTGATGATGCCACCAACTACTGCTCAGCAAAAAATGCCTCACAGTCTGCAAGTCTTTTAAGATAAAGGGATCAGGTAATTATTTCAAAAGAAATTTCTTGCTCTCTAATCTTCAATGTCTGCTGATAAGAGGTGAGATAAATAGCAACAAGTATAAGAGGCAAGCCCCAGATAAAAGGTCTGTGTTGAATTCCATGGCATTCTTTTTCACTTCCGTATTTCAGGCCCAAACTGCGTAAAATAAATTCTCCATGGAATTCAGTGGCTTTCTGGGAAATGTTTCCACTTTTAAACCCAAAGTATGGAGCTATTTGACTTCTGAAAAATCTGGTCTGCTCATGGATTCTTAATCTGGCTAACAATTACAATTAGGAATTCACTGTCCTTCAGGTTAGAGAGGCATCTTATCCCCAGATAACCTGTGTCCTTATTCTACCTCTGCTGCTTGCTTGCTGTGTGACCTTGAATGAGATAATTTATCTTTTAGCATAAGTCCTTTCATTTGTAAAATAAAATTAAGAGTAGTACACACTGCATAAACGTTGGAAGTATTTGAATATGCTAATATATGCAAATTATTACATACAGTATTAAACTCATGCGAAAAACTCAAGCTCTGTCCTTTGGTTTGAAGGTGGCCTCCAAATTTCATGTGTGGGAAACTTAATCTCCAATGTGGCAGTATTGAGAGGTGGGGACTTTAAGAGGTGACTAGATCAGGAAGGCTATGCTCTCATGAGGGGATTAATCCACTCATGGATTAAGGGATTAATGGGTTAGTGGATTAATGGATTATCATGAGAGGAGAACTGGTGGCTTTATGAGAAAAGGAAGAGAGACCAGAGAGAGCATACTCAGCCCCCTCCCACATGATACCCTGTGCTGCCTCGGGACTCTCTAGAGTCCCCATCAGCAAGAAGGCCCTCAGCAGATGAGGCCCCTTGACCTTAGACTTTTCAGCCTCTAAAACTTTAAGAGTGAACTCTTTTTCTTTATATATTACCCAGTTTCAGTTATTCTGCTGTACGCACCAGAGAATGAGCTTATACACAGTAAATGATAACTAGTATATCATTATTAGTCTTCCAGCCAAAAAAAGGAAAGGCACCAAACACGCATCTTGGATAAAATTCCAGCCTGACATTGTTAAAGTCTATAATATCAAAAATTATAGCTAACCATCAATGACCTAAGTATTTTCAATTAAAAAAGGAAGAAAGAGTCAGGCGCAGTGGCTCACGCCTGTAATCCCAGCACTTTGAGAGGCCAAGGCAGGAGGATGGCTTGAAGCCAGGAATTTAAGATGTGTCTGGGCAATGTCGTGAGACCACTTCTCTACAAAAAAAATTTAAAAATTAGCTGGGTGTGGTGGTGTGCACCTGTAGTCCTGAATATTTGGGAGTCTGAGGCAGGAGAGCCCAGGAGTTCAAGGCTGCAGTGAGCTATGACTGTGCCACTACACTCCAGCCCAGGTGACAGAGTGCAAACTTGTCTGTATTAAAAAGAAGAAGAAGAAGAAGATAGATATATTTATGATTCAAGATATGAGCAGAACGGGAGATAATATATATTTGGAAATATTAAGGCTTTAAACAGTTACACGAATGTCTTACTGTTCTATAAAAATGGCTCTCTTTTGAAATAGGAGGAAATGCCACAGATCCAGTTTTGACTGTATCATCCCATGTAAATACAGGATAATGCCCTCACAATGTGGACCTTATGGAACTTGTCCCACACAACTTAAGAAGCCCTTGGCCTTCCTCCCACCAGGCACTACCTAGCCAATCAACATAATATACAACTGAATCAATTTCATAAAGAATGATTCTGATCATGCCCTTCTTTGACAAAAATATCTAATAAATTTTCAGTCTTTTAGAAAAGAAAAAATACAAAATCTGTAAATATTTGCATACATTCAGTCTTCACCACAGTATTTCCAAAATGTCTTTTCCATACTCATCTTCCACTCCCAGCCTTCATGAATTCTGTGCCTAGAGGTGGCTCATCACACTCCACAAGCCATGCATGTTCTGCTCAGCCTCTACACGCAGTATTGGCTCCCCTTTGAATCCCTGCACCACCCTATAGCCAGATGCCATGTACAGCTCTCCCTAATCTACAAAGAAGGTTCAAGTGCTATCTGTTCTTCTTGTTCACCCCTCACCTTTCTGTGTTAGTCTTCTGTGGCAGCTGTATAATTATCACAAACTTAAAAGTTGAGAAATGTGTTTTCTCCCACTTCTGAAGGCCAGAAGCCCAAAATCAAGGTGTTAGGAGGGTTGTGTTCCCTCTAAAGGCTCTAGGGAAGATTCCCTTTCTTGCCTCTTCTAGCTTTTTGTTGACTACATTCTTCTGGTTTGTGGCCTGTATTAGTCAGGCTCCTCCAGAGAAGTAGAACCAATAGAATGTGTGTATATACACCAGTGGCCCTTGAACAACACAAGGGTTAGAGGCTCTGACCCTTCTCACAGTTGAAAATCCTCAGATAACTTTTTGACTGCCCCAAAACATAACTACTAATAGCCTATGTTGACTGGAAGCCTGACAACATAAATAGTGAATTAACAAATAAATAAACTAGTTATCTATATGTATTTTATGCAATCATGACATACCTAACTTTTGCTTAACTTTTTTGATACTTTTAGGCTATGCAATTTGTCTGTAAACTTTTTCACATTGTTACAAATCTCGAAAAATTGTTCTATTTATTGGAAAAAATCTACATATAAGTAGACTCATGCATCTACATAGTTCAAACCCAGGTTCTTCAACCTGTGTTGATAGACAGACAGACAGATAGATAGACAGATAGGTAAAAAGAGTGTGTTGAAGATGATATAGATAGATACAGATAGATAGATAGATAGATAGATAGATAGATAGATAGATAGATAGATAGATAGATAGATGGATGATAGGCAGAGAGACAGACACAGAAAAAAATGTAGAGATATTTATTTTAAGGAATTGGCTTCATGATTATAGATATTGGTAAGTCCAAAATCTTCAGGATAGGCCAGCAGGCTGGAGACTCAGCAAAGAATTACAATTCCAGTCTGAAAGCAACATACTGGCAAAGTTTCCTCTTGCTCAGGAGAGGTCAGTCTTTTGTTCTAGTAAGGACTGAGTTGATTAAATGAGGCTCACCCACAATTATGGAGGGAATCTGCTTTATTTGATATCCACTGATCTAAACTGATTCCACAATTATGGAGGGAATCTGCTTTATTTGATATCCACTGATCTAAATGTTAATCTCATCCAAAAAAATCACCCACAAGGAAACATTCCAAAACTGTATGACCAAATATCTGGGCAGTATGGCCCAGCCAAGTTGACACATAAAGTTGACCATTGCCTGGCTCCATTTCTCCAGTCTCTGACTCCTTGGTCACATTGCGTCCACCTCATCTGTATGCGTGTCTTCTCCTCTATAGGACATTTACAAAATGCATCTGATTGCATTTACAGCCCACCTGGATAATCCAGTATAAGCTCCTCCTTGCAAGATCTCTAACTTAATTACATCTCCAAAGAGTCTCTTTCTAAATAAGGTAACATTATCTGTTTACCACATAAGGTAATGTTCACAGGTTCCAGGGATTAAGATGTAGATGTATCATTTTGGGGCCACCAATCAACCAGTTACATTCCCCCATACCAAAAGTAGCATCTTATTCTCTAAAGTTTCAAAAAACTTGTCCACATCTTTAGTACCCATATGTTAGGTTTTATTTATTATATCACTAACACAATCAACAAATAGATATCAATCACCCTATTCTGTGACATGCATTGTGCCAGTTGCTAGGGTCACAAAGAAGACTAGCAATGGTTCTGGCTTTCCATAGCTCAATGTCTAAGGAAAGCGTATATATAAAGAAGTAATCTCAAATTCAATATAATATGTGCAACATGCAAAATATTCCAGACACCCCACTGTGCTCATGGAGTACCTTGCATTTATCCCTATGATAACAGCAGCTGTTAACATGTCCATATCCCTATCTGAAGCAGGAGGATGGGTCTTAGGATTTGCTAGCAGGATAACACTTAGTAACACTTGATTTCTTGGATTCTCCCATGCTCCATGTGGAAGCTCCATGTATGTCTTTCTTAACTTCTGTGTCCCTACTGCCTGTACAATGCCTAGCCTACAGTAAATTTTCAGTGCAATGTATTGAATTAATTCGTTAATCTAACAAAATAATAAGCTCCTACTAAATGCCAGTGCTTTTCTAGATGCTACAACTATAGCAGTATAGAAATCATTCAAAAATCCCTACCTTAATGAGACCTGCTAGACTAGTGGAAAAAATGAGTGCATGCACAAATTAATTAATGGCTAAACAATGTGCTTTCGAATGACAGAAAGGAAGCAACTCTCCTGATGAAAAAGGTAAAATAAATCTTGGATTCTGGAGAGGAGTTTTAGAGGTGAAGTGAGAGCAGAAAGAGCGCTCAGATGAATACACACTTCCATGATTCTGCATTTAACTTCTCTGTCGTAGACTTCATCATCCTTGAGGAGAGAGTTCTTTATTTTTTTAATATTCCTATGACTCATGCTTAAATCAATGTCTTGAATAGAGAATACTCTTCAATTTCAACAAATGTCTAGACTACTGTGCTATTCCTTATGGTAGAACTAACTCCATGTGGCTATTTAAATTTTAGCTAATTAAAATTCAATAAAATTAAAACTTCAGTTCCTTAGTTGTGCTAACCACACTTCAGTTTCTCAAGAGCTCCACGAGGCTATTGGGTACTGTATTGGACAGTGAACGTAGCCATCCTTATAGAAAATTCTACTGGACAGTACCATTCTAAAATAAAAGGATGAAGTGACAACAATGTCTTAAATGTTACAGCTGCAAGTACTTGCATCTCATAAATCCAATTTCCTCATTTTACATATGGAGACACCAAGACCCAAGAAGGAAAAGCAACTGTCAACTGTTTATGCCAAGTTGGTTGATATCATGGCTAAACTGGAGCCCAGGTGTGTTGACACTTCATGATGCACTGCAGTCTGCCCTCTGTAGCTCATTTATACTATATCATACTACCCCAACTTTTGCTCTAATGTTTTTCAAGAGCACACGTTTTGTTGTAACATACTCTCGTAGAAAAATTTACCCAGGCCTTTCTCTTATGACTCTGGGCAGGGCCAGCAAGGAATTTACAAGAAGGGCCTAGGTAGCTCTGTCAGAGCCTTGGAGCAGTTGATAGGTCAAGGAATGGGTTTAGGCCTATCATCAGCTAAAAATTAACACTGATGAGTGCAGTGACAAATCACTAGAGATGTGGAAGAAAATATGAGAAAGTAGAGAAACAGTGGATTATGGCAAAAAGACTTGCATTAGAAAGGCTTGAGCTCACAGTCCATTTCTCCTCTTACTGTGGCCTTAGGTAACTTACCTTTTTATACTGAGACTTTTCCTTACCTGCAAAATAGAAATAATGACACCAGCATCATTAATCAATATATAGCATATTGATTACATAGCAACTGACCAAAGGAGATTCTAAAAATTATGGTAGCTTTACGATGATTATAGTATTATTACTATATTATCATAATAATGAGAAGAAAACTATTAGAAAATAGGTTCAGACATAATAATAGAAGCAAATATTTATAAAGCACTTATGAACTAGGCAATGATCTGAGTGCTTTGCACATATTTATTTATTTAATGTCTATAACAAGACTGTGAGGGATAATAAAAGTACTCCTGTTTTATATATGCAGAAACTGAGGCACAGAGTGACTTACCCAAGATCATCAGCTAGGAAATCCAAAGCTGAAACTCAGGCAGTGGGTTGCAAAATGTATGCTGTTAACCACTCTGATTTTGAAGGGAAGGGGCCCTGCTTCCCTCCAGAGAGGGACACTTTTACACTTTTACAGTCTCTCCACCCTGCAAGAACCCATGAATGACCCTTTGTTGAATGAGTATCCTGGAACTTACAGATTAATCAGTGGAAGGTGGGAAAGCTGAAACCCAAGGTACCGTAGGACCTGGGTCCCAGAATAATGTGATGATTCTTATGGGCTGCTTCTGGATCATTCTCAGGTGCAGCTCTGCACTTTTTCTTTCAACTCTTGCAGATGGAGCACTGACACTTGGTTGAGCTAAAATGCAAACAGCCACAGTTTGGCCTCAGCCCTCCTGAGCTAGTTCCTGTTTTCAAAGCTTCACAGGCTGTTGAAACACAGACATCCTACCTAATAATTTTAACTCTGCAAAAAGTGTCTCCAGTGGAAAAGTGTCCATATCCAGTATTCATTGGTTCATTTGTGTAATAAATATTTATGGAGGACGACAAGTGCCAAGAACTGTGCATAGAGAAACAATACAGGCAAGACTCTTCTGTAAGAAGCTCAGAGCTCGTGAAGGACAGAGATATGTAAACAGAAAATCAAATCAAGTCTTTTAAATTTTGTGAGAAAGTCTACGTAGGGAACAGAAGGTGCATAGAAGAGAGTGGTCTGAACTATCTGAGATGCCAAGGAAGATTCCACAGGCTTCTCAACTCAGTTACTTTTCAGACGGCACTGAAACTGGGACACTAACTTTTCTGGAATATCTGAGGAAAGTTTGCTCTGGATTTCTGGGTGTGTGAATCTTCTTTCTTGTCTCTGTTCTGAGAAACATTAATGAACATTTGCATTGAGTAAGATCTGGCTGTCTGCCCTATTTGGCTTAACTGGAATTTTGAAGCAAATTCTGAGGGGTGGGTGAGTTTTTCCAATTCCTTAATTAAACAACCGGAAGGCTTCATGAGAGTCATTCATCTGTGTATCTTTTCAAATGACTTTCACTGAAAGGGCCACTATGTTGCAGTCACCACTTTCCTTTAAATAATATTTCTACTGTGTTCTTGAGCTGTTTATTTTTATAGTTCTGTGTATTTGACCTAAAGCTTTTAACCTTGTGTGTGTGCCCTGAAGTGACTTTATTGCAAAAGGGTTTGGCTTATAAATCTCAATAATAAATAATATTCAGTCGTAACACAAGGGGAAGAAATATCAGAACTGCCTGTTCCCTTGAGAAACGTAACAGCAGAAAGGAAAAAGTATGAGGAAGCTCAGGTCAATGAGTGGCCACAGAGGGCACTGAAACCCTTGAGCAGAATTAAGAAAAATTGTGTGTATCAACTATGCAACATACACCAGGAGCTATGGATCCTGCTTTGGGACATAAATCTTAATAGAGCAAGCACTATGAAAGAGGGAAAACCTGTGGCTCAGCAATGTCAGGAGAAGTCCCTAATGTTACCTAGCTGGTTGGTACAGGGATGAGAACTTAGACTACCTTTGTGCAAAAGCTTTTGCTGGTTCCATTACACCACACACCCTCATTATTAAAAGCTATCTATTTCATGAAACTGGTCAAAAGATATGGCTTTCAGGAATTTGGATTAAGGTGTACAGAGAACTATGCACATCATGCAGAAAGGCCATTCGAGTTCCTATAGTTTAATACCCAACATGTTAATTCCTAGGTTCCCCTATTATTTTTTTTTTCCTTTTTGATTCAGATATTTAGAAACATTTGTCTCCTGACTTCCACTTCTAGCAATACTACAAGTGACAGACCAACATTCCTACTGTGCAAAACAAAAATGCCAGATCAAAAAAGCATCCAAGAACCGCTAGGGCAACCAGGTTCTGGAGAGTTGATAGAGTGAAGGGAATCTTCTGGGAATACCACAGTTGCTGTCCCATCCTCAGAGTCTTGCCTTCCACCATGATCCTGTGGCCTCCCCAGCTTTGCTGCCCATTGTGAGAGTTTTAATCCCCCCAAGTTCCTGTGGTCTTCTGCCATCCTCCAGGCTGCTCTGCTGTTCCTGCATCATCAACATCACACCAAAGAGCCCAGAACCATCTCTGCATCTCCTGCTATGAACCTTCTTCTGGACAGGATGCCCCACCAAGCTTCTCATGGGTGCTGGTGCTCCCTCCCTCATTCCTACATTCTGTACCGCCATGGTGCAGGGGCATAGTCAGGTGCTGGAGTCTCTGGTCCTGTATTTGCCAGCCTGAGCTGTCATCATCAAATGCCACAGGCTAGATGGCTTAAAAAACTGACATTTACTTCTCATGGTTCTGGAGGCTGGAAGTCCAAGATCAAGGTGCCAGCAGGGTTGGTTTCTTCTGAGGTCTCTCTCCCAGGCTTTCAGATAGCTATCTTCTCACTGTGTACTCATGTGGCCTTTTCTCTGTGCTCCCATACCCTTGGTGTCTCTTCCTCTTCTTACAAGACCACCAATTCTATCAGATTAGAGCCCAGTCCCTATGATGTCATTCAACTTTCACTACCTCGTTCTAGGCTCTATCTCCACATGTAGTCACATTGAGCATTAGGGCTTCAACATCTGAATTTTAGGGGAGGAACACAATTCAGTCCATAACAGATCTGATGTCACAATCCATTCCCTTAGCTTTCTTACCTCTTCCTTAATCATACTTTTCTAAGCCAGTCCCAGCATTTCTACTTTATTTGATCTAGTGACCAAATCGATGAATGCATAACTTTAGTCACCAAACTACCCCACTTAAGATAATGAAGAGGAATGCTTGTTGGAACATTTTTAAAAGTTGCCTCTCAAATTATTAATTATTTTCATCCCTTTCCTCAACCTTTATTATTCAGTAGTTTGCTAAATTGGATGTTCACTATAAGATAGCTTTTTCAGCTGATAAATGTCAAACTACAGCAATAAAAATTGATTATAGCAGTATTATTTATTGAACTTCTACAAAGTGTTAAGGTACCTGTGCTATGTTCTCTGCTTCTGTTACTTTTAGTCATCAAAAAAGAAACCCCAAAAATACTTGTTTTCACATTTTACATATTATAGGTAAAGAACCTAAGTCTCAGTACTGAGGGTGTGTCGAAATTCACACAGCAAATGAACAACTGACCCCCATGATTTGAACCAGGTCTGTTATTTCAAAATTAATGTGCTTTCAACATAAGGAGTCCATTCAACAGACACGTTTACCCTAAGTGTTGGGATTTATAGAATATCAAAAAGAATTTGCAGACTCTATCAATATCTTACAAATGCCTATGAGTCCTAGAATTCTGTCATAAGATCCGCTATTCATATTCAGCCCCTATTTACAGATAAGAAGACTGAGGGCCAAAGAGCAGAGCTGCATTACAACTTTCTTGGACACTAGGGTACATTTGCCTGTGTGGTCCTTTTTCTTCATGAAATTTGATTTTACACTGTGTAGACATAAAGACAAAAATGTTAATATTATGAGATCTGTATCTTTTTTCTGTGCTTCCACACCCTTGGTGACCCTTACTCTTCTTAAAAGGGCACCAATTCTATTAGATTAGGGCCACATACCTATGGTGTCATTTAATCCTGTGATATAATATTAATCAACATTACCAATCTTATATTATCAAGATAATATAAAATAATAGATAATATAAAATTGATAATATTATAGACTATTATAATCTATATCAGTCTTATAATAATCTATAAATTATTATAAGTTTATAATCTATAATTATTTTTTATAACTCATTATACAAATTATTACAAGTTCATTTTTTTCTTCTTCTTCCTTAAAATAAATTAAAACACTCTTCTGGACCCTTGAAAGCTGGCACTGTGCTTGCTGTGCCTAATGGGTAAGTTGGTCCTGCTAGAAAGGTTAAGCAACATCCCCATCCATGTATAGCTCTAAATGGACATGCCAGGGTTAAAGGCCAAGTCTTCTGCCTCCAAGTCTGTATCTCCCTGCACTGTATTATGTTTTCTTCTATTGGAGATTTGAAAAATATAAAATATTGGTTTGAAATGCATCAAAAAGCAACCACTTGGTTATAGTTTTGAACCTGTATTGAGTTAAGGGTACAAATTTCATTGGAAAAATGAAATAATCCTTAATCAAGTAAGGGAAGGCCAACACTGTCATACTGACATGCAAAATCCTGAATCTTATACAGAATCCATGAAATATAAACTGCACAAGATGTGGATATTCACACACAGAAGCCCCCCGAAATGGGAAGTGAAGAATTGCTTGTATGACTTGGTTTATTCTACCATAAATAGGACTTTTCTAAAACATAAGACACTCATTATTCCTGAGGTAGTTGCTGGATTCAGATGGATTCTTTACAAATGAAGGCTCGGGGACATTCATCAAAGCCTCATCTTCCATGCTCAGCATAGAGATGGGTGAACAGTATTCTTAGAACACAATTGTGCCTATCCATTTCTGCAGGTGACTTGATGACCAGGAAATGCTGTTGAACTTGCTCTTTATTCATTAAGACCTGTGAGTCTTCTCCATATCCTTGGGCCTAGGGCTTGCCATCAGTGTTGCAAAAAATTATCCTCAAGTTAGACCATTGAGCAGGCAAGTCATTGGCTTGACCAGGGGATCTTATCCAGGGAAACCAGGAGAAGAGATTTCAATGGGTAAGGTTAGCCAGAGTCCTTAGGTGGTACTGAGGGTTGAGAGCTGAGTTGAAGAAATGAAGTTAAACCCTCAAGTCCAATGAGAAAAGGTAAGAAATTATGAGGGTTTATCTCATGCATCAACTTAGCTGGGCCACAGTACCTAGATATTCGGTTAAATATTATTCTGGATGTTTTTATGAGAGTGATTTGGGAGGATGCTAACATTTAAATGGGTGGACTTTGAGTAAAGCAGATTGCTCTCCATAATATGGGAGAGGGGTCCATCCAATCAATTGAAGGTCTTAGTAGATGAAGACGGATCTCCTGTGAACAAGAAGAAATTCTGCCAGCAGATGGTCTTCAGACTTGAACTGCAACATCAGCTCTTCCCTAGGTCTCTGAACTGCCAGCTCACCCTGCAGATTTTGGACTTGCCAGCCTCCATAATCTTATGAGCTAATTCCTTAAAATACATCCTCCCAGTATTTATGTGTGCTATTGGTTCACTGAAGAACACTGAATTGATTAATTAACATTGATTTATACAGAAGGAGAAACAAAGTCAAGATTCAAAGGCTGCAGATTTTGAATGGGATGCTGATGCATCTGAGGTAGGTCAAGGCAACAGAGTGATGGCTGGCATGGGCCTGGAAGTCTGTAGATGTGCCACTGTGGCAGCTGGTGTGTGAGCTGATAGAGTAAGGAGGGATAAGGCTTATCCACAGGAGAGCAGTTTCCTATAGCTTCAACATTACTGCTCTATGACCACAAGCTAAGAGCCTGTATTCATTTTCTGTGGCTGCTGTATTAAGTCATCACTTAGTGGTTTAAATTAACAAAAGTTTATTCTCTCACTGTTAGTTCTTAAGGCCAAAAGATCAAAATTAGTAATAATGGGCTGAAATCAAGATATCAGGAAGTCCAAGCTCCCTCCAACGCTCTGGAAAGCACCTATCTGTTCCTCACCTCTTCCAGTTTCTGGTGGCTGCCAGCATTCCTTGGCTTGCAGCTGCATCACTCCAATTTTTGCCTCCATCTTCATGTAGTCTTCCCCTCTGTGTGTCTATTTTCCCTCTACCTCTCTCTGTATAAGGTGACTTGTGATGGTATTTAAGACCCACTTGACAATCTATGATAATCTCTTTATTGTAAAGTCTTTCATTGAATCACATCTGGAGAACTGTAACATATAAGGTAACACTGAGAGGTTCCAAGGTTTAAGGCCTGATATCTTTGGGGCCACCATTCAGTCCACTGTGGATTCCATTCTTTTTTTGGTACAGCCATCCTCCTCCTCTGTTGGTATACATCAGAATCACGACCACTAGAACTTGAACTCCTTATTCTATTCTGTGCTTATGGAATCTGTACAGTGGTTCTGAATGAATTCTTCTGTTTCATGCAAAAAACTCCTATGCACTCTTGAAAACATGCTAATCTTTGTTGCACATAAGTTACATGTAAATCATTCGCACAGCCCTCAGCGAGTTCTCAAGACAGAAACTCCATGCCCTGAGGTCAACACTCTCCTTCCTCTCTCTGTACACAGCATAATAGTTACAAACATGGTCTCTGGTCCAGAATCCTAGATTTAGATATGGAATCAGTCATTTACTAGCATCATGAACTTGAGCAATGTTTAACTTCTCCAGGTTTCAAGTTCACCATAAAATCAGGGTGATGATAGGATCCACTCTGTAAGATTGTTGTCAAAGATTGAATTTGTACATACAAAGCATGTAATTCAGTACTTGTTCTATGAGTGTCAGCTCAGATAATGATGATAATGCCTGGTCTGTCCATCCCTCCCCTGGGCCCTATTAAGTGGATTATCAGTTGTCCAATTACCACAGAGCCTTTGGGTCCTCTTAAAATTATCAAACTTCTTTATATAATTTGAGTGTTGCTTTCTGAATCTTTTACCATGATTTTTATTCCATAATTTTTGGCAAATGGTATAGAATAGTGGTTAGGAGCACAATCATTGGTATCAGTGAATGACTCTCAGCCTGGTTTCTTCCTCTGTGAAGTAGACATAACCATACCTATCACATGGATTCCTGCAGATGGCGGATAAGGAAACCATGTAGGTATGTGGAAGATAGTAAGTGATCAATAAATGGAAGCTATAGTTATTTCCATTTTTTTTTGCAGAAGCCATGAAGCAGGGAGTGGTAGAGGCAGTAGCATCAGGTCTGAGGCTGGGCCATGTGCAGTCCACTCCACTCCATGTAAATAGCCTTCATGTCAGTCTTAAATCTTTTCTCTTTAAGACACAGCTCATTAAAACCATCTGCTAGCCACCCTTGGTTAGCTGAGGCTAATCCCTGTTTACTGTAAATGTCAAAATGTGTAAGGAGACCTGAGGGTGGGGAGTGGCTGGAGAACAACACAAAAATCCTTTGAAAAAAACAAGGAACCTCTAGAATGACGAGTGTCCTCCTGCAAGTGAAAAGTCTTCGTACTTAATCCTCCTAATGTCAGCGGTGTCGATTCATACAAAAGGTTGCCACATGTTCTACAAGACTGAACTTGCATTTCCGCTATAAATGTGTTACCAATGAGTCCAGACTTGCAGCTCCACCAACTGAGGTAGGTATATGGAGCCTGAAGGTCCTGAGGGTCAGGCTCTCCAACCTCCATGGACCTGCAGAAGGAAGGGACTCTTGGCCTTGGCAGAAAAGGCAAATCTAACTGGAGGTGCCTGATGGCATTGGCAGCAAGGACCCGAAACCCCTCCTTGACCCCCTTTAAATGCCAGGCACAGATGTCACCTCGCTGGCTGTGGTATTTTGTGCTCTCATTCTTTGCTGCACATGTGTAGGGTCCTTTTTCACCAGGGATGACCTAAAACAAATGTCGAGGCAAAATCTAACATTAGACAAAGAGATTCCAAATCTCAAATGGCTTCAACTGCTTTTGCAGCTGTCTCAGAAAAATTCTTCCCCACTAACACCAATAGCTTTCTTCGGTCCCCAAACTTGTAAATATTAAATTCTCCATTCAAGCTCAAATAACCCTGCAGCTCCTTTCCACCCCACACAACCCTTCCCTCACTTTCACCTTCTCATTAACTCTCCTTTGTTCTATCAAAAAGCTCAGGAAGAGTTCAATTTTTTGAAAGTCCTGTTGTTTCTCTTTGAATCCTATCTCACCTCCTTTTTTATTAAAATCCGCATTGTGGGGCTGAGCATGGTGGTTCATACCTATAATCCCGGCACTTTGGGCAGTAGAAATGGAAGGATCATTTAAGGAGTTTGAGACCAGTCTGGGCAACAAGGCAAGAACCAGTATCTACAAAAATTTTTAAAAAATTAGCCTAGCCCATTAATGTGGTGTGTGCCTATAGCCCCAGTTACTCGGGAGGCTGAGGCAGGAGGACCACTTGAGCCCTAGAGTTCATGGCTGCTGTGAGCTATGGTCATGCCACTGCCCTCCAGCCTGGACAACAGAATGAGACCCTGTCTCAAAGAAAAAAGTCTACATTGTGAAATAAACAAAAACAGCGGAAGAATATCTGCCTCAGGGAAAAAAAGAAAGGCTTTGATTAGAGATTAAGATGGGTTCAAATGTTGTTCTTGCCACTAGTTATCTGGGTAACTTTGGGCACATGAATCATTCACATGTGACGGGCATTACCTGGAATTATGCAGTGGACAGACAACCTGTGCTACCATGGATCCTGCCTCTAAGCCATGGTTCCATATTCATAAAATGGGGGATGTTTTCTGACTCATGAAATTATGAGAGAAATATGTCTAGTGTGAAAATTTTCTGATAATGGTAAAGCAAATTTAATTAGAAATGTTAATAAAAATTGCAATAAAATCAGTAACTTTACCTTTGATAGCTTGTTTTGTGTTCTACAAAGATATGAACACATCATATGGCACAAAAATGCAAAGACATCATCCAGTCCATTACCCTCTTTGATTCTTTGTCCTGAACTAGGTTGTTCAATAAAGGAACTTAAAAGCATTCTTTTTTTTTTTTTTTTTTTTTCCCGACAGAGTCTCACTCTGTTGCCCAGACTGGAGTGCAATGATGCAATCTCGGCTTGCTGCTATCTCCGCCTCCCAGGTTCAAGCAATTCTCCTGCTTCAGCCTCGCGAGTAGCTGGGACTACAGGCATGCACTGCCACACCGGGCTAATTTTTTGTATTTTTAGTAGAGACGGGGTTTCACCATGTTGGCCAGGCAGGTCTCAAACTCCTGACCTCAGGCGATGCAACTGCCTCGGCCTCCCAAAGTGCTGAGATTACAGGGATGAGCCACCAGGCTCGACCAAAAGCTTTCTGAGTAACTTGTGTCAATGTTTCTTTTGTTAACAATTAATTGATTCTCTAGGGTGAATCTTAGTATCCCACTCTACTACCTAAAATTTAGTTCAGACTTTATTTGAATGCAGGGCCCACATCGTAGCCTAACATTGAGTTGAAGAGAGTGAGGGGCCTGGGGCTTTACAGAAAGAGTAGTGGTTCCCTCTGCACACACTCTGTCAAATTGGATTCTTTTCAACAAATTTTTACAATTGCACTTGACATAAAGAAATCTAAGCCTATGATGA
The DNA here is from genome assembly GCF_029281585.2 of Gorilla gorilla gorilla. NCBI lineage: Eukaryota > Metazoa > Chordata > Mammalia > Primates > Hominidae > Gorilla > Gorilla gorilla. Next base: position 127,028,538 of record NC_073236.2, read on the forward strand.
CAAGATGTTAGAAAATGCAGTGTGTAATTTGTAACTGAGACACTGACAGTTAGCTCCCAAAATACAGAGAGGGTCATCAAGATGTGGCACATTTTGGGGTCTTCTCTCTCACCAATCACAGATTCAGGGCCCCTGATACAATGGACTAGTCCTCTGTCGCCGGGCTTTCCTCACTTTCATGTTGGTTGTTATTGGAACAAATTAGTCTTCTCCCTTCTTCCCTTTCAAGGAGGCTTCTCAATCTGCTTTTCAGACACAGAGTTTGCTTTTTCCTGTGGTGCTCACCCTTTAATTTGTCCTGATGTGTCTCTTCCTACCTTAAATGCAGTACGGGTATAATTTGGATTTATGCTCTTGTACCTTCCAAAACTCCCCTGGGAGCAACTTAGCACATTTCCTGCATGGTGTAAGAGCTCTGAAAATGCTAGATGCTAGTATTAATATTATCAAATGGCCCAAGAGAGCAAAGAGGAGGCCACAAAGTCTCTAATGAGCTGGCCTCAAAAGTCACACACTGTCATCTCTATCACACACTCTTGGTCACCCAACCAGCTCTGATTCACTGTGTAAGGAAATTATCTAAAGGTGTAAATACCGGGAGGCAAACATAATTTGGGAGTACATGGAGGCTGCCGACTACATATATTTTCATGTTTTTTAAATTGGCATCTAAAATATTCTTCACAAATACAAATAGTTGTAAATGGTATACTTCTGTGTGTATATTATTTAAGTACCTAGTTATGTTAATATAGATTATGTACATATAAACCTATTTTAATGAAACTCTTATATCTGTAATTTAATTTTAGTATATGGAAGATGCCCACCATAAAGCCAATTGAAAATGAAATTTGACCCCATTTAAAAAATTAAAATAAATATATTGATATCCATTGCTATCATAATACACTTCTGAATTCTTATTCTAACAAAAAGAAAGAGAAAGAAAGAGACACAGAGAGACAGTGACGAGAAAGAGAGAGGAAGCTGTCGGGCCTTGCTGGGAGTCTGTTACCTGGATTCAATAAGCCTAGTATTTTTTATGGATGCTATCTTTACTTTGTCCTAGAAGGATGCTTCCTTCAGAGAGATGCGTGTTCCACTTATGTTATAATATTCTTTTGTTGGAATATTTTTACACTTTGGACCAATGCACCATGCAAAGATTCAGAATGGGCATATTTTGACTGCAGTCGAAGGACAATTATCAAAGGCGTGTGGGATAAGAGAACAGGTAGACCCCAGGTATCCTCCTAGGCAGGTCAGTTTTAGGAAAGAGCACCTATGGGTGTCATGGGTCTAAACATTGATAAGCTGAAATCTATCCTTGCCCTCATGTCCTCGGAAGGTGTTTGAGTACCTACCCTCAGTGGTACACATTTCCTCAGTTAGGATACCTCAGCTTAAATGACTTAATACAAGTTTAAGTATAACATGAAGATTGTATGGCATGTATTCATTAAGTATCTATCAGAGAATTCTAATTCCTGAGAGCAAAGTTCTCATACAACTGCCTGTTCTAGTGCAAATAAGGGCTTCTTTAACATGGGCATCTATATCCTTGATGATGAGAACCATGTACTCCATGCCTATATTGCCCCAGGGCTTAATTCAGTGCTATCAGAAATAGGACATTGATGGACATTGAGTAGCATAATGCTACCATTCCTTCTCCATACCCTCATATATCCATGGCCAACATCACTGATGTGGCCTCAGAATTCTTCGCAACACAAAGTCCCAGGTGACCCTCCTAATCTACTAACTTAACACATCAATTAGGCCCTATTTCCCATCTTAGTGGCCAATCCATTGCTGTAATGTTAATAAATGCTGTAACAGCTTGCATGACAATCTCTAACTTCGCATGCCTAAAAGTCTCATAAAGATCACAGTATCACATTGCTGCATTCTATTGTCTGGAGAAAGTCATAAGAGCAGACCAACCCCAAGGGATAGAAAATTGTGTCACTGCTTTAAGGGAGCTGCTGCAGACTCACCTTGCAAAGGACATGGATACAAAGAGGAGGAAACTTTTGGCCAACCTTTGCAACCTACCATACATATTTTTGGCACAGGTAGCATTCTACTGTTTGGTTCCTCACCCCCAACCAGGCTGGACTTCTCAGTTAGTATTGTTTGAGAGAGCTATATGTCAGGCCACAGCATAAATGGTTGAGATTTGAAGATGAATGATATAAACCTCCAAATATCTTCAAGGGGTTCACAATATAAGTAAATAATTAGCCAGTTCAGTTCAAATGCATTGAGCAATAGCTCTGTAACATCTGCTCTACCTGGCAATAGAGGGACAGAGAGGAGTGACACCCCACCTCTCATCTGGAGAAACTCAGAGAAGAAAGGAAAGAAAGAAAGAAGGATTTTGCTCTTCTGTAACAAAGTATGTCACAGAAGCCGTTGGCATTTTTGAAGGCTGAGATTTCCTTATTCACACATTGCCTTCTTTAAGAAAAGACACACAGTATATATAGGGTTTGTAGGGAAGAGAGGAAAGCGAGAACATGAGTGTATACTGGAGGACTCCTCTCACTTACCCGCTGATGAAATGGGCTTTCTGTACTGAGCCTCTCCATCTCTGTGCACATGAGAATGTATGGACATGACATTGCCTTGGAAGAAGAAATAGTCTGTATGCTGAGATGCTGGGGGCCTCTAGGAAATTCAGCAGAACTATCCCGCCCCGCCCCCAGCCTTGATTGTTAGGCCCTTCTGAGGGTCTATAAATAGCACTGTTTATAACAGATATCTATAAATATACCTGTTATGAAATTGCAAACATCAACTTTTGTCTGCCATATATGCTCACATTCATTGATGGTCTGCAGCAGATAATTATTGTAAATTAGGCATTATTGAATTTGAGAACTGCAAAGGAAACACTATTTCTTGAGTTGAACTATGCAAACAATACATCCTTACATCAGGGCACAGAGGCACTGTGGACTGATCATCAGCTCACCCTTCAAGGACACAAAAAGGAACAATCCGTGAGCTTCAATTTCCTCAACTGTAAAGCAAGAGGTGTGAGAGTCAGATTGGAGTCTCTGGGACCTCTCGTCCTTCCCTCAGCTTCTACTTCCATTTTATTCTACATCATAGTGAAAATTCCAGATGTCACCTATCAGTGGGACTGTTCCCATCTTTTTAAAAGCCTTTGAAGTCAGGTGTTATGTCAGTATTGCTCATAGTTTGTTAGGAGCATTCATCTAGCATAGCGTTTCATAGATAGGGTGAAATAAATCATTAAAGAAGGAATGCATAAATGACTGGAGGTGACAAGCAACACTAGGATGGGAGATGGTGTTTTGGCAGGATTCAGACCTTCAGCTGACAGTGTGAATCATGCAAGTCCTGCTTCTTGCCAGCAATGTCCCAATGTCAGCAGAAGACAAACCCGAGCAGTGACATGACTCCCATGACCCATTCCTTCTTGAAATATCAGCCAGGCTGCTTCCTCCAGTCACATGGGATAGGCGCTGGGGTTGGGCTCCTCTCACATTCTTAGGAATGCAAGCTCTTGTCTTCCCAGGGACCCTCAAATATATGCCACATTGCTAATGTCCTCCAGGGAACGGCTATGGGAACAACCTCGGGCCTTGCAGGAAGGAAGAAGGTTCAGGGAAGGCCGTGACTCACAGTTATTTTAAGCTCAAGTTCTCTCAGTTCAAGCAGAGGTCACACTTCTTTCTTGGAGGCAGAGGAGCCCCAAACCTGGTGTGGGCTTTAATAGAAAGAACTGCCATCTTGGGCTTTTAAGAAGGTGGCCTCTGCCCCTGTTTCCCAACCCTGACTCCAGTGATGTCCTTGAGCTAGTGTCTTCTCTTCAATGAATTTTGGTATTTCAATCTTTAAAATTCATCTACTTAAAAATATTAATTAAGAACCTACTACATGCCTGGAATAGTACTGGGTGTTAAAGATAAGGCTGTTAAAAGGAAAAAAAAAATCTGCTCCTAGGAAAAGTTTATTTTAGTGGGAGGAGACAAATAATAAGCAAATAAAAATATAGTATGGCAGGTGATGGTATATGCAGAAACAATAAAGCAGAGTTTGAAAAAGAATGCTGTATGGTGGCTCGTGCCTATAATCCCAGCACTTTGGGAGGCCAAGGCAGGAGGGTCACTTGAGGCCAGGAGTTCCAGACCAACCTCGACAACATAGTAAGACCCTTTCTGTATAAAAATAAAAAATAAAATAGGTGGCGTTAGGGGTAAGGGAAAGACATGCAAGGACTTTGGTGTTTTATATAGTCAGGTCAGGAAACGTTATTGGCATAGTGATGTGAAGGCTGTGAGGGAGTAAGCTAAGGAGACATGCAGAGGGAGGGAGCTAGAATGAGAGGCAGGGGAAGTGCATTCCAGGAAGTACACAGACTCCCAAGGCAGGAGCATAGTGGGGTGTTCAAGGAACAGAAAGCAAGTCAGCAGGCTGGAGAGGGACAAACCAGGAGAGGAGCCCCTGTGAGTCACAGTCAAGATGTGGCATTTTCTTCTGAGTGAGATGGCATGAAAGCCATGGGGGATTTTGGACAGCAGAATATAATAGACTACTGGGTCAAAGCAGAGAGATCAATTAAGAGAAGTAGGCAGATTCAGGTATTTGACAGGATGTGCTCATCCAGTTAATATGGAGTTGAGAGAAAGAACAAAATTGAGTTTAACTTCAAGGTTTGGGGCCTGAGCAAATGAACAAAATATATATGAGATGTACTGGAACATTTGCATATATTGTTTTTGAGAAGTCTTTTATAAACTCAAATAGCCATGCTGGAGAGATAGTTGGGTATCTAAATCCGGAGAACAGAAGGAAGTCCTTGTCTAGTCATGAAACCTTTCAGAATCAAGATATCTTGCCTGAACCACAACACACAGAAAATGACTTGCGTGACTATTTTCCCAGTTCTCCCAAGTATTATACATAAATTTAGTACCAAATGCATAGAAGTTAATTCTTCCCATGCAATGTGTGCCTTACAGTGATGGTTCTCGAGGTATAGCCCAGTACCCAGCAGCATGACATCACCTGGAACTTGATGAAAATGCAGATGCTTAGGTTCCACCAGAAACTTCCTGAATCAGAAACGGGGGGGCAAGAAGTATGTAACCAAGCCCTCCAATTGATTTAGACCCCTGAATTAATGCCTAGGACACTGGTGCTTAATTTCTTTTGGAACCTGAATGAGGAAACCGAGAAACTATAAAATGATGTGATTTGGTTTAGTGATACTCTGTAAAAGTCATTTCGTCTACTGTACCTTCTTACAGGGCAAGAGACTTAAATATGTCATGGGCTTTCATGTACGGTACATCTCTAATCAGCTTTGTGCTTCCAAATGTGCACTTTAATGTTGGCTTGTCCAGCCACATTGTCAATGGCAAAGACATAAATTACAACTGAGGTTAGCGCTGGAGAAGGTGACTTGAAATATAGTCATAAGTATAATAGTAAAAAGAACTCATAATCTAAATTTTTTTTTAGAACTAATATACTCTATCATGAATTTGTCCATTGGTGAGTGCATCCTTGGAGAAGCATGAAACACAGCTTTAAGCCACGAGTCTTGAATATTTTACACTAGTCTACAAATCATTTCCATTCTTAAGGGAATGATTTTAACCGAATCGGAGTATAAAATTCATTCATTCAGTTGGTATATATATGCTATATGCTAAATGCAAGGAAGGAAGGGAGGGAGGGAGGAAGGAAGGAAGGAAGGAAGGAAGGAAGGAAGGAAGGAAGGAAGGAAGGAAGGAAAAGAAAGGGAAGGGAAGGGAAGGAAGGGGAAGGGAGGGGAGGGGAGGGGAGAGAAGGGGAGGGAAGGGAAGAGAAGGGAAGGGGGAGGGAATTATCTAAGTCCCTCATTGCCTTAGTGTGGTTAGGTTTAGCAACTAGGCATTATCAAAGCTCACTGCTGTGTGTTTCAACTCCAGCTTCCACAGATTCTAGCTGTTTTAACCTCCTGCAAAGTGTTTGGCTTCAATAGGTTTTCGTTTGCTTCATCTGACTAATGAGAATAATGATAATATCTACTAACAATGAAGCTAAAACTTTCAGAGGGAACACAGTGAGCCATCATTAAAATGTTACATCTTTATAGGGCCATTTGTCTTGACATTGGTCATATTTGTAATTGCATATACATATTGTACTTTTACAAATGTATCATTCACAGTGGATAGGAACAACTCTAGAGTTTACAATCTTTTTATCAGGCATATCTGGAACAATATCTAGAACTTACTATGCATTCAATAAATAGGTTTCAGATAATGAATACATGAGTAAACAGGAACCCTGACTTACAGCATAGGACTACAGGACTGGGGAGAGAATCATGCTACAACTGCAGTCGAGGTATGTGTGAAGCGCCATCTGGCTCTGAACTTACTAAGGTGTTTGGATTTTTGAACTGCACCTCTTCAAGAATCTGTTTCCTCTTAATTGGGAGTACCTAAGCCTGGGCCATATTAGCCAATAGTTCGTAGTTATGCTTTTCACAACTTTCCAAGCATGTTCATTGAAAATCAGGCTGTAACTGAAGAGCACACGAACAGCAACAATTAAGACTTTATGAGTAACAGAAAAGCCAACTAAGAGGGACTCTGACCTAAGGGCCTTTCTTTTTACGTAAAAATACCTCTTCACTTACCCAGAAATCCAAAAGTAGCAGTCTAAGGATTGTTCCAGCATCTTGATGGTATTATAGAAGAACACATGACTTATCCCTCCACTCTGCCATCCACAGGTTCTTGACGTCAGCTTTCAGGTCATTTGCTTCCTCCTGGATACAAAATAGCCATTTTAGCTCTCTGCATTAGGTGTTCCTTCAGCCTGATTTTTAATTGTATTATTTTAAACGTAATTTATACAGAAAAAGCACATAAAGACTAAATAAAGAACATAACAAAGACAATGTAACCACCACCCAAGCCAAGAAATAAACATTGCCAAAACACTTTATGGGTCTCTTCCGGTCCTCCTTCAGGACATAATCATGGTCCTAGTTTATGGAAACCCTTTGCTTGTGTCTCTTTAGAGATTTACCACTTATGTGGACATGGCTAAATGGTATGGCTTTGTAGTTTCCTCCGGTTTTATACCTTATTTAAATGGAATTATATTATATGTATGCTTTTGTAAACTGCTTGGTTTAGTCAGCGTTTATTTGGTAATTTTCACGCATTTTATTTTGTAGAGTTGTAAGATAATCATTTTCATTACTGTATAGAATTTTATTTTAAGCATATACCACAGTCTGACTGGACTGTGTCTTGTTTGGGGCTGTTATAAAAAACAAAAAAAAAACAACAAAAACAAAAACAAAAACAAATCGCCACTATGAGCATTCTTGTAACTTGCAGGTGATATTCTTCATCATGCTAAGGAACTTCTCTTCTGCACCAATTTGTTAGAAGATTTATTTATTTATTTACTTAGAGAGGGAGTCTCTCTCTGTCGCCCAGGCTGGAGTGCAGTGGCGCCATCTCGGCTCACTGCAAGCTCCCGCCTCCTGGGTTCACTCCATTCTCCTGCCTCCGCCTCCCGAGCAGCTGGGACTACAGGCACCCACCTCCGCGCCTGGCTAATTTTTTGTATATTTAGTAGAGACGGTGTTTCATCGTGGTAGCCAGGATGGTCTCGATCTCCTGACCTCGTGATCCACCTGCCTCAGCCTCCCAAAGTGCTGGGATCACAGGAGTGAGCCACCGTGCCCAGCGAGAAGATTTTTTTTTTATAAATCTTGAATAAATATTAAATTTTATCTAATACATTTTACTGCCTCAAGATGATTATATAGTTCTTCATTATTTATTAATATAGTAAATTAGATTACTGACTTGCTACCTTTCAAAACACTTTGCATTCCTGTGTTAAACCCAATGTGATCATAATTCGCATCTTTTTAAATTTATTCGACGTCAAATTCAGCTTGCTGATTTGTTAACAATTTTTCATCTCATGAGTGAGGTTTGCAGTAAATTTACTTTCTTCTAATGTTCTCATTAGGTTGTGTATTATGGTTATGCTTTCCTGATAAAATTAACTAAGGAATGATTCTTCTTTTTCTGTTCCCTAGAAGTTTACATTTGATTTCCATGTTACTTGAATGTAAAGCCAACTGAGCTTCAACTTTTCTTTTGGGGGCTTTTAACCATTAATTTAATTTGTTTAATGATATAAACCTATTTAGGTTTTTCTGTTTTTCATGCACACTTTTGGCAAGTCCCTCACCCCACATACACTTCAATATTAAAAGGAAATATTTAAATGCATTGGCATAAAGTTGTTTGGAGTACCATCTTATTAACTTTTCAGTGTCTACAGGCTCTGTAGTAACGTTCTCTGTTTATTTACAACTTTGGTAATTTGTACTTCCTTTTTTCTAAATCAGCCTCTGATAATATTTTAAACTTGAATATTTTTGTTTAGTTTTGTTTTCAAATAACAAAGGTTATCGGCACAACCTTTCTCAATTTGAAATCCATGAGAGAATTAACTCCTACAGAGCATGATGTGAGTGGCCCTTTTCTCAGTTCTCCCAAGGTTGGTACAGAGCTTTTAGCACTCCAGATGTACAGGGAAAAAAAGTTAACTCATCACATACAGCAGATGCCTTAGGACAGAGGTCAGCACACAAAGGCCCCTGGCTTGGACATCTGGCTCATCATCTGTTTTGTAAATAAAGATTTATTGGAAACATAAGATTCCACACTCAAATGCAAGGTTCCCTAATATAAAATCCAGCAAAAGTCAGAGGTTGCAAACAGGGGCCTGGGTTGTATTTTGTTTGGCTAACACGTGGTTTCAAATACAGCAGCTTAAAAATTAGGGAAAAAATAAAGGTTTATTGAAACATAGCCATGATCATTTATTTACACACTGCCTGTATGGTTTCCACAGCATTTTCACACTGCAAGAGCAGAGTTGCATGGTTGTAACAGAGACCAAAGGCCTTATGGCCTGAAAGCCTAAAATACTTACTGTCTGGCCCTTTACAATAAAAGTTTGGTAGGTTTTCGCCTAGAAGAAAACCTAGGCAATACCATTCAGGACATAGGCTTGGGCAAAGCCTTCATGACTAAAACACCAAAAGCAATGGCAACAAAAGCCAAAATTGACAAATGGGATCTAATTAAACTAAAGAGCTTCTGCACAGCAAAAGAAACTATCATCAGAGTGAACAGGCAACCTACAGAATGGGAGAAAAATTTTGCAATCTATCCCTCTGACAAAGGGCTAATATTCAGAATCTACAAGGAACTTAAACACATTTACAAGAAAAAAAAACCTCATCAAAAAGTGGGCGAAGGATATGAATAGACATTTCTCAAAAGAAGACATTTATGCGGCCAACAAACATGAAAAAAAGCTCATCATCACTGGTCATTAGAGAAATGCAAATCAAAACCCCAGTGAAATACCATCTCATGCCAGTTAGAATGGCGATGATTAAAAAGTCAGGAAACAACAGATGCTGGAGAGGATGTAGAGAAATAGGAACACTTTTGCACTGTTGGTGGGAGTGTAAATTAGTTCAACCATTGTGGAAAACAGTGTGGTGATTCCTCAAGGATCTAGAACCAGAAATACTATTTGACTCAGCAATCCCATTACTGGGTATATACCCAAAGGATTATAAATCATTCTACTATAAAGATACATGCACACGTATGTTTACTGCAGCACTGTTCACAATAGCAAAGACTTGGAAACAACCCAAATGCTCATCAATGATAGACTGGATAAAGAAAATGTGACACATATATACCATGGAATACTACTCAGCTGTAAAAAAGGATGAGTTCACGTCCTTTGCATGGACATGGATGAAGCTGGAAACCATCATTCTCAGCAAACTAACACGGGAACAGAAAACCATACACCGCATGTTCTCACTCCTAAGTGGGAGTTGAACAATGAGAACACATGGACCCAGGGGAGGGATAGCATTAGGAGAAATACCTAATGTAGATGACAGGTTGATGGGTGCAGCAAACCACCATGGCATGTGTATAGCTATGTAACAAACCTGCACGTTCTGCCCATATATCCCAGAACTTAAAGTATATATATATATATACATATGTGTGTATATATATATATACACACACACACACATGTGTGATCATATAACATATATATGTTGTGATCAAACTTTTATATATATATATATATATATATATATATATATAAGTTTGCTGACCTTTGCCATAGGACATTCAGGCTTCATTGCCTTGTGGAGCTCAGGTTAAGAAGGATTGCTAGGGTATGCTTGCTTTCAATTGCCTTAATTTCTGCATGTTTATTTATTATTCCTCCCTTCTACTATCTTTAGATTTATTTTGTGGTTCTTTAAATTATTTCTTTTAACAGCTTTCTTGAGATAAAATTTATACATCATATAATTTATCCATTTGAAATGTTCAATGCAGTGGCTGGTAGTATATTCACAGAGTTGTGCATCTATCGGCACAGTAATTTTAGAACATTTTAATTACTCTCAGAGAAATGCTGCACCATATGCTGTCACCTCCCATTCCCCCTCCCCACACCCCTAGGCAACTACTAATCTGCTTTCTGTCTTTGTAGATTTACCTAATCTGTATGTTTCACATAAATGGAATCATACAATATGTGGTCTTTTGTGACTGGCTTCTTTCCCTTAACAAAATGTTTTCAAGGTTTATTCATGCTGTAGCACGTGTCACTAATTTATTTCTTTTCATTTCTAAATACAATTCCATTGTATCAATATCCACATTCTATTTATCCATTCACCCATTAATGGGCATTTGTATTGTTTCCAGTTTTTTGCTAGTACAAATAAAGTTGCTACGAATGCTCACGTGTAAGTCTTGCTATGGGCATATGTTTTTATTTTTCTTGGGAAAATACCTAGCAGTGGAATTGCTAGATCACATAACTCCATGTTTAACCATTTAAGGAACTGTAAAACTGTTTTCCAAAGTGACTGTACCATTTTACATTCATACCAGCGGCATATAAAGATTCCAGTTTCTCCACAGCCTCACCAACATTTATTATTTTCTAAATTCTTGGTATTTATGTTTAACTCACTAAGTTTTAGCACTTCTTCTTTTCCAATATACATATTTAAGGAGATAAATTTTCCTCTAAGTACAGATTTAGCTACATTCTCACATTTTCTTATTTTTATGTTGTGTACTATTTTTGCTTAATTAAAAATATTCTTGAACATGTCTTATAATCTTCCTTTGACTCAGTGTTATCTAAATCTCAATTTCCAAATTTGTTATGAAAAGAGAAGATACTTTGCATGATTTAATACCGAAATTTGCTGAGGCTTATTTTATTGCCTAGTATATGTGTGATTTAAAAGAACACTTAATAATAATTATTAAATATGGTGTTTGGCATTTGTGCATTAAGAAATCATGACAATAACTCTTTCCTTCATATTAATCAAATATTATATAAATATGTTATATCATTACTGATTTTACCCCGCTTTTTCTATCAGTTACCAAAAAGGAAGTGTTAAAATTTCTAATCATATGCTTATTGATTATCTATTGACATTGATTTATCTATTTTACATGAAGTTATGTGTATATTGTTTTATATATTTTGAAGTGACAATTTAGTAATATTTAGTAATATGAATTAAACATAGGTTTCTAACTTTTAATATTTTGTCATTATTATTATTATTTTTGAGAAGAAGTCTGGCTGTGTCGCCCAGGCTGGAGTGCCATAGTGCGATTTTGGCTCACTGCAATCTCCACATCCCAGGTTCAAGCGATTCTCCTACCTTGCCCTCCCAAGTACCTGGGACTACAGGCGCTTGCCACCACGCCCGGCTAATTTTTGTATTTTTAGCAGAGATGTGGTTTCACCATATTGGCCAGGCTGGTCTCAAACTCCTGACCTCGGGCGATAGGCCCGCCTCAGCCTCCCAAAGTGCTGGGATTACAGTCATGAGCCACTGCGCTCAGCCTATTTTGTCATTAAGTAACCTTTATTACAATTAGTAAGGCTTCTTACTGCCTTAAAATCTTTTGATCTGTCTATAGATCAAAAGATTCTATATCTAGAATATAGATACACTAGCTTCCTCTTCATCGCTGAATAGGACGTGTCATATTTTCCTGTTCTTTCACATGCAACTTTTCTCTATACCTTTTGTACATGTCTATGAAACATTTTAAAGCAAATTTATTGTGATAATCTTTCTCTTTTAACTAGAGTGTTCATTTATATGGATTCAAATTTATTATATTGTAATTTTAAAATTTTTCTTAACCTTCAAAATTTAAAAATTTCTCTTTATTCAAACTTGGCCTGTGTTTTTCTTTTCTTTTGCTTCTTGCCTATTTTTGGATCTTTCTTGTTAACGTATTTTTCCTCTACTATAAAGTTTGTATTTCTGAACAATTAACAGTTGACGTAACTCAAAATGGCTTAATGTGATGTGACTTCAATCGAGGGGCTATTTAAAAAGCAGTGGACAGGATTAAGGGAAACCAAAAAAACTGGGAAGAGGGGGGCCCAGTTTCAGCCCCCCAGCCTGAAGGGATGAGAGAAAAGAACAATTACTAGAACGCAAAGACAGAGAAGGCTGAGTAGAGAGGGCTGCCTGGCAGGAGCTGAAACCTTCACTCAGAGAAGCAGCCCGCCCATTCCAACCACACAGGGAGGCAGCCTCTCATGTCCAGCCTCCACCTCCTCATTCTCCTCCCTCCCTCTACTCTCCTGCTGGCGCTCCCCTTTGGCTGAATCCAGTCAGAGGCCAGAGGGCAAGGGTGCCCCTTGATGCAGTCCACAAAGATCACTCTCTCGAGGCACCAAGCAGGGTGCAGATGAGGGAAGAGTGGACCTGGAAAAGTTGGTAGCAAAAGGAAGCTCTCTAAGACACAGTTTTACACTGTTTCCATTCTTTTAGTGGAATTTCCTTTGAACTTACAGCAGGCATATCAACTCCACTTAGCTTCATCTAGAAATAATTAATACCTAGATAATGCAAGTTCCTTAAAACTGTTTAACTACATTTATTTCCCTGAAAACTTATAAATGATTATACATTTTGTATTTTAATGCTACTTTAAAAAATAATAACTAATTACACATACTATTGTTATAATAGGTAGTCAGGTAGATATGAGCAGGGCAGGAGAGAGACCCACCCCCCGCAAACCAGGGATGTCAGGCGGCCATCAGGCAATGGTCAGGCAGTTGTTAAACTGCTTCTCTAAAATAATAATTGGTAGCAGCCAGCACCAGGGAAAAACCGTCTCCCAGTAAATAGAAAGCACCTGAAACTGGTGATCAGCAGCTTCCCAATAAAATCTGAGGAGCTGGGCCAGTGGGCTCAAGCATGCGCACTAAGAGGCAAAATGGCAGAGTTTAACTGGTATATAAACATGACTAGTAAAAGGAAAAAATCACCAACCAGAAGTGAGCATGTGCACAGCTTCATTCAACACTGTGTGCATGCAGCCCTCCCCAAGTGTTGGCAGGCCACTGGGCATGCGGACAGCCCACCTCAAGGGGAGAATTGGGGACAAGAGATGCAATGCCCCGGAAACGTGGTAACCTATAAAACCCCAAGTCAAAGGTCAAAACCCATACTTGAATCTCTCAAGTTGCCCGCTTGGCCCGTCTTCCAACTGTACTTTACTGCCTTTACTTCCTGCTCTAAAGCTTTTTTTTTTTTTTTTTTTTTTTTGAGACGGAGACTCTCTCTGTCGCCCAGGCTGGAGTGCAGTGGTGCGATCTCAGCTCACTGCAAGCTCCATCTCCCGGGTTCATGCCATTCTCCTGCCTCAGCCTCCCAACTAGCTGGGACTACAGGCGCCTGCTAGCACGCCCGGCTAATTTTTTGTATTTTTAGTAGAGTCTGGGTTTCACAGTGTTAGCCAGGATGGTCTCGATCTCCTGACCTCGTGATCCACTCGCCTCGGCCTCCCAAAGTGCTGGGATTACAGGCGTGAGCCACCACACCCGGCCTCTAAAGCTTTTTAATAAACTTTCACTCCTGCTCTAAAACTTGCCTCCCTTTCTCCCTCTGCCTTATGCCCCTCAGTCAAATACTTTCTTCTGAGAAAGCAAGAATTAAGGCTGCTGCAGATCCATACATATGCCCTGTCACTAAGATACTTGGGTGCTACATATCCAAGTGACTCAGATATGTTCCCTCGTGTTACACTACTAGTGTTCTATGCATCCGTCTTCCCTTAGTTTTACCCAGTCATTCATGACTCTCTTTGATCTTTCTTCCTTCCTTCCTGCATCTCGAATCTTTCATTTAGTAACAAGTTGTTTAAAATAAATCCTTGGGGCCAGGTGAGATAGCTCACACGTGTAATTCCAGCACTTTGGGAGGCCGAGGTGAGTGAGGTTCCAAGTTCAAGAACAGCCTGGCCAACATGGTGAAACCTGTCTCTACTAAAAATACTAAAATTAGCTGGGCCTGGTGGTGGGCACCTGTAATGCCAGCTTCTCGGGAGGCTGAGGCAGGAGAATCACTTGAACCTGGGAGGCGGAGGTTGCAGTGAGCAGATCATGCCAGTGCACTCCAGCCTGGGTGACAGAGTGAGTCTCCATCTCAAAAAAATTAAGAGATAAATAAATAAATAAATAAAATCCTTGGGAATTTTTATTATTGAAAACCTGGTTGTAAACTTTTTCAATATTTGTTTTTCTAAAAATGTATATTTTCTCATTTTTATTCTTAAAATATATTTTCACAAGGTATTGTCCTCTCTAATGACATAATTTTTTTTCCCTTATGCTTTCAGGACAACCTGTCTTTTATCTCACTGATTCAGTATATTTTGCTGGCTTTATGTTTGCTGTTTCACTACATTGCATCTTTTTATTTGTTTAACTGTGTAAAATATTCCTGGCTTCTGAAATCTGCAGGTTGTGTTTCCTCTTGCTTTGGGAAAATGCTCAATTTTTCTTCAAATAGTGTCGCTTCCTTCTATTCTCTTTTTCTCGAATTCGGAACAAACCTTAAACCATCTTTATATTTCTTTTCTCTCCTCCATATTTTGCATTTTTTATCTTTATATGCTTCATTCTGGAAAACTTCTGATCTATCTTTAAATTCACTTCTCACTATTTCAAATCTGTGTTCGATTTTAATATTATCCTTTTATAGTTTTCGTTTCAAGGTATGCTAATTGGTTCTTTTACAAAGTCACAATGCAACTTTTTGTAGTTTCCTTTTCCCTGCAGCTATTTCAAAGCTTTTCTGATACTTTTTCAAAGATTAATCATAGTTGCTACTGTTTCCTACATCTTGTAAATCCACCATTTGATTTTTTTGCAGCTATTTTTCTATTACATACAAGATAAAACACACCCATGCAACGCTGCCTTCCAAGAAAGCATCCCTAATAGATCCCTAATTATAAGCAACAGGTAGAAAAAGGTTGGCATCAACCAAATCTTCTGCATACCTCTCATTCAAGGATGTATCCAGCAAAGTAACTCCTTTGAAATTAACCAATAATTATACAGGCTGAAAGTCAAGAAAAATAAGGATTGAGTTGAATAAACGTACATACTTAAGAATGGGAGAGACAAAAAGCCATTTTCAAGTAAACAAACCCAAACCCGAGTGATAATCCTAAACTGAAAACTCTTTTAGTAGGAAGGAGGAATGCTTTTAACAGTAAGTTAGTATTCATTAATCATCCACTATGGGTTAGACACTTTAATGCAAAATTAAATCATTAATCTATACTAAAGTACGGAATTTCTCCAGTTTATGAATAACAAAACCAAGGTTCAAATAATGTAGATGATCTTCCCAGGGTTACACAGGAAGTGACAGATCTGAGTTTGGAAGCAAGATCTAAAAGCAAAGTTTACCATTTACTATTCCAAAGTTGAACCTATCCGCCCGAAAGGAGAGGAAAGATAAGGTAAAACTAAAATTATGAATTGCCTAAACCAGAATGGAGAGATTGGAAGATTAGAAGACAAAGGCAGAAAGGTATGCTGCCTGCTCCACCCGCCCCCAACACTGTGTGGCTAATGCAGCCGCCTCAAACTCCTATGGCCTCTCACTCCCTCCTCCTGTTGGGCCTGGAAGACAGCTTCAAGAGGTCAGAAGCCTTTAGAATGAGAAAACATTAAGCATTTTGACACGTTGCTCATTTTCTCCCTCCTAAGGATTCATATTTCAAAATGAACCATATTACTTGCTGACCCTTAGAGCCACTTCATACTAAATGTTATAAATGTGCAATCTCAGAATTATAAATTACTGAGGATGATGCTTCCCATTTTGTTGAATAAGTAGCAGGTCCAGGGAGGTTTGATCACTTGCCTAAGGTCACACTGATGCATAGGAGTGTATTGGGACTCTCCCTTGCTTATTTGTCTGTCTAAACTTGTGGGTTTATTTGTTTTTCTAGAAGATCATGCATATTCAATTTAAAAGCAAAGTATTCCCAGTCTGTATATTTCTGAATATTTCAAAAGGTATACCCATCTTCAGTACAGTCTCCAGATGAAGGAAATTTTCCTTCTAGGGCCAGGTGATTTTTATTGTCTGTTTACTCCCCTCAGGACTTAGAAGTAAAAAGCTAAATACGTTGTTCTCAAGCTTCATTTCTTCCACTAAATTGCTTTGAAAACTCAGCTTCTGGTTCCTGGTTTATAATATAGATGTTGCATAAACCATTTGGTTTCCAAGGTCCTTCCTCTGTGATTACATGAGTTTAAATGCATCTCAGATAATATATATATAATTTCATACCAGGCATTGTGATAAGCAACTAGATTACAGAAATTACATTCATTTTTTTGCTCTTGAGAAACTTGAATTCAGAAGAGGAAGGTAGATCTGAAAACATAATTTTCATAAAGTAAATTCAATGTTCTTAGGTTAAAAAAAAAGGTATCATTTGTCTGTATTTGCCCCATTGAGTATTTTTATCTGTGATTAAAACTTCAGAGTAAGCCCCTAGAAAGCTCACTGGAGGCTACTGTATCCTGTTTCAACATATGCCAGTCATAAAATCCAAAATCTGTCTTTAAACTCACTTCTTTCAATGGGCTAAGGCTGGCCAGTTGGGTGTAGGGCGTGAATTTCGGACTGTAACAGGATGTTGCAAGTATTTTGTACACAATGACTTTAATATTTTAGTGGAGTGATGATCCCCATTGGGAAACTTCGGTCAACCTTTCAGCTGCTCAATGGCCAATCCCTCTATCAGCACTTCACAGTCAATGCAGACTACATGCTTACAGAAACTGCTTGTCTGGAAGTGGTGAGCTCATGTCGAAGTCGCTGAAATGACTTCCAGGCAGTTTCCAGACTCCACAAACAAGAGTGCTGTTTTGGAGAAGGTTGTGCAATATCCATCATCACATCTTGGCTGGATCCAGGAGGAGGACCCACATGAGTCTTGCATGCTGGTACATTATAGAAAGATGTGCACACAAAACATCCCATAGCTAAAGTAAATCTAAATCATTTCACCCATCCTCTTTCATTTGCAATGGGGAAACTGAGGCCCTGGGAATGGTTGTGACTTCTAAAGTCACATGGTAAGGCATGAGAGGGCCAAAACTATGAACCATTATCTCATTCAAATTTGAGTGCTCTTTCCAAAATTCCACACGGTCACAGCTTCAAGAATGACTTCTCCATCTGTGTATTTCCCCAGAATTAATAATTTAAAGAAGAAAGCTTTCATCCAGAACTTAACTCTTCCTTTTTCTGCATCTCAACTTTTGCCTCAAACTCAAACATAGCTTTGCCCAGCACTGTTATTGATCCCACCTTCTATTCATTATGGATATTTGCACTGATTTTGATTTTTGAAATTTTGCATTCAAATCTTACTTATGTTGATTATTGAGTTTTTGATGCCTCCCATATTGTGTCTGAGACAAGAGCCTCACCTCCCTTATCCTAATCCCAGCCCTGTGTCTAAGTTCCGTGGCATCTTCATGTAGAGTAGCAGGGAAGCAGCTGACAATTGACTCCCCTGGGGCACAAGGACTGAGGATGGAAAACTCATGGGACAAGCTGATAGAAAAGCTTCTGAGGAAGAGGCAGAAGATACCCCTGAGGTGGTCTCCTCTAGGACCACAAATACAGGTGCACACAAGGAGGAGCGCTTCTGGTCACAGGGCCGCCTGGTGTGGTATCTCCAACAGCCACTTTCAAAACAAGCTTCTGCAAGAACTCCACAGATGGAAGGCGGCTCCAGGAAGTCGCCTCCAAATTCAGAAGGAGGGAGCTCCCATCTGTAAGAAAGTGGGATGGCCTTCCCCAGATGTTTCTTTCACACATTGTCCCTGATGCACAAAAGGTAGTTCTAGAAGTCATTGGCCTCGATAATGGAGCCAAACCTAGTGTCTAGAGGAAGGTGCGCTGGGAAAAAGCAGGACAGAGGAAGGTATAGGTGCACAGGCGGGTAGACAGGCTGCCCCAGTGGCCACTGGGTCGACCTCGATTTGCCTGAGCTGGGAATGTGGCCACACAAACTCCTTTCTGCCTCTACCTCTTCACAGCCTGGGTGGAACCTTTTTTTTTTTTTTTTTTTTTTTTTGAGACGGAGTCTCGCTCTGTCGCCCAGGCTGGAGTGCAGTGGCGCGATCTCGGCTCACTGCAAGCTCCGCCTCCCGGGTTCACGCCATTCTCCTGCCTCAGCCTCCCGCGTAGCTGGGGCTACAGGCGCCCGCCACCACGCCCGGCTAATTTTTTGTATTTTTTAGTAGAGACGGGGTTTCACTGTGTTAGCCAGGATGGTCTCGATCTCCTGACCTCGTGATCCGCCCGCCTCGGCCTCCCAAAGTGCTGGGATTACAGGCGTGAGCCACCGCGCCCGGCCGGGTGGAACCTTTTAAAGGTTCTGATTTCTTGTCTTTTCCTGCTAATGGATATGAGCTTCTTGAGGACAGCATCGATGTCTTACTCAACTCACTATTACCGGCTTAGAACTAAATAAATGATCAATATGTGGGCGGAAGGGAGAAAAGAAATTAGTTTGTCCAAATCTTGTCTATGAAGACCCAGAAAGTAAAAAATATTTTCAGCTTTGAAGGACATAGAGTATCTCTTACAACTGCTAACTTTGCCGTGTGGCCTGAAGGCAGCCATAGACAATGGCAAATGAAAGTGTGTGGGTGTGTTACAACAGACCTTCATTTATTGGCACCGAAATTCAAATTTCATATAATATTCAAGCATCACAAAATGTTATTATTCCTTAGATTTTTTTCAACTATTTAAAAATATGTAAAAACACTTTTAGCACATGGATTATTTTGTCAATCCCTGAGTTAAACCAACAAACTTTGTCCTCTCCATTACCATCAAAAGCTATTCTTATATTTCAGTCCGAATGTAGACCAAAGGCCATCTTTTTCAGAGAATATGGAAGTTTAATGAAGTCAGAATCCCTAGGAAAGGTAAATAATTAGAAAGTAAAGAGTAAAATGTGCTCATCTGTGAAAGGAATTATAAACATAAGGATAGAAAGACCAGGAAAAGACATTCCTTCATGCAGTTTTGTTGGGTGATTAGATTATTTTTGTGGCATTTTCTGTTTTTTTGGAGTATACTGATTTTTTTGTTTTCTGGTTTTTATCGTTTCTATTTTTTTGTTTCTTTTGGTTTATTTGTTTGTTTGCAAGCAAAACTTGTCAGAACAAAGGAATTTCATTAATTCAATGTCTTTCTCAAGCAAATAACATAATAATTCACTACACAGAGCTTTAAAGTTTATAAAGTAAATTATTTTCTCATAACCCTTCCAACAGCTCTATGAATTAGACAGAGCCAATATTGTTAGTAGTATTGCTAAGTTATGGATAAAGATTGGAGAGTCTTAAGTAACAGATAAAACTGACCCAAGTAGCAAATAGTTGGGTTGGTATCTAGTCCTCAGAACTGCAGTTGAGTTTGGTACCAGGAGAGAGGCACCAACAATTACAGAGCATTGTGAAAGGTACAATAGCCAGCAGTGCTGCCAACAACGGCATATGTAAGAGTGCCGGTCTCAGTGATATATGATGGGAACTAACTGCATCGAAAGGGGAGCTGCTGGTCCCTAGCCTACAGATGTTTGTGGTACTGAGGTAGCAAGTACCACAATTTGGAAAATAATAGACACAAATTGCATAGATGGATAGAGTTTCTAAAGTTTTCAAGTCCCTCCATATTCCAACAAATTGAATAGGCCAAGAAATAAATAGCTAATGCATATCTACAGTGAGCAATATCTCATAGAGCACTGACATAGCCAAGGGGAAACATTTTCCAAAAGCAGCCAGATATGGAACAGCCTGTCCTTTAGGGGTGTGTGTGTGTGTGTGTATGTGTGTGTGTGTGTATGTGTGTGTGTGTAGCATAGCTTGAGAACGCTCAGTGTAGAGCTGCAAAGATAATAGCTGTAAATGTTTACTTTAAATGTTCTTTCCCCAAGGTTTCTAAACCCTATGAAATAAGGATGCTAAAGGCATAACTATTTTAACTCACATTGGTCTAGAGGAGAGCTAGTCACTCACTCCTTGCTATCTGACCCTGCAACTCCTAATTGGTATAAACTAACATCATGTCATATTAAATATTTATTGTGCCAGCTCATCTGTGTCTCCAAAAAGTAAGCAAGGAAGCCCTAAGTTAGAATTCTTTTCATGCCATCCTGGAGGCTATCCTGTTTCTCTGGCTTTAAATTTCTCTTCTCTCAGCACAGGGATCTGAATTTAATCGTGAGAAATAAATCTTTAATTGGAAGTTGTGTTGACTGGAGGATTCACTGAAGTAAGCAAGGACTTCAGCTTACTGATCAGTCTGAACTTGATTAGGAATTCCACCGCGCAAACTGAATACCAGACCGTAATCAAATAGTCATCCTAACTTTGACCAATAAAATATGTATTCATAACCATAAGAGTTACAAGTTTTGTGGCTCCACTATGTGTCAGGCACAATGTTTGGTGCTTTATAGAATGAGCTTTAACGCTGACAATGAGTCTATAACATAGCCAACATCGTGAAGAGTTTAAGTGCAGGGACACTGAAACCAGGCTGCCTGTTTGGAATCCTGGCTCTATGATCTTGGAAAAGAAGGGCTAATAACACTACTAGTTTACTCACTGTGGCAGGTTGAATGGTGCCTCCACGAACCCCCAAAAATACATGTCCATATCAAATTCCTGGAACCTATGAATGTTACGTTATTTGGAAAAAGGGTCTTTGCTAATGTAATTAAGAATCTTGAGATAAAATCCTGGTTTACCCAGATGCTGAAGTGTCCTTATAAGAGAATTGCTGAGAGAGATTTGAGACAGACAAGAAGAGAGGAGGAGGCATTGCGATCACAGAGGCAGAGATTAGAGTGAGGTGGTCATAGGGTCATGTGTCAAAGAATGCTGACAGCTAGCAAAAGTTAGAAGAGGCAAGGGATGAGCTCTCCCCGAGTGCTTCCTGAGGGAGCGTGCCCCTGTCGACACCTTGATTTTGGTCTTCTGGCCTCCAGAATGAAGAGAGAATAAACTCCTGTTTATAAGCCACCCAGTTTGTGCTAATTTTACAGTAGCCCCCAGAAACTAACACACTCTTAAAATCACTGTAAATATTGAATGAGTAAATATATGTAAAGCACTTAGAACAGAAACTGACACATTGTAAATGCTAAAAAAAAAAAATTCAGCTATTGTTGGTATCATTCCCATTTTAATGATTAGAAAATAGATGTTTATACTAACAGTTTTCACAAATGGGATACAGTAAAAACATTTAAAACTGGTTTACATGATTATAAACCCAGGTTAGAAGGATTCTCAAATGTATGTTTCCACCTCAACTTCTTGATGAAAACAACAAACCCAGTGAAAATAACTGAAAGACTGGAATTCAGATGGCCAGAGTGGAGCAACCATTTCAACACCCAAGATATTTGCTAAAGACTACAAAAGGTTTGTAATTTATTACTTGGCTAAACTTGCCCCATAGTAAAGAGTCTCTCGACCTGCCTGATGAAAAAATAGTCTAACCAAGTTTCAACAGAATCCATTTGATCTACATGTCACTAAATGATCTTACCAGATAAACTTTAACACTCTTGAAAGGAAGACAAAAAATACGGCAATTTTTTAATATTTAGCAATAAAGTTATTAGATACAAAACAAAGCAGAAAAATATGACCAAATATGTGAAAATGGAAGAGAAGATGGCATTAGCAGACAAAGGTTTTAAAGAAGCTCTTATAAATATGCTCATGGATAAAAATTAAGCATAATCATAGTGAGGCTTCAGACAGAACCAAATGGAAGTCCTCGAGATGAAACAAAATTATCTGAACTTTTGAAAAAAAAAAAAACACTCTCTGGAATTAATAGAATATCAGTCAATGTAGATGAAAGTGACTGAACTAAATACAGAAAATTGAAAGTATTCTTCGACTTGAATCACAGAAAGAAAAAACACTTAAATAAAGTAATTTTGCCATTATAATCTGTATGAGAGTAAAAATCAGTCTAATGTATTAACTGTCATCCCAGCTAAGGAAGGGGGATTAGGAAGAAAATCTGAAGAAATAGTGGGCAGAATTTTTCCAGATTTGATGAAAATTATAAAGTCAGAGACCCAAGAAATTCAACAAATACTAAATAGTATAACCCCAAATAAAATCACATAAAGGCATATAGTAATTAGAATTTTACAAATTGGTGATGAAGAAAAAGTCTTAAAAAGCAGCCAGAGAGAAAAACACACTTTGCATATAAGGAAATGAGTTTAAGATATTCTACAGATGCCTTGTCAGTTAAAAAAATAAAAAAAGAAAGAAGAAGGAAGGAAAGGAGAGACAGAGAGAGAGAAGAAAAGAAATAAAGAAGAGAGAAAGAGAGAAAGAAAAGAGAGAGAAAGAGAAAGAAAAGAAAGATGAAGAAAGGAAGAAAAAGGAAGGAAGGAACGGAAGGAGGGAGGGGGGAAGGAAGGAAGAGAGAGAGAAAGAGAGAAAGGAAAAAAAGAAGAAAGAGAAAAAGAAGGAAGGAAGGAAAGAAAGAAAGGACATAATGGAGTTGCATTTTTTAAATGCTGAAAAGAGAAGAAGGAGAAAGAAGAAGCAAAGAAGGGGAAAAGATAAGGGAAAAATTAACAGTTAACATGAAATTTTATTATACTCAGTGAAAATATCTTTCAAAGAAAGGTTGAGGCCAGGTGCAGTGGCTCACAGCTGTAATCCCAGCACTTTGGGAGACCAAGGCAGGCGGATCATGAGGTCAGGAGATCAAGACCATCCTGGCTAACACAGTGAAATCCCATCTCTACTAAAAATACAAAAAATTAGCCAGGCACGATGGTGCGTGCCTGTAGTTCCAACTACATGGGAGGCTGAAGCAGGAGAATCATTTGAACCTGGGAGGCGGAGGTTGCAGTAAGCCAAGATTGCACCACTGTATTCCAGCCTGGGTGACCCAGCGAGATTCCATCTCAAAAGAAAAAAAAAAAAAAAGAAAGTTTGAAATAAAGACTTCTTCTGATAAATAAACCTGAAAGAATTGTCAAAAGCAGTGTGAATGTTACAAGAAATGTTAAAGGGAGTTCTTCATGATGATGAAGGAAAAGTATCTCAGAAGTTTGAATCTATACAGTGGAAAGAAGAGTGCAAAAAATGTTAAATATATGTTTTGTTTTCTCCTTTAAAGACTTTCATAGGAAAGACTGGACTACTTGAAGCAAAATTTATTACATCATTGGGCTCATAGAATATATAAAAATAAAATGTGTGGAGAAAGTAGCACAAAAGATGGAAAAAGAAAATGGAAAATTACTGTTGTAAGGTCCTTGCATTGTCTGTTAAGTTTATAGAAGTCTCTGAAGATAGAGAGTGATAATTTAAACATGCTTTGTAAATCTTAGAGCAAGCTCTAATATATGAGACATTTTATTTCTAATAGTACAGATGTAATGAAATACTATTAATACTAAATCTAATGCAGAAAAAAGGTAAAAGACAATTAAAATTTGGTGGACATCAGAAAACAAATATACTAAAATTCAGTAATATCAATTGGGCTAAATATTTAAAGCAGAAAAGCAAAGATTATCATTTTTCCTTTAAAAAACGTAAGACCTAAAAATCAGGGAGATTAGAATATGTTTTGAACTAAATGATAATAAAAACACAAAACATGAAAATTGTGAATTCAGCTAAAGCAGTGTGTCAAACCTGTCAGGTGTTTAGGAGGTCAATTAGGACATGAGTCCAAATGAAGGAGTCATCAAGCCGTTGGGTACTTCTTACTAAAATGCCTGGTGTTTGGTCTAGGTCCTCCCACTTGCTGCATAGAAAGCCAATCACTGAGACACTGAGTATTGCCAGAGAAGAAGGCTTTATTTGGGTGCTGCAGCCAAAGAGAATGGGAGATTAGTCTCAAATCTGTATCCTCACCCAACTAAAATTAGGGGCATATATAACAGGGAAGAAATGTAACTATGTGTGGGAAAACAGGAATTAGGGAGGTAAATGAAGGGGAGTTGGTAAACAGGCAACAGGTGGTTAGTTAGGCAGTCATGACGGGTGAGCAGTCTGATGTCTCATTGTCCAGATGCTGTGATCTGGTGAGTTTCAGCTCCTTGATATTACTTGGCAGGGCTTATGGTTGGTTTCCTAAGAAAGGAACCCAGAGAAGTCAAAGGTAAATTTCTCAAGTTTTAAGACTAGGAGGGTCAATTTCTATGTTTATTCAAAAGAAACCATAAACATGAGTTCTATGTGACAATAGAGCCAGTTTCACTGTTACTGTGATGTATTATAAGATAAGCAAGGGGCCAAAATTTAAAGAGGTGCTAGGTCCCCACTGTTCCATTTTGCCCTTTGGAATGGCATTAGGCAAGGGTCAGGTGACATGAAGTGGAGGCAAGGGAAATTGTCTCACTGCCAAGGAGCTCTGAACAAAAGTTCCCTGCCATTCTATAGACCTGGGATAGGAGGAGAGGGATAGAAAGAAAAATTAGAATTGTAAAAGACTGAATCAGGGGGAAAAATGTCTTAGTCAAGTCTCCCTGATAAGTCTCAGTACAGGTGACTAAAAGCATCTCACCTGAAACCCCATCGTAAGAAGTTTTCTGAATGGAGGCACCTGGGCTAGGAATACCATGATGTGTATGAGTATGACTGGGCCCAGAGGGCTTGAGTTCTGGACTGTAACTGTCCTCAGAAACTGCAGTGCACTGACTGTGTACCAAGACTGCTGTGGGGATGGTAACTGTTCCCTGTGAGGTGTGTCAGTTGAAGCTTTTGTAATTGTCAGTGTTCAGGCCCAAAGAATCATATGTAGGGTTTTAGCTTGGAGTTGGACTTCTCACAATGCTTAGAGGAAATTATAGCTTAAAGTGTTTATATTATATGATAAAAAAGATCTAAAACCAATGTTCTAAGCTTCACCTTAAGAGTACAGAAAAAAAGAGCAAGATATGCCCAAATAATAAGGAAAAAAAAAAAAAGAAAGAAAATAGTGGAACCCAATGAAGTAGAAATGGATAAGCAAGAGAAAAAACAACAATAAACCAAAGTATTTTGGCATTAAAAGATTGATAAAATCTATAAAATTTCAGCTACATTAATAAAGAGAAAATGAGACAACATTTATTAGCAATATCAGTAATGTAAGAGGGGACATCACTGGAGATTACACAGATGTTAAAATTACCAAAATTGCAACAGAAATACTTGTTCTGTAACTGGCTCTGTTACACGTGTTGAGAGGATACAAAATTGGGTAAGACAGGATGCCAGATGTTAGGGGCTCAAAATTTGGCAGGATATAGACACAAGTACAACTGAATATATAGAAATACCTTGATTCATGGTATTGTAGAGGTTGACTATCTCAATTATTATATATAGAAGTTGAAAAAGGCTAGCAGAAGGTGAATCATGAGACCTAAATTTTGTAGAGTGTGTATTACACAAAACTGGGCAAAAGAGTTATCCACATCAAACAGACTGCTTGAGAAAAAGAGCAGAGCCTAGAGAACATCTTACGTTGTTTCATAACTGATTCGGCACATGTGTTTGGAATGTTTGATGGTGGGTGAATTACCGCCTCCTAACAGGTCTTTCTGCTTCCACTCCTATTCTTGTTACAGTCTACATTAGTTATCTGTTGCTGTATAACAAATTACTTAACAATGTGCAGACTTAAAACAAGCACTTAATATCTCATAAATTCCATAGATCAAGAATCTGGGCCTGGGCCGGGCGTGGAAGCTCACACCTGTAATCCCATCACTTTGGGAGGCCAAGGCGGGTGGATCAGGAGGTCAGGAGATCAAGACCATCCTGGCTAACATAGTGAAACCCTGTCTCTACTAAAAATACAAAAAAAAATTAGCCGGGCATGGCAGCAGGTGCCTGTAGTCCCAGCTACTTGGGATGCTGAGGCAGGAGAATGGCGTGAACCCGGGAGACAGAGCTTGCAGTGAGCTGAGATTGCGCCACTGCACTCCAGCCTGGGTGACAGAGCGAGACCCTGTCTCAAAAAAAAAAGAAAAAAGGAATCCGGGCCTGCCTTAATTAAGCACTTATGACACAGGGTCTCTCAAAAGACTGCAATCAAGATATTCCCCAGGGCTGCAGCCATCCCAAATCTTGAATAGGGAAGGATGCACTTTCAACCCTCTCAACAGCTGTGGGCAGGCTCAGTTTCTCTCTGAAAGTAAGTGGCTGGAGACATCACTTCCTTGCCCGGTGGACCTCTCCTTAGAGCTAGCCACAGTGTGACAACTTGCTTCTCCCTGCCCTTAGAGTTTTCGGTGGAAGGGAGAGAGATTGATATTGAAAGAGAAAGAGAAAGCAACACAGAATTCACAATCTTTTTTACTAAATGACATCCATTACTTTCACTATATTCAATTTACAACAAATAAGGCACTAGATCCTGTCCTTATTCAACAGGATTGGATTACACAAGGGCATAAAATACAGGAGGTATGAATCATTGGGAACCATCTTAGAGGCTGCCTGCAGAAGACTGCTCTCTGCCTCTCAGTGATTCTTGTCCCTCCCAAATGCAAAATATTGCCTCTCAAGGTGCCCTAAACTCTTACTCCATTGCAGCACTAGCTCAGAGTCTAGAATCTCATCATTTGGGTCAGGTTCATTTATGTCTGAGATCCCTTCAGGTATTGTTCAGTAAGTACATCTCTTCAAGTACAGTTCTTCTCAGTCTATAAGGTTATCTGTCCCCACACAGCCAACAGATAATGGTGAAATGAACAAGGGATAGCCACCATAAACCCTCTTTTCACAAAGGGGAAAAACAGGAAATACAGAGAAGGAATTAGGATATCTAATCGGGCAAATGGTCATAGTTTGTTAATTAAGTCTCAATCTCTGGGAAAGATTATCTATGGCTTTCATCTCTATTCTCTGGACTCTTACCTCCCTGTTCCCAGCTGCCCTTCCTTTTTTGTCAAAGTTAGCACATATTTGAAACAGAGTAGTTTTATCAGCCTGCTTCCTGCCAGAAAACTAATGGGGAATCCAAGAAACACTTTTTGATTTTATACTGGCAATATCCTTTCAGTTCAAGCTGACAGTATGTATATTGTTTTATCAAAAACAATTGGCATCCTGCAAATATCATTGATATTTTCTTCATTAGACAAAAGCCACACCCACAAATCTTATTAAGATCCATATTTTTTTTCCTATCTTGGGCTGTTGGTGAGATGGCTGGGGCACAATGCCCTTAGGCTTCCTAGAGACCCTGTAGTTCAGTTTGAGGTAGGGAAGCTAAAGCAGGGAAGAGGCAAAAGCAGCTCTCTGTAAGACATGCCCACCAGTGCCATGTCAGTTTACCATTGCCGTGGCAACACCTGGAAGTTACTGCTCCTTTCCATGGCAACGACCCAATGACCCAGAAGTTACCACCCTTTTACTAGAAATTTCTGCATACTCTGCCCCTTAATTTGCATATACTTAAAAGTGGGTATAAATATGATTGCAGAACTGCCTCTGAGCTGCTACTCTAGGCATACTACCTATGCAGTAGCCCTGCTCTGCTAGGATTAGTACCTCCACTGCTGCTGTGCACAGCTGCTTCTATAAAAGTTGCCGTCTAACACCACCAACTCACCCATGAATTCTTTCCTGGGCAAAGCCAAGAACCCTCTCAGGCTAAGCCCCAATTTTGCAGCCCGCCTGCCCTGTGTCAAGTTGAGAGGCTCTGTGATGTGCAACCTTGATCTCTTCAAATGGATTTTTATGTGATGGATACTTTGAGGTGCCACACTTGATCTTTCAGACATCCTAATGATAAGCCTGACAGTCCCACTTTCAGCCTTACCTGTAGATTACATTTTCCTGGCAGTGCTATGGTTCTGAACTTTGCTTGGAAGCCATGTATTAATTTTGGCATCTTTTGGTGTCTGAAAAAGCTAATAATTTTTAAACCATCCAGTCCTGGCTCCTTTAAGTTTAATAGTTGTTTCCTCAATTTATCTCTCTCCTCTCACCTTTTACTTTAAATAGCAAAATAAAAGCAGGCAATACCTTGAACGCTTTGTTTGGAGAGCTTATTAGCTAAATGAAAAAGTTCCTTACAAACATCTGCTTTCCACATAACTTCAGGTGACAGTGTTACTAAGCTTTCTGCCACTACATAACAAAGAAACAAGGATTGCCTTTCCTCTAGTTTTTAATAACATGTTCCTCTTTTCCTTTTGAACCCTCACTGGAAACATCTTCAGAGTCTATATTTGCACTAACAATCTGTTAGTGCAAGCAATTTAGGATTTCTGTAACATGTTCTTCAAAATCCTTTCAGTCTCTACCTTCTGCCTGTTTCTGAAGCCAACTTCACATATTTAGATATTTTTAAAGTGCATCCCACTCCTGATACCAATATCTGTTATTAGTTATCTACCTCTGTGTAAAACATTACCTCCAAACTTAGCTGCTTAAACAATACCTAATTTCTATCTCACATATTTCTATGGGGTAGTAACTAGACATGGCTTGGTGGAGCAGCTCTGACTCAGGGTCTCTCACAAGGTTAGAAATTGAAGTGTCACTGTAATGGTAGTTATCTTCAGGCTCAATTAAGGGAGGATCTGCTTTTGATATGGGCCAAATTGTGTCCCCAAAAGGCATATGTTAAAGCCCTAACCTATAATACTTCAGAATGTTACTGTATTTAGAGATAGGGCATTTAAAGAGGTAATTAAGGTCAAATGAGGCCACAGGGTGGGGTCCTAATTCACTATGACTGGTGCCTTTATAAGAAGAGGGAAAGACAGGAGAGGCTCACATGCACTGAGGAAAGGCCATGTGAGAACGTAGTAAGAAGCAGATGTCTGTAAGCCAAGGAGAGAGGCCCCAGGAGAAACCAACCCTGGCAACACCTTGACCTTGGATTTCTAGTCTCCAGAGAAAATAAATTTCTGTTGTTTAAGCTATTCAGTGCGTGGTATTTTGTTGTGGCAGCCCGAGCCAACTAATAAAACTTCCAGGCTCACTCACATGGCTGTGGGCAGTGATTGTAGACTGCTGTTAGGAAGGGACATTTTTTTCTTTGTTAGGTAAGCCTTTCCATAGGGCAGCTCACAACATGAAACCTGCCATATGTGCATGTATGACAGAGCAAAGGAAGAGAAGGACCAGGAGAGGAAAAGAGAGAATAAGAGAAAGAGAGAGATGAAAGCCAAAGTCTTTTCACAACCTAATATCAGAAGAGATATCTCATTTATTTGCTGTTTTCAGTTAATTAGAAGTGAGTCAGTAGGTCCAGTCAACTCTCAAGGAGAGAGGATTACACCATGGTGTGAATATATGAAGGTGAGGATATCGTTCAGTTTATTGTCCACAGAAAGGCCAAAGTAAACTCTTTAAAAATGGCAATCATGTTCCTCCCAGATTGAAAAGTGGATCATAACTTTCTATGGTCCTCCAACAAAACCAACACTTCCTTTTTCTGTGGTTTTAAGACATGTCATGATTAGACTTCTTGCTCACCTCTTTAGCTTACTAACTGCCCTCCACCATGTCACCTTTTTTTACATTTTTATTCTTCAAACATATTTAATTCTTCCACAACTCTGGAAATTTGCCTTTGTTTCTCCTTCTGCTTGGAGAGATCATCCTCAGATGTCCCCAGAAATTACCTTCTTTCTATTAGTCAGGTCTCAATATCACTTCCTGAGAGTGACCTTTGCCAGATATCCTCAGGTTGTTACACTGCCCCTGGACACTTCTTATCACATTACCTAATTTCATTTTCTTCACTTGCCTATTTACTTGTTTATTGTTAGGTACTTCCACTGGAATATATGCCCATTCTTGTTCAGTTTAGTGACCTGATCCCTGGAGCAATGCCAGACACATGCTACATATACATCAAACATGCTTGAACAGTTTATGGATGGTCTGAGTCAAGGAAGAAGGCCCCGATGCTAGGCTGGGGAGGCAGGATGACGTTTTATAAGGCCATTTTTGAACCTGGGTATAATATGTTGAAAAAAAGATCTAAAGGCACCAGGAAGCAGGTAGAAGAGTGATTGGTGGGGCAAAACCTGGAGAGAGCCCGAATGCAGAGTTGGGATTGCAGGCAACAGGGGCAATGGCAGTGGGAAGGATGGGCCTTGGCATTTTTTTTAAACCATATTTTATGGAAATATTTCTATATGTTTGTGCCTGAATATCCCTGGCAGGAATGCAAATAAATATCTACTTTCCATTTTGAATATGACAGGGTTCATGCAATTCTATTTCTAGCCAATTCTGGCTTCTTCAAAAGAGAATGGCTATGCAGACATTGTCATAAACATGGAAGGGACTTTGTCACAAAGAGTAGGCACCTTTATCCCTTTGTTTTAAAACATATGTCCCCATAATTCTCATGCATTTGATATATATTCTGTTTGCATATTTTGAATTCCCAGAAAAATGTGTTATGTCTCTTCACTATGTACTGAGTCATAAATAGTGTACTTCTATAAACACATCAGCAAGATAGAAAAAAAAGTATGAATCATGGTCCCAATGCCTTGGCCCTGCCACTCAGTCCTCTTGGTTTCCTATGTCTCCTTAAGAGAGGCAACAGAGAAATAAAGGGAGAAAGAGAAGCGAGAGAGAAAGAGAGAGAAATTGAGAGAGAGAAAGAGGCAGGGGAAAGAAAGAGGTTGGTGTTGATTTTGATTCTCTCTCTGGAGTGGTTGTTACCCTGTAGACAAGAATTTTATCCTGGCATGGCATTTAAAACAGGAAGTTTAAGCTACATAGCTGTGGTTTTTTGGCCTAGAATTGGGCCAACCTTTCCTTCCTTTTAGTGACTCAGATCATATACTTTTTAGAGCTAGAAAGAAACCCACTTCAGCCTCAGTTACCTGATCTGAATAAGGAAGTGGTTGAACCAGATAAGGTTTAAGAAACCCAGATCATAAAAGCCTGTGATTCTAAGCATCTGCAAGCACACGTGCACACACACACACACACACAATCAGCAAAGTTCTGCTTGGAAAGCCTTGTGCATGGTACACACTCAATAAACATTTGTTTATTTGATGTTGTTTAATCTTATCTAATCCAGCATCATCTGCTTTCCATTTCCAAAAAGGATGTGGATTGTTCAGCTCCTTATCCTTGCTAATTAATTCAATTCCTTCTTTTCATGGACAAAATGCTATGCGTGCACAGAGGAGGGAGGTATGAGTTTAGTAGGGACAGCTAAAAAGGAAGCTCCACAGAAGAGGTGATATTTCAGTCCTGAGGCATAAGTAGAAGTTTGACAAACAAAAAGAGATGAGGAAAGGCATCTGAGGACAAGAGAACAATCTAGTACAAAAACTTGAGGTATATGGGTCTGGTATATTAAGGAATCCTGAAATGTGGGGTGACTGAAGAGATGTTCAGGAAATTAGACCATACAGACAATGGACATGTTTTGTATTTGTCCATCTGCTGTCTGTTCCCCTGTCTGCTAACATCCCTTCATCTCTCTGGGAGCTTCTTCCATCCTTCTCAGGCTTGTGTATTGGGTTAGCCTGACCCCTACCCCTAGCTCTACAGAAAGATGTGTGTCCCAAGTCTGGCCAGCCACAGCACTGAATCCTTCCACTCTCCAGGTTTATAAATTACTCAGGTAGGACCAATCCTACTCAATGGAATCAGGATTCCCTACTAAAGCAAATGGGAAGGAAGAACTGTTGCTCTGTGGACATCGCTAAAAGGGTAGCCTGAGGCTGTAGGTGGCTATTTTGCCAATACCTGCAGTAACCCCACCTGGGAATACAGCCATCATCACATAAGCAAAGCAGAACCAAGAGAGATTCTTGGTGAAATGCTTTCATCACCTGCTTCAGATTTCTCGAAGGGAGAGCTACTGTCATTCTGGGTAAATTTTTAAAAAATCCTCCTTGGGTGGGATGTTTTGCCCACTGCCCCACCTGCACATCCTTGGCAGATGCCCTGAACGCCACCCCCCACCCAGTTGTGATAAAGCACCCTCACATGTTTCCAAATAGCCCCTATGGAGATGGCATTGCCACAGGGAAGAATCTGATCTGTATGCAGTCTTGCCTACCTTGGTAGTTCAAAAGTCTATTTTTTTTTTTTCAGTTTGGTTTTGGTTTGGCAGCTTGAACTGGGTTTCTGTCACTTGCAAGTAAAATGTTCTAACTACTTCAAAGAAGTAGGGGTCAAATGGTGAGCATTGTCTCTACTTGCATCCTTTATTATCTGATTCATGAATGTGTGTGTGTGTGTGTGTGTCTGTGTGTGTGTGTGTGATCTTGAGAAGCATAAGAGGTAGGCACCATTAATAGTGAAACTAGACAACCCTAATTTGCTGAGTGTTAGATGTCACTTTAATGTCAAAACCCTTGGGGCTAAAAAAGATGTAACTACAAGGGAAAGTAAGAAGGGGCCCAAATCCCAAGTAACTTGAGAAATTGTACCTTGACATAAAATAAGCTTTAAAAACAAGATACCCAGGCAGGATATTTAAAATATTCATCAAGCAATTTAGCAAGACAATAAAAATGAACCCATCAGTAAAAATGGATTCCAGTGGGTAAGAAATGGGACGATTAGCCCTATATCCAGGAACTCACAGGATTCTCACTAAGGCTTCATTGTTATATCATCAGAGTATCTTAATATAACTTTGCTTTTAACAACAATATCCATTAGAATTTTTCTTTCTTTTAGTAACCAACTCCTTCACAGTTAGTCCAGCACCAAAGGAGAGGATCTTAGTTTCAGGCCAGTGTGATGGTCAAGGTTCTTTCATCATTTCTCACTGATTTTGCATGCAGATTTTTCTTTCCGTATGTAATCTACCAGTACAGGTAGCTTATTAAAAAACTGATCTTAAGGAGAACAAATGTGATGATGATTAATGTGCACATATATAGTTTTTCTCTTTTGTTTTATCTCTTTTCTCTTTCTTATTTCTTTCTCCTTATAAAGAAACCCATAGAGTTTTCTTTGCTTGGGAAGCATTAAACCCTGTAATCTCTTGTTTCCTCTCATTTAAAAATGTGTCTTACTACTTTCTCAAAAGAGAAAAAAATAACTGTCTTTTCCAGTTTCCTTCAGTTAGTTGCTTTCCCCTAAAATAATCCATTCACACAAAAGCATTCATGAGCAATATATAATTTACTAGAGATTGCATAGAGCCAGCAGAGGGTTTATGTTGGCCCAGCCAACAACAAATTGAAATCTTCCTTAGACTTTGCTGTGGTGCCACAAATTTTCCATAGTGGGGGCTGAATGGTGATTCTCTCTCTTGCTTCTCCAGAGCCTCTCCCTGCCTTGCCTGCTCTCTTTATTCTATCTTTAGTCTTCATATTGAGAGGTGACAGCATGCCGGCAGCCCTCACTCGCTCTCCGCGCCTCCTCGGCCTGGGCGCCCACTCTGGCCAGGCTTGAGGAGCCCTTCAGCCCACCTCTGCACTGTGGGAGCCCCTCTCTGGGCTGGCCGAGGCCACAGCCAGCTCCCTCTGCTTGCGGGGAGGTGTGGAGGGAGAGGTGTGGAGGGAGAGGCGTGGGCAGGAACCGGGGCTGCGCACAGCGCTGGCGGGCCAGCA
This sequence comes from Gorilla gorilla gorilla, assembly GCF_029281585.2. Taxonomy (NCBI): domain Eukaryota; kingdom Metazoa; phylum Chordata; class Mammalia; order Primates; family Hominidae; genus Gorilla; species Gorilla gorilla. The sequence continues at coordinate 127,062,614 of NC_073236.2, forward strand.
CAAGTTCTGGGTTGGCGCGGCTCAGCAGGCCCCACACTCAGAGTGGCCGGCCAGTGCCGCCAGCCCAGGCAGTGAGGGGTTAAGCACCCGGGCCAGCAGCTGTGGAGGGTGCACCGGGTCCCCCAGCACTACCGGCCCACCGATGCCACTCCAATTCTTGCTGGGCCTCAGCCACCTCTCCACGGGGCAGGGCTCCGGACCTGCAGCCCGCCATGCCCGAGCCCCCCGCGGTGTGCTCCCACGGGGCCAAGCCTCCCCGACGAGCGCTGCTCCCTGCTCCAGGTGCTGGGTCCCATCGACCACCCAAGGGCTGAGGAGTGCGGGCGCACCACGTGGGACTGGCAGGCAGCTCCCGTCCAGGATCCACTAGGTGAAACCAGCTGGGCTCCTGAGTTTAGTGGGGACTTGCAGAACTTCTATGTGTAGCTGGAGGATTATATACACACCAATCAGCACCCTGTGTCTTCCTCAAGGTTTGTAAATGCACCAATCAGCACTCTGTATCTAGCTAATCTAGTGGGCACTTGGAGAACCTTTATGTCTAGCTAAGGGATTATAAATACACCAATCAGCACTCTGTGTCTAGCTCAAGGTTTGTAAATACACCAATCAGCACTCTGTAAGTAGCTAATCTGGTGGGGACTTGGAGAAACCTTTATGTCTAGCTAAGGGACTGTAAACACATCAATCAGCACTCTGTGTCTAGCTTGGGGTTTGTGGATGCACCAATCAGCACTCTGTATCTAGCTAATCTGGTGGGGACTTGGAAAACTTTTATGTCTAGCTAGGGGATTGTAAATACACCAATCAGCACTCTGTGTCTAGCTCAAGGTTTGTAAATACACCGATAAGCACTCTGTGTCTAGCTCAAGGTTTGTAAATGCACCAATCAGTGCTCTGTGTCTAGCTAATCTACTGGGGACTTGGAGAACTTTTGTGTCTAGCTCAGGGATTGTAAATGCACCAATCCATGCTCTGTGTTTAGCTAATCTAGTGGGGACTTGCAGAACTTTTGTGTCTAGCTCAGGGATTGTAAACACATCAATCAGCACCCTGTCAAAACGGACCAATCAGCTCTCTGTAAAATAGTCCAATCAGCTCTCTGTAAAATAGTCCAATCAGCTCTCTGTAAAATGGAGCAATCAGCAGGATGTGGATGGAGCCAGAAAAGGGAATAAAAGTAGGCTGCCCCAGCAAGCAGTGGCAACCGGCTCTGGTCCCCTTCCACACCTTGGCAGCTGTGTTCTTTCGCTCTTTGCAATAAATCTTGCTGCTGCTCATCTTTGGGTCCGCACTGCCTTTAGGAGCTATAAAACTCATCATGAAGGTCTGTAGTTTCACTCTTGAGGCCCAGGACACCACAGACCCACTGAGAGGAATGAACAACTCCAGATGCGTGGCCTTAAGAGCTGTAACACTCACCGCGAAGGTCTGTAGCTTCACTCCTGAAGCCAGGCAGAGCACAAACCCACCAGAAACAAGATAACTCCGAGCACCTCTGAACATCAGAAGGAGCAAATTCCAGACATGCCGCGTTTAAGAACTGTAACACTCACCGTGAGGGTCCGCGGCTTCATTGTTGAAGTCAGTGAGACCAAGAACCCACCAATTCTGGAAACAGTATGACAGTCCCAATCCTTCTGTTCTATATGATAGGTCGTGCAATTCTGCTGTGTTCTAATGTTATCCGGAAACTTGCCTATCTAGCCACCTCATTATCTGGCAAAACAAAAGCCCCCTCCCCTTGCTAGGACCTATTCTATTTAGAAACAAGGAGCTTGAAATGATAAAACGTATTATATTCTCTTATGCTGAACGTTCAAAAATGCCTATTTATTAATCAGACATTGTCCAATGATGTTTGGATAAACATGCACTTTCAACACGTAGTATAATGTTTTAAGCGTAGTCTTTTGTTGAAAGATAAGTAAAACCAGTTCGTGACCTTGCCATTCAGTGTAATGTTTATGGCAGGATAGTCTCCTTTTCTGGCCTTATTTGCATTTCTGGAGAATGCCACAGTTTATCTTCATTTTTAGGACAGTCTATCTACTTGCCCCGTCCCCCCCACACCCATCTCTAGATTACAGCCTCCCAATCAACTGCTTTTCAGTTCACAAAGGGAAATCAGGAATTCCATTCTAAAAGTAGAAATGAGGGCCAGGCTCAGTGGCTCACGCCTGTAATCCCAGTACTTTCGGAGGCCGAGACGGGTGAATCACCTGAGGTCAGGAGTTCAAGACCAGCCTGGCCAACATGGTGAAACCCCGTCTCTACGAAAATACAAAAAATTAGCTGGGCATGGTGGCAGACGCCTATAATCCCAGCTACTCGGGAGGCTGAGGCAGGAGAATCGCTTGAACTTGGGAGGCGGAGGTTGCAGTGAGCCGAGATCACGCTACTGCACTCCAGCCTGGGCAACAAGAGTGAGACTCCGTCTCAAAAAAAAAAAAAAGTATTAATGCAATGAGATTTCCTGTTTCCCATATGCAGTGGCTTTTCAGAATAGGAGATGTATGTTCACCTCCCTGGTAATTTTAGGTTGTATGATTTTTAAAATATTTGGATTAAAAAAGAATAACTGGTCCCTTTCTTAAGTATACAGTATTTTGAGTTCTTATCTTTTTATTCATTCAAATATATATTCTGAGTACCTATGCTGTTCTAGACATTGTGTTAGGTGTCAGGGATACCAAAATGAATGCCCAAGCATTTTCGTGATGAATGTTCAATCTAGTCATGTACGAAAAAAGACGAGCAAATATTGTTTACAAAAAAGATGGTAATGGCTCGATGATGATGATGGCTGATATTCATTGAGTGTTTACTATGTGCCAGCCACCACGCTAAACAATTGACCTATATTATCTTATTTGATCCTCAGAACAATCACATGAGATATACACTATTTTTTTATTTTTAGTTTTTGTGGATACATAGTAGGTGTATATATTTATGGAGTACATAAGATGTTTTGATACAGGCATGCAATATGAAATAAGTACCTCATGGAGAAAGGGGTATCCATCTCCTCAAGCATTTATCCCCTGAGTTACAAACAGTTTAATTACACTCTTTATTTTAAAATGTGCAATCAAGTTATTATAGACTTGTCACCCTGCTGTACTATCAAATAGTAGGCCTTATTCATTATTCATTTTAACTATTTTTGTACCCATTAACTATTCCCACCTTCACCCAGCCCCCCAGCCTCTGGTAACCGTCCTTCTCCTATGTCCATGAGTTCAATTGTTTTGATTTTTGGATCCCAAAAATAAGTGACAACATGCAATATATGTCTTTCTGTGACATAATGATCTTCACTTCTATCCATGTTGTTGGAAATTACTGGATCTTTTGTATGGCTGAATGGTACTCCATTGTGTATATGTACCACATTTTGTTTATCCATTTATCTGTTGATGGACACTTAGGTGGCTTCCAAATCTTGGCTGTTGTAAACAGAACTGCAGTAAACCTAGGACTGCAGGTATCTCTTTGATATACTGATTTCCTTTCTTTTGGGTATATACCCAACAGTGGGATTGCTGGATCATATGGTGGCTCAATTCTTAATTTTTTGAGGAACCTCCAAACTCTTTTCCAGAGATATACCCTATTAATATTCCCATTATATCAGTAATGTAACTGGAGTTAAAAGGGGCTAAGTTACTTGCACTAAGTCTTAATATGAGGTAAAGCCAGGATTGAAGTCAAGTCTGAGACCACAGTCCATGCTGCTAACTCTTGTATTACACATAGATATACGCAGTAAAAAGGATAAGGCATTTAATCAGAATGGGGAGAGAATAAAGCATAGAAAAGAATGGCATCCTTGAGAGTCACAATGAGAAAATAAGCAAACATAGGTTTAGCTTTGATAATAAGTAATAAGTGGATGTGGCAGGAACTTAGGGTGTTTGGGATGTTTTGGATGTTACATAGGTGTTGTTAGGAAAATTGTCCTTAAAACAGTTGGATTCATGTCACAAAAGGCTTCAGACCATCACCTTCAAGTGCACTTTATCTATCTATAAAAACGTGTTTAATAATGTTACCCCCACTTAGGGCTATGATGTAGAGAATGGAATGAAGATACCGAAATCCTTGAAATATCCTGCCATTCCCTGCTCACATTCATCACGAAGTCCTAACATTTCTAAGTCCAAAATATATCTCAAATGCATCCAGTTCCTTCCATTCCATTGCCTGTGCCCTAGTCAAAGCCTTTCATTTTCTTTCTAGATGTTCATGGCAGCCCCCTGAGTGATATCTTGTGCCCGACTTGCCCTTCTACATCCCAGCACAGTCTCCATCCACACTACAATCAGGGAAAACTCTTCTTCAAACACTAATGTAATTACACCACTTCTCTGATAAAGAATTTCACACTTCTGATAAAATCCAAGAGCATTTAACATGATACCAAGCCCTGTTGGTCAGGGATAGCCAAGCCCCAAAGCATCCTCCAGAAAACTCTTCTTGACTGCTACTCATTCATTTTACTCCAGCCTTCTTCGGTGTGATGAGTATTTCAAGACCCCATCCCCAGCTTTCACTCTCATCATTTTCTCTGCTGTGGTTCCCTCCCAGACTCCTCCTTTAGCTAAGACCTATTCAGCCTTCTTGGATTTATCATCCTGTCCTTGAAGTGGCCCTCTCTCTTTTTCCATCTAGATGTTGATCTCCCTCAGAGCCTGCCTGTTCTTCATGTCACTTAGCACAGTTTGAACTTACAGAATCCTTTGAGTAATTATTTGTCCAAAAACTTCTACTCCCTCCTCTAATGTAATCAGAGGAGAGAACTTGTCTGGTGTGGGCTCCTCATGTGTCTCTAGTGCCTGAGTGGCACCAGGTACAGCACCTGCTGCATGGAAGTTACTTCAGTCTGTTTTCTGTTGCTATAACAGAATACCACAGACTGGGTAATTTATAAAGAAAAGCAATTATCACTCAAAATTCGGGAGGCTGAAAAGTCTAAGAGCATGGCACTGACATCTAGGGAACCCATCTCAGGGTGGAAGGACAAAAGGCAAAAGTGAACATGCAAGACAGCGGGAGAGGAAGGGGACCAAACTTTATCCCTCTATCAGAATTCTTTCCCTTGGGAGGCTAGGGTGGGTCCAACTCTTGAGGTCAAGAGTTGGAGATCAGCCTGGCCAACAGGGCAAAACTCCATCTCTACTAAAAATACAAAAATTAGCCTGGCATGTTGGTGGGTGCCTGTAATTCCAGCTACTTGGGAGGCTGAGGCAGGAGAATCAGGAGAATCTCTTGAACCCAGGAGGCAGAAGTTGCAGTGAGCTGAGATCACGCCACTGCATTGCAGCCTGGGTGACAGAATGCGACTCAATCCCCCCCCCCAAAAAAAAAGAAAAAGAAAAGGAAGTTCACTCCCTAGATAACTAACCCACTCCTGAGCTGAGGGCATTAATCTATTCATGGGGAGATGAGGAGAGAGCCCTCATAGCTCACTCACTTCTTAAAGGCCCCACTTCTTGATATTGTAGAGAAATTACTGATTCATCTCCCATGAGCAAATCTCTGCACAGACAACACCAGAAACATTACTGCAAATTGTCCTTTATAATTCTTCACTTTGTAATCAAATGTAGGCTTTTAGACATTTTCTGCCAATGAACACCTCGTGTAACACATTAATTTGGGTGGGGGAGATAGATAGATGGCAGTTAAATTTCAGCGTGAGTTTTTGTGCTGACATTCAAACTGTGGCAGAAGTGTATGAAAAATACTTGTGAATGCATGATTGATTGACTCAATGGATGAGTAAATAAATGCTGGAAATCCTACTTGAAAAACACATCTAGAACCCTACAGCCATCTTCTTCTCACCAATAAGGAAATTCACAGTAATCCTAAGCCCTCTGGAGTGGATATGCCTTTTGAGAAAAGCAGAGTCACCAGGGGCAAGGCTTGAGAGACAAGCAGTTGGCCACTCCAGAGGAGGCCACTGGAACTGCCAGTCTGGGGCCATATAGTGCAGCAAATGGTTATGCTGGGGTGGTCCCGGCAGGACTGTGACATGGTGTATGCACAGAAGAGGAATGTGGAAATATTTTAGCGGTGGCTTTCCTAGAAAATCATTTCAAAGGCAAACATTCCATCTGTATGTATGATAATCTGGAAGGTTTAATGAACATCAGGCTTATGATTCTTATTATGAAGTTGCCTTTCACATAAACTGCAATCTTGTGCCTCTGGATACCATATTATGTCAGCTGCTGTAGGGGGCTGTGCCTCCATCTATCTCTCCCACCCAAATTAATGTGTTACACGAGGTGTTCATTGGCAGAAAATGTCTAAAAGCCTACATTTGATTATAAAGTGAAGAATTATAAAGGGCAATTTGCAGTAATGTTTCTGGTGTTGTCTGTGCAGAGATTTGCTCATGGGAGATGAATCAGTAATTTCCCTACATGTTATCCCTGATGTTTTTGCTATAGGCAGCTGTCAGGACTGCCAACTGGCAGCTCACGGAAGCCTTGCTCTCACCCGGAGACAGAACAATCCTTGTCATACGCAGCCAGCTATGGGCACACAATCTCTGTCTGTTGCTGGATCACAGCAGCTAAAACAAAGCCCTCAGAGGGCACATCTATAATGCAGAAAGCTGCTCTTGCTTTGATTGTCTCTATCTGCTCTGGAAAGGCACCTGAATATCCCCCAAAATAGAGCACTATAAACAAAGAAAGCAGTGCTCATTTTCGGATGGAAATAAGCTATAGTCATATGCTGCATAATGGCATTTTGGTCAAAATGGACCTCATAGATAACATGACAATGGTGCCATAAAATCATAATATGATATTTTTTCTGTATTTTTTTATATTAACATGTTTAGATACACAAATACTTACACTTACCATTGCATTTCAATTACATACAGTATTCAGCATAGTAACCTGCTATACAAGCTTGTAGCCTAAGAACAATAGGCTATACCATACAGCCTATGTGTGTAGTGGGCTATACCACCTAGGTTTGTTTAAGTACACTTTATGATGTTTGCACAGCAATGAAATCACCAAAGGATGCCATTCTTAGACGTTTCCCAGTCATTAAGGGACACATGACTATATATGACTTTGTTTTTATAATGAAAAACCAGGTGAGAACCTCAAAGTATATTAGATCCGGTGTTAGAAGGCCTGGGATCCCAAATAGGCTCACTATTAAGGCTCTGTATTGTTTGGGGCTAGACTCTTGGTCCGAATCTCATCACAGATAAAATTTGAGGTGAGGGGATACCATTATAATTCCTCTCACCTGCCATATTCAACACAATCAGTAGACTGATGGCCCAGGGAGGTAGATTTTTAAATTACATTCCATGGACAAAACAAGTTGGGCATTTGTTTATCTTTTGAACTCTCAATTTCCAAAACTATGGACTTAATATGACAAAAATAGAAGAGAAATATAAATGGCCACCATACAGAAAACATGAGAATAAATGTGAACAGATGTAGTTCATCACAACCCTTTGGCTTGTAGAATTTCTCTAGGCAGCCTCAAATGGATTCTATCCCTCGCTTCTTCCCACTGCTGCCCTCTTGTTTGTTCTGGGCCAGTCCTTGGTTCTTACTCTTTGGACTTTGGTCTTCACATTGCTGGTTCTTTCAAACAGGACCCTGTGCTCCTTTTAAATAGGCCTTCTGCATGAGTCCTTTAAAATCTGTTTCTTTACTCACATTGCTGCTGCTGCTTCTTGGAACATCCTGCCTCTCACTCTCTAACCTCCATATCTCTCAAATCTTGTCTCAAATGGGTTGAATTCCAGCATTTTCCTTTTCCCACTTTCAACCCCTGCCTCCTCCTTCTAGGTGAAATTTCTGTCATTTATTTCATCTTGGAGCACTATGTTGGAAGTAGTATGACTCTGGATGTGGAGGTCAGAAGACCCGCCCTCAAACCTAGCTCCAGTGGCTCCTCGCTATGCAACTCTGGACAAGTTACTTTGCTTATTTGAACCCCATTTTCCTCTTCTGTGAAAAGGATATGACACTATTTACATTAATGGATGCCGTAAGGTTTAAATGAGACAACCTATAAAAGTGTCTGGTGTATAAAATTCTTAGTAGCTGACGGTTTCATTTCTCCTCCTCTCTTTTGTGGCACTTTCATTGTTTTCTTTTGCAACATAATTTTTTGTGCCATCCCTCTTTTTCTCCACTACTAGGGTTATAAGCTCTTTGAGGACAGGCAAGTTGCTTTATCCAACTTTATAACTCCACAGTAGTTTATAATGAGAAAGAGACATATAACATTGCATAAATTGGATAGAAAGAGATCAGTAATGTTGCATGAATTAAATGGAGCAACATAATACATATTGCCATTGCCAGATAGGGACACTGGGGTTGAAAGGAAATAGAAATCTGAAGTTCTCAGGTCTCGCAGTGACACTGGTTGAGTGGTAAATAAAAGAAAAAAGCCCCATGCCTCTCTCACCCACACGAAACACAAATATTCCACCCATTTTAATCAGGGCCTTAGCTAATGCATTATATACATTTCTTTCATTCTTAGCCTCCTTCTAAAACAGTCACAATAGCCCACTATAAAGAACCATTCACACACCCTACTCATTCCTTCTTCTTCTCATACCATACAAGTACATGAAACCAAAAATGCCAGCCCCTGCAGGATTTTACAGAGTGACCTTTGCTATTTAGTGGCAAAATTTCCTCATACACCCTCAGCAAGTCTTTGACTCATGTGCTGAGTGAGCCCTCTTCCATAGAACTACAGGATTTTCCAACACATCCAATGTCCCTCGCTGTACCTTCAGTGTCATATGCATCTATTTAATTGAGAAGACCTACCCATGTTTCCTGTAGTGAAGGGCAAGAACCCCAGCAGAGCAACGGGCCCGTTTTGTGCATGTAGGGAATTTTAGACATTTGGCCTTGGGTGTGTGGATGGACTAAGGTAGAAAAGGAAGTAAAGGTAACTGCTAATAGCAATCAACCGAATCTGGGTTAACTCATTCTCATTTCTTTGATATAGGTTTTTAGTCACCTATTCCCTCGATACTGGGTGGGAGAAAAAATAGTGAGATTAAGTTAAAGTTTCCAGGGAAAAAGGGAGTGGATAGCCAAATAACTGCACCCAAGACTACTGTTCTGTGGCTTTGATTTTGCTAGTCTTTGTTTACATCTTTTAACAGGAGCTACTCTTGTGACAACATTAGGAAATTTTTTTTTAAAGATGAGATTCTGTGTCTGATTAGGTTGGAGCTATGAAAGTTATGAAAACAGCACAGAACCTGATGTCAGATGAAAGGCAGATCACCTACCCCATTTTCTACTTAAGAGCACTTTGACCTTGGTGAAGTGACTTAATTTCTTGCAGTCACCGTTTCCCTTTTAATGAAGATTTAAAAGTAAAAACAAAGTCTACCTTCTTATAACAATTTGAGATAATGAATGCAAAATACTTAAAAGGCAGCAGGCATAGTGGGCCCTCAGGCAGTGGTGGCTACCCCAATCTTTTTATTTTTTTTGATTAATTTTTAGTCTGAGTCTGGAAGGGATAAGAATAACGGAAATAATAAGGGAGAGATCTTCGCAAACTTTGACCTTACTGATTGTGTGCTTTCAGCCCCATTCCAATCCTTCAAATTCTCCTCTGCGGAGAGCTGAAAGTCTGCAAATTACAATTCCGGGTTCCAGTTCCAGCTGGCTTTCCATTAGCTCCTGCCAAGCTGGGGCGCTGCCTGCAGATTGGAAGGCTGGGAGAGGTTGTGCTGTGTTTAGATTCCTTCTGTCTGCTAGCCAGCCGCATCTTTGGCGGTGAAGGCATCCACAGGGGCTGGAGGCACAACAGTCCCTGGATGAAGTCCCTGGATGCCTGACCTCACAGAAAGATCCTAACAACAGCAAGGTGCTGGCGGCCCAGAGCAGGGGACTTCCATGACTATGTGGGCTTCTGCAGTGTTCTAGCAGGGGTGATGGCAGTCACACTGTTCCTTGGCTGCACAGTGATTGTGGGCTCTGGGTACCATTATCCTAACCATCTCCACTTTCTTCTTATAACCCCAGGAATGGTAGCAACTTCCTAGAGTTACAAATTTGGGGTCGTCTACCCCTCCCCACTTTTGTAAAAATAGATTTAATTCTTCAGCGCAGTTTCAGGTTCACAGCAAAACTGAGCAGAACATAGTGTTCCTGTATACCCATTGTCCACGCTCTTGCACAGCCTTCCCCACCGTCAGCATCCTGCACCAGATAGTACATTTGTTACAACTGATGAGCCTACACTGGCACATCATTATCATCCGAAGTTTGTAGTTTGCATTAGGGGTCACTCTTGGTGGTATGTATTCAGTGGGTTTTCACAAAATGTACTATGACATATATCTGCCACTACAGCATCATACAGAGTAATTTCACTGCCAAAAACATCCTCTGTGCTCCACCCACCTATTCGTCCTTCTCTCCCTCTTTTGGTTTTTTTTTTTTTTTTTTGAGACAGTCTCACTCTGTCACCCAGGCTGGAGGGCAGTGGCGCGATCTTGGCTCACTGCAACCTCTGCCTCCGGATTCAAGCGATTCTCCTGCCTCAGCCTCCCGAGTAGCTGGGATTACAGGCATATGCCACCACACCTGGCTAGTTTTTGTATTTTTGTAGAGACGGGGTTTCACCATATCGGCCAGGCTGGTATCGAACTCCTGACTTCATGATTCACCCGCCTCAGCCTCCCAAAGTGCTAGGATTACAGGTGTGAGTCACCGCTCACAGCCCCTCCCTCTCTCGTAAACCCTGACAACCACCAATCTTTTTGCTGTCGCCATGGTTTTGCCTTTTCTGGAATTTCATAAAGTTAGAATCATACATATGTACCTTTTTTAGATTGGCTTCTTTCACTTTTTGATATGCATTTAAGTTTCCTCCCTGTCTTTTCATGGCTTGATAGCTCATTTTTTTTTTTTAGCACTGAATAATACTCCATTGTCTGGATATATCACAATTTATTTATCCATTCACCTTTTTAGCACTGAATAATATTCCACTGTCTAGATATATCACAATTTATCCATTCACCTACTGAAGGACATCTTAGTTTATTCCAAGTTTTAGGAATTATAAATCAAGCTGCTTTAAACATTCATGTGTAGATTTTTGTGTGACCATACGTTTTCAGCTCCTTTGGGTAAATACCAAGAAGTATGGTTGCTAGATTGATCCTATGTTAAGAGTACGTTTAGCTTTGAGAGAAACTGCTAAACTGTGTTGTAAACTGTCTGTGTCATTTCTCATTCCTACCAGCCATAGATGAGAGTTCCTGTTTCTCCACATTCTAACCAGCACTTGTCATCAGTGTTTTGAATTTTCACTATTCTAATAGGTGTGTAGTGGTTTCTCGTTACAGTTCTAATTTACAGTTCCACAGTGATATATGCAGAACATCTTTTCATATGCTTATTTGCTATTTATACATCTTCTTTGATGAGGTGTCCGTTTAGATCCTTTGCCTATTTTTTAATCAGGTTTTTTTCTTTCCTATTGTTGAGTTTTAAGAATTATTTATCTAACCTTCCCTTTCTGCTCCTTCATTTCTTCCAGTACCTTTGAAACCAATTCTCTATGTTAAATTCTTTCTTTTCAAAATAACTAAGGTGGTATCTGGGTTTGTTTTTTGACTGAGTAGTAATTGAGACCTTTACCACTTCATAACTTTTATGATTTTCAAACAAAACGTCAAGCAAAATTATCGAAGGAGCCTTGAAATATGGAGAAAAAGAGCTGTAAGTTGTTTTGTAAGAAGACACATTCTATCAACTAGGAAATTTAAAATCGTGCTTTAGAAAAATGAAGTAATTTAAAAGTCTTAGCACTTTTTGGAGGGTGATACCTGATGTTCATGAAGAATTAACTCTTAGTGATCCTTGACAGCTGGGAAGTCATTCATTCATTTGTACATTTATTTGAAATGGAACTGAAGTGGTTTCCCCACTCTCCAGGTGGGAGTGATAGTTTTATTTACGGGAATACATCTTTTTTTCCTGGTTTAAGAAACATTTAAAGGTACAGCTAGTCCGTTATGAATAATACTTTAAAAATCAAGTACTAATATAGATCATTTACTATAAAACAGCCCAAGAGCAGGAAGCTCGGTCCCCTCTTCTCCACTTTCACTGGGTTCTACAGAATTCTGGTCAGATCTGACCTGCAATGCCATAAACTTTTCCTGTTGTTGTTTTTATTCCTATCCTTTCATTGCAATCTTCAGATATCCCCTTTTCATCCTCATCTTGGTTGTGGCAAAACCCATCCAGAGATCATGTTCAGGTACAATGAGTTTCTATTCAAATTCACATTCACTCTGACTCAGGAGCAAGTTCCTAATGGTGGCGGTGAAAGCAAATCCTTTCAGTGGAGAGCTCTTAGCTCATTTCCAGCCAATGCCCATTGTTTCTGGTCTCTGAATGCTTTCAGTTAATGCATTCGCTTCTGTTGGTACTGAGAAGCTCAGGTAAAACAGGGGTGTCCCTTTTTGTTTGTTTGTTTTTATAATAGACAGAATTGGTTTATTTCAATCACCAAGAAGTTTCCATTAAACTGAGCTGAATTCAATAAAGATAGCCATGGCTTTGCTTGGCATCTTTTATTTTGTGTCACCAAACAAAATGCTTAATTATACTTTCCCATTGAAAATTTAATAGTTTCCTGTTGATTCTCACCTACATATCTAGATTCCTCACGCCACAATTCTTTTGAAGGCAAACACTTTTTGTTTTGTTTTGTTTTGTTTTGTTTTTTGAGACAGAGTCTCATTCCATCGCCAGGCTGGAGTGCAGTGGTGTGATCTTGGCTCACTGCAACCTCTGCCTCCCAGTTTCAAGTGATTCTCCTGTCTCAGCCTCCCGAGTAGCTGGGACTACAGGCACGCACCACCACATCCAGCTAATTTTTGTATTTTTGATAGAGACAGGGTTTCACCATGTTGGCCAGGATGGTCTCAATCTCTTGACCTTGTGATCCGCCCACCTTGGCCTCCCAAAGTGCTAGGATTACAGGCGTGAGCCACCATGCCTGGTCACAAATACTCTGTTTTGGCTTTGCGGTCACCAACCTATATTTAGCTTCTATCTCTTCCCTTACAATATGGCAGCAGCTCCCCAGTGGTTCTCATGCCCACTCTGGCTTCCCTTGGATCTTTCCTGCACAGCCACCTGGTTCCATCCATCTAGATTTTGATGTGTAGATATGGCCCTATCTCTCCCGTCCTATGGTTCTCAGCATAAAGTCTCATGCCCCAAAAGCTGTTCATCTCCTACCACTTCCCTATGTTCACCAAACTACTCAGACTATGTCCATTTATGCTTCGTGGCTCCTACTTCTTCATCCTTTAAGATACGAAGTGAGGCTTGAATTTTGTTTCTGCTGCAACTCCTTAGATGACAGTCCCTTCTCCCTCTAGTAAGTAGAGATTCTTTCTCTCTGTGCTTTAAACACTCTGCATTTTCACAAGTTATAACACTTGTCCCATTGGGTCATAAACTTTTGTTTTTGCATCTGTGCCCTCATTTACCTGAGACAGCCTTGAGAACAGAAAACATATCTCAGATTCATCAACGCATCCCTAGAGACTAGCAAAGCCAAAGGCATATAGTAAGAGAACTGGATGGCTGCGTGGGCAAAGCATTCAATATTTTATATAAGTTGCCTTGCATTTACCGAAAGGCCAGATTCTAGGCTCTTGCAGGCATATACACAACTGGGAGAGACACTTCCTGCTACCAAGGAGCATATGATGTAGAAGAAGAGATAAAGTTGCACAAATATCTTCAGTACAAGACTGCATGGGAGAAAGGACAAAGGTAGAGGGGAAGTAGCTCCCACGTGGCCAGAAGTAGTCAATGAAGCCAAGGTTATCATTTAATCCCAAAACTGGACAGTTACTTTTCCAGAGAGATAGGCTGTCTTGGGTTCCTTGCATCCCACTGCAGGTGAGGCAGTGATGAACTTTTCATTGAAAAATGATTGTGCAACCATCACACTCTTGATTGTTCCAGCTACAAATTCCAAAAATGCAAATTGCTGTGAGCTGAAAGGTGCTAGAAAACGAAATTTCTTGGGAAATTCACTGGAGATTCTCCATGAAAATTAACATGTCCAATTTTCTTTAGGTAGCATATATTAGATACCTTATTATCCCTCCTCAGTAATTACAGCCTTTGGGCTTTTTGAGCTAAAATTACATAAAGGTAAAATGGAATCTTAGAATTGTATTACTAGGAGGAAATGAGAAAAGACTCTATGGATATTTCATTGACTGCATTTAAATGTAAAAATGTAGTGGATACACACACACACACACACACACACACGCAAACACACTCACCCAAATCTCAGATTTCATGTATTCATTTTCTATTGCTGCCATAACACATTACCACAAATGCAGCAGTTTAAAACAAGAACTATTTATTATCCCACAGTTCTGTATGGCACAAGTCTGGGTGCAGCATGGCTTAGTTGGGTCTTCGGCTTAGAATCTCACAAGGCCAAAACCAAGGTGCTAGCAGGACTGTACTCCTTTCTGGAAGCTCTGGAAAGTAATCTACTTCCAAGCCCTTCAGATTGCTGGCTGAACTGAGTTTGTGCAACTGTACCCCTGGAGGTCCTGTTTCCTGGAGGCTGGCTGTCAGCTGGGAGCCCATCTTTGCTATTAGAAACTGTTTGTCTACCTTCTCATGCTCTCCATAGGGTACCCTTTCTACAATGGTGGGCCAAGTCTCCTTCACACTTTAAATCTCTCTGACTTCTGTTGCATTCTGACCTCAAACTGAAAAAGCACTCTGCTTTCAAGGTCTCGTGTGATAAGGCTGAGTCCACCTGGATCATTTCCCTACCTGAAAATCTATAACCTTAATCACATCTGCAAAGTCTCCTTTGCCATAGACTGTAATGTATTCACAGGGATCTGATTGTGGGCATCTTTGGAAAGCTAGTATTCTGCCAGTTGCACTATAGATATTTGTAGTTCACCATAGTATTAATGTGCAAAGATTGCTCAGTCAATTTGATTTCTATTTATATATGGAGATCAGTCAGACAGATTTAAGATTTCTGGCTCTATTAATTATTATCTATTTAAACTAAGACAAATTATTTAGTCTCCTTGAAGCTTGGTTTCCTTATTAGTACAACAGGATATGTTTCACTTTAAAAGCAGTTTTAAGAAATACAAGAGATAATGAATGTAGTAGACTCAGGAGTATAATAGATGCTCAGTAAATACAATTCTTTTTTTTTTTTTTTTTTTGAGATGGAGTTTTGCTCTTGTTGCCCAGGCTGGAGTGCAATGGCGCAATCTCGGCTCACCACAACATCTGCCTCCCAGGTTCAAGCGATTCTCCTGCCTCAGCCTCCTGAGTAGCTGGGATTACAGGCATGCACCACCACGCCCTGCTAATTTTATATTTTTTTGTATTTTTAGTAGAGATGGGGTTTCTCCACGTTGGTCAGGCTGGTCTCGAACTCCTGACCTCAGGTGATCTGCCCACCTCAGCCTCCCAAAGTGCTAGGATTACAGGTGTGAGCCACCATGCCCGGCCACAATTCTTAAAGATACTTAAGTGTCCATTCAGCCTCATACCTAGTCAATACACCTACTGAACACATGCGCAGACACTAATGCATAGTAGTTGACTCTACTCAATATCCCTGATACTTCTGAAGAAATATGTTTATAAAGATTCCAGGGCCAATGACAACATTTCTATTTTCTCATGCCAAGACAGAAGGCAAAAGGAAGCTCCTTCACGAAATACAGATATTATTGTCTGAGTCCGAGACCCTCAGTACTTCCTGCATTGCTAAATGACTTAGTCCACTTCCAATATCTGTAAATATAGTTGACATCTGAGAATGTTGCAGCCCTTTGATTATTACTTTGTCTTTTTGTGGTGGCAAAAAGTAGTCACCAATGAACCCATAGGCTTGAATAGTAGGGAATAGAGCTACTAAATCAATTTAATGGTAGTAAGTAAAAGAGTACCTCATAGGACAATGCTTGTACATGTCAAAATGAAAGTTGAGGCCGGCGTGGTGGCTCATGCCTGTAATCCCAGCACTTTGGGAGGCCAAGGCGGGTGGATCACAAGGTCAGGAAATCGAGACCATCCTGGCTAACATGGTGAAACCCCATCTCTACAAAACTTAGCAGGACGTGCTGGCGGGCGCTTGTAGTCCCAGCCGCTCAGGAGGCTGAGGCAGGACAGTGGTGTGAACCTGGGAGGTGGAGCTTGAAGTGAGCCGAGATCGGGCCACTGCACTCCAGCCTCGGCAACAGAGTGAGACTCAGTCTCAAAATAAATAAATAAAAATTTAAAAATAAATAAATAAATAAAATTTGAGCAAGCAAAGTTCAGTGGGAATAGATCAAACATCCAAATTGAGTTAGATTTCTGTTTTTCCCCTATTGATACCTCATAAAATTATATATATCACAAGACTATCAGCAATTATGAAAATATAGTTTTGAAAATGTTTTGCAAATATTTATTATCAGGTGTTTTTTCTTTACCGTCCATGATAAGCATTTTTAAATGCTCTAATTTCTGAAATCATTGCAGAAATTCTGAAGAGCAAGCATAAGGAAAGCAAAAAATTATTTAAAAAACAAAAAGCCATTGCCACTCCAGGTATCACTTGGCATTCACAGTTAGAAATTAAGCCTTTCACAAAATGGCTACGGAGTTTGCAATGGGTGCCTTCTCTGTGCAAAACACCATGTAGCAATTACCAAGTATGATTGTCTCTATTATATGTTAACCATTGTTGACTTTGTTAACATTTTCCCTGGGTTATTACAGATGCAAGATTTCAAGTCCCACAACTTGCTAAAGAGCCTCTCTTACTTGCCTGTGCTTCTTTTTCTCCCTGAACCAAGAACAGAGTTACCACCCACATGTATGGTAGTGACTAGCTCACACTTATTTAGAGGCTGGGTGGGAGGAGGCGAGGAAGGAAAGCGGGCCGCCCTTCTCTGCCTTTGTATACAATATACAAAACCAAACTACTTTCAAAGGCGTGTATAGAAAATAAGTGGAAATAAAAGATTGGAGCCCCCCCACCCAGTTCAGAAATACAATATCATAAATACACAGATTTGTTTTGTTTTGCAAAAACTAAACAAAAAATATAAGCACAAATCTCACATTTCTATTCTTCCAATTTAACTGACTCCAGAATTTGGTGAATTACACCACATGAAGAACAAGCCCACTCCAATTGTTTTGTTTCCACTTTATCACTTGTATGAACAATTGAGTCAGACATCTTAGTTGACTTCAATTCTCTGTAATTCGTTCTGAATTTTTAAAACTAATTCCTTGACAGATGATTATTCATAGCTTTTAAAGAAAAAAATAAGATGAGTCAAATCCCTATCTGTAGTTACTTATTTAATTCTAAGATATGGGAGGTACTGATTTATTGTAAGAGTTGGTAAACTAAGAAAAGGCACTATTCTGTGTATCATTAGTAGTTGACATATTCATTCTGCAATATTCATAAGTGCCAGGTCTTGCTTTTCTAAGTATATTGAGAACTATTTGTGTATGACCCTTTGTAATGTATAAAGCACTTTCACATATACGTATCACCACAATACATAATGTGATATATATATATATATATATATATATATATTTTACTATACCAGTTTTAAAGATGAGAAAACTGAAGTCCAGAGGTTTTAGATGACGCAACCCCTGCTAGTCAAGATTCTAACCAAGTTTTGTGTGATGCAAAGCTTGAGTTCTCCATCCCTGGCTGTACCACCTTCCCAAAGGAGTTTTCTCTTCTTTCCCCCATGCCTTCCTGCTTGCTCTCTTCCCTCCCACCCGCCTGAGAGGAGGAAGAATCGCTTTTCATTGCAAAGGGACCAGTGACTACACACTTTCTCCAAGCCCAAGAATGTTCACTCTCATTCTTGCCTCTGTTACCTTGTCATTCTTCCTTGCTTGGAACTCACAGAGTAATGGGAAGATTTTCAGGATGAGTTAGACTGCCTTCTGCCAAAAAGAAGACATGGCTTAAAATTACCTTCCCTCGATTATTCTAAGTACATGAAAGGTCTGGTTACCACAGCTGTGTAACAGTTAATCCCAAAATGCAGTGGCCTCAGCACACGCGCGTGCACACACACACACACACACACACACACAGATTTCATTATGCTCCTGGATTCAGTGGGTAAGGAATTCAGACAAGACAGATTGGAGAGGTTTTGTCTTTGCTTTGCCATGTCTGGTACTTTGGCTGGAAAGATTTGAATTGTTAGGGGAGGCATGGGGGAAGAAGGTTGACTCTCCGGCTGGAGGAGTCGAATCACCTGGAACCATCTCCTGCCGCGCATGTCTATGGATTGAGGCCGCCTGTGGGCTAGGACCTCAGCGTAGCTGTTAGCTGGAATTTCTGCAGGTTACCTCTGCATGTTGTCTCTCTGCACAGGAAGGTCTGGACTTCCTCTCTGCATGACAGTTAGATTTCAAGGGCAAATGTCCCAGGGAAGCCATGTGGAAGCTGTATGGCATTTTGTGATCTAGCCTCAGAAGTCACTTGATGTCACTCCACTTCAGTCAGAAACCTGTCTCAATTCAAGGGTAGGGAGCACAAACCCCGCCTCCTCAGTGGGGAAAGAGTCACAGTTACATCTTAAGAACATGTGGAATGAGAAGCATGGTTATGATTATGTTTGAAACATATAACCTGCTATATTTTTACTTGAAAAGGTGACTTAATTACCTTTGTTTCCTCTATAAAAATTCATCCCTTTACCCACTATAATCTGACTTTCATCTTTACCATTCTGTCCACAACTACCTTGTGATCCACAATCATCCTTTGGTCCAGTCCTACTGAGATAGTTGCATTTCTTCCCCGAACACTAAACACCATGTTATTTCACACCTCCTCACTTTAGGACACTCCAGTGACTGCTCACAGAGTCAAAGCAAAATCCATCAACATTTCTTAGAAATAGGCTACCCAATACAGTAGTCACTGGCCACGGGGGACCATTTTAATCTAAATTAATTAAAATTAAATACAATTGGCCGGGCGCGGTGGCTCATGCCTGTAATCCCAGCACTTTGGGAGGCTGAGGCAGGCGGATCACCTGAGTTCAGGAGATCGAGACCATCCTGGCTAGCATGGTGGAAGCCCGTCTCTACTAAAAATACAAAAATTAGCCAGGCATGGTGGCTGGCACCTGTAATCCCAGCTACTTGGGAGGCTGAGGCAGAATTGCTTGGACCAGGGAGGCACAGGTTGCAGTGTGCCAAGATAGTGCCACTGCACTCCATCCTGGGCTAAAGAGTGAGACTCCTTCTCAATAAATAAATATTAAATATTAGTTCCTCATTTACTTTAGCTGTATTTCAAGTGTTCAATAGCTAAATGTGACTAGTGGCTACCCTATTAGCTAGAGTAGAACATTTCCATTACCACAGAAAGTTATACTGGAGGGTACTATCTAGAATCCATTTAGGGCAATGATTTTTAAACCTTTTTCTCAAGGAAACTGTATATGGAAGGCTATCATACAGAACGGATATAAGTGAAATCCTCCAGTTGAACTAGAGTAGGGGGACTTGGAGATCTTTGCCACATATTACCTCTAAGACATGCCTTTTAAAATTTAGAGCTCCACGGAGAACATCAGAAAAACAATAGAGGAACCCACCCAGCCCATGTAAATCAGAACTCAACCATACCCACAGGCATGTAGATCAGATACAATCAAAAGAAAAAAATGATTCACATCAAATTAAGATCCTGCTCATGTCTTACCCAGCTTATCTAAGATAAGAATACATCTGCTTGTACTCACTCTAAATATAGCAAGATAGAAACATTCTAGGTTAAAGTATTTCCCAAAGGACAACTTTTGCTAGAAGCCTTGTTCCCCATGGAAAAGCCACACCGGGTTCCCATCAGGACAAGGAGCTAAAATAGTCCTTACTACTTCAAGTGATGAAGTTACAGAGTCAGACCATGTACTTCTCTGATAAAAGAGGCTGAGTTTCAGAGGGCAGGGAACACAGGGTACTTAGGAAGAAAGAAGTCACTGAAATATTAGGGGAGGGTCTGACTCCGCCATGAAAACCTTGAAAAGGAGGTTATAAAATAACACCATGAGAATTATAAGCACATTGGAGAGTTATCTGTGACTGTAACTTTCTCACTCTCTGGTGTCTTTCCAGCCTTATCCTTGTTTTGTTCCCTTGACATTCAGCTTGTTTTTCCTCCTCCCCTTCTATTGGCATCTCAGATCTGTAATCATAGGACCCCTGCCCTGTCCCATTCTGTAGATTTGCAGCTCATGGTCATTCTTTTCCATAGGGCCTCACCCATTCCAGACGGACATTTCAGAACCCGAGCTCCAGCTTACTCTCACCCCAGTGATACGTTGGGCTAGCTCAGTTTCCAACTCCACAAATTCTAAGGAGGCTGAAGGTCAGAGGCCATATAGAGGAAGTGGAAAAGAGATAGGTAGACGTGTCCACATGGACAATTTTTGCCATATAAAATCCCTACAGATTGACTGTTTCTCAACATACCCTAATATTCATTGAGCCAAATTTTGTCAGGAGCTTTATATGTATTAATTTTACATATTTTATCTTTAAATCATGCAGGGTAAATATCGTTATATATTGTAAAAATATATAAATGAAGTATCTGAGAAGTCCACCAACTTGTCCCAAGGTTACACAGCTCGTAAGATGACAGGAAGCCAGGATAACAACTTGCATTTGACTGTAAATCCCATGGTTTTCCCATTCTATCATGATCAATTTCATACAGCAAGGCATATTGCCCAACTTGGATCTACTGATTAATTTTCATAAGACCTTACAGTTGATTAACCATCATGGCAACCTTCTTACTGAAAGAAGGAAGTAATTTCCAGACCTAGGCCATCCCCTTTTTTTGAAGAACGGCCCTGTTGCTTCATCAGCCCCTTAAAAAATGCCCTCGGCGTGGGATGATCTCCAAGTTTTGACTTTCAGGAAACTGGCTTGAGATGAGGATGCCAGCACCCCCAGTTGAGTGACCGTGATGGAGTTCATCAGTGCTGGGACAGAAGTGGCTCGTTCTCTGTCTGTCAGGGTGTGTTTTTCCTCTTCACTCACACTCTGAAACTGAAGAGTCCTTGAGCCTTAGGCAAGTTTGCGTTGGCCAATGGATACTTGAGTCAAGAAGAGCTCAATAAGGTCCTCACGCTGGGGCTGGAGAAGACCTTGGCAGTCATCTAACTCTACCTTCTCACTTTGTAGAGGAGAAAAGGGCTGTCTAAGGTCACCACATGAGCAGCAGTCATATCTATTAGCCCAGCCTGTGACTCTTAAAAAGAGGGTGTTTTATACCATTCAGACCACCTCCACACAAAGTATGAGAGGGCTCTTCTGAAAACTGAAGTTTTTCTGACATTACGTTTTTTGACAGTTACACTGTGTAACACAAAAGAGCATGTGCTTTGTAGTCAGACAGATATGACAGGAATCACACACAGCTGGAGTCTTAACACCAGAGCCCCATGTGTGATTTGGAAACTTAATTTCTTTATCCGGAAAAGAGAAAGAAGAATATCTTCCTAATACATCTATTGTGATGATTTTTTAAAAAGTAATTTAGGCAAAGCTTTGTTCATACAGGAAGTATATGAACATCCAGTTGAATAAGTATCTGTGTTCTACCCATTCATTTTAATGTGATTCTGTAACCCACAGAAGAGTTCAAGTACTTCTTCCCTAAAACATGTCTTTGTTTATTTTGAACTTAATTTGCAGCAAGATCACATGTAGATTCAATTATTTGCTGAAAAAAATTATTGAGATATGACCACATGTCAAGCACTATTCAAGCAATTGGAAATACAGAAACAAAACAGAAAAAAAAATCCTGTTGCCATGGAGCTTCCATACTATTAGGAGGAATTCGATGGTAAAACACTAAAGTCAACCAAGAGTTTGTTAGAAAAGAGAAAGTTATGGGGGAAAATACATCATGGGGAGGGGAACCATGAGTGCAAATGGAAGTTACAATTTAAAATAGGGTAAGTTGAGCTCACCTTGAAGAGGCTGAGGAATGAGCCATGTTGGTGTCTGGTGAAAGAGCATTTAGATAGAGGGTGCAGCCCATGCAGACTTTTGGAGGCAGAGGTTGCCTGTTGTGTGTGAAGATAGGCAGAGGTCAGTTATGACTGGAGCCATACTGGATCACATGAAGATCACATTTTAATTCTTACTGATTCCATATTACTCATTCTTACTAATTCTTATAGAACTTTAATATTTAGTGCCACAGGACTAAAATTGGAAGAAATTCTTAGGGAGTTTTGAATCTGACATCTACAGAGTCTGAGCCTCCTGAAAGGGAAAGGCAGCTTGTCACTGGCAGAACCAGGAGTAGAACATAGGCTCTCTGAGTCTCAGTCTATTCCATTTTGGTCTTCCCTAGACATGCAAAGATTAACATTAAAAATCTGTGCTCAGGAACCAGCACATTTCTGGCACTGAAGTGTGTCTTGCCTTTTAATAATGCGCCTAACTCATGCCAGTTTCTGTGCTAGAGAAGATGTGGTCCATGCTTTGGAGCTCACAGATCACTGGAGAAAATGGACATAAACACTGCACATATTTACTGAATGCCTGTTTTTTACCAGGAGCAGGGAGCACAGAACATAAGCCTTGAACTCAGGGAGTTCACAGTTATCAGTGAAACGGAGATTACAACAGATGCTTTATGAAGTTAATGTGAAGTTAATTAATATAACATCTTATCTAGCAGTACTCAGTAAATAATAGCCTAACCCCTCTCCTTACTGCCATTACCAGCAGGCTGTGAACAGATCAGACAACATATTTATGTGGTAGCCTCTGAACACCACAAGTAGACCATAGAATGCATTACTAGTGCTGTTAATACTTTAAAGTTGCAAAGATGGAAATTAAGATACTAACTACCAGTTTTTGAGTATCTACCTGGTGCCTATTGCACCATGTATTTTATATGCAGTATCCCTTTCCACAAAACAATCTTCTAAGGGAAGTATGGTTATCTCTCTGCTACAGAAGGAGAAATTAGTTCTTCAAAGTGTAAGTGAATGTTTCAAGGATAGACAGCGTCATCTGTGCTATTTGTGAAATATACACTCATCAACACTGATTTGCTTTAACATGGTTTCAGCCCAGGCACAGCCAGGAAAACCATTAAATCTGCATAGGATTCATGCTGAATTTAAATGCACAGTAGGAAAAAAGTTGGGAGGAGAAAAGACACTAACAACTCCCCAGAAAATTGGGAATATAGTCAAAAATACAGATGGATCACTCATCATCAGGATTTCTCTTTTTCTTTTCATAGGACATTCAATTTGTCAGATAAGAAAAGGTAGAGCATTTAGCTGTCTCCCTCCACTCAGACCAAGCCTGAGGAAATTGCTTCTAGAAGTGCAAATTTGGCTTAAAAGCCTGTGGGCTGACAAAGCTATTTAGACTACAGTAGAAAGCTCTGTTGCCTATTGTGTTGGTGTGAAAGTAAAATTGAGAGGAGATACTTAGGTTTTATATAAATTGACTCTTCGACAAGTCTAAGTAGAAAGTCTTTGAAAAAACTCAAGAAAAACTCTCTTTTTGTTGCCTGCTCCCAAAAGCTAAGACTCCAGAGTTCTTCTGGGAAACTCAGGGCCGGCTTGTGCTTGACACTTGTACACAAAGAGTTTGGAAGAGAACAGGACAATAATCATTTATGGTAATCAGACTCCAGTCCAACTTTGTCTCTACCAGTTAAGTAGAGGGGTCATCTGGCATACAATTCACTTCTAGAAGCCTCAGTTTTCTTATCTGTTAAGTGGGTTCTATAAGGTGGACCTAGTGAAATTGCTGTTAGAATTGGAAGGTGATATGGATAGGGTCCTTCACAGGAACATAACATGCGGTTATTATTATCTTTTTAAAGTTTCCTCTGCTTAAAATGCTGCTACCAGTAGATATCCTTTTAAGAAGTTTTCCTAAATGCCATCCATCTCCTATAACCTAAACATAAAACTGTCCATGAAATGGAATTTCTCTGTATATAAGCCCAGTTGCATTTTATGATATTAACCATCTCCATCTCTCCAATGATTCTGACCATCTCTAACCTGTATTACAGGTATTTGAATGCTTGTCCTTTCTCCTAACACAAGGTGAACTCACTTTGAGATGGCCAGCCTACAGCGCAGAAGTCAAAGCTCCTAACAGATGCTTAATAAGTGGATATTAAATACATTAATGAGTTCACTGATAAGTGTTGCTCCCAAGGGTTAGTGCTTGTTGGCTTTAGATAGATAGTACTTCATTTCCTCTGTGATTGCACTTAATGTAGCATGTCAGGTCTGTATTATTTATGCAAATCTCCCTGCATCCATAAGAACTAAATGTAGTAACATACCTACTATATCTAAAGCAGTGTTTGGAATGCTGTTAAGGTTACTATACAACTGTGAAAAGAGCATCATCATGATTTGATATACTTGCATGGGGGCTTAAGAAAAATTTATTAGCTGGAATTTCTAGATTGGTAGGGAGGCACAAGGGCCTGGCAAGAGGTAGACACTTCCTGGGAGAAAGATACAGTCAGAATGTCAAATGCTGAGAACACTGGGATTAGAAGGCTGTCCAGTGGGAGAGGTGGTGCCTGCAAGGATTTCAAAAGCCACACAAGGTGATGAGACACTGACTCCTGAGAAACATTGGCTGGACACAGAATAGGATTAGTTCAAGTGAATTTTTTTTTAATGAAAATTATTTAAGGGGTAGAATATTGGACCCAGTTTGGGGACACAGATCCAAGAAGGTAAGTGTAATACTGGAGAAATAAAGGTGAACATAAGAAGAAAGACTGGAATTCTCAGAATTGTCTTCAGGAGTCTGGACTCATACAAGTTATGAGACTGGGTGTTTGAGCCAAATTCACCTAAACCCCAGACAAGTAAGATGACTCCAAATGACATCTGGGCTGCACATGCATAGAGCTTTTTATACTGTGCAAAACACTTTTATTTAGCACACATTTGTGGGCCCCCACCCTGAACCAGGTCCTTGGCTAAGCGTCGACAATTCAAAGATCAGACACAGTCCCTGCTCGGACTGTGAAGATGCTTCACAGACAGATCAGGCAGATGGTGTCATTGCATATTGATGCACATTCGCTTGAATGTGAAGTAACCATTTGCATTTGTAAGCACAGCAGGCGGTAGAAAGTGGATCAGGAATCTAAGAGAAGAGTAACAGAGGGAGAGGAGGGCCGTACCATCTTGGTTGTTTCGCAAGAAAACCTGAGTGGGTGCCAAGGTCAGTGCCATTAGCTCTACTCTGAGGATAAAAAGTGAAAGCCCAGGAGATGGAAGTTACTTGCCTAAGGCCCCACACCTCGGTGGTAGCAATACGGGGAGAATGCAGAGACAGGTATTCCAGCGCCAGTATTACCATTAAGTCACTCTTTTGCAAATCCAAGATAACATGGAAATGAAGGGTAAAGCAAGTGACTTTTACAGAACACCTATTACATGCCTGAGGGTTTCCATTCATTATTGACATTTTTCAGAGTACATGCATGAATGCAAGTATGTTCATAAATACGGAAAGGTAATTTTATTATGCTGTTGTTGTCTAATGCTTAGGGTTTCTTTTTTTCTTTGGCTTTCTTCTTTCATACCTTCCACTTCACATTAACTCTTCCATATTTTCCTTTATTTTATATGCATTCTTTCACCGAATTCATTCATTCATTCAACTTTTTTTTTTTTTTTTTTTTTTTTTTGAGACGGAGTCTCACTCTGTTGCCCAGGCTGGAGTACAGTGGCCTGATCTCGGCTCACTGCAAGCTCCGCCTCCCGGGTTCACGCCATTCTCCTGCCTCAGCCTCCCTAGTAGCTGGGACTACAGGCGCCTGCCACCACGCCCAGCTAATTTTTTTGTATTTTTTAGTAGAGACGGGGTTTCACCGTGTTAGCCGGGATGGTCTTGATCTCCTGACCTCGTGATCCGCCCGCCTCAGCCTCCCAAAGTGCTGGGATTACAGGCGTGAGCCACCGTGCCAGGCCCACACACACCATATTTTCTTTATTTATTTGATAAGGAAGTGCTGGGAAGGGAAGAACATGGTCCCTTTAAATAATATGGAAGTGGGGAAGAGAAGTGCTGAATAGAGTAGGGCGTGGTCCTTGGCTAGGGCTTCACTCTCACGGACCTAGGTAAGGACAGGCATTTCCTACCCAAATGTTGCATTTCCCAAGACCACCCTGGCCTGCCATGCCCCCATCCTGTGCCCATAAAACCCCCTGAGACCCCAGCAGGCAGACATGGATATGGAGAGAAGCACATCAGCAGAGGAATAGGCAGGTAGCTGGACGTCCAGAGGAACACACACACCGACAGGCACCAGCATCCCGGCAGGCCACCAACCAGCAGAACGACGCAGAGTTTGGCTGGGGCAGTCAGAGGAGAGCCCAGGCCGCTGAGCGCCCGACTCCAGGGGAAAACCTTCCCACTCCATCCCCTCTTGACTTCCCCCATCTGCTGAGAGCTACCTCCGCTCAATAAAACCTTGCACTCATTCTCCAAGCCCACGTGTGATCTAATTCTTCCAGTACACCAAGGCAAGAACTCAGGATACAGAAAGCCCTCTGTCCTTGTAACAAGGTAGAGGGTCTAATTGAGCTGGTTAACACAAGCCACCTATAGATGGCAAACAAAGAGTGAAACTAAAAGAGCACCCTGTAACCCACACCCACTGGGAGCTATGAAATTCGCCCCTAGACGCTGCCGTGGTGCCGGATCCCCAAAGCCTGCCCCTCTGTATGCTCCCCAAGAGGTTTGAGCAGCAAGGCACTGAAGAAGTGAGCCACATGCCGTGTGAGGGGGACAGGGGAAACTTTCCCATTCCATATTCATCCACTGATGGACACTGAGGTTGATTCCATATTTTGGTTAGTGTGAATTGTGCTACAATGAACATGGGAGTGTAAATATCTCTCAAACATATTGATTTCATTTTATTTGGCTGTATACCCAAAAAGGGGATTGCTGGATCACATGATAGTTGTATATTTAGCTTTTTGAGAAAATTCCATTCTGTTTTCCACAATGGCTGTACTGATTGACATTCTTACCAACCGTATATAAGGGTCCTCTTTTCTCCACATCCTCACCAACACTGGTTGTTTCTCGTCTTTTTGATGAAAGACATTCTAACAGGTAATATTTTATCATGGTTGTAATTTGCATTTCTCTGCTGATTAGTGATGTTGGGCATTTTTTTTTCTTTTTCTTCTTGGCCATTCATATGCCTTATTTTGGGAAATGAGAGATTTGAATGTAACCATGCTGTAGGCAGGACTTCCAGTATTGGAGAAAGGAGTCTCTGTTCTTTGCTTCCCTTAATGTGTTCTCACACTGTTTTTACCTCATAAACTTGAGGTTTGTTTTGTTCTTTTTTCTTGGATGGAGCTTTTGTATGGACTAGAAGTTGTAAGAATCTAAAATCAAGTAAAACAAATAGCAACATCAGAAAGGTTTTAGAAGTTAGCTGCTTCAGTTCCCTCAATTTCTAAATGGGCAAGCCAGAAACCTACACGTAAGAAAGGATTCCTTAGAGTCATGCAGGCTGTTTGTAACAAATCCAAAGAATGTTTGTCTCTTGAATTCTAGTGCCCTGTCCCCTATACTTTTGATACTCAAAGTGTGGTCCATGGACCATCCACACTGGCCTAAGCTGGGCGTTTGTTAGACACTTAGAATCTCAGCCCTTTCCCCAGACCTACTGATCAGGTTCTGCATTTTGGCAATATCCTAATGTGATTCATATAGACACTACAGTATGAGAACTCTTCCCAGAGGAAAGGGGAAAACAGAGGATGTCAGCTTACCTAGGGAATGGACAAGAAGTATGTGTGTTTGGGGTGAGGGGCAGGGTGTGGGTATATGAGTGTGTGGGACACAGATGGAAGAACCTCAGTCTGCTATTGTCTGGAAAGATAGACAACTTCGAAAATAATAATAATAAATAGCTTTACCTCTTCCCCCTTCTTTCTCGCAAAATTTCTAAGTAGTATCAAGAGGCTTAAGTATCTCAGATGAATCCCTGGGATGAGATTTTAGATTTGGCATGAAATTAGGCACGCTTAATGTTGCTCTTTACCAAATCACAGATCCATCAAAAAAGGAAAACAAAGGAACAATTTTCACTTTTTTTTAATAAAACTGTGCTTTGCTCCTTTGCCCTTGGAGTAGCAGCATGAACAAGGAATCGCAAGAAAATGTGGAGTGGGAGGTAGAAGATCTGTATTTCGGAATAAATGCAGTGCATTTTTTAAAGAAAATTAATTCCTATTTTTCTCAGAAGGGCGAGAGATACTCTATTGTTGGGAGGCAAAAGTAAACACATTTTTTTCTCTTCTTTCAAATAGCCTGTCATTTACCTTTTAGCATTACACATTCCTAAGGAGAATTTTTACCCCAGAAATAAAAACATATGTTCTCTGCATATGAGAAACCCACTTATTTTTTTTAATGATCTATGTCCTGTCCCAAAGTACTACTGCTAATAGCATCTCCATTAACCCTTACATTATGAGTTTTATGTAGCTGAAAGTATCTACTCAAATCTTTTGCAAGTGTGTACTAAATTATAACTCCCATATTTTTGAAGCGTTCCTTTTGGGTTCCTATTTAAATGGTAGGCTGAAAACCTGTTTGTAGGGAAAAAGACAAAAAACAAAAAAAAACCCCACAAAAACAAGAACAGAAAACAAACAACAAAATATTGTTTAAAAATATTTTATTTGGATCTACTCTTCCATCTACTTTGTGCTAACTATATGAGGCTTCGTCGAAACAACAATTTCTCAAGGAAGAGCTTATTATTCTGATAACGGAGATGAAGATTTAGAGGTGAAAGAGGTTAGTTAACTTGTCACACTGTCAAGCCAGAACCAGAAGCAAAAGCCACGTATGCACAAGGCTCAGGTCCTCACACCACATGGTTCCTGTCCAAGCTGCGTCCAGGGCACCTGACTTCCAACAGCCACTATGGAACACAATCAAGGAAACGAAATCCTCTTGGGAGGGAGCAGATGACAACGCAGGCGAGGGGACATGGGCGTTTTCCTGGATGGGTCCCTTGGGGTTCTGGGAAACTATGACCACAAATCAGAGGGCCTGCCCAGCATTGTGTAACTGCAGTTCAGAGCCAGAAAGTTCTCCTTCCCCTAGGAAAGGCTCCAGCAGGCCTGTCATGAAAAACCACTTTTCTGGACCTCTTTTCTTGAGCTCAAGTTGCATGGAAGAAATGAACTTGGAGATTCCGGCTGGCTTGAGGAATGGATGACCAACAAGTTTTGAACAAAGCAATCCCACTTCCTCTCTGTAGTGTCCATTTGAGCTAGACAAAATGCTCCTTTTGCCAGAGATGACTCCCTGGTCTACGCTGGCTGCTTGGAAAAGCCCTCTCAGACAGCCGCGGTAAATCACTAGGCAGCCACTCTCTGCAAGCCCCATGGCAGCCACGGTGCAAAGAGTGATTTATCAGGCAGCTTCCAACACAGCTTAATTTTTGGAGGCAGGCAAAAGATGCCAAAAGGCTTTCAAAGCTGAGCCAGAATCCCCCAAAAGAAGGAAGCAGGAGAGACACTTTGAGGAGGGGCCCAACCAGCTGCTGGAGCATCTGTGGCAGCGAGTAACTCCTCCAGGGAGCTGGGAGCTGGCATCTGGCAACCTTTCTTCCCTCCTTCTGTGTCTGTGTTCAGAAATGGAAATCCTGGGGCGGTGCAATCAGGAGACAAGAATGCTCCCTCCCTCTCCCCTCCCTGGAAACCCCTCCCCACTCATGCTTCCTTAGACAGGAAACTAAATTGCTGGGATGGGCCACCCTAATTGCTACTCTTTTAATAACTTGGTTCACTCCTTGAAGTTTGTGTAAACATCTTGGAATTCCTGTAGTTAAGGCAAGGAGGAGAAGCATATGACTCGCAGGACAGCCCCTCTACTGCAATGAACTGGCTTCTGAGGAGTCAGAGAAGAATGAGTCAATCAACACGGCCCCTCTGGAGAAGGTCCCCTTCCTCTCCACAGCCCCCAGAAGGTCCTGGAACTTAGCTTCACAGGTGTCCACCGGATTTCCCCCGCCTCCTGTACCTAGGAGACTATGTGTTGTCCTCTCCCTCCTAACTACCTGGATGCACTCCTAGGATGCTCACACACTCCTCACCTGCACTGGCAGAGCACCGCAAATGCAGCCCAGTATTCCACCTTTTCCTTCACATCATGATCCTGGAAAGGACCCATAGAGGTTATTTCATTGCATAAATAAGAATTCTGAGAGCACCCAGAGAAGTTAAGAGATTTGCCCAGCACAGCTCAGCAAGGTGTTGTCAGAGCAAAGACCCCAGGACTGGCCTCGTCACCCAGCCAGGCCTCACGGTGAGGCACTCGCCTGCTATCCTAGAGAGTGCTGGACTTTTCCATAGCTGCCAATCAGGTTTCGGATCTGGGATTTTCAGAGCCAGCCTTTCTCTGTGGCATCAAGGAAGGCTTTTATATCTTCCTCCATATGGAGTGAACAAGTGAAAAGAACTATTTGAAAACCAACAGAGTAGGAGGGGGCTGGGAAAGACACATGACTTCATCGGGTGCCATCTATTTCTTTCAACTCCTGTCCTTTTTGTACAATTGTTTTGTTTTATGGGGGTTTAGGAATTCAGACGCTGTGGTTCATTAGAAGCTCAGATAATTTGATGCAAGGGTGGGTAAGAGGTCTGAGAGGTGTTTGCTGCTTGGTAGCAGACACAAGACGTTTTCTATTTCTCCTGTTATAGAAAAACAAACCTTCTAAATTCCCCTCTCCATGAGGGGACTGGGCTGGGGTTAGGCAGGCTGTCCTGACAGCAACACAGCCAATGTCAGGGCACAGAGGCTCTCCCAGCCCTGTGAGAGGCACTGAGCAACAAGAGAGAGAGGCATTGCCAACTCCGAAAAGACCAAGTACAGCAGGTCCTTGAATAACGTCATTTTGTTTATTATAATATTGATGAGAAAAAAAATCAATTCCTCATCAGGACCACTGTCTCTGTGGAGTCTGCATGTTCTCCCACGTCTGCGTGGGTTTTCTCCGGGTACTTCGGTTTCCCTCCACATCCCAAAGATGTGCACCTGAGGTGGGGATTGGTGTGTCTGCGTGGTCCTAGTGTGAGTGCATGTGGGGGTGTGTGTGAGTATGCCCCGCAATGGGAGGGTGTCCTGTCCAGGGCTGCTTTCCATCCTGAGCCCTGTTTCCAGGACAGGTTCTGGCCAGTCATGACCCTAAACTGAAATTAGTGGGTAAATAATTCTCTTACTTGTTTTTATTTATCTTTCTTAAACATGTGCATAGCTCACATTTATTTTCATGTTTAATATAGACATGCGTTGGCCTTTATTTACAAGTCGGTGATGTTTTTGTGACCAGAAATAAATCATAGAAATTTAATTCTCATTTATATCAATTAACCCATGGGAAAATTGGTTTCAGTGTAAGTGGTTGAGCTTAAAGTCTCAGTTTCCAAGAGCCTATTGACGAGGGTAAGGTGTATCTTCTAAAAAATTAATGCTGAACACTTTAAGTCCCAAGAACGGTTTCGATGAGAATTTTAATTCAATTTCAACCAGCGTCTAAGTGTTGTTATACATTTTTCTGTCTTCTTAAATAACACCACATTTTATTTTTAGTGCGGGGTCATCTTAGAAAATAATAAATATTTATTGAGGAGTTCACTATAAATATAAATATTCTCAGGTTTTTGGACACTTTTATGTTTTGTGACCTTATAACATTTTTGCTACAAAATGACATTTTTGTATTCATCAAAAATACTTTAATAGGAAGAGAGAAAGCACAGAGTATTAGTGGAAAACTACACTAGGATTGCAAGCATTGGCTTCTAATGCCAGCAGTTCTGGATATCATAAGGGCTCAGTGTACAGGAACCAATCCAAAGGGGTCAGTAGCAGTTTTAGAGCAAGATCCCAGACTCAGGTGGAACTGGATTTGGGATGAAAGCACATCAGGAACCAGAAAAAATAATTTTTTCAGTAGGTCTTGGGCACCATCAGGTGTCTGCAGTTATCTTCAAGGACTGACAGGTAAGTTGGTCTTTGGTGAGTGGAGTTATCTGAAATGGCCAGTGGCAGCAGGGATCAACTCAAGAAGGCAACTTCTCAGTGAAGCGACGTGTTACGAGGCAAGAGATTTAGCATAGTAAGTAAGGCATGGTTAGTATTATTTTAATATAGAGAATGTTGGCAGAGACTGTCTTCACTCTGAGATGTTCAGGTTCAAAACATTCTGGGACATTAGCCATGAAAACTAGAACTGGGTTCTAAGGACAGAAAATGAAGGGTGAGGAAACCTAAATAGAGTAGGATGGTGGGTAAGGAGGCTGAGCTGATCATGACAGTCACCCCAGCAGGGTATGACCAATGCCCAACTCACAAAAGATGTGGTTTCAGAACATGTCAGTCCTAGATGGGTGGGGGAGGATGATGGTAAAGGTGCCCATCTGAAGGCTGGTGGGTCCTAAAGGATTAGAAATGACTTAGTGTTAAGATAATGACTAACGCTTCGGACTTTGCAGGCAGGCAGGACCCTGGGTTTGAATTCTGCCCATGTCATTTTTCATACGGGCAGAATTCAAACCCAGGAACCTGCCTTATGATCTCAGGTGCGTTATCTAAATTCTGTAAGTCACTATTTTCTCATCCAGAAAATTAATATCTATTCCATCTAAAAGGGATGAGTTTAAAGACTGGTCACCATTGTGTTTGTGCGAAGTGATGTAAGAAGAAGGAGGAAGGGCAGGAGGTGGAGGAGAAGGAAGGTGGAAGAGGCAGGATGGTATAGCTGTGGCAGTGGAGTAGGTGGATTGGGGGCTACATGGTACCAAGGCTCAACCTAGGTAGGGAAGTGACACAGTGAATGTCAGCAGGACACATTTCAGGCCACCTTAACACCTCATCCTCAGGGTAGAAATTGTAAGATACTTTCTCTTCCAGCTCAGGATTGGCTCAGGAACTCTGTGCAGTAAAAGATGATTCCAACTGCAAGGTAGGGGCAGACACTGTTTACAATGTAGATATTTTACTGATAAAATAAAGCATGAAGACGTGTGATTAGCCTTAATTTAATACTCAGGGAATTTATGTATCTCTGTAATATTATAAGAACATATTGAAAAAAAGTATAAGTCTTACTGCAAGTGTTGAATGCTAAATAGATTTAAGGAAGAGGTTGACATACCCTTGCTATACAGAACTCATCTTTTAAAATATTGTTTCTACGTTTTAAGCCTTTATTTGACAGTTGTCACAGGGAGTAGTAGAGGAATAGACGTTATTTGTAAGGAAAATCAGGACTTTTAACTTAGTAGTCATGATTGTTTAATAATAAACCTGTTGTCTTTGTTAATTATGCTGTGGTCATGTAAAATTTACCCTGCATTTCTTTCATATTGTCAAAGTTCCACAGAGGGCATAGGAAGAAAGGGTGATTTTACCAAAATGAAATTAGCTTTTGTATTCATCTGCACCTGGAAGAGCTCCTGGCACATAACAAAGAGAGAATACAGTACAAAGAGAACATACTTGGAGGTCAGACAGATCTGTTTCCATCCCAGCTTCATGCTGACCTACCAACTTACTGACTGTGTGGCTTGGGGCCAGTTGCTTGACCTCTCTGAACTTGATTTTCATATATGTAAAATAAGACAATAAAACATCCTGAGAATGTGTAAGATATGAATCATTTTGCTTCCAATGCCTACCATTGAGTCTGGCAAACAATATTCAATAAGTGGTTCATTATTCAATATGAATTTGTTTAAGTGAACCAGGTGTATTTTCTAGAAAATTAATGTGGATTAATCCCCTTGAGTTCCAAGAAGAGTTTCCATGAGAATTTTAATTCAATATCAAACAGTGTCTAAGTGTTGTTACATAATTTTCTGTCTTCTTAAACAACACCACATTTTCTTTATGGTGCAGGGTCATCTTGCAAAATAATAAATATTTATGGAGGAGTTCACTATAAATATAAATAATCTCAGGGTTTTGGACACTTATGTTTTGTGACTTTATGACATTTTAGCTCCAACATTACATTTTTATATTCATACACGAATACTTTACTGAGTAAGAAGAGAGGAAACACAGTGTATTAGTGAAAAACTATACTGAGAGTTGCAAGCATTGGCTTCCAATGCCATGCATTCCGTATGTCATATTCTCATCTAGAAAGAAAAAAAGAAAGTACACAGAAATATCTAGAAAAGACCTTTCTGTTGTTCCTATATTCTGTTTTGTTTATGTACGTCATTTTTCTCTCTGAAGCATTTTACTGGCCACCCTGAGGAATTCAGAGCCAGTGTCTCAAAGGAGGCCAAATGATAGCCAGGGTTTTTCTTGTGAAGCAATTAAGGCAAAGCCAGTTGCAAGAATGTGATGTGGGTTTTTGTGTAGAAAGAGGAAGTATGTGGGCAATTTGCTTGTTTGGTTATCAAAAACAAAATGTTCCAGGTTGTTGCATGTTAAATAGAGGAGTCTCTTCTACTTAATCTTCAGTCTAAAAGACCCCTCCCATACAAAACCACCACAGACACTGGTTCTAATCAGCATTTTCTTCTTTAGTAGGAAAACAATCAAGGCACTTTTCTCTAACATTAAACTGATATAAAGATTTGAACAAAAAGCAAGGATTTAAGTAAAAATAAAAGCAAAATGAAAGAAAGGTAACGAGGACACAAATTCAGAGAGAAAGACCTAGTGACAGAGACAGAAGAGCAGAAAAGGAAAAAAAAAAAAGCAGATCCAGAGTACAACTGAAAGAGACCTTGACTATTTTCAAATTAAGCCTGTCTTTTTTCCCATAATAACAGTTACTTCATATCCTCTCAAAGTTGGCATGTTTCTCTTGGGAAGATAAATCCTCTCTGGCAAGCTCGCCACATTCAAGCTGAAGCAGGAAGCCCCAGTCATCATCGCATTATGCAATCCTGTGTCCGGCCAATAATTGCCTATCTGACATGCTAGCCTCCCACATTCCTGAGATTCATCTAGAACAGCCAGATTAGATTAGTGTGTATTTTCAGCTAGCCGACATCACCCTTAGC
This sequence comes from Gorilla gorilla gorilla, assembly GCF_029281585.2. NCBI lineage: Eukaryota > Metazoa > Chordata > Mammalia > Primates > Hominidae > Gorilla > Gorilla gorilla. The sequence goes on from NC_073236.2 coordinate 127,097,838, forward strand.
TGATGTGTCTCCTTTTGTCAGCCAAGGCTCTCCTGTTTTGCTCTACCCTGTCCAATTTGTCCATACCCAGAGCAGCAAGTTCTTCCTATGGAAAGAAGGAAAGACAGATCTTTAGAGAGGACAGGCTTTATCCCAAGCCCCTATTACCAAAAAGTGTGGTATGATGAAACTCCATGGTCAAGAAGCAACTGAAGGCAGTAAGAAAAATCTGGGTGACCAATTCGTCATTCCAGCTTAAGAGTACACAACTGACATCATGTAGTACAAAGAACACAAGTGAAAGTTTAGAAAAATGAGGCTTGAGCCCTGTGTCAGCCACCCACTTGCTGTGTGATTCGAGATGTTTCTTCACTTTTCTAAGCCTCAGTCTCTTCATCCTTAAGTTAGGCACAATAATAGATACTTCATCGGGTTATTGAAATGATCAAATGAGATGATGTGACCCTTGGACCATATTTTCCCATCAATAAATGCTATTGATGTGTGCTGGATATTTGTCAAGCATTGCCTCAATGTTTGTGTTTCCAGTCCTGTGTTCTGTGATAGCGTTTAGCATAGTGTGCTGTAACTGTGTATGCACGCTCTTCTAACATAGTAGCAGTGCGTGCCTTCATCCGGAGCCTACCAGAGGGTATGAAAATCAGGCAATCAGTGCATTTGCATTGAATATCAAAGAAAAAGAAAAAAGAAGAGAGGGCGAATTAAGGAGAAACGAAGGAAGGAAGAAAGGGAAGGAGAGAGGGAGGGAGGGACGGAGGCTGGGAGGGAAGGAGGGAGGGAGGATGGAGGGAGAAGGGAAGGAAGGAAGGAAAACTCATGATTAAGCAGTCAGCCAAACTAGGGTTAGAGTAAATGGATTAACCTTCAACGCTTGATTCTCCCCTACTCTCTATAGACCACACTACTCTAACCAGCTGAGCTTCCTCACTGAACAGCATCTGCCATTCTATTTCTGTCACCATGCTTTTATTCATGTGGCCCCCATGCCTGGGATATTCTCCATCCTCATCACTAGCTCTTCCAGAGTTCCTCATCTTACAATAGTTGGCACTGTGGCTTCTTTGGGGGAGCCCCTCTTGACTACTCTAGGCCACACCATGACTAATTTCAATGATTCCACTTTTTAGTCTATTTCATGGCCGAATCATCTCTGCCCAGGACGTTATTCTGTAAGTCCTATTGCTAGAGTTCTGAGAAGAATGCTCTTGGCATGACCTATACTCTTCAGTCTTGGGAGGCTGGAGTCCTTGTTTGCCGGTGGTTCATAGAACTGGGCCTCAGATACGTGTTAAGTCATCCAGATGTTTATACAGAGGAGATAGATTTTTCTGTCAATGGAATCAACAGTTAACACCCGCACTGAGACACCATGTTGCAAGACACACCTCTAGTGAAGAGAGAGAATTGTAAGTGCTTCCTGGACTTCAGATTGGGTTACCCAGCACTGGCCTTGCCTCAGGCCCTGCCTTAGGAAAGAGCATTTCTGCCTCAGCCCTGTGTGTAAGGAGGGTAGAACTGCTGTAACTAAGTACCACAAATCGGATAGCTTCAAACAACAAAAATCTAGTCTCTTACAGTTCTGGAGGCCGGAAGTCTAAAATCATGGTATCCATGGACCATGCTCCCTCTGAAACCTGTGGGGGATCCTTCCTCACCTCTTCCTAGATTCTGGTGGTTTGCTGGAAACGTCTGGCATCCCTTGGCTTTTAGCTGCATCATGCTCGTCCTCCAGTACTCACGTGGCATTCTCCTTGTGTGTCTCTAACATGGATGTCTTCACATGGACGTTTTCTTATGAAGACAGCAGTCATATTGGGTACAGAGCCTGTCCTACTATGACATGAACTCGTGAACTAATTATACCTGCAACAACCCTATTTCTAAATAAGATCACATTTGGAGGTACTGGGAGTTAGGGCTTCGATATATCTTTTTGAAAGGGAATACAATTCAATCTGTAACTCACTGAATTGTACACCAAAGCCAAGAAGGCCAAGAGGTAAGGAAACAAACATCAGAACCACAAGAGAGGAACAGAGGGTGGAGTGACTTCAGAGAGGCCAAGAAGTTACTGTCAATGGTTTTTAGGACTCATTTTGATTGGTCTCCTGCTGAGTGGTGAGGCCTGATTCAAGGGCACAGAAAGAGAGCACCAGTGAAGTGTCTTGTAATAAGCAAATGCCTGTTGAAGGCCGTCTTTGAGCTACACACTCTGACCACAGTGACCTGGCAGTGTAAAGTGTGTGTTTAATGCCTCAGAGCCTCACAGAATAGGGTGAGGGGAGAATAGTGGAAGGAGAGATGACTATCAACTCTCATTAGCCCTGTGGGAGGTGAAAACTAGAAAGATTGTCTCGTATGAGTAATAAATATGGAAAATTGAATGAAGTCAACCTCTCTGTAAAAGTAATTTATTAATTACCCTGCCTTTAGAGTCTCACTTTACTGAGTCCTACAATTTGCAAATTAACTATTGGCCCAACTTGGCCTATTGAAGGGATAATGAGTATTAAAGAGAACCTGGTCTCTGAAGTTCGTGGATGAATCATGATGATTATCAGTGATTCACAACCCTTGCATCTTCAAAAGGCTTCCCCTGATGCACCAGTGGAGGACTCAATCCTCAGCTTTTGAAGTGGAGTTTGGCAGTAAAGGTGGGGCTTGGGGCTCCTGGTAGGGCCACCAAGGGAGAGGGTCTTGAGGAATGTGGGTGGGAGGAGCATGACATCCACAGCTTCAGCTCCTGCATTTGATATTTATTAGGCACAACTTGATGAAGGGCACTCTGGGAATGTTCTTCTAGGACCAAGAAGAGAAACACTTGGTGGCCTTTAAAATATGTGCCTTTAACTGCCTTCCCTGAGGCCAGGTGGCTGTGCCAGGGTTTAGCAGCACTTCGATCCCACTTCTGTGTTCAGAGTGCTCAGAGCTCTGGTTCAGGGTCATCAAATTCGTTCCAAAAGTGGCGTATTCCATAAATGAGGAATTAGTTGTCAGTAACTAGGTCATTGACAATGAGTTATTGAGTGTCTTGAGAACTGCAGCTAGCAGACGAAAACATTAACAGAATTCCTTTTCCTTCCTTTAATAAAGACCACTGATATCAGGGGACACAGAGTGAGGGATCCCTGGAGGTAAAAGAAGAAATTGTCCTAAAAAATGTGTAACTAGCAAATGCAACTAAAACCCACATCAATGGATATGAGCACAAGAGAACTGCTTTTTGGTTATCAGGGGCAAAGTTTGGCAACACAATAACAACAGTTACCATTTACTGAGCACCCAGGATGTCTCAATTTCTTGGTAATCTGCAAAATTACCAGATATTTTGCAGATTCAACTCTGAAAGGCTGATATTATTATCTTCAAAGTTTACTTGTTTTAAACATGAAGATCCTGGGCTTACATTGGCGACATAACTTTCTCCAAGTCACACTCAATACAATTGCCAGAGCTGTGATGTGAAACCACCTCTATGTCACCCCTAAGCTCTGTAGTCTGAGGGAGGAGGAATTACTTTGAGTTCTACTTGATGTGAATTTGAATAGGTCTTCCCCACAGAGCAAGTTCTCAGCATGTATTTATTGAAAATTGAATGATCCACTTTGCAGCCAGGTAACAGTGCTGAACCATTTCTGGTGGGATGACAGAAGGGATACATGCCCACCTGCTTCCAAGAGCAACTTTATGCCCCAGAGCACATGCCAGAGCTGCTCTTGACACCTTTCAAGAGGTTTTGCAGGTCCAGGACACTGCCATGCTATAAATCAGCAACTGGTTTACCCTTTCCAACAATGATTGCTGAATTTGGAGCTCAAATGTATATAATTATCATCCTTAATACATGGGCTTTGCACTCCTACAAGATTTTCCATCTTCAAAGTGTCTTATGAACATTAACTAATTAATCTAGGCTGCACATTGTGCCAAGGCCCAGAGGGCTTAAACTGCTCAGATCTGGGATGGTCCCTGTTGATGGTAATTACAAGGAACACATTGGGTACTCTTTCACTTAATATATATTGGTGCAGTGTGTCATCACAATGCCATCATCCCCACTACAGACATTGCCCAGTGGCTGGCCCTATGGGTTAGGCCTATACTTGGGGCTACAAAGAAACAAAAGCCAGAGGCCCTTGTCCAAGCAAATGATGCACTGGTAGCTAGCAAATGCATAGTGCTTTACAATAAGAAATAAGGCTTCCGGACTGGCAAGGTGGCTCGTGCCTGTAATGCCAGCACTTTGGGAGGCTGAGGCATGCGGATCACCTGAGGTCAGGAGTTTGAGAACAGCCTGACCAACATGGAGAAACCCTGTCTCTACTAAAAATACAAAATTAACTGGGCGTGGTGGTGCATGCCTGTAATCCCAGCTACTCGGGAGGCTGAGACAGGAGAATCACTTGAACCCAAGAGGCAGAGGTTATGGTGAGCCAAGATCGTGCCATGGCACTCCAGCCTGGGCAACAAAAACGAAACTCTCCGTTTCAAAAATAAATAAATAAATAAATAATAATTTTAAAAAAATAAGGCTTCCCATGAATTTATTTGTTCCAATAGGTCTGTTTTCTTTCTTTTCTTTTCTTTTCTTTTTTTGAGACGAAGTCTTGCTCTTGTTCCCCAGGCTGGAGTGCAATGGAGCCATCTCGGCTCACTGCAACTTCCGCCTCCCAGGTTCAAGCGATTCTCCTGCCTCAGCCTCTTGAGTAGCTGGGATTACAGGCACCTGCCACCACGCCCGGCTAATTTTTGTATTTTTAGTAGAGATGGGGTTTCACCATGTTGGCCAGGCTGGTCTCGAACTCCTGACCTCAGGTGATCCGCCCACCTCGGCCTCCCAAAGTGTTGGGATTACAGGCATGAGCCACTGCACCCAGCCCATTGATCTTTTTTCTATCACTGCAGATTAGTTTGCATTTTCTAGGACATAATAAAAATGGATTCATATACAGTCATGTGCTGTATAATAATGTTTTAGTGAAGGATGGACTGCATGTAAGACGGTGGTCCCATCAAATTATACTGCTGTGCTTTTTTTACTGTGTCTTTTCTATGTTTAGATACACAAATACAGTGAGGCATTGCTTAAAAATGGGGATATATTCTGAGAATTGCTTCCTTAGGCAACTTCATCCTTGAGTAGACATTATAGTGTACTTACACAAACCTAGATGATATAGCCTACTACACACCTGGCTAACTGGTATGGCCTATTGCTCCTAAGACTACAAATTTGTGAGGCATGTTGTACTGAATACTGTAGGCAACTGTAACACAATGGTAAGTATTTATGTATCTAAACATAGAAAAGGCCCAGTAAAAATATGGCATAGAAGATAAAAAAGGGTACACGTGTATAGGGCACTTACCATGAATGGAGCTTGTGGCCTGGAAGTTGCTGTGTCAGTAAGTGGTGAGCAAATGAGAAGGCCTAGGACATTACTGAACTACTCTAGACTTTATAAACACAGTACAGTTTAGGCTACATAACATTTATAAAATGTATTTTTCGTTCTTCAATTATGAATTCACTTTAATGTAACTTGTTTATAAATTTTCAATTTTTTTTAACTTTTTGACTCTTTTGTAATAACACTTAGCTTAAGACACAAACATATAGTACAGCTGTACAAAGTATTTTCTTTATATTCTTGTTCTAAACACATTTTTCTATTTTTAAATGCTTTTATTTTTTATTGTTTTACTTTTTAAACTTTTTTGTTGAAAACAAACACACAAACCCAATTAGTCTAGGCTTACCCAGGGTCATGATCATCAATATCACTGTCTTCAACCTCCACATCTTGTCCACCTAGGAGGTCTTCCAGGGAAAACACACCACACATGGAGCTGTCATCTCCTGTGTGAACAATGCCTTCTTCCAGATACTGCCTCTAGGACCTGACTGAGGCTGTTTTACAGTTAACTTTGTAAAATATACAAGTAGAAGGAGTATACTCTAAAATAGTGATAAAACCAGTAACATAGTCATTAATTATCAAGTATTATGTATTGTACATAATTATGTTATATTTTTATATAACTAGCAGCACAGTGGATTTGTTCACACCAGCATCACCACAAACATGTGAACAATGCATTGCACTCACACATTAGGAAGGCACTAGGTGATAGGAATTTCTCAGCTCCATATAATCTTGCAGGACAGCTGTCGTACATGTAGTCCATCACCGACTGAAACGTTGTTATCCGGTGCATGACTAGAGTATGTTTATCTGGCTTCTTTCACCAGGTGTAATTATTTTGAGATTCATCTGTGTGGTTGTGTTCATTCCTTGTTACCACTAAATAGTATTACATCTTATGGATATAGCACTATTTGTTTATCCATTCACTTCTTGATAAACCTTCAGGTTGTTTCCAGTTTTTGTCTATTGCAACTAATGTTGTGATTAATGTTTGTATTTTGTATAAATCTTTGCATGGACATATGCTTTCATTTTTCTTGGGAAAATACCTAGGAGTAAAATGGCTGGGACATATGGTGAGTGAATGTTTATTTCAGAAAGAGTCAATGGGAGTCCTAGAGTATACAAACCACTTTACATTCTCACAAGCAGTATATGAAAGTTCTAGTTGTTCCACAGCTTTGCCAGTACTTGGTATAGTCAGTCATTTTAATTTTTAGACATTCTTATGAATGCATAGTAGTAGCTTGTGATTTTAATTTGCATTTCCTTAATAACTAAAGATGTTGAGCATTTTTGAGATGCTTATTTGCCATCCAAATATGTTGAACATACATAAATGATCAAACTCTTACCATTTTAAATTGGGTTGTCTTTTTGTTATCAAGTTTCGAGATATATACAGGTGTTTGTGTGTGTGTGTTATTGTATATCACTCTCAGATATGTGATTTGCAAATATTATCTCCCAGTCTATAGTTTTTTATTATGTTAATACTGTCTTTCATTTTTGTGTGCAATTTATTAGGTTTTGTGCAATTCATTTGTTTTGTGCAAGTACACTCTGATGTTCACACAAGGATGAAATTACCTAAGGATGCATTTTTCAGAACATCTCTGAACATCTGAGAACATCTCAGAACATTAAGCAATGCATAACTGTACACTAAATCATCAATTTATTTCTTCCCCCAATTCCAATGTCATTGGTGTTCTGGAACTGGCTTGTACCAGCTTGGAAGGACCAATTTTTAAATGTTTAGGGATTTTGCAAACTGATTATTAAACACAGTCATTACTAAAAATTAAATTACATAAATTTATAATTAAATTATATTAAAAATAAAGGAATAAACACTCAAAAATCGTCACTTTCTAGTTACTTTCCTACATCTTACCATTATTTACATTGTTAAGGTTGAGGTTGTAACTTTATGTTGGAAATATCATAAAATGGTGTGCTATTAACAGTTTCTTCCCAACTCAGCGTTCAGCACAGTCATGTTGGTAGATCGAAATCAGCCATTGAGTTTATATTTATACAATGAAAATTTGCAAATACTATAATATAGGGCTTGATTTATTGTTTTGCTGATTATCTAGGCTTAATAAAATTATGGAAAAGATGTTCGTGTAGATTAAACTTAAATGTGTGACATGTCTGTATCTGAAACGCTACGAATAAGCATTGTGAGTACTATGAGTAAATATTTTTCCAGCATTTGAGAACAATAATTCAATTCAGCAAAAAAAGTTGCTCACATTATTGACAAATGGGTGAAGTCCAGACATGCATCTTTGTTGTTTTACTTTGATATTTCTTGTTAAGATAAATGAAAGTATCAACTAATATTCTTGTTGGAACTATATTTGTCCGTCAATTGAATCCATATTTTGTCTAGGGATACGGGAGTTTGGCAAAAACCAGCAAAAGCATTCAATAAGAAGCAATTGCCTATTTGGAATTTGCAGCAAAATGTTTTGTATATTACTATTAGTTACTTGTAAATTGTATGCTATATATATTTTATATCAGCAAATTTAGATATACTTTTTCAGAGAGGCAAATGTTAAATATTTACCAGGATACCACTGTTCAAAATTCTATTTTTTATGGGCCACTCTATGTACACAGACCTTGCCTTTTCCATATTGCCTGGTGATTTGGAGAATCTGTGCTCTTTAGCAGAAGATTGAAGGACAAAATGAATCGCTTATTGTGTTTTTCTGGCTAAATATTTTTTGAACTAATGTAGTTACAGTAAATTATTGCCTGAAAAGAGACAATATAGTAAGTGAGACTGACCATGCCAGGGCAATTGCACATGGAGGGCCAAGGATGCAGAACTGTGTGGCTCATTTATTCACCGAGTAATTACTGACTTTGAAATTATCACTATGCCCTAAGCATTTCTAAAAGCTGGGAAACTACTAGTTTTGCATTCTGTTTACAATGAGAAATTAGTTATTGCTTCAAAAATAGTGACCAACGTGCATAAAACATTGAAACCTTAGCAAGTTTTATAATTAAAGATGCCCAGTGATTCTTGATTTACATTCATTTCAGGCTACTTTGTTGGCTGCCAAGGCGGCAAAGTCATTTTTTGGACTAAAATGTGAAAAGATGTGTGTTATGGATTTCGGCTGTCATTTAAAGATGTAACCCCAGTGTCCATACACACAGAGTGAAGGAGAGAAATCTCAATGACTTCAGCAGGGAGCAAACAGGCTATGCCCCTCTGGAGGCAAAGAATTCTTAAACATCAAAAATGGGAGAAAATAGAACTTGCAGAATTGTGTACGATCAGAGCCTTATACTGTACTTAGAAAAGCACCCTTTCTGATCACTCCTACTAAGCCTTATAACCAGTTCTGTATTCCTGTATCCTTTAATATCTCCTGTAAAATTTTAAGGAGAGTTTTTCTAGAGTTAAAATCTGCAGGCTAAAATGGTACATGTGCTCAGCAATGCAGTGTTTGGTTGATGGGTGTTTTCTAATCATTTTCTACTACACCTTTTGGGACTCAGATACATTTTAACATCTTCCAATGGTTTAACTATCTCTTCCTATATATATGACTTTAGGGAGTTATTAATCCTGGGTTATATTCTTGTCTATATTAAAATAGAAATGAAAAGATAGCTCTTAGGGGTTTTGTGAAAGTATCTGGCCCAGGCTCATCACAAAGCAGATCCTTAAAAACATTTTCTGTCTTACTTTCTTCCTTCCTCTTTGCCTCTTGTCCTTCCTGTTCACGCTCGTTCCTTAATTTCTTCCTTTCCTTCTTTCTAAGTTCCTTTACATATAAATTATGATGATTGTAGTAATCACTCCAAGCCTTCTCAGGTCAAGTTTCATTGTCTTCCCCTAAGCAAGACGTGACTGAGCTGTGAACTGACTTCTGGGAAGAGATCTCACCATGGGACCCCAGCCAGGGGGAAGCGTGTGGGGCAGAGAAGGGGAGCTGCCTCCTGAAACTCCACCCTCCAATGGGATGGGGGACCAGGAGGACAAGAAGCCCAATCTAGCTACAAAGCTCCAAAGGAAATGGCAACAGCCAGGATCAACACAGTCTCCGAAAGAATCAGGCAAACGGAACTGTGTGATCACACGCCTCACCTTGCTCTAGGCCCGAAGAAGAAGACATGAATCAGAGAAGCCCTTGTCCTCAAGGAGCTCCTTGCTTAGAGACCCAGATGCACAACCATTCAAACACACAAGGCAAAGAGTGTTGCACCAGAGGTAGGCATTTCAGCTGAGCCTGAGTACAGCATTTTCTGGTGAGTACTGTGGCAGGTAAAATGTAAAAATCTAAGACAATCAAGTGGACCTCTGGCCAAAGATCAGAGACAGTACAAAAACTGAGTTTAGTTGCCAAGCAATACTCAAAAATCCAGGTGTGATATCAGACGACAGATTATCTCGTAGCTCAGGGACAGATTATTATTGCTTTAGAGAACATTTAGGGAAAGACTATTGAGTCACGTATGAGTGATAATAATAATAATAGCAATAATGATAATATTCACAAATGACATTTAATAGTATCTGTACTGTAACAAGCACTATTTTAGGTAATTTAGGTTAAGCATCCCTAATGCTCACAGTACATTTATGAGTTATCCGTTCTACTTTGCCTGGATAGAGAAACAGAGACAAAGAGGAGAAGTGGAATGCAATATAACTTACACAGCTCATTGGTAGCAAAACTGGGAATCATCACCAAATTTGCCTGGTTCTAAAGCTACTGTTCTGTCTTCTAGGAAGCCCTTAAATATTTCTAGCCCTGAATCAATGGAGACCGTGGGCTTGGGTAGGAGATCTTAGCATAAAGACAAAGAGGAAAGACTGAGAAACAGAAATAAATTTGATGTTGAAAGTTGTTTGTTTTTTGTAGACAAAATGTAGAAATTCAGTGTTTAGAATCAGAGTACACATTTAGAAAACATTGAAATCATTAAGTCTGCTTACATACCCACCGCACCCCAAGAGATTAATATTGCCCAAGTAATTTCTACCTCATTGACAAAGAGTTTGTGGGACAGTGAGTGACGCAGGAACTTCCCCAAATGCCCACATTACTCCCCAGAGAAGTCATAGGAGGCTGGCATGTCTATAAGCCTATTGTTAATATCCAGAGGCCTTCTCAAAGACAAGCTGGCTTGGCTGGAGCAGCTGAGAGCACACTGTGTACTTATTTTTAACATTCTTTAATGTTTTCAGATGAGCACAACTCTGAAATAGAAAGGCTGACCCATTTCAATGACATTTTCCCAAGGACGTCGGAGTATTGTGTGTTTGTCTTCCCTTTACCCTAGATAGAGTCCCAGTGTCCCCGAACGAAAGGAAACTTCCCTTCAGGCAGATAAATGGCAGGCAGTGTGACTTGGTTTAATGATATGTCACCTCTACAGTCACTCTTTCCACTCCGTGCGTCTCAGTCACCTAGAAAGTATCAGCACCCTGCAGAAGCAAGCGTGTTCATGTGCTATCCATGTCTAAGGGCACACATGCAACCCAGGAGGAAAAACAGAGTGCAGGATAATTGACAGAGCCCCAGAGAAGCTGGAAGAATATGAACTAAAAGGATTTCTTGCATTGCATCACCATTTTTGTATTTTGTTTTTAACAGATGAGGGAGGAAACTCAGAGGTACCGAGTCATTTCCCCAAGCTCATACAACAGATAAAAGGTAGCGCCAAACTCTCTCAGTGGTTGCTGAATGGAGAGGTATTTGGCAAGATCTCAATGTCCAGTCTTTTTTAAAATACAAACTGCACAGTTTTAGTTTATGTTTCTTCTGTTTTTTTTCTCCCCAAAGTAGAAAAGTAGAGTGTAAATCTGAGTATTCCCATGTGTCTCCAGGAAAGGTTTGAAGTATAAGACTTACGTGCCTTGAAAGAAAAAAATACAACAAAACCACAACAATAACAACTAGTCTTTAGTTTGTTAATGGTCCTGGTTCTGCCTCTGTTCAAAGTTCCATGAGTTTTGTACCATCAGCGGGTGGTACCATCAGCGGGTACCACGTCCCTGATGGCCATCCAGTTGGATGTATGGGTGGATTCCTCTTCCATGCTAATTAATATTTCCTAGATAAGGGATCTTCTCTAAGGTTTGTGTGGGGCCAGAATGTCTACGCTGCAATGCTGCTTTTTCTGGTGTTATCACTGATATATCCAGAAAGACCTCTGTCTGCCCCTGCTCCAAGACACACTCATGGGTGTATGTACCAGCGTTGCCCTCTCACCAAAACTGGTTGGGATTTACCATTCCCTCAGTGGGACTAGCTGTCTGACTGTTAGCTATTGACAGGGTGGCAGAAGAAACATTGATTTACCCGAAGCTTCTAGTGATTTTGTCTTGTGCATCCTCCAGTCACTTATTCTAAGCCACTCTTGAGAGTTCATATAGACTCTGAGCTGGACAAAACCATAGCAGCATTGAACTCAAGTCTCTCACCATACAGATGTGAGAAGAGATTGGGCTCCATAAGGCACAGTGACTGCCTAACTTTGTACAGCCTGGAGAAGTTTATTTTCTTATAAGTAACCCTTGACCATAGTAAGAAGTTATCTATGGTAGATTATTCTTTTTGCTTCCATCATCTCAATAGTTTTCCCATTTTGCCAAACTCATCAGAGCAATATTGACTATTAAGTTTGTGTGCAGTATACTCCAAAGCCCTGAGCTTCCTGTATTTTAAACATGACGTATTTCAGCTACGGTGCCAGTTACACATGGTTTCTAATTCCTGGAACACTCTCCATATGTGTAAATCTGTCAGGCCATGCCTTCCTAAAATGGTAGTTATTAATTTACAAATCAAAGAAATAAATCTTACCTTTTCCAATCAGTATTTGCATTCCTATTTTACCACCAAATGTGCTATCTTAGAGAGGTTAAGCCATTTTTTCTCAAGATGGTATCACTAAGCAGGGGTGGAGCTGGAATTGTGAAGTGAGCTTTGTCTTTACTTTTTCCAGTATATACAGATATTGTTCCAGCACGGGAACACAGTTAGTTTCCTCTGTAGGCTGACTTCATTTCCAGTGCTGCAATGGAGTTGGAGCTGACCTAGCAGCTGGAAACATCAGCCAGGAATCAGCGTGGAAGGGTTATGTTTTTTCCATGAAAGTAGGATCTAAAGTGGATGATAGAGGTATTAATACATGTGGTAAGTGTTCAAAGAAAATTATTTTCTGCCTCAAAATATAAACTAGAATAAATGGAGCTGTAAAACAGTATGAAGTCAGGATTTACTGTTGTTCATTGAACATGCTTTTGCTCACTCTTGTATTTTCACAACACACTGGCATTCACTATTCTACTGCCATAGTAGACACTGGATAAATAAAAATCACATGAACCAGTGTAGAAATAAAAAAAATTAAGAGCCCATCTATGCATCCCAATTAACCTACCAGCAAGAATCTAAAAGATTCTGAGAACTTAATTTGTCTGCTACTTTGGAATGTGGAGCAGAAGCTTAGAAAAGGAATGAGCAGAAGAAGTCAGACATCAAATTACGACTTTAGACACATTTATAAGGTATGTGAAAGGCCATTTAAGCTACTGACCCCATAAGGGTTTCTTTCCAGAAATGGCCTTGCTAAGGAGTTACTAAGCTTCTTCTTGCACACCTCCACTGATGGTGATATCACTACCTTCAAAATACCCCATGCACTACCGCTCAGATGTTAATGTTGGAAAGTGGCTTTTTCAATCTAGACTAGACTTGACTTCACTTATCGTTTATCCATTGATCTTTGTCCTCTCTCTTGTGTCACATGAGGCATCGAATTGTTTTTTCTTTTTTTTTTTTTTCTTTTTTTTGAGACGGAATCTCACTCTGTCGCCCAGGCTGGTGTGCAGTGGCACAATCTCGGCTCACTGCAAGCTCCACCTCCCGGGTTCACACCTGACTCAGCCTCTCGAGTAGCTGGCACTACAGGTGCCCACCACCGTGCCCAGCTAATTTTTTCTATTTTTTGGTAGAGACGGGGTTTCACTGTGTTAGCCAGGATGGTCTCGATCTCCCGACCTCGTGATCTGCCCGCCTCGGCCTCCCAAAGTGCTGGGATTACAGGCGTGGGCCACCGTGCCCGGCCCAAATTGTTTTTTCAAAAGACTCCCTTCCCTGTTACTGCTTGTAAAGAGTGGGATGTTTGTGGCCAGTGTCATCAATATGCAAACAGTGTATTAAGTCTCCTTACTTCTCATTTGTCTGTCACTTAATAGGGTAAATGCTTTTAGATAACATAATTTCATATTATTTGATGAGAATTGATTTCTGAGCACAAGCAGATAGCTCTAATTTCATGTTACCAGCTTTGAAGTTATCAAAATACTGTAAATTAAATAATTCCAAGAAGACTTGCAAAATGATATGTGAGATAGACAGAAAAGAGGCTTAAAGTCCTAAATAGTCACAAGCAAGAGTCCAACCACACACCATTTTACTCCAAAGTCCTGCCTTAGAGGACATTCTGGTTGTTACCAGCCTAGTAAAGATATCTTGCCATCAGCACCACAAACACCTTCTCAACTTTGCATATTCAGTAGGACTCAGCAATGATTAGGCATTTCCTTTTTGATGTAACTTAATGAAGGCATGAAAACAGATTCCTTTCTGAGCAAAATTGAACCTAATAGCATGTGATCCCACTTTTTCCTACCAAAAAATCATTTAACATGAAAAAAAGATATGAAAGACAAAGGAGCAGATTTTAAGTCTATAAACATTCTATTTTACAGAGACTGTGTTTATTTTCAAATTTTACATGCACAAAATAGCACTTAATAAACTACGAACTATCCAAATTTGGCAAAAACAAAGATTTTCATAATATATATCTGAAGAAAACTAGCTTAAAATCAGAAGGTTAGTATTTCATTATAGAAAAAAATGTAATTTAATTGTTCTATTTTTATGAATTTTTAATCTGAGCTGATTAATACTGAACGTATTAAGCATTCAGAAATAATTTTCTTGGGGCACTGACAATTGTATTCTTTTCAAATTTAATCCAAAACCCACATTTTCCATTTTTGCTTTACAATATATTAATACTTTGATTTCTTCTTCTTTTTGAGGTCTCTGGGTGTGCTGTGCTGCCCTCTGGCCCTCTCTGTCACTGCCTATTTTGGCAGTGAGTATTCTGGCCTGAAGCATCTGGAATACAGAGTCTGAAATCTCAGATATTTTTGATGGTTGATCACCTCTCTTTGGGCATTTTTTTTACCACTACCTTGAGGTTCTAGGAGTGGGAAGTAAAAATAACTCTCTTCAAAACGTTTGACAGTGCTTGTCACAGAACACATATCTAATAAATGCTCCTTTAATGGGTTCAGGCAACAGAGAGTGAGAGGCTTGTGACATTATCCAACACAATTGAGCAACTATCCAGCAGTGCCCTACTCCTTTCTAGGGAATATCTCATATCTGTCATTTCTGTTTCTTGAGAATCCACCCATAAAATAAAACTAAGCCTATTTTGATATCTTGCTGAAGGACATTCTTCAATAGGTATAGACCAATGAGAGCTCAAGTTAAACATTGTAGAGGATGTTAGTCATGGAAGTGTGAAGAGTTACAACAAAAAATAATTCACACTGAATTTCAAAGTGAATTTGATGCTAGTCTATTTTATCAATTATCTTTCCAAACATTGAATCTATCTTGGAATGTCTTGGTTTTAAAAAACTCTTTTTTAAAAAGTGAGAAAGATTAACTTGCTCTCTATGGGTAGGCTTTTTGATGAGATGCTTTATAGTTCAGGCTAATGACCCTTTCTGTATTTCTGCAATAAAACAGTCACTGATTGGAAAAGGTAAGATTGATTTCTTTGATTTGTAAATTAATAACTACCACTTTAGGAAGGCATGGCTTGACAGATTTACACATATGGAGAATGTTCATTATCCCAAAGATGACAGGACAAGAGATCTTTTGGTGATCTGTGGTAATAGATTTCTAAAATAATGCCACAAAGAATACATCATGATGCAATAATGCACCAGGCATATGAATGAAAACAGATGTTATATAGAACACTCTTTCAAATGCACATGTGCACATGTAGAATTAATTACATTGCTTTCATAGACATTCCACAGATGTTACTAAAGGGTTAATGTAAATAGCTAGAAATTGTCTTATTTTGGTTGAATAAATAAAAATAAAATAAACTACATAATTTCCTTGTGTTAAAATTCTTGTTACTCAGGTCACATTCTCTCTGTATTTTCAACTTACCAGTCATGTTGAGAAAGTTTCCAATTAGACTCAAAGTCTGTTAAGGAAAAAGGCAACAAAATCAACAACACTAAATAAAAATTCTTGTTTTATGTGATAAAGATATATATGTATATAAATATGTGTGTTTATATATATATGTTTATCATACATATGAGAAACTCAGCTTTAACAACTGTTCAGCATTCAATATCAGAAATAGTTCAGAAAATGTGAGATATTCTGGAGACTTAAAACCTCCCATCTTCAAATTCCATTTTGCTACGACAGAAATACCCAATTTGTAAGTTGTCTCTGTTTTTCTACATTCCTTGTGAAAGGAAGACGGAAAGCCATAAGGTGAAAAGTGGTCAAGGGACTCTCAGCACGCATCTCATTGTGGTCTTCCAGGGAGTCCATCAGAGCCAATGAGGGAAAATATGTTATAGGCTCACAGGCAACCCTTGGAGAAGTGCCATTGAACCTCATACTTCAGGTGCCACCTTGAAAATGAGAGCATTCCAAAGGAACAGTCATCCTTTCATAGGGAAGTTTGTGTTTTTTCACTATCAGTCTTCTGTGTGCTTCTCAGTCTAACCTCACGCCTCCTTATTCTATCCCATAATCTACACTCTGGCCACACCGAGCTGCGTGCAGATCCCCACATTCCTTTGTGTATATACTGTTCTGTCCGCTGGGAATGCTTTTTCCCACTGTCTATGTGACTGAGCTAATTCCCACTTACCCTTCAGAGCTTAGAATAGGAAACATGTCTTGTAGAAAACTTTTCCTGGGTTCCATGGTCCTCTTCTTTGTTCTGTGGGAAGGATCAGATGAAACAGAGGTGAAAAGACTCCAGGAGAGTTCCTAGGTCTGCTGTTTACTGACTGCCAACTAACTAGCATTGTGTAAGGACTGGTCTGTTTGGCTTAAATGTACTGGGTAGGACTGGAATACATCCTGGTCCTACTACCACAAAGTACATTTCCTAAAAGACCAGAGTTTTATGCTTTATTTTTCAGTTATACTAAATGGATGGTCAACGCTAAGCCACAGCCATGTGAATGCCAGTAACAAGCTCCACTTAGCTGCTTATGTGGTCATCACAAATAGTATAATCTGAAAAAGTCCCTACAACCAGAGCTAGACAATTCTTGTTGACGTCGGTTATCCTTACAAACTATAGAGTGTGCCTGATTTATCTGTCCAGTCTGTACTTAACTACTTCTTCACACTCTGCTTACACATTTGCAGCTACATGATTGAAATCACAGTGTGAATGAAAAGCCAGGGGCTCAGTCTAGGTCCCGGTGCTCACTGCACAGAAAGCCCATCACTGAGGCAAGTATTGTCAGGGAAGAAGACTTTAATCAGGTGCTGCAGCCCAGGAGATGAGAGATCAGTCTCAAATTCATCTCCCTGACTGCCTAAAATTAGGGATTTCTATATTAAGGAAAGAAATGTAACCATGTATAAACCATATATTAAAAAAACAGGAACCGAGGAGAGGTCAAGATGAGGAGTTGGTCAAGAGGAGGCAGGTGTCAGTCAGGCAGATATAATGGATGAGGGGTCTGGCATCTCATTGTCCGGGTGCAGTGATCTGGTAAGTCTCAGCTCCTTAATTCTATCTGGGGAGGCTGATGGTTTGTTTTGTGAGAAAGGAACTCAGATAAAACAGATGTAACTTTCTCAAGTTTTAAGACAGGGAGGATCAATTTCTATGTTTATTCAAAGAAACCATAAACATCAGTTCTGTGGAACAATTAGGTCGGTTTCAACAGATCATCGAGAGGAAAGATTGCTGCCCATTACAATTCAGAAACTAAACAAATATTTACCTAATGCAAGTGATATGGAGGTGAGCAAGACCCTGCCCTATTTTGGCACCTTGCTTTTCAATGTACCCTGGACCAGCACAGTTGACATCAATTGTTAGAAATGCAGACTCTCAGGGCTTGCAGCAGACCTACTTGATTAGAAACTGTACTTTTTTAAACTTTTAATTTCAGGGGTACATGTAAAGGTTTGTTATACAGGTAAACTCATGTCATGAGGGTTTGGTGTACCAATTATTTTGTCACCTGGGTACTAATTCTAGTGCCCAATAGTTATTTTTCTGATCCCCTCCCTTCTCTCATCCTCCATCCTCAAGGAGGCCTCAGAGTCTGTTGTTCCCCTCTTTGTGTCCATGTGTTCTCATCATTTAGCTCCAATTATAAGTGAGAACATGTGGTATTCAGCTTTCTGTTCCTGCATTGTTTGCTAAGGATAATGGCCTCCAGATCTTCCATGTTCCTGTAAAGGACATGATCTCATTTTTTTATGGCTGCATGGTATTCTATGGTGTATATGTACCACATTTTCTTTATCCAGTATACCATTGATGGGTATTTAGGTTGATTACATATCTTTGCTATTGTAAATAGTGCTGCAATGAACGTGTGTGTGTGTGTGTGTGTGTGTGTGTATGTGTGTGTGTGTGTGTGCCTTTATGGTAGAATGACTTATATTCCTTTGGGTATATACCCAGTAATGGTATTACTGGGTCAAATGGTGTTTCTGTTTTCAGCTTTTTAAGAAATCACCACAGTGCTTTCCCACAATGGTTGAACTAATGTACACTCCCGCCAACCATGTATAAGCATCCCCTTTTCTCCACAACTTTGCCGGAATCTGTTATTTTTCTACTTTTTGATAGCATCCATTCTGACTGATGTGAGAGGGTGTATCTTTGGGGGTTTTATTTGCATTTATCTAATGATCAGTGATGCTAAGCTTTTTATTGTATGCTCGTTGGTCACATGTATGGCTTCTTTAGAAAAGCGTCTGTTAATGTCCTTTGTCCACTTTTTAATGGGGTTGGTTTTTTCTTGTAAATTTCTCTTAAGTTTTTTATAGATGCTGGATATTAGCCCTTTGTCAGATGCATAGTTTTCAAATATTTTCTCCCATTCAGTAAGTTGATACAGATAGTCGATAGTTTCTTTTCCAGTGCAGAAGCTTAAAGAGTTTAATTAAAGAGTTTAATTAGATCCCATTTGTCAATTTTTACTTTTGTTGTGATTGCTTTTGGCATTTTCATCATGAAATCTTTGACAGTTCCTATGTCCAGAATGATGTTTCCTAGGTTATCTTACAGGGCTTTCATAGTTTTGAGTTTTACATTTTAGTCTTAAATCTATCTTGAGTTGATTTTTGGGTAGTGTGTAAGAAAGGAGTTCAGTTTCAGTCTTCTGCATATGGCTAGCCAGTTTTCTCAGCACCATTTATTGAATAAGGAGTCCTTTCCCCATTGCTTGTTTTTGTCAACTTTGTCAAAGATCAGATGGTTATATGTGTATGGTGTGGCATTACTTCCGGGCTCTCTATTCTGTTCCATTGGTCTATGTATCTGTTTTTGTACTAGTACCAATTCTATTTTGGTTACTGTAGTCCTGTAGTATAGCTTGAAGTCAGGTAGCATGATACCTCCAGCCTTGGACTTTTATTTTTTATTTATTTATTTATTTATTTATTTATTTATTTATTTGCTTACGATTTCCTTGGCTATTTAGGCTCTCTTTTGGTTCCATGTGAATTTTAAAATAGTTTCTTCTAGTTCTGTGAAGAATGTCATTGGTAGTTTGGTAGGAATAACACTGAATCTGTACGTTGCTTTGGGCAGTATGGCCACATTAATGATATTGATTCTTCCTATTCATAAACATGGAATGTTTTTCCATTTGTGTCATCTCTGATTTCTGTGAGCACCGTTTTGTAATTCTCATTGTAGATATATTTCACCTCCCTGTTAGCTGTATTCTCAAATATCATATTTTTTGTGGCAATTGTGAATGGGATTGCATTCTTCATTTGGCTGTCACGTTGGCTGGTTTTGATGTATAGGAATACTACTGATTCTTGTATGATATAAAATCTGTTTGTCAACAGGATCCTCAGATGACTCTTACGCACATTGAAGGGAAAGTGGGTAGTCATCAAGTTCACGAAACAGCTATGTAGGGGGATAGACAAGCCTGTGGAAGGCTGGGACAATTCTTTTTGGACCTATTACTTGCCTTACCAATACTTGCCATAAATGCTTGCTCTGCCATCTCCGTATCTAATTAGTAGTTTATTCTGACTTTTGACGCTCAATGTCTCTATGGCTATTGTGGCTTCCCCTTTGACACTTGGCTGCTCTGTAGAATGCAGATAGGTGAGACAAACTAGTAACTAAATGTCTTCATATTAGTTGGCCTGTAGAAAGGTAGTAAGGTCAGCACTGGTGGCCCTGTCTTTAAGCATACTGGTCCATGATCAGTTTGTTAAATGGATAAACAGATGTAGTTATAACATAAACTGGTTGGCAGATAACACTCTAGCTGGCTACTAAAAAATACACAGGCATCCTTCTTTTCTAATTGCTTAGGAAACTGAGCTCTCTGACTTTCTCTGGGATGTTCTCCTCTCCTTGTTATTCCTCCTGCTCCTCTTTATTCTCACTCTCTGTCTCTCTCTCGCTTCCTACCCTTAATGGGTCTCCCATAATTTGTAGCCTGATCATTATTTTAAAATGTACTACATGTTAGTCTGTCTCACACTAGGATCTTTGCCTCACAAATTGGTCGCATTTTCCTTATAGATGTCTTGGCCAATCTGCCATTTTTCAAGCAAACCCTCTTTTCTTAATTCCATGCCCTCAATCTCAGTTTCTACTATTAAAAATATTTTCCAATTAAATAAAAATGTTTTCTTCTTCAAACCTCTTTCAGTTTGGTGAGAAACCCTTTTAGTGTCAGTGTGATAGTATTACCTAAGGGATGCAAGCACCATTGATTTTTTTTCGTTGACTACTTGCCATTGGAATAAGGTCAAAGGGATTCGGTAACTGGTTTCCTGTGATGAGCACCAGGGTTATTTGGAGGTGTCATGGATCAAGTAGAAAAATGGAAGTGATGCAAAGACTGGACCAACTCACAAGGGGATGACCAGCCTCCGAAATATCAGCAGCAGACATACAGAAACAGTCCTAATGGCGCCCAGGAGGGCATCATTCCTGTGGGCTGGTGGTTAGAGATGTCCCACAGGAAAGTATTGGAAATAATAAGACATTAATGACTTATTATGAGTTTATATAAAAACCTGACTATACTAATGGCAGAAACAGTGGTCAGATATCCATGTTTATGGAAACTAACTAAAACAGATGATTCCTTTCCTGAAAGATTGAATTTCTCCTAATTAATGGGGTTATTTCCATGTTAGGGTGCAGAGAATCTTTCTTCCTGGATCATAAAATATTATGAGCAGAAGGAGCCTACTCCTGGAAAAAGAGTCAGATACAAACGTAGTTAACATATCCTAAAAGTTACTCTTTAGAGTTTCTTTCTTTCTACAATTCTAAGCTCAGAGCTTTTGCATTTAACTTTTTCCGCCTCACAGGTCATTTTCATCCTCTATTACTTTCAAAGAGTGAAATCTCGTTTCTTCCACTTCCTTATTTCTGTCTCATGAGTCATTTCCTCCTTGCAAGAAAACCATGCCAAAAAGCCTTCATTATTTCCATGACATTGCTTCTTCATGTTCTATTGTAGTTTTTATTTTACCTTGGGGACTCCAACACCCAATTCCTGAACGGCTTTGTGTTTTTTATGTGTGAGCAGGCACATGTTCTTTCAGAAGGAGGAGTTAAAGCTTTCTTTTCAAATCAACAACTGACATTGGCTAGCTCATAAAGCCTCACAAACTCCAGATGTGTTTTACCTGGAATCTGATTATGCACAGACCTATTCAGCTTTGCCTATCACTAAATAACAAATAAGTTTAGTCAGAAACAGGAGTTATTCAACAAAATGTTTCAGGACTTAGACTCTGGTTTCAGACAGACCCTGGTTCAAATTCTGGATCCATCAGTTTCAAACTATGGGAAGTTGACTAATTACTTAACATCTCTAAGTCTCAGGAACATCATCTGAATATGTAAAAAAAAATAGAGCCCACATAACGAGTTGTCATGAAGATTACATGTGATAATTCACCTACAATATGCTTGCCATTGATTGGAATTTAGAAAACATTTAATAAATTGAATGAAAAAAACTCAATTTTTCAACTTGCAGAAAAAACGTAAGAAGAAGATATTGTTTTTAAGTTCAATTGAGAGACATAGCTATTGGTTTTATGACACATTAGGTGTTAAATCAGGGTCTCATTAAATCCAAAATAAAAATTTGAAGTTAATAATTGTGGGTCATGGGCTATATTAAAGTTGAAAAGTGGGAAAACACTAAAAGTAGTAGAAGTCCTCCATAAAGAAATGCATGCACTAGTCTTTTGTACTCTGGTTAGATGAGGACCAAAATTTAACATTATATTTCCTAATGGCCAAAGAAAAGAAATAGAATTTCATTTATAGACTATCAAGTATTCACAAAATAAAAATATATCAAATTTATAGAAGGGGCATTGTTACTTGTTTGTTCTTTTTTTTTTTTTTTTTTTTTTTTCTAACATGAGGAGTAACTGCTATTTTCCCTTGGTTTGGTTGTTTTATTTTGCTTTCCCTTTGAGTCCCATTGCTGGGTCAGCACGATGTTACTTGACACTATTGGAATTCAGTTGGTCCCTTAAGGTGAAGGGTATTGCTGAGTCTCTCCAGCAGAAGTAAATTATCCTCAGAAGGGAGAGGAGCCTCATTTTCCAGCTGGCGGGCAGCTGGTGTGCATGCTCAACTTTTGATGAATGGAGTCATTACATTATCTGTCTCCTGTATTCTAGACCACCCAGCACCTTCTTGGCGCTGTCTGTGGATGAGAATAATGACCCCTTTGTTAGGCTCGCCAAAGCAGTGCTTCTGCAATGTGACCCACTGAAGAACTGTTTCTGGGCTGAGCAATTCCTCTCTGAGAGCGTGGCCTTTTCTGAGCATGGAAGTGCTGTCTGAAGACTAGAAAAGTACCCTGCTCACCAACGATACTCAGTGAATGTTTAGATTCCTACACCCGCAATAGCACCATTACCACCACCACCATCATCATCATGATGGTCACCATCTCTACCATTTATTAATAACTTTCTATATACTAGTTAAATTACACGTATTATTTCAATTAATCTAATCAACAAGCCTAAAATGTCTCATTCTTGTTTAACAGATGAGAAAGTTGAAGTCCATGGGCAAAATAACCAAGATCACACAACAAGAAAGTACAGAGTAGGAATTCCTATTCCAATTCCACGGTATGCTCTTCTAGTATACAACAATAATCCCATAGAATAATATTACTGCCAGGACCTCAGACATCAGATATTTTAATGTCTTTCTCAGTTATTGAACAAATATTTGTTTGATACTAACAATGGACTAAATATGAATCTAGACACCAGAGTGAAGGAGACACATAAAATTCTGTCTTTTGGAGCTCTTATATTCCAGAGGTGGAAACAGGCAATAGATAATCCATTTGGTTTGAGGTCCGTTAACAAATTATGTCCTTTATTTTGTCTCATAGTTCAGGGTTTTCTGCAGCAGAGTCAACTTCAGACCACAGTTTCTTGAAGTCATGGTTACAGACATACTAGAAAATGCATTCCATGCCAATGCTGCATTGTAAAAAATATCAGCGAAGTTGATAACTTTAAATGATTTTTCAAGACACATATTTATGTTTCCTATGTTTTATTGTCTGTTTTTCTTTTTTGAGAAGAAGTCTTGCTCTGTTGCCCAAACTGGAGTGCAGTGGTGAGATTTTGTCTCACTGCAACCTCTGCCTCCCCGGTTCAAGCGATTCTCCTGCCTCAGCCTCCTGAGTAGCTGGAACTACAGGCGCTTGCCACCACATCACATCAGATAAATGAGGATGTATTTTTAGTTGAGACAGGGTTTCACTATGTTGGCCAGGCTGGTCTCAAACTCCTGACCTTTTGATCCGCCTGCCTTGGCCTCCCAAACTGCTGGGCTTACAGCTGTGACATGTTTCCTATGTTTTCTAAAACAACAAAAATCTCTTTTGAGTAGCATTTCACTGAGCATTCTAGAACTGCAGAAACTGGCAAAAACATGGCCTCTACATCTTCCTTTTTAGGTTCAGCATAATTGAGATAGGAAGTTGTTCAGATAAGTTTAATGTATAAATCTATGTAAGTAAACAAAAAACGTTCTTTTAACATTCTGAATCCCTCTTGGCTGATTTTTACAGCATCAGTGAACTGATAATGATACATGATTTAATGTTAAATTTTAAAAGAGGTAGGATTCTTTAATTTACTAAAGTCAAGAAATGACAACTTGTGAGTTTTAACCTATTTTTTGTATGAAATATTCTTCTTTGGAATTTTGGTTTCCCGGGGTTTTTTGCTCTATTTGGTATGCCATTCTTCTTGCAGATGATAATTTGTAATTTAAACCTGTTTTATCTAGTTGTAGAGTTTTTCTCTGATCAAGAGTTCTCAGCCGGATGTGGTGGCTCACGCCTGCAATCCCAACACTGTGGGAGGCCGAGGCAGGTGCATCACTTGAGGTCAGGAGTTCAAGACCAGCCTGGCCAACATGGTGAAACCCCGTCTCCACTAAAAAGACAAAAATTAGCTGGGCATGGTGGTATCTAATCCCAGCTACTCTGGAGGCTGAGGCAGGAGAATAGCTTGAACCCAGGAGGCGGAGGTTGCAGTGAACTGAGATCATGCCTCTGCACTACATACAGCCTGTGCGACAGTGTAAGACTCCATCTCAAGAAAAAAAAAAAGATTTCTCCATTGAAAAATGACCCCAATTTTTTGTAAATGTTTGAATAGGTTAATTAGACCAAAACATTCTTTCTAGTATGACATATATAGACACCATGAAGTTTTTCCCACCAGCTAAGCCTTCACACATTTGCTATTAAACTTGCGGTAGGCCAGTCTTTAGATGTAGCTCAAGGACCTTTCAAAACTTTTGTCCAATTACTATTTTCCTTGTGGCCTAGAAAAGAATTGTAATTAATTCTCTGTCATTTTCAATTTTAATTTCTTTACAGAATACAGGAACTTCAAAGCACTTGTGGAGTGATTTTTGTACAGAATACTTCAGGATCTAAATGCTTTCTTTTATTCTATTCTACATTTTTATAGTTGTCTTTCACATGTCTAGTTCAATATTTTTTTTAATTTATTCACACATTCAGAAACTCTCCAAAGCATTCAACTTCACAGCAGCATGGTCTGTATTTTGCATTCACTTGTTTTAAATATATGAAATTAAATTAAATAATTGAAATAGAAAGTAGACTGGGCGCTGTGGCTCACTCCTGTAATCCCAGCACTTTGGGAGGCCAAAGCGGGCCAATCACGAGGTCAGGAGTTCGAGACCAGCCTGGCCAACATTGAGAAAACCCTTCCCCACTAAAAATACAAAAAATTAGCTGGACGTGGTGACAGGCATCTGTAGTCCCAGCTACTTGGGAGGCTGAGGAAGGAGAATCTCTTGAACCCGGGAGGCAGAGGTTGCAGTGAGCCAAGATCGCTCCACTGCACTCCAGCCCAGGTGACAGAGTGCAACTCCATCACAAAAAAAAAAAAAAAAAGGAAATGGTATAAACAGGTTGGGGAACAAACATGACTAAATTGGTAAATGTCAGTTTAGCTGGTGGAAGAGAAGAGTACCATCCTACTCAAGAATAGTCTGCTATATTGTCGGTTAAGTGGAGGGACTCAAGTATTGGTAAAAAAAAAAAAATACACATTTAAAAAAAGGTTTTTTTATTATACTGTAAGTTATGGGATACATGTGCAGAACATGCAGCTTTGTTACATAGGTATACACGTGCCATGGTGGTTTGCTGCACCCATCAACCCATCATCTACATTAGGTATTTTTGCTAATGCTATCCCTCCCCTAGCTCCCCACCCCTTAACAGGCCCCGGTGTCCCTGTGTCCATGTGTTCTCCTTGTTCAACTCCCACTTATGAATGAGAACGTGCAGTGTTTGCTTTTATGTTCTTGTGTTCGTTTGCTGAGAATAATGGTTTCCAGCATTATCCATGTTTCTGCAAAGGACATGAACTCATCCATTTTTATGGCTACATAGTATTCCATGGTATATATGTGCCCATTTTCTTTATCCAGTGTTTCATTGATGGGCATTGATGGGTTGGCTCCAAGTCTTTGCTATTGTGAATAGTGCCACAATAAACATACATGTGCATGTGTCTTTATAGTAGAATGATTTATAATCCTTTGGGTATATACCTAGTAATGAGATTGCTGGGTCAAATGGCATTTCTAGTTCTAGACCCTTGAGGAGTTGCCACACTGTCTTCCACAATGGTTGAACTAATTTACAGTCCCACCAACAGTGTAAAAGTGTTCCTATTTCTCCACATCCTCTCCAGCATCTGTTGTTTCCTGACTTTTTAATGATCGCCATTCTAACTGGCATGAGATGGTATCTCATTGTGGTTTTGATTTGCATTTCTCTAATGACCAGTGATGATGAGCATTTTTTATATGTCTGTTGGCTGCATAAATGTCTTCTTCTGAGAAGTTGTCTGCTCATATCCTTTGCCCATTTTTGATGGTGTTGTTTGCTTTTTTCTTGTAAATTTGTTTAATTTCTTTGTAGATTCTTAATATTATTAAGAATGGCATACCATTCTTGATATTAGCCCTTTGTCAGATGGATAGATTGCAAAATCTCCCATTCTGTAGGTTGCCTGTTCACTCTGATGATAGTTTAAATTACAAATTATCATCTGCAAGAAGAATGGTTTTGATTTGCATTTCTCTAATGACCAGTGATGATGAGCTTTTTTTCATATGTGTGTTGGCTGCATAGATGTCTTCTTTTGAGAAGTGTCTGTTCATATCCTTTGCCCACTTTTTGATGGGGTTGTTTGTTTTTTTCTTGTAAATTTGTTTAAGTTCTTTGTAGATTCTGGATATTAGCTCTTTGTCAGATGAATAGATTACAAAAATTTTCTCCCGTTCTATAGGTCGCCTATTCACAGCTTTTGCTGCGCAGAAGCTCTTTAGTTTAATTAGATCCCATTTGTCAATTCTGGCTTTTGTTGCCATTGCTTTTTGTGTTTTAGTCATGAAGTCCTTGCCCATGCCTATGTCCTGAATGGTATTGCCTAGGTTTTCTTCTAGGGGAAAACCTAAGCAAACTGTTATTGTAAAGGGCCAGACAGTAAGTATTTTAGGCTTTCAGGCCATAAGGCCTTTGGTCTCTGTTACAACTATGTCTGCCATGTTTGTTCCCCAACCTGTTTATGCCAGTTCATTTTCTATTAAAGCTGTAACTTTTTAAAAATATGTTAATGAAATTGAGTGTTTTTAAATGTTAGTGGCCATTTGTATTTTCTTCTTTTATAAATTGCCAACTGAAATCTTTCATCTTTTTTAAATGCAATGTTAATTTCCTTTTTACTTATCATTTTATAACAGCTTTTACACATGATGTCATATATGTGACTAACATTTTATCAAACCTCTTTTACTTTAACTACAATTATGGTGTTTTCTGTTATTCAGAAGTTTGAAATTGCAATATACTAAAATCTATGATACCTTGTTTTTATACTTTCTGGGTTTTGTAGGAAATTTAGAAATCTCTTCCAAACCTTAATTAGAACGTTTCCAATATTTTCTTCTAGTGGGTTTATAGAATTTTTTTTAATAAACTTAATTAAGTTTTGAATTTATTATGTATATTAGAAGTGAATCAAGGACGAGAACCTATTCTTTTTCCATGCCTCCCCCAAGTTATTTGCCCTAAAAATATTTACTGACTAAGCAAGATTTCTCATTATTTCAAGTATCACCTTTATGACTCATTCAGTCTCATCACACACATGCAGATATAAGAATTATGGGTTTTGTTTCACTGAGTTGACGAGCTTCCATCTCAACATCAAGGTCTTTTCATTGTAATGGCATTATCTTAAGTGTACATATTTGATGGAGCAAATCTTCCTTCATTATTCTTACTTTTCCAAAAATGTTCTGAGCACTTTAATTAGCTTATTCTTTGGGAGGAATTGAAATTTTTTTTGCTATTTCACTAAAATTTATGATGCCACTACATTGAATATGAAGATTAATTTAGAGATAACTGGCACCTTCATGGTATTGAGATTTTTTCCATTCAATACAATGTACTTAAATTTTGTTTTGTATCTCTCTAAAGAGTTTTATAATTTTGTTCATATGGGTTGTAAATGTGTGTATTTAAGCTAGTATCAAATTATGTCCTATCTTTAATATTGTTATAATCAGGAATTATTTCACATTTACTATGTAATTATTGTCATATGTGAAAGTTATTAATTTGTAAATATTTTGTGGCCAGGAAATTTACAATTACCAAAGCTTTATAAAGCAATTTCAGTTGACCTTTTTTGGATTTCTAGGTTGATAATTTTCCATCAGAAAATAATGATAAATTTGCCTCCTACATGTCAATACTTCTATCTCTTAATTTTGTCTGTTTAATCATCTAGTTTGTACTTCTTCAGTCCTGAAAATGGCAGAGAAGGGAAATAAAAAGATAAATATAAAAAAATTGGGGAATAAAAAGGAAGGTATAAAAAATAGTCTATAAAGATTCAACGTCTTGTTAACTGTGGTCTGAAAAAGATAACAGAGCACATGGGAGGGAAATCTAAATATATAATAAAAGGCTCACTGAGCTAAAGGAAGACTGACTCCCATCCCACCACACTCCCACCCACAACCATAGGCTAGGAATGTGTCCCCTCTCCTGCTGACTTTGAAGCTCATCATAGCATTTGCCTTGAATATAGGCGGAAATGATAGTAACCTATTCCATTCCGAAGTCTACAGAAGCATCACATGCTTTTATTCACCGTTTTGAACTTCTAACTATTTGGCGAGAAAGACATACTCCAGGTATCAAGGCTACTTCACCCTGCGCTCCGGGATGAAGACACATGAAGCACAGGACCCAGCCTGGAGGTGGGAGGTGAGCAGGGAGATGAACAGCAGAGTTCAGCTGACTCTCAGGAAAGTCAGAAACCTATGAGCTCATCAGATATCAATGCTTTTGGTTGTTGTACGATATTGTTGGAGTTTACTATAGTATTGCAGCAAAAACTAATATACATAGTATTACAGGAAAAAAATTAAACAGAAAAAAGCATATTTTGATTGAAGTTGGCAAACTTCAAGTATAAAGAAGTTTCTTTTTTCCAGAAAACAGTTTCTAGACTAGGATTACTAATAAAGGAAATTAAATTGTGCTGACTTTAGGTAACTCTTCAGCAATATTAGAAATGGGCATACAATATTTTAAAAATCTGCAAAGATTTGAAAGGAAGGTTGTAATACCCAAATTTTTTAACTGGCAATGTCACTATACATCAAGACAACAACAATGAAATGATCCTCATCATAAAAGATCTTAAAAACTAGAACATTTGTGATCCTGAATACGTGCTTAAAATAACCACCATGAGAGTGAACAGGCAACCTACAGAATAGGAGAAAATTTTTGCAACCTACTCATCTGACAAAGGGCTAATATCCAGAATCTACAATGAACTCAGACAAATTTACAAGAAAAAAAACAAACAACCCCATCAAAAAGTGGGCAAAGGATATGAACAGACACTTCTCAAAAGAAGACATTCATGCAGCCAAAAAACACATGAAAAAATGCTCATCATCACTGGCCATCAGAGAAATGCAAATCAAAACCACAATGAGATACCATCTCACACCAGTTAGAATGGTGATCATTAAAAAGGCAGGAAACAACAGGTGCTGGAGAGGATGTGGAGAAACAGGAACACTTTTACACTGTTGGTGGGACTGTAAACTGGTTCAATCATTGTGGAAGTCGGTGTGGCGATTCCTCAGGGATCTAGAACTAGAAATACCATTTGACCCAGCCATCCCATTACTGGGTATATACCCAAAGGATTGTAAATCATGCTGCTATAAAGACACACGCATATGTATGTTTATTATGGCACTATTCACAATAGCAAAGACTTGGAACCAACCCAAATGTCCAACAATGATAGACTGGATTAAGAAAATGTGGCACATATACACCATGGAATACTATGCAGCCATAAAAAAGGATGAGTTAATGTTGTTTGTAGGGACATGGAAGAAGCTGGAAACCATCATTCTCAGCACAAGGACTATCACAAGGACAAAAAACCAAACACCGCATGTTCTCATAGGTGGGAATTGAGCAAAGAGAACACATGGACACAGGAAGGGGAACATCACACACCAGGGACTGTTGTGGGGAGGGGGGAAGGGGGGAGGGATAGCATTAGGAGATATACCTAATGCTAAATGACGAGTGAATTGGTGCAGCACACCAACATGGCACATGTATACATATGTAACAAACCTGCACGTTGTGCACATGTACCCTAAAACTTAAAGCATAATAATAAAAAAAAGTTAATTAAAAAAAGAATCAAAATAAAGATGTCAAAAGTGAGGAATTTATGGTGTATAAAGAGAGGTATTGAATATGGAATCAGTTTAAACTTGGTGTCAAGTCAAAATAGATATTTTCGAAAGAAAAACTGCTTAATGTAAAATACCACTTATTGAAGTGTTATTGTTGAGGTTCACATTCATCCCCTAGTATCAATCCAATATAAAGTATTTGCCTCTAACTTTGTTTTTTTCATTTTGGGGTTTGCAGTGAGAGCAGTTAGGAAAAACTTACTCATTTCTCTAAATAAACTGAATAATTATATTAATATTTTCCAAGATCTTGTGTGGATATTTTTCATAATTGCCCTTTACATATAAAACATTGATTTTTAAATTGGATCATTTCTCCTATAATTTAATAACTTAAAACCAATGCCTAGTTTCTGTGTTTTCATCTTGTCATCTAATGCAGAGAAGGATATGACAACATGAGGCATTTTAGTGAGAATTAAATTGGAAAATGTGTGTGTAAAAATAACAACAATGAAGGAGCTCAAAAACTGTGACTTGTGTCTGAAGGCATAATTTAATCAATATAGCAGCCCTCCCCAACATAGAAAAACACTCACTAAATATCCTTCTGACTCCACAGACCACAATTCCTTAGAGAACTGGAGCACTGTCTTTGCATCTTTGTCTGTCCAGGTCCAAGACAGTGCTTGGCAGCCAACCACCATTCAGGAGATCCATGTTGAATGCAGGCAGAAAAGGACTTAATCTCTTCCCCAGCTCCTCAGGAAGAGAGCTTGCTTAGAAAATATATTTCTAGTACACATTTGTTTCATATTAGTCTCTCACCAAGTCTATGCAACTGTGGGATCCCGGAGACACAGAAGGTCAAGTCCTTCTTGCTATTTACTGACTTGCCTGTCCAACAGTTCCCATCATGATAGTCTTTCCTGGAAAATATTTAGGAAGACTAAAGCTTTTCTTAGTCATCTATGTAAACACTCTCGGAACATTTAATACGTGGCTGACACCATGCTAGACATTTTCACAACGATTATCTCATTTAATTTGCACTGTGATTTTTAAGTTGGATAGTATCAACCATATTTTACAGATGAGAAATGAAGATTTAAACATGTTAAGTTATTTGCCCACAGCTAATAAATGTCAGAACACAGTTCTTAAGCCCCAGTCTCTCTGACGCCATATCCAGGTCTCATTCCACTCCATTACAGCGCCTAACAAAGAACAACTTAGGAAAATATTGTCTTTCTGTTTCTCTTTCTCTCTTCTGTCCTTTCTCCAAACATTGCTCATACAATGGAATGGAATTTTAAGGAGAGAGAAATAAATTCTTTTCTTTTGGAACTCCTTTTCCTTTGGATTTGTTCCCGGTTCTTGTGTGAACCATGGTTCAACTTCCACATCCTCTCTTTGACCCTAACTTCCTCTCAGATCCCTTTTCCAACAATCCTCTCCCACCCCATGTGATGAATCACCTGGCTTGCCTCAAGACAGAGAATAACAGACTCCAACTACCCCATCATTGCCTATGGTTCCAGCTAGCCATATATGCAGCCCTACATGCCTTATTTGGGTGAGTGGATCTAAGACGGTCATAGGTTTCTAATTGTTTTAATATGTACGTCATTCAGCAGAATAAACTGGTCATACTTACTAGTATTAATTTATTCATTCATTTATTCACTAAATGTTCACTCTTAATAAAGCATTCTGTTAGACACAAGGAACTCAAAGGTAAATACATTATATTCTCTGCATAGTAGGATACTAAAAACTTGTAGGAGGTGCAAATGAGTAAGCATTACAAAATAATGTGGTAAATTATGTGAGAGGTAGATAGGGTATAGTAGTGTAAGCCTTATATGCTTTGAGATAAATTAACCAGAATTGGAAGCCTAGCTTTCACACTTACTTGGAAGTATGCTGTCATGCAAGTCTCTTAGTCTTTTTGAATTCCATTTTACTCATCTGTAAAACTGGAATAAGAATTTCTACCCATATTGCCATTATGAAGATTAAATGAAATGACAGAGAACATGGCCAGAGAAAAAGAACCCAGTATAACCCATATCCTATCCCATTAGAGAAGAGGAGTAATGATAATAAAGTATAATTTTTCTCAAAATGAAGCCCAAGTTGAGAAACCAAAAGACAGTAATTTTTGAGACTGAATTACACAAAAATTGAACTAACGTTGTTAGACTTTTGTGTTTGATCAAGTAAGACCTAAAATAACTACAATATTTGATATGGTTTGGCTGTGTCCCCACCCAAATATCATCTTGAATTGCAGCTTCCATAATTCCCACATGTTGTGGGAAGGACCTGGTGGGAGATAATTGAATCATGGAGGCAGTTCCCTCATATTGTTCTTGTGGTGGTGAATAGGTCTCAAGTTATCTATTGGTCTTATAAGGGGTTTCCTCTTTTGCTTGGCTTTCATCCTCTCTTGCTTGGCTTTCATCCTCTCTTGCTTGTCCCCAGGTAAGATGTACCTTTTGCCTTCCACCATGATTGTGAGACCTTCCCAGTCACATGGGACTGTGATTCGATTAAACCTCTTTTTCTTTATACATTACCCAGTCTCAGGTATGTCCTTATTAGCAGCGTGTGACAGACTAACACACTAAATTGCTACTGGTGGCGCTGCTGTAAAGATACCCAAAAATGTGGAAGCAACTTTGGAACTGGGTAACGTATAGAGGTTGAGACAGTTTGGAGGGCTCAGAAGAGAAGACAGAAAAATGTGGGAACGTTTGGAACTTCCCAGAGACTTGGAGGGCTCAGAGGAAGACAGGAAAATGTTGGGAAGTTTAGAACTTCCTAGAGACTTGTTGAATGGCTTTGACCAAAATGCTGATAATGATATGGACAATGAAATCCAGGCTGAGGTGGGCTCAGATGGAGATGAGGAACTTGTTGGAAATGGGAGAAATGGTGACTTTTGCTATGTTTTAGCAAACAGACTGGTGGCATTTTGCTCCCACCCTAAAGATCTGTGGAACTTTGAACTTGAGGGAGATAATTTAGGGCATCTGGCAGAAGAAATTTCTAAGCAGCAAAGCATTCAAGAGGTGACTTGAGTGCTGTTAAAAAGCATTCAGTTTAAAAGGGAAACAGAGCATAAAAGTTTGGAAATTTTGCAGCCTAACAATGTAATAGGAAAGAAAAACCCATTTTCTGAGGAGAAATTCAAGCTGGCTGCAGAAATTTGCATGATTAATGAGGAGCTAAATGTTAATTGCCAAGACAATAGGGAAAATGTCTCCAGGGCATGTCAGAGGTCTTCTTCACAGCAGCCCTTCCCATCACAGGCCCAGAGTCCTAGGAGGAAAAAATTGTTTTGTGGGCAGGGCCTAGGGCCCACCTGCTGTGTGCAGCCTAGGGATTTGGTGTCCTGTGTCCCAGTCACTCTAGCCATGGCTACAAGGAGCCAAAGTACAGCTCAGGCTGTGGCTTCAGAGGGTGCAAGCCCCAAGCCTTGGCAGCTCCCATGTGCTGTTGAGCCTGTGGGTGCACAGAAGTCAAGAACTGAGGTTTGGGAACTTCCACCTAGATTTCAGAGGTTGTACAGAAATGCCTGAATGCCCAGGCAGAAGTTTGCTGCAGGGGAAGAGCCCTCATGGAGAACCTCTGCTAGAGCAGTGCAGAAGGGAAATGTGGGATTGGAGACCCCACACAGCGTCCCCACTAGAGCACTGCCTAATGGAGCTGTGAGAAGAGGGCCACCATCCTCTAGACCCCAGAATGGTAGATCCATTGACAGCTTGCACCATGCACCTGGAAAAGCTGCAAACACTCAATGCCAGCCCATGAAAGCAGCCGAGATGGATGCTGTACCCTGCAAAGCCGTATGGGCAGAGCTGCCCAAGACCATGGGAACTCACCTTTTGCAATATTGTGACCTGGATGTGAGACATGGAGTCAAAGGAGATTATTTTGGAGCTTTAAGATTTGACTGCCCTACTGGATTTCAGACTTGTGTGGGACCTTTAGCCCTTCATTCTGGCCAATTTCTCCCATTTGAAATGGGTGTGTTTATCCAATGCCTGTACCCCCATTGTATCTACGAAGTAACTAATATGCTTTTGATTTTACAAGCTCATAGGCAGGAGGGACTTGCCTTGTCTCAGATGAGACTTTGGACTACGGATCTTTGAGTTAATGCTGAACTAAATTAAGACTTCCGTGGACTGTTGGGAAGTCATGAATGGATTAGAAATGTGAGAACATGAGTTTTGGGAGGGGTTAGGGTCAGAATGATATGTTTTGGCTGTGTCCCCATGCAAATCTCATTTTGAATTTTAATTCCCATAATTCCCATGTGTTGTGAGAGGGAGCTGGTGGGAGATAATTGAATCATGGGGGGCAGTTTCCCCCATACTTTTCTTGGGGTAGTGAATAAGTCTCATGAGGTTTGTTGGTTTTATAAGGGGTTTCCCCTTTCGCTTGGCTTTTATGCTCTCTTGCCTGCCACCATGTAAGACGTGCCTTTCACCTTCTGCCATGTTTGTGAGGCCTCCCAAGCCACGTGGAACTTTGAGTCCATTAAACCTATTTTTTTTTATAAATTACCCAGTCTCATATATGTCTTTATTAGCAGCTTGAGAACAGAATAATACAATATTAATAACTAAAAAGTATGTTTGTGTGTGACTACATGTATGTGTTGGCAGGGAGAGGGGATATTTGTAAGGACTCATATTTTTAAATTATTTAAAATTATTTTATCAGATGCCAACACAAGTGCTGAAGAGGATGCTACATGAGAGAAAGATGGATTCGTATGTGGAAAAGCCTTCTAAGGATAAAGTCTACCATATACTGACTTACTTTTGGAGGTAACAAGGGTTGGTGAGATCTCAGTAGCGTCCTTCTCACGAGGAGGTCAGTCTCTTAAACTTCAAGTGGAAAACAGATGAGATGAGGTGACTGTGCTGAATTTGAAATATGTGCCCTAATCCCAATGTTATTTTGTTGTTGCTGTTATGTTTGTTTCGAAAATAATTACAAGGTAATTGCCCTCTGATTTCTGTTACCCACAGAACCTCATCTCTCACCTTACCCCCAGCTTTAATGAGGCTTCTTGTTGGTCAATTCCAATAAGAACTCTCTAAGTCACCTGGGCTGCTCTGAGATCCACCTTACAGTGACTCAGGAATACAGTCAATACAATGGTAGAAAGTGGCCCTGGCAAGGAAAGACTTTAAAACACATAGAACAAATCAGCCCAGAGGCTCTGCCAGCACTGCTACCCTCAACAAGTGGCAATGTGGTGACCTTTAGGAATCCCATGTTTGGTTCCAACTTCTTTCCCTTCATAAGGGATTAATCAAGACATGGCTTCCAGCACTTTCATTGGTATTAATATGTGAAGTTGGGAAGTCAGGTTGGGGGACCTTACTGCCATTAGAAATGGGCTCCAGCCTTCTAGGAATGCCTCTGTCTTTCGCCTACCTAAAGGATCAGCATTGGAGGAAACTTTCTTAATTTGTAATCACTCCCAGTGTATTTGAACTCCCTGGGTATAAACCCTAGCTTTACTATTTGCTTGACTGTGGCAAAGTTAATTAAGCTCTTTGAACTTCATTTTCTTTTTTTTTTTTTGGACAAACATTCATAGCAACTTTATTTGAAATAGCAAAAACAACTGGAAGCAAACCAAATGTCCATCAAGAGGTGAATAGATACACTAACTGTAGAATATCCATACAATAAAACTTTTTTTTTAAAC
Organism: Gorilla gorilla gorilla; assembly: GCF_029281585.2. Taxonomy (NCBI): domain Eukaryota; kingdom Metazoa; phylum Chordata; class Mammalia; order Primates; family Hominidae; genus Gorilla; species Gorilla gorilla. Next base: position 127,133,658 of record NC_073236.2, read on the forward strand.
TACATTTTCTTAAACATGAGCTATATGGAGTCATTAGAGTTCATTGAGTTTACCCATGTAAGATTCTGAACATTAGTGCCTGGTATATAAATGCTCAGTTAAGTTGGCTATCAATATTGATATCATGGCTGCTAAAATCTTATAAAGCCCTTTAAGCTTTTCTAATCCATATGTTCACTGCTAATAACCTCATCCTGAACAAGTGAAAATCTAAATTGATGGTGATACTCTTTCCACCCATTCCCAATTCTAACTTCTGACTACTGCTGCCCTGACTACTCTTCCCACAACATTTTCACCTCTCTCCTTATATCTGTTACATAACACTCAGCTCCGACTTCACAATCTGAACATAAGTTGGTCTTGTGGGTCAGTTCATCCTCAGCCACCTTGGATAATATCTCTCCTTTATGCTACCCAGGGTTTCTTAGCTTTTCCATTCCAGGAGCTCCTTTGACACTGTGGCAAAGCCTATGAAGCCATTCTGAGAATATTTTAAATGTGTAAAACAAAACCAGGAATTTTAAAGGAAATAAATTCTATTGGATTACTGTTATGTGTATTAAAATAAAGGTATGACATAGTACTATGTGTGTTTCTTTAACACATTACATTTTTAAAAATCTAACTGATTTAATAAATATAATTTTGCAGTTGTGATGAATGTAAATAATATTTTGAGATCTCTACAACAACTGTAACAGAATATAAAATATGTGATAGCTATTGATTTTACAGGTACTGCAAATGCAATTCTTGTTTGTTGCCTACATTCCAAAGTAAAGGGCATGCTGAATTTCAGTTGGAGGCTAGTGAAAACAAAGATGGAATTTTTTTTCATCCATGGTTACAAACGACTGAATTCCAGCCACAGATTTCTTGGGAGACTCATGGACCCAACATTAACATCTCCTAGTCTAGCCCAGCACCTGCCAGAGGCTCCTGCAGTGGTGTGTCTGATAAACTCACTCTAGATGTCTGCATGAACAGTCTGTCCCTGTGCCTGGGGGTTCCTTTCTTTGGGGTTATTGTAACATCTTTTCACTATAGATAGAAGTTTCCATGTCTCAATGCTCAGATCAACCCCCGCTTCCTTCGGAAGCCTTACCAGACCACGGTTTCTACCAAGTTCTCTCCCCTCCAATGCCTCTGCCCTACCTCAGAAGATTGCTAGTGGAGTCACGTGTGTGTGAGATTTATTGCTGTATTAGTGACTGCTCAAGTGTTTGCCTTGCCTCACTGGTATATTTGATAAATCTGAACAGTAGACGTCAGTTGAGTTTTCTTTTATCATTTCAGCAAAATCACTTTGCATTTTACCAAGCTTATAAATGATCCCATTTGATTCTAGTAACAAGACTCGGGGTAGGTAGAGCAGTACTATTATCTTTCTCTTACATATGGGGAAAAGACAAGTGACTTTCAAAAGGAAGGAGCTAGTAATGGACAAAATGGGAATGGAATTCCCCTCTCTGCTTCTGACTTTGCATCTGCATCCCCTCCAACAGCACAGACTTGGGCAATAATGGGGGGTTAGTGAATGTCTGTGGTTGATTCTTTTAAGACTTCTCTTCATCATGAACCTCATGAATTGCAGTTGAAGAGATCAAGGTATGTGGGAAGAGGAGAAGTTGTTCAAGAAATCACTAATCTCAAATAGGAGTCTTCAAAATAAATTAATCTTCGGAGTTCTTCTCTCATTGTCCACGCAACTCTAGTTCTGAAAATGTTGCAGAGCTGAGTCTGGGTGTCCAGTTAAGGACTGCCAAATATAAAAAGGCAAAGCATGTTACCACTGACAAAAAATCTGAGAACTGTTTCATACAGCATTCTCATGTTAAAGAGGAAGAAACAGAACCCAAGCAGAAGCAATGTAAATTGACAAGTACGCTGTGGTCAGTGGCGGAGCAGGACAGGACCCAAGTCTTCAGAGACCCAATGAAATTTTCAGTTTGCTTATTTGAGCAACTAGATTACCTACACAAATCCTGTTCATTTTGAAAGAGATAACAGGGATATTCATGGGTGTCTACTATATGCAAAGACTTTCCCAGACATGCTTGAAAATAAAAAAAGATGTCTCAAATTTGCTCCTTTTTATGTTCCCTCTACAAAAATATCCATGTTATATATTTTAAATCTAAGGCTTGATAAGGCTACATGCAAGTGCTTATATCTCTATTTCTGCGTATGTAGAAAAACATTTATGCATACTTGCTCATATGAATAATCAGAAATGGCTACATCACACATATATACACAGAGATCACTACATTTACATATAAAGTGTTACATATTTATGAATATATTTATGTGCATGCATACATTTGAATGAGCCTTGCTATGCCTTTATGTAGAAAGGTAATCAGAGCTGTGCATGCATAATGCATGACATGTATGTAATACACAAATCAAATATACACATATGTATACAGAGACGCACATGTTCAGATGCATGCATATATAGAGATATACATATATGCATATGTATAAAAAGCTAGAGCAATAAATGCACACATTTCAATATATATTTATATGTTAAATACACAGACATGTGAACATGCATATATACATGCTATACTTAGACAATATGTGTGCATAAATCTACATAGACATATACATGAATTACTTGAAAATTCAGTACTGATTCACTTGTTTTTTCTTCCTTGTAGCCTTGACATCCTTCATGCCACACCACTTTATCAGTAAACCCTCCAGGATGGAACTATTTACTGAAATGCCAGTACTCACCCTCATTTTTTAAACTACATGACCTGTTCAGTGCTGTCTATTCTGGAATGAAAGGCCAATATCCAAGTGTTCAGAAAGACCCGGGAGATGGGACAAAGAGGATGAAGCTGGGGCTGGAAGGCGACTCTGGGAACGGCTCATAAAGATGTCCCACAGAATGACTGAGGCTTTGTTTCATGAATAGGTGTCTCCATTCCTCCTTGATGGCTAACCAGCCAACTGAACAAGTGTAAAGCGCCCAGGAAAGGCCCGTAAAACCCATGACATGAAAGAACGATTTAGGAAAATAACAATTAAGGTAAAAATATCATTTTTATTGCATAAATTGCATGAGGAGTTGTGAAATTAAAACCATTTATTTATAAAAGTTATTTCCTCAAAAAATAAATAATATTAGGTATATCTCCTAATGCTATCCCTCCCCCCTCCCCACCCCACAACAGGCCCCAGTGTGTGATGTTCCCCTTCCTGTGTCCATGTGTTCTCATTGTTCAATTCCCACCTATGAGTGAGAACATGCGGTGTTACACCTAACGTTAAATGACGAGTTAATGGGTGCAGCACACCAACATGGCACATGTATATATATGTAACAAACTTGCGCGTTGTGCACATGTACCCTAAAACTCAAAATATAATAAAAAGATAAATAATATTCAAGGTATGTGGATCACTTTTCCATTTATTTGACAAATAACTACTTGTCACCGACTGTGAGTGGGGAGGCACTGGGAACATAGACAGGAAACTCATCCATGCCCCCAAGGAACTCACTGTCTAGAGGGTTCAAGCAGGTGTGAGGCGGCACAGTGTAAAGAGTGCTGTGATGGGTGAGGCAGCTCAAACTCAGGTGTCATGCTCAGAGAAGGGTGCCCTCAAGCTATAAAGGATGAGTAGGAGTTAGCCAAGAAAGACAACAGGAAGGACATCTCAAACAAAAGGAACAGCATGTGCACAGACATAGAGACCATGAGAGATTGAGGCAATGTAGGGGAGAACAAACCACTTTTTATGGCTGGAGGAAGGAAGCTGAGGTGAAGGGTGGACCTGCTATGAGACAGGATGGGAGAGAAGACAAGGGCGAGATGGGTAACATTCTAAAGTACTAAACGGAGGACTTTGCATTTTCTGTTAAAATCAGTGAGAAACCATGGCAGTGCTTCTATGAGCTGAGAGGTCTCACTCTGTAATTCTAAAACACCATGACTAGGGAATAGTACACTTTATTTTCTTCCGTTTCTCATTAGGTGTCAATTATAATTTAAATTAATTAGATCAGAATTTTATTATATATCTTTGAACTTAGATATATGTGCTACTTAAACCGAAAGAAAGGCATTATTGAAATTCTAGCTTCTTTACAAGAAATGAATGTACACAACTCTCCAATATTCTACATGTGTGGCACACTGGCATAGTGAAAAGATCACAGCTTTTGTAATAAAATGATTTCGTTAAGGGCACCAATCAATGCCCCTGCTATATTCAGCCATCTTTGCAAGTGTGACATTAGAGCACCTCCCAACTACAAATGGAATCTATTTCTCTGTGCTTGAATCTACACCTTGTGCTGGCCAATAGAACGAGATAGACATAACACAGTGGCAATTCCAAACCCAGGGCTATATGCCTAAGCTCTTGTGCGTGGACCCCTGCCATTCCCAGAGAACAAACCCAGGCTGGCATGTGGGAGGCTGAGAGCCACGTGGCGCAGGGAGAAATCATCCAAGCAGAAATCATCCAGGATAACCCTGACCCCAGCCAACCCAGCAGCTGGCCAAACACACAGGAATGAGCTGAGTCCCAATCAGTGGAGCCTGGTCCAGATCAGCAGAACTTCCCACCTCCCCTGTAGACTAGTAAGCAAAAATAAACATTGAGTGTTAATTGGCACTGAGGGTTTGTGGTAGTTTGCCACGCATTTTTATTGTGGCACAAGATAATAGACACAAGCTTGGGATCCAAATGACTGATTTAATACCTCACCTTCTGAGCTATGTGTTCTTGTAAAAGTGATTTTGTCTTTCTGAGCCTTGGTTTTATTATCTATAACATGGGGATAATCATACCCACCAGCAGGAGTTTTGTGAGGATTAGAGTGACGTGTAAAATCCCGTTAGTAAGTTCTCAGTAACCGGAAGCTTTAATTATCATTTATGCTGCTCTGGTGTGGGAGTCATCCTATGGTTCTGCCAATATACACCTATCAAAGATATGCTCTCTATTAAGGCCAGCAAACTAGCACTATGAGGTGAAAGTGGCTTAGGGATCTGAACACCTCTTTAAGCCCGAATTATAAAACTAACAGCTAATTTAAAGCAGGCTTCTAAGGACAACAGAAGTCTCTAAAATCATAATGACTGCATGGCTGGGAGCTAACTGTCTCATCTGAATGGTAAAACCTTTCTCTCTGAGGCTGGGCCCAACCACCATTCTGCATGCCTAGAGACCTCCCTGGTAGAGCACCAGCAATGGTTAGCAACTGGAGAGCCACACTCAGACCACCCAGAAGTCTCAGCTCATGCACTTGGCTGCCTAATTAGGAAATGAACCCATGGGAGCATGACGATCCCACAGCCTGGGCTTGCAGATTGCCCGGACTTTGGCTCTCTGGGCCCCTCCACGGGGGAGGCAATGCCTTTGATCTACAAAGCCCATGTCCACTTTGATCCTGGTCACCTTTGAGGTCACTCTTTCAGCATCTGGCCCTTCCCACCATGGCAGTCACCTGTGCCCTGAAAAAGACTTGTATAATATTTCCAGATGGAGAGAATCTGGGAGAGAAAGAGAGATGCTAGCTGTTTCTGTGGTATAGCCAAAAACATGGTTTGAAAGACTGCTGAGATGCTCCACGCATTTTTTTTAAATATACTTTAGAATCCTGTTAGCAATGGGAAAAGAAGAATTTAAATTCATTAATATCCTACTAGGCGCCGGGCATTGGTACATACATTAGGGAAACAAACCTGGAATCAAAATTGAACTCCAACACTTGCTGGCTAACATCCATGAGAAAATCCTTATGTTCTTCAAATCTCAGTTTTGTCATGTAGGAAATAATCATTTTTTAATAATAATAATATAGGTAAAGCACCTGGCATTTACCTACTACTAAACATACTTCTTATAAAACTGCGTAATTTAAATATCATTTGCCATTTTCGAGTGCAAGAGATACTCAGGGGCCCAGGATAAGGAAGAGCTGAAGGTGAGATATGAACCCGGAACTTGTAGCCTCTGAGTTCCCTGCAGAGTCTGTTCATGGTACTGTGTAGTGTAAGCTGAGCACTCCCATCCATAGGTTGCTTGGTTCTCCTGGACTCTTACTCTGTTTGGCTCCTGCATTAGTTCATTCTCACGCTGCTATGAAGAAAAACCATATAATAGGTAATTTATAAAGGAAAGAGGTTTAATTGACTCACAGTTCCACATGGCTGGGAAGGCCTCAGGAAACTTACAATCATATCAGAAGGCACCTCTTCACAGGACTTCAGGAGAGAGTATGAGTGCCAGCAGGAAAAATGCCAGATGCATATAAAACCATCAGATCTTGTGAGAACTCACTCACTATCAGGAGAACAACATGGGGGAAACTTCCACCACGATTCAGTTATCTCCCACCAGGCCCCCCAGGACCTGTGAGGATTATAGTGAGTACAACTGAAGACGAGATTTGGCTGGGGACACAGCCGAACCATATCAGCTCCATTGATGAGGTCAATTTGTGAAAGGCAATGGCAAAAAACAAAGTCCCTAAAATAAACTTAGTATCTATGCTGCGTTTTAGTTATTCCCTATTAAATTCACCTGTAAGCTTTTTTTTTGGTGGAAATTGGTGTTCCAAATAATTCATTTTTCATTTTTCAGCTTTTCCAATTCTAGCTTTTCCAGGTTTGGGTGGAAACCTTCCTAAAAGGATTTATACGTAACTACTTTTTTCCTAAAGAGAGATTATTGACTACGAGTTTAAACTTTTCTTAATGATGTGGTGTCATTATTATGACTGTCTATTAGACTATTACGACCATCAGTTCAAAACTTCTGCAGTGAGTTGGTTCTGACTCTGCCCACTCTCCCCGCATTCACCCATCAGGTTTGCAGCTCCTTGCCAGTGTTTGCCTCTGCAGCCTTTGTCTGCTTCTATCTGCTACAGTCATGATTCTCAACATCAGTGTGACTATAATGAAACAAGGAGTGTGTTAGCAATGCAGATATCAGAGCCCCACCCGAGAGAAGCTGTGAGTCTGTGGTGAGGCTCAGAACCTCCCAGTTTTAACAAGCTCCCCAAGGATGTGTTGCTGCAGGTGGTCTGAGGATCACACTATGAGAAGTATGATGCTATGGGCTGAAAACCAAGTTATTCCATCATTTATCTATTGGACAAATATTTTCCAGGCTAGCTATTCGGTTTGGGACATGCAGAGATGAAATGCACTGACCTCTCTATCCTGGAAGGTTCACAATCTACTGAGCTAACAGCCCTAAAACAAACAAGCATAGTCCTGGGCCAAGGGCAATAAAAAGTTTACATTTGAAACAGTGCTTAACCCATCAAGGCTGGCTTCCCTGTTGTCTAGGCTAGAACTGAGCAAGAACCCATCCCATTTATCATTGTAGACTCTGAGGAGAAGGTGGAAATTTATACAGAAAGTGATCAGGAGCAAGTGAAAGGTTTTCATCAGGACAATAGAATGATTAAAGCTCAGTTTTAGAAAAATGAAGTGTCTGTGACCTCCTCATGTCCCTTCACCTGTCTGTGTCCCTGAACACTGAGGTCCTTAATAGAACAGAGCCACTTATTTAGAGGATCTCTTACCCAGGCAGAGGGACAGTCAGGCCCATGAGCTTATGGATCTATACTGGTCAACCACAGTAACCTTAAGAGCTACCAAAGCAAAGCCCTATCCTATTACTACTTGCTAGTTATTGTTTTAAACTTGTCGTAATGTATATACACTATTATATAATATCATACATGTAATAGTGTGTGTGTATGATTTCCAGTGCAATCCCTTTGCCAATCCTATAAGTTGGGGATTAGCAGGCCTATTCTAACATATAAGGAAGCAGAGATCCAGAAAGGAGAAAACTCCCTCTAATCACACAGGTAGTAGGTGGCAGAGGCCAAATTCTAGCCCACGCTGTCTGTGCTCCTTCTTTGCACCTGTCTCTCAGAACTAAATCACCCACTGCTATGGAACAAAAGAGCAGATATGAAGATTTCTGAGGAACGGCATCCTGAAAGTGAAAACCTCACTTCCTTAGCCCCCAGTGGAAGGCGATGGTCGTGTTCCTTAGGATGATCATCTAGAGACATGAGTGTTTCCAAAGTGGCTCCCTCGCTCTGCTTGTCCTCAGGAAGATAGGGAATAGAGCCACGCTACTCAATGCAATGTTATCCTTCGTCCCCAGGCCAGCTCCCATTGTCACATGGAGTGGAGGTCACCATGATCCACAATTTCATTTAGATGACATTATCCACAAAGGAGTTCCTGGTAGAGAGTCCGGCACCCCAGATCAGGCAAGCAGCAGACAGAGCCAGCATGCCCAGCATCTGCCCAGCCACAAGACTAAAGCTACTCACCCCTGGATCTGTCCTCCCATAGCCTTTCAGGCAGGACAGAGGTTTCCAGACAGGGGCTTTCCAGAAATCTGAGGTGCTCTCAGTCTTCACTGCTGGTTTCTTTCTCCACTCCATCCCCTGTGCTTAAGTTTGCTGGCATTAAGTCCCACACTTCCTAGATAATTTCTGGGACTGCTGAATTGCCTGGACACTGACCCATGTGCCTCCACCTGTCACTCAACTGCCCTTTACCCACCAACTACTTGCTCTTCTGCTTTCTCTTTCTGTAACTGTGAATACTCTTGCTAAATCATTCACAATTATTATTATTGAACAACACCTATGTGCAAGTTTTTTAAATACATTATTTAGTTTAAATCTCAATGCTCTCTGAAGAAAAGCATAATTATGTTCATCATAGAGATGAGAAAACTGAGGCAGAATGATTAAGTGGCTTACTCAAGATCACACAGGTGGCCTGTAGTATATCTGGGATTTGAATGAAAGGTTGTAAGCTAGTGCTCACTGTACCACTGCCCTCTTTGGCTCTTTTGCCAATAGAATATGTGGATTTTCACTTCTTGTGCTCCCATGTACAGATCTTGGAGTTTCAATCCAGTCTTTGGACTCATATCCTTAGATGCCTGTCCCTAGAATAATAATCACCACCCCAGTATTTCTGGGGCACCTATAGAGACTTTAACAAAAAACAAACATCTTTCTGAATCCAGAAGCATGTGAACCCTTTTGTAGTGTGTGTTCCGTAAGAAATCATTTGTGTAAGACATTTCATAAGACAAAAACATAGCAACAATAGAAAGGATGTAGAAATGTCAGGTTAAGTTTTTGAAGTTTAAATGTTTATTAATACCATGTGGAAACTAGCTGTTAAATATAACCATGAAGGAAGAAAAAAATCCCCCTGTCTTTCTGCCCTTCAAAGTCTCTCTGTATCACAGCTGTGAAATTTCAAGGGGGGTTGGGGAGGGAGTTTTGTAGAGAAGACATTTCAAAGATGGAATCTCCTGCAGGAATGAGGCAGCATAGTCCCAGGGGGGTTATAGGGAGGCTTTTTTCCTAATTGAATCCTCCTGTTTTTCGTGTTCAGCCTGCTTTCGGACCCTCCCTCCCTACTCCCACCCCCAATAATGTCTAAAACCTCTAGAGCACTTGATAAAATACATATTATATTAGGTGGGGTTTTTCCAGTGTTAAAGACACTCACAATTTGTAATTAAGAAATCTTTAAAAGCAGCTTTGAAAAGGACAGGCCTAGGCTCAGACACAGTTAAGCAAAGTGGATGTCCCTTGGGGGTGATTTTAAGCTAGATCACTAGATAGCCTCTGGTTATAAATCACTCAAAATCAGTCTACCACCCCCAGATTTTTTATTGTCTAAAGAATCCTTTACTTATTAGAATGTAGCTTGGGTTTACTTATGCTCTCTTTTAAAATTTGAACACCCCAGGAAGTATGAGGAGGCCTCTATTCAATGACACTCCAGTGCAAACTTATTCAATCCGTGTGCTTCCTTTCTCACACCTAGCTCTGAGCAATCACTTCAAACAACAGGGTTTGATGACAAACAAAGGAGGTGAGCAGGCGGGAGGGAGTGAAGAGGAGCTAAGATGTCAGAAAGAGAACAAAGTTTCCTGAGAGGAACAGGGTCAAAAGAGTCCGGGGTCGACAGGGGGTAGGTCTGTCTCAGTGTCAGAAGGCAGTCCTTCTGCCATTGCTCTCAGCTGGAATCCCCACTCTGCCACCTCCCCAGGAACTTTGCTCAAACATTGCACTGGGTCCTTCTGGCAGGCTTTCATGTTCTCCTCTGGTTACCATACACTGCCCCCTTCCTTTTGCTAGCCACACTTTTCAAGGTTTCCATATTCTCTGGTGACACTTCTTCACCACACATTCACTCAACAGGGCATGGTAATTCCATCTTCATCCCTACTACTTCATTCCACTTATTCTTTCTCATTTTGACTTCCTTACTGGGTCATCCAGTGCCTTCCATCCCATTGGCCATTCTCTTTATCCTCTTTTCTTCCTTGACCACAGCCTCTCCTGGTGTCCTCCACCTCTAGATCTGCTCTCTCTCAGTCTCTTTTGCACTTTTCTTCAGCCTTCTCCTCCTTCAGGCCATCTTTTAGTTGCCCATTTTCTTCTGGTCATTTTATTTTTTGATTTTTTATTGATATATAATACTTACACATGTTTGGGGGTACATGTGGTATTTTGATACCTGTATACCATGTGTAATGGCCAAACCAGGGTAATTAGGATATACATCACCTCAAACATGTATTATTTCTTTGTGTTGGAAATATCACAATCCTTCTCTTCTAACTATTTTGAAATATACAATAAATCATTGTGAACTATAATTTTCCTACTACACTATTAAATACTAGAACTTACTCCTTCTATCTTTACTGTATTTTTGTAAACTTGTTCATTGCGATTGTTACAAGGAGGACAGGCCATCTCCCACATCCAGTCCACTGGAATACCTCATACAGTGTGTCTGAGCTCCACCCTGCAGCCTTTCCAGTGTCCCCTGCCACCCCTCAGCCAGAGCTGCCAGCATTTCTCGTCTATTCTATTGCAGTGACCTCCCAAACTATCCTTCTGTTTCATTTTATTTATTTATTTATTTATTTATTTATGAGATGGATTCTCAATCTGTTGCCCGGGCTGGAGTGCAATGGCATGATCTTGGCTCGCTGAAACCTCCGCCTACCACGTTCAAGAAATTCTCCTTCCTCAGCCTCCGGAGTAGCTGGGATTACAGGGGCACGCCACTACGCCCAGCTAATTTTTGTATTTTTACTAGAGATGGGTTTTCACTATGCTGCCCAGGCTGGTCTCAAACTCTTGACCTCAAGTGATCTGTCCACTTCGGCCTCCCAAAGTGCTGGGATTATAGACGTGAGCCACCACGCCCAGCCTATCCTTCTGTTTCAGAGTGTTATCTCAAAAACAAAAATCAAATTATTCATTTCCCAGGCTCAGTAATCTTCTATCATCTGACTACATCTAAAATAAAAATCTAAGCCTTCCCCTATACTATCTCTAAAGGCCGGTGTGACCTCCCCAAGCCTCATTGTATCACCTCTGTCTTACTTGTGAAGGTCCAGCAACCCTGGATACTCTTTCTCTGAACAGGCAAAGTTTATTCCCACCTCAGAGCCTTGGCTCCTGCTCTTCCCACTTCCTGGACCGGAGTTCCCAGATTCTTCTCATAGTCGTTGCTTCTCATCCTCCAGCTCACAGCTTAGTTGCTATATCTTTTTTTTTTTTTTTTTTTTTTTTTGAGACAGAGTGCAATGGTACTATCCTGGCTCACTGCAACCTCCCCCTCCTGGGTTCAAGCAATTCTCCTGCCTCAGCCTCCCTAGTAGCTGGGGTTACAGGCATGCACCACCATGCCCAGCTAATTTTTGTATTTTTAGTAAAGACGGGGTTTCACCATGTTGGCCAGGCTGGTCTCGAACTCCTGACCTCAAATGATCCACCTGCCTCAGCCTCCCCAAATGCTGGGATTACATGTGTGAGCCACAGCATCCAGCTGTTGCTATCTTTTTGAGAGGTTTTTCTTAAGCAGGCCATCTAAGATAGCACCCCCAATATTATTGTGAATCACATCTCTCCATTTATATTCTTGATATTATCATCTGAATTTATCTCCTTTAATGATTTGTTTATATTCCGTTTTCCCCAAACTCCCACTACAGTGTACATTCATAATATGAGATAATTTTGTCTTTTTTTCTTCTTTATCTCAAGTGTCTCAATTATGTCTGGCATGGAGTTGGCCCTAAATTAATGTGAAAGGTGAGTTGAGTACCTACAGATGGAGTTATGAGTGGAATATGTACGTCAGGCTTCTCTTTCTTGAGGACCACCTACTTAGCAGAGGGACCAGAGAGTACGGCCCAAAGGAATCATAAGAGTGTAGGCACTGAGTTAAAGACAGAGGCATATGATGGTTCTCCCTTCAGATCTAAACTTTGAACATTTAGTTCAGGAACTAGGAAAACTAAACTTGAATATTTGCTGGTCTATATAATAGAAATGTGGCATTCAGAGCAAAAAATAACAACCCTGCACCTCAGTACTCTCATCTACAAAATTGAAACACATGATCTGCTTTATAGGATGATGTCATCATTCTAGTGTCACACTGCAAGTTAGTGACAGAAGTGGAATTAGAGGGCTGACCTCCCACGTTCCTATTCTGCTGTATATTCTCTGCCCGTATGTGTATGTATATTTGTGTGTGAGCGTGTCTACATCTCTGTGGGTGATTGTACAACACCACCTCCAAACAATGCTCCTGTATTAAACCACAGCTTAATCCAACAGGATGAAGCATGAGACCTCTCTAAATCTGCTGACTCCTGCCTGCATACCTGAAGCAAGTAATGATGACATTTCTTATCACTAAAAACTCTTCTGTAATTCTTGAGAATCCTGTGACCAGATGGCATGAACAGCTTATTCTCCTTAGAAAAATTAGTAAGAAACGGCAGGAAATAGAAGAATACAAAAATACGTTCCAAAGTTTCAAGGGAGAAAACAAAAATTGTGCAGATGAGAATAAAAACGACACACTAAGGAAACCAGTTCTAGGGGTTCAACTTGATGGGGAAAAGTATTAATACATAGAAGGCTATAAATGGCAATGCTGTAGGTAGTCTGGATGTGGATGAAAAGCATCCCTCCAGGTGAAAGCAATGCACTTCAGTGGAGCTAACACCAAAGCTAAGTACACAGAGAGTCGGCAGAAAATAGATGCCATTGAGATGCCACCAACTTCTTTGCAAGTGAATGAACGTCATGGGGCCTCTGTGGTGGCTAATTATCTCTTCTTCCTTCTGAATGTATTTGCCACATAAAACCTTTTTTTGTTAGCTTTTCAATATAAATTATCATTTTCTAGTAGTGCATATGCTTTGGTGAACTTCACTGAATGGTAAAATGAAGAAAGAAGTGGAATCAGAAGCTTAAAGAGCTTAGAACTGACAGTCGCTGAGCGCCAGCCAAATGCCAAACAGCACACAAAGAAGCAACCAGACCCTCCAGAAACAGATCTGCTTTAGTCAAGAAAACCTAAGTCTCTCATTCTTGCAACAATTTCTACAAGACTGGTAGTGTTATCCCACAGTTGAAGTAAGAAGACTGAGACTCTGAAAGATTAAACGACCTGCTCTGAATAAAATACAGTAGGATTTGCATCCGGGTTTTTGTGGTGCTGAAGAAAACTCCTTTAATTTTTTTTTAAAGAAAAGTTCCCTTAAAGTAATTTTAACAAAACAAAATTAATCAAGATGATTCTGAAAGAAGTTTGGACAGAACTTTGCTATCTTCTCAAAATTTTCTCTACTTCATTTCATTGCCTTGCTTATTCTTTTTGGACTCTTTACAGAAATGTGAAGTGTGGGCTTGGAGTGCCCACTTGTATCCTTCTGCTCCTGCATTATCTCCATGCTTGCTGAGAAATTCGGATGCACAAACAAGCCATGGGGCAGCACAAGAGGTCAGAAAACCATCAACCCAACAGTGTTCTCCAACTGCCTATTTCTCCTGATACAGCACTGGCAAGGGAGCAAGTGTGAAGTTTTCCACTTCCAGCATCCTTCAGAGACAGCAGTGACTGTGAGCTGAAAGGCAGCCCGGGCAGCCTGATCAGCTCCACAGTTGCACAAGTTCTTCCTTGGAGGAAGTCATCGCCTCGTATGGGGGCGGGCAGGACTGCAGCTGCCTGGAAACCCATCCACATTTGTCTCTTTGATTTCCTTTCATCACTCTCTTCTCTTCTTTTTTCTCTTTCTCTCCTCTCTTTTGTCCCCTTTCTCCCATTTATGTCTCTTCTGTTCAGCCTCCTTACATCTTTGCTACAAGTTACTCTTCCTTTTTTCTTCCTTTCTTTTCTTCCTCCCTCCCTTTCTCCCTTCCTTCTTCCTTTTTTTCTTGCCTTCTTTCATTTCTTTCTTCCTTTAACTTTTCTTCCTTTTCTCCCTCCTTCTCTTTCTTTTCTTTCTCTTTTTCTGTCTTTTTGCTTGCCTGCTTGCTTGCTTTCTGAAGCCCCACAACTAAAATGTTCTGCACAACACATTGCCCAGTTTTACAAAAAGAAAAGAAGAAGAAGAAGAAGAAAAGAAAGAGAAGGCAATCATAATTTAAAAAAAAATTCAGAAGCCATGTCGTGCTCTTTGTTCTGTATCTCTTCCTTCTGATTCTACAAATTATTTAAGTCTTCATCTCAGAATTAAGGGGAGCTCCAAAGAACACCTAGTTAAATTCCCACCTGGTGCAGGAATCACCTTGACAACACCCTCAACAGGTATTCTCCAGATAGTGGTCAAATGGATGCAAATGTGGCAGAGGAGAATACAAGAAGGAGAGATGAGGGGGTGCCAGGCAGCTCAGCATAGCACCCATGTCCCCCTGAAGAGTGGAGGCCTTAGAGAAGGCAGCCAACTCTAAGCTGAACACTCTCTCTCGACAATCACTTGGATCTGTAGAAAAGCTGACAGGTTTTAAAATTGGCATGGCAAAGTGACCTGGGCAAATTAAGTGGTCCTAGGTTTTCTCTAGGGTGCCAGGGCAAGTGACCAAGATGCTATTGTAAAGGAAGATCATTGAAAAGACCATGCACTGTCTTTATTTTGTAGATGAGCAGAGAAAGGGAAAGGTATGTGTCAGTTAGTGCAAGAACCAAGACAAGAATTCAAGCCCCTTAATAGTTATTATTACCTTAATCCATTGCACTCAGCTAAATATTCATCCCCCGAAATAAAGCAAGCTGGTCTTACCAAAATACTTGGCTAAAGGCCTTCCACACAAATACAACTCCACAACAATCCTCCTCTGCCACCTCACACTCGTGTCTCCTTATTCTCCCTCTCTGCCTCTTCTCCTACCTGATCTCCTCTTCACTGACTTAGTCCTTCCCTTATCCTAGCCAATGGCTCAGATCTGCCAATGACATATGGTGGCCTTCCTAGTCTATTGGTCATCAACACCTAGCCAGATCTTTGTCCTGAATAAGAAGAAAGAATATCATGCTAGAATGAAAACACAAGAGGCAACCCCATCAGCCAGCACTGAGCCCCAGAGCAAACATTCATCATGGGACTCCAGCTGCCTTTGTGTGCAATCACGAGGTATTGGGGACTGCTCTTTTTCACTGAGTTATTGCAGGAGGAAGCATTGGTCTGTAAAGATTCTGTATCTCTACATGCATCAGCCTAGATGGGAGTTTAGAGATATCTACCCCAACATTTTTGGAATGTAAAACAAAGCCTAGAGAGGAAAATGACTTGCCAAAAGTCGCACATCATTTAGTGATGAATCTAAACTGAAAACAAAGTCTGTCTCTTGTTCCGGTCTCAAAACACCAACCACTGGGTGAGAGACACAGAAGTCAGTAAATGCTGGTGTCTTCATTCATTTTCCCCTTCCTCCCTCCTTTTGCTCTCCTTTCCTTTTTTCTCCTCAGATTAAAGTGAGCTATAAGCACTCAGTGTTTGTTTGCCTGGGATTTTTCCAACTTCGGCTAGATTTATAGATCTATATTTTTCTCCTTTCATTCATGTCTATAAATGTACTGAAAGGGCTTCTGAGGTCCTTTCTCTGACCTTCTTTTCTTTCCCTTCTACATAGAGTGGGGGCGAAGCTAAACAAATGACTTCCCAGATAGTGTTCAAACCCTGCATAAGCTTCCACAGGACTCCGGAAGGAGCACCAAGGAGCCAGACATGCTCCTGGCATGCTGAAGACGCCGCACTGCTGGCACTGCCGGGGTGCGCTCAGGAGAAAGAACAGGATAGGCAGAGAAAGAGCTGAGGAAGATGGAGGTGGTAGGAGGAGGAGGAGTTCCCAGTTCTCAGTGTCTCAGTCTGGCTTTGTGAATATGCAATGTGCGGTTGGGTTTGCCAAAGACAAAAGGGTAACATTTGCCTACAAATTCCAGTGGATTGAAGCCATATAAAATCTCAGTGCTGGGCCGATGAGAGCAACCATCATCTTGCCTTGCCCTGGAGATGAATTTCAGGGGTTCTTCTCTTCAAGGAAGTGGAGTGGGGGGCAAAGAGGAGAAGGCAGGGTATGAAACATAGGTCAAATGTGGACTGGGCTTTGAAACCAGAGACCTGATCTGAACTCCAGCTCTGTCACCCACCACCTGAGTGACCCCAGCAGAGGCATTTGGTAGGTTGGCTGGCCTTATTGTCCCAGGTCCACCCAAGTCTGGTGGACCTTGGGTAAGCTACTTAATGTTTGCAAATCCTCATTTCCTCACACATACAAAGAGTTTGATGATACCTACCTACTTAGCAGGATTGTTATGAAGCTCAGAAATTATTAGCATGGAGTACAGAATGTTTATTACACAGAGGGACAAGGGAGGGCCATTTCCGTAGTCCTCCATTTAAGTGGGAGGATTTTGGAGTGGACGATCTTGCAGGCCACTGGGCATGGGCAGAGTGAGTCCTGCACTTCAGCCTGAGAACCTGCTGTCTTTGAGTTGTGTGCCTGACGGGAAGCACACAGAATGCTCACCAGATGGGTGTTGTATAAATAGCGTCTTTGCCACACTATTGCTACTGCCCAAACTTCCTTACCAAGAACCAGGTTGCATCTGCACTTGTGGGTGCCCCAGCCTCTCACCCTGACTGGCTGTGGCCCCTGGTCACCCCAGGGGACACGTCCCTACATGACGATTCCGGGGACTCAATGAGCTGCGAGTGGCTCCCTGGCTGCAGCACAGTCTATTCAGTCAAAAGAGAGCAGCACCGGCGGTTCCGGATCCAAGTGTGCAGGCGCGTCTCCATCTGGCCAAGCATCTTCTGTCTGGGATGCGACCACCCACACCATTCTCTTCTGATCAAACAGTCAGGCTTGCCATGATTCAGCTTCCATTCCAGTTCTGCAGGACCCACTCTCCTCCAAAGGACTGGAAGGCCTGTCTAATGAGCGAGCAGGAAGTGTAGGCTGTGAAGTCCTCCCAGCTGAGACTCCGGGAGAGCCAACTCACATCTGAGATGTCGGTGGAATTTTTCTCCTGTCATTATTTTTAGCCTTATTAGCTTTGCATTGTTTTTGAGAGATGAGGCACAAAGAAGGCATAGAGAGAGGCAGTCAGGCAGCTTGGCTTCAGGTTCTGACTTGCTCACTTGTAACTGTGTGACCTTGGACATTTGTTTTTACCTCTTTGAGACTCATTGTCTTCATCCGTGCAATGACAATAGTACTGCCTGTTCATCTTGCCATCGAATGTTGTTTCTAGACTCAAAAGAGAGAATAATGACAGTGAAAGAGGTTTGTCACTGTAAAACACCAGTTTTTAGTGATTATAGCTTACTAACCCCCGTGAAGATATTTTCTTTTTTCCTAAAACTACTCCTTTTAGATGCCACCTGAATGTGGGTTGGAGGCAGGGGTTGTGACAAGGGCTCAAGAGATTAGAGGGAGAGAGGAGGCTAAAGGTCTCAGAGTGAATGGGGGCAGATTCTAGGTTTCTGGAGGTTGCTAAACTTTCTTTCTTTCCCATCTTCCCTGCTCACTACTCTCCCAGTGCTCCTCCTCAC
The DNA here is from genome assembly GCF_029281585.2 of Gorilla gorilla gorilla. Classification (NCBI taxonomy): domain Eukaryota; kingdom Metazoa; phylum Chordata; class Mammalia; order Primates; family Hominidae; genus Gorilla; species Gorilla gorilla. Next base: position 127,151,565 of record NC_073236.2, read on the forward strand.
TGAGACTCTGAGCATTGCTTTGCCAGACACTGATGCAAGTGCTAGAGGCACAATGATGTGAAATCTTCAAGGAACCAAAAGTGTAAAAGGGAGGCAGAAACAAAAAGGGAACTCAGACATGGCGTGTGAGGCTATCTCCGAGCAAGTGCAGGATTCAGGAAGCCCAGGGAGAGAGCAACTGATCAGCTTTAAGTAAAGGAGCTAATGGAAGCCTCCTGAGAGAGGTAATATTAACTCTATTTTACAGGTGAGGAAACTGATGCTCAGGAAGGTTGGATGATTTGCCTAAGGTCAAAAATCAAGAAGTGGTATAGCCTGGACCCAGTTGTATTCTATCCAAAGGTTCTTCTCTTTCCATTCCACCATTTTGAGCAAAGCTGGCTTTATGGGAGGAAGCATGATGCTATTAAAAGAAAATTCTGTATCAAGGTTATTGGAGTGAGGAGATAATCATCCTCTTTATACCCTAATTCACACTGAGAGGCTTTTTATTCTAAGGCCTTGTCCCCAGGCTAAGCCTTTAGCTTCTTAGATGAAGACTATGGCATTCCTGATGCTAGCGCTCATCTTTCCTCCTTGTAGACATTGTACAGACTCCATCAGGTCAGTGCCTGCAGGAAAGTGGTATAAACTTGTAAGCCACTTCTAGGCTCTACTCTGTTCTCTCTGTTCTACCTCACTGGCCTTCAAATTTCTCCCAAATTCACACAACAAAACTTGCTCTCCATTCTAATTTTCCTGAAGTTTGCTATCTGAGGGTTTGAGGAGTGAAAAGAACAGCTCACAGAGTCAGAGACCTGGACTCCGCTCCCAACTCTGCCATTAATAGTCTGTCAACTTGAACAAGGTTACTGAGGTCTTTGAGCCTTGGTTTCTTTGTCTCTAAAATGAGAACATTAACATTGACCCCTGTATGCATGATGCAAGGCTCAAGTAATGTGATTTATTAGTGATAGCTAAGTGAAGTGTAAGGCATCCCATTGTTACTAACATACAGTGCAATCTGCAGATATGGTTTTGATCTGGAGGGCTCTCATTTTCTTTAAAGGAAGGACCGTGTTGAATGTCTTTAATCCTATAGGACTTAAATCATCTTTTTTGCAACGATCATCTTTCAGGCGATGCCCCTTGCATATAGGCTCTGGAAGTGTATATCAGTTCAACCACAGAATGAATCAATGCTTGCAGTTGATTCAATCAATTGCTTGCAATCAATGCCTAGCTTTTCTTCTTCTTTTTCCTGCAAAATGTGTTTCTCTTTTCTAATGAAGATTCCCTGCTGATAGCTGTTTGGGGCCCAAGAATTCAGCACTTGGAATGAGGTTCTGTGAATACATGCTGGAAAATGTGGGCCCAGTATCAAAAATGATCGCCTCCAGCACAGTCTAGACTGTAGAGCCAGCCTCCAAGGGGAAGTGGTGGTAGCAGTGCTGCCTGAGTCATTAGGCAACTGTGCCAGAACCCAGGCTTAGAGCAAGCAGCTTGCACATTGTTAGGAGTGCTCTGCAGCTGGAGGGGTCCAGCACAGGATGACTTTACCAAGGTGGACTTCCACCTCTTGTTTCTTTGAATCCTTCATTTGTGTGACATTGCAACTAGCTGGCTGTGGTTTTCTCTGTAAAGTTCCCCTGGAAGATTTAGAGCAGTATGGGGTGAAGTCCTCCCTTGCCAGGTTCTTTCCCTACCCAGTCTTTAAGCTATCTAAGCTTACACAGAAACATGGGGTGGGGATACACAATGCTTCCCTCCTACTAGAAGCAGAATTTGATTTCTGGCATAGTTCACCGAACCCACTGGCTCCATTGTGTGTCTTGGGGGGAAAGTCTGTGTAATTTCCTTTCAGCCTGGGAGTAGTAGAAGGTCAGAAGGACATAGGTTTAACTACAGTGTATACCACCTTAGATTAGAGACCAGCTTCCCTGAGTTTGTTTCCTCAGGTGTAGAAAGTACATAATAATATTGCATTACTTAAATCCAAGATGCCATTATTTTATGCCGCCTAAGAAAAAAAAGCAATGCTGCCAGTTAGACTGAGACACTATTGACAATAAAATATATCCTAAAATCAGAGATGTTAAAGTGTTTAAAAAAGAAAAAAAAAAATCTAAGAACAAATGAAACATGGCACCTACCTCCGAAGGTTCCTGTGAAGATTAATTAAGATCATGCATTTGAAAGTGTTTTGAAAACTGTCAAGTACTGTAGATACTCTGTTATATTTAATAGAGGGAGTGCATTGCCATGGAAAAGCACTGGCTTTGAGGTCAGCCAGGCTTAGTTCTAATTCCAAGGATACCACTCCCCAGCTGTGGGATGTAGGACCACTCCTTTAACTCTCCTGGATCTCAGTTTTTCACTCTGCAGCAAGAAAAACTAATCCCTTCTCTGTTTCTCTTGCAAGTGCGGGATCACAAATATACAGAAGATGTACTAACTTGAAAAATGATTTCTCTTATTCAAGTGTAACTGGAAATCTTGCATTTTTATTTGCTAAATCTAGCAACTCTATGTAAACTAAAGGGATCAACAAATGTAACATGCAGGGCAGTCTGGGGCACGGGAATAAGACCTGGGAACTTTAGAAGAGCAGGAAGGATGAAAGGGGAATTCATACTGATCTAAGCCTAGGGATGGATGTAAGCTTCACATGGTGGGCTAGAGACAGCAGAAGGGGAGCCTGAGAGACGACAGAGACAAGAAGACACTGCCTCTGAAGGCTTCAGCCTTGGCTGGCAGGAGTCTGGAGGCGGGTGCTCAGATCCACACTTTGCCTGATGGTGTCTTACAAAAAGCCAGGAGCAACAGACTCCAAATAAATGTCTTTAAAAAATGGAGATGACTAAGTGAGTAATAGCTGCGGGAAGAAAATTCAAGAGTTGCATTGAGTAAGAAAATGTTCCAATGTTTTTCAATAAACCAAGGGAAAGTGTAAATTATTCATTTGTTATTTTTGTAAGGGTTTCAAATCTGTGATTTTTTTTTCCTGTTTTGTCTCCAGCTTTTTTGTCCACAAGAATGTCTCTCCTCCATTGAAAGGAACTTCTTTTTGCAAATGGAGTCTCAAACCTCACCAAAATTGCAAATGTAAAGTTCATTTCACCCCTCTCAGGCCCCACTGGATAGAATCCTAGGTAGGCTCTGGGCTTAATACTACTACCTTGTTCCAAGTAGAAGGCAGAGTTTGTGTGGCGCTTGGTTTGTTTTGACTTTAAGAGTTGCTAAATTCAGGTCTTTGATATTTGACCATGTTTCGGAGCTATTGAAATAGACTTGGGTTTTTGTCAATAACAAATGAATGATATTTTTGTTTTCTCAGAAGACACTCATACCTGTGAATGAGTTAGGCTGGGATTATGGTTTCTGGTTTACCTGTGGGGCTACTGACTCTCAGGCTACACAGAGCTAGTCCAGGCTCCTGCAGTAGGTTGGTGACAGCTGGACTCAGGCCTGGCTGCCCGCTTCTTACTAGCTGTCTTGGCACTTCAGTCAAACCACCTGGGGCTCCATTGCCTCATCTGAGAAATACAGCAAATACTGCCTATTTGCCTGGTTGTTTGTGAAGGTCATTTGAAGTATTTTCTATAGAAGGGTATTGTAAACCACAAAATGGTTTACTGGTATTAATAATTCTTACATATTTACCTAGTTTATTGACAGAACTGGAAGATGACTCTCAGCCTTCTTAGACGAATCCTCCATTTCCCGTTTTCAACACACCACCTTCATGAAGGTAGAAGAACCAAATGTACAAAGTTAAATCCTCTTCTCATGTAGGGATCTCTGGCCCCTTCTCTGGAGGCAGGGAAAGGTAACCTTGACTTTGGAATCCACTCTTACAAGGTGGATGGGGTAGAACAAGTCTCCTTGACAATTGACAGACCTAAGTACACGTCATAAAGACAAGCTACAGAGAAAAATCGCTTTAAGGAAACTTTAAATCTCTCATTATTTCTTGTATATTAAGGAAGATGATTACTCATATAAAGCAAACTAGTAGGAGTGAGGAATATTCAACAACCTTCTCAGAAAAATGTAAGTTTTGTTAAGAAAAACAGGATAAAAGGAATATATTTTAAAAAATATGAGACTTTGTTATTAAGACTAATTTCCAAAAACTACATGTGAAAACAATATTGTCACTTAACAATCAAATAGGCATAGTGTTCTAAGACCAATACTCTTAAAATATGATTGATATATGATCATTTAAAGCCAGAAGAAATCCTAGTCATTAATTATACACACCAGGACTTGGTGTTTTACAGATTTTGAAAACAAAGTCCAAATAAGGAAGGGATTTTGACAGGTCCACATAGCAAATAAGAAGCTGAACTAGAAACAGAATTTAGGTTAATTGGCTCTTAGGATCATTCATTTTTAGGCATGTCAGCTCTTTTTGCCTTTTTATAAAATTTTTGTGGATTCTCCTGTCTGGAAAGTGGAGGGATTGCCTCTGATAATACTGCAATAATGCATCCAAAATCACCATCACTGATGTCAAAATTTTCTAAAGAAAACTTCTTTACAGTGACTTTCTCAATTACATTGACCTTATTTATGAGTCGTCATTGGTTCCATCTTGTTATGAGACAGGAAGGAAACAGTTGCATCAAAGGGAAGATGGTTGTAGCTGATCTTCATCAGGGTCTGATAACATCTAAGTTGATTATTTAATTTGCAGCACAGGCATTTTTTCCTCAACACTCTCAGCTCTTAAAAGCATGGCTCTCTCATTTGAATAACATTTTTAAAAGATGATGGATGGGTGCATTTTTCAAAAAAGACTCACAAAAGACTGATAAAAAGGCCACCAAGGGTAGCAGGGAAGGACCATCTGCTGGTTCAGAAAAAAAAAATAATACATGAATCCCTCATAGACAAAAGTGGCTATGGCAAACTAAACAAGATTTCAGTATTAGCAAAAAGTGTGTTGTATAAGCAAAGTGTGTAACAAAGACAATGAAAATCTTGTACCCACTCTTCTATTTTTGCCTAAAGTGTTGAAACTCAGGGCTGAAATTGTGTTCTCAATGTTCATGTCTTTTCCCAGCTAGGATATCTGGTATCATACAATGATCACTCCTTTTTTGCCTTTTACCTGAGGTCAGGGGTTTGAATTTCATTTTTTCTGTGTGTTATTTTGAGCTGCCGGGAATCATCTTTGCTATTAATTAATTTTGAAAAAAAAACAATAAGTAGAATAGGGTCATAGAGATCTATATCAACTTAAACAGAAAGAAAATGTGTAATCAACCTTTGGTCCTCCCACCGGCCTGCACATTCTCATCCTGTCTTTCTGTATGACTATTCTGCCGTTCTTTTTGATCCTGGTGGGACTGTCAATAATAGTGCCCTGTACCCCCTCCACAGGTGTTGACACCTGAGCACTAGCTACTAGTAAGGGTATCCCTATACGCTTGCCTCCAGTGACTTGTCCAGAGACAAGCAAGCAACTCAAGCAGCACCTACAAGATTCGTCCCTGAGAGTGGTATATAGATATAGGAAGAGGGAATGTTTCTTTCTGCTGGAAGGTTGTAAATCTGGGGCTGCCAACAGTCATATTATCTGCTATTTGGAGGTAGATTGTGACTAGTGAAGCCAAGCAGAGATAAGCAGAATGGCAAGGCAGAGAGAAAGGGAGAAAGAGAAAATCCTGATGTCCTCATTCAAGTTATTGGATCTTGACTTATTTGATAGAAGATTTCCAATATATTATATTGTTTCTATTGTTGTTGTCAAGAGAATTTAACTTTTTGCACTTACAGCTGAAGATTTTCTGAGTAATACAAGGAAAGAAGCATGAACTCATTTAGTGGATTAACCAAAAAAGAATTCTGACTTCAATGGCCTCAAAGTAGACCTTGAGGCATCTCTGTGGGACTCTAGTACTTCATGTAACCAATTTTAAAACCAGCAGTATAGTAGTAGAGATTCTAGAGCTCACCGGATTATAAACTCAATGAGGGCAAAACCATAGCTGGTACCTGTTTTATTCTCTACCATATTCTTGCACCTAGCACAGTGGCTGGGTGTAAATACACAAATACTTTGTATGTAGAGGGAATGATGGTGCTATTTTTTAATTTACATATTCTTAACAAAGTGGCATGTTTCCCTTCTTAAATATGAATTGCTTCAAGAGCTGCTGAAAGGTTAATTTGGAAAACAATGTGTATGATGTCTAGCACTGTTCTCTTTGCCCTTCATCCCTCCAAAATTCAGTAGGTGTCTGTTGCATTTACTAGAATACACATGAGGTGGAATCAGGAGACCTGTACTTTAGGGCCAGCTCCATCATGGTGTCATTTTATGCAAGTCCTTCTCTTCACAGGGCACAAATTTCTGCAATGGTAACATGAGGGAGCTGAGCTGGATGAGCCCTGAGGTCCCTTCCAAGTCTGCCATTCCATGGCTTAGTATAGAGCAGGATATTGATGACTCACTTAGCAGGATAAACAAGTTCTCCCCATGTGCCGTCTGCTAAAGTAATGAGCGGAACTCTTTCTAAACAGAAAAAAATTTTCACACCAGACAGAATCCAAAACCTCTGAGGGTTAAATGAGGGGAAGCATAATACTAAGCAGATGAATCCTCTAAAATAATATTGCAACACCTCCTGGCATCCCATCCTAGTTTCCATAGGATCTCTCCTGAGCGATTTAACTGCTATGCATGGGGACACCTGAGGTCACTTCCAGCCCTGGCCCTGGCTCCACCGGTTGAGCATACCTTCTGCATTTTGTTGTTTCTGCCTATCAGGCCCATTAGGTACATGGAACATAAGGATTCCCTTACAATGGACTCCCACGGAGCTTATGGGTCCACTGGCAGCCAGTTTGTAATTACTCCTTTTTCTCTCCTCTAAGGAAATGTCTGTCCCAGAGGTTCCCAGGAAGCAAATTAAGATAAACTAAAATGGCCATTAATTAATAATAATATGTCATTATTGCATCTCTTGTGTACACTATACCAGGAAAACATTACATTAGACACACACATATCATCCCCAAGTTACAAATGAAGAAACTGAAACACAGAAAACTTCAATAACTTGCGTAACATTATTCAGCTTCAAAGAGATGAAACCAAAATTCAGACCAAGAACATTTTACCCTATTCCTATGCTTTCAACCCCTGTCTTAGGCCATTCAGGCTTCTATCGCAAAATACCATAGACTAGGTAGCATATAAAACAACAGAAATTGATTTCTCATGGTTCTGGAGGCTGGAAAATCCAAGATCAAGGCATCGGCAGATTCCGTGTCCAGTGAAGTCCCATTCCTTGTAGACAGCCGTCTTCTCACTGTCATCTCACATTGCTCAAGGGGTCGTGGGTTGCAATGGGGTTTCTTTCATAATGGCATTAATCCCATTAATGAGGGTTCTGCCCACCCCCCATGACCAAATCACCTCCCAAAGGCCTCACCTCCTATACCATTACTTAGGAAGTTAGGATATGAACATATGAATTGCATCCCCTATTATGTCGGTAGACATGTGAAGCCATGTTTTCCTTAGTATGTATAAAGAAATAAGCTTCTGGAAATTATTTTTTAAAAGGAAGAAACAATTTTCTCCAGGTGGTATAATACTGACAGTGTAAAGCATGAATCTTGGTGAAAGCAGCCACTTCATTAGACCTGTGATCCAGGGGGAACATGGCCCAAGTGGACCAAGTCCTGTTTAACTCCCTGAGCTGATAACATCAGATGGAATCTACTGTCAATGCGCCTGCATTGATTCTGCCCAGTTGGGGCTAGCCTTTTGGGGTGCTGTACAATATGAACACCTCAAAATTCGAGGCTCAGGCCCAGCTGTCAGCAAACCCAGAAGCAAAGGGTCATTTATCACCCCTTTTGGTACATATTTTAATTTTGGGAAATTAATCAATACTCAAGGATAGAAGTATCTTTGCAAAGAGTCTTCCTAGAAAGCCCCAGTCCCCATGAAACTATCTCCCTTCCTTAAGAATTTATACTCTCTGGCACGTTGTACCGCCCATTTAATGCTAAGAACATGCTTTTTAGGCCCCCTAAAAGACTATAAGATGTAATTAGGCAACATCTATATCTATGTCTATGACAAAATTTATTCTAAGAACTTTGCTTATTATGTCACTGTATGCTCTTTATAATTCCTGAAAAAGAATTGTTCAGAGTTTCAAAACAAGAAAGTATGTTTTCTTTGACTATTGAATAACTTTTATTGACTCAAACATGGTGCATTTTACAGCCTATTGATTTTGGATTTGGATAGCAGCTGCCAGGAACATACCATAGTCTCATACCTATAGGCTTTTGATACCTCTACCTAAAAATACTCATTTTTGCTTCATAGATGCTTACTCATTCTCCAGGACTCAATTTGACCATGATCTTTTCCAGTGAGTCCTTCTTTACCTCTGTGAAGCCTGGATCAAGTCTTCTCATACTCCTCAGGTGTACCTACGGAACAGAAATTCTCACGGAGCACAGTGGTCATGTAATTTGTCAGCTTCTCCATTATAGCCTGAGCTCAGGAATTTTCTGGATATTCTAGTTCTTTTGCCTGTATTTCCTGTGCAATGTGTGATGCAGAAAAGTTTCTCAGGAATATTTGCTGATTGATTGTCTGACTGAATAAATACACAAAGGAAGGAAGGGAGGGAGGGAAAGGAAAGAGGGAGATGAAGTTTAAAATGAAGACAGAGAAGAGAAAGAACTAAATTTATCTTCAGTCCTAAAGATTATCACCTTGGATTTTTAAGCTATTTGCTTTTTCCCCCTTTATCCTTTTGATCTTTGATTTCTATTCCTAAAGTTATATATAATTATTTAATCAAGAAAAGAGTAGAGTAACACATATATTTATAAATATGTATAAGATCTCCGTGGAGTGACTTAGGTATCATGATAAATACAATGACAATTTTGCTAAACCCCAGAACTAACCGGACATGGAAGTGAATAATTTATGCACCCACACCATGGGAGTTAAGCTATTGTTAGCAAATGGGCCACAGGGAAACTGAGTCAATAGCCCTCATGGATGAGAACTGCAAAGCTGTGTCCAATATTAAAGATACAATTTTCCAGGCCCTTCTCCCCGGGAAAGGTATTTGCAAGCCAATAGGAATGTTGAAGACTTTGAGACTGCCTCTTGGGACAATCTGCAACTAAACAGCTCAAACTAAAGAACAAGGCAGGGCCATGTGTCAGCCTGGCCCTTTCACCACACCTTGATCTCTGTAGTTCTTGTCCACCACGCCTACCAAGCTAATCCTGTCAACAGATTATTTTTAAAACCAGGGAGAAACTTACCAGTATTTCAATTTTATAAGTGACAGTTGGGTTCGGAGAGTCTAAGTGACAGCCAAATTCACATATTGAGAGAGTTGCAGTATTGAAATATGAGACACAGCTTTTCTCATTCTAAAATCCATGATCTTTCTACAACACACTGCCTTTTAATTGCCAAGGACCGCCACTGTAGGACTCAGTGATATGGGTTATTGAGTCCACTGGTCTGGTCTGGCCTTCTGGTGGGTTAAGACGCACAGAAGCATTTCCCATGGAGTAAAGTCAGAATCTCTTTGGAGATGGATGATATGTGTATGGCTTAAAAAAGTATTTTAAAAAACATTGCATGTTTGTATTTGGAAAAGGAGAGATATGCAACATAAGAAATGCAAATTACAGAAAATAAAGCTTGACAAAATTCTCCTCTTAATGACTATAAGCTAAAGATAAACTCTTTGGGGAAATATCTGAAAATCCAGCTAGATGGGTGGAGTTGAGAGACCATTAAACTTATTTAAAGGAGAACAGTCCAGTGGCGGCTTGGCTACCAGGAGCAGTTGCATATAGCCACTGGGCTGAACCTCCCTGAACCAGTCCTCTAAGTGTCTCTAGAAATTTCAATCTGACCCTGGTTAACAACGTAAAAACCATACAAAATACCCTTCTTACTCACATTGAGACAACTTCTGTACTATTCTCCTGAAAATTGTTCCTGGCAAAAAGATATCAAGCCACAACCGCTTTGTGAAGGTGCAGCAATGTGTTAAACGTAATATTCACTCTTTCTACATATATTTGTAGATGGCCAGCCATTGACCAGATCCTATGTGAAAGCTCAGAAACAAATGTTACAGGTGCTTGTTTAGGAAGCTCAGATATTCTAGATTTCAGTCTTTTAACTGGTATAAAGAGCTTAGACATTCAATCAGATCATGACTGTACTTTATAGTATTTACAGCTTTGTATACCATCCCAGCTGCCAGCAGAATCCAATACATTAAAAATGACAAAGTCTCCGAGATAATGAAGAAAGCTGTGTGCAGTCTCCAACTCACCAGTTGCTTCTTGCTTTCCTCCTCCATTGCTGCCTTCCTGCCCTTGGCATAACTAGCTTGGCCATGAGATTCTTATCAGACTCCCGTGCTCCGAGTAACTATTAGACTCATTTCTCTGGTTTGACACTAAGGATATCTCTGGTTTCTTTTCATGCATTTGACATATTTTTGATAAGCGCTGCAGTGCCAGGACCCATGTGGACTTCTGGGAATACAGAGATGAAGGCAAGCATGATTTTCTGGAGGCAGCTGCACAACTGTCTAGAAGAATGATGTGAGAACAAGCCACTATGTCTCTTCCCTTCCTCGGCCCTCAGTGTTCTCATCCTTATAAATGGGGGTCCAAACTAGATAACTCTTAAGTTCCTTTGCCAGATAGGGACTATTTAAAGACAGCACCTGCATGGTAACACACATAGAAGACTTAAGATCAGTGGTAGTTTTTATAGTTATTAAGGATATTATATTTTTAAATTTTTTGTTATGTCCTTAGTCTGGTTTTGTTATATGAGCAATATACTTGAAGTTAAAAAACCTGGCCCCTGACCCTGGCTCTGTGACTTCTGCAGAAGGATCAGAAACAGAGAACATCTCAGGGGTGCTGGCCTCACAGGGTAAATCTCCTTATCTCCCTGTCTCTGCTTTTCAGGGCACTGTGGGGATAGGAGCGGTGCTAGCAAAAAAGGATACACTTCAGCAATTGTCATGCATGGATGGGTATTCTCCCTCCGCACCCCTTCCAGGGTCATCCCGAGGAGATTCTCCATAGGCTACCTTTCTAGCCTCTGCCTCTGCAGCCAGGGCAGAGGGAGGACCTGGAATCTCAGATTACTGCCAGGCCCATAGATCTCACACTTCCTTCCCAGAAGAGGAAAAGCTAGCCTAAGGATGTAACTCCATTGTTTCTCCTTCCTATGGGCTGGGTTGTTCCAGGAAGGAACTTCAACTTCCCTTTGAAGTCTTAATTTATTATGATTATTTTTTAATGAGAAATGATCACGACCTTGGAATCCTATTGGCTCTGAAAACATAATGCCTTAAACTTGTGTCGCTTTAACTAGCTTTTAAGCCCCTTCAGAACCTGAGCCATCCCTCACACCAGCCTCACACAGAAACGAGCGGGACATATTTAAATTGGGAAATGAAATCTTCAGGGTGGAAATTACATTTTCTTAAGAATTATCTGCATTGACATATTCCACAAATAGTGTGGATCAACGCAGCAGACCCACGAAGGTGAAGCTCAGGTTCCACTTCAAGAAAGGATGGGTTGAGTGTAACTAGTTAGCAACCTCTAGCAGTTAACTCTTTCAGGTCCATCTCAGCACTGGAGCTAAAGTTGTGCTGTTCTCAGAGTGGCCCCACCAATGACCAAGCGAGGGATGATGTTACAAAAACCCTGTCTCTAATGGGCAATATTTGCTGTGGAGCTCCCTGCTGGGATGATAAAGACTTTTTCAGCTCTGCATCAATGTCTGATGACTCCTGCCCAGCCTTGCTTCCTCTGGCTTTCATTCACAGGTATTTCTCCCCAGTAGAGTAGCTGCACACACGATTGCAACTTAGCTTCTACTTGGAGAAGACCCAACTGACACAGTGGCAGCAAAGTGGGATGATCCAAGAAAGCAAGTGGTTAGATGGGTTTTGGAGACTGGATCACTTGCCAGTCTGTGGGCAGTGAAGACCCCACACCAGGTAGTATGTGGGGCACAGATAATCCCTAGCATAAAGGGGTGGCTCAATTGCTAACATTTCCACTAATGGTAACTTTAGAAAAATGTTCTGGTGAAGAGATATGGCCAACACGTTGATTCAAGCATTTTAAAAGTATGGGAAAAAACAATGCATAGAAGGACAATGGGATTGCATTGCAGTACCAAAGGGTAATGAAAAATCGAGGACCATTAACAAAGTGTGAAGTTAAGAGCATCTCTTGGGTAGCTGACAGAAAAGTTCTTCAAATGGTTTAGTGGGTATCTTAGTCCACTCAGGGTGCTATAATAAAAATACCTTTAACTGGACGGCTTATAAACAACAGAAGTTTTCTGAAATTGGAGTGCCAGCATGGTCAGGTTCTGGTGAGGCCTCTCTTCTTGTTTGCAGACAGATATCTAAGGGTATCCTCACCTGAAGAAGAGAGGGCAAACTAGCTCTCTGGTCTCTTCTTATAAGGGCATGAGAGCTCTGCCCCCATGACCTAATCATAACCCAAAGGCCTCACCTCCTAATACCATCACCTTAGGGGTTAAGATTTCAACATATGCATTTTGGAGTGACATAAGCATTCAGTTTTTTATGGTGGGAAAACACAAAATGCTGGAGTTCAAACTCAGGATTTAATACTTAGTGCAGAGCTTCAAAGACAACTGAACATTCAGCCAACGCAGGTCTATTTTGCCAAACTCATGGCCCTACTTGGGAAAACCTGCATTCCTGATACATCTTGGTGACTTTTCTCTGAAGATTTTAGCTTCCGGGAATCCTGGAGCCTCAAAGCCCAAAAAAGTTCCTCTTCCCTTCCCATTAAGAGCTAGCATTCCTCATGTGTACTTTTAATGGCAAAAACTGTAATTACTTTTGTACCAACCTAATAGACATTTGCAAAGGCATTTCCCTTGCAAGACAACATGGCTCATTTCAAAACCTCCTCTTTTGGATGTCAGGTTATGTTAATAGCCACATAACCCAGGTATATAATCTGTATACATATATTCTTTAATGATTTCTCACTCCTTCCACCAAGGGAACTACAGTCATTTATGTGGGCAGTTGTACACTAGGGAAACAGGAATATCTACACTTTTCAAGGACCTTTGGACACAAGGTAGGACTGACACTGATACCAAGAAACCCAGAGTGCCATCATGGCTCCTTACAGCATCTGATCAGGGACGAAAGGGACTACTTTTTTTCTTGAATTACGGTGGGGGATATCCTTAATTACTACCCATCGTAAGTTGAAAATATCATAAGTCAAAAATGTATCTAACACACCTAACCTCCCCAACATCATAGGCTGACCTAGCCTACCTTAGCTGTGCTTGGAACACTTACATTGGTGTACAGTTGGGCAGAATCATCTAACACAAAGCCTATTTTATAATGAAGTATTGAATATCTTGTGTAATTTATTAAATTTATTAAATTCTATACTGAAAGTGAAAAACAGAATGGTTGTATAGGTACTCAAAGTATGATTTCCACTGAATGCACCATCATAAAGTTGGAAAATTGTAAGTTGAAACATGTAAGCCAAAGATTGTCTGTACAATCCAAAACTGGCTGCAATAATTAGCTACCATATGTTAGTGAAGACCGGCAAATATGTGTGTTTCTGGATTTTAAAGAATCTTGGATCAAGGTGGTTAGGATATAAAAGTTGGTAAGGAAGAGTGCACTGATTTGGTGACACTTTCTTTGAACATAGAATTTGCTACCTGTGAATGAAAAAACAATAACTCCTCAAAGATGTCTAAGTACTAATCCCCAGAATTTGTAAATATGTTCGGTTATATATAAAAAATAAAGTTGCAGATGGAATTAATGTTGCTAATCAGCTGACCTTAAAATAGGGAGATTGGCCTGGATTATCCAAGTGGGCCCAATCTAATCACAAAGGTCCTTAAAACTTGAAGAGAGAGTCAAAAGAAGGGTCAGGGAAAGAGATGTGATTATGAAAGCAGGATCAGAGATGCTGTGTTGCTGGAGAAGGGGAGCAAATGAATGCAGTTGACCTCTAAAAGCTGGAAAAGAAAAGGAAATGGATTCTCCTGTAGAGCGTAAGAAAAAAAAGACAGCCCTACCAACAACTTGATTTTGGATTCTCCTGCAGAGCCTACAGAAAAAAAGACAGCCCTTCCAGCACCCTGATTTTAACCCAGTGAGACCTGTGTTTGACTTCTAATCTACCTAAGTTTGTCGTCATTCAGTATAGCAGCAGTAGAAAGCTAAAACACACTCATTAAGGATCCTAGGGGATGGTGAAAACATGCTGAGAGGGAGGTTCCTGGAAACCTGGAGAAGGTAATGGCCAAGAATGAGCCACGTTAAAATGCCTGAATTATTACGGCACAGTAGAAAAGGGGCTAAAGCCTCAGGGAAGAGAGGCTGCTGGAGTAGATGTCTTATGTGAGGCCAGAAAATTCACCAGAGGATTATGATTTATGGTGGCTCAAAGGTCCATCGAGATTATCAAGAGTGTACTGGTAATAGGGCTAGTACTGAAATGTGCTGATGAGAGGCATCACTAAGAAGATCCTTGGTAGCACTTTTTTAGAGGTCTCAGCTGAGGGTGGAAAAGAGGCTGCTATGGGGCTAAATTTCAGACAGTGATAGAGAGGATGGCGCCTGAATCAGTAGAGGTAAGTTGTTAACAACGAGTTGCCAAAACCTAACAGGCCACAGTTACCATGAAGTCTGTAAGACATTAAAAAGAAAGTAAGAATGACGAGCGGGAGAGACTGAGGGCAATAAAATGACTTCAATAGAATGCCACAAAATTTTGCCCAGCTTCCATATTTGAGTAAAGTTTTAGACCCAGACCCACTACCATTAAAGGCAGCTGGATCCTCAGGAGAAAGGGCCCTGAACACCACAAGAAGTATATACTATAATGATTCTTACGTCTCTTTCCAAATGGAACTAAAGCCGTTCATCTGGGTGACTATCACTGAGGAAACAGCAATATTGAAACATTTCAAGGACCTCTGAACACAGGGCAGGATTAACACTGATACTCAGAAACCCAAAGTGTGTTCGTGGCTCCTTATTAAAGTGGAGACATTGGAGCCAAAGAATCATGAGTTCTTGCCAATGCCCAGCTCAAATTGGAGCCACCAGCTCTGCAGGCATATTCGATGGTCATTTCTCCATTACCAAAGTGTATAATTGGATTTGACATATTAAGCAGTTGTAATAATAATCCCTACACTGGCTCCTTGGCCTGTGGCCAGCACAGTAGAGATGGCCAAATAAAGGGCGCTGAAATTGGTTACCTATCCCTCCTCCCTAAGTCAAGAAAGCAAATAAAAAATAACATTGCATTTTCAGGCAGATGATGGTAACCAATGCTACCCCCAAGTGTCTAAAGAATGAAGGAGCGATGGTCTCTGTTATATTTCCATTTGATAGAGTAATTGGCTTCCTGCAGAAACCAGATAGATCCTGGGCAATGCCTGTAGATGACCACAAGCTTAACCAATCATTAGCCTCAATCGAAAATGTTTTGCCAGATGTAATGTCATTGCTAGAGCAGATTAAGTGGCCTCAGGCACAGGATATGAGGCCACTGATTTCGTAACTGCATTATTTTCTATCAAACTCACAAAAGATCAAAAACGGTTTGCACTGACATGGAATGGACAACAATACTTAGTCACCAATTTTCCCAGGACTGGGTTAAGTCTACTGCTTTCTTTCACAATGTAGTCTGAAAAGTATAACCATCTGAACATCTCACAGATCATCACATTATTCCATTACATTGATAACATTATGCTGATCAAGATGGATGGGCAAGTGTTGGCTAGCCTTATTAAGATGCCTATCATTCAGAGGGTGGGAGATAAACCTTAAGACAATTCAGGACCTGCCACTTAAGCAAAGTTTTAAAGATCCAATGGTCAGGGACGTTATTTTCAGAATAAAATGTAAATGGCTGCATCTTTCATCTCCTACTTCAAAAGGAAGCACAATATCTACCAGGCCTTTTTAGGTACACAAAGAAATAAAAACTGGTAATGGCACAGGTAAGTGTAAAGATGTTTGTTTGTATTATTTTAAATACACTGAAAATAATCATTGGTTTTAGGTAAAAACAATAACAATGTATTCTGAGTTTTATAACCTGAAGGCATAAAATGCATAACAAAAAGAGCCCAAGATATGGAAAGAAACATTAGAAGTTTACTTCTTACTGTTATAAGGTTCTTATACAATATGTAAAGTGGCATAATATCACTTGAAAGTAAACTGCTATAAGTTAAGGATGTATACTGAAAATCTGACAGCAACCACTGAAATAACAAAACACAGCTATAGCTAATAAACCAACAAAGGAGAGACAATGGAATTATATGCTCAATTAACTTTTTAAAACATGTAATAAGAGAGAGAAAAGGGAAAAAAAAGAACAAATGGCACAAATAGCAGACAAATAGCAAATTGATTGATTCAAGCCCAATCATACCAATAATTGCATTAAATGTTACCAAAAGGCAGAGATTGTCAGATTGGATAAAAATGCAAGAGAAAACTATAAACTGCTGATAAGAAAACTACCATAAATATGAATATATAAATAGGTTAAAAGTAAATGAATGGAAAACAAGATATATCATGATGACACTAACCAAAAGAAAGCTAGAGTGGCTATGCTGATATAAAACAATATAAATTTCAGAGCAAAGACTGCTATCAAAATTCAATGAGGTGATCTCATAATTACAAAGTGGTCAATCCATTAAAATAATGGAACAGTACAAAACATTTTGGCACCTAATAACAGTGCTACAAAACACATAAAGCAAATACTGATAGAATTGTGAAGAGAAATAGCAAAACCAACAACTATAGTCAGGGATTTTAATACTTCACTTCTCGATAATTGGTAGAACTAGTAGGCTGAAATTTAGGAAATATATAAATTGTCTCTGCTCTTGTTATGTCTATTCAACATTGTTCTGGCAGCTTGAGCCAGTGCAACAGGCAAAATAATAATAATAATAATTAATTAAAAGCATCAAGATTGGAAAGAAATAAAACTATCCATTTGCAGACAACATGATCATCTGTGTAGAAAACCATACGAAACTCCCCCAAAGCAATTAACACAAGTAAGTTTAACAAAACCGCAGAATACCACGTCAAATACAAAATTTAATAGTCTCGTGAGTCTAGACGTATGCCAGACTTACCAAGTTGTATACTTTTAAGTATGTACACTTTACCATGTGTCAATGGCACCTCAAAAAATGTTTTTGAAAGACATTAAGAAGAGGCAAATACAAAAGGGAGGAATAGCTAGCAGAACTGTGGAGTGAGTCAGACTTTTAAACTACAAAAGTGGGGCATACCAAGAAATCAGTTGAAGATTGAACAAATGCAGCAGAGAATGTGATAATTGAAGTTCAAGTATGCACACACACCTGCCTATAAAACGGGACCTCTACTCTATGAAAATATCATAATGAGAAAAACTTCATGAATATTTAGTAAATAGTAATTAAAGGTAGAGCCCCACGTGGTCTTGGGAAAAGATATGAGAGCACAGGAGTGTTTTGTGCCAGAAACAAGGGGTGAGGTCTTGAGGAAAAGAATTCTTATAAATGGGCTAACTTGTGCTCACTGCACTTCTAGATGTGAAACATACCTGGGACGTTGGTATGCACCCCTAGCTGCATAGACACATAGCAGCTCCTGTTTTACCTGTCAGTATCACTTTCTGTAAATATTATCTGCCTGAAAAATGAAGATGTTTACTTTCCTCATGGCCTGTGTCTTCTAGGCTGATCCCCAAGCAATGGTAGCAGGGTGATATTTAGAGTACTCTCCATTATTCCACAGGAGCACTAGACCAGTCAAGGCTATGCTACTTGTGAATACTGTAACTAGTATGAAATGCAAGTTTTTACAGGAGGAATCATGTTTTATTTTTCTTTGTAGCCCTATAGTTCAGCAATATTCTGGAATTCCAGGAGAATCCCCAGTGTGTTCATTCCTAGTGTATCACACACGGAGCAGCTAAAACAACAGAAATTTGTCCACTCACAGTATTGGAGGCTGGAAGTTCAAAACCAAGGTATTGACAGGACTGTGCTCCATCCAAAGCCTCTAGGGGAGGACCCTTCCTTGCATCTTCAAGCTTCTGGTAGTCCCAGGCTTTCCTTGGCTTATGGCAGCATCACTCCAATCCCTGTTTCCATCTTCACATGGCTGTTTCCTCTCTAGATGTATCTCTATTTCTTTGCCTCTTCTATAAGGACACAAGTCGTATTGGATTAAAGCTCACTGTAATTGTGACCTCATCTTAACTTGATCATATCTGCAAAGACCCCGTTTTCAAATAAGGTCACATTTATAGGTATCAGGGTTAAGACTTGAGCATATATTTTGGGTGGAAACAATTCAACCCATAATACCAGCAAATATTATGAGTTAATTAAAAAATAGAGAATAAAAATTAAAGGTACTCCACTTTTTGTCTGTCTGCATGCAGATAGGAGTGCCTAGAATACAAGAATGAATGAAGGGCTGGGACAATTTATTGGAGGTTCTTGCAGGCACAGTCTGGGCTAGAGGTCTCTGAGGTTAATATAATAGACAGTACAGTTTGGGAGGCTTAGCATGATGGGTCAGGCTCCTTTCTGTGAGGCCCTTCCTCAGCCTCTACCTATCAATCTCATGTGGGTCTTCAAAGCCTGGGTTTGCAGATTAGGGGCTATGGGGATACCTATGCTCGCTGGATGGGACACCCCAGAGGCCATTTCCCACTGCTGTTGACTCACCTCCAGTCAAGTCCTAGTTTACCTTCACCCTTAAATCCAACTTAGATTTTTAATTTTAATACCTAAAAGCTGCCATATTGCTGAGGCCATCTGTCCTTATAATTGCATTTGTAGACCACTTTACAGTTTATGCAGTGTGGCAATTTACAAGAAGTTAGTTATCTTCACGACCCTTTGTTTCTATTTCACATATGAGAAAACAGGTTCAACAGGTGAAGTGACTTGCCTGGGGGATCTCATAGTAAATAAATGGGCAGAACAGGAAATGGAGCTAAGGTCTTCCAATTCCGAATCCTGTTCTGTTTTCCTTACATCAGATGCTTGCTATAGAATGAATCTGTGTGTCCCCTCAAAATTCATATGTTGAAACCCTAATCCCCAAGGTGATGGGATTTGGAAGTGGGGCCTTGGGGGGTAATTGGTCAAGAAAGTGTAGCCCTCATGAATGGGATTAGTGCTCTCTCAGGAAGATACAGGAGAGAGATTGCTTCGCCTCTCTCTCTTCCATGTGAGGACACAGCGGGAAAACAGCTGTCTATCCACCAGGAAGCTGGTCCTCAAAAAACACCAAATCTGCCCTCATTCTGATCTTAGACTTCGTGGATCCAGAACTGGGAGAAACGAACGCCTGTTGTTTAAGCCACCCTGTCTATGATATTTTGTTACACCACCCGAGCAGACTAAAATCATGCTTATCCTTTAAAAACTATAACAGTCTGGGTGAAGAGAAGTTTCTCCTTGAAGAAGGAAGAAGATTTAGGTGTTCAAAGGCTTCTGTCCAAATCTGGTTGAATTGTGATTAAGTTCAAGGAAAGTTGAAAAATTCATTCAGCTTCAATGATATTTTCATCTCCTCTCTATTCCCTTGGGTCTGGGAGCTCCAGAAAACATTCCCAGAATGGGTGGGAAGAAGAGAGAGGAGGGGTTCTGTTAATAGCTCCCAGGTTTTAGTATTTGTGTCTCTTTGCCGAGAGGTATCAGCGTGGAACAGCTTTGGGGATGGTGACAACTGGGTTTAAATAAAAGATTCACCATTTATTAGCTGTATGGCCTCCTTCGATTTGTTTAACCTCTCTCAGGCTCACTTTACTCATTTGTGAAGCTTGCTACCTTTCTTGAAAGACTGATCTGTGGGTTAAATGAATCTTGCTTCCTATTTTGTCTTTCCCTTCATCTCTTAGGAAAGGTCTTTGTTTCAGAGTTTGGTTCCTACAGTGGGGTCATATATATGGATGGGGATTCAAGTGCACAGAAATGACACCTACCTGGCAAGGGGCATTTATGGGCTCAGTGAGGGATGCAGGCTCCAAATTTGAATTTTTTGGCCCTCGTTTGCTGTTGGGACACTGGACAATTATCCAACTTGTATACATCTAAGAGCCACAGATGATGAATAGGCACACTTTTTAAGACATTTGATGTGTGATTCATAATTCATAATTATTGCAGATAATATCTGACACCTGTGAAAGATAATATCTACAAGATATTGGTCACTGAGCTAATCACCAAAGAGGGTGGGCTGGGTCAGGCAAGAAGGCCACAATGAAAGGGACCTAGGATTACAGTGAAAAGAGTTGGGATAACAAGAACCCCTAGAGTTTGTGCAGGGCCATCGTTTACAAAGCTCTTGCACACTTCGGTCCTTCAGGTCACACTCCATTATCTGGGTGACTCTCGGCCTTTCTTTCCTCTCTAGACCTTAGCTGCTTTATCAAAAATTGTAAGACTTGGACTTGATAGTGGTTTTCAAACATATTATCTCAGTCCATTCAGGCTGTTACAACGAAGTACCTTAGGCTATGTAATTTATAAATAATAGAAATGTATTTCTCCCAGTTCTGGAGGCTGGGAAGTCCATGATCAAGGTGCCAGCAGGTTCAGTGTCTGTTGAGGGTTACTCTCTGCTTCAACATGGTGCCTCTTGCTGTGTCCTCACACGGTGGAACGGACAAGGCAGCTCCCCTCAACTTCCTTTATAAGGCCACTAATCTTATTCATGAGGACAGAACCCTCATGACTTACTTCCAAAAGGCCCTGCCTTTTAATGCTATCACATTTGGTATTAGTTTCCAGCATATGAAATTTGGAGGGACACAAACATTCAGACCATAGCACATATATACAAGTGAAACTTTTCATTTTCCTTCCTAGAAGTCTACATAACAACTAATGTGTAAAAACTGGTAAAAGTGGAGCTGCTTCGGTTGCAGCAGGGGAGGGTCTCTGTAACCTCTGTTTGACGGATCCTAATAGATCCTCCATTCCGGTACCACTGCCCAGTCAAAAGAACTCTGCCCTGGAATCCCTGTGGCTGATCATAGTAACAGTCACTATTCCAGCCTAGGCAGGGCTAAGCCCTTCACACACTTTAGCTCAGTCAACCCTCCCAACAGCCTTGGTCCTCATAATAGGTAAGTAGTTCACAGCAGCGTAGAAACTCAGAGCCCAGGCCTGCTACCTCCCCACGCCTCTGCCCTCACTCCTGTGGCCCAGGCCCCTTGACCTGCCCCAGGTCCAGATTGGTAGAAAAAAGGATAAAGTGTCTATCCCCAAGGGGATTAGAAAATGAAAGGTTTCTACTGGCTAAGTCTTCAGAGGGCAAGGGAGCAGGAGCTTGCTGGGTCTGGGTTTCCACCGAGATGGAAGCTCATTATATAGTGGCTTGGGGTGTGCATGCCAGCAACCCACCCCCGGCCCCCAGCAACCACACAGGCGAATGGTCGACAGTGCACGAGTCAAATGGGCATTCATTAGGCAACAGACCCATGTCTGCTTAATCACAGGCAGGGAAAAGAACAAAAAAAATTGGATCAGCCTATATGTGCCCTAGCAAAAGCCAATGATAGGTGTCAATACTTACGAAGTCTGCTCCTGTTATAATAATGTGCATCTTAGACAGCCAGGGTTGGAAGGAAATTTTGGAGCATACAGAGGCCACCCTCCCCTGGCACAAATTATATCCATGAACAGTTATTTGCTGAACACCTCCATGTGCCAGGCACTGGGTCAGGTGCCTGCTGCTGAGCCAGGCGCTAAGGACACAGAAGGGATGTCACTGAATAATAAGCACTTTGTGAATTTAGAAGACTGGTCCAATTGGCCAGGAAGCCTCTGCTTCAGCCACATCCTCTTGTAAACCACAAACTCCAGTCTTTGCAAGATCTTTTATGAACTCCATCCAGGGCTTGGCATTCATGGTGTTAACTTGGATAAGTCTCTAAATACTTCTCACACCATCCTCCCTGCATAGAGTGCTGCTGCTGTCTCTCTTATTATCTAAGTTCTTTTCGTTCCGGACTCTGCTTCAGGTGCTACCCCTTCCAGGACACCTTCTGACGGACCTAGACAGGAGTTGTCCATCTGATGGGCTTCCATCAATCCTGGGTGTGTGTACCCCACCACTTGATTCTACTCATTGCATTTGTCTGTTTCCATGTCTCTTCCCAGCACACACTGAAATAACAGGTGTTCAGCAAACATTTCAGGAGAGAATTGAGCTTCTCTGGGCCGTAGTTATTTCTGTTAAGTAAGGTGCACTACAGATGTGACTGTCTATTGAGCCCCAGCAACCTTGATATTCGCGGATCTCAGACTCAAGTAAGGGCTGCTGGGCAGATGTTGTTGCTGGGAGTTGGGTGGTCTCCTAGGAGGGTTCCACTCAAGTTTGCAGCACATGGCTTTTCCTGGGGAAACCATGTGTAGGCCTGGATTACTTGTGCCCTACGCAATCCTGGTTACTCCAGAGCTATTACTGCACCCTCCCTGAGAACATCTGGACTCTTAACATTGTAGAAAGAGTAAACAAGCTTTGTGGCTAACCAGACATGGGGTCCAGTCTTGGGCCTAGCACTTACAAGTTTAACCCTGGACAAGGCATGCACATTTCTGGGTTTATTTCCTAATCTGTATTAGGAACGTAAGTTAGGTCACCTACAGTTGTTGTGACGATTAATTCAGTGTGAGCTATTGCATCCAGATTGGACAGCATATGCCCCAATACGATGAAAGGGAGATTCCATGTCTTAAAAGTAGTAGCAGTGGCTCACCCTGAAAGAGCAAATGCCTGTAAGATGTGAGCTTCTGCCTGGTGTGTGGTGACCACAAAGCACAGGTGGCAAAAAAAAATCATCATTTTCCAGACTCCAGCATTTTAGTTAAATACGCACAATTTTATTGATTGAAGAGATTAGGACAAAAACATTAAACCAAATACAGGACAAAGCACCAGAGGCCATAGATCCCCACCATGCATGTCACCAACCTCTCCTCCTCCAAGGTACTTAAAAAATAGGGGAGAGGGAAAAAAAAAGGTCCTTCTTGACACAGCACCATCTTCAGAATGTTAAAAAAAAAAAACAACCTTCTCTCCTTTCTATCTTCCATTAGCAAAATAGAATCAAGGGCAAATCCATGGCCGCCTTGTCTCCTGGTTACGAAGGGTGAAGCCGCCCTCCTGGGAACGTGAGGACAGGGCTCCTGCTGCGCAGGCATAAAGCATCCAAGAGTCTGCACATACATGCCACACACTATTATGAAGCACAGATTCAAGTAACATTTACATACTAGAGTCCACGTGTCACCTACCCAAAAACAGGACCATTTCACAAAACATATACAGGCAGTCAAATCCGAACAAGTGAGGTACTGGGAACACAAATATTTATGCCAAAAGAGTTCTGTATCATACAGCAATAGAAAAGCCGTAATAAAAAACATTTTGCCACTCGAAATCAAATAAAGCTATCTAGAAAAGCCAAGTAAAAGGTTATTTCAGAGACAGAAATACTCAAACAAGGAAAAAGAATTATAAATGTTAACTACAGCATGTAATATGTCATCCCAAGTCAACCCGTAATTGAAGTACTGGCTTAATACATCACAATGTGACATTTTCCTTAATAAATAGAAGAGTTCTTGAAAATACAAAGGTGCGTATTGGGATAGAGAGCTGTTTTTATTTATATCATCATAGCTTTCAGCTAATTATCCTTCCCGCTTGTCTCTACTGAGGGTTTTTGTCCAAACCAGAGGGCCTTACAAGCCAAAAGGATCATTCTCCGTAAAGAAAACTAAATAGCTGCCCTGTATTTTATACATGTGGGACAACCTGCTTTGTTTCACTAGTTTCTAATAAAACAAAGACAAATGTTTAGTTGCGATCAGAGTACTGCAAAAGCATCAGACTCCAGGAGCTTGCTAAAATCTCAGGCCATTGCTATCATCTCAGCAAAGAGGAATGCCTGTCACACAAACCCTCATTGTTCAAAAGCAAAACATGAAAAAGGAGTTGGATTTCTCTTTTCCTTTCTTCTTCCCTTTTCTTTCCCCCTTTAAACTAAGATAGCAGTAATGCATCTGGACGTTTGACTTCTAATAGCTTCCTGCCACGAACCAATTGACACAAAACAGAATAGCTTGTTAAAGGACAGATTTTTTCCCCCTTCAGGGAGCAAAGCATTAACATGTCATTTCCTGACCAGGATATTAAATAGTTTATTTAGAAGAAATGAGTTGAAGTGAGCGATTAAGAGACACAAACTGGACTTTTGTTTTCTTTTACTGTAGCACCCAGGTTTCATGTCAGTCTGTGTGCACCGAATTTTTTTTTTAAGTGAACCTCATTAATTACCAGCTAGGTGGTTGGCTTGTTTAAAAGAAAAAAAATTCTTGGCCAACTGTTCCTTCCCTGAATCCTAACAAGAAGTTAAATGCTAACAGTGCGATGCCAGGATGTGTGTTTGAGGCAGAGAGTTTTGATTCTGTCAGGATCTGCAACTATTTTGGAACAAAATGAAAAGTGGGGTAGGCGGAAGTGGCCCAAGTGGCAAGGGGTGGTCTCCCAGGCTATGTTAGGGAAGACAAGCTCCAGCGGGCTCCCATCCATCTCACCCCAATCCCCATCCCACGCCTCTTGCCCCCATGCTACGTGGTCAGTCAGCTCCTTGAAGGTTTTCCTGCTCTGAACCAAGAAACTTAAGAGTGTGAGTGTCTTTCTTGCTACTCAGCCAGGCAATTCGTGTCCCCTGGAAGAACTCCTTTCCGCTGCCCTCGCTCACTCCTGGAACCTGCTAAGTCTCCGTGGGGCATGAGCTCAGTTAAAGAAAGGGTCCAAGTTCTCTTCCATGTTGACGTCCGGCACCAGCTGGTCAGACACTTCCTTAGCACCATATCCTGAATTCGAGACGCTAAAATCTGTAGAAAACCAAGGATGGTCCAGAATTTCCTGCGAGGTCAGCCGCTCTGAGGGCTCCCGACGCAGAATGCTTCGGATGAGGCACTTGGCCTTGGGCGACAGAGTCTCTGGAATGTTGAACTGGCCACGCCGGATCTTGCTGAAGAGGGAGCTGGGTTCAATGTCATGGAAAGGGTACCGCCCCACCAACATGGTGTACAGCATCACCCCCAGGCTCCACACGTCGGCTGCTTTGCCCGAGTAGCTGCCACTGGTGTTCAAGATCTCTGGGCTTACGTAAGCCGGGCAGCCATGCTTGTCGGAGAGGGAATCATCATCTCCCCGCAGAATGTAGGCGTCTTCCAGGCTTTCCAGCTTGACCCGAGTCCTGCAAGAAAGGAGGAAAACATAAGCTCCTGAGGGTGCTCAGAGGCACGTTACCACCAGCATCATAACATAACCGACTGTAGTGTTTCTGAAGACTCCTCATTCACATTCATTCATTCACGCATTCATCTGACCAGCCAAACATTACTCACTGAGCACCTTCTAGCTGCCAGCTACTATTCCAGGGCTGAGGACACCCACATGGGTGAACAAGACTGACAAGGTCTTTTCATGCAGCTGATAATCCACTGGGGAGCTCAAACCTTGAGCACCTTAGCGAACCATGAATCACATTATCATCACCCCTGCGATGAGGGAACAAGAGATTAACTAGCTTTCTCAAAGTCACATTTGCATAATGATAGGGCACCACAGAATTCAAACCGAGATCTAACCAACCAGGAAGCCCACAGCTTTGTCTACAACTTTTGGCAGACTTGTAACTAACATGACAGACCACAGTCCACAAAGACCTTTCACCTTACTTGCATTTTGGCCTCACTACAGCCCTTTGTATTAGACATGTAGGATATTAATATCCCATTTTACAGATGAGAATATCGAGACTCAGAGAGTTCAGGTAACTTCCCCAAACCTGTTAGGTGGGAAATGGAGAAGACTTGATCCCACATCTTCCTAAGTTGATGCTGCTGCTCTTTCTGCTATACCATGTGCCTCTCTTTAGGACCAGGCAGGAAGCAGGGAATGTTCAAGCAGGAGTGGACTCCTATCACCTTGTCCTTCTGAGGCAAACACCCTCATATCAAGACCATCTTCTTTCCCTGGTCAGGCCCAGTGTCTCAAACCTGTAATCCCCACACTTTGGGAGGCCAAGGCGGGTGGACCACCTGAGGCCGGGATTTCAAGACCAGCCCGGCCAACATGGTGAAACCTCATCTCTACTAAAAATATGATAATTAGCAGGGCGTGGTGGTGCACACCTGTAATCCCAGATACTCAGGAGGCTGAGGCAGGAGAATCGTTTGAACCCGGGAGGCGGAGGTTACAGTGAGCTGAGATCGCACTACTGCATTCCAGCCTGGGTGACAGAGTGAGACTCTGTCTCAAAAAAGAAAAAACCACCTTCTTTCCCCAGATTTCCTGCCGCCTTTGTCTTCTGTCCTGCCCCTCAAACTCCCAAGGCCTTGTCCTTGACCAGGTTCTAACATCTGACGAAGGTCACCCACATCTTCTGCCTGTGCACATCTGTGATTCCAATTTCCTACGTGTCTGCATGCGTAGGGTGTGTGTGAACAGAACCATGAGCCCAAGATCCTTCTCAAACTAGGCATCCTACCCCCAGTCTTTCCCTCCCATTTAAGGGCCATCGTGGTTGCTGACAGGAAAGTAGAACTCTCCAGGGTATGCTCAAGAAAAGAGGTAAGAAATCCTGCATTAAACTGCCTGGAACCCAGCATGCATCCTTACACAGTAAGATCTGATGTCATCGTTGTGTATGACATAAATTAAGTGCTCAGGAAATACTTTTGGAAGTGAGTTGAATTCTTATCATTAACTATACCTAATCTACTGTGAGGGCCAGGATGCGCGGTGACTTGTTCAAGGCTATGGTGAAAGTCACTGAGAGCTTCCTCCACCCAGCGCCCCAAGCTCCTAGACCAGCCTCCTCTCCTTAGCTCAGGGGCCTCCTAAGAATTCCTGTTTTCCTGCCCTACTGTTCTTTGAGTGGAAAGTTAGGAATTGCTACCTTCCCGTGCTCAAAATTGAAATCTTCCTCTGACTCTCCTGGCTAGGGCACTGCCTCACAGAGTTGTAGGTAGTCCTTGGGTCTCAAAAGCTCAGTTAATCTATCCCATCATCACACCCCTGGAGGCTTGCAGAGAAGGTGAAGAGGGATGGGGAAGAGTTGGAGTTAGGATTAAGACAGCATCCACAAGGGCTGTCTCACTCACATCACGTATTTCCTTCATCTCAAAAGCACACATGCAAGCGCACGTGCAAGCATCTGCCCTGTTTGCCCCGAAGTGCAAAAAAAGCTCAAGTAAGCATTGAATAAGAAAGAGCTTGGAAAAACCACATTGGGTCATAAGTCAGAGCTTGTGACTCAAGTCCATCTCCTGCTGTTTCTCTTCCTCCGTCTGCCTGAAGGTCTTAGCCTTTCAGCGTGATCACCACAGCCACTAAGAGCCATAGAAGGGGGGCAAGGTTCAAGTTAACCAAAAGATTGCTGCTGGGAGTTCTCTACAGCAAAAGGTTTGGTGAAATCCTGGGTTGACTCTAAGGCCTCATATTTTGATTACAGGAGTTCAAAGCTCAAGGAGTGACTACTTTCCGTATTAATTTCCACCAACGAACAAACAATAGTTGTGGTCATGGGAAAAGGCACTGGGCTAAGAGCTAGGAAGGCAGTTTCCAGCCTAGGCTCTGTCTCTCACCTGCTGTGTGGCTATGGCTGAGTCACTCAACTTCTCTGTTATTCAGACCTAAAGAGGAGCACTAGACAAGGAAGTCTTTAAAAAAAAATTACGTGGTAAAATAGACACAACATAACATGTACCATCTTAAACCAGTTTTAAGTGTACTTCATTGGCATTAAGTACATTTACACTGTCATGCAAACATCTGGACAAGGCAGTCTTAAAGTCTCTGCCAGTTTTATCATTCTGGCATTCTGTAATACCCATCTCTCCCCTTTTTACGTGCTCACTCACATTCTATTATAATCTATGGAATACATAGTCTTCGGCGCCTATAGCTAATGTTCTACAAAAACAGGAAGAATCTACATGTGCTAATCTGGAATGGAGCTGATTAAAAACAAATCTCTTTTGTCCTTTTGCGTTCCCTAATCTAAGGTGGCAGGTGGAGCTGGCCCACGAGACTTACTAGCTGTCGAGATGCGACGGAGGTGAAAAGGTGAAACCCAAGGGGCAGAGGAAAGGAGGAGGAAGGCGGGGATCTCGAACCACAGGCACGGTGAGTTCTCTCCACAGCTTCCTCTACCCCATTCTCACCCAGCGCAAGCCAGACTCCTCATCTCCAATTTCACTGTTTTAGCAGCAGAATAGCTATGGAAAGAATTACAACTGTGGAAATAATAGTAAGAAGAAAAACAAGCTCTCCCATCTGTGGGACAAGGGGCGGTCCAGTGGAGCAAGCATGGACCTTGGTATCAAAGGGCCCAGGTTTTGCCCAGGTTCCTCTGCCCCAAACCTGCAGTGGTGATGCAGCTCATCCAGGTGGAGGCCTAGGGCTTGGTCACGGCTGCAGGGTGACCCCCAGGGACTCTCGACCATCTCTTGGACCACACTCCCTCTCTCTCCATCCCAGCCTGTTTGCTGTTCCTCACATGCCCTGCTTGGCCCCAGTCCTTCTGAGGCCTTTGCCACAGTGTCCCCTTGCCCTAATTGTGCTTCCCCAACTGTGTGACAGCTCACTTTTGTCTTGTCTCTGCTCCAATGAAGGTTATTAAACTTGATCCTGTCCATCCTACACTACGGAGCACGCCCTCCTCCTCTTTTCAGCATGGGAGATATTGTACATTTACATTTCATGATTTACTATGTATCATTATGGTGATCATTTCGGGATGATCACCTCACTTCCCACCTCCAAGAGCCCATGGGCATGTGGTTGATGTCATTTTGTACGCAGAGAACAACACTTAAGTTTGCTGCTGTACCTTGAGTACCTAGATAAGTACCTGGCACAGGGCAGATACACAGTCCATCAATGACAGGGACAGTCCTGCTGTCGACCCCAGGGGGAGCTTCAGTGCACTCACCGGGAAAGGAACAAGGGCCGGTGCTCTGCCTACCTGGCCAGGGTTTAGTGGCAGTCAATGAGAGCTCTACAGAGGATGGGCTTTGTAAATGACAGCATCAAGGAATCTCCCATAGTGATAAGGGGGTGGGGATATCAGGCATCTGTCAGTAAAGGTGGGAGGGAGATATGACTACAGGGACTTGAATTTCTCCTCGCTCAGTCTTGTCAGGGTGCAGAGCTCACCACCTCAAGCTTTTCGTGCAAGGGACCCTCGACCATCTCCCTCTCACTCCTTCCCAGCCTGTTTGCTGTTCCTCACATGCCCTGCTTGACCCCAGTCCTTCTGAGGCCTTTGCCACAGTGTCTCCCCACCTGGATTGTGCTTCCCGACTGTGTCAGCTCACTTTTGTCACATCTCTGACCAAATCTGAGGCCCTTTTCCATTCCTATCCCTTTCCAGGTCACAATTTTAGATTCTGACTTTTTCCTTCACCTCCTCCTGCCCCCAGGTGTCCCCACATTCAAAGCATCCTAACCCCTCTTTCTGGAAGCCTCAGAAAATGGTTAAGGCCTCCACTCTGTCCACTAACCCTGGCCTTCTCCCAAGCTGGAGTTCACCTTTCACCTTTCCTACCTCAAGATGAGCACCCAGAATCTAGGCCCGATACTTCATGAATTTGAGAATAAAATGAAAAGACCATCCCACATGCTGCCAAATACCAGCTGCCCCTAAGCTCATCTATCCAACACTTCGTGCTCCTTTCCTTCAGAGGCTGAAATTTTAGTGGGGAGGGCCCAGGTCTGCTTGTCACATTTGGTTCGGCACATGCTGCAGAAGGACAACCACAAAAACCAGCCCAGGTCAGAGAGCAAAGCAGTGTCCTGAGGCCACAGAGACCTGGGTTCAAGATCAGGCCTTGAAAATTACAAAGTACCAAATGGCAGATGTCATCTATGTACCTAATGCATGCGAGGCACTTACACGTATAGTCTCTTTAAAGTTTAGGAGATCCATTTCCAAGGCAGGTACTATGATTCCTTTTCTCATGGACAATGAGCCTAATGCTCAGAGAGTCTGAGTAGGCTTCTACGGCTGCCAAGGCAAGGCAGTGGCTGGGCGCTCACCTTTCTTAGGCCTGACCCCACCTACTCAAGCAGCTGGCGGAGGAAACCACATCAGGGTTTCTCAGTTCACTAGGCTCCATCAAGGTGCGCTGTACATGTGCTTCCCCAGTGTCAGGGGACAGCCAATCCTTGGGGCAGGAGCCTGCTCTTTCTCTAGGGGAGAATCTGCATCCCAGGCAGGAGAGGGGCAAAAGAAAAGAGAAGCTGGGAGAAAGGATGGGGAGGAAATGCAGGCTTGCTGGCCTTGGTAGGTCATTCTTTTGACCTTGCTTCCTTCTCAGAACACTGTGAACTTGTTTACAAAACTTCTAGGCAAGGGTCAAGGCAACTGGTCTGGATTACGTCTTTCAACGAGGACCTTTCAGGATGCATACCACGCGAGAGGAATGGAGGGAGGTGTGACAGGCGGGGGTGAGTGTCAGCTCTGGTCACTGTGGACTTGCTGTGTAACTGCAGGGAGGCTGCTGAAGGTCTTTGCGCCTTGGCTCCCTCCTCTGGGAAAGAGGGCTGCCAGTCACGGTCTGAAGAATGTGTATGGGGAGTCCCTGCTGGGGCTCTAGCACATGTCAGAAATGGGAGCAGAAATGAATGAACAGTCTTGCAATGGCTCATGTCCCCTCACAGTCTGGGCATTATGAATTTTCCAGGCAAAGGAGCTGATTTCCATAAAAACCAACAGAAGCATCTGTGGACCTAGTAATTCAAATGTCCCACTAGTCATGCAGGCATGTAAAAGACATTTACCGAGCATTTACTCTGCTTGAGTTCCCCAACTAGGCACTGGGGAGACAGACATGACAACACCCACCTTCTCCGTTTTTGTGAGAATTAACTGTAATAATGCAAGTACGGTATCTACCGAGGAGCCTAGCATGGTAGATCTGCAAAAAACTGGGGGCAACAATAATGATCGATCTTATTATTAAGAATGAACCTTTGCACCTACCCTCAACCCAAAAGCCTAGTGGAGAAGACAGGTGAGGAAGCACGAAGTGCAAGTCCCCAGCATACGGCCGTAGATGTGAATTCTCATTCCTTCCTGGGTCTTTTGCACTTGTTCCTCCCACGGGCTGGAATGCTTTTCCCCAGCTCTGTGCCCAGCCCAGTCCCCTCACTTTATTCAGTTCTGACTACAGTAATCAGGATATGCTTCCTGGAAGTGGTGGTACCAGAGACAGTCCGAGAAGAATAAACATTCCCCAAAGAGACAAGGGGTGGGGGGGGTGGTGGCAATTTTTGTGACTAAAACGCTGTAAATGACAATGGTTATCTCCAGTAACTTCTCAGGGGAAGAGACATCTCCCTGCCAGCCACCAGCCTGGGGCAGGATTGGTTTGGCCAGAGAAGCTGGATCCCTGCAGGCCTTTTGCAAACTGTGCCTGGCATAGGAAGAGAACAGCCTGCTTTGCTCTCAACCTGCTGAATGAACAAGGCTTACACGTGGGCAGCCTGTGTACTCAATGACGGCCCAGCCCAGTGCCAGGCCTTGTGTCACCGGATCCCGGTGCCAGGTGAGGAAGCCAAAAGCAGCAGGGTGTGGTTCCTCTCCCAGCATCTGTGGAACAGCACAGGTCAGCACTGAAAGCCCCGATTCTCCCCCCACCCCCATCCACTCTCAGCACAGGCTCCAGAGCTCCCTTGGGCCACTAAGTTGAACTACCAGCGTGGCCCCTGGTTCTTTTGGCCTCCGTTTCCCTTCTGTAAAATAAGAACAAATAGCTACAGGGCCTGAAAAGGGCTCGTCTAGCTTCAGAATTCCAGATTTTAAAGTTTCCTTTAATTCTTAAGCTCTAGTGATTACAACACACCATATGATATCCTAATAATTATTATAGTAACAATAATAGAAACTATGTGTGAAGCATCTATAAGATGCTGAGATTACTAAAGCTTGCATCCTTATTTCTCAAAACAAAGTAAAAGACAAGTATGATATATGCATGCTTCCTAATATATAAGGAAGCTGAGGCACAGGGAATTAAATGCCCTAGGCCATACACAGAGAAGCTGAACAAGCTGAGCTCTGAATCTATGTCTGGACTCTAACGCCATTGTCCTTTCCAAAATACATTCTGGTACTAAAATCACTGATTTACTTAGGGCCAAAGAAAGAAAAACTTTTAAAGGGAGACCCTGAGATGATGGAGACAAATCTGGTGCAGTTTATTCAGCACTAGATCTGATACAAAACCATCCCATTCACAGCTAACTGCTATAGCTCATGAAGTAGATACAGGTGACTAGACCTGCCCATTTACCGGATGAAGAAACTGAGGTAACAGAAAGTAGATGTGACTTGTCCAAGGCCACCTCGCAAGCCAGTGGCAGAGCTGGGATTCAAACCCCGGTTTTTAACTCCAAGTTTAGTGCTCAATCCACAAGATCAAAAATAGTATCCACAAGCAAATCATGCCGTACTTTCCAATCTTTAAACAGCACCGTGGGCCCTTGGCAGGAAGAGATCAGGACAGGGTGGGCCAGGGTGGGGCTGAGCTGGGAGTTCAGCCAGACAAAGTGGGCCTGGCAGGGATGGGAAGTCCGGTGGCCTAAGGTCAGTGAAATCCAGAGAAGTCACTGAAGGCCGTCCGGTCAGGCGGTCCAGATAGGCTTAAGGGTCAAGTGAAAAGATCAGCTGCTGCCAGATCTGACCTTGCCCTGACTGTTACTGAAAAAATCCTCTGGGCAGCCAGTCCAGCTGTGAAAGCCAGGGTCCCACCTGGGGCGGCTGCTACCAAGGGCCTGGGAAGGACCACCTGGCACCATTGGCACCATCATGCCGGCCTGGCAGCTGCATTAGAACTTCACAGGCCACTAAACGATGCCAAATAAATTGTCGTTCACTTAATTCTGGTTCATGTATGCACAGACTTTTCCAACAGTCACCTCTGAGAGCCACCTCTGCACCAAGTCTTGTAGAGTCAGTGAACCACCCCAACTCCTACCTCAAATGGCCCACAAATTAGCAGGGAGAGCAACAGGTGAGCCACAGGGGAAGCATCTCAGGGCATCGTGGTGGAGGGAGAGATGTCTATAGGGAGAGAATATGCCTCTTGTGACCTTACAACGCCACACAATCTGGAAGGTGGGTGTGCCCACACCGATTTGATGCAGGAGACTACAGCAGCTTAGAGACAGATGAAGGAACTTGCTTGGAAATAGCACAGTTGGGATGGGAAACCCAATCTGACTCAAATACTCAGGGGTTTTCTGCAGTGCCATCTACCCGGCCACAACAGAACCCCTGCCCTGTCCGCATGCAGGTGCACAATCCTGCCCCTGACTCCCATCCATGGTGCCTGGATGAACAGGGGAGTCTCACTGTACCCGAACACCTTCCCATGCCCCCATGCAGACACCACACAAGCACAGCCTGCAGGCCACCGGAGCTTCGCCGAGGAAGTCCATCCTGTCGCCATAGGAACAGAAAGGGAAACCCAAGAAAGAGGAAGCCATGCTGACAGGAATTCCTCATCAATGCTCCATTCACTCCCTGCATTGAGACATTCAGCCATGGCTCCTGAAGAATCCCTCCTCCCCCATATCAGTGGATTGGCCTCTCCGCAAAGCTTCCGCAGGCTCAGTGCTGGCCAGGGGCACCCAGCGGTGGTGTTGCTGCCCTGCCCGGTGGCTTAGGAGTGCTTCAGGGTCCAGAATTTTCCCAGTCTTGTTCCAGGTGTGGGGTGGGAGTTCACAGAGCTCAGGGAGGCCTGTGAGTGCATCTCTGCACCCACTCGCAGGGCCAGACGGGGACGCTGCACTTGACAGGGAGCCCCACACAGGCTTGTGGAGATGTGTGCGTAGGCACGTAATGAATGAAATCAAGTCGTAAAACCTGGGTCCTGCACTTGGCTGTGCCACGGACACATTCGAGACCCTGAGGACGCCACTCTCCTCCTCATTGTTTGTAAAGATAAAAGGGTCGGGTTTAAAGCCCCACTTGTTGCCCCCAACTCTTCAATCCCACTGCCACAGTCTCCGTTTGAGCCACTTCTTCCTAGAACCCATGCCCGGCTGCTATTACCCAGTTCATCCTTCACATATACTTCCGGAATCACAAACCCGTCCCTGCCATCCAGAAAAACCTTTCAATGGTTCCTTCTGGGCTTCAGGTCAAGTTGGAGGTGAGGGGTGTGTCTTTCAGGCCCTGGACTCAGCCTCATCTCTGTCCTGGCACAGGGGACCCTCCAGCAGCACAGCCCTCCCTACACATGGCTCTTTGTGCCTCTGGCTTGACTCATGCCTTCTGGGACCTCCCCATCCCTACTACAGCACTCAAGCCAACCTCGTGCAGGAGGTCATCACCTCCCGGAGGTGACCATTCTCCACACCGTACTCCACTGTTGGAACTGTTAAATAATGCTTACAGCTAAATAACTATTGAATAATCATTACATCCATTAGGCAAGGACTCTCTTGTACTGATTCCTGTACCGTCAACACCTAGCACCGTAGGACAGAGTAGGTGCTTAATAAATGTTTGCGAGATAGAATGACCCCCATATCTAAGATTCCCCAACTCCAACATTCTATCTGGAGTTCAGGGCATCTAGGCAAGACTCTTCTTAAGCAGGGCAATGTCTAGAGTCCAAAGAAATTTCAAATAGCCTGGACTCGGTTTCATGATTTAGAGAAACTCCCAAGAGTATTGAGTAGAAAAAAACATTGAAAATGAGTTTCCATCCACTGCATTCCACTGTCAATATGGCTAGTTGATTTTTCTTATGATATTCATGCCACTGGGACATAAGGGGCTATTTGTACATCCACGGCATCAATGGTCACACATTCCTAAGTACTGCTAAGTCCAGTGCTAGGCATGGGGGATAGAAAAAGAAATGAAGCCCATTGTATAGTTCCCTGGGGAAAAACAAAAACAAAACAAAACCCACAGAATGGAACAACAGGACATAGGACTGCCCGCAGGGTTGGCTCATTGGTGGCCCAGTCCATGACTGCTCAGGAAAACTGAGTCGTGAGCCGAGTTTTGACCCTGGCTAGTCAGGTCCTCCTGGTGCACACCTGTTACCTAACTGCGTGAGAAAATTCTTTCTCAGGGTTGGGCATAAGAGATGGTATTTTACCTGTTGTCTATTTCCTGGAGACAACCTAGTATTTGAGAGCTTGGGCTCTGGAGCCAGGGGCCTGGGTACCAACCCCAGGTCTGCCACTGGTTGGCCATTAGACTCTGAGGATCAATTTTCTTATCTGTAAAACGGTGAAAATAAGAGTATCTTACTCACTGGGGTTAAATTGATTAATTTAAATACAGTAGCTAATCAGAATTAAATTTGTGAATCACATGTTATGAGTAAAACACATGGTGAGCCCTAGATATTATTTCATTGAAATGTAGGTCTCATGAGAACAGGGTTTCTCTCTCACTGGGCTCTGTAGTGTCCCCAACACCAAGAATAGTGCCTGGCACATAATAGGTGCTCAATAGATATTTGTTAAATAAATAATTGAATCTCCGGGCTGTTGGGTTATGAGGCTCAGTGACATCAGAGGATGCCCAATAGCAATAATGACGGCTATGTATTCAAGTAGCCGCAGTGCACCAGGCACTGTGCTGGGCACCTAACATATTAATATATTGTCTCTTCTCATGATTTCAGGGAAGGCGGGCTAAGACCATAGGGCTAAATGGAGTAATAAAAAAATCTGACCACTGTGCCTCTGCTTGGTTTGCTTGAGGACCCACACTAGCCCATCAACTAGTTACTAAGTACAAGCAGTAAGCAGCCCAGCAAGAAATCCTGCTGAAGAATACCTACTATTTAGTCTACTTATAAGCATGGAACCTGGAGGAAGCTCTCCCCTTTCTAACCGTGATTAGAAAAGCCCTTCATGAATAAAATTACAGCCTGCCATAGACACTGAAAACAATGTCTTAAATAAATGTCACTTCTGCATAAATCATTAAATTAAAAGGGAAATGATGGGTAAATTTCTCACTTGATGGGAAACTTTGGAAATAGCTCTCTTTGAAAAGGTGTCTCCACAGGGGATGTATAAGTTTTCTGGGCTCCCATTGATTCCAGGCAATGACCTAGACGCCAATACTCTATTTACCCCTACCTCTCTCTTTCTGTCATTAGAATCCAATCTGAGCTGCTCCCACTCAAAAAAGGAGACATTCCGTCAACAAATAGCAAGGCCCAACCTGTTCCAGGAGCAGTGAACATGAGACAGCCTATGTCCCCAGGAAGCCCCCAGCAGGGGACAAGGACAGTCTACAGATGCACACACGGACCATCAGAATACAGCAGGAGATGAGCTCTGATGAGGAAAGGGAGTGCCATGGGAGAGAGATCACTGATCCACCCTGGGGAACAGGAGGCTCGCCAGCCTTCCCCAAAGGTTGGCAATACCTCAAGTACATAAAGGGGTTTCTCATAAATAAGGGAATTCCAGGAGCTCCATTTCCTTCAAAGCAAAAACGAAAGGTATTTTCCCAAAATACAAAGCGCCTACAACTTGAAAAAATGTACACAGCTTTTAATGAAAGAAAAGCTGAGTCTGGTCTCCAGGGTTTCCATGCCTGCCCTCTGTACTCTGTTAGATACTGAGACCTCAATGGAGGCGGGTGCAACTTGAAGATCTGAAGGAAGAGCCAATAAAGATACTAAGAGCTGAGAAAAGAGTGCCTTGACCTCTGTTGGTGGGGGAAGGAGAAAGGCCTCCACCCCACAGGGAGGCACAGGTCTGTGAATCTGGGCAGGTGGCGCTTATTATACCGAAAGCCCCCGGGCCACTGAGTTCCTGCAAACAGTCGCAGCTTCCACCCTGCTGAAGCGGGTACTGACCGGCTTCCACAAAGCAGAGGAAATGAAACCTGTCACATCAAGAGATAAAGATCTTCTACCCAAAGAAGAAACATGTAAAGAGGCATGTTTCTCAGTTCACATGGGGTCCTTCTGTGCAAGGAAATGTCAACACTGAACTGAGACTGGAGGCAGAGTGGCAGAGGGATGGCAGGAAGCCTTGAACCCAGAGAGAAATCCAATGGGCAAAAGCAAACAGGAAGTGCTGTGGGAACAAGGCCCCACCCACCTTCCTTGAGCAGCATAAGGGTGCACCTGCTCAAAGGGCTCTTCGCATCTTGAGTGAGCCAGGGAACTGGCCCTGTGACCGCAGAGCGACACTGAGTGCAGAGGAGGCTTCCATCAGCAGCAGGAGCTCCCGTCTGCTGATGGCTGACTGTGTGCTAGGCATTGGGCTCCCTTGTATTAATACATTTAATTCCATGATGGAAGCCTTGTTGTTATTTCCACTTTGCAGATGAGGCAATCTGGGCACAAAGCTTAGGTAATTTTTCAAGGTCCTTTCCTAAGAAGTGCAAGAACAGGGATTGGAATCCAGACAGCAGCTGTGACTCTACATAGAAATAACAGGACTTCTCCCAAGCTCAGGCCTTCCCATGAATTAAAATGGAATTGGAGGGGCTTGAAACATGGGGCTTCTAAGAATAGACTGATCAAGCACGTCACCCCAATGCCACAGCAGAGAGGGGGAGGCGGAGTGCACAGGGCACGCGCTTTGGGGATGTGGGTACTGCCTTCTATCAGATTCTGAGCTGTAACCAGCAGGGTGGCCGCTACTACACACAGACCGTCTGAGATTTTACTACACGAACTGTGGATGCACAGGGTGTGGCCAGGTGAGTTCAACTGGGATTGGAGATTAACTTCCTCAAAATGCTGCTCAATGCCTCTGGGCCCTGAGGTTTTCCTTTTCAGCAGTATAAACAAAAAGAACCAGGCTCTGCCCTGCACAAACATCCCTGGGAACGAAGGAGAAGCAGCAGTCCAAGGCCTGCAACACAGAAGCTGATTCAGGCACGGTGAGGTATGATCCTCCACTCCCTACATGTGCCTGTGGCCGCCTACTCCAGTGCACATATGGTCAATCTGGCCTTTCTGAGCCTCAGGTTCCAGACCAGGTGCACTTGACCTTTGGCACTAACTTAATGATTATAATTAAACCAAACAGAGAGGAGAATGTGGCCTAAATCTGAACCCCTATGTCACAAGGGTGCCACTCTTCACTGAATAGGCTGCCCAGGCGAGCGACTTAATTCTTCAAGAACCCACTGAGTCCTGGGAACTGCTCTCCCATAATGGTACTATTTCGTCAATGACTCTAGGAACAGCTGTCCCTTCATGAGTGCCTGCCCTGCCCGGTGAGTCACAGAATCATCTCATTTAACCCTCACAACTGCCCGACAGGAATGCCATTATTATTTCTGCTTTGAGGAACCGCAGCTTAGAAACATTCAATGACTTATCCAAGATCAGGTAGCTAAGAAGAGCCAGAAGTTAAACCTAAAACTCAAATCAAAGTAAAATGGAAACAGAAGACTCTGAGCTACTGCCATTTCTACCCAGCAGCACAAGGCTTGCTGGCACTAGGTCCAAACATAACGCTGGGTGTCATCTGTGTCTGCCTGCAAAGCCACCAGTGGGGGACTGGACTGAAGGCGCTGGCAGTTCCACTAAGAACGTTTCCATGGATGGCCATGGATGCAGAGTCCCAGATGGCACACAATCGAAACTTTAGGCATAAGGAGTCAGCCCATAGGCAGGTCTTCTTCTGCACCAGGTGGGCCTCAGCCAATTTCATACGTAAAGCCTGCACTTTCGATCGCTTTCCAGATCACCAGAGTTCAAGAAGCACATCACTGAGAAGAAGACTGATGCGCAAAAGAGGTGTGTGATGGTCAGAAGATGAATAAAGCAGCACTTCCCAAATTTGCTTCTTTGCTTTTTCACCGTGGGACCAATGCCCAAAAGGTGAGAAAACAGACATTAACTCCGTGGTTTAGCTTTCCAAAAGCCTTTAAAATTTAACCCATTGCTTCCTTACACTTTCGATGTTGTTGAGGGAGAAGGAAGCTTTAGCTCCACTAAAAGTGATGCAATTAGGGTGGAAGATGAGAGTTCCCAGCAGCAAGCATGGGGCCAATGAGGTCCTGGGCCCCTGACACTTGGCCTCACACTCTTCCCTCAGGAAGTGCTGGCAATGTGCTCCATGTAGGCCACCATGCAGGCCAAATAAAAGAGAATCTGCCATGAAACTCAATGCTGCCAGGAGGCAGAGAAGGAGAAATACATTGTGGAACAAAAAGCAGAAGTTTCACATTCTGGAATCGAGAGGTTAAAATACAAAACAACGAGAAGAAAAAGGTGACTAGGCATGATTCCCCTTTCACAAAAAGTTGATAGTTGGATTTTAGAAAAACAAAAAAGCTCTTTATCAATCAATCAGCTACTGCTGAGAACATTCAAAATGTCCTTGAAAACAGAGGTGACCTTCTCAGAGCTGCCCAGACACTTGTCATGTTCCTGAAAGGCAAGCCCACTGGGACCTCCATGTGACTTGGGCTGGAAGAAGAGCTCTGGATGGAATGACAGGATTGCTAGGCTGGCTGCACCCTCAGACTGGCTGTGTAACATTAAGCAAGCAAGGTGACCCTGCCATGAGGCCAAGTAACCTCACGGATCAGATGGAGGAGTTCTCATTTTCTCCAAGGTCCTACAGGGCATCAGCCTCAAGGCTGGCCCATGGGGCAACACGGCTGCATGGCCAAAGGGGCTATCACACATGCCACCATGCTGTAGGGACTATATAGGCCAGCTCCCTACAGTCCCTTACATTCTCTTTTTACCTTGGAAAATGCTCTTGAAAATGAAAAAAGGATTTTGCTTTGACATGTTTACTCCAGGCAATTGTTTCAGTTTCACATTCACACTGGATACTCCTTTCTGGTTGGACAGGGTCATGCTCTTTCGCAAAAGTCAAACGTAACTTCCAGACGGAATGTCAGAGGCACACACTCCTGAGGTTGGAAGCTTCTTCCCTGGGTCCTGGGACATCAAGGATTTTGGCTGTGCGACGACACACTCATAAAGGAGAAGCAAAGGCTGGGTGGGAGTAAAAGCCCTCCACAGCCCAGGTGAGGCCTGGCTATGCTTCACTGGCTCCTAGCTAGCTGTGTGCACTGGGGCGTGCTCTCACCTCTGGAGTTCTGCCTCCTGGCAGCAAACCAAGAGAGTGCCACACAGACTATGCAACCTCCGGGTCCACTTTTGTTCCCATGTTCTATGACTTGGGGACCTCCACCCTGCTCTACTCATTTGCACAAACATGTATTCACTATGGGGTTCCTATCCCTGAACAGGCCATTCCTTCTACTCGTTGGTGCCCGAGAGTTCCTCCCTATGGAAACACAATCAAAGACGACACTTAAAAACACAGATCCCTGCGAGAGAGGGCATTTGCTGTCCCCATGCCCTCTGGCAGACAAATGAATTTCTTGAGAGCTGACTTACTAGTGAATGTGGCCTTACTTCTGCTCTTTCCTGTCCATAACTTTGGGACTTCACCACGTTGCACTTTGGAGCTCTCATCTATACAATGGACATGATGACATTCACTTCAATAGGGAGAGAGAATTAAACTTTAACCTTATGGTAAGAGGTAAACAAATATGACCTCTTATTTTTGTAGGTGCAGTTATTAAATCTCCAAGAAAGGTGGAACATAGAAGGGTAGAGAGAATACCTTTGTCGGTATCATTGGGGGTCAACATATATTCATCTTCTAAATGAGAATATTCAAAGAAGCACATACGCCAATTTATTATTAATTGAAAAGACCTTAGAGCCAATACAGCATACAGAAGGCAACAGAAGGAAAAATATGAGGCTGGTAGAGGGAGGGTGGAAACAGACGAAGGACCAATCCGAGATCACAGAGGGTATCAAAGGCAAAACCAGGGGAAACATCTCCAGGCTCCACGGGCAGAGGCATCTGAGCGGAAGAGAAAAGGTAAATGTGGTTCCACACTCTAGATCTTCCAACAGCTGCCCCTTCTCAGTTTGTTAATAAAGGTAAAGGCATTCACAAGCAAAGATCAAGATATGAGCTGGTCTCCACATTATGTGGGGCCTCATTCAGGAACTACGGTGAGCAATGAATACAGATTTGTTGCCTCTGTCCCTCTAAACTCATATTCTTAAAAAGAAAAAAAAGGGCTTGAAGGAGTTCTTATAATCAAAATCTGCTGGGAGAGAAAGCAGGGCCCCAGCAGGGTCTGCTAAATAGAAGGTAATGAGTTAATGGCATAAGCCAATTGCCTGCATCCTGTCCAGCTGTCTCCTCAAATAACCAAGACCTCTGCAGTGCCATGCATTTGCATCAGCAGTTTCCTCACCTGGAATGTGGTCTTTCCCACATTTCCTGAAATACAGTCATCTTTCGAGTCTTGGCTCCAAAATCACCCCTCCTATAAAACCTTCCTTGACTCCCCAAGTCCTAGGGAGAACTGACATGTCCCCACCACCCCAGTTCTCATCCCACCCAGCACGGACCTCTATTCTGAGCTGGTAGCATTTCCTTTATAGGTCCGTTGGCTATCTAATTCATCTAGATATTAATAGTACTGAGAATTGTGACTAATACCTAATATAAGCTTAGGTAAGAGCTACTGAATGAGTGCATGGATGAATGAATTATAAATGACTGATTCTGGGTGCTGAGTGTTCTGCGGGTAGAATTTTCAAGGCCCTGCCTTTACTGGCATTGAAAATGTTAAAGAGGTTTGCAGCCACCTTCGGAATTCAAGACACCTAATCATACGTATTCATTGGGTCACAGAATATCCTGGTACCTGTCCTTTGAGCACCAGATGACACCTTTAGAATAGTAGCTATTTGTTTTCCCAAACACTTGAAAATTGCAATATTCACTTCCTTTTGCCCTCCTAAGATTCCTTCCCCTCATCTGGACCACAGACAGTAAAAAAAACGTCCATTCAAGACTTTTCTAGGAAGCTGTTGTTAGGAGCAGTCCATCACAGTACCCAGGTCTGGACAGGATGAGACCTACCTCTCTTCGTCCTTAAAGATGAATTTCCGCAGCTTGAGGTCCCGCAGCACCAGCCCCCCGTCATGGCAGTGGGCCACTGCCGAGGCAATCTGGTAGAACAGTCTGGCTGCCTCCTCCTCTCTCAGCTTCTTGCAGGTGCGGACGAAGGAATGCATGTCCCCATAGCTTCGCTCAAAGAACACATAGGCTTTGGTCTCACCCAGGATAATTTCAGTGATTTGGTTGATGTTACTATGAGCAGACAGGCAAAAGCACGGTGCCAGGGATTCCTGGTAGCAGCTGATATCAAACACCTACGACAGGATTAACAGTAAGACCAAAGTCAGAGGTGCCTCTTGTACAACCAAAACACATAATGCTGCACCTCCCACAGGTATGGGCTTTTGAGATGACAGAAAATATGCTGAACTTGGACCCAGACCACATTGGCCCTGCCTCCTACCAGCTGTGTGGCACTAAACAAGTCACTTAACCTCTCGGAGCCTCCAAATCTTTATGTACAACATGGGAAACTGATACTTGACTCACAGTGTTAGGAGGACTATATGAGAAAATGAAGGTGATAGTGCTTTGCAAAATGTAATGCAGTACAGAAATAATAATTTTCATTATTTTTGTCTCTAGCCCAATTGCGTGTTTATAGAACTAAGGCAAAATTGGAGAGAAAGTGATCCACCTTAAATGACATCAACAACACTTTATTTACCTTCAAAAATAAA
Organism: Gorilla gorilla gorilla; assembly: GCF_029281585.2. Lineage (NCBI taxonomy): Eukaryota > Metazoa > Chordata > Mammalia > Primates > Hominidae > Gorilla > Gorilla gorilla. The sequence goes on from NC_073236.2 coordinate 127,194,424, forward strand.
AAAAAAGCAATGCACATAAACAGGCATTATACAACACATGAGCAACTAAGAGAATAAATAGCTAGCTTTTGCCCAGTGGTCTCTAATTCAATACTTTCATTTTACAGATATGGAAACTGAGGCTCAGAGAATGAGCCAAAACTCAAGCCCCCAGTGGCAGAGGTAGGAATACGATAGAATCCTTCTGAATAGGGAAGCAGCCTTGCTTCTTCCTCTCTTCCCTCCACAGATATCTAACTCAATGAACCAGTTATGCAATGATTTTCTATGAATCAAAATTAGCCTGCGAAATGCCAACTCATTGTGGGGTTGCTTAAAAAGAAAAGGCACCATCAATACCTTTTGAAACAGACCTAACAGAAATTAACACTACAGAGAATTTTTGAGGTTATATAAAAGGCGCTTTCATTCATTTCAAGACCTCCACTAAATCAGGAATACAAGTCCCTGGGTCTGGAATGTGGTTTTTCTATCTGCCTGGGATGTGGGTAAGATGAATCTATTCAGTGTGTGCGTGAGCCAGGGGCATGCGTGGGTGAGCTTCGCTGGAAAGCATCTAAGGCAGGAACGCCCTAACAATACACTGCATGCTATCAGTTCACAATGACTTAGCTGCCTAAATCGCTTTTTCACTAGTTAGACATACTTTCTTTGATCATCATTTTGCAGTGTGGTAGGAAATATGCTGGACTGGAAGTCGGCAACCTTGAGGCACTAATCCTGGCCCTGCCACCAATAATCTGGATGAGATGGATAAAGAGCTTAGGGTTACTGGACCTCCCTCCTCTTCATAAAATGAAGATGTTGATTTAGAACAGTGTTAACCTTTTTTGGGTCCTGATGTCACATAAAATCTGATAAAAGCTCTGTTCCCTCTTAGCTGACAATGCCTGTTCTCAAATGCATGCACGATACCGGATTCATTTTAAGGGGATTCACAGGCTTTCTGAAGCCCATCCAAAGCCACAGACTGCTATTTAAGAATCCATGAGTTAAGTTGCTCTAAGCTTCAAAAAACTGAAACAAAATCTGTGAGTCAAACAGGGATGTAAAACCTCAAGAGAGTTGCTGCTAACCCGGCCAAGGAAGGAAAGTTAACAGTAATGTTGTGAATGAACCATAATGAGGCATCTCAGAAAAGCGGCACAGCTGCTGCCACTATAACCTAGAATTTAAGAAAGAATACTTCAACATCTCCAGAGACCACAAATCACACACTGATACTGTCAAATGATGACCCAAGAGCAGTGACCTAAGAGGCCTGTTCAATTAGGAATCTGAGATGCTTGAATCAACTTTAACACCCTGACTGCAGGCAACAGAAACCCAGGGAAGCCTCAAAAATTTCAAGGAGTAATAAGCTTTGCAGTGGCTAACGTAAACACTGCATTATATAATGAAGATGCTGTGTTCTGAAATACCAGGTTGCAGCTTCTGTCGCCAGTGCTCACAGAGTTATGATTATTTATAATATACTTCCTGTTTCCAGGTGCATTTACAAAAACATAAAAGGTGACTTTTGCTCAGCACTTTTAGCCTATTTTCCTGCTCCACTGCTGAAAAACTGAATGGAGACAGAATTTTTAAAAAACTAACATATTTGTGGCAGCTTCAAATGTAGCCATACCTTTTGCAGAAGAGACCAAATTCCAAGATGGTGGACAGAGTATGAAAAATAAAATAAGTACTTATGTTTTCCCACACGAGAAGGAGCCAAACTTTTATTAGTAGCTATCAGGGGCATTTAGGGGCTTGGACTGGTATTTAAACCATCATCTTCACGTGCAAAATCAAGCCACAAGCCTGGTGCCAGCTTCTTTACATGTTTAATTTGGAGCCTTGGTTATGTAATGTGACAGTTCAGATAAGGCAGTAAGATTAGGCCATCATTAATAACATTTGCAAAAAAAAAGTACCCATTCTGCCAAGATAGTAATTATGTCAATCTGCACAGTAGCTACCAGTATCTCCATGAAAACATACAGTTAAAGACTCCTTAAAGCGCCTTCATTCATCTAGCAAAAGTAGGCACATGGAGACAATAAGCAGCCTTGATTATTTTGTTTAAATGACTCTGGAATCTCTATTCCTCCAAATAGTGTCCTATGGAATTCTCTACGCAGACCCCTACAATAAATAGCATCTTTACATTTGATCTGTTTTTGCAAAGAATTTTTTCATTGGTCAACACACAGCTAGGAAACGTGAACCTTCTATTCTAAGACATCAAAAGGAACTGGATTCAATGTGTAGATTTCACTGAGCCTTAAAGTAAGCTAAGAGACCACAGCATATATATCTCTCAGGGCAGTTCAGAGAAGCAGCCTTATAAAACTCTCTTGGAGCTTCTTCGGAGATACACAACTATGCTTGCATAAGAAGTCACCCACATCATCTATGGTAAAAAGTCAGGAAAACAGAAGCTGCTGTGTCTTAAAGGGATGACCTCTGTCAAGCAGAACAATGATACTGCACTTAAATCCACTTGCAGCCACACTGTAATTGGTGAGGGGCTGATTCAATCTTTGCAATAACTAAACCAGCAGATTAAGTCCAATTTGAGGCCAGAGCACAAGTCTGCAAATGACACTGTAAGGTCAGCCCAAAGTGAAATATGTCTTGCAAAATCTGGAGAAAGAATGAGCAGAGCCCAGAGTCACCTCTGATTTTAAACAAAGAAGTAACAGCCAGATGCCCCTGCAGAATTTGGCTGCAGAGTCCCTATACTTAAAAGCATCTCCAGCCTTTGAAAAATATTAAAATGCTGTACTGAAGTTGAGCAAAAGGAATGAAAATATTCACTGCTGGGTGATTGTGCATATTTCATACAAGAGTGGCAGTTCTGTGGAATTCATTCATTTCAAAGGATGACTACCCTATTGTGCAACCTTGCAGACTTCTGAGAATTCAATCCAGCTACTGAATTTTGGTTAACCGGGCACAGTTGCTCTGGGTCTCAATAACTTAGAGAAGATGCAAAATACCAAATGCTCAGTACAAGCAAAGGGCAACATTTAAAGAGTCTCCGATTTCCCCCTAAGGGCTGAACTGAACAATCGCAAAACTGCCTGGAGATCTCCACTAAACCCAAATTTTGTAATGAAATACTCCAGTCCACTAGGAAATAAGGCAAGTCCACAAAGTAGTCTGTGGTGAATGGCAAAAGCGCGATGTGTTATTTGCAGCACAACCGTGCCCAGTGACCATTTCAAAGGCAGAATGGGTCCCCCACTCTCCCCTTACCCCCTTAAAAAAAAAAAACAGTCAGCAAATCTAAAATTAAGTGACAAAGAATCCTTGATCTAGGTCCAATTCTGGGTAGTAGTATGCTCTATTATAGTTATTTTCTTTTTCGCAACTATTTCGCCCCTCATCCACTTGTCTGGGGCCCGGTGGGTGCACACAAAGATACACAGACACACATATACATAAACCAGTCACTGTTCAGGGTTAAAGACAAAAAAGGAAACCGAAGTGTCCATCGCAGTGGTATTACCACTGCGGATCCCTAGGGCTCCAAACGGGAGCCTCTTAACCTTACAGGCAAAGGTGTGTGTTCAGGGGGGCACGGAAGAGAGGGGATGAGCAGACAGGGAAGTCTAGAGATGGGGAGAGAGACCAAGACCAAAGAGAAAGACCCAAAGCATTCACTATTCACCAGAAAGTGCTCAGGCTTTGATTTCGACCCCAACCCTCCTTTCAAGCCTCCAGGCAGAAGAAAGGTCTTTGTAAACTCCTTCCCTGCGCTGGGCCCCTGGGCTCAGCCGAAGGGGGCACCTTTGTGTGTCTGTTTTAAAGGGCACCTTCGGAACAAAGGTTTAACACCTGCCCGCTGCTAAGAACAATGGCTGCGAAAAGAACGAAGTCATCAGTCTTAAAATTACCGGGGGATTCCCTAATCCTTGTTGGAAGGGGAGGGGGCTAGACACAGGAAGAAATCCCCCCCGGGCAGCGGGACCCGGCCTCGCGCAGAGAGCTCCTGGAGCCTTCGGTGCACGCGTGTCCGTGGCCCCCGCGCAGTCCCGCCGCCCTCCCCTCCCCGGGCTCTCCCCGAAACGCCCCCACTGCAGCCCGCCCCATTGTCTGAAACGGTCTAAAAACTTCGCAACTTACCGAACCTGAGCAAATAAATAAATAAACCCATTTAATAAGGCCACGGTAATTATCCCGCGAATCTCCCTCTCCCAGACTCGAGGGCCTGGCGCCCTCCCGCTCCCTCGGGCCCCTTCCAAAGACAAAAAGCAACCCACTGGCCCTTTACCTTGCACACCAGCTCCTCTCCGCTGTGCAGATGCACGGCACGAAAAACGTGGTCTCCCTCCAGAGGTTCCAACAATAAGTATTTCCCGATACAAGAAACGCAATGCGACAAGTTCGGAGTCTCGGGCGGGCTCGGGGAGCCGAGGTTCGGGCTGAAACTCTGGCTGGGCTCCGCGGACCTTATAGACGACAACTCTTCGAAATCCTGGGTTTTGTTCCGCGATCTCCCATATCTCGCTATTGTGATGGGGGTAGACCTGTGTATGTTCATGAGTGTGAGGATCGCACACGACAAACAAAAAAAAACCCGCTGGAGAGATGAGTCGCTGGCGAGTGCGGCTGCAGGCGCCTCGGTGCCACTGATTTTAAAAGGGAGCGAGAGGGGAGGGGACAGAAGAGGGGCTGCGTGGAGAAAGAGTTAGAAGCCCCCAAATGGGCGCCGCCGGATACCTCGTCTGCTCCGAGCCCGGCTCCCGGGGGTCCTCGGTCGGCAGGCAACTCGGGTCTTTTTGTTACCCCAAAGCAGTCGGCGATGTGCAGAATCGCCGCACTTTTAGTTACTCTGTGTGTGTGTCCCCGGCGTGGATCTGGATGAGTACCCGGGCTGCTAAGGTGCGGAGCTGCAGCGCCAGAGCTCCCGACGCGACCCCCAGGCCGGCTTCCGAATCGCAGACGGGGCGGAGGAGCCCGCGGTAGTTTGTGCAGTCTTCGGGGCGCTCACGGCGGCGACTCAGTCCCAACGCGTTAGAAGCCAAACAAAAAGAGAAAGGAAACAAGCACGGGTCTACCGGCTGGCGACGCACGGCAGCCAGAATCCGCGCTGCACCCCCTTTTTTTGGTGGAAAGGGTGGGGGGCGTGTAAGGGGGGGGTGCGGGAGAGGGCAGTTACCTACGTTTTAACTGTAGATGGCGTCTGAGGCTTTTCCAAGATCGCGAGCTCTCCAAAAATTAAACAAACAAACAAAAAAAAGAAAAATTGCAAGGGAGCATTTAACTTGGTGCGGTCAGCGCTGCCAACAAAAGATTGCAAAAGCTGGACGCAGAGTTGCGGCGCGGGCTGGGCGCAGGTACCGCGACAAAGCCCTGGGCTCGGCCCGCCGCGCGGAGGTCAGCACAGGCTCATGCTGTCGCCGCTCGCTCGCGCCCCAGGTCTTCCTCCGAATGCAGCCAGACGTGCAGGAGAGAACGAGGACAGATCGGCGGTCTCCGATTTCGCCGGCACGAGCTTGCGGGGGTCCTGCGGGCGCTGCAAGGGGAGCTGCGTCCCTGGCCCTTCCAACGCGCGGCGTTCCTTTGCCCCTTTCCCGCTGGAGAACTGGATCTCGTCCTGGAATAATTTGCAATCACCCCGTCTCCCCCTACCCCGAGACCAAATTGCCCGGTGGGGTTTGTTTTGGAGAAAATTGACGGCTTGTCTCCTCCTTCTTTGATTTCTTGCTTGCCCCCCCTCCCAGAGAAAAGAGGGGACCGTGTATTTAAAAATTAAAGGGGACGGCCGACGGTGCCCGAGGCCAATCCCCGCGCTCAGCACGCCCGCATCCCCCGGCGAGGCGGTATTAATAGTTACTTACGTGGCCGGGGATCTCGGAGCGAGCGGGGCCGTGTGTGCGCGTGTGCGCGCGCGCGCCTCGCTCGCGCTCGGTCTCCCCATTCAATGTCACCGACACATTTCCACGGAGCCTCCGCCCCCCCCCGCCGCCCCCGCGACTGGCTCAGCCCAGAGCCGGCCCCGCCCCGCCCCCGCCCGGGCCCCCCTCATTGCGCCGGGCGCCCATCAATCAGCCCAGCCGCTGCCAGTCCTCGGGCGGCTCCCCGCGCCGCTGCCATTGCAGCTCGGTGCCGGGGGCGCCAGCGCCGGCCTCGCAGCTCTCTCGCCCGGCCGGGGAGATAAACAAAGTGAAATATCCTTCCGCGGCCCGGGGCCCCAGGCGCAGCACGCTGGGTGTCGGCTGCGAGCCCAGCTGCGGGCGGCTGGGCCGGGGTTACCAGCAGCGAGTCCCGAGCGGTTCCCCGCACGCTGCTCCCGCAGCGCCGGCTTCAGCTCTTCGTAGCTCGTTCATGTTCCTGGCGCTTTTCCCCAGAAAGCCAGGCACGCTCTGAGCATTGGGCCCCCAGGCTCAGATGTGGCCCTGAATGAGGAGCAATGTTTTGGAAGAATGCGCTTGCATCGGTATTGCTGCCTGGAGTTTCGAGAATTCGTTTCATGGTATCTCTCCGACATCCTCCTCTCCATTTAAAAGGAAATCCATTGCTTCCTTTTAGTTGGTGTCACCGCTTGCCCCCGATCCCCACATCCTGGGCTTGTATTTCTAGTGTTTTCAGCAGAAGAGGAACTGAAGGCGTCTTTTGACTCAGGTCAAATTTAATCACCAATTCTTCCCTTCCCAGTGCATTGCCTGGAGGGCCTTGGAGGCCAAGCTAGACAAAACTTTGCACCCACACCTCCAGGGAGCGCTGTTGGGTCCTATCCAGGGTGCTGGGCGTCCTGAGCCCTCTTCTGTTAGCCAGGTGAAGGCTGCACTTTCACGCCCCACTCCACCCCCCATTTCGCCACCCCCCCCGAATTATTCGTAACTTCCTTGGGAGATTCCAGTCCGCGGGCTTGGACAGGAACACAGGAAGAAAGGGGCTTGAACTCAGGCAGAGGCTTCAAACGCCAGCCCTGATCTAAGATATCCTGGTGGATGAAAAGCGATCTAGTAGAGGACAAACTTAAAAAAAAAAAAAAATCCCAAGGAACTGAGAAAGGGGAGTTGGGACGACTCCTGGAGCCCTCTGAGCTTTTGCATGCGTGTAGTATATTTTCCACTGGAGGAGGGGACTACATTATTGTCCACTGCAGGACACTTTCAGTAAAAGAAGGGAGCTATTTATAATGATGTCCACTTGGGACAACAGTCACTCTAATGATCAGGAGTCCTGGGAATGTTTCCAGAGATGGAGAGGACATTGGCTATAAAGCTTCCACCCAGCAGCACAGAGTTAAAAGGAAGGTTAAGAAGTGGACCCGTGCCTTCCAGCACCTCTCACCATCGTACTCCCCACAAACCTGCCTAGGGTTCAATCCCAGATCCCAGCAGAATAGATCTATTTCCCTAGGCGATCACCAGGACCACTGACCGAGCAGGGTCCCCTAATCCAGTCTTACCCCAGGAAGACAGTTGGCCTGTGTTAGGAACAGTCTCGAAGCAACCTCTGCTGTTGAGTCAGAAAGAGAGGTGCCTAGCCTCCTCTACGCAGTGGCCAAGAGAGCTTTGTAATAATTAGGGGTTGGGACACCTGTGTGCTAGCCCTGGCTGGGTCTCTGATTTCAAATGGAAATTGGGTGAAGACCTTGTTTTTTCTCCCTAGGTCCCTGTTTCTTCATCTGTAAGATGAGAAGCATAATACCCGCCCTGCTCACCTCATGTGGTTGCTTTAGAATTATATTTTCAATTCCAGGAAATCTATGAAGGCTTACTATAAGCCGGGCTCTGTGCTGAGTGTTAGGGATCCAATATGAGTAAGATCTGGTCTCTGCCACCCAAGAGCGCAGGGTCTAGCCCGGCAGAAAGACTGGGAAACAAATAATGTCATTGTGTAACAATGTGGCAATTAGAATATCAAGGCCTCAAGGGAGCATGGAGGAGGGAATGACTTTTCCTGAACCTCAGGGAGTTTTCCCAGAAAATGTGATTTTTATTACCTTGAACTAATCCAGAGCAAATATTTATTGAAACCTACTATGTGCCAGACACTGGATATGAAGATACAATGATTTAAAAAATATATTTCCTGTCTTCATGGACCTTGAAATAGCCCTATGAGTCATAAAATAAAATGAATAAGAGATTGTTGTTGGCATTTCAGGCAGAGGGAAGGAATGTGGAAAAGCAAGGGAGTGGGACGTTCTGAAATTTCTAGTAATGCACCATGTTCCAGCAGTGGCAGCTGGGAGCAGTGGCCAGGCATGTGGCTGGCAAAGTGGACTGATTGGGATTAGATTGGGAAGGGGTTGATAGACACAACTAGCAACAGTGGTCTTCCTAGTAGAGGAGATGGGGAAGCACGGCTGACATTGGGAAGTGACATGGTCGTTTGTGGGATTTAGATCCTGCTGCAGATCACAGGGAGTAGATACTACTGGGCTTCCAAGGAAAGAGAGAGCAGAAATAGTATAAACCTCTAGTGATGCTGTACAGGATTAATAGTGAATTTATGACTTCTGATGAAATTACACAGTGGCCATTCTCCTGCCTGTCCTTGAAGGCCAAATTCATGGCTTAGTGCTATGTTTGTTGATTAAATTCATGGAGCTATTGCAGTGCAGGATAAATTAGATAATTTGTATCAAGTGCCTTAAATATTTGTTATGTCTGTTAACTCGGTAATTCTTAGCAAATTGGAAAAGAAAAAAGCATGTAGTAGGAAGATCTGGGTGGGGATCTTTATTCATTCACTTTTTAGCCATATGACTTTGGTGAAGTCTGGAATATTTTAATCTATAAAGTGAAATTACAATAGAAATTTTGTCTTAATGTATAGCAATTATGGAAGATGTGTATAAAGCATCTGGCACAATGTCTTGCCTATAACAAAAACTCAAGGCCGGGTGCGGTGGCTCACACCTGTAATCCCAGCACTTTGGGAGGCCAAAGCGAGCCGATCACGAGGTCAAGAGATCGAGACCATCCTGGCCGACGCTGTGAAACTGCGTCACTACTAAAAATACAAAAATTAGCTGGGTATGGTGGCACATGCCTATAGTCCCAGCTACTTGGGAGGCTGAGGCTGGAGAATTGCTTGAACTTGGGAGGTGGAGGTTGCAGTGAGCCGAGATCACACCACTGCACTCCAGCCTGGCAACAGAGCAAGACTCCATCTCAAAAAAAAAAAAAAGAAAAGCAGCCGTTACTATTTTACTATTGTTGTTGTTGGAATTCATCCACAGAAAGCAATCCAACATGAAGTAATAGTAATAGATAACATGTTTACAGTATTGGCAAGGTGTGTGGGAGTTGTTAAACATAGTTATAAGAATGGTCCTATACAGTATGCAACAATAATAAAATATGTGGCAATTAAAAAAGGATTATATAATTACAAGGGGGTATATTTAAACCAGTCTACTCTGCAGTAGGACAAATCCAGTTGTCTTGGGTCAGTAACATGTTGTGCATGTTTTCTAGAACATTCTTTATTCTGAAATATATTTAGCTGCTCCTTCACTCACTCATTCACTTTATTGCTCATTAGTTCATTCATTTACAAACACACAGTGGACCTCTGCTAAATGTGAAGCCCTAAACTAAGTGCTGTGTGCGTTGATCAAATAATAATAAATGCTTTTGGAGAAGAAACCATAAGACTACTATATCACTTTAAGGCCTTTACCATATGTGACAACATTTCCCCTGTTTCAACTCTGGCAGCAAGTCATGTGTAGGCTCAAAACTATTTGACAAACTTCTAGGTTAAGTTGTAGAGAGTTTCACGTCATGCTGATGTGCATGCAGACTGTGGCCTGCTGAACTCCAGAACATTCCATTCTCACTGACAGCTCTGTGAATGAAACCCTGAAGTTGTGCAAAATGCAGTTGTCCTGGTCTGTTTGGGCTGCTATAATAAAATATACGCTGGTGGCACATAAACAACAGAAATGTGTTTCTCACAGTTCTAGAAGCTGGAAAGTCCAAGTTGAGGCATCAGCCCGTTTTGTGTCTGGTAAGGGCCAGAGTCCTGGTTCATAGATGGCACCTTCATACTGTTCTCACGTGGTGGAAGGGGCAGGACAGCTCTCTGGGGTCTCTTTTATAAGGACACTAACCTTATTCTTGAGGTCTCTGCCCTCATGACCTTATCACCTCACAAAGACCTCATGTCCTAATACAATCACATTGGTGATTATGTTTCAACATGTGAATCTGGGGGGACACAAGCATTCTGACCAAGCAGCTGTTAGAGCCTTAGACATAAACCCTTTGGCCTGAAATTCAGGAACTTCCCAACAACTTCATCTCTCACTCTTGGTTACATACCGGCCAGCTGCTCATCACCCCATGGACTCCAGGCTCCTACTTTTGTGTTTATGACTTGGATCATTTCCTCTTGCGTTTTTGGCGCCTCCATGTTTCCCTGGAATCTTTTCCAGGACATTCCCTTTACCTGGCTGCACTCCCTCAGTTCAAGGTTACATTCCCCAGTTCTCTTATTTGGCTGTGTGGATGTCTCAGGTTTTAAATGACATGTTCAAAATCCAGGTGACATGGTTGTGCTTGGACAACAATGAGGAGGTTTGTGGTGTTAATGCCTGAGCTCCAATCTAGATACTCCTGATGATGGAATCTACAGATTGCCTAGTGTCAGTCAGTAAAGGTAGCCAAGAAGATAAGTGCTCCCACTTACTGCTTCATGCAAGATTTAACCAATCCATGAATGGGAAACCCAATCAGGATACATCCTGCTCTGTAATGTTTTAGAAGGTGCCATATCTTAAACTGAGTCCTTCACCATTGCCTTAGTTCCACTGTTAGTGTTACATTACTTTGCATTCAATTTCATACTCCCTTGCTACCTTCCTTGAATGTTCTGCTAACTTATGAAGAGGTTCTGTCATCCATTTGTGTAGGTAGAGAAGAAGGAAGAGGTTCAGGGAAGACGGTGCACACCTTCATAGCTGCAGCCACTGGTCCACGTGATCCACATGATCCTTTGCTTTGAAGATAGTCATGCTGCCTAGCTGCATTTCGGTGGCCATGGAGTCAGTGACTTGCTGCTATGCTTTGGCTCATGTTGACTGTATTAACTCCTTGTCATAAATTGCCCCATCACTTTGAGAATATTCTCTGTTACTAACTTTAATAATAGTTGTACTTTAATTATGCCTTTTGAATGCTAGACCAGCCACTTTCTTTCTCTCTAGTTCTTATACAAACCTTTGAATTATTACTCCATTTTACGGATTGAGGAAACAGGACCCAGAGAGACTAATTAATTTATTCCATGGTAGCCCATTACTCAGTGGCCCTGGAGGTCATGTGTATGTGCATGTGTGTGTATGTGCATGTGTGTGTATGTGTATGTGTGTATTGAGAAGAAAGGGGGCAGGAGAAAAGTTTATTCTGAAACTATATGATTATTTTTTACTATATCACATTACTTGTCATTAGGCTTTCTAGAGTTGACTGAACCTTTGGACTGAATGGCCCATGTAAAATCCTTCCATAATGGTGGTTTCCATTCTCAATGTTTTTAACAGCTCGTGTTGGAGATGCAGCTGCTTATTTACAAGGTGTTTTTTAGTAGTACCTATTAAAAGGTCGCCTTTTAGATGTCACCTTTTTATGCAGATGTACTTCCCTGTTTTGCAGTGGTTGATGTTGTATTTATATGAAATTCTACTCACAGGGCCCCGATGCATGATCCAATAATTGTCTTCGATTTAGAAGGCTATTTGGACACAGTAGGTCATAGAGGAGGAAAAGGGACACAAGGAGAAAGTGCAGGGGAGACAATAGGGAGTGGCAGGAAGGAGAACTGTATCACACAAAGATCGCAGGATTTTCCACTTGAGTGACCTATGCCTTTTTGCTTGTTTGTTTGCTCACTTGCTTACTTTACCATGGCTAGGCTGGGGATGTGTTTTTGTCTCTGGATAAATTGTCCACTGGGAAAAGACCAGTGTATAAATACAGAATAAATAGTAATATTAGCACCACTTCTTTCTAGGCCCTGGTTTTGTAACTCTTCTTCTCATATAGGAAAATAGCTGTTGTGTGCTCACAAGTGAAATGAGATACAAGAAAATTTTGTTGTCGTTCTTAAATTAGAGTAGGGTGGGAAACCCAACATATGGGAATTTTCTGAGTGTTGCAAATTGCCTACCGTCCTGTTAAGTATTGCTGAGCAGCTAATAAAAAAAAGTAAAAGCAGGTAAAATGAAGCAGCTAGTCCAGGAAGTGCTACACATTTACATATTATGTAGAGTGCTAGGTTACTGTAAATGATTCCATTTGAAGGGTGTTCTGGTAAATCTAGTGCGTGTTCCCACACCTAGCACACAGACCTCAAAGGAGCAGACAGACCTGGGTCCAGACCTCCCCTGGTTTCACAAGCTTCAGAGGCCTTGAATGGTATTTAACTTCCCTGACCATCGTTGCTCTTAGGTGGAATGGAGATAATAATACCTTCCTTATGAAGAAAATAGGCAAAATCAAATTATCACTTAAGATTCCCTTCAGCTTTTACAATATAACCTTTAGTGTGGGAAAATCAGGCATGTAACAAGTAGACCAATATCTGAACACCGATGCATTGAGATTCCATCCAATTTGGGCACCAAATCAGTCATCAACTTGGCCTTGGATGACCCTGAGAACTCAGATTAAGGTTGAAGAGAATTAATATGTGTACCAGGCTTGCCAATTTAACAAACACCCTTATGCATTTTGTCTTATTTAATCCAAACAACAACTCCTTAAAAGAGGTTTTGTTATTAGCCTCAGTAGAAGAAACCTGCGTCTCAAGGAATTTACTAGCCCGTGAACACAAACCTGGTCATTCTAGTGGAAAATCCTGCAATCTCTGTATGATACAGTTCTCCTTCCTGCCACTCCCTGTTCTCTCCCCCTGCACTTTCTCCTTTTGTCCCCTTTGCTCCACTTTTTATTACCTTCTGTGTCCAAATAGCATTCTAAATCTAAGACAATTTTTGGATCATGCATCAGGGCCCTGTGCATGGAATTTCATGTGAATGCAACATTAACCATTGCAAAACAGGAAAGCATATCTGAACAAAAAGGTGACATCTGTAGAATAGTGGTTTCTGATTTGTGAGTCCTGGATCCTCAGGTGGACTGTAGTAGAGCAAGTGTAGCATGGAGTCTCAGCTCTATGTAGAGTAATCTACTCAGTAGACTATGGATGGAATAAACAATATGGCTCACCCATATCTCCACATTCTCATTACAAATATTTACACCTGCTTTTGTGGTTAATAAAATACAAAAATGTAGACAAATAACAGATTTCATATTTTTTCATTTAGGCAGTTAAAAACTATACTTGCTATACTCTGGACAATATGAAATTTGATATCATTCAAATTTCACGATTCAATAAAAGAGCTTACTAACAAATGCGAGTTAGACAGGATTTTGACTCCAGGAAGTAAACAGCTTTCTAAATGGCACAGCTGCTCAGTGACTCCAAGGTGTGATCTCTGACAGACCCTGGGGAAACCACATCTAGAAAAAAGCTGAATGCAAAAGTCAACCAACTATCATTAAATAGGCCAAGCATTTGCCTAAGTACTTCCTCTGAAGTTCAGTAGCTGTATGGCCTTAGGTAAACTATATAATATCCTTAAATCTTACTTTTGGCTTCTTTAAAATGACACAATAATAGTACAGACCTCATAGAGTGATTGTCAGGTTTAGATGGTCCACAGGTAAAGTGCTCACTTTCTGTCTGGTTGGCAGTGAGTGTAGGCTCTTACCACCACCACGGCCAATATTAGTATAAACACATTAGTTAAACTTCTCTTTCTCCTCCTGTGATGGTTAATACTAGATGCCAACTTGATTAGTTTGAAGGATGCCTAGAAAACTGGAAAAGTATTGTTTTTGGGTGTGTCTGTGAGGGTGTTGCCAGAGGAGATTAACATTTGAGTCATTGGACTGGGAGAGGAAGACCCACACTCTATGTAGGTGGGCACCATCCAATTGGCTGCCAGCCCCACGTGGCTAAAACAAAGCAGACAGAATAAGGTGGAATAAGCTGGTTTTCTGAGTCTTCCATCCTTCATCATTCTCTCGTGCTAGATGCTTCCTGCCCTTGGACATCAGACTGCAGGTTCTTCAACCTTTGGACTCTTGGACCTGCACCAGTGGTTTGCCAGGGGCTCTCGGGCCTTTGGCCACAGACTGAAGGCTTCCCTACTTCTGAGGATTTTGGACTCAGACTGAGCCACCACTGGCTTCCTACCTCCTCAGCTTGCCGAGGATCTATCATGGGACTTCCTTTACCTTGTGATAGTGTGAGTCAATTCTCCGTAATAAACTCCCTTTCATACATACGTATATCCTATTATTAATAGTTCTGTCATTCTGGAGAATCCTAATTAACACCTCCCCTCTCCTCTCTCTTTATCCCCTTGCCTCTTTCTCCTCGCTGACCCTGTGCAAGGCAAGAAAGTTAAGGATCTGCTATGATCCCGTGTCTTCTGGCTGCTCTCAGCCTGATGGGAGAGGCACAAACCTCAACATACGGGTATGACATACAGAAGGCATGGCAAGGATTCTCAGCCAGAAAATGGGGATTCATCAGGGCCTGGCAGAGCCTCTCACAGGCCAGCCCCACATGCTGCTAACATGTTCCTTTTATCTAAGTTCACTAAAATTCCTCAGGGAAACAGACAAAGCACACATAAGACTGAGAAAACATGCCATTGTAGGAAGCTCATCTCCCTTCCAGCCAGGGACCCTTGCTAGGTCATCTCAGACAAAAAGAAAAAAAAAAAAGAAAGAAAGAAAAAAGTTTTACCCTGATGCTATAAGAAAAGCCCTACGTCCCCAGATGATGAGAGAATCATCCTGCATTGCAGACCAAAGTGTTCCATCCACAGCCTGCCAGCATCTGGGGTACAGGGACTCTTGGAGTTAGTGATATTATGAAAGAATCCTGGTTAGCTTTGTGCTCAGGCCAAAGGAGGCTTTCTTGATTAGTTAGGTATCCAGGATCCCAACTAGGGTATGGAGAGCCAGGCACTTGTCTCAGGTGCAAAAATTGAAAGGGGGAGCTAAAAAAAAATCAGTAATCAAGACAAATATTTTCATACAATATTTTAAAAAATAAATATTAAGGCGAAAAACTCTGATGAAAAACCCATCGAGATTTTAAATAAATAGAGTGAATCAGTATGATGGATTTAACTTTTGCCACAGGCTCCAAATATCTGGCCTGGCCATCTTATTGATTCCATCTCTCTCCCTAGGGAGGAGCAAAGAAGGAAGGTTCCAGGAGGTAATACATTTTTCTACATTAAGTTTATGACAAGCACTTTGCAACCACTACCTCATGTCTTCCTTTTGGTAACGGTGAAATACAGGGAGGATTAACCCCATTTTATAGACAAGAAAAACAGATTCAACAAGAACGAGTAACTTTTGTTGGGTAGAGACAGAATTGAAATTCAGATGTGTCTGAGCCCATGGCCTATAGCAAACTTGTCCAACTCGTGGCCCATGGGCTGCATGCGGCCCAGGATGGCTTTGAATGAAACCCAACACAAATTTGTAAACTTCCTTAAAATATTATGAAACCTTTTTTAAAAAGCTCATCAGCTATCATTAGTTTAGTGTGTTTTATGTGTGGCCCAAGACAATTCGTTTCCCAGTGTGGCCTAGGGAAGCCAAAAGATTGGATACCTCTGGCCTATAGCTTTGTCATGCTACTGTGGACCTACTTAGTTGACTACACTACTTGGCTCAGTCTTGTCAATGACAGGACTATTCTGCTTCTGCTGCCATAATAACATGGCACAGCCTGGGGGCTTAAAGAGAAATGTATTTTCTCACAGTTCTTAAGGCTGGAAGTCCAAGGTCAAGGTTTCAGCAGGTTTGGTTTCTCCTGAGGCCTCTGTCCTTCGCTTACAGATGGCTGCCTCCTTGCTAGGTCCTCTTAGGGTCTTTTTCTCAGTGCCTGAGCATCCCTGGTATTTCTTCCTCCTGTTGTGGGGACACCAGTCCTGTTGGATTAGGAACCACCCTTACGATCTGTTTTAACCTTACTTGCCTCCTTATAGGGCTCTATCTCCGAAAATATAATCGTATTGGGGGTTAGGGTTTTGCGATAAGAATTTGTGGTGGGTCACAGTTCAGTCCATAACAAACAAGTTACTCTGCTTTGGGACTCTGTTACTATAGACATCACAGGGGCTGTGCATCATTGCCCTCAGAATTGATAATCGAATTGAGGTACATAATATTTGCATAAAGTAATTCTACTGCAAAGCCAACAGTAGATACTACAATTAATTATCAAATATAAAATAAATGAAGGCAGGGAATGTTATTTGCCATTTTATCCTTGAGAATACCCCTTGGCACAGAGTAGGGCATATATATGTGTGTGTGTGTGTGTGCATATGTGTGTGTGTATATGTGTGTGTGTGTGTATATGTGTGTGTGTATATATATGAAATATATATAATATATATGTATTCCATATATATATATTCCTCTTCCATATATATATATATATATATTCTTCTATATATATACATATATATATATGGAAAATTCAGAGAAGAAGAAGAGTCTTGCCAGCCAGGAAAACAAGGAAGGAACACTTTTAAACTGGCCTTGAAATTTGTGTAGACTATCAGCAGGTCAAGATAGAAGAGTGTTTCTAAGAGAAGATAGTGCACCAAGCCCTGGAGGCAGGAAGACACAGGTCTGCTGAGATAAGAAACAGCAGTTAGGTCTGTCTGAGGTAGAGACAGAAGCTGCAGAGAACAAACACAAGGCTGTAGTCAGACCATGAAAACATGTAGTTATTGAAATAAAACCCTAGGACTTCACTCCTCTAGCCAGATGCTCCCGTGGCTTCTAGATGAAAGATCCTTATGAGCCAGAAATCACATGGGGTGGTAGAAAGTGCAGTAGACTGGAAGCTGAGCTAGTTGAATTGTATTCTTCTTTTATACACTTGTATTAGTTATGTATTGCTACATAACATGTTATCCCCCAAAACTTAGTGGCTTAAAAAAAATCATCATCTCTCTGGGTCAGGAATCCAGTCATAGCTTAGCTAAATCTTCTGCCTCAGAATCATTCACAAGCATGTAATCAAGGTGTAGGCCAGGCCCGTGCTCTCATCTGAAGGCTCAACAGGGGAAGGATCCGCTTCCAAGGTCACTCATATAGTTACTAGCAGGATTCAGATTCTTGAAAGTTGTTGAACTGATGGTTTCATTTTCTCCTTGGATGTTGGCTGGAAACCACTCTCAGTTCCTGACCACATGGGCCTCTCCATAGGTCAGCCCACATATGGCAGCTTGCTTTATCCAGGGCAAATGTGAGAAGAACCAGAGAGAGAGTATAAACCAAATAGAAGCCACACTCTCTTCTAGGCTAATTTTGGGGTAGAGATTTTTATGTTTAACAGGAAGGAGGCAGAAGCTAAAAGCTACTGATATACACTGAGACACTTGATATCTCTCTAATACTGTGAAGATTCTTCCCTCTGGCATAGTGGTTCCATGGTTGGGTAGTGGGCTGACTCTGCCTCTCTGCCCCTCACCATCTTAGTCTACCACCTCATAACATCCAAGTATTTCCCTAGACTCTAAGAATGGGCAGAAAATTTCCTACTGTGGAGACAAGAGGCCTTTGAGACCTAGAGCCTGTCTTGTTTCCCTCTATACTCACAGTGCTTAGGATGGTGATAGGCACATGGTGGTTGTCATCACTGTTTGTTAGATAAATCAATATGTAGCATTCTTTCAGATGCCTGGCACTAGGGACAGAGCCTGAGCTTTTTACTGGGGCAGAGAATCCTGGGATTTACACAGGGGCCTCTGCTTTTTTGTGCCCAACAAGGACCCTCCATCTGTGCCTGTGTACAGGGGGCTGGATCTTGCCATGGAGTCTTGAAATGCTTGTTGGATGTTTCAAAATGATAACTTTTAAGCTCACATTTCACAACTAAAATGATTCCATTGTGTTCTGAAAAATCTTTTTAATTGAATGTTCTCTTTGTCAACCCAATAAACTGCTAGTGTTGCAATAAGATTCCCCTGGCACCTTTCCTGGAAGGTTCAGTGTGAGAAATTCACTCACATAACAATATAGTAGCAAAATCCTGTCAGCTAAGTTCTGTGGATTGATCACCTTCTGTATGCCAAGCACTGTGCTAGGTGCTGGACACAGGACAGTGGGTCATGTAGGAACTCACAAAAGAAGGACAGAAGCCTCTTTTATGCTGCACTATTTTTTTTACTGGAGATTTTTTCTTTTGTTTCCTATCACAGGAATCAACAAGACTTTCTTACACACACAGCGTGACCATAAGTGGAGAGATAAATGTGCCAGAGTAAAGACAGCCATACATACTTGACACTTCTCCCATTAAAAAGTGGAGTCTATTTCCTTCCACTTGAATCTGCACTGACCTGAGACTGCTTGGACCCATAGGAAATGGCGGATATGACATATGGCCAGTCCCAGGCTTTGCCTTGGAGAGACCTAGAAACTTCTACCATAGTCTCCTGAAGCCTCGAGGTGGCAGGAAATAAATCCAACCAGCTACCTGGCCGGAGAAATCAGCAGGAAAGGCCCCAAGAATATGTGAAGAAGGAGATGGGCCTGGTAGAGCCCAGGCTTCCAACCAACTGACAAGACTCCAGGCATGGTAATAAAACCATCTCAATACTTCTAGCAGCAGCAGCAGCAACCAACAGAACATCACTAAGTGACCCCAGTTGTGCCATCTGCCCCAGTTCCTGCTGCACAAAACCATGATATAAAGAAGTGGGTTGTTTTACATCAGTAAGTATTGGGTTAGTTTTATACTCAGTAATAAATCAAGGGAACATTTTACAACAGTTTCCCAGAAGATGGGCACAATAGTGGCCCCACAGGGTGGGGTGAGAAGAGTTGCTGAAGCCTTAGCATGAGACTCTCCCAGAAATCCCTTATTTTTGATTTTCAGAAAGCCCTGATGCTACAGTAATAATAGCTAATATTTCTTAATTGCTATAAATATGGCCTTATTTCCTGCCACTTTGGGACATGCATTATACTCACTAGTAACTGATGCTTATGCCCCTGGCTGCTGGGAATAAATATTCTTATAGCCTCTATAAATCTTGCTGATCATTCAAGATTCCTCTTGGGTACTGGCAACTTCAGGAACTTTCATGTTGACCTAAGAGTCTCTCTACTTTTCATAACTCTATCTTAGCCAAGTTGTATTTTGTTGAAATTATCTCTGTTATCTCCACAAGTTTCTATTTTCCACTGGTAAGATGGTTGAAGATACAGATTGCATCTTCCTCATGGTTGCATGTATGTACAATTTTAACAGAATCTGCACATTGTAAATGACCAACCTAGCATTTGCATATTGTATTACAGTTTATAAAGGGTTTTCATGATTATCCCTGTTGAACAGTTAAATTGAGGCTCAGGGAGGAAAATGACTTTCTTAAAATCCCTGGGTCACAGGGGCTCCTCACTCAGAGGCTTGCTAATTTTCTCCCCCACATACTGAGGATATGGAGAACTTCTTGGTGGGAGGGAGAGAGCTGAAGCCCTAACCTCCCCATGGATACATATCCTTTGTTTTCAGTGTCTGGGAAATGCCCCAGGATTCCCTGCTGCGTTACCCTGGGAGACTATTGCTCAATCCCAGCAGCTGCTCTGGAGGAAGGAAAAAGCAGACATTCTGAATGTATCATACATACAATGCAATATTGAATTGGAGGTTGCTAATGAGCGAGAACTCTTTTATTGTGTAGTCTACTTCCAGTGAGGTCTAGCTCTTAATTTTCAGTGGGCGTAGCAGGAAGTACTAGTGTAAAAAATAAAACATATATATTACTAATACTGTTGCTATATAAAACAATATTTGGCCAAGATGGTTAAGATATGATTCAGTCTTTGTTCATCAAGTTGCTAAATATTATTCAGTGAGTGGAGTCACCATATGGCATAACTGAATTTTCTTGGGAGACTGGGTAAAATATTGTGTTGGATATAGAATTTGGAATTGTGCATGTCTCTGGTGGATAGAGTCTGGATCAAGCTGCAGACTGCTAATCCCATTAATCCCTCAGGCAAAGACTCTAATGCACGTGGCAAATGGAAATGGCTTAGCCCTGCATGTAGCACTCCACGAGGGCGAGTTTCTTCTCAGAAACTGAGGAAGGGTGGGCAGAACCACACATCTAGACAGATGCAATCTTTAAAGAAAAGTGTGTGTGGGCAAGTACAGTACCAGCTGGGAAAATCTAAATGACTGAAACCTATGACTCAGAAATCTTAAATTGCCTTAAAATTAATGAAGCTCTGTGGAGATGACTCAGTTCATTCATGTCCTTAGCTTGCAGGCTCGAAAGCTTGCAGAAGGAGCTGTTGTCTAAAGTTTGGAAGATCAGACTCCACAGAAGGAATGGGTCACATCCTTGGGGGTGGTCTGGGGTGCATGTGCTGGAGAGCCAGGTGAGCTGGTTTGCATCCTTCCCAGGGACCGAGTGACTTCTGGCAAGTGAAACCTCTGAGCCCTAGTTTCCATTCCTGTAAAATAAAAAGCAGTGATTGAATTTCTAACTTTTCATCAGCTCTGATATTCTGATTACTCAAAGTCCCAGCGAGAAACAGAATTTGCCCTGGGTGGTTTGGATGAAGAGATTTTAATAAAGGGACTCCACAGATGTGTATGCTAGTTAAGAGAACAAACAAGGAAGAGGAAGGCACCCACAGATGAGTAAAAGCTTCTGCTATTACCATCTCCATGGTCAAGACACCCAGGAAAAATGGTGTTACTGGAACCCAATGAGAACCAGATCTCTGGAGGAGAGCCATCCTCTACCCGCCCCCCGACCCCGGAAGGAGCCATCTTCCTGGGAGGAGGAAGCCCCTGCCAGAAACAGTCTTAAGCAAGAAGGGAGCCAAGAAGAAGTGACCTGAAGCTTAACGTATTTCCCTAGTTCTGCTCTTTGGATGAGTCCAACTGGACGCCATTCAGGAAGGGAAGAAAGCTGTCCACAGGAGTTGGCCTCATGTGGCACAGAGAAGAGCAAAGAAGAAAGGTAGAGAGTGGGATCTAGAGTGGGTGAAAACAGAAAAACCAGCACACGTTTTATGCTTTTATAAATTTCATTTCTGAGTTAGGGAAAAAAGCAGAATAAATATTTTTTCTGGAATAGCTGAAGAATGACTCTCAGCTAACAGAGTTTCTGACTGTAAGGACAAGGTTTTGCTTACTTCTTTAACCCATCAGAATCTAGCATGATGTTGGTGCTATGGTAGATAATCAGGGAATATTTATTGAATTAGAGGCTGGTCACAAATCAACATTCATAAACATCTACATGTGTATAGAGCATGATGCATGGTACATGTGAAGTGAAAATCTGTTGAACAAATAATGTGTAAGATTCAAAACAAATTATGTAAATCTTTCAAATGAAAACTTCTGTAAACCTCAGACAAATACTTGGCATTTTAGTTCTAGGAGTCATTTTGAATATGATTTATAGTTGTCATTGCACAATGTGTAAATTTCTTGGACTATGAAAATGGGGCCTAAAATGTGAAGTAATAAATAAGCAAGGAGGGACTTAAAAGAGACATTTTCTACCTATTGTTACTGTTCAGAAGTTATACAAGCAGGAGTGCTCACAAAAGTAGAATGTTCAGCATATTCAGACATACATGAAATCACCTCTGACATGTGGATGTACTAACAGAGGGATGCTATTTACAGTCAGGCAGGCCAGGAATGCACACCTAGCTATAGGATCTCTCAGTATTCTGACTTGAGACAAGTACTTGAACCTGTGAACCTCAGTTTCCTTTTAATCCCTGCCTCGGGATCCATGTGAGGGCTGAATGAGATGATATGTGTCACATTCCTAGTAAAGAGCCTGGCGTGTCATAGATGTCCATCACTTTGTTCCATCTTTCTAGTGGGGTCACTGATTTTCTTGGAGTTGACATAAGGTGTAAGACCAAGGGGTCACTGATTTTCTTGGAGTTTATATAAGGGGTAAGACAAAGGGGTCATTGATTTTCTCAGAATTGATGTAAGGTGTAAAAACAGTCACTTCTTTTGCTAGAGGGGAATCTCTGCATGACAGAAGCACAAGAAATGGTGAAAGTTACAGAACACATCCAAACTATCATTATGTTTCATGTGTAGGAACTGATGTTCACCTGTGTCGCCTTAGCATGTGGAGGAGCACCGTATGTATGTGTCACTAATTCTTCTCTTCAGTATTCACCTAGCTCATATGGCAGGCAGTGCTGTTTGTATAAGCAGCAGCCATTCTCCCATCTACGAATGGTCAAAGCCAATTCTCTTCACAGAAGCTGAAATGCCAGATACTTATGTTTCCAGCCTTCCATGCAAATAAGCAAGGCAATATGATACAATCCTGGCCAATGGAACTTAGGGAAATTCTATCTGGGAAACGTTGGGGTAAGATTTTCCTCTCCAGTAGAAGTGAGGGGTTCGTGGGTAGAAGCCCCATTCCTGCTCTGTGTATTATCATGGAGGCTATGATGCCTAAGGCTTTGGCAGCATCTTGAGACCACAAAGGGAAGCCAGGAGAACTGAAGAGATGTTGCCCAGAGATCTAGTGTAATTGAGGTGCGAAATACCAGATTCCTATCTCGAGAATTTTTGTGTTTAGAGACTCATTTACAAACACTGATTGTTTAGGCCACATGTAGACATGTATTCTGTTACGTGCAGCTGAAAGCATGCCAACTAAAAACCTATTTTCAGATTTCTTCTGGGGAAATAATTGAGTTCTTATGTTTCTGACTCTTCTCTCCAGCAGGTCATTAAAAGCCTAGCATCCAGAAACTTCGTTAGACATTTTGAATTCCTCCATCCATTTACTTATTCATCCATTCAATCATTCATTATTGATTCAATCAATTCAATATGTATTCATCCAGTATGTGCCAATTCTTTTTTCCATTAATTGACTTTTGTGAGCTTTTAGAATCCTGCTCTAGCATCATGACCTTGAGGAAGTCTTCCTGGACGCCCACTTTCAGCTAAACATCCTTTCTCTGTGCATACTTAACAGTCACACGTAACATCTTTGGGGGGACCTCTCATGTTATATTGAAATAATTTACCTGTATATCTTTCCAACCACAGTGTACTTTTTTTTAAATGCAGAGACTAATTAGTAGTCCCCTTCCTTCCTTCCTTCCTTCCTTCCTTCCTTCCTTCCTTCCTTCCTTCCTTCCTTCCTTCCCTCCTTTCTTCCTTCCTTCCTTCCCCTTCTCCTTTTTCTCCCCCTTCTCCTTCTCCTGATCCTCCTCTTCTTCCTTAAGTTTGCATTATAGCAAACTTCTTAGCTATCAATGAGTATTCAAAACTCTTTGTAGACCAGACAGAATTAACTGTGTGTCATAGGAAATACAGAAGAATCACAGAGTTAGCAATTAAGGACAGAGACTATGCCTTTTAGCTTTGCAATCCTAGTGCATGACCCAGAGAAAGTGCTTTGTAAGTGTTTGCTGAATAAAAAATAATTGTAATTCAGGAGAATATATTTTATTGAAATGACCAACTGGACCTAAGAATCATTTTGGAAATGGGTCAGTGCCATCTTATGTAGCATTAGGTAATACTGGTGTATCACAAATATGTATTAAACAAATAATTCATGCCCATATTGCATCCAGAATTTCAAATGTAAAATTTTGTGTGGTGTGAAGTATGGCTCCATCCTGATTTTTTTTCCAAATCAGCTACTTAATATCTCTGCCTCATTTTGTGAATATTCCCTCCCTGACATTTTGAAATATCAACTTCATCATATACAAAGTACTCATAATAAGTGGGTAATTTTTTGGAATCTTCAGTTACCTTTCAGTTGCCTTGCAGCTCATACAGTATCTATAACTGTGTATACATTTGTCTTCCTTTTATTTTAGATCTTTTTCAATAATTTTTAGACATTTAACTATCCAGGTAAACTTTGGGCTCAAATGTTAAGCTTCATAAGTATCTCAAAATTCTCTCTTAAAGTTGAGGTAATATTTATAGATTATGCCATGCAATACGGCACAGCAAATAAAAGCACTGTTTTGCAGTCCACTGCCCAGAACTAAAAGAATGACTTTATAACTTTTTAGCCTATGAGTTTTGCCTAGTCAATGAATCAGTTTCTTCATTTGCAAAAATGAAAATAATATCTATGCATAGAGTTGCTAGTTAGATTAAAATAAGGAAATTCACATAAAATATTGATCCTAGTGTCTGGCACAAGGAAAGTATGTAACAGGGGTAATTAGATATTTAATCTCCCAGCATTATTCTAGTAACCTTTCACAATCACATCAGACTTGGGTAGAGAAGAGAAGTGAGTTTATCTTGACTTTTCCATTCAGTTGTTTTCAGGAGTAAAACTTGGGAAATGTAGCTCATTTTATTTATTTGTCTATATAAATATAAGGAGAATTATAACATTGGTCTGTCCGACTCACAGGTGACTTAAAAAATCCAAGGAAGTGATAGATGTAGAGATGTTTTCTCCAATGAAAAGGATCACAACCGTATGAAAACTGTAATTACAGTGCTCACAACTGTTGAGATTGTACCTAGAAGGTCAAGTCTTGAGGGTTGCATGAATGAATTGCTACTGGATTTTGATCTTTAAATGGCCCTCTTTAGTTGCAATATATTTGGGATTATAGAATATAAAACACCTTTGGAATATGTGTGTTTTATAACTAGGAAATATGTCTTAGGATCCAAAGACAGACATAACTTACGCATTGCCACATTAAATTGACCTCAGCATCCTCATCTGCAGTAATTTTTAAAAGGTATTAACCTTGAAGCATTAATGGTTAAATCTCCAGTAAAGATGCAAATGATTAATAGAACAATGCAGTAGGGAAGTTTTCTTTTGCTGTACATGACTCACCATTTATGGGAAAGACTTTGTAACATGTTTACCTGCTGGGGACTAGTCAGATTCACCTTGAACAATGAGGACATATCGAAATCCCTTGTGTTTGTGCCAGAAAATAAGCATATCATTATCTAAAACTTTGTGACCATTTCGCTCTGACATTCTATCACTGCATTCTGTAGCAAAGACCCTGAAACATGTCACTTTTCCGTAGACCAGTGTGACAGAATTTGAACAGGCCTGACACAAGTGTTGTGACTTGTGATATGGTTTTCTTGTTAGCTGGTAGCTAGCACATAGGTATTGATATAGCTTTAAAGTTAGATTTTTAAAACTACTTTTGATTTGTGACCATGAAAGAGCAACTCGTTTTCAGCCAGCTTTTTGAAATTTTTTGGTAGTTAATCTAAAGGAGGTTCCTCTTAATTAAATGTGAATAGTGATTTTTAAGGGCACTTAACGACATGTAAGTAGCACCTAGTAAGCACATCAAAATCCTACACTGTCACAAGTTGCCATTGCAGATACTTACTCAGAACTTTCTTAACCCAAATATTGGACTTTTTAAGAGTTGAAGATCAAGGGCAATTGGGGAGGGGAGTGACATTTGTATAAAAAGAATTGACATTACATATTTTTTAGAAATATGTATTTATTGAATGACAAATTAATTTTATAATATTGGTGGACCTATAAAATAGTTCTATTCAAACCTATTTTCAAAAGTAAAATTCTTTTTAAAATTTGAAAAATTTCAAACAAATCTGTATCTGAACAAATGTCGACCCTTCTTTATATTGAATATCTGAACCATAAAAGTTAGTCTAACCTGAATAATTAGTCTTGGATTATATTTATCTACTTTGAACAATTTCTTGGCCATTTGTGTCTTCAAAACCATGCCATAGTATCTTTCTGAAATTTAAAAAATATGGTCTTATCTTTAATTTTAATAAATTGTCTCTAATCCTCTTCCAAGTTTCATTGTAAAGTTATAATTTTGAAATTTGACACATTCAACTGACACATTTCTATAGACCCTATTTTTTAAATTGTGAAAACATTCTCTATGGCTGCTGAAGTATTTGGTAGGATTAGAACAAATTCTACTGGCAGAAGATACTCTTAATAATTTTCTTCATACTGAAAAGTGTACATATTTCACATCAAATAGTGTCCCAGTTCCTATCTTCGCTTCCATTCATAGCACCTTTCCTCCTTCAATCTTTTATTAGAACTTGTACGTCATTTACATTTTTCTCATCATTCAGGTCTTTCCTTTCTCTTGCAGGGACAAAGGTGAATGTCCTGTTATTTGCAAGCTTTTTTTTTTTTAAATAATTACAACTTGTTAAGAGCTTCAAAAGCTGCAGGGTTTTTTGTTGTTTATTTTTGGGCAGAGGGCGCACTCCACTTGCTACCTTGATTAAAGATTCCCAACCAATTCTGAATAAAATGTGACCAAATTTAGAGACCTGTTTACAAAAAGTTTAATGGCATTGCAGGGCACTTAGATTGATGTACAGAGTAGTTCTGAATAAATCAAAAATTTCTAAAATCTGATCAGAGAAGAACAAAGAATGTAGACACACACACACACACACACACTGATTATAAAAATATTCAACATTAGCTTTGTCAAAAATTTTGTAATTTAGTTACTTAAGATGTTTATATGTATATCTGTACGTTTTGACAATGATGGATTTTATTTTGATTGGCAGATTATTTCAGCTTCTCTGAATTTTATTGTTAATTTTGTTTATCTCACAAGAAATTCCAAGGACAGTCTGTTCCGTAGATTTCTTAATTTTGTATTTACATTACATCACAAACACATAATTTGATCTTTGATATTGAACTTTTAATTGAATTTTCAATTCATTTTAACATTCAATTAGGTTTACTTTGATTCCATAAAATGGAAAAACAAAAATTTATTATTGAAATTAATCTGACTTCCTATTTTTAGGATTTTTTAATGAAACTGAAATTATTTAACTCTTTATGAATTTCTTCTGCTAGTAAAACCAACATATTAATAATTATAGTTTTACACTTGGTAGAGGTTCAAAAATACTTAATTTTAAAAGTGGGTACAATTAATTTAAGGAATAATTTGATCTAACTGCAAAGTCATGCTCTGTAGAATGATTGTAATCTCACCGTCTACCACATCATATGTTAAATCATACTTGGCAGGCACTTCCTTAAAATAATTTTGAAATAGATACTGATGTTTCTTCAGCACAGTTGGTCTTTCAGTTTCCCTGTGGTTACTAATATTACAACAACATGCATGGTAAAAGAAAGCATTGAGGAGTATTTTTTGCCATGTCATGATTCATTTTCTTGAAAAACAGAAATTTACACTTTTCATTAATTAACTATACTTTTTGGTTTTTGATGTTAATATGATTAATAGCAAAAGAAAACTGTTATCAAATAAAATCTTTAAAAAAAAATCTGTAGAGTTGCATTACATAATAAATGGCATCTTCTTTTTTTTTTTTTTTACATACTTTGTATATATTTAACCTCTATTTTACTTGTTTTCTACACACTTCATCTGACTTGTGACCTAGGAACTTTGTGAAACTTTCAAGCTTCACTATGGCCCTGGCCCAGTGGGTAGTATACCAGATGACTGGCAGCAGCAGCTCAAATACTTCCCTCACTGCTACTCAAGACTGGGAAGAGTTAGTTCTCCCTATGTGCTAGTGTTTGAGCACATTTTGTTTTATTTGCAAGTATCCTACATACTTTCATTTGAAAGAGAAGTGTTGGTTACAGTTTGTCTGGAAAGGGTCAAGAAAAGAGATGTTATTTTTGGTCATCTTTCAGATTTAATCATAGGTTGAAGTGGGGTCTCTTGACTGCACTCATTTCAACTTCACTAGATAGATCATAAAGGAAGTTTTAAGTGCCAAGTGAAGGTCTACCAAATCCAACTTAATTCATTTCAATGCATCAAATAATTATTACTCTGTCTAAATAAAATAGATAATGGACAATGTAAAATAGATGAGACACAAAACAATAGGTTTAAACTAGGTCTGTGCTGAGTAAACTGTGATACATGGTTACAATACATACAGAGATGTTAGTTAATATCATAAAATTACTGCTTAACAAACCACTGCAAAACTCAATGGCCTAACCCAATAGTCATTCCTTCTCCTGGCTCTGTGGTTCAGCTGAGGGTCCCATTTTGCTGTATTTTGCATGCTATTTCAAGTTCCCTTGGGTCAACTCACCATGGCTGGACTCTGATCTGTGTGTCTCTAATCCTCTCCTGGGATCAGCAGGCCAGCCTGGGTGAGTTTTTCTCAAGGCAATAACAAGCAGAAGAGAGCAAGCCCAAAACTGCACCTGCTTCTCAAGCCTATGTCATAGTTTATGTGACATCTAACATCTCATTGGCCGAAGCAAGGCACATGACTAATTCCAGAATCAAGGGGTAGAAAATTAGTCCACTGATATGGGTAGGGAGAAAAAAGTTAATATTTTTGAACAGTAACTGAAACTACTACATAGGGAATTTTCAAGGAGCCCCAATTAAGAGTTTTACCATTTCATTTTGTGGATTTTTCTGATGCACTATCTTTTTGCGATATGCTTTACAACATATCTATAAATATATTTCTGATTTAATCCTTAAAGTTCTATGAGATGGGCATGTTATTATTTCCAATTTACAAATAAACTGAAACTTGGAGAACTGAACTCTTGACCACAGAGCTAATGGATGACAGACAAAATTCCACAGGTGTGAATGACCTCTCGGCCTCTCCTCTTAACTCTTTTGCTAAAATGCTTTACCAAATTATTTGGCACTAAGAAAATGATTTCCTGACTGTTGCTAGAGGCCCTGCTAGCAGCTTGGAACACATAATCATTCTCATCTAGCAGAATATAATTATTGGTATAATTCTGAGCTACTGTAATTTCATTCTACTAAAAAATCACAGCATGAATTTGTAATATCAGGAAGACTTTGGGGCTAGAGAAAATAAAATGTGTGGAAAAATGCTGCCATATGTACAGGATTCAAGTGGCATCTGCGTGTGCTCATTACACCACATCATTCTGTATCTGTCCAATTTGTTCCTCAGGTAACTCAAATGACTCATGGGGTTGGAACTATGATGTTCTGAAGGCCTTCAGTTTTTGCTTCCAGCTTATGCCCAATAAAGCATTTTTTTATTATTCTGCGTGTATCATACATAAAGACATTATTTCTCCTCTCAACTAACTGAATACCTTCCCTAGATATGTTTTCTTTCCGCTGAGAATAGCATGTTTAGTATAATGCACATCAAGTCTCCCCACCCCATGCCTCTGAAACCAATGATATTAGCTTAGAATTCTGCTTCAAGGAGGGATTAGGTCCAGGACAGAGATTTGGATGGGAGTGGCAGTGAAATAGATTGCTGAAGGGCAGAGGGACCAGAGGAAGAGGAGCGTCAGGACAACCTAGAATCAAACATAGTATAAACCACAAAATATGGAACTTACTGAGATCCTAGAGTCTGCTCCAAACTTCTCTTTTTACAGTTGAAGAAATAAAAGGTATTGTGAATTCTGAATGATTCCAAGTGAATTAACGAATGGCAAAGTCAAATTTAACCACCATTCCTAGCCCTGTATAATGGTTAAATTGTCAACTTGGCTAGGCTATGGCGCTCAGTTGTTTGGTAAAATACTAGTCTAGATGTTACTGTGAAGGTATTTTGTACGTATGACTGACATCTACAGTCAGCTGACTTTAAGTAAAGACAAAGATGGCCTTGATAAAGTGGGTGGGCCTCATTCAGTTTAAGGCCTAAAAGCTAACACTGAGGTTTCTGGAAAAGAAGAAATGCTACCTTAAGACTGCAGCAGATGGCCGGGTGCAGTGGCTCACGCCTGTAATCCCAGCACTCTGGGAGGCCGAGGCAGGCGGATCACGAGGTCAGGAGATCGAGACCATCCTGGCTAATATGGTGAAACCCCGTCTCTACTAAAAATTACCAAAAATTAGCTGGGTGTAGTGGCGGGTGCCTGTAGTCCCAGCTACTTGGGAGGCTGAGGCAGGAGAATGGCATGAACCTGGGAGGCGGAGCTTGCAGTGAGCTGAGATCATGCCACTGCACTCCAGCCTGGGTGACAAAGTGAGACTCCGTCTCACAAAAAAAAAAAAAAAAGCTACAGCAGAGAAAATCCTGTTGAGTGTTCAGCCTGCTGGCCTATGCTGCATAATTCAGAGTTGCCAGTATCCACAATTGCATGAGCCAATTCCTTAAGGTAAATGATAAATCTCTCTCCGTGTCTTTCTCATTTTCTCTCCCTATACGTGTGTGCATGCACACACACACACACACACACACAATTTGTTTTGTTCCTCTGGAGACCTCTGACTGATACAGATATTGGTATCAAGAGTGGGGTGCTCTGTAGTAAATACCTATAAATGTGGAATTTGCTTCAGAATTGAATAACAAGTAGAGACCAGAAGAATTTTGAGGCATATGTTAGAAAAAGCCTAGATTTCCTAAAAAGAGACTTTTGATAGAAATATGGGTGTTAAATGTGATTCTGGTGAGGGCTCAGACAGAGACAAACACAGTGGGATTGCTGTGTGATAAGCAGAGATTGGAGTGGTGCTGCCATAAGCCAAGGAACTCCTGGGCCTACCAGAAACAGGAAGAGGCAGGGAGAGATCTTCCTCGAGAAGGTTTAGAGGAAGTGTGACCTTGCTAGCATCTTGCTTTTGGACTTCTAGTCTCCAGAACTGAGAGAGAATAAATGTCTTGTTTAAGCCACCCTGTTGTGGTGCTTTATTATAGCAGCTCTAGGATACTAACACATCTGGGATCTGCTAGGATTCTGGAACAGTGCTAGACTCTAAGGCTACTAAGAAGAGTAAGACATAGTCTATCTTCTCAAAAAATTGATCTTCTGCTTATTTAGGTATTTACAAGTAGTATAGTAATGGGCTGGTCTAACATACCTGTGGAGTAACAGGGAGCCGGCAGAACACTCTAAATATCAGGCCGCCGCCATAGTCTGGGGATCAGATTTTAGTTTCTAAATCCAATATTATAAATGAGCAGTTTTAACAATGTGCTATGAACCAAAAGTACCAGGTCTATGTGGACTAGAAAGGATAGGCAAAGTTTCCTGGAGGAATTATTGCCTTTAACTTGTCTGGAATGATAGATGGGATTTAAATGGACAGAGTACAAAGAAACCCATTCTAGAAGAGCAAACTACAAGCAAACACATGGAGCCTGGGATGGATAAGCCACTATTAAGCTCCTACTATGTATTGTGAGCTGTAGGTTTTGTCATAATTAACTCTCAAGCATCCCAATAAGGCAGGTATTATTTTCTCCACTTCAAATATGAGGACATGGAGATTCAAAGACTCACCCAAAGTCACATGGCTGGTAAGAGGCAGAGCTGCTTTAATGCAGAGCTTGCAGAGTTCATGCATATTCATGGATGGTGAGGGGCCAGTCGGGCAAAACCAAAAAGCCTCTCTTCTGTGTTATACTATACCTTACTGTTACTATCATCACCTTATACAACACCAGAACTTATTTCTCCTATCAAATTTTAACTTTGTACCTGTTGACCAACCTCTCCCCATTTCCCACTCCATTCCCCAGACTCTGGTACCTGTTCTCTGCTTCTATCATACTAACGTTTTATTTTTATTTTTAGATTCTATAAATGAGTGAAATCATATGGTACTGTCGTTGTATCTGGTTTATTTCACTTAACATGATGTCTTCCAGGTCCATCCATGTTCTTGAAAATGACAAGATTTCATTCTTTTTTATGGCTGATTAGTATTCCATTGTGTGTATGTACACATTTTTATCCATTCATTCATTATTGCATGCTTGGGTGGTTTCCATATCTGGGATATTGTAAATAATACTGCAATAAACATAGAAATGCAGATATCTCTTTGACGTACTGATTTCATTTTCTTTAGATATATACACTGTAGTGGGAGTGCTAGATTGTATGGTAGTTCTATTTTTAATTTTTGAGGTAATCTTCGTACTGTTTTCCATACTGGTTGTATTAATTTATAATCCCACCAACAATATGTATAAGTATTCCCTTTTCTTTTTTCTTACTGTACTTTTCTTTTATCATTTTGATAATAACCATTTTAATTGGAGTGAGGTTGTATGTCATTGTGGTTTTGGTTTGCATTTCCCTGATGATGAGCAATACTGAATATGTTTCCAAGTACCTGCTGGCCATTTGTATGTCCACTTTTGAAAAATATCTATTAAGGTCTTTTGCCCATATTTAATTGGGTTCTTGTCATTGTTGTTGAGTTGTTTAAGTTCCTAATATAATCTGGATACTAACTTTTTGTCAGATGTATAGGTTGCAAGTATTTTTACCATTCCATAGATTGTCTCTTCACTTTGCTAATTGTTTCCTTTGCTGTGCAAAAGCTTTTGAGTTTGATTTAATTCTATTTTTCTATTTTTGCTTTTGTTGCTTCTGCTTTTGAATTCTTATTTTAAAAAATCTTTGCCCAGCACAATGTCATAACATGTTTCCCCTATGTTTTCTTCTAGTAGTTTTATAGTTTTGGGTTTTACATTTAAGTCTTTAATCCGTTTTGAGTTGATTTTTTACATGGTGAGAGGTAGGGGTCTAGTCTCATTCTTTTTCATGTGGTTATCTAATTTTCCAGGTACCATTTGTTGAAGAGGCTTTTTCCCAATGTGTGTTGTTAGCATCTTTGTCAAAAATCTGTTTGCTGTAGGCTCTCTATTCTGTTCCATTGTTCTACGTGTCCATTTTTATGCCACTACCATGCTGTTTTGGTTACTAGAGCTTTGTAATACACTTCGAAGTCAAATAATGATGCCTTCAGCTTTGTTCTTTTTGCTCAGCATTGCCTTGGCTATTTTGGGTCTTTCATTATTCCAAATGAATTTTAGGATTGAAAGAACTGTTTCTTTCTCTTACATTTGCATCAGCTGCTTTTTTGGTAGGTTAAGTTAACGTGGTAGATTGTCTGAAGATACAGTGAGAAAATCAATTCTAGGCTACCTATGCGGCATTTTAATAGTTTAGTGACTATTTCAAAATATATGTAATTATTACTGAGGCAAATGGGAGCACATTAACTATCTATTTCTATCTATTGTCCTGGCACCGGTGGAATGCTATTAGTCCCAGTCTGCTGTGTGGCTTTTCCCTGTAATAGAATCACTGGTTCCCTAGCACTAAGCTGAATTGTGTGGCCCAGCTTTATATTGTTGTTGTTGCTTTAAAATAAATTTGTCCTGTGTTAATTGCTATTACATAATATCCAATTAGCAGTTCATTTGGGACATACCTGTGTTTGAAGCTGAGATAATCAAGGTAAAAACCTGGATTCTGTAGTCCAAATATCTTGACAGACATTACTCTGCATTCTGTTGCTTCATAATGTTGGGGGAATAATCCTGTGCTTGGAGCTGGGCAATTGCAAAAATGTAGCTGACATTTATTGAGCTTAGCTATGTGACATGTATTGTACTGAAGGATTTAATGTAGGACCTCGTTTTGCCATCAAGACAACCCTCTGAAGTAAGTACTACTATCCACATTTTATGCAAAGGAAGCTAACTCTCAGATTACATAGCTTGCTGCAGTGACTTAACAGAGCATGAGATGTAAATAGGTATTTGCATCCACGACTATCTAAATCCAAAGTCCATTCTATCAATCACTTTTCTACACTGACCTTCTGGGTATATGGTAGGTACTCAGTGATCAAATGGGTTATTGAATAAAGGACGTTGTCTTTGACACACATCATCTCATGACTTTTGGGTGAATTTTTCCCTCTGGGTTTTATATTCCTATCTTTAGAATTCAAATATTAGATTAGAAACCTCTAAATCTCCTTCCCCCTGTGCCTGTGTTTCTAAGATTTAAAACCTTGGTTATCTGAGAAATTTCAAGAGCATAAAAACCCTCCAATTAATTCTCATCTTAGAGACCTCATATAAAACATAAAACATGCTTCATTGTCCTGGATCGTCTCTGTTTTGGTTAATCTAATACCTTCATTTAAGTTATGTACTTATTTTCATCTCTTTTTCCTAAGGATTTGAGAATTTAAAAATTAGAAAGAAGTTGAAAAAGCAGAGTAAGGCAGAAAACTAAAATGAGATGACGGTAAAGTCAGTAATATAGACATAGGAAGACTCAGCATAGTTAGAAAAGGTGGGTTACCTCTCTAGCTGTGGGCTTCTCAATGATCAGCATTTCTAATAGAAGAAGAGCGGCTCTGTGGAAGCTTCCTCATTGCATAGGCATGGAGGCAATTTACCACAGAGGAATGACTGGAGCTAGGCAGTGAGCCTGGGCTTGATGCTACCCGGTGGGCAGATAACCACCTTGGAGTCAGAGCCATCTCCCTGCCAGACAGAGACCTGGTTGGGCTGGAATAAACTACAGAAGCCCTACGGTTTAAGGAGGCTTGGGAAGCCTCTTACCTGTGGTTTCAGCATACGAAGCTGTCAGTCAGAGACCCACAGATGCATCTTTGGGTGTGTTACAGGCAGTGATGGCAGCAGGGTTGTTGTAGGAGGTGGCGTAATGGCTACTGAAGGTAAAAGCTGAGATTGCTAATCTGAAATCAAGTTGTTGATCCACAGAAGCTGATTAAGGATTGGAACAAAAGGGGGATGTGGAATCTGGAAAGAATGCAGAATAAAAGCAAGAGAGCCACAGACAGACCACAGATGGCAAGCTACACAACTCCAGAGTCAGAATGTGCCAGGTAGCTACAGATAAAAGGTTAAATATCTGCACAGGTTGCTACTCTATGTTCACTTTATCTTATGTAAAGTGCTGATTTACTGAGCCTGAGACAAATACATGATTGATGATTCTCTTAGCTGCTCCTTTTCACTTGTAATGTGGATTCAGTAATGTTACCATACCCTCCCTCTTTCCCCTCCAGCCCTCTTTTCCCCTTTAAATATTGGAGCCTTCAAAACCATCCTTAGAGAAAGGAACAGACCTGTCTCCTGGTCATGTCATTTACCTTGGCAAAATAAACTTCTGAATTGATTGAGACCTGTCTCAGATACTCTTTGGTGGACAGGGCCATGCTGGGTATTTTTAAGGAGCTGAAACAGAGTGAACAGTAGACAGGACTGGTAATGCATCTACTCTTGATGCATCCAGTAGCCTCTCTAGGGCCCAAGGCAAGAGGTCCTGTTCAGGGCTGCCTCCAAGCCAGTTCTCCTTCTGTGTGGGCCTCACCATTTCCAAATGACTTCACCAGAGGTCTTGGCAAAAGGTTTAGAGTTCAAAATGGAGATTAAAACTCCCTCAGAGATTGGGGCATGAATGAATAGGAAGGGAACCACCTTTGCTTTCAGGATATGGCCTCTTTGGGAGGGTGTTCATACTCACTGGTGGGAGCACCACAACCTGCCTCTCTGCATGGCCACAGGCACGTCTGTTAACTCTGCTGACCTTTCCTTATAAATGCCAGCATTCAAGGTTCCCGCTTGATGTGAAGACTGGCCGAAGTCATGGTATCAATCAAATTGCAGTGGGATGAAGCTGGCTCCTCTGCACCATGGTGTGTAAACTTGCCCTCTTTTGTCCAGATGCAAAACCACCACACTCTCCTCACAGCCGTATTTCCATTGCAGGCCCTCAGAGAGCAGTAACTCATTTAAAATTGAGTCAGGTTTGGCCAGAGCCCTGCATGGAACAGCTCGTACATCTGCATAATCTTTCTTTCTCTTTCACTCATACTCTTTGTCATTGGCAATACTTTGTAAACTGGAAAGCACTAGTAAACATCAATTCATATGATTTACTCATTCAGTCAACAAACATTTCACATATAAGGCTGAGCACATTCTACGTGCCAGTTGCTGGGTGATACAGGTATGAGTAAGACCTAGCCACAGTTCTCAAGATTCTGGAGGGTTGGGGAGAGGGACCATAGATGTTCATCATCACAGACAAAATCATGTGAAAGCAAACCGAGAGGCTGAAGGAAGCCCTGACACTGGGCCCTGCCTTGGGGGTCAGTTCTGGATGGAGGATTTTTAAGAAGGGGGATCAGAGAAGGAGATTCGTGAACTAAGTGTTGAAAACAGGGTCCCAGGTGGTTAGGGAGAAGGAACAGCAGGAGCAACAGTCCCGATGCAGGAGAAAGCCTGTTGTGGGTGAGGGAGAATTAAGTAGGTCAACATATCTCAGTTTATTGCAGCACAGAAAAAAAAAAATTAGGATGATTACTAGCTGAGGACAGCAGCAGGCTACGATGGTTCACAAAGGGAGGTGGACTACTTGAAACAGGCAATGGAGAGATAATTGTTTTCAACAGGGAGGTTATCTTTATTTATTTTTATTCTATTGCTTTATTATTATTTGTTGTTATTATTTCAGAAAGAACCCTGGCCATATCAGAGGGTCATCCCCTCTTAACGAGAATGTGACTGGCCTATAGAATTAATAAAAAAAATACAACTGGATGGAAACTACCCCTCCATGTAGTGACTCAGCCCTCCTTGGTGTGAAGCCCAGGTGATTTGGGATTCCAGGCGGGAAGGAGGCCGTGAGGTAGCACAGAGCATGGAGGCAGGTGGGGGGATGGAGGCAGGCAGCTAAGCGGCTTTTGTAAGGGCCTGAGCTCCTGACTGCTAGGCAGGCGCCATATGCTCAGGGAGGGGCATTGGTTTTCATCTGTTACCTGGGACTCCATTCACTGGTTCCCCACCCATGGGAGCACCCACTGGACGGTGCATGGCAGACACCCACAAGGAAGACAGCACTGGCCTCACTGTAGGGCCGTGTGGTCTAATGCAGGCATCCTCACCAGCTGCACGTGAGGGTCATCCAGACAGCTCTTAAAGCAGTGATGACTGAGCCCCACTCTAGACCAATTAAAGTAGAATCCCACTGGAAGCCATCTGTCCTTCCTCCCTGAAGTGCCAGGTTGGAGAAGAGGGTGTGCTCAAGGCCCTTTGGGACAGGGAGATGATGTGGAGAGGAAGGGGCTCTGCTGCAGGAGGTGGCATGTGAGGGGCATGGGTAGAGACTGTGGTGACTGA
This sequence comes from Gorilla gorilla gorilla, assembly GCF_029281585.2. NCBI lineage: Eukaryota > Metazoa > Chordata > Mammalia > Primates > Hominidae > Gorilla > Gorilla gorilla. The sequence continues at coordinate 127,231,420 of NC_073236.2, forward strand.
TACTTTAGCCACTGGCTGAACAAAGGGCTCTAGTGGAAAGGCGCTGCTGGCCTGGGTCTAACTCCTGGACCTGTCCTGGTGACTTAGGTTTTCGTTTAACATCTCCATTTTTGAGCATCTTCAAACATAAACTACCACAAACTGGAGGGCTTAAGCAACAGACACTATCATCTCGCAGTTCTAGAGGCCAGAAGTCCAAGATCAAGGGTTTATAGGGCTGATTCCTTCTGGAGGTATAAGGGAGACCCTGTTCCTATCCTCTCCCCCAGCTCCTGGGGGATTGTGGGCCACATCTGGTGTTCCTTGGCTTGTAGACTCCTCACTCCGATCTGATCTCTCCGTTCATCTTCACACAGCGTTCTCACTGTGCGCCTGGCTCTATGGTCAAATTTCCCCTTTATGTAAGGACATCAGTTATGTTGGATCAGGGCCCACCCTAATGACCTCATTTTGATTTGATTACCTCTGTAAAGATTCTAGCTCCAAATAAGGTCACATTCCAAGGAACTGGGGGTGAGAACTTCAACATATGAATTTGGGGGGGGTGGGACCAAAATAAAAACCAATATTATTTCTACCCATTTTTTGCCATTAGGTGACAGAGTCTGCATAATATTATCTTATTAATCCTACCCCAAACACTGTATAATGTAGAGTATTAATCTTATTTTAGAAATGAAGAAACAAAGCTGCAAAGAAATGCAGTATCTGGCCTGGGATCACAAACAGAAAGCCGATGGTAGAGGATTTTCGAAGGCAGGTTTGCCTGTGTGTGATCCATTATGTTCCCATAGGATGGAGCAAGTCTGATTGAGCCCCACAAGCCCTTTCAGGCTTCTGAGGTCTGTATTTTTCTGTATGGGAAAGAATCAAGGCTGATTCGGCATTGCCGTTGTCAAGAAGATGCAACTCGGCAGGACTCATGGAAAGGTATGCACGTATTGAATCAGTAACAGGGTCCTGAAGTGCCAGCTGTCTTTCTTTATTCATAGCTTTTCATAGCTGGAGGTATAGTGCAGGAGGAGGAGGAGGAGGTAAGAGGAGGACAGGAGATTGTGTAATTCTTACAGGAAGAAAGCCAAAAGAAAAGGAAAAATGCAAGCCGTGTCGGCACACAGGCAACTGTACAGAAATAAGATGAGTGTTCAGCTGTGTCCTGAAATGGTCATGGAGCACTGGGCTAGAGGAAATGTTGCCTTTTGCAGTTTTGCTGGAGGCATAATCTAGACTTCATAAATTATCAGCCAGTCTGCTCTGCTCAGCTCAGCTTTGTTCAGAAAACATGTACTGAGAAGCTGTTTTAAGCTCCACATTCACATAGACCATGCTTTGCAGAAGCTCGGAGTCCATAGGGGCTGCAGACCCACAAAGGGATCACCATGGTACAATGTGCAGAAAAAAGCAGAGGCAAGTAAGGCAAAGCTGAGGGGAGGCTACCAAGCAAGCCTGGGCTGGGGGAGGAATCAAGGAGGACTTCTTGAAGGAGGTGATGGCTGAATCTTCAGAGATGAGCAGGCAGTAGCAGGGTAGAGGTGAGAAAGGCAATGGTACTAACAAAGGCACTCACGTGTGGAATAGCATGTGTGGTGACCAGTGTGCATGGGTATTTTAATTTGGGCTAAATGTGCCTCTTGTGATGAGATGAATAATGCCAAGCTTCTTTTGCAGGCTGAAGGCGGCACACCTGCCTAGCCTCCTTCATTAGCATCTCATGGGGACTGGAATATATGATTCCTTCACCATTGTAATTGTGCCTTGGCTCAGTAAGCTTTCAGTTGCCAAAAAAATACTTAGCGGAATATGAATCAGAAAAATCAAAGCACTTTAAGAAAAGGATTAATTATTAACAGCGTATCTATTAAAGCTTAGCACTTAGAAAAGAGCTACAAATTGGTTCTGAATATGGCAGTGTAGAGATTCTGGACATACTTATATGGGTCTTGTGCCATAACATCTTGCAAAGTGTTTAGCTGACCCAGGTAATTCAAGAAGAAGTTCATATAACCCCTGCTATTAAAATTCTTCCATTACTTTCTTTGAGAACACCCAAAGATTAGCCAAACATTAGGGAACATATCCTGCTGTGGCAAAGCTTTGTGTACTGTGTCTTCCTGCTGATCAAGTGATGCTTCGTTTGTAAAAGTAACAAGGGGCAGAAATTCAGAAAAAGAGATTTTGTTCATATAAATAACCTCCCTTCCACTGCGTTATGCTAACAGACGTATCACATGAAACAATCATATCACAGAGATACATTTTTCCTTGGAAGAAAAACCTGTTTTCTTTGTAAGGTTAATCCTAATGTGGTTTTTAGAAGAAAATTAAATATTGATGAATTTGTGGATAGTACTGTGTCTTAATTCATTATAGTACTGTTAAAGAAACTGATGATTATTCTTTCAGAATTACTTTTATGCCTGTAAACACTTTGACTTCTATTCAAACAAAAGTTTTTACTGTCAAATTATCCATCTGAAGTGGAACCTATTTTCAAAGGGAGGTATTTTAAAAATGGAATCCTTCTTTGTACTGTTTTTAGTTTTATAATGCATGGATTTCTATTGTTTAAAATTATGCTTGTGTGTCATTCAAGAAAATCAGGAGCCGCTTTAAGTATTTAGAACAGGAGGAATTTAATCCAATGAGTTAGCTTCAGTGGTGATAGAAGATCAGAGAAACCAAACAGAGTAGAACAAAGCAACTCAGAGATTAACACACACACAAAAAAAATACGGAGCCAGGTCCATCCCAAACTGAACAGCAAAGGGACAAAGCTGTGCTTTCCAGGTCAAGGGGCAGGGATTGGAAAGGCTGAAGGGAAGAGGGAAAAAGAAAACAACCCAGACTTTTTCTTTCTTGCCCTTTCCTATCTCTCCTCCAAGACACTATGGCCAACTGAAGCCCAAAGCCAGCTGAGAGGGGAGTCTGGGAACTGCAGGGTGCATCATCAACCCAGTGAAATGCAGACCAGAGCAGAGGAAGGCCAGGATCTGCACAGCTCATTCGCTTTTTATGGACTTACTTTCCAAGGAAGAAGGTGTGAAACTGTATAACCCCATCTCTGATAAAGATTGATGAAGGGAGAGAGAGGAGGAGAGAGGCAAGTGTTCCAGGCAGAGAAATAGAGACACGAGCCTGAACTGGAGCATTGACTTCCTTCTCTCCCTTTCTCCTTCCCTCCCTCCCTTCCCCTCTTCCCCACTCCAGTTCTTCCTCCCTTCTGTCCTACATTCCTCCCTTCCTGTCTTTTTCTCTACACCCTGGAGTCTGGAGTCTGTGTGATGTGTTTCTGTTGTTGTTATGTTCTTCTGACTCTTCTGGTTTTCCTCCATGCCTTCCTTAAATTACTCCCAGGCCCTGCCTTGTGTCTCATGGGTCCCTCCCTGAGAAGTATATTGGCTGGGGAAAAGCTCTGAGGGAGCAGAGCATGCATTAGACACAGAAGGGTCGGCTTCTCCCATCTTCTTGTCCTTTGACTTTTGCATATGTGGCCCTCCCCATCTCATCAGCTGCTAGCCTGGAGCTCCTGAGCGTGGAGTCTCCTCCATGCCTTGCAGGCTGCTGCGTGCAGCAGGTGCTCAAGGCTGCGGAGTCAGGATTTGAAGCTGAGCTCCAGTATGAGACACTGGGGAAGGTCTTAATTCCCAAATTCCATTTTCCCATCAGAATAATGGAATGGGGTTTTCAAATATCAACTCTGCACAGTTTTTATGGGAAGAACTCATTGTTATTGCAGTCTATGAGGCATGTGCCTGGAGCAATGTAAGTTTTGATTTTTCCTTTTTTTTAATACATGATTCCTGCCTGGATTACTGCAGCAGCCTCCTAAGGGCCTCCCTGCTTTGACTCTCATCTCCCACTGTGTCTCTCAACATACCAGCCAGAGTGATCTTTTCACACCGCAAGTTGGGATCTCCATGCCGCATCTTGCTCCCAGCCTCACCATGGCACGCGTTCCACCTGGGATGAACACTAAACTCATTCCAGAAGTCTTCAAAGCTCTGTGTGGTCCAGTTTTTTCCATTTTGACTCTTCCCATTGTGTCTTGTTTACTCTTCCCCAATGTGGCTCACCCCTGCCTTTGGGCCTTCCCATTTACTGTCTAGAGACTCTCCCCCACTGCCCATATGGTGAACCCCTCATGACCTGCAAGCCCTGAGGCCTCCTCTGACACCTCCATTAAAATTGCAGCTCTGCCAGGTGTGGTGGCTCACACCTGTAATCTCAGCACTTTGGGAGGCCAAGGTGGGTGGATCACGAGGACAAGAGATTGAGACCATCCTGGCCAACATGGTGAAACCCCATCTCTACTAAAAATACAAAAATTAGCTGGGCGTGGTGGTGCATGCCTGTAGTCCCAGCTACTCGGGAGGCTGAGGCAGGAGAATAGCTTGAACTCAGGAGGCGGAGGTTGCAGTGAGCTGAGCTCTCGCCATTGCGGTCTAGCCTGGCGACAGAGCAAGACTCAAAAGAAAAAAAAAAAAAAGAAAGAAAATTTCAGCTCACCCCCTACACCTTGCCCAATACCCTGGCATCTCTAATCTGGCTTCCTTCATTGGTGAAATGTAGCCTTCCTTATCTGCCCTAGCATGTGGCATCTTCTCACATCCTAGATCATTCTCGCAGGGCTAGGTATGATTCCCTAGAATCCATTTCAGCTGGTGAGAGACCGAGTGGTGGTTCTACTCTTCCCAGCAGGTGGCAGGGCCCTCTTGGGGCTTCTGTGTCTTCATCACCCCTGTGAAAGGGCTGGTCTCTATGAGCTTCAACTTCCCTTTGGAGTTTAAATTCCACTGTGCTGCCCATACACACATTTTGAGAAGCCATTTGCTCTACAATTGGGGAGAACGTGTATTTCTTTTCCCACATCTGTCCCTATTGTCAGGCTGGAAGGTGAGAGTCTAAATCCACAAGTGAAGGAATGCAACATGGGAAGTGTCTCAAAGAACATCTCCAGAGGGACAGGATGCTCAGTGGAGTGGGCTGACTTCTCCCCGCTGCTGCCCAGGGCTCTCCCTTCACTGCAGTTCCTAATGTGGCTGCTTCATTGACTGTGTGGAGGGAGAACAGGATGCTGAGATGACCAGAGGCCGAGTCAAACTTGCAGACCTCTAAAGGAACGTCCGAGCTCCCCAGCCATTCATCCATTCATCTGCCTATTCAATGATTTGTTCATTCTTTCCTCCAGATTATAGTCCCTTAGACACCAAACGTCTTTAAAGGTATCCCTGGTATTTCTTATGGCTCCTTGATATGGTTTTGCTGTGTCCCCACCCAAATTTCATCTTGAATTTCCACGTGTTGTGAGAGGGACCCAGTGGGAGGTAACTGAATAGTGGGGGCAAGTCTTTCCCATGCTGTTCTCATTATAGTGAATAAGTCTCATGAGATCTGATGGTAATATAAGGGGGAGTTTCCCTGCTCAAGCTCTCTCTTTGCCTGCTGCCATCAATGTAAGATGTGACTTGCTCCTCCTTGCGTTCTGCCATGATTGTGAGGCCTCCTCAGCCATATGGAGCTGTGAGTCCAATTAAACCTCTTTCTTTTGTAAATTTCCCAGTCTCAAGTATGTCTTTATCAGCAGCATGAAAACAGACTAATACACTCCTCTTAAACCCTTAGCTATGTAATTTTTGTTGTCCTCTCTCTGAGCCACCATTTATGCCGTTTGCTTAACTTCTGTGCACACCTCCATGCTTTTGTCTGTCATGGTCTTCACCACTCTTGTCAGTGCCTGTGGCAGAGCCCAGCCAGGCTCACTAATAACAAGGAGCTCCCTCCATTGACCAGACGTCCTTGCCCTGGGCTAGTTGTGCGAATAACCTGGCCTAAGGACCCTGGATGAGAATGGCATGACATGCATCCCTTCCAGATGAGGTGACCTCCCAACACACTCTGCTCTCCATCTGCCAGCTGATGACAGTAGCTCAGCTCCTGCCAGAAAATGGTGGGAATGGTGCAGCCACATAATAGAAACAGCAGAGGTCCCTGGGCAACCACCTAGAGGACAGCTACTTTGTGGAGTGCTGCCCAAGGGAGTCATACACCTGTGTGGTGAGTGAGGAACAAGCTTTGTCCACAGAAGCCACTGTCAATTTTGTGGTTATTTGTAAACAGGTCATTCATCCTGCAAATACATTCACCTATAAGTACACGTGCTGGGTATCATGCTAAGCACAGGGTTTATAATGATGAATAAGACAAACCTAGAACTTGCCCACTGGGAGCCTGTAGCTTAGCAGGACAGACAGATTTGACTCAGCTCTCATGGGATGTCCGCAAGGTTCTGAAGAGGAATTATGCAGAGAGAGAATGGGAGCTCAGACTGTGGTGTCGAAGGTGGGGTACCAGTGCGACTGGAGCCAGCCTGAGGTTCCAGATGGATTCCCTGAGCAAGTAACATCTGAGCTAAGATCTGAAGGATGAGGGCACTGGAGAGTGGAAGGGGGGAAGCTTTCAGGATCAGGGGCTGTGTGTAGGGTGCCCAGACTGAGTGGGGGAACTGGGGACACTGAAGGAAGGCCGATGGGGTCAACTGCGTGTGCAGGAAATTTAGTACAGTGCCTTGCTCATAATAGGGATTAATAAATGTTTGCCTAATATATCACTACATGAATGAACGTTCCATTTAACTAAAAATCGAAAAAGATTAAAGGAAACAGAAGCAAGAAAATGAATAAAAATTTGGGGGTAAAGGGTGGCTTCTCAAATAAAAAAAATCACAAATCTATATCTATACAAAAAGAGGTATATGAGGAGTGTCTCTATTTAGTATCTCCCTCAATCCCAACCCCATTGTGGTTAGAGGGAGGCATGCAGAGGGCTTTCCTAATATATCTTTTATGACTTGAAGCTTATCAGGGGCCTAGTCTGTATTTCCACTCCAGGTAGAGGGATCCTCTAGAGCCTGAGTCTCTCTCTCTGTAGGCATTGGGAAGCAAAATCTGATTCACAAGCAGAGGAGAGGAGAGTTTGCTTTTCACATATTCTACAGAATTAAAAAAAATTGATTGGTGGATCTTTATGAAAAATCTGGGCAGGTGTTTGAGAGAAGATACAGCAATCTATTTCTAGTCTCCCACACTGCCACAATGGAGTAACCCCCTGTGCTATTTGGTGGTTAATGATCACATAGTTTATATTTTATAACATAAACCCTCAGAGTTTCCTTTATGTAATGACAATAGACTATCCACAGCTACCTTTGTGGAACCTAAAAATGTCATTGCTTGGGGCCAGATGTAATGTGCAATAAATAATTTAACGAAAGATATCTTCATTCTGTTTACAGTAAGCTAGAATTCATCTCCGTGGTCAATGTGAAACACCACTTAGTGGATTGGCAAATTCCAACTATAACTCCAGTGTAACCCGATTCATACTGAAAGGCCTCCAACGATTCCAAAGATATTTTTATATATATCTTGGAAGTTCTTGGGCCCTCAACATTAGCATATGTCTTCTTTTTTCTCCTGGCTTTATTTTTTTTACTCCAAATTAATTCAGCCCTTGATATGCATGCCTATTTCTTTGTATCTTTGAATGCATGTCTCACCTTCTAAAATGCTTTGTATAGAAGCTGTGGCATCTTATTCCCTAGCTGTGATGTTAACGTTATATGACTAAAGAGCTTGCAGATTCCACGTGCTTACCACAATAATTCAAATAGGAAGTAAATATATGGAAACCAAGCTTCAGAGGGCTCTAGACATTCTCAAGGGGACCTAATTGGTGCTCTTTTACAGTCAAAATATTTAATAAGCACCTGTTACATGCAAGATGTTGTAGTTACAATGGGCACTGGGTTATGATGCTGGCAAAGTCAGAGGTTGCCCTTGACCTCATCAAATTTACATTGCACTGGAAAAGATAGCCATCAGCTGCAAGTGATTTTGTAACAGCTGTCGCTGGGATTGCAGAGGTGCACAAGGTAACAGCAAACATGAAGTCAAGTGGCCTGGTGAGTCCTGGAGGCCAGGGAAAGCCTCTCTGGGGAAGTGGCATGCAAAGTGGGAGTTAATTTGCTCCATTTTGAGTAAAGGGACTAGCAAGTGCAAAGGCCCTGCAGCAGGACCCGCTTGAGCACTGAAAGAAGATCTGCATTAAGTGGCAGAGGTGTTCTACAAATCCATGTCTTTTGATGTCAACTGTCATACTCTTTCCCTGTTATAATGAAGGGATCTGGGAGCATTTGCCCTGGTTGTGGCCTGAGAAGATGACCTCTACCTTTCAGAAAAAGAGGTTTTTTCACTCTTGAGCCACAGACTACTTTGGAGCATGACAGACAACTCATAACAATTCTTGGAAAACACACCCAGGGCCTCCTTAATTAATGGCAAATGACAGTAGTGTCTATTTCTTGGAATGGAAGGGAAGCAATAATGAGAAAAATCCACTGAGTAATATTAACTCACATTTTGATAGCACTTTCCTATATAATTGTTCTTCAGTCTTTCAACAATCATACAACCATCATCATTTTGTACTTGAGGTTACTGATCTTTGGAAGATAAAGTTGCTTGCCCAAGAGGCTCAACTGTTAAGAAGCAAGACTTGAATCTAAGTTTTTTGTCTCAACTATTGTATTTTCTCGAATCTAGCTTGAATCATTGATTACACCCATTGCAACTCTGTGACATGCAGTGAATTACTTAACATCTCTGCACCTCAGTGTTTTTCTCTGTTAAATGGAGATAGTGATAATGCTGATTCATAGGATTCGAGTGATGACTAAATCAGTTCACATAGGTTCATATAGACTTGGAACAGTGCCTAGGACAAGGTAAAAGCTGTACAATTTTTGGCCATGTCATTGATTCTTCTTGTTATTATTACCTGTCTCCGGAACAACTTGGTTTGATATTTTAATTTTATATGAATAGCATTTGACCCGTCTATCAGCTTATCCTGAAACTAATATAAGTAGATAATTTCACCAAAAAAGGTGTTCTGTTTGATAAATATAAACAATTAAAATTGGATTAATGGACCTTGAACTTCAAAAGAGTCAGGAGCCTTTAGGTTAAAACAATTGCTCCCTTTTCTAACAAACCTGTCAGCCACAACACAAATTGTTCATTAGTGTCTTTCTTCCTTTCTTTCTCTTTCTCTCTTTTGCTTTCTTTCTCTCACTCTCTTTCTTTCTTTATCTTTCTATTTCTTTCTCTCTCTCTTTGTCTCTCTTTCTTTCTTTTTTTCCTTCATATAGCATTATTGAGCACCTACAGTGTGTCAGATACCATTCTAGGTACAACAATGAACACAACAGGCAAAATTCCTGTCTTTATAAGGCTTACATTCTAGTTAGAATGTAAAGAAAGAAATAAGAAAATAAGGAGTACAATGCACACTACATTACATGATGATAAGGGCTTTGGAAAGAAAGAAAACAGAAAGGGGGAATGAGGGGTGCAGGGGGAGGGCATGTTAAGTAAGATGATTAGCGAAAGCCTCACTTAGAAGGTGACTTAGAGAGTGGCCCACGTAGCTGCTGCATTCATAGCATGCTAGGCAGACGATTTTACATGTTCTCTAATTGTTTCATATTGATTACTTGGAGGAAAGAGCCATACCTGACACTTGATTAATTAGTGATTTTCATCCATTTATTAAGCCTTTTGTGATTACGTGCTTTGTTCCAAGCTCTGCCCTGGATACCATGGCTTTTGATAAACAAGAGATTATCCTGGCAATTACTATATGAGTCACAGTGCAGCTGGGGAGAGGAAAAGCGAGTCCACAATGACCATGCTGTGCAATAAGGTCTCTAGCTCAGAGCAGTATGAGAACAAAGAGTGACCATCCCAAATACCAGGGTGAGAAGGAGAGGGTCAGGACCTCAGGCCTGCAGAAGAGGCTCAGAGGAAGTGACAATCAAATGAGCCTAGGTAAAGGAGGGAAAGTTGATCAGGTATGGCGTTCCATGAAGGGGAGCCAGCATACTTAGTGACAGGTACAGGGGTGTCCTCTGCTGGCAGAGCAGAGGGTGGGAGGGGTGTGGTGGGAAAGAGGCTGGAAGGCGAGCAGAGCAGGGCCAGAGCTCCTGGGACCCACACACAACAATGAGGGCTGTGCCCTTTATCCTGGACCAGGAAGGGCCACATGAGGACTTTGAGAAGAGTGGGCGGGGTCGTATCTGTTACTTAAGATGACTAATTCCATAGCTGTGAGCAGGAGGAAGGACTGACTTTCTAATAGCACCAGATTGTGAGACTGAAGATAAGGAGACCAGCTCACAGTGTGAGGGACAAGAAAGCCTGCTCAACAGAGGAACTTAGGAGGAGGGGTTGGCTTCTAGGCTTCTAGATGTGGCAAGGAGATGGATTCAGGAGGTCTTGATGACCTCCTGGCTCGGAGCGAGAGGGAGGAGGCTAGGAAGGGGCTCATGCTTCCGACAGGGGTGAACAATAGGGATGATATCATTGCTGACCAAGATAGGAACTCTGACAGTACTTGGGTCAAACTTGGACATGCTAATTGAGAAGTTCTCCAGGGACATCTACAAGGGAGTTGAAGATGGCTTGGGGTAGATTTGGGTCAGGAGCCTATTTCCACCAGCAGCATCCACTGTGGGCCGTCCCTGTTCCCAACAGAAGCAGATTAGCCTGGCTTGGGATCTGTTCCTGGAGTTCCAAGACTTCCAAAGGCCCTGAAATGCAGTGTTCCCATAGCCTGGAGACAGAGGCAGCTTGTCTTAAAAGTCCAGACATTGCCCTCATGATAATAATTTGTAGATCCTTAGTCACATGCCAGACACTGTTTAAAGAACTTGATATTAAGTTTCACATTTTGACCTTCAAATGTTCTCCAAATGGCAGGTACTCATATTATTTCTATTTTATAGATAAGGAAACTAAGGCTCAGGGAGGTGCATTAACTTGTCCAAGGTCATCCAACTGATAGCAGCTCCAGGACTTCAACCCTGGTCATGTGGCAGGGCCTTAGTCGGCATTTTTCACCACTCGGGGTTTTGTTGTTGCTGTGTTGTGTTTCAGTTTTTCCACAGCTCTAATTGAAAAGAGGGCAGGTGGAAACTTTATGTGAAAATAAGCTATTCTTGAGGAAATATTCATTATAGAAAGAGAGCCTAAATAAAGACTGGTCTTGTTTAAAGTGGATTCAATAATAAACTCATGGATACAGGAAGAGATGCCTTGAATTTCCTCCAGGCTCCCCAGTGCCCTACATTTATTCACCACCCGACATTTCCTGATCATCAGCAGGCAAATGGAGCCATGATCAAAACAGACGGCACCTCCACCCTCAAGGAGCTTCCCCAAATGAGAAACCAAAAACGAGGCTCCTGAATTGGCCCCAAACTGAGCACTTTTTGACCACATTTTCGAAACTAACATCTCAAAAACAACTTGCCTTCATTGTGCCTGGTAACAAAAGACCCAATGCCCTTCTCAACGGCTTTCTGTAGAAGATCACTCTCAGAATCCCAGGAGCCTCTGATAAGCAGGCAGATGCAGCAGGGAAAAGAATCCCTGAAATGAAAAGGAGATGACATTTAAACGAGTAGTGGTTGTTTCACCATCATTAATAATAGCTAGCACTTTCATTAAACTTTAAAGGTGATAAAGATGAACAGCATCTCACAGCAATGCTGTAAGATTGTCATCCCATTTAATGGATGAGAGCAGTGAAGCTCACAGATGTAAAGTGATTTGCTGGTTAGCAGCAAAACCTGGACTCAGATGTCAGGATTGCACCTCCAGGCCCCTTCCCCTGTCGGGGTACCTGGCTGTTTTTCTGTTTCAAAAAAATCTTGTTGAAGTTGCTCTCTTTTGAGATGCTTTGAGAGAATACTGAAGCAGAGGGAAGCTTGTGAAAGGCTTTTGTAGGTTTAGTAGGGAATTATTATCTTTTACATTTCAGCTTCCAAGGCAGCAGCTGCAGCATCAGACATGGAAAGCAAAGATGGTTGTAAACCAGTTGTCTTTTCTACCACTTCAGAGGGTAAAGAATGGGAAAATATCAACTCCTTGGGCTTTATTGTTTAAAATTTTTATTTTTTGGAGGAGACTGGTTGCCTTGCTTTTAGGTCGATATTCTCTTGAGGAGGTATTTCCCATTCCAGGAAGCTTCATGGCTTAATTCAGAAGCAAAGGCTGTGATGATACCTCCTGGATTGGCAAAGTAGGAGCTTGGATTTTCCTGGAGTCCCCACCAGCAGAACTAAAACCGGCTGGAGTTTCTCCAGCCAAGATCTGCTACGTCACGTACCATCTGTGCCTGGATACATGCTCCCCTTGGACCTCAAGCATATTTTTCCTGTAACCCAGCGCCACCAGAAGGAAGGCTTTCCCCTCATAGCAGGGCAGAGGCCCACCCCTCAGTTACAGTCACATGAGCCAATGTCCAAGGCGCTGATTATGCTGCTTCCATATTCACAGCAAATTTGCTTTACCCAGAATTGGGTTCCTGAGAACAAAGAAAAATAAGAGCTCTCATTTTTTCCTTTAAAAAGTGTGGAGTTGTTTTTTTTTTTTTTGTCTTTTTCTTGCTAGTGTTCGTGAGTACATATACATGCTTGCTGAGATGGAAAATCTGGAAGGGCTCCCAAATTGTGTTATACTCCAACCCACACACCAGGAAAATCCTTAGGGAAACAGTGAGAGAGTGTCAGGGGGCGTTGTTTCATTCAGGGAGAACCTGGTTATAGCATACGAAATGTATCATTCCATATTATTTTGCTAAAGATTCTGTACCCAAATATACACTCAGAAAAGTCCTCCTGGTGGGTTATGTTCCAGAAAATAGGGTGATTCCCCTTCCCTTTTCCTGTTCCGTCACTGATGCAACCCCACAGCCGAGCAGCGTGCAGCCCTCCCCATTGGCAAGAATTCTCTGCACATCCTCTAGGTGCTTGGCAAAGTGATAACTGCCACAAGCTAGTTAAGAAATGGAGCCCACAGACCCCATAAACAGGATTACCATTGGGACAGAATTGTGCCATGCATCTTCATAAAGTCATTAAACCAGCTGCGAGTCCCTTGAGGACACGACTCTCATTGTATTTGCATTTATACTCCTAACACCTGAGGTGGGAACTGGTTTCTAAGACATTCAATGACTATTCCTTGAATAAAAATATAGTGAATGAGAACTTAGCATGATAATGTTATATTTCATATAATTTTCTAGTAGTACATTAAAATGTCAAAGTAGGGGTCTAATTAGAGTATAGGACGGTTTAACATAGGACACATCATAATTCACAAATACAGTAGGTCAGTTGATTTCTCTCTCTCTCTCTCGGTTTCATATATTTATTCACTAGACATTTGTTTTGTTAATTATGTACTGTATACTGTGCTTTGTACTGGGGACATAGTGATTAATTACCACCTCCTAACACACATCTTCCTCCTGTCTCCTTCCAAAAAATTCATGCTCAGTTGAGAAGACAGAAAAATAAGCAAGTAATTACAACTTATAAAAGCAGGTAAGTGCTTTATATATATGTATATATATAAAATCCCTCTCACACACTTACATATTCACATACACACACACACACACACACACACACACACTCATGCTGTGGAAACTAGAGAGCAATACTTGTGATGGAAATATTTGTGGAATGATTCTTAGGCAATGGGATGTTTGAGTTGAATCCTGAAGGGTTATGCAGTATGTTTTCTGGCTACATTGCTACTGTTCAGGACAGATTTATGTGCACTTGCTTCCCTGCTAGATTGTAATCTGTTGGGAGTGCAGGAACCAAAGGTTATTGAACTTTTTTGTTTCTAATAGAATCTTCCAGAGGCAGCTCTATGAGTCAGTGTGTTGCACTAGAATGAACTGGCATTTGATTCCCACTTTTACTAGTAGTTCTTTAAGCGATTTCTCAAAAACACTTTGAGCCTCAGTGTTCTCATTTAAAATAAGAGATAATTGACATCACCTGCTAGTGTTGATTCTTTATGATAATCAAAGTTTATTATTTATGTAAAGCACCTAGAATGAAGACGTAAAGCTATTGGCATATGGTAAATGACAATACCTCCTTTTCTTCATCTTCCTTGGTATTTAGTACATATGGAAAGAGTTGAAATCAAGTAAAAGGGCACAAATTGTGCTGGTATTATTGAGTACTTCTGGTGGTAGTCCAAGTCCTCTTAGAAAGTCCACAGAATAGGAGAAGATATAAGGCCAAGTGTTGTCTCATGGCCAGGACAGGATGGGTAGAGGAACAGAATTATATCCCAATCTTGTAGAACTAGAGAACGTGAGACCAGTGAGGATATGTAGTTTCTTTCTAGAGAAGTCCTTATTCCCAGAGCAGGTGGTGCTTTCGTTCTATTCCCCATCTACAACACCCACCCTTAATTCGACTCAGTTAAATCCTACTCCCCTGGTCTTGTTCAAATTTAATAACACCCTCCAAGATCAAACCCATCCCTAGATGACCCCTTACTCTTTTGGCCTCATCGATATATCTTTTTGTTTCACCCATTTCATACTGAGGGTTAGGGTCAGTCCCGGGCCCACCCCAGACCTACTGAATCAGGAGTGGGAGGATGGGGTCCAAGCAGGTTAAAAGGAAGATTTTACAATGGAGAGAGGCCCTATCCATCGCAATGATTTTCATGTTTTCATCTGAAATAAAAACAAAAACAAAAACTCAGCTGCAAAATAAAAAGCAATTTCAACTAAATTGACTGTGTGAATGCTCTGTAAAAACTACCAAAAATCCAATTGTTTTTAGAAATATTCCCATTTGTGCTACTAGCTTCCTGGTGTGTGGCCTGCCTGTTGAGGCATTTAATACAGATGCAAAGCTAGGACTGGGGTGCCACTCCTCCTGAGCAAGGTTTGGCTATAAATGGAGCCTTTTCCAAAGCAACTGAGGTTAAGGCCAAAAGAGTAAAGCCATATATCCAAACATCAAATCCAAAAGAGAGAAAGTATGGGGACCAGTATCAAAATAAACTAGAGGCTAACCTGGAGGAAAGCAAAGTGTAAACAAAGCCAGGGAGCCCAAACTTCCATAGGCCAGAGCCCCCAGAGAATGTGGTCACATCTTTCAGATGACAGGAGAGGTGGTTGAAGGTATAACTAGGGTGTCCAAATAATTTATCATCCAAGATACTTTTGACAGGGTAAGAGGGTATGATTACTAAGTACACTGAGAAAACAGGAGAAATTGCAGATGTATGTGTACCTGGAATGAACAGAGAACATCAAATTTGAAGGTCACCTTATTGGTTCATTGGAGTACGATAAGTAGAATAGAAACACCATTTTTTAACAAAATTTGAATATACTCGTTTATTGGGTATATGGTTGTTGTAGATTTGTGGAAATTCAACAAATAAAATCTTAATTGATTGGCTTAACATTCAAAGTCTTTCACCCTCAGGCTGTAACTTATGCCTTCTTATACTCTCAGCAGCAGCAACATTCAACATTTAGCACCTTTCCGCCAAATTCTTCCTCACTTTTCAATTTTGTCCATCCCTCAAGTTCTAGATCCAGGTCAGTGCTCTCCCCTTCTTCCCCCACATCAAGCCTACAGCACTTAGACGTTACCATCTAATGCTCTGCAATCTAGGTTTATATCTTATTTGCCCTCTGAAAATGTTGAGTAGACATCCACTTTTTCTAAAGTAGTTTGTAAATTAAAATTATGTACTAAGGCATGATTTGTGATCAACTTTGCAGCAATGTACCTTCATAATTCTTCTATGATGTTATGTGGACACCTTCTACTCAGCCCTGATTCAATCCCCGAGATTCTTCCTATCTTCCTCCCCAGTTGTTCTGCCAGACCCTGGGAGCCTTATTCTGTCCTGTTTGCAGATCTCATACTTCCTTCACCTTCAATGGTGTTTAATGACCTGTCTTTCCTATTGCCTGGGGGCTCCTCAAAGGTGACAAGTCAGTCTGGTTAAAATTTGCAATATCTCCCTCACACTCCCAACCCCATGCCTAGAAAAGGGCCTGTCATACAGTAAATATTCTGATGAATTAAATTAATGATATAATTTACATTTCAATTTTACCTGTAGAAAATTGGTGATGGGGAACCACATCATCAAATTTCTTTTCTTTTAGAAAACTAATTGTAAGTTTTATGTGTTGCAGGGGCTGGGGGAATTGGAATGATAATAGTTTGCTAAATTTGGAAATAAGTTCATTGATATGCTGTAGAATGAATAATTTAAAAAAATAATTAGAGTTCTTCACTTTCAAATTTAATAATATATAGTTGCTGACAAAGAGAGGTTAGAAATGTTAATTAAATCCAAGTCTAGATATACAATCAGATAGCTATTATATAAGCTTAATTATTTAACTTTTTTTAGTTAGCTGATGCTGACTCACGTACAGCATTAGCTGTCTTTCAAATCACAAACTCTTCTGCCTGTCAAACTTTTCAATGCCTGGAGACATTTCTATTTTATCTGCCTTCTCTTGTCAGACTCTGTGGTTTTCTCTGTCTTCCAATTAAGCACTAACACTGATTCTTGGATAATTCGTTCAAGTGCATATGAACTCAGTTGTCTAGGAAGGAATTTTAATGACCAGGGAATTCAACTCTCATTTTCTTCTTTTTATCTCAGAATATTAGGATAGACAAAGGTTTCTGTGAAACTATACGTGACTCAATGCCCAATGCCTGGCCACATTTGCTGGGAGGGAAGAGAAAAATGAAGCTCTCATGGTAGTTCAAAGTTCAGAGAAATGTAGATCTTCAAGCAATTTGAGAGATTCACTTTTGTAGCCTCCTCTTGCAGGGGGGCTGTGACCCCTTGAAGGAAAGGTCTCTGCCCAGGCTCACCCAGGGTTCCTGATTCACAGTCTGGTGATTATGTCCAATCATCTGTTACTTTGGGGTCCACAAATGTGGGTGAAGCCACTGCACATTCCAAACAGACAAATTCAGGTGGGAAAGAGCTGCAATATTGGGCATCTTACTTTGAGATCTTCTTGAATTTTCCCTTCTTCATCTTTCATTGTGTCTAGAATCCCCTCTGGAGTAGTGGTCGATGATTCAGACAGGGCACAGATTTTAAATCAAAGCTCGGAAGAAAACAAGTCAATTGAAACCCAAATGGACTGCAGCCGTGTTGAGAGCTTGTTTTATCTCTAGTCCTCCTGGAGCTGACAACTTACAATTTTCATAAAGATATTTTAATCTCAAGTAGCCAACTGACAAGACTTTTTGTTGAAAGAAGATGCTTTAATTTAAATACTTCAAACCAGATTTGGCCTGAAAGAAGTGAACAGCAAGGCTTATCCACGTATGCCTGATTAATGGCCAAGGTTCCTTGAGCAGGAATTACTTAGAGAAATGTAGGTAATACTAAACCTGACTCCCTGTGAATGGAAAACTCTACTGGGGACATTTCTGAATGAGACCAGAAACAGCTGCTTAAATAAAACTAAACACACTTCTTCTTAAAGCCACTCCTATTTTTTTTAATGAATCCTTCAGTTTTATAAAGACAGCTCCTGAGTCAACCTTTTTAGGTGTCTTTTTCTAAAACAAATTGAGACAGGTTCTTACTGTATCATCCTGGCTGGAGTGCAGTAGTGTGATCATAGCTCACTGCAGCCTCAAACTCCAGGTCTCAAATGATTCTCCCACCAGAGCCTCCCAAGTAGCTGGGACCACAGGTATACACCACTATGTTGGCTAATTTATTTTATTAAGTAAAAAATGAGAAAGAATTAAAAACACAGATACCATCAGCAAGCCTGGTATTTCTGATATGTGGGTTGGAGGTGGAGAGAGCCAGCCTGGAGAGATTTGGTGCAGTCTTCTGTGCTCTCCTAAGGATGCCTGGGATATACATGGTTCATGGAAAGACAGGCTGGTGACAGGTGGGCTAAGGGTACCTCTGCTTATATAAGCCACATTAAGAATGCTAATAAAGCTTGCCTAGGCATTTCCCCTCTGAAGTAAAGGAAGGAAGGTGTGAATTAACAGAGGCACACATGCAAATGCAATACAAGACTTAGCTAGACAGTGCCAGGTCATAGGACAGAAGCCAGGAAGTGTGGGCTTCTTGGAAACAATGAGGAAACACTGGGGCTGTTAAGCAGGGAGTGACCTAAGGAAATGACATTCCACTCTGGCTGTGGTATGGAGAAGAGGGCTGAGCTGGAGCAGGTCTGGAGGCTGGGTCACGGGCCAGGGGTAAGTGCAGAATCCAGGTAAAAAGTGAAAGGGGTCAGATTTGATGCAGGGCAGGAGGCCCCTGTTTCAGGAGAGTAAGGCCAGGTTTTTACAGGTGTTTGTCAACAAGCAGAGGAGAAAGTTGGCTCATCTCCTGTTGAGGAGATCACTTGGAGTTTCTTGCAGTGTGGGAGGGAGGAATTTAAAAGGAATCCATTGAGAGGAAGATACTGGGAGAATTAGAAAGAAGGGTGGGTAGTTAATGACTGGGATGCAGAGTTAAGAGGCCAGGTTAATCTCAGACAACACAAGCACTCTCTCCTCCTTTGAGATATAGAGAATGCATGAACGATGGAAGAAAATCCTGGGAAAATGAAAGTTGATAAAGGAGGCATCAAATGAGATTGAGAGAGTAGGACAAAATTCTACTTCAAACATTCTTGTGATTGCAGAATTCAGCTTTTTAAGAAGTTGCCCAAAATATTTTGATCTGAGATGCTCTGTTCAGATGAAGAAAATATATCACCAGAGAAAGGGCTCCCAGTGGACTAAGAGAGTTCGTTTTTCCTTTTTTTATAAATTAGTTTACAGCTTGTGACATTAAGAAAATCAATGCCATTTCTTATGGTTACATAGCATTTGCTTAGCTGAATAATTCTCTAGGGAATGAATTTCTTTGTGATGGATTTGATGGAAGACATCATTAATTCAGAAAAGCCTCGTTCTTTACCTGTATAATCTCTTCCAATTCATAAGCTTATATATCACCGATGCCAGAACTTAAGTTTCACTGCTTCCTTTAAGAGATGAAAAAAAATTAGACCAAGATAAGAGAAAGACGAACTTCGAGGTTACCAATTAAGTCAATAAGGCTAGAATTTGAATTTCCTGGCCACTACAGTATTGAATTTTCTTTTATGATTCTTTGAATCAGAAAAATCGTTTGTAAATGACTCCAATTTAATACAGCCACACCCAGCTCATGGTTGCCGACTCTCCTCAGTGGGTAAATCTAGGATGAACACCCTCCAGGGTTTCCTGGGGGCTAGACAACAAAGAAATTAGAGCTAATGAGGTCGGAGTTGTTAGGGGCCAAAGTGTAGTTTTGAGAAATGTGGCAGCGTTGTGACACGAGAAAAGCACATGAGGAATGTGTCTTGGGAAGATGAGATGAGGTCAGAAGCGAGGAGAAAGGATGGATGGGATAGGAAGACAGGTGCATAAAAGGCACAAACAGACTTTGAATAGCTTGTGTGTATCAGGCTCCTCTTCTCAATTTTTGAAAAATAACACTTGGTAGACTGTGCAGAAATGGGTGTATGTATTACGTGCCTGAGATTTGCCAAGTTCAGTGATGTAGAAGGGAACAGACAACCTAATTCTAACAGGTGTTAACAGGTGATTCTTTACTCCTGAGGCCCTTTTACTTGCTACATTTGGTGCTGATTTGAGTGAGCCTTGAACACTCTGGGCAAATGGGACTGGACCGAACTCTGCCAGAAATTCACCGAGTGACCTTAGGTATTTCCTTTCCTCTCTCTCTGCGGAGGAAATGAAGGTATAAAACTGGTCCCTTAGGACCTATTAATCTTTGGCATGCTTTGATTGTATCTGGACAAGATGATAAGGCTAAGCACAGGCAGTGAATTCCATGAATCCCACATCCCCTCTCACCCCAGCCCCAAATACTGCAGCTGCCCTTGGGATAAGCTCCAAGTACCACGAAAGGGCTCCCTATTCTTCCCCTTTGATATTCCCCTGGGGGACAGAGAAGGCCAGCAGCTCCTTCTGTAGCTGCCACAAGGACACATTTTATTTTCTCCTGCTCTTAAAATCCTCAATGCCAGCCCCCTGAGCTGCAGAGAGAAGCCTGCGTGGCTGGCATCACGCAGAAGAGGCCAGTGCCTGCCGTCTGCCACTGTCTAATTAGAACGGGATACCCTCATCTTGACATCAGGCTATAGTGAGTGACCTCTGAGGTCTCCTGGTGAAGGGAACAATTACATAACCAGAGCAGTTAGGCTGAAGGGAACAAAAAATAAGGAGTTGGGCCTGCAGCCCGGAACAGAAAGGGAGTAGTGAGCACAAGAGACAGATGAACACATTAAACTGTGGACCTAGCATCCACACCATAGCACAAAATATATTCTTAGGAGACTTTCCAGTGAATCCTGACATGTTCTTCTGCAGTATCCCATAGCCTTATTTCAAGAAGACAGCCATTTTGAGCGTATGCCACACATCTTTATATTATGAAATTTTATAATTTTAAATTGTCCAGGATCTTATGTAAGATATATTTCTCATCATTAAACATAACTGAAGTAAGGCTTTAAAAAAAGAGATGTGGTTATATATGGCACTCACAATGAGGCGTCTAGAAATGAATTCTGTTCTGGCACTCTTTGTTGGGTGATTCTGGGCAAGTTGCTTTTCCTCTTTCGACTTCAACTCCCACATCAATGAATTAATTTTGTCTTTCATTTGTTCATTTAGTCATTAAATCTCCATACAGTGTCTCCCATGTTCCAGGAAAAATGAAATAAAACTACTGGCTTCAAGGACAAACAGTGATCTTTACTTATTAAATGAGAGCCATTTCTCTAATTCATAGAATCGAAAAACAGGTCTTATTATAATGCTTTTTCAGGCCCACCTGTCAGCAGCAGGCACTAAACTACAGTGGAAAGAACAGAGGTTTTGTCTGTAGAAGGGCCTGAGTTTAGTCCTGGTTGTTCCTTCTGCTTCCACAAGGTACACGGGCTCTGACCAGCTTCTTCCTCTGTGAATGGGAGATGATGCCTGCCTACCTCACAGGGTGGAAATCGATGACTATGTGTGGATGAAAGCATTTTGTAAGCTGCAAAGCGATGTCAAATGTTTGGGGTTATTTATGTAGGAAAAACCTGCTTAGACTAGATGACAAATTGATGCCTAGAAAATGAAGCGCTCCTTGACAGCTAAGATTCAAAATGGCCCTGGATTTTGTATTCAGTTTAATGTTTGGTTGAGTGGGATGTTTGAAGTTTCTGTTGGACTTTATATAATAAACCAATGGCTGTTGGCAAAGTAGCCACAGAAACAAGCCCCAACTAGATGTGTATTTCAGGATCTAGATATATCTGACAAATGTTTCTAAAGGTGGTCCTTGGGAATCTTGCTGGAAGAGCCCTTCAAAAAAACACGTTACAGCTCCTACGTCTTCTGCTGAAGACAATGAAGTCCAGAAAAATTTAATGATTTTTTAGGGATAAAATAGGAAGTTGGTGGTAAGTTCCAAGACTTGACCCATATCTGTTACAGGCAGCTGGCAACTCCTGGATCTTCTTGCTCTCAATTCAGTTGTTTGTTTGATTCTTCCACTCTCCCTTATGGCATAGCTTTTTAAAAAGGTTTTTTACCCTGGACTGGCACTAGGAATGAACTATCCAAATACTTTGCTCTCTCAAATAAATATCTGTCTATGTTTATTTCTATTAGTGCTAACAATATGGAATACCCCATGAGAAACTGGGATTACTGGATTTATTCAAAAGATGAGATTATGTTGGATGGGAGTGACTGAGATATTCCCAGGGACCTCTTCCATTTCTGAGTAAGAATAATTCATTCTGGATCCAAGAGACTTTGTGGATCATTTAAGCATAACCATTCAATCGGAGAAACAAACAAATTCATGTGTTTTCATGTGAAGGAGGCTTGGATTTGCATCTTGGCTCCATTGTGTACTAACTGTCTGAATTTAGGCTGATTACTTAACCTCTCTGAAGTTTCTTGCTCAATGATGCCCACAGAGCAAGGATAAGATGATAGGTTCCTGGGGTTGCTATAACAAATTTGGGGGCTTAAAACAATAGAAATCTACTCTCACAATTCTGGATGCTAGAAGTCTGAAATCTGTTAGGGATATTCTCCCTCTGGGGGCTCCAGGGAGACACCATTCCTTCACCTTCCAGCTTCTAGTGGTTGCCCCAGCATTCCTGGGTTTGTGGCCACATCACTCCAATCTGTGCCTCCATCTTTACCTTGCATTGTCCTCTGGGAGTCTATTATAAGGACATTTTCACTGAATTTGTGCCCCCACCCCGTCCCCCACAAAATAATCTAGGATAGTCTCCTCATCTCAAGATCCTTAATTGAATTACATTTGCAAAAACAATTTTTCCAAATAGGGTCACGCTCTCAGATTCCAGGGATTAGGATGTGAGCATATGTTTTTAGGGGCAACAATGCAACCCACTACAGATAGTGTGAGTATTAAGTGTGTGAACCTAGCTGATCTCTGCTACACAGACACAGGGCTCAGCAAATGTTGGCATTCTACCCAGGCATTTAGGGAAAAATGTAATTGTCTACTTTTCTTTAAGAGTGGAAAGTGACTTTCTACCTAGGTAACTTGGTTAATGTTGAACCAAAAGCAGCTGCCATTTATTGAGCCTCTGCTGTGAAGCTGGAATTTTGTGTACTTTGTGTGACTTAATTCTCACAACCAGAAAATTGAAAACCGATGCTCAGAGATGCTAACTCCCTTGCAGGGCACACAGCCTGCGAGTGACAGAGCCTGGAGTCAATACCAGGCCAGCCTGACTGCTCTCTGGGCTGATCACCAGGCTGTCTCTCCCATCTAAGGATGTAACCAGTTGAACAGACCTAATGCTTGGCTAATTCAGGCTCTTACAGAAGCATTTCTGCTGAAAGCAGCAAAGGAGAGTGCATTGCCTGCCTTCTCATTCTGATTTCCGGACCACCCCATCCTA
This sequence comes from Gorilla gorilla gorilla, assembly GCF_029281585.2. Taxonomy (NCBI): domain Eukaryota; kingdom Metazoa; phylum Chordata; class Mammalia; order Primates; family Hominidae; genus Gorilla; species Gorilla gorilla. The sequence goes on from NC_073236.2 coordinate 127,254,313, forward strand.
GATGAGGAAAGGCCGCTGAAAGGATCCTCAGCATTTTTCTGAAACATATATGCATTTTCTAGCTTCTAGGAAAGCAATCTCTGTGCGCAATGATTAGACTATTAATCAAATTCTTAATAAAAAAAGTTTTCTGAAAGAGTATACTTCATGAATTATGGAATACGTGCCTTTACTTGTCTCATCTTATTGAAAAACATGGAGCACCGTGATTACACATCTCTTTCATGAACATTTGGGCTGAACACTCAGAAGAGCACTCCACTGAGATTTATTGGAGTGTTTGGAGGTAGTTCTAATAAAACAGTAGACTGTGGAATACGCAGCTCAGTGAATTGAGCTGGTAAAAAAATAATAATAATAATAATTAATTCCAGCACTTTGAGAGGCTGAGGTGGGTGGATTACTTGAGGTCAGGAGTCGAGACCAGCCTGGCCAACAATGTGAAACCCCATCTCTACAAAAATACAAAAAAGTATCTGGGCATGGTGGTGTGCACCTGTAGTCCCAGCTGCTTGGGAAGCTGAGGCAGCGGAATCGCTTGGACTTGGGAGGCAGAGGTTGCTGTGAGATGAGATCACACCACTGCACTCTAGCCTGGGCAACAGAGTGAGACTCTGTCTAAAAAACAAACAAACAAACAAACAAACAAATTCAGATGTATGTGGGTTCCGGGGCTTGGAATGATTTTCACATTTGGTGATCCTTTTCTGTTTTGGTATACCTCATTCTAATTTTCTCTGTGTAAAGGGGATCACTGTGAAGATGGGTAGCGAACACTGCTTCAGACTAGAAGTCCATCTTCCTGCAGTCTTCTTGGCCTCGTTAGTGGCAGCTGCTCCAGAATGAGCAGAAACAGGTTGGCTTGGCTCTGCATGGGTCAAGGCAATTTTTGATGATTCCACATGAATCTGAACACCATACTTCTGTAAGGGCATTGATAGATGAAGCATATTCAGAGAAAAGAGACCAGGATTGAGTGGTAGCTGGAAACCAGGTCATAAGAGATACTGTTGTAGGGCATGAGAGTGATCCTCCAATAGCCAAGTTCAGGCATTTGAAGGAGTAGACAATCTGCTGTATCTCACGGGATAATATGAGGACCAAAATAGGTGAAAGAGGCACCAAGGCCATATGTGGTGAGCTCAGCATCTAGCATGGAGACCATGTAGTGGACCCAACTAATATCTGTTTAGTGGATAAATAAGTGAATTAATGGAAATAGAAAAGGCTTTGGTGTGCAAATGAGATTAGACTTTGAGTCAAATAAACCCAGCTTGAATCTGCCATTTCTTGGTTGCACATTCTTAGGTGAGTTGCTCACTGTATTTGGAGCCTTCTTTACAATGAGGATAATGATATTTGCTTTCCAGGACTATTGTGAGGATTAAAATGAGACAAAATCCCATGTACAAATGCACTTTTTGAGCCATGGTTCAGCTTGACAAGAACACACCACACACAGCTAAAGAAGAGACTCATGATCAAGACAAGGGCAGACGTGACCCCTGTGAGCTATGTAGCTGGGGGCACTTTGCCATTTGTAAATGGCTGGAACTGGGTCCATCAATGGTGCCATTGAATAACTGATGCATAAAAATGGCCTCATACCAATCAGAAAATGTGATAATATGGTATTTTTAAAGCAAAAGAATGATAAATGTTAAATGTATAAAGTTTTTTTTTTTCATTTCTGTCTTAGACCTAAGCAGGATAAAAATCAGTGTTTTAGAAAATCTTTGTAGTTGAATGCACCTTCCCCAACTGAAGGGTAGGTAAGACCTTAATTCTTTGATTGGCTTGTGTGCCCCATGATTCTATAAGGTGAAATACTGCACTATTTGAATAAATAGTTTCTATTTCCTAAGTATAAAATTAGAGGACACAGTGTTATTTCTCAATCAGCATTAATTAGAAAACCAGGTAGGTTTTTCCCCACAACCTACACAGTAGAGGTTGACATGGAAACCAGGTCAAGCTTAACACGGAAGCCAGGACTCTTGATGACCCTTTCTCCCAGATGCAACTCGAACTTTCTTCTTAAACCCTATCACTAGCCATTTTGGCAGCCTCCTGATTCTTTGTGACAACCCTGAAAAGCTTTTCCTGACTCCACCAGGCTACCTTAGTTCCTTCTTTTCTGTTGTGTTTACTGGATCTTTTGCCTACTTCTACTGTAACACATGTAAAATACCAGTGACTCCCTTTTACTGAGAACTAGTTTGTAACAGGAACTACATCAAAGGCTCTGCACATATTGACTCATGAAATTCTTTCAACAACCTTGAGAGTAGATAGTATTATTTTCATTTACAGATAAAGAATTAAAAGTGTTTAAGAGCTTAGGAAACTTGTTAATAATCACTCAGCTGATGAAGGACAGCACCTGAATTTGAATTGAGATTTGTCTGAGCCCAAAGTCATTTTCCTCCATTTTTACATTACACTGTGTGTCTTTCCACTGGTCTGAGAATGGTTTCCAGGGCAGCTACTGCATCTCTCATTTCCTTCTGTGTCCTCTTGGTTTTCAATAGGGCCTGAGGCACATTAGATGCTCAGGAAGTTTCTTTACTATCGTAAAAATTATTTCCTAAATAAATGTCGCCTGGGGAGGAGCTGAACACAGACACACACAGACATACACAGGCTTATATATGCACAGACACAAGGACACCCAAACATACACACGAATGCACAGATACATACTCCCTCTTTCTCTGTTTCCCTCTCTCTCTCTACCCATTAAGGAAACTCTCTTCTTACAACCTGACACAATGAATACAGAAACTCCTTGGTGTCCGGTCAGCAGGACTCAGATGCCTCAGTGAAGTGGTTTCTGGCCTGCACCACCCCTGTACCAGGATCAAGAGTGAAATACGAGGGAAACTGCCTCCTCGAAGCCCTACATCCTCAGACGCCTGACTTTTCAAGGCAACCAGTGACTGGCAGTTTTCCCATGAGAGCTGGTGATTGAGGCTTCCGGTGAGATACAAATAGGTTTGTTTGTTTTTAAGGTTGCCCACATGGCCACTTTCCCCAGGAGTGAGAAAAACATGGCGCCATGAAATCAAATGAAAGGAGAAGGGAAGGGGAAGCGAAGGCAGTGCTCAAAGCTCAGCCTAGGACGAGGATGGAACTATGGCTCAGGTTTAAATTATTTTTTTCAGTATACTATTTGCTGTTTTCTTAACAAACTCCATCTAACAATGTATTCTGTTTTGCTTCAGTTTTGTGACCATTTGTCCTGCCATCATGGAGCCTAGTAAATGAAAAGCTAAGTTATCATTGGTTGGTGTGTTAGCTTCCCAGGGCTGCCGTAACAAATTATTACAAACTGGGAAGTTCAAAACAGCAGAAAGTTATCCTCTCAGAATTCTGGAGTCCAGAAGTCTGAAATCCAGAAATGGGTACGGCTGCACTTGCTCTGGAGGCTCTAGGTATTTTGTTCCTTTCCTCTCCCAGTTCCTATTGGCCCTTCTGGCTGTATCTCTGCCTTTTCCTCTTGTCTTGTGTTTTCTTGTCTTCTGCCTATCTTCTAAGGGTGCAAGTCAGCAGACTTAGGGCTTACCTGGAAAACCCAGGAGAAGCTGCTTCTCTCACGATCTCTAAATATATCAGCCAAACCTTTTTTCAAACAAGGTAAACATTCATAGGTTAGGGGGCTAAGGACTCTGGCATCTCTTTTTGGGAGGCTTCATAAATCCCACTACAGTTGCCATAGCTTCATGAGAATCACCTGGAGAGCGTGTTCAAAGCCACATCCCTGGACTCAGCTCAGAGTAGGAGGGGTCTAGGAATCTGAATTGAGTACAAGTTCCCTGAATAATTCTGATGGTTCAGCCAGGTTTGGGAAACCCTGCCTCTCACTGATTCCAGTACATAACTAATTGAAGACATCTCCAGAGTAATCTTTCTAAAACAGAAATCAGAGCACGCCCCTTCTCAAGTTAAAGCCTCCGCTGCTCTGTGTCCCACTTAAACTCTTTCTGACACTTACACGCCAGATCCTCTAGCCATGCAGGGCTCTTTATAATGCTCTGAAAGTACAAAGCCTTCTTTCATCTCAAATTCTTTACAAATCCCCTCCCTCTACTTGGTATCCCCTTTTTTTTTTTTTTTTTTTTTTTTTGAGGCGGAGTCTCACTCTGTCACCCTGGCTGGAGGCAGTGTTGTGATCTCCACTCACTGCAACCTCCAACCCCTGGGTTCGAGCGATTCTCCTGCCTCAGCTTCCTGAGTAGCTGGGATTATAGGCACCTGCCACCGTGCCTGGCTAATTTTTGTATTTTTAGTAGAGACAGTTTTCACCATCCTGGCCAGGCTGGTCTTGAACTCCTGACCTCATGATCCATCTGCCTCGGCCTCCCAACACGCTGGGATTACAGGCCTGAGCCACCGTGCCCGGCTTCCCCTACCTCTTTAGCTTTATTAACTCCTATGTGTATTTCAGTGACTTTGGCTCCCTGAACCTGGGCTAGGTTTGGCAGCTCTCCTGATCACTCCCGCAGGCACTGTGTTCACATTCCCTTCACAGGACTCAGTGCACTGGGCTGTGATTGTAGGGTTACTTCTCTGTCTCCCTCTCATCTGATTGTGAGCTCACTCAGAAGCAGAACTGTGTCTTATTCATCTTTCTCCAGTACTCAGCAGAATACGTTTGACATATAATAGGGCTTCAGTACATGGTTAGCATGAAGTGAAGAATGAAAGGTTACAACTTACATAAAATTTCCCATTTTCAAGATCTTTACCAAGTTTTCTAAGTATGCCAATTCCAATGATAATTTAATTTAAAGAGAAGAAAACCCACTGAATTTCAAATTGCACTGCATTAAAAACAAAACAAAAGTAAGTAAAAAGCAAACAAAAATATATATTTTTTCATTGATGGTTGATGGTTCTGCCTCTCTTTCATTTGGATGAGATTATTTGAGCTTACAAAACACATTTTCAAATTTCATCTTACATAGCAGTCAAATGAGTTAGGCAAGGCAGATAAGTATCTTCATTTTATAGATAAGAACATAGACCCAGTTAGATCAATTGACTTGTCCAAGGTCACTGAAGCATTCAGTGGTATTACCAATAATATCTGACTCAAAGCCAGCAGAATTTGCACTGCTTAAGTTTGGAACTTAAGTTGACTCTTATAAAGTTTATTGAAAAATGTTGCTGGAATCCAGCTGGCCTGGGGTGAGTACAGAATATACTGTAGCAGAGACCCGTCTACATGATGCAAAGAGGAAACAGGATGGGACTGTGGGGCTCACATCGGCCTGGCCTGCCACCCCACCTTTCTGTGAGGACACAAGGGACAACAGCAAAACAAAGCACCACTGCAAAAGAGCAGTGTCCCCTGGGCTGAGTGCCAATTCTAGTAGCACTTGGGTAAGCATGTGGCCAAATACGTATATCTTTATTTTTTTATTTTTATTTTTTTGGAGACGAAGTCTCCCTCTGTTGCCCAGGCTGGAGTGCAGTGGTGTCATCTCAGCTCAGTGCAACCTCCATCTCCTGGGTTCAAGTGATTCTCCTGCCTCAACCTCCCGAGCAACTGGGACTACAGGAGTGTGCCACCACACCTGGCTAATTTTTGTATTTTTAGTAGAGATGGGGTTTCCCATGTTGGCCAAGCTGGTCTCGAATTCTTGACCTCAAGTGATCTGCCTGCCTCAGCCTCCCAAAATGCTGGGATTACAGGCGTGAGCCACCACACCAGGCCCAAAGACGCATATCTTTAAATTGCTAAAACCCAGAAATGAATTTCTGGAGTTAAAGAAGACAGGGAGAAAGGTAGCAGAGATGATATGGCTTTCTCTGAGGTCAGGTCACCCCTCCTGCCAGATGTGGACAGAGTAGAAAGAACCACACTTCCAAGGATAACTTTTAATGCACTGTGGGCCGTCCACTAATGACATGACTCACTGCATGTCCAATTATATTAGCACCTATACTACTTGGGGCAAGGACAAGAAGTGGAGATATTAGATAAAGTATGGGGAGTTAGCCTGACACAGATTGGATCTCAAGGACAAGTTCAGCAGTTCCTGCTGTCTCAGGGAAGCCAGTACCATCAGGGGTCATACACCAGCTTCTCCTTCAAAACTTTGCACTTCTAAATGACAGAAGAGGGCAGGAGACTGGGCAGCAGCAGTTTGGTGGCATGCCCCTTGATGCCTTCAAACAATACGTTCATCTCTAGAGCTGTGGTCTCCAGGGTTGGGGTGGTTCTCCAGGCAATGCTGAGGATGACCTGTTGTGATGGGAAGACAATGTTGGAACTTCTATTTATTTTCCATTTATATTCTACTACAAATAGAATTTATATAATAAAATATATTTCTTTTCCAAAATTTCTATATTTTGCATGTCACTTCAATAATAAACATAATATTTTGAGTGAAGTACTTTGATCACATACTTTATAAATCAATATATAAGCATACAAGAGAAGTGAAATAAAGATCATTTGTAGATTACTGGCCTAGAGTTACCAACGTAATCAACCAAAACGTTTATGTAAGCCAGGCTGGAATGCTATAATACAGTGATTCTGAATTAGAAACATCAGTCCACAAGTCTGTTTTAAGCTGGCTTCATGAGAGTAACTGTTAAAAATAAAAAAATTTTCAGGTGCTTCTTCCAGAGATGTCAATTCTGTAGGTTCAGAGTTGGGTCCAGTAATCTTTATTTCTCATCATCTTCCCAGGCGGGTCCAGTACACAGCTGGGATTTCTCCTTTTTGCACCTTGGTTTTCATGCTGCACAACAGAGAAACTGGGCAAGAGTCTAAAGCCCTTTCTGTCATTGACATTTTTTTTCTTTCTTCCTTTCTTTTTCGTTTTTTCTTTCTTTCTTTTTTTTTTTTTTTTGAGACAGGATATTGCTTTGTCACCCAGGCTGGAGGCCAGTGCCATGATCAGGGCTCACTGCAGCCTCAACCTCCTGGACTCAAGCAATCCTCCTGCCTCAGCCTCCCTTGTAGCCGGGATTACAGGTGTGAGCCACCATGACTGGCTAATTTTTTTTTTTTTTTTGGTAGAGATAGGGTCTCACTATGTTGCCCAGGCTGGTTCTAGAACTTCTGGGCTCAAATGATTCCCCCATCATGGCCTCCCAAAGTGCTAGGATTGCATGTGAGAGCCACTGTGCCTGGGTTTATCATTGACATTTTGTGATCCTATTAATTTAATTGCTGTGAAGGAAAGAGCATTCCACAGGGAGTCAGGAAAGCTTGGTGTTAATTTCTACTTTTTCATTAATTCACTCTCTGATACTGCATCTGGGCATCTCAGTTTTCTTAACTATCAAAGAGGAATGGTGAAATAATAGCTTTCACTCAGTGCTTACTAAATGCCAGGCATTCTAAGCAGTGAATATCTAGTCACCTATTTAATATTCACATTGGCATTATGAGGCCTCTGAAGTTTACTCTCACTGTTTTATAGATGGGGACATAGAGACAGAGAAAATGGGATGGTTTGCCTGAGTTCACACAGCTAGTGTGTGGCCTGGGTTCTAGCTCTGCTCTGCCATAAAATCAATGGGCAAGACACTCCCCTCTTGGGCTCTTCAGCTTCTGCATCTATAAGACAAACTAAGATGCCTTCCGGCACTAAGGATTTATTCCTTGCCTGATGCCTGTAGGTAAAATTTTGAAAATAAGTGTTAATTTGAAGTGGAAACAGTGACAATATCGGTCACAGCTGTGTTTGCTTGGCTGCGAGGGATCTGATGTGACTGCATCTACCCATAACGGGAGCCAAGACAGCCCACGTCTGCAGCCTTGGCTGCCTCTGAGTCTTTGCATTGTCGGCTCCCACACTGCTAGGCTCCATGGAAGGATGGGAATGGCATGACTTGAAGCGAGTTCAGTTGAATGAGATGTGGGGCTGTTGGGAGATGTAATGAGCCTCACATTTGTCAGCCAGGTAGCCCTGAGGCCTGAAGTCTCCTCCTGGGAGCATATCGGGTGCCTTAAAAATGATTTGGTTCAAAAGCCCTCTCTCTATATAGCGAACGCTTTTCCCTTACGGATTTGAGATCAGAGGGAGCTTTAAACTTGCATGAGAGATGAGGGGAAAATTACAAAGGTAATTCTGTAACTGTGATGAAAGAGATGTTGTGATCGCTGCCCTAAATTTGTTCAGTGAGCTTGGACTGGTCATTTTTTCTTTTCTGGACTCATAAACCCTTATAAGTTAGCTGCACCTTTTATTTTATTTTTAATGTTTTTTAGAAATAGGGTCTCACTTGTTGCCCAGGTTGGAGTGCAGTGGCAAGATCATAGCTCATTGCAGCCTCAAACTCCTGGGCTCAAGCAATCCTCCCACCTCAGCTGCCCTTGTAGCTGGGACTACAGGCATGTACTACCATATCTGGCTATTGTTGTTTGTTTGTTTGTTTGTTTGTTTGTTTGTTTGTTTGTTTGAGATAGGTCTTGCTACGTTGCTCAGGCTGGTTTCAATCTCCTGGCCTCAAATGATCCTCCAGATTTAACCTCCCAAAACTCTGGGATTACAGACGTCAAGCCACCCAGGTTTGCAACTTTTAAATAAATGAAGAAGAAGAGAAACAAGCAACAGCTTACAACCATCATGTCCCTTATGAACAGTCCTGTGAGACAGGTATTATTGTGCACACTACTGATGAACAAATAAACTCTGGAGGTTAAATCACTCAGCCTGGGTCACCCAGCAGGCAGATGAGGAGCTAGAATTTGCATCCAGATCTTCCAGGCTTCTCTGGGGCGTCATCTGCACTCGCGCTGCCTCCCTGGAGCCTGCAAAATCACTCGGGCTGTAACCCTGTGGGAAGTCCACTGTTCTCTCTCATGGAGAGGTCTGGGTGGGGTGTCATCATCTGACACAAAGAGCTCTTTCACCGGCTGCCATGACTGAGGACCACCCAGGACAGAGTCGGTTTCAGCCACAGCTGGACAAATTTCGGTCAGATCCGTAGAAGAATTTCCTGGCAGGGTGGTTAGACAATGGGATGAGTTCCTGAGCAAAGTTGTAATTTTCATCCTCAGAGGATGTGAAAGTTAGAGCAATTTTCCTCTGTCTCTAAGTTGCAGAAATATGAATTATGTTTCCTCTTCAGGTCCCTTTACACCAGACAGGTCTTATGGGGCTCAGGAGATACAAAGCATCCCCTGAGAGAAGAATTTGCTCATCGTGGTAGAAAGAGGCAGTCAGGCTGGACTCAGTGGCTCATGCCTGTAATCCCAACACTTTGGGAGGCTGAGGTGGGCAGATCATGGGGTCAGGAGTTCAAGACCAGCCTGGCCAACATGGTGAAATCTGTCTCTACTAAACTACAAAAATTAGCCAGGCACGGTGGCATGCACCTGTAATCCCAGCTACTCGGGAGGCTGAGGCAGGAGAATCACTTAAACCTGAGAGGCAGAGGTTGCAATGAGCCGAGATTGTACCACTGCACTCCAGCCTGGGCGACAGAGCAAGACTTCATCTCAAAAAAAAAAACAAAAAAAAAAAAAACAAAAAAAAAAAAAGGAAAAGGGAAAAGGAAAAAGAAAAAAGAAAGGAAGAGGCAGTCAGTCTGCATACACTCATCACGCTCCTCCAGTGTGCCCAGCACCGTCCAGACACCAGGGATGGGGAAGAGCACATGTCTGCAAAGATCCTTGGTACTAGTGATGGGAGACAAACTCCAAAATGAATGAGGTGGTATCACATTCTGATGAGAATGGGAAGATAACTTGATAGGGAGAAACTTGGGGCTGTGTTTGAAGGGTGGTCCAGGAAGGCCTCTCTGATGAGATGTCTTTTGAGTTGTCACCTGGAGGAAGGCAGCACCCAGCTGGACATGGAGGGATAGAGTGTCTGCAGCAGAGGGACAACAAGAGAATGAAACCAAACACCCCAGCTCTGTGTGCCTCCTACCAGCCGACGGCACTGTTCTGAGCTCGAGTTTCTTCATCCCTACAATGGGGACAGTATCAGTACCTAGTTTATTGGCTTGTTGTGACAACTAAGTGAGAAAAACAGATATATGTCTACCACTTCACTGACACCCCAATTTCTCCTTATTATATAGTAGTTGGACATGGAGGTGTTTGAGAGAATGAATTGGGTAGAACTCCTGTACAATCTGTGGTCAGGAGCAGAATTAATATGGAACGCTCAGCCAGTCAGACCTTGAGTTTGGAGCAGCCGTGACTACCAGGGTGATTTTTGCCAAGTCAGTTCACCTCCTCCAGCCTCAGTTTCCCCATATTTAAAATGTAGGCGATATTATGCTTCCCTGTGAGAGTTGCTGACAGGACCACATTTATTTATTCAACAAATACTTGCTTAACACTTAGTATCTGCCTGGCCCCTGTTTTATGAACTGAGGGATCCACAGGAAGCACAGCAGAAAAACTAAGACAAAAATTCTCACAGAGCTTCCAGTCTACTGGGGAGTAAAAGACAAAAAAAAAAAAAAAAAAAGAAAACCACACACAAATAATGAGGAAAGGTATGTGCACATCACTCACAGTGTTCACAGCCGCAGTTGGAATTTGACCCGCACTGGTTGCTCAGCAGCAGTGGTGAATCCCAAGGCTGACTGAGTAGGGAGCAGCAGTGGCTCCTCATCTCTAGATATCATCCTCTGGATAAGGAGGTTCACTCACAGCTGCTGCCACATTTAATCCTGAACCCTGTGAGGGAGGCATGACCACCCTCAATTTATGAATGTAAAGAAGACAACCAGCTGGCCGTTCCATCCTGAGAAAATGAAGGAGAAAAGCCCATATCTGAAGCTCATGGTCAGTCTCCTGGCATGGGGGATAGAGGCAGCAGGATAGAATCTCTTCCTAAGGAACTGGGGCAGTGCGGTAGCTTGAGCCCTAGAGCAAGTGTGACGTCCGTTTGCTAGAACAGAAATGTGTGAATACAATGGGCAGGCTGCCAGGCAGAACTGGCACCGAGAGATCCAGCTATGGACTGATGGACACAGAGTAACCGCCCCGAGCTAGGGCTGAGGATTAGGTAACTCCAGGTGTGTAGAAGCTGCACAGAGGTGGGGATGGTGCCGAGGAGTGTGGTGGCCATAGAGCTGCACCCCCAGGGTCAACCTTCAATAAAGAACTGGTGGTTGTGCTGCAAAGCATTTCCAGGATCTACCCTACCTTTCAGGGCAAGGCTGTGCTGTTCCTGAGAAGCCTTCAAACAATGTCTGAGCAGGGCAAGGGGACTAGAATCTGCACATTTCTTCCCAGCACAGGACTCCTCTGATAGATGATCCTTCTCGGACACTCATTGTTGGGTTGGCTGAAAAGATCAGATCTGCGTTGCTCTCTGAGTCTCTCCCTGCCCAGGCCTGGTCACTGCCTTCCTCCCTTCTTTTCACAGGTGCTGGATCCACCTCATGCTCTGAAAGCTTGATGTCCCTCATCTTGACGTCCTTCCTTTCATATCTTTCACATGCTTGCCCCCATAATATCCTTGCACTCTCCTTATTCTCTCTCAGTGTCATCTTCCTGGAGCACCCAGCTGACACAGGTCAGGACTGTGTAGGTTATATCCGAACACCTGCTCCTGCAGCTGGGTGTGTGCTGCCAGGTCCTCTGGATGAGTTGGTGGGATTGATCTTATCACGTGTCCATCACAATTAATCTCTGGTATGGTTCTTCGGGCCATCTGTGCCTCATTAATATTCTGAGCCAAATTATTATTTTTTCTTTTTAGAATCAGAATGATTTCTAATCCCACTGCATCCTGGTAAGTGGGAAACTCCCATATTGTAATAGTTCAGTTTTACAGACTTGTGGAGTCAGAAAGGCCATCTACAGAATTGTTCATTTATTCATTTATTTTCCATTATTTGCCTAGGTGGCAAATTCGAAGGCATTATTCAATGACTACATAAAGCTTTACCTCTTTAGGAAGACATCTCCATCCATTTGGAAGTCTTAGGTTCTTTTTTCTCTCTTCAGTGCACACACGCATATACTGTGGCATTTTTGTTTTACCTTCTTAACCATGCCTTCTTGGAGTGCAGGAAAACTAGCAATACCTTGCAGAGTGTCTGACACATAGCGTGGCTTTAGTGCATATTTGGCTTTTTAACATAAACAAATCCAACATTTACTGAGGGTCATTATGTGTTAAGCCTATGTTAGATGCTGAGAAATAAAAGAAAAGTAAGTCACAGTGTCTGACCTTGGGAAGCTCATAACATAGATGAGGAGGTAGAGGCACAAACAACTAAATTTAGAGAGAAAAGCAACAGGCATATGAAAGGTCTGCTCAGTAGTTTGAGCAAAGTCCAAAGTACTGGTTTCTTCTACTTTGCAGACCCTCTATTGCCATAATCTAATGTCTGTTTATCTGAGTCATGAACCCACTAGGAGAATGAACCAAACCCTGCTGGAAATGGCTTCTCCTCTCCAGGACACTTCTCATGCTCTATGGTTCCCAGTCTTCCCTACACTCAGTCAAGACTATGATGATTTAAAAAATATTGATCAACAAGAGAAACTGAAGAAAAAATCAGAAGAAATATTAACCATAAGCACTGGTGTTTCCCAGTCATAAATAATAAGCATGCACTTCTTTGGGTTTTTGTGTGTGAGGCTATGCTGGTGGGAATGACCAGTATTGACCAGTGTTTCATTTTAAAGACTTCTCATCTTCCCAGGCAATTAAAGGCTACTGTTCATGCAGATTATAGCTTTATTCTTGGGGGCTCCATGTTTTTATAACCTTCAAAAACTGAGCATCTCTCAACTTTGGATACAAATGATACAGTTTCATTTGATCTCAGTATTGAATGTCTTTATAAGAGTCTGCATGCTGTGACAGCCAAGGGGATTATATAACAGGGGACAACTGTGAAATCAATCGAGGAGTAATCTCCTTGGAAAAATAGTGCTTCTTTAGGAGGCAGTGTAATTGCCTGTTCTATAATAAGGATCAGAACTGAGACAGCATTTGGACAGAGGACTTTCAACCATAACTTGATACATCTCTGAAATTGGGGTTGGTACATTGTCCTGTCATACCGCATGACTGCTCAGCACATCAAGTGACAGAGCTGCCTCCCCCATGTACTATGTACTGTAGTTTAACTATACCATCACCTGTGACATTGACAATAGCCTGCAAGATAGATCTTAGTATTGGCTCTACCTAGTTGACAAATAAATGGCATCAAAGAGGTAAATAATTGGATCGCAATCACATGGATGGCAAGTAGTGGAGCTGACATTACTATGTGGCATGTTCATTCCTAGCCCATGTTTGTTTTTTGTTTTTTTTTCCATGCTTCATCATTACAGTTTGTATCCTAGAATATTTTCAATAAAGCATAAGATTCTATTCAAATATATATAATGATGCTAATAATTTGATAGGTACTCTGATTTCACAGATATTTGGCCATTACAAAGATAACTTGGTCTTTTTCTGAGAACAGAAATCCTTTCCGATATGCCTAACCATAATTGCCTCTTTACCGGAACATTTTCTATGCATTTGTACAGATCATATGCTCTGCCTGACATGACCTTCTCCCTCCACTCCTTGCCTTCTGGTAAATTCTTCTTTATTCTTTCTAAAAACTTCCAGGTACAGGTAATCAGCTTAACCTCTGTGCTCTCAGAGAACCTGCACGTAAATGCATTACATCCCTTCTCACCTTCTCTTGAATGAGCCTCCATCATGGTGTACTGCCTTGTATTGTGAGAACAACTGTGAGTCTGCTTTGAGGGCCAGGACTGAGGCCAATTCATCTGTTTTCACATTGCCTACCACAGGGCCTGCATACAGCAAGTGCTTGAAAAAGAAAGAGAGGGCAGGAGGGAGAAAGAGAATGCAATGTGTATGCCAACTTCACCCGTATCTATGTCAGACAGAAAGAAATACCACAGGGTTTCTGAAGCAAAAAGGGTGACCATGGCAGGAGGTGGGACAAGAGGCTGCAGCAAGGCTGGGGACTCACAGACAAGTCCATCACAGGGCTTTAAAATCGATGCTTAGTTTGCAGCTGTGGTTCAACTTCCATGAGCTGTAGGAAGATGCCTGCATATGGACAGGAATAGGCTCCTGTCTTCATTTTCTCCACAGTCACAAGACATTCGGCTTTGTGATTTACTTTTGTTTTCCTTTAACACATTTCTATTTTAACAAAGAAAATACAGTCTAAACCTAGGAGTGTGATATGGTTTCGCTGTGTCCCCACCCAAATCTCATCTTGAATTTCCACATGTTGCAGGAGGGACCCGGTGGGAGGTAATTGAATCATGGAAGCAGGTCTTTCCCAAGCTGTTCTCATGATAGTGAATAAGTCTCATGAGATCTGATGGTTTTAAAAAGGGGAGTTTCCCTGCACAAGCTCTCTTGTCTGCCACCATGTGAGATGTGCCTTTCACCCTCTGCCATAATTGTGAAGCCTTCCCAGCCATGTGGAACCATAAGTCTATTAAAATTCTTTCTTTTGTAAATTGCCCAGTCTTGGGTATGTCTTTATAAGCAGCATGAGAATGGACTGATGCAGAGTGGTATTAGAACTTAAAAAAAAAAAAGCTATTTGAAATTACCTTGAGTTCCCTCTGGCTGGTCCTTCAATATACCATGACTTGTGTGAGTTTCTGTGAGCTTGGATTTAGCAAACTCAGTGGCTCTTTGTCTCTACTCTCAGCTCCCACCACCACAGTAACAGTTGGTCTCCTGAGGGTCGCAGTTCAGTTTCAAATATAATCCCATCCATGTCACTGTTGAAAGGTCCCTTTACAGATTACTTCTTCCTTTCACAAGTGAAGAAATACCTCCCTAGAAATAATTAGCCTAAGGTTCCTCCATCATCTTTGGCTCCAATCTCAACATTTCACATTAAGGAATCTGAGGCCCAGAGGGAGAAGGACTGCACCTTCTAGCTCTTGGTCAACATGATGTGATTTTCTTGGTCATCTAATTTGTTAAAAGTCATTGGTATTTAGAATGCTGGGATAAGAATTCCCTGTGTCAATTTATTTACTGGCCTGATTGGCATGAGCTATCAAGTGCAGACAAATGTAATACATTTTTATAAAATTTTATTCTAAAATTATTTACATATTCAGCATTAACTCATTACAAATATAAAATATTGATCCTTGGTGAAAGGTTTTATGGATACAAAGTGCTGTGTTCCTTTATACAGTTATTCCGGGGGGAAAAGGTGTTTTTCAAAAATGGTAATCTTCTCAGAAGCTTGTTCTGCTTATGTTTTTTTCCTCTGACAAAATACAATTCAATCAACTTACATGTAAAACAAAAAAGACCACATGCTTTAGGAATTGTCACGGATTCTGAGTTTAAAAGATTCTAGGATGTATGGATTCTAGCAGAACAGCTACCCCCTAAAAAGTGTTTTCCTAGAGCTCTATGTTTTCACATATGCAATGAGTACTCACTACATATAAGGCTCTGAGTTAGGCAATCAGCACCGATTTGGGGGGAAAATATCAGGAAATGATGCTGTTTGCAGTATCAGAGAAGATATGATTATGTGATTGAGACCTACATAACAATAATGTGGTTAGTGCTGCAAAAATATCAGTCTTTTGCAGATTAATTTATGGGCTTAACACATTTATGTCAAAATTCTAGAGTGGTTAAAAGACAAAATGTTTTTAAATTTAATCATGAGTAGTAAACAAATAGGAGTAGAGGAGCAAAAGCAAGACATTTAAGTTGATTTATCTTATGCAATAATGTACTATATCGCTAAGAAATTAAGAGTATGGAATCTACACCAAACTGGCAAAAAATGAAAGAAAAAAAGCAAACCACTCTTCCTTCTTATGTCATGCTTTGGTGTTAAGAAGGTTGAGTGTTGACAAGGGGACCAAATCTTACCTCCATGGTGCCAGGCAGTGAGCATGACTTGCAGTGCCTCCAGTCCTCAGGAGACTCTAGTCTGCAGGGATGGGCTTCAGTGGCTCCATTTTTAAAACCAGGGAAAGATGTCTTGGGAGTCAAAAGGACTCAACCATATCCTTGTGGAGCCAGGGAGGGCAAAGTCTGGAAAGAACTAGTGGGTACAACAAGCACATAAGGCAGGCAAAAAAAGTGGGCAGGAAATTTTCTCTGACCCTTGGCTCATTCTCATTGCTTTGTCACAGTGTATCCCCTTACAGGGGCAAAATTTGCAATTGTTGAGTCCTACATGGTGCCAGGCATTAGATTAGGAACTTTCTACATTGCAGTGCATTCTTCAGCAACCCAAAGAAGGATAGAAATTTTTCCCATTGATGGATCACAGTACTGACACCTCAGCTGCTGAGAGGCTGGTGACCTGCCTGAGGTTGTGCCACTTGGAGAAGTTCCTGAGAAGCCCCCCAGGTTTTGAGGAATGATGTTCTGATGAAGCATAGCCCCTCATTGTGAGCTTACTTTACTCAGAGATGGTGAAACATGGACCTTCCCTGCTCCCATTCCGAGCACACTCAGATCTGCTTCATTATCATTATTCTTGTCTTTCCATGGTGGAAGTTCCCCTGGCACTCCACAGCCTCTTCTTCTGCCTTACTTCCCGATATGGATTGGCTGTGTCCCCACCCAAATCTCACCTTGAATTGTAATAATCCCCACAAGTCAAGAGCAGGTCTATGTGAGATAATTGGATGATGGGGGCGGTTTCCCCCACACTGTTCTCATGGTAGTGAATAAGTCTCATGAGATCTGATGGTTTTATAAAGGGGAGTTCCCCTGCACAAGCTCTCTTGCCTGCCGCCATGGAAGATGTGACTTTGCTCCTCATTCACCTTCCACTATGATTGCGAGGCCTCCCTGGCCATGTGGAACTTTGAGTCAATTAAACGTCTTTCTTTTTTAAATTACCCAGTCTCTGGTATGTCTTTATTAGCATCATGAGACTAATATACTTCCTTTCTTCAGCTTTACTTCATCCAAAATCCCTATCCTAAAGCCCCAGAGAAGCCTAGAACCATTTCCCAGAAAGGGGTTAATGTGACTTGGAGTGAGATGAGGCAGGGGTCTCCAGTTGTTGAGTGGGGCTCCAGAGCTTCCATCTCTATGTAAGAGGAGCTAAGAGTGTCAACAGGTTTTGTTTCTGTGGACATCATGGACTCATTTGTTGATGTAACAGGACATTATAAACATACACTAGATATTCTATATGCCTAGCATATAGCACTAGGCCTTGGAGGAACCCATAGAAGTAGTAAATAAATAGGATAAGCTGTTTTCTCAACTGAACATTTATTTTTTTTAAGAAGTTACACATTAGTTAATTAATGCAGACAGCCAGGCAGTGAGCATGGCCTGTAGTGCCTCCAGTCCTCAGGAGACTCTAGTCTGCAGGGATGGGCTTCAGTAGCTCCATTTTTAAAACCAGGCAAAGGTGTCTCGGAGTCAAAAGGACTCAACCACATCCTTGTGGAGCCACGGAAGGCAAAGTCTGGAAAGAACTAGTGGGTACAGCAAGCACTTCTTCTCTCCAGCTACCACCCCAGCTTCCCCCACCTCTAACTGCCTGCTCCCTCATACATGCACACACATAAAAAAAACAAGAACTAATGAACAAAAACCAAGCACAAGCTCTGTAAGTGACTTCCATCCTCAAGGCTCTCCTCCCCTACTGTTGCTATGGGCAACCACTGCTAACAGGTACCACAGATTTGGGGCTGCATGGCCAGGCTGGCTGCATGTCACACTGCAGTGCTGTGTGTGGGCGAGAGAGGGGCACTCACCGGATGTGTACTGTAATTAGTCCTTCTCAGAATAGCCTCGTTGGTCCATCTCAGATCAAAAGCAGACGGCTTTCTCCAGAGAGAAGATAATAGCTGAATTCCTGGTAAAGCAGAAACTTCATTTCCACAGCTCCCTAGGAGTGCTGTCTGTAACTGGGGCAAGAAAGTAAAAAGCATAAGCACCCCATCTGGAGAGGCGAGGGTGAGCTGGGCACCAGGTTGAGCACCTTACATGCAGCCATGCCAGCCATCGTTCCTCAGGGCAAGCCCAGCAAAGTGGGCATTCTCACCCTCATTTTAGTGGACGGGCAAGTCGCTTACAAAAGGCACACAGCAAGTGTGAGGCACAGATAGACCTCATTTTTTTTTTTTTTTTTTCTGATTCCGAGACTATTCTTCTGCCACAGCATAGTACTCGTTTTCAGAGTGCAGCTCCAGGGCGGGACTGCAACTGATGAGGAGGGCTGCTAGATGTGAGCCAGGGAAAGTCACCATACTGGTCTCTCCGGATGCTCAGATCTGGCTGTGCTGCTCATGACTTGTGTGAGTTGGACTGATCTTTCTTTTCTTTTCCCCCCCGTCACACAGGCTGGAGTGCAGTGGCACGAACTCAGCTCACTGCAACCTCTACCTCCTGGGTTCAAGCAGTGCTTGTGACTCAGCCTCCCGAGTAGCTGGGATTACAGGCAAGTGCCACCAAGCCCCTCTAATTTTTGTATTTTTTGTAGAGACAGGGTTTTGCCATGTTGGCCAGGCTGGTCTCGAACTCCTGACCACAAATGATCCGCCTGCCTCAGCCTCCCAAAGTGCTGGGATTACAGGCGCGAGCTGCCGTGCCTGGCCAAGTTGGACTCATCTTTGAGCTACCTCCCAGGCCCTCCAGAGGGGCTCGTGGGCTCGTGGTCTCACTGGTCTGTCTTTATGACTCTATAATGCTGGACCTTTCCCTTCATACAGTGTCGGCCCTGGGTGCTTGGTCCGTCTAATGTTCCTGCACCTCCACAATCTGCATTGCCTGTCCAGGAAGGCAACTGACCTATTACGTTGAGGTTTCAGCTACTTACCTATGTAATCCTGAGGCAGGATGCAGCATCCCCTCCTCTTATAACATACTCATCAATTCAAACAAAGAAACAAAACCAGGGAGATTAATATCTCCCAGAGCTAAATTCAGCTTAAAATAAAATGAGGTCATACATGTGAATAAAGTTCCAGGAACATAAGCACTCAACACATGTTGTGTTTTCTACCTCTCTGGGTTCCTCCAAAGCCTAGTGCTATGCTAGGCATATACAATATGTAGTGTATGTTTATAATGTCCTGTTAAATCAGCAAATGAGTTGATGATGTCCACAGAAACAAAGCCTGTTGACACTCTTAGCTCCTCTTATGCAGAGATGGAAGCTCTGGAGCCCCACTCAACAACTTAAACTAGGTCAGGTTTTGTTTCTGTTATTTACAAATGAATTCTATTATACTCTTAAGTGATCATTCTGACTGGTCTTGCCAAACAGGGAACTAAGTCTGTTACATACAAAACCTGAATATTTCGTCCATCTCAGAATTAACCAAAGACTGATAAATGACCAAGCTTATCCAGTGATTGACGGAATGACCTCAGTAGGACAGACAGGAAAGAGAGGCTGTATGTCTTTGATCAGGGGATTTATCTCCAAATCTCAAATTGTCATTTGTAAAATAGAGATGGATAAACAGATAAAAAGAATATCATGACAATAAGATTAATAAAATAAACTACAGTTTGGTGAGTCACTACTAGGTCCTATTATTTTTACATAGATGATCACAGTTTTTCTTAATTTTTTCCTTTCCTTCTCTTTCTTTCTCCTTTCCCTTCTGTGACAGTTAATTTTATATATCACTTGGCTGGGCCACCGTGCCCAGCTATTTGTTCACACATTATTCTACATGTTTCTGTGAGGTGTTTTTTGGAGGAGATTAACATTTATTATAAAAAGTTTAAAGTGTAGACTTTGAGAAAAAGAAATTGCACTCCATAATATGGGTGAACTTCTTCCAATCAGTTGAAGGCCTGCATAGAACAAAAGTTTGACCTCCCTTGAGCAGAAGGAATTCTGCCAGCAGACTGCCTTCGAACTAGAACTGTAACACTTCTGTGAGTCTCCAGCCTGCCAGCCTATCCCATTAAGTTTTGAACACACAAAACCTCCACAATTGTGTAAGCCAGTTCGTTGAAATAAATTTCTCTCTCTCTTTCTCTCTTTCTGTATGGACGTGTACGCACACACACACACACGCACATATACCTACATATATGCACACATATGCTGCTAGTTCTGTTTCTCTCAAGAACCCTGATATACCATCCTTTCTTCTTTATTTCCCTTATTCCTCCTTTTCTCCCTACCTCCTTCCTTATAGATTAGGAAATTGGCTCAAGGAGATATAGTAATTGCCCAAGGTCAACAAGCTTGTAGGTAGCCAAACCTGCATTTCAGGTGGGTCTTACACCAAAGCCTCCAAAGCTTCAACATTTCCATGTAGTGAATTGTGAAGTATTCTGCAAACCATAAGATAGCTCTGTGAGTGACACTTAGGTCACCCAGTAAATCTGGTTTTAGCTTCTCATCCCTCATTGTCTGTACCGCACTTTTGAGAGCTGCAACAGAGAGTCCAAGACTCTCTCAGATCTTCTGGAGCCTCATAGAGTCTAACACTAACCATCTATCGTCTTTCCTCCATTGTATTTTGCAAGCAAAGTAGACATCTTTTTAGCATTAATATTTCATGGAATAAAGAATAATTGCATTCTATCCATGTGTCTAATCCACATAAGGTGTAGTTAAGCTGCCCCTGCAAGCTCTTGAGTCTCTCTTTCCTCTCCAACTCCACCTCCACCTCCACCACCTGAGCTTATTCCTCCATTAATTCCTCGGCAGCCTCCCAGCCTCAGGTCTTGTCAACTGTCCCTTGCATACAAACCATTCTCCACAACACAGATGGGTAATGTGTTTAAACTGGACCTTTGTCTATACCATCTCTTTCCTTCATCTCAAGCAAAAACCCACGGATTTTACTATTGTTCATAGAATCAAACCCAAGCTCTTTAGGGCTATAAAGTTTCCAATTATCTATTTTCTGCCTTAATATCAAGTCTCAGCTCTCACAGACACTCCCTGTTGCCTTATGCACTAGCCATAATCAATGGCATTTTCCCCTGAGGTGGGCTATATTACTGTTCAAAATGGTTGACACTGCTCCTTATTGGGCCCCTCCCTGTGGAACATTAAATAAATTCAGCCCTTGCTGTCAGTCTTGTCCATGTGACTTGTTTTGGTCAATGAGGTACAATGAAGTACAACAGGAAGTGGCAGTGCCCCTGCTGACCCATCACGCCGTCTGCCATTTTGTCTCTGGCAGGAGACCCACATGTTCCAGAGGCTCTTCCTTTAGCTTGGATTGCAGAATAAAGATGGCATCAAGCCAATCCTAAATTAGCCTGTGATCATTATGTGAAATGAGCAACCAATCAGGGCTTATAGTAAACTGTTAAGATTTTAAGGTTATTTGTTATCATCACATAACTGAGTTTATGCAAACCAAACCCTCTTTCATTCTGAATCAGGTGGCCGTTCCTGTAAAGCTCACTATGCCATACACTTTATTTTTATTAGAGCCCTTTTACGTCTTTGTCCTCCCTATTAGCAAGAGAAGCCATCCAGGGCAAGAGTTTGTGTGTGTTTGTCACTGTATCTCCAGTGCCCAGAACCTGACATTTGGAATGTGTTGTCTGAATGCATTCAGTTGTGCTCTTAACCCACAGATTTTGTTTAAATACCGATTGAGTTAATAGGAGTCAAGAGGTTGCTATCAATACCTCGGATCAGAGAGAGGTGTTGGGTGTATAACTAAGATCAGAATGGTATGTATTACAGAAATGAACAGAGCTTGGTGTTTTCCAATAGATAGAAACTATCGATGTATAGTATTGAAAAAAGAATTCTGGACATGACACCAAGGCTGACATAAGGGCGTTCTAAAGACTTTTTACAAGCTGTGGACCATGTGGATTTCCTTCTTCTTTATAGTTGTTAAGAAGAAAGGTTACATTCACAACATTTTTGTGTTCTCACTGCTTAAAGTAAGAAAATATTTGAAGAAGAAAAGATCTGTTTGTACAAAAGGGTCGAATAAACAATATCAACATTTGCTGGGCACGGTGGCTCACGCCTGTAATCCTAGCACTTTGGGAGGTGGAAGACAGGTGGATCACTTGAGGTCAGGAATTCGAGACCAGCCTGGCCAACATTGCAAAACCTTGTCTCTACTAAAAATACAAAAATTAGCCAGGTGTCATGGTGCATGCCTGTACTCCCAGCTGCTTGGGAGGCTGAGGCAGGAGAATCGCTCAAACCCAGGAGGCTGAGGTTGCAGTGGGCCGAGATCACACCAATGCACACCAGCCTGGGCGACAGAGTGAGACTCCACCTCAAATTAAAAAAAAAAAAAAAATCAACACTTTACGAAGTCAGTGATTCACAAAAGCCTTCCTGACAATTGCCCTTCTGCCTTGGCTGAGCTGAGATGTCACTCACTCTTATGTGCTATTAATTCCGTTCCCCTCTGTACGTCTTTCTTGCTTTGTTCTAATGCTATCCTGATTTACCTTGTCCATGTTGGTAGACACCAGGACATAGACAAGATGTAAAAAACATGCACAGGAATATAAATTTCTTAAAAATTGAACCCAAGTAAAATTATAAGAAGGGATAACTGATTCATTCATTAATTCATTTATTTAAAAGTGAATGTTGGTGGGTGATGGGTGCTGATCAGCCACTGTCAACCCTGCTGAGGATTCTTTCCAGTTTAAGAATTGGTCATTGCAAGGATATCCAGAATATTTTATTCTTTAGTCTTGCCTTCTTTCCCATAGCATAAGATAGCCAGAGATAGATGCACTTTTGAAATTACAAAGCCCAAACATCTTATTTGACTTAGGTCAAGCCTGAAAAAATGACTCACTCAAGGGCAAACTGTGAATTTGTCATCAAAGCCAGGACTAGAGCCAGAGCTGCTTGTGTTCCAAGCTTTATTTTCCTCCTTTTTTTTTCATTTAAAATTCATTTTTCAAGGGTTATTCAAGAGAGTTTCAAAGATACTCAAGGACAGAGGCGGGTGGATCACTTGAGGTCAGGAGTTTGAGACCAGCTTGACCAACATGGTGAAACCCTGTCTCTACTAAAAATACAAAAATTAGCCAGGAGTGGTGGTGGGTGCCTGTAATTCCAGCTACTTGGGAGGCTGAGGCAGAAGAATTGCTTGAACCCAGGAGGCAGAGGTTGCAATCAATGATCTGAAATCACACCACTCCCCTCCAGCCTGAGTGACAGAGCGAGACTCTATCTCAAAAGAAAAAAACAAAGATACTCAATAAGCTTCTACCACGTATTTTAGTAATCATATAAACAATTTCATACTAATCTCTAGGTTAATTTTTGTGAGTTACAATATGTGGTCTGCACACCGTCATAGGAGTACAGCTCTGGAGCTGTGACAAGCAGGCAGACATGGCTCATGTCTTGGCTCTGGTCTGACCACTGCATGTTTTCAGACAAGCTGCTTTAAAAATCACAGCCTCAATTCCCATTTCTGTTAAACATGTGAAAGCCACCTACCCAT
The DNA here is from genome assembly GCF_029281585.2 of Gorilla gorilla gorilla. Classification (NCBI taxonomy): domain Eukaryota; kingdom Metazoa; phylum Chordata; class Mammalia; order Primates; family Hominidae; genus Gorilla; species Gorilla gorilla. The sequence goes on from NC_073236.2 coordinate 127,277,678, forward strand.
TGTGAGGATTCCGTGACGGCATGCCTGAGAAAGTGCCCCTGAAACTGATAACAGACACAGTGCTGCAAGCCATGACCATGTCAGATGTCTTTTTATACACTGGGGCTTCAGATAAATTAATATCTCTCTGTTCAACTGGGCTAAGTGTAAGCTTAGAATTTCCTGAATACATAATTTCATTGTTAGACATAGTGTTAGTATGTGGGATTTAAAAATACATACTTTTTTCCTTTCCTCATTAGTTACAGCATGCTATTTCTCAGTAAAAACATTTCCTTTGTGACTTTCATGAAATCACTGTGATTTCCTAATAAGGAAATACACTCAAGTCTACCCAAGGCCTCTATTTTCTACCACTTAAGGACTGTAGCTTATGGGAGTAATCACTGGGGCTGTCATGCTAATTGCCTATTCAAGTTTCCATCCTAAATTCTGATGGGCAGAAGAAGGCATCCAAGAAAAGAGAACAAAACCGAAAGGAGTTTCTTTTAAAATGTGATTTGTTTAGGTTTGTATTTACAAAGGTTCTAATTCCAATTGCCAGCATGACCAAGTTTAATGTAGACCAGAAAAAAATATAAGGTTATTCAGTTAAGGTTACTTTTGATCAACCTTGAATGATTGATTGATTCATTTTCAACAAACATGTGCCCAGCTCTGGGATGCAAAGATGAATTGAGTGCTTCTGCTCCCAGTGTGCTCACAGGTTAGTAACGGTAGAAGATAAGCAAATAAGTATAACGATATGTTACAGCTTCTCTGATGGAATTCCGTGGAGAATAGAATGCAATTCTACGGGGGGGGAGAACAGAATAGAATTGCTTAGGAAAGCCTCCTTAGCAGGAATTGAAGGCTGAGTAGGTGTTTGCCAGCGAGGTGTGCCAGGGTGGAGGAGGGAGATAGATGGTCATTCAGAAAGTGGGGCAAGGCTGAACATGAATGTGAGAATACAGTCAAATTCTTTGTATAAGAAATAAATCCATATGTCTAAGGTGATGTAGGATAATAGGGTGATAGTAAGGGAGATGAAGATTGGTAAGAGAAAAAGCTGGAGGAATATGTAAAGGTCTTCCAGGCGAGTGAAGATAAGGCTTTGAACCACAAGAAGAAGAGGAAGAGAGACAGCAAGATTGGATTTAAGGAGAATGTTGAGGAGGTAGCATCATTGGCCATAGAACATGGCGGCTTTAATGAGAAAGGAAACCTATGAGAAAAAAAGTCTTTGATTTATATATAGGTAATTTTTTGATTCCAGGGAATAAAATCGTGTTCTTATTTATTTGTAGATGTAAGCAAATGTGAAAAATTTTCTTGGCGGTAGCTCATGAGATCGTAGAAGAATATTTGCCCTTATATAAATTCACTGAAAAAAAAATTGTTGATGGCAGGAGAAACAAGAGTGGAAGATGTAGAGAAAAAGAGAGAGAGAAAAAAACTAAATGGAGAAATGTAACCTATGGACTTGGACAGATCCACATCCAAGTCCTAATTGAACCGCAAACTAACATTTGACTTCAAGGACAATTATGTACCTTCTCCCGGTCATGCAAACCTACCTGGTTTAGTAGGATGATAGTTAAATATGCGAATGCTTATAAATCCTGAGTGTTCAACAAACTTTCTACCTTATTCCCTCCCTTCTCTCTTTCTTGTTTCTGCTTTATTTGATATAAAGATTCTCAGGCTATTTTTGAGGCTGAGATTGAAGGAATCTAATGCCCTCCCACATCCAGACAATTTTCTCTCCATTCTCATTCTCCTCTTCTCCTTTTAGCAATCTCTAAATGATAAATTAGCATCTGTTACTTTCTGCAAGGTGAAGTTTCTTCTTTTTTGTTGTTGTTGTTGTTTTGGTTTTTGTTTTTTTGTTTTGACGGAGTCTCACTCTGTCGCCAGGCTGGAGTGCAGTGGCATGATCTCGGCTCACTGCCACCTCTGCCCCCAGGTTCAAGCGATTCTCCTGCCTCAGCCTCCCAAGTAGCTAGGACTACAGGCATGTGCCACCATGCCCAGTGAATTTTTGTATTTTTAGTAGAGATGAGGTTTCACCATGTTGCCAGGATGGTCTCAATCTCCTGACCTCGTGATCCAACTGCCTCAGCCTCCCAAAATGCTGGGATTACAGGCATGAGCCACTATACCCGGCCAAAGTTTCTTCTTTAAGACCTCCTTCTTGCTGATGGTCTCATGCTTTCTGTTTGCTCACTGTGTTCCAGGATCTCTCTCTAACTCATTTCACCTCTTTATTTTCTCTGACAGCTTTATTTTGACCTTGTAACATGTGCTTGTTTCCTCCAATCTGGAAATGACGAGTCAAAATAAATCAGCATTTCTCTTAATTTTGCCATTCCTGCCTGCCCCACGTATTGTCTCCTTGCCATTTTGTTCCAAGCAAAGCAATGAAGACGTACTCCGAACATCATTTCACACTCATTCCTAAACTTCCTGTTCTGAGATTCTTCATTAAATTGAAACAATACTGATGTAGATCTTTCCTCTTCCATGATCAGACCTAGAGGTGGGGCCCAGGAGCTGGAGCACTGTGTTGGGAGCCATGAAGGAGAACCATGCCACCAAATGCCAGGAGGCAAATCACTGGAGGAAGCTGGAGGCACCACCTACACTGGAGTTTAGAAACCAGGACAGAATGAGTGTGGGAGGAGAAAATAGTGAGTTATCCGTACGTTTATATGGGAATTTGATCAGGGTAGTATAATAGATACGGAGTAGTTGCCTCAGTAAATGCCTACTCATTTCTACTTAAATGTTCTACTTTTTATCATCAGGTAAAGGCATCCTTTAAAAGCAGGGGTCCCCAACTCCTAGGACAGAGACCGGTACCTTTAAAATTTAAAGGATAAAGTCTTACCAAAAAACCTTGTACACAGAGCCTGTGGGAGCTGTCCTTACTGATGCTGGAGTGGAGAGCTTACCTGACAGCCCTGCTGTGAAGGACTAGGGCAGAAGAGAGAGCCCTTTAGAGATGATCAGGACTGATCAGGTGCCTTTCCTTCATCTCTATTTCTTCAAATTTCTGTTTCTTTGAACACTGTTTCTCTCTACTAACTTTTCCCTCCTATGTCCCCTCCTTTGTTTTTCTACTTTGGCCCTGAGGCTTTGGGGAAATACAGAACTCTGGTTACTTTCTATTTCTCTAGTCCTGCTTCTGTGAATGTATCACTGGCTCTATCTCCCGCATCTCATTGCAATGGATTCCAGAACTCTGTGCTTCCTTTTTTTTAACCCTATCTGTGCTGTGGAGAACTCAACCAAACCACTGCCTGTCCTGGAAAATGGTCAGCATTTATATCCCTAATGCTGAGCCAGCCTGAAGGGCTAATTGCACTGAACACCCCCACTGCATTGAGACTCAGGATGTCTAATGCAAAACTCAATCTGTCTCCCCAGAAGTTTTCCTCATTCTATTGTCTGTTTTCTCTCCTTGCTATCTTTGTTCATGCAGGCCTGCCAGCCAAATACGACTTCTCCCACTGTCCCAGGTCCAGGCCCCATAATTGGTCAGGTGCCTAGCCTTGTCTGCTTTTTTTTTAGATTTCTTTTTTTTCTTTTTTTGCATCTGTCATTTTTTTCTCCATTTCCTGGCTTCGCTTTAGTTCTCAGCTACACTCATGTGGTGGTCTCCTGTCTGTGATTTTCATGCCATGATGTCCTCGCAAAGTTTAGTGACATTTCTGTCAGAGGCATTTGCACCAGAGCAACTCCATCTTGAGTAGTGTCTGGGTAAAATGAGGCTAAGATCTACCAGCCTGCATTCCCAGGTGGTTAAGACATTCTAAGTCACAGGATGAGATAGGAGGTCAGCACAAGATACAGGTCATAAAGACCTTGCTGATAAAACAGGTTGCAGTAAAGAAGCCAGCCAAAACCCATCAAAACCAAGATGGCGATGAGAGTGACTTTTGGTCGTCCTGACTGCTACACTCCCACCAGCGCCATGACAGTTTACAAATTCCATGGCAACATCAGGAAGTTACCCTATATGGTCAAAAAAGGGGAGGCATGAATAATCTGCCTGTTGTTTAGCATATCACCAAGAAATAGCCATAAAAATGGGCAACCATCAATCCTTGGGGCTGCTCTGTCTATGGAGTAGCCATTCTCTTATTCTTTTACTTTCTTCATAAACTTGCTTTCACTTTACTCTACGGACTCACCCTGAATTTTCTCTTGTGCGAGATCCAAGAACCCTCTCTTGGGATCTGGATTGGAACCCCTTTCCTGTAACATCTTCACAGTTATCCTCCATGCAACTGGCCAAGCCAGACTCAAACCTAGGTTTCATGGCTCCAGGTTCTACATTCCATTTTGAATATTTCTGTAACTGGGATATTTTATGTAGTGTGTATATAAGCCCAAAAAGGTGAAAACTTTATACATTCGAAATGGATGAAAAATAAATACCAAGTGCACTCCCTGGATGGTTGAAGAGACGATGGAGCGTAAGAAGCATGGAGCCAAAATGAGGCTGCAGAAAGGCACTGCAGTGACAACACGTCAAGGACATCTAAGGAGCAGGTACAGAACCCCTTCCTGCCTGATTCTCACAACTCTGTGCTATAGGCACCATTCCACATAGGAAACTGCCCAAGGGGTTCGCCTTGCCCACTGCCTAGACAGAGCTGATTTATCAAGACAGGGGAACTGCAATAGACAGAGAGTAATCACGCAAAGCCAGCTGTGTGGGAGACTGGAGTTTTACTATTACTTAAATCAGTCTCTCTGAAAACCTGGGAATCCGAGCTTTTAAGGATAATTTGGTGAGTAGGGGGCTGGTGAATTAGGAGTGGTGATTGGTTAGCTCAGGGATGAACTCATAGGGAGTAGAAGTGGTTCTCTTCTGCTGAATTAGCTCCTGGGTGGTGGCCACAGAACTCGTTGGCAAGTCCAGATGGGGCCATCCGGTTGTTAGAAATGCAAAAACCTGAAAAGACATCTCAAAAGGCCGATCTTAGGTTCCCAATAGTGATGTTATCTTCAAGAGTAATTGAGGAAGTTGCAAATCTTATGACCTCTGGAATAAAGGCTGGTAATATTTAGAATTCCAGTCCCTCTCATCTTGACTTGGTGGCTGGTAGCTTTCATGCACGTCTGTGTGAAGAGACCACCAAACAGGCTTTGTGTGAGCAACATGGCTGTTTATTTCATCTGGGTACAGGTGGGCTGAGTCTGAAAAGAGAGTCAGCGAAGGGAGATAGGGGTGGGGCCGTTTTATAGGATTTGGGGAGGTAAAGGAAAATTACAGTCAAAGGGAGTTTGTTCTCTGGTGGGCAGGAGTGGGGGTGGCAAGGTGCTCAGTGGGGGTGCTTTTTGAGCCAGGATGAGCTAGGAAAAGGACTTTCACAAGGTAATGTCATCACTTAAGGCAAGGACCAGCCATTTACACTTCTTTTGTGGTGGAATGTCATCAGTTAAGGTGGGGCAGGGCATATTCACTTCTTTTGTGATTCTTCAGTTACTTCAGGCCATCTGGGCATATAAGTGCAAGTCACAGGGGATGCGATTGCTTGCCTTGGGCTCAGAGGTCTGACATTCCTGCCTTCTTATATTAATAAGAAAAATAAACAAAATAGTGTTGAAGTGTTGGGGCGGCGAAAAGTTTTGGGGGGTGGTATGGAGAGAGAATGGGCGATGTTTCTCAGGGCTGCTTCAAGAGGGATTAGGGGTGGCGTGGGAACCTAGAGTGGGAGAGATTAAGCTGAAGGGAGGTCTTGTGGTAAGGGGTGATATTGTGGGGTTGTTAGAAGAAACATTTGTCGTATAGAATGATTGGTGATGGCCTGGATACGGTTTTGGATGAATTGAGAAACTAAATGGAATAACAGAAGGAGAAAAACAGGTATAAAAGGTCTAAGAATTGGGATGACTCAGGATATCTGATTAGAGAGTGCCTAAGGAGATTCAGCATAGTCCTGCCAGCAAAGATTATTTATTTACTTCAAGAGTTAAGAGTGGTAGTTTGGAATAGCACCAGGAGATATCAGCTGTGATGGCTTAGAAAAACAGTGTAAACCGGCAGTGTAAACAAGAGCAGGGCATGTATGAGTAGTTGAGAACGGTGAATAGGAGTATGACTAGACAGAAGATAGGAGGGATGACAAGTTTTTTGGGGCACAGTCTAAGTTGGTCTGGTGTCTGGAATGAGACTGGGGCCTAATAAAAAGGAGCATCTATACAGGAGTTCAGATGGGCTGTACCCTGCAGCATTCTGAGGACAGGCCTGAATTCTGAGAAGGGAAAGTGGTAAAAGTATTGTCCAGTCCTTTTTAAGCTGGTGGCTGAGCTTGGTGAGGTGTGTTTTTAAAAGACCCTTAGTCCATTCTACTTTTCTTGAAGATGGAGGACCATAAGGGATATAAAGGTTTCACTGAATACTAAGAGCCTGAAAAACTGCTTGGCTGATTTGACTAATAAAGGCTCATCTGTTATCAGACTGTATTGAGGTGGGAAGGCTAAACTGAGGAATTATGTCTAACAGAATGGAAGAAATGACTGCGGTGGCCTTCTCAGACCCTGTAGGAAAGGCCTCTACCTATCCAGTGAAAGTGTCTACATAGACTAAGAGGTATTTTAGTTATCTGACTCAGGGCATGTTGAGTAAAGCTAATTTGCCAGTCCTGGGTGGGGCAAATCCTCGAGCTTGATGTGTATGGAAGGGAGGGGGCCTGAATAATCCCTGAGGAGTAGTAGAATAGCAGATGGAACACTGAGAAGTTATTTCCTTGAGGATAGATTTCCATGATGGAAAGGAAATGAGAGGTTCTAAGAGGCGGGCTAGTGGCTTGTACTATAGCATAACCTGCCTTTGCTGGTGTGTGGCGATTGGGACTGGTGGAACCGCCATCAATAAATCAAGCGTGATCAGGGTGAGGAACAGGAAAGAAGGAAATTTGGGGAAATGTGAATGTCAGGTGGATCAGAGAGATAGAGTCATGGGGGTCAGGTGTGGTATCAGGAATAATGTGGGAGGCCGGATTGAAGTCTGGGCCAGGAACAATAATAATTGTGGGAGACTCAATGAAGAATGAGTACAGCTGAAGGAGCTGGGAAGCAGAAAGTATATGCATCAGGTATAAGGAAGAAAATAGATTTTGGAAGTTATAAGAAATGTAGAGAGTGAATTAAGCACAGTTTGTGATTTTGAGGGCCTCTAAAATATTAAAGCAGTGGCAGCTGCTGCACACAGACATGAGGGCTAGGCTAAAACAGTAAGGTCAAGTTGTTTGGACAGAAAGGCTACAGGGTGTGGTCCTGGCTCTTGTGTAAGAATTCTGACCATGCTAACCATGCCTAGGAAGGAAAGGAGTTGTATTGTAGAAGGTGCTTGGGTTTGAGAGATCGGTTGGACACGATTGGCAGGGAGAACACCTGTGTTTTTATGAGAATTATGCCGAGATAGGTAACAGATGAGGAAGAAATGTGGGCTTGATTGAAGTAATGGGGACTGTCTGTGAAGCTTTGCGGCAGTACAGCCTAGGTAATTTGCTGAGCTTGATGGGTGTCAGGGTCAGTTCAAGTGAAAGCCAAGAGAGGCTGGGATTAAGGGTGCAAAGGAACAGTAAAGAAAGCATGTTTGAGATCTAGAACAGAATAATGGGTTGTAGAGGCAGGTATTGAGGATAGGAGAGTATATGGGTTTGGCACCACAGGGTGGATAGGTAAAACAATTTGGTTGATAAGGCGCAGATCCTGAACTAAATTGTAAGGCTTGTCTGGTTTTAGGACAGGTAAAATGGGGGAATTGTAAGGAGAGTTTATAGGTTTTAGAAGCCCATGCTGTAGCAGGCGAGTGATAACAGGCTTTAATCCTTTCAAAGCGTGCTGTGGGATGGGATATTGGCATTGAGCGGGGAAAGGGTGATTAGGTTTTAATGAGATGGTAAGGGGTGCATGATCGGTAGCCAAGGAGGGAGTAGAGGTATCTTATACTTGTGGGTTAAGGTGGGGGAATACAAGAAGAGGACGCAAAGGAGGCTTTGGATTGGGAAGAAGGGCGGCAATGAGATATAGCTGTAGTCCAGGAATAGTCAGGGAAGCAGATAATTTAAAGTGTCTCAGCCTAATAAGGGAACTGGGCAGGTGGGGATAACCAAAAAGGAGTGCTTAAAAGAGTATTGTGTAAGTTGGCACCAGAGTTGGGGAGTTTTAAGAGGTTTAGAAGCCTGGCCGTCAATACCCACAACAGTTATGGAGGCAAGGGAAACAGGCCCTTGAAAAGAAGGTAATGTGGAGTGGGTAGCCTCCGTATTGATTAAGAAGGGGACGGGCTTACCTTCCACTGTGAGAGTTACCCGAAGCTCGGCGCCCGTGATGGTCTACGGGGCTTCCGAGGTGATCGGGCAGTGTCAGTCTTCAGCCGCTAAGCCGAGAAGATCTGGGAAGGAGAGAGCCTTGGGCCAGAGTTCCAGGGGCTCTGGGAGTGGCTGCCACGTGAGTTGAACAGTCCGATTTTCAGTGGGGTCCCACACAGATGGGACGCGGCTTAGGAGGAATCCCGGGCTGCGGGCATTCCTTGGCCCAGTGGCCAGATTTCTGGCACGTGTAGCTAGCTCCTGGGGGAGGCGGCTCTGGAGGAACGCCTGGCCACTGCGGTTAAGGCATTTGGAAGTTCTTGTGTGCTGGAGATGTGGCTGGGGTTTGTCTCACAGTGGAGGCAAGGAATTGCAACTTTTTTCTATTGTTGTACACCTTGAAGGCGAGGTGAATTAAATCCTGTTGTGGGGTTTGGGGGCTGGAATTTAATTTTTGGAGTTTTATTTAATGTCAGGAGCAGATTGCGTAATAAAATGTATTTTGAGAATAAGACGGCCTTTTGACATTTTAGGGTCTAGGGCTGTAAAGTGTCTCAGGGTTGCTGCCAAACAAGTCATGAACTGGGCTGGATTTTTATATTTGATGAAAAAGAACCTAAACGCTTCTGATTTGGGATAAAGAAAAAGGAGCATTAACCTTGACTATGCCTTTAGCTCCAGCCACCTTTTTAAGAGTAAATTGCTGGGCAGGAGGGGGAGGGCTAGTCACGGAACGAAACTGTAAGCCGGACCAGGTGTGAGGAGGGGAGGTGATAAAAAGATTACAGGGTGGAGGAGCAGAGGCTGAGGAAGAATTGGGACCTAGCTCGGCCTGGCAAGGAGGGGAGAAGTCAGATGGGTCTGTAGAAAAGGAAGATTAGAAAGACTCAGCGACGCTTGGGGTTGGGACTGAGGGGACAGGCAGCAGGGAAAGAAGGAAGATTTGGGATGAGTTGCACTAGGCACAGAGACTAGGAAGGGATTGATGTGTAAAAGAATGCCTAGACGTCAGGCGCCTCAGGCCGTTTGCCTATTTTACAACAAGAATTATTTAGATCTTGCAGGATGGAAAAATTCAAAGTGCCGTTTTCTGGCTATTTGGAACTACTGTTGAGTTTGTATTGGGGTCAAGCGGTGTTGCAGAAGAAAATAAGGCATTTAGGTTTTAGGTCAGGTGTGAGTTCAAGAGGTTTTAAGTTTTTGAGAACACAGGCCAAGTGAGTAGAAGGAGGAATGCAGGGTGGAAGATTCCCATAGTGAAGGAAGCAAGCCTAGAGAAAAGAGAGAGTAGAGAAACGGAGGGAAGGGGTTCAGGGCTTCTTACCTTCCAGAAAAGTGGGAAAAGGGGTTGGGGCGCAGAGATAAGAGGTCGGGGTGTGGAAATATGGGATGGGGCACAGAAATAAGGGATTCGGGCGCAGAGATATGAGGTTGGGGCACGGAAATAAGGGATTGGGGTGCAGAGATATAAGAGTTTGGGGTGCGGAAATAAGGGATTGGGGTGCAGAGATATGAGGTTGGGGTACTTGCCCCTCTAGAAAAGTGGGACTTGCCACTAAGAGCGAAGGAGAAGGGGTTGAGGGGTACTTGCCCCCTCCCAGAAAAGCAGGACTTGCCACTAAGGGTGAAGGAGAAGGGGTTGAGGGGTACTCGCCCCTCTCCCAGAAAAGCAGAGAAGGGGTAGAGACAAGGAGAGAAGGGGTTGGGGTACTTGCCCTGTCCCCGGAAAAGCAGAGAAGGGGTAGAGACAAGGAGAGAAGGGCTTGGGGTACCTGCCCTGTACCCAGAAAAGCAGAGAAGGGGTAGAGACAAGGAGAGAAGGGCTTGGGGTACTTGCCCTGTCCCCAGAAAAGCAGAGAAGGGGTAGAGACAAGGAGAGAAGGGGTTGGGGTACTTGCCCCTTCCCCAGAAAAGCGGGACTTGCTGCTAAGGGTGAAGGACCAAGGCAGGTGTCCCTGCGTGGTCTGACACCCTTGAAACGTGGGTGTATACTCAGAGAGGCATCCCTGCAATGATTAAACACCAAGGGAAGGCTGCCTTCCCAGTCGGTGACCGGCGCCAGAGTTTTGGGTCCACGGATAAAACGTGTCTCCTTTGTCTCTACCAGAAAAAGGAATTGAAATTAAGAGAAGGGAGAGATTGAAGTGTGGCACCAAGATTGAAAGGAGAAAGAGGTTGAGGGATAGTAAGGGAGGTTGGAGAAGAGAGTAAAAAGAGGCCGCTTACTGGATTTGAAATTGGTGAGATGTTTCTTGGGCTGGTCGGTCTGAGGACCTGAGGTCGTATAGGTGGATCTTTCTCACGGAGCAAAGAGCAGGAGGACGGGGGATTGATCTCCCAAGGGAGGTCCCCCGATCCGAGTCATGGCACCAAATTTCATGAGCGTCCGTGTGAAGAGACCACCAAACAGGCTTTGTGTGAGCAACGTGGCTGTTTATTTCATCTGGGTGCAGGCGGGCTGAGTCTGAAAAGAGTCAGTGAAGGGAGATAGGGGTGGGGCCGTTTTATAGGATTTGGGGAGGTAAAGGAAAATTACAGTCAAAGGGGGTTTGTTCTCTGGCGGGCAGGAGTGGGGGTGGCAAGGTGCTCAGTGGGGGTGCTTTTTGAGCCAGGATGAGCTAGGAAAAGGACTTTCACAAGGTAATGTCATCACTTAAGGCAAGGACCGGCCATTTACACTTCTTTTGTGGTGGAATGTCATCAGTTAAGGTGGGGCAGGGCATATTCACTTCCTTTGTGATTCTTCAGTTACTTCAGGCCATCTGGGCGTATAGGTGCAAGTCACAGGGGATGCGATGGCTTGGCTTGGGCTCAGAGGCCTGACAGTAGCCTTTCATTTGTTTTACAAGAGCAGTTTAGGCTTTTGCGAAGGGCTGTTATATAACTATACGCTAAATTTCTTCCAAAAGCTAGTTCAGCCTATGCCCAGGAAGGAACAAGGACAGTGTAGAGGTTAGAAGCAAGCTGGGGTCAGTTAGGTCTGTTATCTTTCGCTTTCATAATTTTCTCAGTTATGATTTTTGCAAAGGTGGTTTCACATACTCCCATCCATTTTATATTTGAGTAATTCCAGACTCAGAGAAGTTAAGAAACCTTCCCAAGGTCACTCAGCTAGTTGGGGCAGAGGCAGGTGTCTCTAAAATTGGTTTCTCCCTAGTCCATCATGTTCCTTAAACCTGGGACAGTAACCACATTCTCATATGCAGGTGTACAAACACACACACACACACACACACACACACACACACTTGCATCTCTGTCAGTGGAGAGTAAAAGACACATGGTAGATTCATGTAATCAAGGATGGGTGAAATCACCATCTATTTTCCTTAACTTCTACGTCATTTCTCCTTTTTCTTATTCTATACCATGTTCCGCGTGTCCATGTCCTCAGGATAAACCTGTAAGGAAATGTGCTTTTTCAACAGTCTATACCTTACTTCCTCCCTGTCCCAGACATTATGTATAGCAAAGTTACTTGCAAGTCAGTTATAGGTCTAAAAATACACACTCGTGTTGGTTTGCTCTTCTCTTAACCTGGCTGCAGAAACTCACTGGTGCCTGAGTTCAAGGTAGGCTGAATGGTCCAGTCCATAATCTCATTGGTGCCTGAACTCAGGTAGGCTGAGTGGTTCAGCCCATAATCACTAGGTTGACTGATCTCCTGAGAGCAGATCTAACACCCAATCCTGCTGCCTCGACCTGGAAACTGTGTAGTCAAGCCCTTCCCCAGCCTCCCTGGGGAAGGAGTTCCTGCCAGTCAGCTCATTTACATCATAATAACATTCTGTCTTCTGTGTCTTTTTACCTTAAAAAAGAAATGAGTGCTTTTGACAGTCATCCTTCCCTGATGAGATGTCTGATAAGCTGTCTCTTGTAGACAAAAAGGTACTTTATCACAGTGTTTTACAAACAGGGAAAGAGTTGTCAAGATCCCAATGAAAGTGGTGTCTACTTCTCCAGCTCTGACATTTCATGGGAGAGAAAGGATGTCTGCACCTCTGAAATGCAGCAGCAGCAGCAGTAGCAACAGTGAGCTGAACCAAAGACCTAGGCGGGCGGACACGCCCACAGCAGCACAGGGAAGAGGAGCTTGACTGAAGGCAGTGGGGCTGCCTACCACCCTCTTCAAAACAGGACAGGATGATACAAAGGAAGAGCTCCCCATTGGTCTCAGACTTGGGTTCAAGCTCTGCTTCGACTTACTTAGGAACCTGGGACAAGTCACTAAATCTCTCAGCCTCAGTTTAAACATCTATTCTCATATAAAGCGAGGACTAAGCCCTCAATTTTTTATCTTGCCCAAATTCCTATCTACAGGGTCTGGGAATCATGCCCTACAAACCATAAATTCTCATCAAATGGGTTTTATTTAACCCATATATCGTGATTTACTTTCCAGTCCGACTCTGGCATAACATTACGTGACAAAGAAGAAAATCAAAATATTTTACCCCGAAACATGTTTCTTTGCTATATTTTGAAATGGCCTTGCAAAGCTGTCCTCTGTGGGGGAAAATTTGCATGTGTAAATAATCTCTATTACCATAGCTAGGTTTTTTTTCTTCCGGACACTCCCTAAAATGTATAAAATCAAGCTACACCCCACCCACTCTGGGCACATGTCCTCAGGATCTCCTGAGGGCTGTGTCACAGGCCATGGTCGCTCATATTTGGCTCAGAATAAATCTCTTCAAATGTTTTGCAGAGTTTGACTTTTTCATCAACAAAGGGAAGAGAAACAATCATTTTATCATTTATGAAGAGTCAATGACACGCCAGGCACTCTAGCGGTTATATGTTTATCGATATTACCTCACCATATCTTCACAAACCTAAAAATTGAAGATCATTTCCCTTCCTTTTCAGATATTGTTGATTTTTTTCTTTATAACACCCTATTTGAAAAGCTCCTATTTGGAGCTTTTTCCTCCAACTAGCTTAGAACTCCATATCCAACATGTTCTTACCTTTAATGAGTAAGAGTACAAAAAGCTTAAATTTATTGAGCCTTTTGAGGGTGTCACACACTGTTTGGCACTTTATGTCATCAGTTCATTCTTACAACAGGCCTAGAGGCAAACATTCGTATCCCATCTGTAGAGGAAAAAGGCTCAGAAAGGTGCCATCTCTAGCTTAGACCGAACCAGTTGGTAATGACTAGGGTGGGATTCATACTCAAATCTGGTTAACTCTAAAGACTTTGCCCTTTATGCTTGGAGCTCTTTCCACTCTTTTATTTCAGGACTTATAAAACCATTGATAATGTTTCATCATTCTTCATTAACAAAATGATTTTCTAAGTCACGTCACCCAATAATTATTAAAATCTTCTGGAAAATTCTAGCTTGTGATAGTGAATTGGTATTGAAATTGACTGTAGTTTGTTTTTTTCACCTAATTATGCTAATTACTATTTCTAAGCATACTTAGCATTTTGAATTATTTAGGGCAATTACGTCAAACAACATGTTTAATTTGTCATGTCAAGTATAATAATTAGTAATAATTCTTGAAAGGATGTCATTACAAATTTGAGGTATTTACAAGGTATAATTATGTCAAATGTGATAAAACCAAAGAATAATACCAATGCTTATAGAAAAATGTTGCTGCAAATATTTTGAACATTTAATGTTGGGACCATTTTAGACATCCTTGTTGCTCAACCAAAGTCAAATCTGGTGTGGTTTAGTGGCTTGTTTACTAATTAAGATAAGAAAATTGGGTCTTGGATAACAGTTGAACTACTATTTAATCCATCCAAAGTTCCTTCCTTTTTTTCTTAACTGGAGAGTGAATATTAATGGTTTTCCATATTAAATAGTTATACTTTAAAAATGAGTCTGGGGAAACAAGAACAATCCAGAAACAAATGGATTCCTTCCAAATATGGAGATTTCAAGCTAAAGTAAGAGAGTAAGAGGTGAGTTAAGTTAAATGGGCCAACTCTTTCACAGCTGTGTGGTTTGCCAAATCACTGGCATATTTCATTTTCAATAACCTTTGGTGTAAGTTGGGCATAGCTCATGTTGTTTGCAGAGGGAAATGAGACAGTGCTAAATTGCTTTGTAGTGATAGATGGTTTAACATTGTAAATATTTTCATTATTATTCGAATACCCCAGTCTCCATCAAGAGCAATGGCAGGAAAATAAAAGAATTACATATAGTGCAAGTCCCATCACAGGTGGTAGTAAGCTGTTTATTAGCTGGGTGGTCCTGGACAAGCCATTTTGCCTCTCTAAGCTTCGGTTTCCTCAGCTATAAAATAAAGAAAATAATTTCAAAAATGAATTGAGGACAAAATGACCTTCACTTGTTAAGCATTTGGGTTTGCATTAAAGCAGAGTCCTAGAACCACATACTGGAAAGTTGCACCAAGAATCTTGTTCCTCCTCCAACCCTTGCTTCCCAGTTCCTTGGAAAACTAAGTGACTGTGTTTTTTAAGAGCCCTGTCTTTGAGCCTAGATGCCCCTTAGAAACTGAACTTAAATCACTTGCTTGTTAAAGGTTGAAAATAGACAAAGGACACACATTCTTTCTCCTTTAAGTGTATATTTATATTTAAAAAATATAATTTTTAAAAATATTTTTAATAAATGTTTACATATTTTATATATGTATTTATAAATATATATTTATATTATATATGTTATATATTATATATATAAATTTTATATATTTTATAAATTTTTCATCAGAAAGAAGAAAGATGATAGTTTATAACAGAGCAATTCTTCTCCTTCCCACCCAAAACTGTTGATGTGGGAGTCCTTTTCTTATTTGTACTATGCGGAGAGTTTTATTTTAGAGTCGTATCTTTCCATATGTAAGATTCACACCTGGAGCCAGCATCCTGCTAGTACAATTTCACCTCCAAGAGCCTGTTAAACTCTACTTTTATGTGGCAAGGCTGCCCCCACCCATCTGCCCCTCAGGTGACTGACAAGTACCTGTCTGTCTTCCTAGATATATCTCAGGCATTAGCTCTTCTGCAGAATCCTTCTCTAATTTCCTCCTTTGGGGTAAAATTTGTTGTTCTCTTCTTTGTAACTCTAATTTACCTGAATTGTAATCTGTAATAATAACTCTTTCATACTTTTATTATAGATCTCCATTGTCCTTACTTGCTTGGTTTCTTTTGTATTACAATAATTAGAACTCTTTGAAGGATGGAGGCTGTGTCTTGAATATTAGATGAATATCTGGATATTTCCCAGTATCTAGCACTGACCAGGCATATGGTAAAAGTTAAGCGAATGTTTGTTAAATGAGTTAATGAATAAGCTTTGGCACAATGTTTAAAATAAGAGCTAGAAATAGAAATGTTCAAGATTTGAATTCAAACAGAAATGTCATTCACTCATTCATTTATTAATTTTACAATTATTTATTGATCATTGGCTAAGTACCAGGGACTTGGCTAGGATCTGGGGATGTATCATTTAACTAATTTAACACAGACACATTTTCCTTAAATTCCAATGCAGTATTTCTCAAAGTGTAAGTGAGGAATCAGTTGCATCAGAATCAAGGCAGATGGGGTGAGTGGAGTGTAATATATAAATGTTTATATCATGAATATTATAAATGAAGCAAACCATCTGACCTGCTAAATTAGACTCTCTGGATACAAGCCCTGGACTTCTCTTTTTTTTTTTTTTTTTTTTTGAGACAGAGTCTCACTTTGTCACCCGGGCTGGAGTGCAGTGGTGCAATCTCGGCTCACTGCAGCCTGCGCCTCCCAGGTTCAAGGGATTCTCCTGCCTCAGCCCCAAATAGCTGGGACTACAGGTGCGCACCACCATGCCTGGCTAATTTATTTTTATTTTTATTTTTATTTTTAGTAGAGATGGGGTTTCACCATATTGACAAGGCTGGTCTCTAACTCCTGACCTCAGGTGATCCACCCTCCTCGGCCTCCCAGTGTTGGAATTACAGACGTGAGTCACCGCACCTGGCCGGATTTCCCATTTTTAATGAAGAGTTAATTCTTATTTTTCTTAAAGTTTTTGAATTATTGAATTTCATATTGACTTAGTTACATGCTAAGAGTGTGAATTTGGAGTAGTTACTGAATGTCTCAGAACCCCAATTTCCCCATCTGTATAATGGAACCAGCACTACCCAACCACAGAATTTAGTGGTGAGGACTACAAATCCTCTCTCTAAGGTGATTCCTAGGTGTCTAGTTAAAGTTCAGTTATGATTTCAAAGGAAATGATGCCGCAGGTTCCTGTGCTCCTGGAAATGCCCTGAACATGTGATTTTTAAAAAATCAAATCTTAGTTTAACTACAACCACAAAGATCTCTGTTTAAAATGAACAACCACTACATAGATTGTCAGCTTTGTCAGTTTAGATCTCACATAACGTATTTCCAACTCAGTCTGACGATTATCCAAGTACCCCCTCTAATGCATGTGAACAAAGACGCTAAGGTGAAGTCCTTGACTTCCAGCCCCTCAGGATCACATGGGGATACAGGCCTGTATACAGCAGTCACAGTCCACCTAGAGTAACGAATCCTTTGGAGTCTTATAGGAAGTTGACTATTTAGGGATAGAAGGTGGAGAGGCTGACCAGAGCACAGAGAGGCAATATAGAAATTGGGAAGCTCAAGGAACTGCTTCCATGCCTTGGCGGGGAGAATGAAGAGGAGGGTGGTGTAACCAGATCCCATGGGCTGAGGGTCACCTGGCACCAACTGCCATCAGCTTGAGCTTCCCAGGCCAGGCAATGTGAGGGTGAAGCTGGAGAGTGAGCTGCTTCCTGACACCTTTTGAGGCAGAGAGAGTAGGAGAGAAATGTTCCAGCATATCCTACTACTCATCCTTCTGTGTCTCTTGCCATTGCCTCATGTTGACCCAACCCACACTGAGTCAGCTGAATGAGAACCTGGGAAGTGAAGTCCTGGTGGGGTCAGACCTCCTGGGGAAGCCCAGGATTGACAGGTGTGGGAGATTCACTGAGTGGCACTGAGCACTCAGACAGTGGTGTAAAGGCCACAAGAGAGAAAGAACAGCCATGCCCCATGGGAACCAGGCTGGCTGCCAGACAGAGCCTTACAAATGGACAGAAATGCGATGAGTTCACCGTGGTTTGGCATCTTCTCCACAAAGTCTCAAGTTGAGAGATTGTATTTTGCCAAAGTGCCCTTTAGTGATCAGACTCAGCTTCTCAACCCTGCTGATCAATCAAACCTGTAGGCAATGGAAGCAGAAACCCAGATTCCATATTATTGGTTTACCATGAGAAATACCCATACGAGGACACTCATGACTGATGTTTTCTAGTCTCTCTTTAGTGACAGGTATTTGGGAAGCTAAATGACAATTAGAATATGTTTCATGAGTCTGGAAAGAGGTTGAGGAAGGGGTGAAAGTCTTAAAACTTAGAGTAATTCAGCTACATTTCCTCGGTAGGTCTACTGCATTTCATCTTACCTAGGGTACCACAAAGTGCAAAAAACACCGTCATTTTATGCACCATGGAGAAGCAGGAGGAAGAAGAGGAAGAAGAGAGGGAGGAGGGAGAAAATATTCTCTTTACACGATGACACAATGCTTCCTTATCACTTCACATTTTTGTATTAAACTTATTGAAAGAGCTCTTTTATAGTGTTTTAGACAGCAGTGAAAACAACGTGAACAGCTATGGCCAAGCTCATGAGTGCACAGTGACCATGACCATGACAACATGATTACCATCTTGCTGACAGTAATGTTAGAACTCCCTCCCTTCGGATGCATCTAAATTTAGGAGATGTTAAATGTGAAAACAAAAATGTGCATAATAGACCTGATAGAGTAGGGTAACTTCAAGAGGTAGGAATGGTCTTGTCAGTTCCTTAAGTTTCTCTTGAACTGAAGATATTTCATGTTGTGCTCTCTTGATTTTGCTCATGGATTCTTTTTGAGTCCAGCCTCCAGAGAGATAACTCCTTGTTCTGACCATACAGAAGGAGTCAATGCGAATAGTTAGATTTCACTTTCCTTAGGTGAAATCACACTTGATTATCTGTGATTCGATTGGGTATCGTCAAATCCCCTTGGCTGGGTATTTATAGAACCACACTTAAGCTGCCACTAGAGATGATTTATATTACCCATAATATTTTAAAATCATAACTGCACTAAGAAATGTTTGTGATGTTTTACTATCAGCAGTATAAAGGAAGATCTGTAGAGTATTTTTCATTTATAAGCATCTTACAGCTTAAAATGTTTTATTTCTTACATTTTCTTATTTGACCCTCATGATAAAGTTGTAAGGAGACCAGGACATCTAATATTACATTGTTATTATTATGTTCTTTTAACAAATGAGGAAGCAAAGAATCTGCAAGATTAAGTAATTTTCCAAAGTTTACACTAACAGTAAAAAACGCAGCTGGGACTCATAACTCCAAGTCCTATTTAATTTCCACCACAGTCTCGTACCATAATGTGTTTTGGAAACAAAAAATGGGTAAGATATTAATTTTAGTTTGGGTATCTGGAGGTTTGGGTGGCAGTTCTCTCAGGAAAATGTATGACTTGAACTAGGTTATCTTCAAACAAATTGTATCAGTATTTAAATTTAAGAAGAAAAGATGGGTTTTCATTTCACATGAATATGCATTTTAAATAAGAAAGGGTTTCAGCGTCTCTGGTCACATTTGAGGAGCAGTTAATGACTGAGAGCTATGCTATCATTTCATAATATGTACCAGTGAATTTTGTTTTACTGTTCTGAGATATTGAACAAAATATACTGATTTAGATGCTTATAATTTGGTAATAAACTACCCCAACATTTAGTGTCTTAAGATAACACCCATGATTTATTCTGTCTCATTTTTTATTTTCTCTTTGCAATGGTTAATTTAGCTCTGTATAGTGTCAGCTGGGTCACTCATGGGTTTATGTTCAGCTGGTGTTGGGCTTGCCAGGAATGTAAAGATGGTTTCACACACCTGGGGGCTTGAAACTGGCTCTCAGGTGAGGGCTTCTTTCCGCTGCAGGTAGCTTGCCCTCCCCATGTGGTTTCTCCTGCAGTATGGTGAATCCACTTTACATGACGTCACAGAGTTCCAAGAGAGTGGAAGCTACCAGCCCTCTGTAGGGTTAGGCCTCAAATTGGCATCGTGTCCCTTCTGCTGCATTCTATTAGTCAAAGCAGGTCAGCCTGGGTCAGATTCAATGGAAAGGAAAATACATTCCACTTCTGAAGGGAGGAATGGCAGGCAAGTATAGGGAAGGGAAGAGTTGTTGGCAACTCTCTTTGGAGACCACCTGTATCAATATTCTAAGCAAATTGCTCAGGAATTATGTCAAACAGAATAATCACTTCTCAGAGATGCCAAAGGTTCTTGCCAAAGAACAAGATCCATGAGATTTTGGTGAAGTACAGATGGTTAAGAAGACCAGTAACTGGCTGTGATGTCTGATATCTTCCAGCCATATTCTCACTAGGTGCTAGGCTGGCAAGGCAGAGTGGTTAAGGCCAAGAGTTCTGGAAGTGGCAGAGCAGGGGAATTTTTTTAAATTTCAACAATACTCTGTCCCTGAAAATTCTCCCAGGCCTCAGAGGGAACACATGCCTACCCTTTTGCACTTCTGCTTTTTTTTTTTTTTAATTAACTTCTTCCGGTTTCACCTTGAACTTCGCTGTGATCAAAAATTGTTGCCTGTGACGAGTCTTCATGAAACCTGCAATTAGAATCCTGGCCCTGCAATTTAGTAGCTGTCTGATGTTGGGTAAGCCCGTGGACTCTTCTGAACATCATGTTCCTGGGTTTTAACTTGATAGCAATCATGTTTTCCATGGGGATAAATCAATAGTACTTTTCTTTCTTATTTCTTCCACTTTTCCTTCCTTCTTTCCTTCATCAATAACTCTGCATAGTTTTATGTGATGTTTTTAATGCCCTTGCATTTGACTTTGATAGGTTTCAAATATAAGCAAGGTTTCCAGTACACATAGAGAATATAATATATATGTTTTATGAATAGATAAATGACCAAATGAATGAACTTAAAAAGGCATTTTAGCTTCTATTCAAAGAGGTGTGTTTTTTGAGTAATGTGGGAACATATACCCAGATCTGTTATAAATGATGACACAATGAGGCAAGGATATTCTGAGGTCTTTACTCAGTCCTGAGACATTGTATCATTGTCAAAAGAGGACCTTGGTTATTCATCTGGTCCTTCAACCTGAAAAGAGGAAGGGATTGCTCACACAGAAATTAAAGACCCCTAGAAAAGGGAACCCATGATATAAAGTCAATCATACTGAGTAATATGGTTTGACTGTGTCCCCAACCAAAGCTCATCTTGAATTGTAACTCCCATAATTCCCATGTGTTGTGGGAGGGACTGGGTGGGAGATAATTAAATCACAGGGGCAGTTTTCCCCATACTGTTTTTGTGGTAGTGAATAAGTCTCATGAGATCTGATGGTTTTATAAGGGGAAACCCCTTTCTCTTGGTTCCCTCATTCTCTCTGTGCCTGACCCATGTAAGACGTGCCTTTCATCTTCTGCCATGATTGTGAGGCCTCCCCAGCCATGTGGAACTGTGAGTCCTGTAAACCTCTTTTCCTTTAAAAATTACCCAGCCTCAGGTATGTCTTTATCAGCAGCATGAAAACAAATGAATACACTGAGGAAAGCAGTGTTAGGGTGGGTAAAAAAGTGCACCCCAAAATCCAACCACCTAGGATCATACCTCTGCTTTGCTTCTTCCTACTTGATTTCCAGCATTGGGGTGAGGAGTGGCAGCAGGAGTACAGAGAAGGTAGAACTTTCTATGTGTGTGTGCGCAGCATGAATAAGCGTCAGGCACCTGATTCTACTCTTCCTTCTTCCAGCTGCCAAAATTGAATGCCTCCTTAAAAATGGAAGTGTTAAAATTATATATATTGGGTAAAATAATTGTCTTGACACACAAACCAATTACTCTATCTGGTATTTATTTTATTTTATTTATTTTCCAAATAAAATAGTGATCTGTGTTATTGCTGAATTGGAAAAGTAAAAAGCCAGCTATGCTGGAGTTACTAAGGGACATGCTGGTGTCTGCCATGGCACCTTCGTAAGTGATTTTCAAGGGTATTTGACTGTATTTAATTTGCCACCTATATTAACTTTATAGCCCTATTCCCACATGAAATGTGTCCTTATTATATGCCCCAAGAGGGACACAGAGTAAGCCTCTTGCAGTGGATATGTTGTATTGGACTTCACTTAGTGAGTGCTTAATACCTACTTGGCACCCCACCAAGCCCTTTGCAACCATTCCTTGCAATCCTTGTGACATCCTTGGCAGTAGATATTATTATTCCCATTAAACAAAGAAATGCAGAGAAGACAGCCATCCTGCCAGGTATGGCTTAGCCAGTAAAGGGCAGAACCAGATTCTAGCCTCGCTCTTTCATGACCCATGTTTATTTTCTCTTTCTCACTGATTCCTAGAAGCTCAGAGTTATACTAAGAGACTACCATCTGCCTCATGAATCAGTCTGGGCTTCCTTTATTAGGCCTCCTAAGAAGTTTTCTCTTCTGTGAAATGGGAGTTTGGAACTCCTAATTTTAACGTGTGCAACTCTGGTATACACAAAGCAGGCTAGGTGCTTGGGACCACAGGATGGGTCACCGCAGGTAGGTACAACCCCAGGCAATGCTCTTGACCAGTGTACAGGCCTTTGCAGGTCTTCTGATGAATCTTCTGTTGTCCTGCTTATCTTCCCAAAGAACAAGAGTAGTGGAAAACATGGTAGAGGTAGCAGCTGTGTGTACTGTATGCCCGATGCATTTTGAATATCATGTAACAGAGCTGGTAAGAGCATGTAGACATCAAATCCATTATTTCCTTTCACTGCACTGCTTGTTGAAAATATTAAATTTAATATCATTCCACTTTATCCTTGACTACATCCAAAGACCAGGCTTTGGGCCGAAGCCTGCCCTGGCTTCAGAGGAGGGATTTGTTTGTGCATCCTGTTCATGCCAGAGATGGTTTGCTATTTACACTTAAAAGATACAATGTGTTTGTCAGGCTGGTGGGCACACATACGTGGCTGAGAGAAACCAGAGACTCTGTTGCTGATAAGTGCAAGTGTCATGGTGAGGTAGGAGGCAGGACTTGACTCTGGAGTCAGGGCTTGGACACCAGACCAAATTGAGGACTAGCTGAAACACAGACAGCATGGAAGCAGCTTTGCATAAGACATGACCACCAGTGTGCCATGTCAGTTTATCATTGCCGTGGACACACCTGTAAGCTACTGCCTCCTTCTATGGCAAGGACCCACCAACCTGGAATTTACCATCTTTTTCTAGAAATGTCTGCATAATTGACCCCTTAATTCACATATAATTAAAAGTGAGTATAAATATGAGGGCAGATCTTCCTCTGAGCTGCTGCTCCAGACACACTGCCTATAGGGTAGCCCCACTCCATAGGAGCAGTCCCTCTGCTGTTGTAAATGGTGCATGGCCACTTTAATAGAAATTGCTGTCTAACACCACTGGCTCACCCATGAATTTTTCCTGGGCACAGCAAAGAATCCTCCTGGGCTAAGTCCCAATTTTGGGGTGCACCTGCCCTGTATCAATGGGATCACAAGGTTAGCGTCAAGATTAGTGACAATTCAGTCAAACTCCCCTTCCTGCAGAAAACATTAGTGACCCTGAGCTAGTGGTCTGAGTCTGAACTCTTTAAGGAATTTAATCGGAATCTTCAGGGGTGCTCCAGCTACAATTCCATCCTCAGGTCCATTTCTGGCCATTCTAGATTTCTTATTTCCGAGCAGAGAAACTTTCATTTGCCATTATTTGCTTTTGCACTTCCCTTGTTGTATAAAATACTCCCTTCTTTTTTTTTCTTTTTTTTTTTTTTTTTTTTTTGGTCATCCCATTCTTTTTAGACTGATACACTCCTGTTCTTTCTCAAAGTCCAGCTCAAATGCCATCTTCCTGCCCGTCTACTGAAGAGTCAAAGCTAACTGTTCTTTCCCTGGGCTGCCACCATCATTGACTTATAAGTGCTTTAGTGCATATGAATCATTTTGTAATGCATCAATTTCTATTTATCCCTTCACTTTCACAGTGAGTTTTTCAAGGGCAGGGTTAATGCCTTATTCACATTTTCACTTGCCCACACAGTGCCCATCACGGTTTGTAGAACATAGAGGCTACTTAGAAAATATTTGCTGAAGATACATACATCAAATATGTAAAAATCTTCACATATTTAATGTGTATATTTCCTGCTTTGTTCAGATACCACTTAAAGTATATTTAAAGATGGGTAAAACGCAAAATGAGAAAGAGAGAAGAGAGAGAAGAGAAAAATAGGACAGGCAGAAAGGGGAAGTTTGGAAATAATGAATGACAGAGCTGTAAGGTCCAGGCGTCTGGCTCCAGCCTTGGGTGACTGCTCCACAAGGCTTTGTGCTGTCTCTCATCCTTAGGGTGAATGTGCAGAGGCACAAGGAAAGAAGCAAGTACCAGGATTTGCTTTTATTTTGCCATAAGCGTGGGATGGGCAGGGTGAGGCTTCCAGGCCTGCCAGCATTTCAGGGTGAAGGTCCCTGGTCTACCCCATTAGCAAACCTCACAGCTTCAGCACATTCCATAGCGACCACTGGTCTCTGGCTGAGGTGGGGGAAGCCTAACACCCCCTTTCCCCTGTTCTTACTTTATAGTTGAATGTACGATGCTTTTGTTTTGTTTCTACAGCTTCCTGCTCTGCCCATCTGTCCTTAGGCCAGCTCCACCTGTGCGTTTCTGGTAGCCAGCTGTGCCTTCCAAGTGCTGAAAAACACACACCAAGACGCCAGAAAGAGCTGCCTTTCCTCCCACTGTAACACAGTTATGAGGGACACTGTTAGGTAGGGAGGGACTTTTCGGTCCACTGAGTTCTCTTCAGCTAAGCTGTCATTGTTTTTCCTTCAGGCTGTCTAGCTGTTATGCCAACCAGAACAACAAGCATAGCTGTTTAACATGCATATCCTGTGTCTTATTTTGGACAATTTAATCAATATTTCATCAGAAAATTGTTTTATAACCCTTTGGAAATGTGATGTTTAAAAGGCTGATTGCATTTTTAAGTAGATTGGTTCTTCAAGCCCATACTACTTATTTTTACTTACAGTAAGCTAAACATATTTAAAACAGAATTTGATAAGTTTTGACATATGCATATATCCATAAAACCATCAACACAATCAAGATAATGAATACATCCATCACCCTTTAAAAGTTTCCTAGTGTCCCCCTGTAATCCTTCCTTCCTGATTCTCTTTGTATTCCAGACAATGATGATGTGCGTCCTCTCCCTACACGAGTTCACATTTCCTGGAGTGTTATCTAAATGAAATCATACAGTATGAGCTCTTCTTTCATCTGCCTTCTTCAACTTAGCATAATTATTTTTAACAATATTAGCTACATTTAGCAAATGTAGCAATATTTGGTTCTTTATATTCCGTTTTATAAATCTACCACAATTTGTTTATCTATTCATCTACTGTCTATTGACATTTGGGTTATTTCCAGATTTGGTCTATTACAAACGATGCAGCTATGAACATTTTGAACATGGCTTTGTATGAATATATACCTCTTTTTCTTTTGGGTGAATTATTAAGAGAAGAATGTGTTTAATGTACATGTATATTTAGCTTTTTAAGAACTTATCAAACCGTTTTTTAAAGTGGCTTTAACATTTACATGACACCAGCAGTATATGAGAGTGCTATATCTTCTCCAACTCTCGATATGGTCATACTTTTTAATTTTAGCACTTCCCACAGTCATGTAGTGTTATCTCAATGTGGTTTTAATATTCATTTCCTTAATGATTAACAAGACAGAGCTTATTTTCATGTGGTTATTTTTTGTGTGCTTATATCTTCTTTATTGAAGTGTCTATTCAAATATTTGGCCTTTTTTTTAAGTTTTCTTATTGTATTTTAAAAGTTATGTATTCTGATACAAGCCCTTTGTCAGATATATGCTTTGTAAATATTTTTTCTCATCTTTGTGTTTCTTTTTTAATTTTCTTAACGTCTTTCAAAGAGCAGCAATTTTTAACTTTGATGAAGTTCAGGTTATCAATTTATTCTTTTATAGATCCTAGTTTTAGTATCATGTATTTTCCTGACCTGACCTGACAGAGAATTTCTTCTAGAATTTTGATAGTTTTCACTTTTATAATACATCAAGGTCTATACTTTATCTTGAGTTATTTCTACATATGGTGAAATACATAGATCTAAGTTTATTTTATTTTATTTTTGCATATGGATATCAAATCATTACAGTGTCATTTCTTAAAAAGACTATTCTTTCTCTACTGAACTGCTCTTGCATGCTGAAAATCCATTATCCAAATATGTATGGGTCAATTTCTGAAGTCCCTATTCTGTTTTATTGATCTGTCTTTCTGTATATTTGCACTAATACCACACTGTCTGGATAACTGCATTTTTATAGTAAGTATTAAATTCAGGGAGTGGTAGTCTTTCAAATTTATTCTGCTTTTAAAATTTGTTTTGGCAATTATTGGTCCTTTGCAGTTTTATATGAATTTTGAAATCAATATGTTGATTACTACTAAAACATTTTTGGGGGTTTTGATTGGATTGCTTTGAATCTACAGGGTAATTTGGGGAAAATTTATGTTTTAATAATATTGAGTCTTCTGACCTATGGACAAGGTGTATCTCTCTACTTACTTAGATCCTCTTTATCTGTGCAATGTTGTAATTTTCAGTATAGAGGACTTTCATATATTTTATAATTATCATTATGAAACTATTTTTGTCATTTCTAGCAATATCATTTTCTCTAAAATCTACTTTGGTATTAACATAGCCAAAACAGCTTTATTTTGAGGAGTGTTAACATGATATATCTTCTTCTATCCTTTCACATTTAACTTATGTTTTTACATTTAAACTGTATTTTCTTATAGGCAGCATATATCTTACTATGTTTTTTTCATAAAATATGACAATTTCTGTCTTTCAGTGAAGTTTTCTAAACTATTTAAATTTAAGGCATTTATTTCTATAGTTAGGTTCAAGTCTAGCATCTTGCTATTTAAAAAAAATTCTCTTTTTTTGTTCCCATTTTCTTCTTTCTCTGCTTTTAGTTTGGATTAATTGTGCATTTTTGGGGATTCAATTTTATCTCTTCTGCCTGCTTAGCTATAACTCATTGTTTTGTTATTTTAGTGGCTGCTTTAAGATTTAACTTATCACATTTGACCTAAAGATAATATTTACTACTTCACATGTGGTATAAGAACCTTAACAAAATGTTTTCATTTCTCCTGTCTGAGACTTTATATATTTTACTTACCCATGTTATTATGTATACTATTATTTTTATTAACAATCAATTATCTTGTAAAGAGATTTAAATGCTAAAAAGTTTATACTTCCCCATGTAGTAGTCATTTTTAGGCCACTGTAGACTTATATTTGCATGTGACATTATTTTCCTTCTGTCCAAAAGACTCCTTTTAACATTTTTAGTGTATGTGTCTGCTGGTGATGAGGCCTTCTACTCATTTATTTCTGAAAGCATTTTGTTTCCTTTTTGTCTTTTGAAAGATATTTTTGCTGAGTATAGAATTTATGGTGGAAAATATTTTTCCTATCAGTAATTTAAAGATGTTGTTGGCTCCATTGTCTTCTTGCTTGTATTATTTCTGATAAGAAACATGCTTTCATTTTTTTCTTTATTCCTGTGTATAAAATGCATCTTATTTTTTTCTGGCTGTTTTAAGGTTTTTCTCTTAATGGATGGTTTTGCACAATTTGGTGACAATATGCATCAGTGTAGTTTTCTTCACATTTCCTAGATTTATAGGTTTGTAATTTCATCAATTTTGAAAATGTTTTGGCAAATTTGTCTTTGTATATCTTTTCTGTTCCCTCTACTTTTTTTTTCCTCCTCTACTCAAGGGACTTCAACTATATATTGAGCTGCTTAAAGTAGTCCTATACGTCACTAACATTCTTTTTTTATTTTTATTTTTTAAATTAGACTTCTTTCAGTGGTTCATTTTATTTTTTATATTGCTATTTCTTTAAATTTACTAACCCTTTCTTCCAAATTTTTTAGTCTGACATTAATCTTATCCAAAGTACTTTCATATCACACATTATCATGTTCCTTCTACAAGTTCGATTTGCTTTTTTTTTTTTTTTTTTTTGAGACGGAGATCTTGCTCTGTCCTCAGGCTGGAGTGCAGTGGTGCGATCTGGGCTCACTGCAACCTCCGCCTCCCCTGTTGAAGTTTCTGTCTCGTAATAACCGCGTTCTTTTTTGGGGGGGTGGGGGCCGGGGGACGGAGTCTCGCTCTGTTGCCCAGGCTGGAGTGCAGTGGCGCGATCTCGGCTCGCCGCAAGCTCCGCCTCCCGGGTTCATGCCATTCTCCTGCCTCAGCCTCTCGACTAGCTGGGACTACAGGTGCGCGCCACCAGGCCCGGCTAACTTTTTTGTATTTTAGTAGAGACGGGGTTTCACGATGTTGGCCAGATGGTCTCGATCTCCTGACCTTGTGATCCACCCACCTCGGCCTACCAAAGTGCTGGGATTACAGGCGTGAGCCACTGCGCCTGGCCAACTTGCCTTTTTTTAAAAATAATCTTCTATGTCTTTACTTAAGCCTATGAATATATGGACTGCATGTATAATGACTGCTTTAATGTCATTGTTTGCTAATTCTAACATATGTGTCAGTTCTGGATCAGAATCTTTGATTGGATACCCAATATTATAAAATTTACCTTGTTGAATGCTGGGTTTTTTAAAAAATCATAATATTCTTGAGATTTATGCTAGGATGCCATTTTTACTTGGGAAAAGTTTGCCCCTTTTAGAGTCTTGCTTTTATCATTTGTTAGGAAGACCCAGAGCATTTTAGAGCTAATTACTTTCCATTACTGAAGCAAGATTTTCCTGAGTATTCTACGCAATGTCCAGGGAATAATGAGATTCTTCAATCTGGTTGGTGGAAACAGGCAGTATTTCCAGACCTGTATGAGTGCTGAGTACTCTTTCTTTTCATCTTTTGGATGGTTCTTGCTCCAGCCTTGGTGCATGGCTTGGTCAGTATTCTGCTGAAAATGTAAGAGGGTCCCAGCCTTGGTGCATGGCTTGGTCAGTATTCTGCTGAAAATGTAAGAGAGTCCCTTGCATTTCTCCAGGATTCTTTCTATATATGATTTTCTTCTCTTCAGTACTTTGTTCCACAAACTCTAGCTTCCTTGGTATCCCTGAAATCTCAGCTTTGTTTCTTTATCCATGGAGTCCACCCAGTTCTTCCGTGGTGTTCTCCCTCTGCATCATGGTCTGCAGACTCTCTCAAAGTAGTAAGAGAATCGCAAGATTTATTTCATTTGTTTTCTGTTTTGCATTGATCACTGTCTTTCATTGCCCAATGTTTAGGGTCTTGAAAATCCTTTATTTCACATATTCTTTCACATTTTTTGTTCATTTAATTTTTTATTTTCAGGTAGCATTGTAAACCCAGTATTGTTTTTCCATCTTGTCCACATGTGAAAGATAAATTGTATTACTTTTGATCCACACAATTATATCTCCAATATTATAATAAAAGCCAAAAATCAAATATAATTCAATATATATTTGTTTTTCATGCAACTCTTCAGAATTACATACATATGGGTGCATTTGGGATGATAATTACCAGGGAGGTCTAGTTCGGTTTTCCTTTTTGATTTTATCTGGGTCCAGCTAAAATTCCATTACGATTGTTCTGAGGACAAAGCATTATTGATCTGTGGCATGTAAGAATTAATTTTGTATTAAATTAAGTTCTAACAATCATTAAATAGGTGACACTTTTGTGGTACCCTGAGTCACTGGGGAAATGCAGCACTTTGGAGATACGCAACCTGGGAAGTCACTATGACTCAGAGACCTCAGTCTCTCACAGGCCTGCTGAAGAGCCACATTCAAAGAAGGTGCTCAACAAATATTGAGTGAACTAATCAGTGAAGATCATATGACCATAAAGTGATGAGACTGGTTATTTGGTATGCATATGCAAATGGTGAAGGAGAAGCCTCCTGTGGAGGAAAAAAACAGACCTTGGGCTCAGAGAGAATTAGGATCTAATTGTAGTTCCTTATTTAACAGGTAAGTGAAAAACAAGTTTAAAAAATCCAAGCTTTATTGTTTTCATCTTTAAAATGAGATAACATTGTCTATCTCACAATATTATTAAAAAGATAATATCGGATGTGTATAAGATACACCCAACATAGAGTATGGTAAACATTAGGCATCCAATTAATGCAAGTTGTCGCTTCTATAGACCACCCCCCTGTGGAAGGTAAAACCTTTGCACTGTCATTGCTCACAAATGTGTAAGAGACTGATCAAAAGTAGGGAGGAAAAGAGTTGCAATTTCTTCACTGATGTTAAATCTTTGAGAATGAATTTGATTTTATAAAGAGCCAAACATCATTCAAAACAAAAGCAAGTAAATAAGTGAAGTGACTTATCAATGGGGATAAAAATGAATAAACACAAAAGGATGTGACTATAAAATCATGTCACACAAATTCAAGTGATTCATAAGCAAGCCTTATATCATTTCCCGATTTGGAAACTATAAGTGTTCCTAGGATTACTACACTATAGGAATAAGTTTTCCTCCCTCTTGAAGGAAGATCCTGGAAATAAACACACTCATGTGGATATATACCTCCTGCTCTGTTTTTTAGAAAGGAAAAAAGACATGAAACTGTCTCATTTTGTTACTATCTGATGACCTCTTTTACAACCTTGTTTCAGTCTATGATGCCTTTTTATATATGTTGGTTTGTAATCAGACGAAACAGAAATTCAGATAAGCTTTAAGTGACTTGTCTATGATCATACATGGGTAACTCTCAGCAGTGGATTTTGAACCTAAATTGTGCTTTTCCCACCATGCTACCTATCCTTTTTTTGTACCCTACTCTAAAAATGTTTTATTTTCAGAACAAATTAATGCTAGTCAATCAACTGATAAGTGAAAATATTTAGGGAAGCAAGTAATACTATAAATTATTACTATTATCATTATTAATTTTTATTCCCAATGTTTCAAGATGGAGATAAACTTAATCTGCATGCATTCTTAAAGAGTGACTTCAGTTCTGTGTAGCTGGGTCTTGGCAGTTGGGAAAACACCCACAGTGACTTTAGTGAGATTTTGAATCATTTTATCTCTGGAGTCTCCCGTGGCTTTGTAGGTTCAGACAGAATGCAGTGAGAACTGCCTTTCCCACCCTCTTTCTTTAGCAAATTCAGACTCAGAGTGCGGGGATGCTCCAGCTGCATCCAATTAAACTCCCCCAAACAGGAAGGAAAAGGAGCTGACTACAGTTGCTGCAGAAACATTGAACAGTCTCATTTCCACAGACGGTTCAGCCTCCTCGCCAGGACACACTCAGACCATGTCGTGTAGAAAGTCCATGCTCCAGAATAAAGCACTTTTAACAACTGGAGCATTGTCCTCTGGCATGGACAGTTTATTGCACTTTAAGAGCGTACACTGTGGACTGTGCCCACACTGTGAGTCAGCAGGGGGAGCAGACCTCAGCTCCAAATTAGCTTCACACTGCCTTTCCTGACCCAGATTCAGAAAAGCCTGACTTTAAAAACCATGCACCTTTAAGATCAAGTCAAGGGCTGTCCCCATCTCTAACCATACTTGTTATTACAATATGTCTAGGATCACATTTAGATGAAATATAGAGGTCTGAGATAAATAATACTATAAATTAAGCAGCCAGGCCACATAAGGAGACTTGCCTTAGGTTGTGGTGAAAGAATATTGAATCATTGAGCTTTCACAGTTTTTGTTTGACCTGATCAGAAGAAACAAATCTTAGTCTAAATTGAATTACTAGTGCTTTTTTTTTTTCTGCCTTGCCAAAGCCAGTATGTCTCACCAATACTCCCTATTGTTTGGCATTTTTTGCTTATCTTAGCTCAGGGAGAAGGCATGCATGGAAAGGCATGCCAAGTGGTCATCAAGACTAAATTTTAAAAGAATAATCTTACTTTTCCATTGTACTAATCGATGATGCTGTTACATTGCCACAGTAGAGTCAGTTACCATTGAATTGCATTGTTAATTCTTAAGGCTATGCAAATAGAATGATTACGAGTGCATCTCATTAAAACCAAGATAAAGATCGTGTGTATTTCTTGGCTAGAGTCCAGTATTTGGGTAGTTTCTTCCTTACCTAGTTAATATTAAAGTCAGTGATACCAAGCTAGCACATTTAACATATTATGAACAATTTTGACATTTAATCTAAAAAAATGAGGTAGGTATTATTATCCCTACTACATTGAAGAGAAAACTACAATTCAAAAGGGCCAAGTGCACACATTATAGTCATAAGGCTAGTGAACAGCAAACTTAAACTTGGGGTCCCAGCCACCTGACATATTATTTTTATCCCCCTCAACAATCCACCAAATACCCCTTAGTAAATTCAAGTAACTCTTGCAGAGCAGAGTGCCCTGCCAGTCCTGGGAAAACCTCCAGCTGCAGATGTGTTTATGTATTGGTAGAAGAAGGAAGAAATGAACGAGAGTTGGGTGAACAAAAATGCAAGTGCCAGGCCTTCTTCCTTAAGCATTGGTTATGTCACCTTAGGGTAGATCACAAAGCCCCAGCAAAGTTTTTGTGGGAATTAAATAGAAAAATGCATGTCAGATGCCTAGTCTGGTGCCTGCATGTTGTAAGATCTGAACTTTAGATCCGGCATGGCTTTCAGAGGGAACTCCAAGCTTGAAGTCCTCATTTTTTGGGAGCCTTTTAATGAGCTTTAAGTTGGGATGTGTGAAGCTCAGACACAATCGGTGACATTTGTCTCTTGCAGCCATGTGCAGAGAAATTGAATTGGAAATACTTGTGCCTTTTCGACTAGTGGCCACTCTCCTACCTGAAGGATAGGTGGGGAAGCATTTCTTGGCCAGTGACTCAGAAGATGTTGCTCAAGCTGGCTTCTCTGTTCCTGTCCAGAGCCATATATTTGGAGTTAAGTGGGACAGCTTTTCCAACAAAGCATGAGAGAATGACTTAGAGCCTTGGGGAGCCCCCCCGTTGGTGGTCTAGCCTCATCTGTGTTTGGCTATATCTAGGGCATGATGTAAGACTATTTTGATTTTTGATGAGACCCATATCTGAGGTTCTGCTTGCATTTTTCCCCGTCCCTGATGTTGCTGTTACTGACATCTATTTCTTCCTCTTTCAGAGCCACCTACACACAATGGAAGGCTTTCACAGCGATTCCCTGCACCCCCTCTTCCCACACTTCCATCTGCCCCCTGCTCTCTGCCCAGGTCTCCAGGATTAGGATAGATCCTAGCTGATTGAAAGAAGCATGTTTCCAGTAACTGCCTTGTCCCACATCACAGCAAACTCTGAGAATGAGCCTGGGGCAGCAGGACACCTGAGGTGGGGTGGGGTGTGTCCTGCAGTCATCATCTGTCAGAGGGTGAATTAGGAGTGATGGTGGATGTGCTCATGTTTCCAGTGCTTGCAATGACCTGTTGGCTGTCCTTACCCTGGCTAGAGGATTTATATCTCACTTCAACTACAGATCAGAGTTCATAAATATTAACATATGTCAATCTCCAACACAGGACTATGTACTGAGCCCCTTCATACAATGGACTGCTGTAAACTCCACCTGGCTCTTTCACAGGCAATTTCAACTCAACAGCTCCAAAGATGAAGACGTCATCACCCCCATCCCAGCAGCCTCAAATCCTATGTTCTCTCCAGCCCTATGAATATATGTATCACCTGCCAAGACACTGAAGCCAGAACCTTCCTTTTCTCTCCCCGCTTACCCAATTCATCACTAAGTTCCCTTGAATCACTCTTGGATGTTTCTCCCACAGAGCCTTCTCTGCAGCACATTCTATCATTACATCAGTTCTTTCCCTCCTTTCCTCGTTTCTTCCCTGGACCGTTACAATATGGTCCACTCATCAGGGAAGTTTATATGTCATAACAATGTCTGGGACCCATTTCAGACAAATTAGAATTACTGGGGGAGGGCAGGAAGGGTGGAGTATGGGCACCACTATTGTTTTGAAAATCTTATGTCATTCTGATGCATAGCCAGGCTTGAAAACCACTGTCCAGCAATGCCAGTCTGACCCTCCCTCTCTCTCCCTTGCTTGAACAGCATCTTCCATTGTTGTCTGATCTTGAAACAGGCTCTTAGCTGGGGCCCCTTGTCCTAGTCTCTATTACCATTTTCTTTGCCGTATTTAACTCATCATGCTTAATGACTGTCCTTCTTGCCTTTGAATGGGCTCTGCCCTGTACCTTCTTACAGCTTAGCAAAACTACCACTCTTGATATCAAATGCTAGGGGTGTTGCAGGCCAACTGTACTGCAGCAAAATAAAACAATATGTGCTTATATATTGCTTTATACGTTGCAATCATGCTTATATTTCAATTTCATTTTTATGTGGGCATCTCCCAGCAGGATAACATTTTGAAAAACCTTTGTCTGAGAGGTAAGAAATCTTGTCTCTGCCCTGACATAAAAATAGCTTTTTGTGTGATCTTAAGTAAGTCACCATCTCTCTTACTCTTGGCTTCAATCTCTCCATCTATAAAATGAAACAACTGGATTAGATGTTCTCTTACATACTAGGTACAAAATTTCATGAAAATCTCTATTAATGGTACATATTTTGCTCAGAGTTATTTGTGTTCCTGAAAGTTATTTCTCACCTTGAAGCATTTGTTGTGCTCTGTAACTGAGCTTCTTTTAGCTCAGATTTTATGAAAACTGGACATTTTTGTCTATCTTTTCTATAACATAGAGCCTAGCACAAAACAGTGTAAGTTTAATGAGTGAATGAATTAAAGACTTCACGCTAAGTTTGAGAAAGACAAAGAGACAGAGAGGAGAGAAAAAGGGAGAGAGAGGACATGGTTCTTGAACTTCCAGGAGATACCAGTGTGGTGGGGAAAAAGGAATATAGGAGATTCATAGTTCCCCTTCAGCCACAGCTCCCCACCTCTTCCCCAAATGCAGCCATCAGCATTATCCCCAGACCTAAAAATAAATAAATCAGTTACTTTTGGGTTTCTTAATAATTGAATACATGTTTGGAAATAGGCTAGAGCCTTTGAGGTTTCAACTTTGCCTCCCCACCCACCCCACAACTCCACATTGAACAACCAGGTCTTTTCAAATGGAGTCCTGGAGTATCAACAAGCTTTTAACAAAATCGCATTCCAATGATGACTTCAGTGTCACTAAATCAAAAACAGATGGTTCACATTGCCTTTTAAATATATGTGTTTGAAAAATAAAGGAATATTGGACACAAGCTCATGTCAAATTGTTTTCCCAATCTTTTGGTGGTTAGAAAGCCAATGTGAAATATTTGGTTGAATCCAAAGGTCTCGTAATATGCTCTTCATCAGTCAGTTTTCTCACCTGTAGAGCTGGGACAAACTCCCATTATCTAATAGACCAGTGTTCTCAACTTTGGATAGACACAGGAATCACCTGGAGAGTTTTGACAAGAAAAGTAAGGCTTTGTTCCTTCCCCCAGAAATTCAGATAATTGGTCTGCAATTGGATCTGGGCATCAGGATTTGTCTAAAGCTTCCCAGATGACTCTGAAACAAAGAGAAGTTTTCTTCAAATTATTAAGATGAATCAGAAGGAAAACAAAATAAATACGTTCTATGTCTATGATGCTAGAATTATATAGAAAGAAACAATAAAGTTTTAAGATGTCTGTAAATTTAAAGGGTTGCCTGGGATGGTAGTCGATTTGTATCACTTGCTCCCCAGTGTTATGGGTTAAATTATATCTCCCTCTTCTCCCAATTCATATGTTGAAGGACTAGCCCTCAGTGCTTGAGAATGTAACTGTATTTCACGATCATTTCCTTACAGATGTAATTAGTTAAGATAAGGTCATTAGGCTGGGCTTAATGTCTTTATGAAAAGGAAAATTTGGACACAGAAACATGCACACAGAGAGAACGCCATGTGAAGATGAAAGCAGAGATTGGGGTGGTGCTTCTAGAAGCCTAAATGAAGCGGCCTTGTTGTCTGGAGTAAATACCTGAGATTTGTTGTCTCACGGTCATGGAACACTAGGACACAGAAACAGAAAGAGTGAGGTTTGGAGTGGAAGTTTCATAGGTGGAAGGAAGAGAAGAGCTCTCTGTGGCAGAGAGGGGCCCCAAAGAAGCGGGTTGCCACTTCTGGGGTGAAATGCAGTGGGTTTTATAGATGAGCTTGAGGGGGCAGTGTCTGATTTACATAGGGTACAAAAGATTGGTTGGACCAGGTGTGCCATTTGCATAGGGTGCAAAAAGCTGGCCTAATCTTTAATTATGCAGATGGGTTCTCTACCTGGCCAGTACCATGTTGCCTGTTTCTTTACTGTACACATGGTGACAAGGAAAAGGGAAGATGGAGCCTCCATGTTGAACATACCTGGCCCCCAAGTAGCCCTTTTCTGTTGGCACAGCTGCTGGCATTCACCCATGCAAGCTTCCAACTTGCTTATCTATGTCTGCAGCTCGGTTTTTCAGTCTGCTCTTTGTTAGAAAAGAAATGATTTGGGAGATGCTTTTTTATTAAAAGGGGAATTCCACTGAGGACTCTGTTGCCCTTATTGTCTGCCTAAATAATTTCTTTCTAGCTTCTGTATCATAAGAATGTCAAAGATTCCCTGGACACTAGGAGAAATGTATCAAACAGATTCTTCCTCACAACTATCCAAATCAGCCCACTCTTCCAACACCTTGATCTTGTTCTTATGGCTTCCAGAATTGTGAGACAATAAATATCTGTTGTTACCAGTGTGTAGTACTTTGTTATGGCAGCCCTAGCAAACTAATACAATGAGCTTGATGGTAATTAAGGTTTCTTTCGTTCAGTGACTCTCAAAAGAGGCAAGATAAAAAATGGGAAATAAATCAGCATCAACCGAGCACCTACTATGAGAGGACTTAAACAAAGTTAGTGGAAAGTGGAATTGAATGATAAAAATATAAAACATAAGCTTTATTTCTCCACATAAGCTCCATTAAGTTCAAAGCACCTTTGTAAGTGATGATTCCAGCCATTTAGTCCATCCCTACAGAACTGAGAGTCACAGGAATTTAAAGATGTCACTGTGGTCTTTATCACATTATTAACTAAAGAAAAATGAATGCCCTTTAAAGATTTTCTTAAGATTGGGGGACAAAAAAGAAGTCTGATAAAGCCAAATTAAAACTGTAAGGTGGATGTCTAATAATTTCCCATTGAAACTCCTGCAAAATTGTCATTGTTTGATGCGAGGAATGAGCAGGATCATTGTTGTGGTGGAGAAGGACTTTCTAGTGAAGTTTACCCAAAAGTTCCTTTGTCTGAGGCTTTGGCTAACTTTCTCAAAACATCCTTATAATAAGCAGATGTTATTGTTCTTTGGACCTCCAAATATTCAACAAACAAAATTCCTTGAGCATCTCAAAAAACTGTTGCCATGACCTCTGCCCTTGGCTGTTCCTCTTTTGCTTTGACTGGATGGACCACTTCTGCCTCGCGGTAGCCATTGCTTTGATTGCGCTTTGTCTTCAGGATCATACTGGTAAAGCCATGTTTCATCTCCTGTTACAGTTCTTTAAAGAAGTACTTCAGATTCTTGATCCCTGTTGTTTGAAATTTCCATCAAAAACTCCGCTTTTGTCTGCAGCTCGTCTGGGCACAATCGTTTTGGCATCCATTGAGTGCAAAGTTTGCTCAACTTTAATTTCTGAGTCAGAGTAGTGTAAGTGGAAGCATCGAGATATCTACGGTGTTGAATGTTGTTTCTGCTGTTGTCAGTCCTCTTCAGTTAAGGAACAAACAAGATGTATTCTTTTTTTCTCGAAAGTTGATGTGTATGGTCTGCTGCTGTGGGCTTCATCTTCAACATTATTTCATTCCTTCTTAAAATGAATTATCCATCTGTAAACTACTGATTTCTTTGCGGCATTGTCTTCATTAGCTTTTCATAAAGCATCAGTGATTTCATCCTTCTTCTACCCAAGCTTCACCATAAACTCAATGTTTGTTCTTGCTTCAATTTTAGCAGAATTTATGTTACTCTTTTCAAACTGATGTCCTATCCTTCTTAGTTCCTCAAACTAGATCTTGTTAGGGCACGTTATAATGAGTTACTATGTATTTATTTTGGTGCAAAATAATTTTGAAATCTATTCATAGTTTTTTTTCATAATACACATTTTTCATGAACTGTTTAAAGACCCCTTATATATGCCAAGCATTCTGTTAAGTGCTTTGTAAACTCCATTACAACTTAATGACTGGTATGATTATCTCTAATTACAGATGAAAAAAGCTAAATGAAGGTCATTTAGAGAAACCATTACAAATAAGGGGATAAAATACAAAAGAAGGAAAAGGAAATCTCTGGTTGGAGGGATACTTCTGGAAATTGCATGTATTTGAAAGCAAGTTATTATTTTAAAAAGTATTCCTGACCTTCCAAAGATAATGTCTCTACCTCCCTTAGGCCCATACTATAAACAGCTATTAAATTCCATCCTTATAGGAACAGATATAAATGCTTGTAAGTGCAGTAACATGAGCATTTGGTGGAGAAAAATTACCTCCACTTGGAGTAGGGTGAGGGTTTGTCTAGGGGCTGGATTAGTCTGCTTAGAGCCATAACCAAATACCACAGACTGGGTGGCTTAAAAAACAGACATTTATTTTCTC
This sequence comes from Gorilla gorilla gorilla, assembly GCF_029281585.2. Taxonomy (NCBI): domain Eukaryota; kingdom Metazoa; phylum Chordata; class Mammalia; order Primates; family Hominidae; genus Gorilla; species Gorilla gorilla. The sequence goes on from NC_073236.2 coordinate 127,315,785, forward strand.
ACAGTTCTGGAGGCTAGAAGTCCAAGATGAAGGTGTCGGCAGGATTGATTTCTTTTGAGACCTCTTTTCTTGGCTTGTAGATGGCTGTTTAGTGGCTAAATCCTCACGTGGCCTTTCCTCTGTGCACACACATCTCTGGTGTCTCTTTGCATGTCTGAATTTTCTCTTCTTAAAAGATCACTAGTCCTATTGATTGAGGGCCCACACCAATGCCCTCATTTTATCTTAATTACCTCTTAAAGGCCATGTCTCTAGATACACTTTCATTCTCAGATACTGAGGTTAGGGCTTCAATAAATAAATTTTGGAGGTACACATTTCAGCCAATAACAAGAGAGTGCAGGGGAGACTCCAGGCAATGACACATTTTCTCTGGTCCTTATGGGACAAGTGAGCACTGGAGGCATCATCTATGATGTCAGAGGGCAGTCATTGCCCGAGGATTCTGGCCTCTGTCTACCATAGATACTGTTGTTTTTATTTGCGTGCTTATTTTTCAGTAGTCTGATAGAGATTTATCTGAAGAGTAAAGCAGTATATTTGCAAATACCGTTAAGAGCCTGATGCCATTTTGTGTTGTTTATTTATATATTTATTTTATTTTATTTTTTTGAGACAGAGTCTTGCTCTGTCACCCAGGCTAGAGTGCAGTGGCTCAACCTCAGCTCACTGCAGCCTCCACCTCCCAGGTTCGAGCAATTCTCCTGCCTCAGCCTCCCAAGTAGCTGGGATTACAGGCACCCGCCACTGCACCTGGCTAATTTTTGTATTTTTAGTAGAGATTGGGTTTCACCATCTTGGCCAGGCTGGTCTGGAACTCCTGACCTCGTGATCCACCCGCCTTGGCCTCCAAAAGTGCTGGAATTATAGGCTTGAGTCGCCACGCCTGGCCATGTTGTTGATTTTTGTTGTTTATGCCTAGTGTGCTACTGGCCTTGTTTAAAAGGTCCTCCTCTCGACAACAAGACTGTCTAATGACACAGATACCTGCAGACCCATTTTGAGCCTTGAAGTAAGGCAATGTAAGCCATCTGTGAAAGGTAGAGCTGAAGGTTTTCCTTCTGTAAAGTGGGAATAATAATAGTAATAGTAAGACTTCTATCACATGATGGCTGACAACACTGACCTCATCTAAAGGGGCTGACACAAATAGACACTTAGTTAGAGTTAGCTTCCTGCCTCTGGACTCAAAGCCAGCTAGCTAGTCATAAAACACTAACAAAATTGTAGCCAAGGAGTAGAGGTGTTTGACGCCCCGTGAAAGCTTAGGTAGGCAGAGCCAGAGTCGTAAGTACTTGCAGGGTTAAAAAAACAAAACAAAACACAGAACAGTACAATGAGTGACAGGAGAGCCAGGAAAGAGAGAGCCGCCTGTGCCAGCCAACAAAGACTATTGCCTTTGGATTCTGAACAGATTTTGTTTCAATTTCTTCCAGAAGAAAGAAGAGGCAGGAAATCAGAGAAAAACAACACAAAAGACCCTTCCATCCACTGTTAAGGAAATGTAAGCCAAGGCCTGTTAACCACAGCCAAGTGGATGGCCAGTTTACAACTTGGGCATTGGCCGGCGTCAGCCCTGGTGCCCCTGCCCTACCAGGATGCAGTAGGCTGTCCTTTGGCTGTCCTTTTCCTTCGCAATTGAACCAAGCATGTTGGCCAGCAGAGATTGCAAAGCCAAGGGGATGTGCCATACTGTGAGCAGCAGACATTTGTGTTGTTTTGGTTTGTTGTGCAAGACTTGCTGTCATTTACTTTGGCCCTTTTTGCAGGCTAGTGCAGAGATGGGAGAAAGTAGAAGGTGTCACCTGGCATATCATTAAAAGAAGAATCTAAAATCACCAGGCAGATGTAACTGGTCTGCCGGAGCTTTGTGCAGAAAAGTGGCTGGAAAGTCTCTATTAACTTAGGATCATGGGAAATTGTGGAGAAGAAGGGTCTCCCACTGATCCTTTCTATAAAGCTGAAAAAGTAGGGCCCAGAGAAGGGGATCGGTTTAATTGCACACAGAGCACTTAAAACTGTGTTGGGACGAGGTTACCCAGAGTTCTTGAATCTGGTTCAGTTCCCACTTCCTTGTTGTACTTGTGCCACTCCACACTTCTGCTCACACTGGTCCTCCTGCCTGGAATGCCTCTCCCCTGGGGCTTTAATGTGCCGTAAAAAGTCTTCCCTGCCCATGCTTCTGTTCCAGGTTGAGCAGTGGATCCATTCTCTATGCCTTCAGAGCACTGACCTTACTGTCCTGTAACTGTGGCCCTGTCTTCTCTCCACCCAGCTGGAAGCAGCTCTTTGAAGGCAGAGACCCAGCACACAGCACAGCGCAGCCTGGGTGGTTCATGTTTGGCCATGAGTGTTAACTAGATGACTGAGCCTGGGACCCCAGGATCAACTGGCTCACCTGCCGGAGAGTGCCTTTCAGGCTTTGGGAATGTTGTGGTCAGCTAGGATTTGTGATGTTGCCTTGCTTCTAAAGAAAAACAATCCTTCTTTAACTACAAAGACAAAGTAATTTAAAGATTCAGGCACCAGCTTCTACTTAGACTCAGAAGGTTGTTTTCCAAGGAACGCTTGCATCCCAGGTAGGGTTGGCTTGCACACAGCAATAGCACCGAGTTTCCTATACAGACTCCTTTAGAAGCCTTCAAAAGTCCCCACTGATCTCCTGTGATTTGATTTTTGCTGCTGCTGTTGTTGTTAAGACATCAATATCCTCTTTTTAAATAAAAAATATCGTCTGTGTTAGGAAATCCAAAGAGTTAGTGCCCAGTATGGAATTAGTATGTGCCATTAGCTGGCTGAACAAGGCTGAGGGAAGAGGACACTGAATAAGAAGTCCAGAAATGAGGAGAAAAGGGTCATTGAAATTGACAGGTAAAATAGAAAGGTGACACTGTGTGACTCTTCCTCTAAATTGTGCCTAGGCAAACAAACTGTATGGGAGATGAGAGAATTCTCCAGGTCTTCAAACTTGCTGCATGTTAGATTCATCTGGGGAGATTTAAAAAGCTGTGAATGCTTGGGATGCATCCCAGACCATGACATACACACTTTTGGGGTGAACCCCAGTCATCAGTATTTGCTAAACCTTCTCCAGATCATTGTAATGTTAATGTGAAGGCCAAGGAGAGAACTACGGATGTGGAGCCTCAACTTAGAGATGATGAGAGGACCCACCTATCTCTTGGCAGGAGCCGAGATTCCTTAAAACATTACCACAAAAACTTTAAAATTGGACTTTGGGTCATTTACCTATTGTGAGAACCTAGTTGAGGGGACTTGGGTTGACCGAACCTATGGAATCTGCCCCCTCAATGCCAATACCCTTCCTAGTCACAGCACAGTGGCCTCCCTAGCATACACAGCCACCTTGTTCATCCTGGTTTGCTTAGCAGATAGTGGACCCATCCATTAGTCTGCCAAACCCATGCCATGCACTTCCATCTTTCAGCATAAAGACTGAAAACATTGGGAGCTTAGACTGTTTACATCCTCTGCGTAATTTGAATCTTCTTTAGTTTAGCAAAACTGAGGCCACTGAAGACAGGGGATACTTTTCATTCCTCCTTGGAGACATCATGTGAGTGAGTTGAGAGAACAGACACCCTGGAACCAAATGTACCTGGCTGCAAGGCCCAGCTCCAGTGTTCCCTAGCCATGTAGCTTTGTCGATACCACCTAGAAACCTGAGCCTCAATGTCCTTTTCTATTGCATGGGGACAATAGCAATAGCACCTGTCTCAAAAGGCAATACGGAAAGCTGAAATGAAATAGCATTTGCCATTTAGCAAGCCCTGCATAGAAATTAGATTTTTTTTTCCTTCTCCCCAGCGCCTACCATGATTCAAACACATTAGAGATGAGAAAGTAGGCTGCTTAGAGAACAGATAAATGCATAAATTAATTGATTCCAAGTGTGTCATGATATAAAAACATAGCATGAACTTCTGAGGTGTCCTAGTTGAGTAGTAAATGGCTTTAAAAAGTCATATTTTACAGGGCTTTAATTAATCATTTATTGGGGGCTTTCCTATAAAATGAGAACTCACCTTAGGGTTCATGCACAGAATGAAAACACCAATTACGGTGCTACACAAACCCAGTCACCCCTGAAGAACAGCCATCAATCCCGTGATTGTTAGACCCAGTCCAGTCAGGAAATGCCCATCCACAGAGTGGGCCCTGCCATTTCCTCCCTGAGGCCTTTCGCTGCAGACTGCAAGTCTGGGCGTTCTCATAACGACTCCCTTTCATTGACACCTCCTCAGCACCAGGCACTGCTCACCTCCTCATCCACTTCATATTAATTCTCACAATCTCCATTCCCAGTCTTTTACCAGTGAAAACCCTGAGGCTCCAAGAGGTTAAGTGATGCCCCAAACCACTCACTAAGTAGCAGAGGTGGCCCTCACTCCCTCGTGCCTCTGCACCAATGTCCTCAATACCATCTTGCCTTTCTTCCAGATCCGAGGAGGGAATCTTCTAGCAATGAGGAGGTGGTGAGTCATGGCCTTCTTTGTAGGCCAGGCCTGGACCTGGAAGCTGGCTGGGGACAAAGCTCCATGGTTTGAGGAAATACCAGAGAGCCTCAAGTTGAGACTTGAAGAGGCTAGAGAAGATCCGGAAGAGCTAGAGACATAGGCAGATAAATCAGAACCTGTAAGATAAATATATTCCAACACAACACTTTTAGGCAACATTTTCTGATTTCTATGGAACAGACGGATGGTGACAATGATAATAATGTCCCTCAGAGAGTTTTGCCAAATCTGCTGTCTTCAGGGAGAGGAAACCTTCCAGTCTATAAGCATAGAGGGAAGACCGATGGCTGTCTGTACTCTCATGTTTTGAGGTATTAGAGTGAAAACTTGCCTCGGGCATTTAAAATGCCATTTCATAGAAAGTTTAAATGATGTGGGAAAATCCACATACTACCCCCCGTGTCATTTGTCCTTCTAGCCCTGGCCATAGAGGTGTTATTTTTGGTTCCTTGTACACCCTGTGGACCATGCTCTTTCCTGCCCCTTACCATATAGGCTGTTCCCTTACCTTATCTCTGCTTTATCCTAATAACTCCTATTTATCCTCTAGGTTTATTTCCTGTATTCTTCTGCAGCAATACCCTCACCAGGTTTGATTAGGATCATTTTTGCAATTGCTCTCTCTGCATCCACCTGCGTCACTAGCTTTTTTTATTCTCTACACCACTCTCCCTTATTCTCCCAGGACATGTTACACATGCCTGAAACAGCAGAAGCTCAGCTACTTTGAATGAATAAATGAATGTTGAGTTTTAAAGGTATGATCCAAATAGTATGTGTACGTATGGATTATGTAATTTCCTCTCAACAATATGTTTTAGCGATCCACACACAGAAAACATAGGATAGAAATATTTACCATTAACACCTGATATTATAGGTATAATTTCCCTTATTTTTAGTCTGTGTGATCCGTATTTTCCACAGTAAGCCTATACAATTTTTATAATCAGATCATAATATAATCAGATAATAAAAATGAATATAATTGCCCTAAGGCTTGGTGAGGAATAAAAAATAATGCATATGTAGCTTTCTTCTCATAATGCTTTTTTGGATAAAATGTGTTTCTATTTGCTGAAAAGTAATAATAGTCATTTCCATTGCAGTGCTTCATAGCTTTCGAGGTGGTTATGTATTCACCCCCACATCTTAGTTTCAACAACCCTTGACATACCTAGCAGAGGGGCCTGTTTTTCATTTTATAGACAAAGATGCAGAGGCCACAGCCATGCACAGTGGAGAGAAAGCTTGGCTGGAGCCTGCACCTCTCAGGCTGAGTGCCCACATGGGAAGGCATTTGATTTCTCTTAGCTTCAGCTTCTTTATAAGTAAAATTAAGAGAAAAGTACTTATCTCTAGAAATTAAAGGACCATGCTAGAGAAATCAGGCCCCTCCTTGCACATTAGAGATGCTCAGAAACTTAACTGACTTGCATGGCCTTTGTCACCAACGCAGATCAAGGGCTCATTTGGAAACCAGGCTTGTTCCAACCTTTTCCATACACTGTACTATTAATTGAAAATAAATGATCACCTGCATATCCACAACCTTAGGATACAACATAACAGACCCCATTTGTTAGAATAAAGGATTGAGCTGTATCTGGTGGAGAAATTGCTTGTGGTGGCCTTTGTCTTTTCAAGATGGCACAGGTTCTATCTGTAATGAGTAGGGCAAAGTGAAAGTCAGTGGATCTAAGTATGCTGCCTCCTCCTTCTACTATACTCCTGGAGCATCATTGATTGGGCCACCTTTGTCTCACCTATAGATGTCCAACTCATAGCCTTGGAAGTCCTATGCTTGTAAATTAACAGCTGAAGAAAAATCAAGGTGGCAAGAACTGTTCAGATTTTTGTGGTCCTTACAATGTAATCAAGTGGCAAGGATAGCTTTCTCCCATATATGCTTCTACGGGGGCAGTTATTGCCCTGGACTCTATGCTGTCTATTCAGTCTCCACCCATGGAATCTTCTCAGCCAGACTATATGTTTCCTTAGCCTTTTACTGAAAACCTTCCTTATGGAAGACTCTCTGCTGTGCTGGCATATCGAAATGCGAAGCAATTGTTGGTCTCTACAAATCTTTGCATTCTGAGTCTCAAGTAGTACACATGATAGGCCCTCATTAAATCGAGTGATGAGTGAATGAATGAACATTTGCAAGCCTTCTCCAGGCTGTTGATTCATAACATTTATACATCGCTTGTTTGTAAGATCTAAATGCGTATTTTAAAGAATCTGTGGAAAGTACCCAGATCTAAAGACCTTTAGTAATTGCTCTTTGAAACGTTGCATAAGATCCTGCCCTCAGAAAGGCTGCATGCTTAGTTTAGTAATCTCTTATCACCACTTTGAAATTCTAAGTAGTTTTTGAACCAGGATTCCCACATGTGCACTGGATCTCACAAAGTACATAGTTGGGCCTATCTATCTTCCTGCTCAGAAAGTCTCAAAATACTAGAGAATTGTTTCAATATTACTTTCACAAAATGGCATGTTAATGGACTAAATGTGCCGGAATCAGAAACTTGTTAAATTTGACTCTGCCTGAGCTTAAACAAAACTTAGATTACAGAGGAAACTGTGTAAATATGCTTGAAGTTAACCTGACCAGAAAATATTTGACAGAATTTTAGAAGTTAGCTATGAAGAAGTTGTTTGATTTCTCTTCATTATTTAGCTTTAGATACTGAATATCTTACCTGATATGGTCTGGCTGTGTGCCTACCCAAATCTCATCTTGAATTGCAGTTCCCATAATCCCCACGTGTCCTGGGAGGGACCAGGTGGGTGGTAATTTAATCATGGGGATGGTTACCCCCATGCTGTTTCCATGATAGCGAGTGAGTTCTCAAAATATCTGATGGTTTTATAAAGGGCTTTTCTCCCTTTGGCTGGGCATTTCTCCTGCCTGCCATCATGTGAGAAGGGACATGTTGCTTCCCCTTTCCGTCATGATTGTAAGTTTCCTGTGGCCTCCCCAGCAATACTGAACTGTGAATCAATTAAGCATCTTTCCTTTATAAATGACCTAGTATTGAGTATGTCTTTATTAGCAGCATGAGAAGGAACTAGTACATTACCCAAACTAGTTTCACCTTTTAAGTGAGTATGTCCCTTGCCCTCAGCAGGAGATGTTTGCTTAAAACTAAACCAGTACCTTCCACACTGCAGTTTTTTTTAACTGCTAAAGTCCAGGTAGCATTAACCAATTTATGCATTCTGCCCAAAGAGCAGGAGAATGAAGAGTGGGTCCTGAGAACTGGAGGTTCCTTCAGTGCAGGGAATGTTTCTGGGAGTCTGAGCTCCAGCCTGCAATGGTATGTAGAATGGAAAGTTGTCATTAGTTTCCTTTGTCATGTCCCATTTTGTTCAGAGGCCTTTATGGCAACAACCAGTGAATTTATTGGTGTCTGAGGCCCTAATCTCTGACAAGTGAGGCTGCAATATGGAACTGCAGATTGACAGCCAAAGAGAAGCTGGCATGTGGTAAGAGAAGGGCCTATCTATCCTTTTTGGTGATGGGACTGAAAACTCAAAAATATGAAGTCCTCCCTACCATGGCACCCTCCATGATATGTTTAATCCCATAGCTTAATATATTATTTTTCATATGTTTCTCTGTAGCCCTGCCATTTGAGAGATCTGTAAATAAAATTGCTGATGGTGAAGGACTGTGTCTCTTAAAGAAAGGAAAAAGGAATTCATATATTTGTTAAGTATCTAAAAGTACTTATATTTTTGCATTTATATAATCCAGAAATCCCATGAGAAAAGCATTATTATGATCATTTTATAGATAAATTAACTGTCCTTATGAGATGCTAAATAACACAGTTAGTAAACCATGGAATTAGTGTTTAAATATAGCTAACCCATTCCCAACACCTTACTCTTCCCATACCACGGGCTGAGAAAAAGTGATGAAAATTCAGTTCTGGGGTGACTTCGAGTGAAGTGGTTTTCGTAAGAAAGTCTACTCCTTCTGAGAGTTTAAGACCAAGGGCCAGGATCCAGTCTGCCTGATGCATTTTATTATCCCCAGGAGGTTGCTTTGCTCCCCCGGGCCTTCATGTTCTCATTTCGCCAGTGCAAATAGCAACACCTTTCCTGTCCACTGTACTAGGTTGTTTTGAATTACAGGGAATGCATTTCAGGTAGAAGTAAATGCCAGTGTGATCGCGTGGTTATTGTTGCTGATGTCATTTGTTTTTGCAGAGAACTGAATAGGTTTATTCTGGAGGTGATAATTGGGAAGGTCTGTCCCCATGCCGCCAGGCACCATGGCCAGCCGAGCAGAGTGCTTTGACTTGAGAATTTCATGAGCAAGGCGGAATAAGCCACTCAGCTTCTGTACAAGCAAAGCCAGGCAACAGCATTAATTAATGTGGATGAGAAGAGACAGGCCCTTGTTTGTAATTAGGAGACTCTGTGGACCTTATTTTCTTCTCCAGTCTCTCTTAAACATGGTGAGAGCTGTGGCTTCCATGGGGTGAGTAGTTGCCCACCTCTCCACCTCCCTCTCCTCAGCCAGCTGATTTCCAGCCCTGGGATCTGGGGTACAGGAAGATCAGGTTTACATCCTAATCCTAGGAAACTTCGCCTCAGCTCACTCGGTTCATTTCAACCAAAAGGTGAAAGGAAACTGAGAGTTAGCTGATGCCAAAAAAGTCAATCAGACCAACACAAGCCAGAACCGAGTTATGTCACTCTGGGCTTTCTGCACCGTTGCCACCATTAACACCTGGAAGGCCTTTGATTCTCACATTAGCAAAACATGCCATAAAGCATGAGCTTCCCTTCTTCCCACAGAAACCCTGGCTCCTTTGCAAGGGGGGAGGTGGGGCAGTGTCACAAAGGTGGCTTTCAGCCCTAGAAGGCTTTCTTGATTAGGCCTCTGAGGGGAGACTTCCACGAAGTCTTCTCACAGGAATTTGCAGCCAGTTACAGCACTGATTTCCAGCAGCTTCTAGATGAAGGACTCTTGGAACCTCTGAGCCCAGAAGGACAATGGAGACTGGTCGCTTAAATCACCTTATTTTATAGAGATGAAAATTGATGTCTCAGGTGAAGAATTTAATTTTCAACGCGAATTTTTCTGACCACCGTGTGTCAAATAGGATGCAAAATGTTGAGGATACAATGATCTCTAACTTCATCTCATTCAGAAGTGGAGACTGTCTATCACGTGCAAGATGCAGGGAACGTTTACTAACTACCACCGAATACAGCAGAGCTGTGAATATAACGACAGCCACAGGTTCCTTGTTAGGAAGTGCAAAATAGGATCACACACACACACACACACACACACACACACACACAATGTCTATACAAATAACTAAGGTAGCCAAATAATAAAATTTCTACCTTTCAAAATAGCTACACATTTAACGTTCAATCATGTGTAAAGTATGTTAATTTTTCTCTGCTCATTTCCTGATGCAAGTTTATTTGAACTCATCCTGTCTCCTCAGTATCATGTCTTCCTTGTCAATCAAAGTGCTCTTTGAGTCACCTAGTGCGCCTAATCTTTATTTCTATTTAGGTATGAGAGGCAGATCTTCTTGAATCTTTATAAAAGGTTGTCACTGGAAGTTTTTTCCCAAGTCACAAGTTTCTATTTACTATTCATGATCTTTGCAACATACATCTCTTACCCAATTGCATTCCTAAAGTGGTTTTGATATCCTTGTTTGTGACAACGTGCAAGAAATGAACTTGGGAGGTCATCACCAACTCCCAATCCCTAGAGAAATAATTACACCTAAATTACATTTCTTTGCCCCCTTTGTTAATAATCCCGTTAAGAGACTTCTATGGAGATCCAATACCAATGTTTACTGAGGTTGCTTCATGTTAATGTCTCTTCTCCAAATACTAATCTAATTTGAAAAGTAAAATATTGGGGAAAGTCCTCTATAGTAGATTTTGTACAGAACTAGATATGTTGCAATTCATTATTCTCAAAATGATGTGTTGTTTTGGGGAAGACAGTTTTCCTTTTAATCTGACCTTTATGGCATAAGTGGAAGGGTAATACAGTAGTCCCTCCATTTCCGTGGGGAATATGTTCTATGGAATATGTTCTAAGACCCCCCACTGGATGCCTGAAACAGCAAATGGTACTGAACCCTATACATACTACACTTTTTTCTGTACATACATACCTATGATAAAGTTTAGCTCATAAATTAGGCACAGTAAGAGATTAACAACAATAATAAAATAGAACCTTGATCACACTATGCCAGTTTCATTACTGTTGCACTCTGAGGCCATTATTAAGCGAAACAAGGTTTCTTGGACACAAGTACTGCAATACCAGGACAGTGATTCTGAGAGCTGGGATGGCTACTCAGTGACTCACAGGCCGGGAGCATATGCAGTGTGGATACATTGGACAGAGGGATGAATCAAGTGCTGGGCAGGAGAGAGCAAGGCAGCACAAGGTTTCATCATGCTACTCACAATGGCACACAATTTACAACATGATTTCTTTCTGAGATTTTCCATTTAATGTTTCCAGACTGCAGTTAACCATAGGTAACTGGAAAGTGAAACTGTGGTTAAGGAGGAAGTACTGTGTGGAAGAGAGTGTGATTGACTTTTTCTAGAAGAAAGGGGATGAGTTAAGAAACTTTCCAAGGAGGAAGTGATACCAGAGGGTGAGTTAGAAGGACCATAGGCCATGGTGTTAAGCAAGTGAAGTTGGAAGCACCCCTCATATAAAGGTACTATGGGGAAATGTTAAGAACCATGGAATATCTGAGATTTTCTTTTCTTTGCAACCAAGCAAGTTAGCTGTTGCAGGTTCATGAGTGCCGGCAGAAGAAATGAGACTCCTGGACCAGAGACAAAGGACCATTGTTTACAACACAGACAGCAGCATAAACTTCATGGTTGCATTGGTTCGCCTTGTTCCAACTTCTAATGGAGGCAACACAAAAGTGGACTCAGGTGAATGCTGCATGCACAGGTGTGCACCACAGATGAGGAACTCCAATCTCATGAACTCAAATCTTTTATACTAGATTGCAAGCAAACTTGTGGGAATTTTTTCCCAGAAGGAAGACATTATCTTTCTTTTACCTGGCACTTAACAAACTTACCCTCTACTCTAGAGGATGATGCTATCTATATCTTCCAAGGCTTCTTGCTATACAAACATCCTTGAAAATATAGTTATCTTTTAGTGCTTCTGCTTGCAATACCTTCAGAAATGTGAAAACCCAATGGAGAATTGACTCCCAATAGGAAAAGCAAATATACTTGAAATGACTTACCTGAGGTCACAAAGCCAACCAGGTCTGCTCACAGGCTACACAGTGCACACACACTCTACTCCCGGCCTTTCCTGCTGACATCATTCTTCTGTGGGATGATTGGCTCCTCTAGATAGCATGCAAGCCCGAGGAGGCACACAATGAGGGAAGAGCCCATGTGGCAGGCAGACTTCTAAAGTGACCCCCAATGCCCCACATCCTTGTACAATCCTTTCCCCTTGAGTGTAGGAGCAATAGGAAGGGTATCTCTTCTGTAACTAGATCAGTTATACAGCAAAGGTGAAAAGATTTTGAAAATGTAATTAAGGGCCCTAATTAATTGACTTTGAGGTAGTCTAAGAGAGATTATCCTGAGTGAGTCTGATGTAATCAGGCGAGCCCTTTAAAACAGGTGCCTTGTTGTGGAAAGAGCCACATGACAGAGAATGGCAGGTGTCTTCTAGAACCTGAGGAGTTCTGTCTCACAACTACAAGGAGTTGAATTCTGCAAACTAACAGTGAGCTTGGAAGAAAATGCCAAGCCTCAGATGAGTTCACAGTCCTAGTAGACACCTTGATTGTCTGAGCAGAGAACCTAGTTATGCTGTACCTGGACTTCTGACTCACAGAAGCTGTAAGATAAGAAATCTGTGTTGTTTTAAGTTACCAAATCTGTGTACATTTCTTATATGCAACTAATGCACCCCAAGACTGACTTCTAGTTGTTGTATATTTCTTAACTATGCTTCTATAAAATAGCAGAATGAAGACACACATATTTATTGAGCACTATTACTTGTTTTTATTCATCTTTCTTAAATATGTGCATAGCTCATATTAATTTCAATGTTTAATATTAGAAGTGTTTTGCTCTTTATTTAGAAGTTTGATGATGTTTTGGTGATTAGAAATATGCTGCAGGAACTTAAGTCCTGTTTATATCAATTAGCCTGTGGTAAAGTTGGTTTCATTATACATCATTTAGCTTGAAGTCCAGTTTTCAAGAACCTACTAGATCTGACTTTTAGAACTATATTAATATTTTGCATACGCAAATTTAATTAATAAGAATGGAAGAAAAAAACTCCACATGGAATGCGAACAGAAACAAAGTAACCAAACTGCATTTCAAGTTAATAACACAACCGCACTAAAGGAAAAAAGAAAAAAAGAAATGTCACTTTTGAGAACATGTTTCTCTAGTTAATAAGTCTTCTGCATTAGAAGTTGGCAAATCTTCTTTCTAAAGGGTCAAATAGTTAATATTTCTAGCTCTGTGAGCTACATTATCTCTATTCCAAATATTCGGCCTTTGGATCCAGAAATCAGCTATAGATAATATGTAAACGGATGGAGGAGTGGCACTGTGTTCCAATCCAACTTTATGCATGACATTGAAATTTGAATTTCATATAAGTTCCGTATGCCACAAAATTTTATTCTTCTTTGGGTTTTTTTTTCAATCATTTAAAAATGTAAAAGTTATTCTTAGCTCATGGGCAATATAAAAACAGGGATGTGCCAGGTTAGGCCTGTGAACCACTGTTTGCTGACCTTGCATTCATCAGTGATTGAACAAGTCTAAATTCAGCTTTTTACTGTCTCCAATGTATATTTTATTTTTTGATATCATATTGTAGTTTAATTACATTTTCTCCGTAACTCTGCCAGCTCCTTTAAAACCTTATTTTCCACTTGACCAACACAAATTCTGTCTTACTTCATAGCAACAATATTTTTTTATATACTGAGAACACAAAGCAGATGCATTCTATTTTTTTTCTGCCATTTGTAGTGAATTATTTTGCTTTTCTCTGAATCTTTATTGCTATGTCTCACCTTGTCATGTGTCAGAATGTTTTCATACAGCCCATGTTGTTGTTTTCTGTTGTTCTTTTCTAGTTTTTTCTTATATGAGATAAGACGTATATATCCCTGCTGTTTGCCAACAGATAGGGAGTGTGTATTCACTTTGATCTTTTTATCATTCATCTGGGTGCCACCTTAATGTCCCCTCACATCTTAAACTATGCAATAAGCATGGTCCCTAGCCAAATGTCTAGTGTGTGGTAGACCTTTATCTTGCACTGCTTTGTGGGAAGGTGGATATTTTTTTCTCATTCCTTCAATATGGTTCTTTAACCATCAGAAATTTTTTGTCCTCCCATCCTAGCTTCTGTATATTTGAAACAATCTGTACTTTTTCTTGTTCTTATCAGTGAGGGGCATTTAAAAATGCACTATTCATAGCATTCTGCTTCTAATTCTCTGTCTGTCCTTGATGGAAAGAGGGTTGGAGAGTGGAGGTGGCCCGCAGCATTTTCCAGCCTCTCTTTTTTCTAGTTAGAATGCTCTGTTTCAGAGGTTTAGGTGGGAGTCAACCACCAGTCCTTTCCCCAAGCTCATTCCTGCCATAGTTAAGGACAATTCCTTCAGAGACTGGCCTGTCATTCATTCAAAATCCTCTCTACTACTAATATTGCACTTTTACTGTTTAAAAAAGTTTTCATAGGTATGGGTTCAGAGACACTAAGTGATTTGCCTAAGATTTTGCAACAAGAATCGGAAAAAGGATTTAAGTCCCCTTCTACAAAAATTTGAAAGTATGCTCCTTCCATAGGGACCCTGTCTCCACAAAGGTTAGGCCACCAAGAAGTCATTAACTGGCAAATAAAAAAGTAACATAAAAATGCATAGTATGGTATTATAAAAAAATGAAAAAGTAATTCATCGATGGAATGGAAGATCAATTGTACTCAATGTGTTTTGAGGCGGGTGGGGGGGTTGTCTTATTTCATGTACGATCCTCTAGTAGACATTGGCATGAAGACACAACTTAAAAAAGAGGCCTCTATTGTCACAATTCCAAGTTCTGTAGCTTCTCGATTTATAAGTCTGAGGCAGTTTGGGGAATACAGGCGCCCATGATGCATATCGTAAACCATAAATTAATGAGTGATTAAAATCTTACTAAGGCAAACACACAGCCACAAATCTGAATGACGCACAATTATTGCCAGCCATAGCCAGCAGATGTATAGAAATAATTGGCTTTTAATGCTCATGAGTCAGTTTTATTACAAATAATGCATTTGCATGAAGTTTGTAAATTTATGCTCCAGTGGGAAGATATGGTGACTGCACAGTACAAACAGGCAAAGCAATTACAAAAAGTGCATCCAAAATTGATTAATTGTTCAAAGTTACATTTATTTATATGTTTGCTTCTAACCTTGCCTCATTCCAAAACAAAATAATTTCTTGTATTTGAAGAAATATAGCCATAGTAAGAATTTTTAATTGAAGAAAGCATGGAGAAAGGAAAATGAAGGTCAGAAAACATAATAAATCAGCAGTGAAGTTAGTATGCAAGATGAATGTCAGAACATTCTATATGTGTGATAAAAACGTAATGCAAAGCCACCTCTGTATTCATTAAAATTCAAAACAAAAGAGTGAAAACTGATTTGTGTATGATTCATAGTGTTTATAACCAAAAAAAAAAAAAAAAACAAGCACGTTTTTCTCAAGGGAAATATAACTTTACTTGGTAAAATGACCAGAGAAAAATTTGCCTTATAATTGATCATACGAGTGACATGACCATACAAAGAAACGAATGTTTAGTAACATCTCCAAAGCAAATGCAATAGACATCTTTCTGATAATGCTCCAGTGTGTAGGCTGATAACCTTCCACTAAATTGCACTTAAATAAAAATTAGGCACTTGAAGAGGGGAATTAACCCCCCTTTCATACCCCTCTCCCTGCCATATTCGTGCACACTTCCTGGCCTGTCATCCTTCCAACCTACCCATATTTTCATTTTAGTTGGGTACAAAATGTAGTGCTTATTTTATTATGGCCATGTAAATGCTAGGCACGATTGACACAGGACACTTGAATGAATTTTCTTACACAAATTTGTTTTTCTTAAAGTTGTCTAATTTATCTTTCTTTTTTTCTATTAATTATTACTAATTCCTCCCCAAATTCTTCCCCAGAAATAAAATCTCTTTATAATACAGTGGAGTGTATCCAATCTTAGGAAAGTTTCATCTGCTTGAAGACGTCCCTCCCAGAGGCTTCTATCCATCGAGACTGGTACCTCACTCAGCCTGGAGCATGGCTGCCTAACATCTCCCCTCACTGTCCTGTGGAGACCCCCCAGCTCTTTTGTGTTGAATTCCTAGTTTAATGAATCTCATGTTTTTTAGTGTCTTCCTTTTTTTTTTTGTAAGTTGCCTCCTTGAATAGCTATCTAGAAAAGTGCATATGGCAGATAATTTTTTGGGTCTGTGAACATCTAAAAATGACTATTCCATAGGCATGCATAATGGATGATCTAGGTGCTATGGAACACTGATTGGAAAGGATTCTCTTTCAGAACTTTCGAGGAGTTGCCACTTTTGCTTCTACTTCATTGTGCCTGGGACTCCTATTTTCCTCCTACTGGGAACACAGCATCATATAGCGAACCTGCTTTGTGCATACACTGCTTCCTAGAGATGTGAACTCCATCCTCTATCTCTGAGCCGGTGCTTCAGCTGTGTTTTCACTGTTCCAATGTTCTTTCAGGCCTGCAGCTTTTAGCTGGTGTAATATTTGTTAAGGTCATTCCTGTAGTTACTGGCCCACTCCCTCACCTGCATTTCTGTTAGGTGGGCTCACTGGTTTTTGACAGTTGTTTGTGGAATCCTGTGCCAAGCAACCAACACTCTGTAAGGCTTCAGACACTGGGGCTGTCTGACACCCTCAGGTAACTAAAATCCATACCTGAAATATCTACCAATTTCTCTCAGTGACTTGGTGGCATCTGCAATGTGGAAGGGGCCCACTTGGTCAACTGTTACCAAGTGACCAGTTTGGTCTTCAAACTCAGTGTGGGCCTCTACATTTGAAGTTGACACTCAGTGGCAACACTAGCCTTGGTCAGTGAGAGATCCTGCCGTGGGGTCCGTGTGGAGGCTCTCCATCATTGCCACTGCTTTGGCCATACGTCCCTGTGCTAACCCTGGTCTATGACAAAATCTGGCTGACTTTCTGTCTACTTGGGTATTGAGTACCTCTTCTCTGGTGGACGCTCTATGGTGGGTGTTAACATGTGACTCCAAGATCTTCATACACCATTCACATTCCAAATGCCTCTATCCCACCCCTCCTTGTCCTTCTCATTGCAAAATTTGTTTATTTATTTTTTCAGGCTTGCCAGGCTATTTGCTGCTGCCTATGAATCTGTACAGTCTCATGTTAGGACACCTCTTTCCACAACTGCACAACTAGGTGCTCTTCCCAAAGTGCATTTCCCCTCATCACTGTCTTTCAAGGCTGCCTCCAAGAAAGGCTGTTATTTCTGACTTGGGCCATATTCAGAGCCAACCCATCTGCGAACCAAGCGGGATCACACCATGTGGCATTGGTGCATGATGAGGGAGGGTGCTGGGGCATCAGCGGTGGGTGGCATGGGGTCTGCATTCCCTTTGCATGCAGTTGGCTCTGCCCCTGGTCCTGCCTGTGCTACACTTCATTTTCTCACTATTGTTGCCAGTTGCGTCTAATTTTATAACACGGTGTGTTCCGACAGAATCTAGGTCATTGTGGGCAGTTCATCATTCAGGGTCAAAAAAGTCTCATGCATAGATATTCCACTTTTATTGGGGTTGGTGGCATGGCAGCAGTTGTTTTTCAAAAGGTGATTCTCCACTGCATATGCATGGCAAAGTATCCACTGGCATTCTTGGTCCAGAGTCCAAGAAGCTTGCTCTGTGATGCTCTCCCTTGAGACTGTCATTGGCTCTCCATGGTCTCTTTATCCCACCACTAATACCTTTAATATCTTAGGATCTGCTGGGTCATATGGCCCAAGGGTAATGGCCGCTCGAACTACAGCCTGAACCTTTTACAGTGCACTTTCCTGTTCTGGGCCCCACTCAAGGCTGGCAGCATCTCATGTCACCTATACATGAGCCAAAGCAATATTCCCGGGAGGTACACTGCCCAAGGAGTGCTGGAAGCCACCCAGAGCAGGACAAGGTAAGGAATGGAATTTTTCTGTGAGCATGTTGAGGATGTGTGGATCTGTCAACACCTGAATTTTAGACTTCTGGCCCCCCAAACTGTAAGAGAATAAATGTCTGTTGTTTTAAGCCACCCATTTTTAAATAATTTGTTATGGCAGTTACAGGCAACTACTACAGGTGGGATCCTGGTTTGCCCTGAACACTGACTTCCTAAATATTTTGCTAGTGTGGCAGGCCATATAGCTTTGTAGGTTTCATATTCCACCCTCAGCTGTGTGTGTCTTACTAAGGCTCCCAAAAAGGTTGCCACCTTTGGTTCCTCCAATCCAATTAGCATGACGTATAAATGCAGATGATCAATGTGATGCTCTGTGGATGTCAGACAGTCCAGTACATCTTCAGACTGTATTATTGACAAAGTAGGGGAGGGAGGGAATCCACAGTGCCTTGAGGCACAATTATGAACCTGTAGTTTTGTCCATTCAGTGTAAATATTAACAACTTTTTTTCTTCTTTCTGATAGAGATAGAAAAAATGACCACAATGCATGGCCTCAAACCATGCACTGAAACCATGTTAATCTTCTCTATCAAATATACTTGATCTGGAACAGAGACTGCGATTGTGATTGGAGTTATATTTGGTAGAGTTGGTGGTAGTACATTCCCCTCCTCTAAGACTCATCTGGTTTCTGCAGGGGCTGGACTGATGAATTGATTGGGTATTTGGTAGGGACCACTATCAATGCATCATTTAGATAGTTATGAATGAAACTCATTTTTTACATGCCCTGGGATGCAATATTATTTTTAATTTACTGTCTTGGATTGAAGGGGAGAGCAGTTTCAGAAGGGCCTGAGAAAACAGCAGATATTGCAGACTTACAGTTGATTAGATATTGGCCTTGAACTCTAGTTAGTTAATTCTGTTTAGTTAGCTCCACCCCAAAACTGAGGCCATAGTGACTTTTGGAGTTTCTGGTATCACTGCCAGTTTGAGTTCATATTCTCCAAGTATAAAGTTACCTGAGTTACCTGTCTACCTGGATTTTGACAATGAAGTGCCACTGCCTGGCTTCGGTAGGGATCTTATTATCCTTATCACTATCAGTGACCCTAGCTCTGTAATAATGCCCTCTCCTATGGTCAATTCCACCTACAAAGGACAGCCACCAATGAACTTCTTGGTGATGCTTGTTCCCGTCTCACCAGAACACCTCTTCTTTTCTCTGGGGATTTCCCATGAAATATAACCATGTGGTGGGCTTTTTGTACATTGTATATCCTCCCTAGAATGCTCACTCCCTAGTTTTTTACCCCATTCTCCACCATCAGACACAGTGGTCCCAACATGTAGACCTCCCTTACTCTGGCCATCACTTTTTCCATGCTCCTAGGAACTAGTTTGCATGCTCCTAAGACCCAGTTTGCATCATCTCCTAGGGTTTTTGCTAAGTTTTAAATCCTGTACCTTGGGAAAGTGCTCCCAAATTCACTAAACCACTAGTAGATAACATCCCTTGTTCACTCTTAGGCTCCAGCCTCCTCGATCAGACCCATACCTGCTCTGCCAGAGCATACCTGCTGGTCTATGTTAGCAGGTTTTATTTTAGCTCCTTTGGGATGTAATTCCTTTCCTTTCTTACCAGGCCCAGCACACTCAAGGCTGGATTATGATGCAATTTACCTTAGTTACTAGCCTAATGGCCAGGAAGCAAGGTGGAGAAAGATCCTGAGTGGAGTATCTGCTCTCTTTCAGGGGAGTAACTTCTGAATGGGTTAAAATGGAGGGAAAGTCTGCTTCTATAGGCTCAGAGATTTGGGAGAATCTAGGAATTCTGAATTTTTCAGGTCATCAACCAAGTCTCTTTTCCGTGTTTCAGGGTCCCGTTCATCCCAATCAGGGTCTTCACCTGGTTACAAATGGCTTTGTTATGAGTACATTATTCTTTCTAGTTCAGCTACCATGACAATTAAGTTGGGGAGCTTTTCTCCAACTTTCTTCCCTGCTGTTAAAGGAGATGAGAGGCTTTTTATAGGGTACTATATGAAAGCTTTGGCTTTTGGCTTTGGCTTTCACACTTAACCTTATTTTTGTTTTGTTCTAGAGCTTAAATAAAGTTTAACCATAATCATACAACCTCTTTGCCCTTATAGTACCTACCCCTCCCATAATTTTCAAATGCACTGAAAAGCATGCAGTGCACCAGTGAGTGCATTCCTTTCCACTGGTGTAGCTTCCCAGCTCACCTTCATGAAAGTTTTACCAAGCAGTACCCACCTTGCACCAGGACTAGTTGTGCTCCACCAACCACAAGTGACAGCATCTTAATCACTGGCCGGTTGGTGAGTCATCCAGCTCCAAAATCCCATCTTAGAGCCACTTGCATTAATGATACCATTTAGATTCACCAGGATGCAGACTCTGAGACGAAGTATAATGTTCAAAGTGTTTATCAGAGTGCTCTTGTAATCAATCTCCATGGAAGGGAGGCATAGAAAGTGGGATTGGACAAAAGGAAAAGCTGAACTATTATGCAGGCACAGCCTCAGCCAGTTTCATGGAGAACTCTGGAACTAAGATGGCCCCAATTCCCCTGCATTGGGCGGCAGTGGCTGGGCCTTTATCAGTCATGGATGTGGGTCACACGTGGAAGGGCATGACCTTGGTCAAGGTGGCTTGCTGCAGCTGAGAAAAATCACTGGAAGGGCTGGCAGCTGGAATCTGCCTCCTAACAGCTCTGCCAAGGGCTGGTGAGAAGACGGGGGCAAGATTTTCTCTTCATAGGAGATAAGGATTATGGGTCCTTTATCCTGACTCTGCCAAAGCAAGATGTGAGCAAGAAATTAGGATTCCTTTTTATCTTCTACAGCACCAGTCTTATCCCTGCTATCGAGAAAGAATTATAATCTCATTATGAGATGCTCCCTAAAGATTCTAATAAATCCAGAATAATTATCAATGCACCTCAAAAGTATCTCTAAGTATAAGTAGGGAATACAGAAACTAAAGTGTTAATTCTCTAGAACATAGAGGAATAATTTCAAAATGATTCAGTCAATAAAAATTATTGTCTATAATGTGCTAGATACTATGCCAGGTGGCAGTGATTCCAAGATATATGCTCCAAATCCAGTAGGAGAAACAGACAAAAATGCATTTGACATGAATATTGTTCAATACAGACTATAATTAAATAATGTCCCAATTAGAGTGCGAGCTCAGAAAGGGGAGCTTCCAAGAAAAGCTTCACAAAAGAAAGGACCTTGGAACTGAGGTATCTGACACCTTGCACTCATTCAGGGAATATTTGGTGAATAAATTATAGGTGGAATATTAATAGGCAGCAGAAATGATGGTGGATGGGAGAATTCCAAGCAGACCTCGGAGGCCTTGAAATGTTTCCCTGTATAGAAAGCAGTAGGTAGTCGGTATGAATATTTATTAGGTAAGGCTAGAAATATAGGATGATGTCATGTTGCTTTGAATTCTCTTAGAAGGAGTACTGACAATATTCTGTGGACGGTGGGAGAAGGTGTGGGATTCTGAATGGTTTTTAAGCTGGTGAACAGCTGACAGATGAGCAGTTTATAGAATGGTTTCTCTGTGGAAGTCAGGGGAATGGACTGGTTAAGGAAGAACCTTAGTTCTTAACCAGATGACAACGAAGGGGCTATTGCAGTGGCCTGGGTAAGTGGCAGTGAGGCCTCAAGTATGATACGGCTGTCTGTGGGAGGGAGCATCTTCATGAGGATAAGCTCATCACCAACCGTCACATAATAAATCAACTGCTGAAGGAGAAGTGCTGGCAATGTTTCTGCCTCCAGAACAGGACGTGTCACCTCAAAATTCACTGTCTCGGTTAATAACAAGAGATCCATCGTCTCAATGAATGAGGAGAGTTTGGAAGGGTATTCCAAACTCTTTCATGGAAACAAAAAAGTTTTAAATTCTACATATTTATTTGTTTATTTTATTTTGGAGGAAATGTCATCATTTAAATACATGTTTGTTGTCACTCCTTAATAAAGCTCTTCAAACTCTGGCCAAAATACCCATTACACAACAGAGAGTACATTTTCCTTTCTGTTGTCCCTGCATTGCATTCACACTTTGATCTATCATTTTCTCACATTATGTTTTCACAACTTTCAGGATGCCTTCTAGATAATCCAAATGGATTCACAGAAAGCAGATCTGCTCTTCCTGTCAGTGTGGCCTCAGGCAATGCCCAGGAGTAAAAGGGTCATTAGCAGTTATTACTTTGATGACATCACCAGTAATTTGCCTCATTCACTTTCTAACATGTTGTAATTTTGCTTTGAAAATGCTGCACATAATAAAGAGTTATTGGCAAGGGTTTTGAACCACTACATCTCAAGTCAGCTTACAGTTTAACTCTTCTAGCACTGATAATTTCCTGCTGGACTGCAGCTTGAGGGA
Source organism: Gorilla gorilla gorilla (assembly GCF_029281585.2). NCBI lineage: Eukaryota > Metazoa > Chordata > Mammalia > Primates > Hominidae > Gorilla > Gorilla gorilla. The sequence continues at coordinate 127,338,054 of NC_073236.2, forward strand.
ATGCCCATCGCATCTGAGGACTGCGCATATGTGCAGATACTATTTCATTGTTCTAATGACTTCAAATTATGGCAGCCTCTCATCAACACACAGTCATCTGCAAAATGATGAAGTGTGAAGCAATAATTGGGTAGTGAGAAGAACACACGATTTTGAGTTAGAAGATCCATATCAAGCCATAAGTCTTGGCCAAGTTACTTACAGTCTTAGAGTCTCAGCTCCCATCTTTCCACTATGATTAGGGGAATCACCCAAGAGCACATACCTAAAGAGGATGTGTCAAATTAATCAAAATACAACAATATGGTAAGGTGCAAAAATGATGAGTATTTTGCTCTATAAATTTTACGAAAGGAGCAAACCCGTGAAAGCTACAACAGAGATTAGAAGCTGCAACATTACCAGGACCCAGGGGTATCCTCTCTCCCCATTCCAGTTATTATGCCAGCTTTCCTAAAATAACCTGGATTCTTACTTAAATTATTATAGTTAGTTAGCTTTGGCCATTTCTGAAACTTCATGTAAATGAAGTTGTACTCTATGTACTCACTTGAGTTAGTAGTATTCTTTTACTCAACATTCTATCTGTTAGTTTTATCCTTGATGGCTCACATAGCAATAGTTAAAACTTGGTTGTTACACCATAGTATTACTTTATGTGATTTTACAACAATGAATGTATTGTATCCTGGGAGGTTATCTGTGTTGTTTCCAATTTGAAGCTATTATGAAAAATGTTTCTAAGAGTGTCCTTGTGCCACTTTTTTTGGTGTACATGTGTATGCATTTCCTTGGGGCAAATTTCTAAAAGGGAAATTGCTCAAACATCAGGTATGCCTATGTTTAGTTTCAGTAGATAGTACCGCAAGGTTTTTTGTTGTTGTTGTTTGTTTGTTTGTTTTTTGAGACGGAGTCTCCCTCTGTCACCAGGCTGGAGTACAATGGCTTGATCTCTGCTCACTGCAACTTCTGCCTCCCGGGTTCAAACGATCCTCCTGCCTCAGCCTCCCTTGTAGCTGGGACTACAGGCATGCACCACCACGCCCAGCTAATTTTTGTATTTTTAGTAGAGACGGGGTTTCACCACGTTGGCCAGGGTGGTCTCCATCTCTTAAGCTCATGATCAGCCCGCCTCAGCCTCCCAAAGTGCTGGGATTACAGGCATGAGCCACCACGCCTGGCCAGTTTTCTAAATTACCTGTGTAAATTCACATTCCTACTAGCAACACAGAGTTATTCCACATTGATAGGTTTGTCATTTGTTTTTGTCTTTTTTCTTTTTTTAATTTGACATTTCAGATAGCGGTGTCTAATTGTTTCAGTTAGTGGTTTTGGAAGATTTGTGATATTGAGCAGATTTTTTTATGATTATTAGTCCCTTGAATTTTTTTCTGTAAAACACCTGTTCATGGCTTTTGCTCATTTTTTTTAAAGGAATAAACATATATTTTTTTCTATTTTTCTCATTAAGTACAACTAAAATCAAAACAAGTAGAAGGAAAAGTAACAAAAGTAAGATAAGAATTTAATGAAATAGGCCACGCACAGTGGCTCACACCTGTAATCCCAGCACTTTGGAAGACCAAGGTGAGCAGATCGTGATGTTAGGAGATCGAGACTTTCATGTGCGTCCGTGTGAAGAGACCACCAAACAGGCTTTGTGTGAGGAACATGGCTGTTTATTTCACCTGGGTGCAGGTGGGCTGAGTCCGAAAAGAAAGCCAGCGAAGGGAGATAGGGGTGGGGCCATTTTATCAGATTTGGGAAGGTAATGGAAAATTACAGCCAAAGGGGGTTGTTCTCTGGTGGGCAGGGGCGGGGGTCACAAGGTGCTCAGTGGGGGAGCTTCTGAGCCAGGAGAAGGAAATTCACAGGGTTAATCACTCAGTTAAGGTGGGGCGGGAACAAATCACAATGGCGGAATGTCATCAGTTGAGGCGGGGCAGGGCCTTTTCACTTCTTTTGTGATTCTTCAGTTACTTCAGGCCATCTGGGCATATACGTGCAAGCCACAGGGGAAGCGATGGCTTGGCTTGGGCTCAGAGGCCTGACATTCCTGCCTTCTTATATTAATAAGAAAAATAAAACAAAATAGTGTTGAAGTGTTGGGGCAGTGAAAATTTTGGGGGAGTGGTACGGAGAGAGAATGGGCGATGTTTCTCAGGGCTGCTTCAAGCGGGATTAGGGGCAGTGTGGGAACCTAGAGTGGGAGAGATTAAGCTGAAGGGAGGTCTTGTGGTAAGGGGTGATATTGTGGGGTTGTTAGAAGAAACATTTGTCGTATAGAATGATTGGTGATGGTCTGGACACGGTTTTGTATGAATTGAAAAACTAAATGGAATAAGAGGACAAAAACAGGTATAAATGGTTTAAGAATTGGGAGGACCTAGAACATCTGATTAGAGAGTGCCTAAGGAGATTCAGCATAGTCCTGCCAGCAAAGATTATTTATTTACTTCAAGAGTAGAAGTGTGGGGATAGCACCAGGAGATATCAGCTGTGATGGCTTGGAGAAACAGTCTAAACTGGCAGTGTAAACAAGAGCAGGTCATGTATGAGTAGTTGAGAACGGTGAATAGGAGTATGACTAGACAGAAGATAGGAGGGATGACAAGTTTTTTGGGGCACAGTCTAAGTTGGTCTGGTGTCTGGAATGAGACTGGGGCCTAATAAAAAGGAGCGTCTATACAGGAGCTCAGATGGGCTGTACCCTGTAGCATTCTGAGGACAGGCCTGAATTCTGAGAAGGGAAAGTGGTAAAAGTATTGTCCAGTCCTTTTTAAGTTGGTGGCTGAGCTTGGTGAGGTGTGTTTTTAAAAGACCTTTAGTCTGTCACTGAATACTAAGAGCCTGATAAAATGCTTGGCTGATTTGACTAATAAAGGCTGGTCTGTTATCAGACTGTATAGAGGTGGGAAGGCTAAACTGAGGAATTATGTCTGACAGAAGGGAAGAAATGACTGCGGTGGACTTCTCAGACACTGTAGGAAAGGCCTCTACCTATCTAGTGAAAGTGTCTACTTAGACTAAGAGGTATTTTAGTTTTTGTGACTCGGGGCATGTTGAGTAAAGCTAATTTGCCAGTCCTGGGCGGGGGCAAATCCTCGAGCTTGATGTGTAGGGAAGGGAGGGGGCCTGAATAATCCTTGAGGAGTAGTAGAATAGCAGATAGAATAGCAGATGGAACACTAAGAAGTTATTTCCTTGAGGATAGATTTCCATGATGGAAAGGAAATGAGAGGTTCTAAGAGGCGGGCTAGTGGTTTGTACTATAGCATAGCCTGCCTTTGCTGGTGTGTGGCGATTAGGCCTGGTGGAACTGCCATCAATAAATCAAGCGTGATCAGGGTGAGAAACAGGGAAGAAGGAAATGTGGGGAAATGGGATGAACATCAGGTGGATCAGAGAGATGCAGTCATGAGGGTCAGGTGTGGTATCTGGAATAATGTGGGAGGCTGGATTGAAGTCCGGGCCAGGAACAATGGTAATTGTGGGACTTAACGAAGAGAGTACAGCTGAAGGAGCCAGGGAGCAGAAAGTATATGCGTCAGGTATGAGGAAGAAAATAGATTTTGGAAGTTATGAGAAACGTAGAGAGTGAGTTGAGCATAGTTTGTGATTTTGAGGGCCTCTGAAAGTATTAAAGCAGTCAGTGGCAGCCACTGCACGCAGACATGAGGGCTAGGCTAAAACAGTAAGGTCAAGTTGTTTGGACAGAAAGGCTACAGGGTGCGGTTCTTGCTCTTGTGTAAGAATTCTGACCATGCTAATCTTGCCTAGGAAGGAAAGGAGTTGTTTTGTAGAAGGTGCTGGGGTTTGGGAGATTAGTCGGACATGACTGGCAGGGAGAGCACGTGTGTTTTTATGAGAATTATGCCGGGATAGGTAACAGATGAGGAAGAAATGTGGGCTTGATTGAAGTAATGGGGGCTGTCTGTGAAGCTTTGCAGCAGTACAGCCTAGGTAATTTGCTGAGCTTGATGGGTGTCAGGGTCAGTCCAAGTGAAAGCCAAGAGAGGCTGGGATTAAGGGTGCAAAGGAACAGTAAAGAAAGCATGTTTGAGATCTAGAACAGAATAATGGGTTGTAGAGGCAGGTATTGAGGATAGGAGAGTATATGGGTTTGGCACCACAGGGTGGATAGGTAAAACAATTTGGTTGATAAGGCGCAGATCCTGAACTAACTTGTAAGGCTTGTCTGGTTTTAGGACAGGTAAAATGGGGGAATGGTTAAGGAGAGTTTATAGGTTTTAGAAGCCCATGCTGTAGCAGGCGAGTGATAACAGGCTTTAATCCTTTCAAAGCATGCTGTGGGATGGGATATTGGCGTTGAGCGGGGAAACGGTGATTAGGTTTTAATGAGATGGTAAGGGGTGCATGATCGGTAGCCAAGGAGGGAGTAGAGGTATCTTATACTTGTGGGTTAAGGTGGGGGAATACAAGAGGAGGATGCAAAGGAGGCTTTGGATTGGGAAGAAGGGCAGCCATGAGATGCGGCTATAGTCCAGGAATAGTCAGGGAAGCAGATAATTTAGTTAAAGTGTCTCAGCCTAAATAAGGGAACTGGGCAGGTGGGGATAAATAAAAAAGAGTGCATAAAAGAGTATTGTCTAAGTTGGCACCAGAGTTGGGGAGTTTTAGAGGTTTAGAAGCCTGGCTGTCATTCCCACAACAGTTACGGAGGCAAGGGAAACAGGCCCTTGAAAGGAAGGTAATGTGGAGTGGGTAGCCTCCGTGTTGATTAAGAAGGGGACGGACTTACCCTTCACTGTGAGAGTTACCTAAAGCTCGGCGTCGGTGATGGTCTACGGGGCTTCCGAGGCGATCGGGCAGCATCAGTCTTCAGCCGCTAAGCTGAGAAGATCTGGGAAGGAGTCAGTCAGAGAGCCTTGGGCCAGAGTTCCAGGGGCTCTGGGAGTGGCTGCCAGGTGAGTTGAACAGTCTGATTTCCAGTGGGGTCCCGCACAGATGGGACACAGCTTAGGAGGAATCCTGGGCTGCAGGCATTCCTTGGCCTGTTGGTCAGATTTCTGGCACATGTAGCAAGCTCCTGGGGGAGGAGGTTCTGGAGGAACGCCTGGCCACTGCGGTTCAGGCGTTTGGAAGTTGTTGTGTGCTGGAGATGTGGCTGGGGTTTGTCTCACAGTGGAGGCAAGGAATTGCAACTTTTTTCTATTCTTGTACACCTTGAAGGTGAGGTTAATTAAGTCCTGTTGTGGGGTTTGAGGGCCAGATTCTAATTTTTGGAGTTTTATTTGATGTCAGGAGCAAATTGGGTAATAAAATGTATATTGAGAATAAGATGGCTTTTTGACCTTTTAGGATCTAGGGCTGTAAATCGTCTCAGGGTTGCTGCCGAACGAGCCATGAACTGGGCTGAGTTTTTATATTTGATGAAAAAGAGCCTAAACGCTTCTGATTTGGGATAAAGAAAAAGGAGCATTAACCTTGACTATGCCTTTGGCTCCAGCCACCTTTTTAAGAGTAAATTGCTGGGCAGGTGCGGGAGGGCTAGTCACAGAACGAAACTGTAAGCCGGACCAGGTGTGAGGAGGGGAGGTGATAAAAGGATTATAGGGTGGAGGAGCAGAGGCTGAGGAAGAATTGGGACCTAGCTCGGCCTGGCAAGGAGGGGAGAAGTCAGATGGGTCTGTAGAAAAGGAAGATTAGAAAGACTCAGCGATGCTTGGGGTTGGGACTGAGGGGACAGGCAGGAGGGAAAGAAGGAAGATTTGGGAAGAGTTGCATTGGGTACAGAGACTAGGAAGGGACTGATGTGTAAAAGAATGCCTGGATGTCAGGCACCTCAGACCGTTTGCCTATTTTACGACAAGAATTATTTAGATCTTGCAGGATGGAAAAATTCAAAGTGCCATTTTCTGGCTATTTGGAACTACTCTCGAGTTTGTACTGGGGTCAAGCGGCATTGCAAAAGAAAATAAGGTGTTTAGGTTTTAGGTCAGGTGAGAGTTGAAGAGGTTTTAAGTTCTTGAGAACACAGGCTAAGGGAGAAGAAGAAGGAATGGAGGGTGGAAGGTTGCCCATAGTGAAGGAGGCAAACCCAGAGAAAAGAGAGTGTAGAGACACAGAGGGAAGGAGTTTAGGGGTTCTTACCCTCCAGAAAAGTGGGAAGGGGGGGTCGGGGCATGGAAATAAGGGAGTGGGGCACAGAGATAAGAGGTTGGGGTGTGGAAATAAGGGATTGGGGCACAGAGATATGAGGTTGGGGTACTTGCCCCACCCCCAGAAAAGCAGAGAAGGGGTAGAGACATGGAGAGAAGGGGTTGGGATACTTGCCCCTTCCCCAGAAAAGCAGGACTTGCCACTAAGGGTGAAGGAGAAGGGGTTGAGGGGTACTTGCCCCTCCCCCAGAAAAGCAGGACTTGCCACTAAGGGTGAAGGAGAAGCGGTTGAGGGGTACTTTCCCCTCCCCCAGAAAAGCAGAGAAGGGGTAGAGACAAGGAGAGAAGGGGTTGGGGTACTTGCCCCTTCCCCAGAAAAGCGGGACTTGCCACTAAGGGTGAAGGACCAAGGCAGATGTCCCTGCGTGGTCTGACACCTTTGAAACGTGGGTGAATAATCAGAGAGGTGTCCTTGCAATGATTAAACACCAAGGGAAGGCTGCCTTCCCAGTCCGTGACCGGCGCCGGAGTTTTGGGTCCATGGATAAAACATGTCTCCTTTGTCTCTACCAGAAAATGAAAGGAATTGAAATTAAGAGAAGGGAGAGATTGAAGTGTGGCACCAAGATTGAAAGGAGAAAGAGGTTGAGGGATAGTGAGGGAGATTGGAGAAGAGAGTAAAAAGAGGCCGCTTGCTGGATTTGAAATTGGTGAGATGTTTCTTGGGCTGGTCAGTCGGAGAACCTGAGGTCATAGGTGGATCTTTTTCACAGATCAAAGAGCAGGAGGAAGGGGGATTGATCTCCCAAGGGAGGTCCCCCGATCCGAGTCACGGCACCAAATTTCATGTGCATCTGTGTGAAGAGACCACCAAACAGGCTTTGTGTGAGCAACATGGCTGTTTATTTCACCTGGGTGCAGGTGGGCTGAGTCTGAAAAGAGTCAGCGAAGGGAGATGGGGGGGCCGTTTTATAAGATTTGGGAAGGTAATGGAAAATTACAGTCAAAGGGGGTTGTTCTCTGGTGGGCAGGGGCGGGGGTCACAAAGTGCTCAGTGGGGCAGCTTCTGAGCCAGGAGAAGGAAATTCACAGGGTTAATCACTCAGTTAAGGTGGGGCAGGAACAAATCACAATGGTGGAATGTCATCAGTTAAGGCAGGGCAGGGCCTTTTCACTTCTTTTGTGATTCTTCAGTTACTTCAGGCCATCTGGGCGTATACCTGCAAGTCACAGGGGATGCGATGGCTTGGCTTGGGTTCAGAGGCCTGACAGAGACCATCCTGGCTAACACAGTGAAACCCCGTCTCTACTAAAGATACAAAAAATTAGCTGGGCACGGTAGCACGTGCCTGTAGTCCCAGCTACTCAGAAGGCTGAGGTGGGAGAATGGTGTGAACCCAGGAGGTGGAGCAGTGAGCAGAGATTGCGCCACTGCACTCCAGCCTGGGCGACAGAGCGAGACTCCATCTCAAAAAAATAAAAATAAAAAATAAAATAAAAAAGAGAATTTAATGAAATAGCAGAACAAACTAGAAAAGAGAAAAAATCTAAATGGATTTTTTTTGTGGAGATTAATAAAATTAATACATTCCTAAAAAATTCTTAACGATGGAAAAAAGAAAACACAAATTTTCAATATCAGAATAAAAGATATCCTATAGTCTTTCATTGGATTGTAAGGAAATATAGGTCTTATAGATCCTAAAATCAGTAAAAGGATTATAGATCAATAAGTAAAATAACTTTTATACTAATAAACTTATCTACATTAATACATAGTTCCCTTTTCATGTTAGCTGAGGTGTAGTATTCTTTGCAATTGGATTATTGTATATTTTATTTATCCTCCATCATTTTTGTGATAATGAGCAAGTAGGCTGTTTCTAGTATTTTTTTGTATATCCAATAACCGTCAATTATATGTTGGTAATATAAATGGCAAATACCTTCTGACATCCTGTAGCTTTTTTCATTAAAAAAAAAAAAGCTGCATTGTCTTTCGTTGTACAGAATTTTCTATCTTAAGGTGGTTGATTTTATCAATGTTTTTCATTAAGAGTTATGTTCATTGTGTTTAAGAAATTCTTCATTGCCAAGCCCAAGGTTAATGTTATAATTTTATAACATTATAATGTTATAATGTTAACTTACAGTCTGTTTTTCCAGGTGATTTAAAAGTTCGTTGCTTTTTAGGTTTTAATCATCTGAGAATATTTATCTTACGCAGTTTGGGGTAGAGGCATTGTTTTTCCCTGTGTAGATAGCAGATTTTGCAGCACCAAGTATTGTATAACCCTTTCCCCATCTGGTTTAAATGGTACTTACCATATTACAAGTTTCCACACATGTGCCAATCTGACTTTGGATTCTTTTTTTTTTTTTTTTTTTTTTTTGAGACGGAGTCTCACTCTGTTGCCCAGGCTGGAGTGCATTGCCATGGTGGCACGATCTCAGTTCACTGCAGCCTCCACCTCCTGGGTTCAAGCGATTCTCCTGCCTCAGCTTCCCGAGTAGCTGGGACTACAGGCGCCTGCCACCACGCTTGGCTAATTTTTTGTATTTTTAGTAGAGATGAGGTTTCACCGTAATACCCAGAATGGTCTCGATCTCCTGACCTCGTGATCTGCCCGCCTCAGCCTCCCAAAGTGCGGATTCTATACCTTGAATCATAACTCCATTTTTCTATTTCTAAACTAATACTACACCACACTTTTAAAATTATTATAGTAAATCTTGATTTTTTTTTTTCTTTTGGCTAGGGCAAGTGCTCCCACTTTATTTTCATTCAAATATAAATGACTGTTCTTGGCTATTCTATGTATGCCTTTTGGGATCGATGTATCAGATTATACAAAATGATTATTGGAAATTCAAAAAATAGTGTTATTGGAGTATAATTTATATGTTATAAAATTCACCCTTTTGATTTATAACACTCAGTATTCTTTTGGCATATTCACAGACTTGTGCAATCATTACTACTATTTAATTTTAAAATATTTTCATGCCCCTAAAAGAAACCCTGTACCCATTAGCAGTCACACTCCATTCTACCCACCCCCGGACCCTGACAACTTCTTATTTACTTTATGCCTTTATGGATTTGCCTATTCTTCACATTTCATATAATGGAATCACAAGATACTTGGTTTTTTGTGCCTGGCTTCTTTCATTTAACATCATACTTTTCAAATTCTGCTGTAGCATATGTCCATACTCTGTTACTTTCTATCACTGGGTAATATTCCACTAGGTATATGTACCACATTTTATTTATCCACTTAGTCACCTGATAGGCATTTGGTTGTTTACACTTTGGGGCTATTACGAATGATGCTGCTATGAACATTTGTTATGAGTTTCTATGAATGTACGTTTTCAAGTACCTTGGGCATACACCTAGGAGTGGAATTGTTTGTCATATGGTAGCTCTATGTCTAACTTTCTGAGTGCACCAAACTGGTTCACCTGTTGGATTGTCTCTATCAGTTGTCTTTTCTCTTAAGAATTGATCACATTTTCCTCATTCTTTTTACGCCAAGTACTTCTGGATTACAACCCAAGGCACTTGATACCCATATAACAAGATACGCAGAGCACATTCTGCATATTTAAATAGTGTGCTAGGGAGCAGTGTTGGATTGGGTTGGAGACTGGATTCTCTTACATTTCTCTGAAGAGTGTGGATTATCTTTTAAGCAGATTTAACTTGGTTGGAATCAAGCAGGTTTCCCTTGATTGAACTCAAATAGCAAATTCTGCCTTTTGCAATTCAGCTGTATTTTGTCCCATATATGCATGCTTCAAGAATCAGCAACACACTTAGGAAGTGTTTATATGCAAAAATTAGTTTCAATTTTATTTTTGGTCTTTCTGTTTCCTGAAAAACAAAAACAGACCTGAAAAACATATAACATATTTTAATACTTGTTAATGCTGAATGGTGGACAGATGCATATGACTATGTTTTATCTTAGTTATTTTTAAATAAAGCCAGTAAATATTGATTGTTCACATCCTGAAATGTAGCAGAATTTAGAAAGTAGTTAGTTTTCAATTATAATGTTGACCTTTGATTTACTTTTTAGCAAGAAAAGGAATTAACTCTTTATTACAATTAGTATTTCTAAAATTAGTAATTTTTTTTAATTTTTCTGATATTTCTAAGCTAAACTTCACTTTGCTGCACACATATATTACACACACCTACATATATGTATAGATATATATTCGTGTGTATTTAATATATATTTTATGTAGTATATTTATAAATATATATAATTTGCTTATATGTACATATTCATATCTGTAGATATACATAAGTATATTATATATATACATTTCTATGTATGTGTGTACGCATGTGTCTTATATATTTGAACATATATCATTTTAAAATATAATACACTATAGAATTAGAGTTTTGAATTTTATTTGGATTTTTATGTAGATGTTCATATGTGGCATTCATCAGTCATTTTCTCATTGCGGTCATTTTCAGATTTGGGGTTTAACCTCATGCTGGCTTGGTAAAAAGAATCTGAAAATTTTTCTTCTCTTGGCTGGAAGAATTTAAACACGCTGAAGTGACATAGTATTCAAAAATGTAAAAGTAATTTTCCTGTGCAACACCTTCTTAGCATGTGCTGTGATGTGTGAGTATGGGTGTGTATGAGGCAGGGGAATTGTCCCATACTCCCTTATTTAAAAAACTGTGGCATTTGTTTGTTTGAGTTGATGAGATCATTTTTGAAATGCATTTCTGTCCTTGATATTTTCCTGGAAATTCATCCATTTTGTGTGTTCACAAACTTATTTTACACTGAATTTAGTGATGCTACCACTTGGCAGCAACTGGCAATATTGTATGTGTTTTCTCTTTAACCAAACTATTTCATTTACCTTAAAATAATCCCTCCACATGTTCTCAAAAAAAAGGTAATGAAAAAGCATGTTTGATAATGCATTTAGCAATATAACATAGCATGACACTATTTCTGTAATTGTTAAAAGATCTAATGGTTTCAAATATATTTCTCAAGTACAAATAGATATGTTGTTCATGGACATATGTATGTTAATTTATAATTTGATTCAACAGATATACACAAGTTCTTCAGTGTCTGTCTCAGAGAAGAGTGAAAGGGGGAAGGCAGATGGAGAACGTGATTAATCTGTTATGTTTTCTTTCTTTCTTTAAAAAATGTCTTGAAATAAATATAACACAATGTGAAACTGTCAATTCAGGGTAATAGATACCTAGCAGTTTCTCACCTTATTCTTCATACTAATCTGTATTTGTGATTTTTTTTCTCAACAAAAACAAGCAAAGTAAATAACCAGAAAGAAGGACATGAAAAGCCCATTCCTATTCTACCACCTCCACTCATTCATACTGCCCAAGGAGCAGTCACTGTTCATGTCACTCCTCCAGATCTTAGCCTATGCACAGAGACATGTGCATTTCATCTCATTCAAAAAGATCAAGGTTTGTAGGGAACATTTGTTTCTGTTTTGTTTTAATTTGCATTTCCTTTTTCAAAACTTAGAAAGATTTTGCATCATTGGTTTTTTAGGATTTACCTTTTTACAAAAATGAACTTTTCCAATAAACCTGCCATTTTTTGACCTACCACTATGAACATAGGGAAATACGAAACTTACACATTCTCTTTTCCCTCCCTACTTCCTGATATTTGTTTTAAAACATTTTTCCAGGGTCCATCAGAGTTATATAGTTGGTTTTATTCATAATGAAAAAAATCTTTTTTTCTGTTTTAAAATATATATTTTACATAATCATAATTTCCTCAATTATTTCACTTTGGTTTTATATTTAAATGGATTTAGTACTTACTGCCAGTCCTTTCATAGAAGGTCTTTCTATTCCATTAGTTCACTATGGAACTTTTTTTTTTTGCTATGGAAATTTCTTGTTTTCATCGGTGAGCTTTTTCAAAAAGGTTTCAGTTTCTGTATCCTAGCAATTTTTAGGATATCTCTTGATTTCCTTTATACCTGAATGACTATCAGTCTGTCTATAACATTCACAGATCATACGTATTTCCACCCCACAAGCCTCCGCTGGAATTCCTGCATTGTCTTCTGGCACTAACTGATGCAGTGTAGAAGTTTGAATGCAATGCAACTTTTGTTTTTTTTTTTTCCTCTTACAGGATTCTTTCTTCCCCCGATAATGTTCAGGAACTTTGCCAAGATACACACAATAGCTGATACTTGAAAAGAATATCCTCTGTACCAGCAACTCACCGAAGTACATGACATATATTACCTCATTTCATTCCCATTCACAACAAACCATGAAGCTGGGATTTTTAATAGTCACACTTTGCAGATTAAAAAATCAGCCTGACAAACCCGCCCAGAGTCACAGCTACTAAAGAATGGAGCTAAGATTCATGTCAGATCAAGGGATCTCTTTTACTCCATTTACATACGTGGATGTAAAAGCTTCTCATGTTTGAAGGTTTGGCAAATGTTTCATTTCAGGAAATATTTTTCTGTATCTCTGAGTGTTCTTTATCTGTTCCATTATTTTCTCTTCTCCATCTCAAGGACACAGATGCTCATATGCTGCTCCTTTGATGCATAACTTCCATATCTGCCATCTTCATTGAAATTGTTGTCATCCTGCCATGCTTTCTAATGACAATCTTTTTTTTTTTTTTTTTTTTTTTTTTGAGATGGAGTCTCGCTCTGTCACCCAGCCTGGAGTGCAGTGGCGCGATCTCCGCTCACTGCAAGCTCCGCCTCCCGGGTTCACGCCATTCTCCTGCCTCAGCCTCCCGAGTAGCTGGGACTACAGGCGCCCGCCACCAAGCCCGGCTAATTTTTTTTTGTATTTTTAGTAGAGACGGGGTTTCACTATGTTAGCCAGGATGGTCTCGATCTCCTGACCTCGTGATCCGCCCGCCTCGGCCTGACAATCTTTATGATTATTTCAATTCTCTCTTCCGTAACAGTATTGATTTTCAACTGGAATCTTCTCTTTTCCTTACCCTCTGAAGCATGTTTATTAATCTGCAGTGCTATTGCTTGATCTTCAAATACTTTCACTACTTTTGCAAATTAATTCGGTGTGTTATATTTTATATCTATATTTTTATTTATATCAGTCTGTTCATTATTTTCATTGTAGCTTTGGTGTTTTTATAAGTTCTTCTCAGAAAGTGTTTTATCAGAATATTTATTCTATTACTTGGTGTATACCTTCTTCTAGAATAAATTCTTCTTTTCTATTTTATATGCTACCTTGCTTTCTTCTCCTCCTCCTTCTCCTTTTCTCTTTTCCTTCATAATTGTTAAGAGTGCCATGACTCTTTTTTTCATTTTACTCATCTTTGATATTAGCAGCTCTATGTGGGCACTTTCTTTGTGCATATATAGCATATACAAATTATTCTTGCTTACCCGCCTATCTTAGTGGAGGCTTATTTGTTTATTCCACTAGAGGTTCAGCTTGTGACTTGGTTACTGCTGATGTCTGTTTGCAGGTGTCTGTTTTCTTAAGGGGCCTCAGATGCAGTTGTGACTATTTTGATTTGTTGTTTTCTGCTCAATTTCATGTAATTTTATTATTATTATAGAGTTTATTATGAGTACTCCAAGGTGTATCCTTCTTAGGTGAGTAGAGAAATTATGTTTATATTGGATTGTTCTGCTATGCAGACATCACTTTATAGCTACTACAGTTTCACATTGCCATCCTTCTGAGCTATTCTATGCTGTTATCCCTCTTCTGACCAAGCCAGAGGTGGGGAAAATTAGTGAAATTTATTATTTGAACAAGGTGCTATAGGAAGAAAGACCACATAGAGCTCTTTTTTTTTTTTTTTTTTTTTTTTTACCTCCTTTCACATTATTCCCTTTGTCAAGGGACAACCAAATTGCCTCAAGACTTTGTCTTATCTTGATGTTGTTTATTACTGGAAATAATTAGCTGTGCTCAATCTATGCCTCTACTCCCTCATCCTTGAGGTGTAGGGGAAGATTGATGAGCACTAACAGATTTTCCCTTTGTTGAAAAATTTTTCATCTATGATGTTGGGAAGAGCCTTCTATTATGAAAGAGGCATTTTATAAAATTACCCAGGATGGCCTTCCAAACTGGAGAGAATTTTATGCACTTTTGCCTATAGATGTCTTCTCAGACACTTCTCAGACAAGAATTTGTGTACTATTTTCTAGATTCCTCTGTTTCTCTGTTTCTAGATTATCTTTTTCAAAATGAATAATAATTTTTGCTCCATTTATTTTTGTATTGTTCTTGGAGAATTAATTTTTAAAATAATGTTGCTGATTTCTGTTTATTTCATTAGGTTTTGGGTAGGGACATTGAGGATTCTGTTTTGTATCATTCTGTTTTCCCAGAATTCCCCATCAGTTTTCCTCCTGCCTCCAAAGTCAGCGTCAGCTCACTTATATCTGATTTCTGTATTTTCATACAAAATATTCAAATAACTCCCCTTAATATGGTTTTCTCTCTTACAAGTTATAATCCATGCTTTGTTTCTTTGCTTGTTTCATTTTCATTTTGTTGTGCAATCTCTCTTCCCTGGATAGCCATCTTTCTTGCTTACTTACTAAACATTGATTTGATCACAATGTTTTTAGCTTAACCATTCCCTCTTTATTTTTTTACAGTCTATCTTTGTGTCCCAGTTATCTATTGCTGCATACAAATTAACCCAAACTCAGTGATTTTAAAATCACAATAATGACATTCTTATTTTTCTCGCATCTCTGCAGGATGACTGGGCTCAGGTAGGTGGTCCTCACCCAAGGTCTCTCATTTTGTGATAGTCAGACAGTGGATAAGGCTGTAGTTACCTGAGGGTTTTGCCCAGTCATATGTCTGGCTGGAATGGGAAGACTCAAAAATCCAGGGAAAATAGCAGCTGGAGCTCCTTAGGCATCTTTCTCTATCACCAGCTGGCCTTGCCATGCTATTTCTCCAGCATGGTGATGTTAAGAGCAAGGCAGTGACAAAGTCCTGATCAATTTCAAGGTCAAGAGTAAATAGGCTCCACCTCTTGACTGAGGGATGAGAAACTTCTAGAAGAGCATGATGTGGCCATTTTCTGAAAAAATAACAATTGGTGAGAGTCTTCTCTGGCCACAATAATCTACTTTCCTTACACATTAAAAATACACTAACCCTTACCTCCAAGATCTCCTAAAGCCTTATTTCATGATGGGATCAGGATGAGGCCTTAAAGCCAGAATTTTATCATCTCAATTAGTTCCAGGTATAATAAGGCTCCTAGAGTGCACTTCCTCAACTACAGTTCCTCAAGAATGTCTCCTTTTGATGTAAAGACTTACAATTTTCAGATCACAAGAGAAAAGTTATCCTCCACCTTCCCTCTCTACACTTATCACAGACAAGTTTAACAAGCATAGGATAACCACTATAGACATTCCCTTTCAAAGGGGGAATACTGTGGTGCACATAGAAGTTGCTGGTCTGTAGCGTTCCCGAAATCAACCCTGGCACATGTTGTCAGCTTTTTTAAACAGCTTTACAAAGAACTGTAGATATTTAATATGTAGAATTTGATGAGTTTGTAAGTATGTAAACACTTAGGATACCATCTCTACAATGAAGTTAATAGACACATCCAACACCTCCCAATGTTTCCTTGTGTCCCTATGTTTTGAGGTCTTTTATGTGTGCCTGTGGCAAAAACACTTAACATGAGTTCTAGCCTTTTAACAAATTTTAAAGTACATAGGACCTTGTTAACTATAGGCACTGTGTTGTACAACATATCTCTAGAACTTCTTCATCTAGCTAAGATTTTAAACCCATTGAAAAACAAATTCCTGTTTTCTCCATCCCCTTAACCCCTGGCAACCACTACTGTATTCTTATTTCTATAAGTTTTACTATTATACACATCTTATAAAAGTGGAATCTTACAGTATTTGTCCTTCTGTGACTGTCTTATTTCACTTACCATAATGTCCTGCGGTTTCATGTTGTCAGAAATAGCAGGATTCAGGATTTCCTTCTTTTTTTAAGTCCGAATAATATTCCATTGTGTATATATGCCACATTTCCCTCATCTATTCGTCTGTCAATGGACACAGGTTATTTCCATATCTTGGCTCTTGTGAATAATGCTGCAATGAACATAGGGGTTCAGATATCTCTTCAAGATCCTGATTTCAATTCTTTGGAATATGTAACCAGATGGAAGATTACTAGATCATATGGTAGTTCTATTTTTAATTTTTGAGAAACTTCAACACTGTTTTCCTTAGTGGCTATACCATTTTGCATTCACATCAACAGTGTACGAGGGTTCCAAATTTTCCACATCTGCACTACACTCGTTAACTTCTGTTTCTTATTTTGAAATTAACCATACTAACAGGTGTGAGGTAATATGTCATTGCGGTTTTGACTTTCATTTCCCTGAAATTTCTGATTTCAAAATTTCAAAATATATTAAAGGCTCCAGAAATTAGTCTGATACTGGCATAAAGACAGACACGTAGCTGCATCGAACGGAACAGAGAGCCCAGAAATAAATCCACGCATGTATGGTTTGACCTTGGTACTTTTTGATGAAGTACCAAGAATATACAATAGAGAATGGATAGTCTCTAACAAATAGTGCCGGGAACACTGTAATTAATATATTCACCCTGTTTTATAGTTGTTTGAAATGAAAGAGCTAATCTTATGCTAATTATTCCATCATGGCTTAAGAGTTTTTGGTTTTTAATCATAAATGTGTTTTAAATTTTATTGAATGCATTCTTTTTTACCTATAAAGGTTATCTTGTGACCTTTAAAAAATAAATAAATAAAAAATAAAATTGAACCATCACTTTATACTACACACAAAAAGCAACTCAAAATGTTTTAAAGACTTAAATGCAAGACCTGAAACTGTAAAATTAAAAAAAGAAAAAAAAACCCACAGGGGACCAGGCACTGTGGCTCATGCCTGTAATTCCAACACTTTGGGAGGCCGAGGTGGGTGGATCACTTGAGATCAGCAGTTTGAGATCAGCCTGGCCAACATGGTGAAACCCTGTGTCTTTAAAAATAGAAAAATTAGCCAGGTGTGGTGGTGGGCACCTGTAATCCCAGCTACTTGGGAGGCTGAGGCACAAGAATCACTTGAACCTGGGAGGCAGAGTTTGCAGGGAGCCAAGATTGTGCCACTGATTTCCAGCCTGGGCAATAGAGTGAGATTCAGTCTCAAAAAAAAAAAAAAAAAAAAAAGGAGAAAATCATCTTAACATTAGTCTTGGCAATGATTTCTTGGATGTGACACAAAAAGCATAGGCAATACAAACAAAACTGACAAGTGCAACTACATCAGATTCAAAATGTTCTGTATAGCAAAGAAAAGAGTCACCAGAATAAAAAGGCAACATACAGAATGGGAGAAAATGTCTTCGAATCATATATCTGAGAAGGGGTTTAATTTTAAAAATATATACGAAATTCCTATAACTCAGTAGCAAAACCAACCAAACAACCCCAAATACCTCAATGAAAAATTTAAAAAATGAACAGAGGACCTAAACAGACATTTCTCCAAAGAGGCATACTCATGGCCAACAGGTATCTGAAAGCAAGTTGTCAGTTGTTGATCAGAGCTTAGCTCTAATGTCTGGAAATCATTCCCATGGTATATAGCTCTGAAAAATGTAGCACATGTACCCAACTTTGTAGTTTTTCAGCCTGCTTCCCACCTGTAGAAGCAAAAGATTCTGATATCTCTTTGTATTTTCTTAGTTTTGATAGCCCTTTCACTGTAAGCTAATATAATTCCTTTAAAAATGTTCTGGATTTTTAATGAATCAGTTTATAATTCATTCCATTAGATCCAAGCCACTCCACAATTTCTTCAAGATAATTCTTTCTGTGCCATGGATTCCCTTGGGGAACGCTGTGGGACAGTGATCTTAACATTCTCAGAAAAACTGTTGGTTAAAGAATAGAATCTTCAAGTCATGCCCTCAAGATCTTTAGAAGGATTTCTGTCTATTGAAAGGGTCTATTAGGCAACACTTTAAATTGCTCTGTGGACTTAACAAAGTGTTTTACTTTGATACCCTTAGCTTCTCCCTTACATCATATTTTCCTAAAATTATAAATTTGTCTCCTTTCCAGAAGTCATCTCTGAATTTCAGCATTGTTTGGCCACTGGTGGGGCTCGGCACAAGAAAAAGTTTTATTTCAAAACCTGGCAGGTCCTAGCTCTTTTATATTTAACAGTTCTTTCTTTAGATTTTCTATCTCCTTTCACATTTTACTGTATTTAATAAGAAGAAGCCACATAGCACTATCAACACTCCACCTAGAAATCTTGGCTGGATCATCCAAGGCATGAGATAGACTGCCTATTTTCCACCTTACAGCTGGAAGTAGTGATGTTAAACTTTCTACCACTCTGTAAGAAAGTCTCCTTTCTTCCAACTCCTAATCTCCTTATTC
Source organism: Gorilla gorilla gorilla (assembly GCF_029281585.2). Classification (NCBI taxonomy): domain Eukaryota; kingdom Metazoa; phylum Chordata; class Mammalia; order Primates; family Hominidae; genus Gorilla; species Gorilla gorilla. The sequence continues at coordinate 127,356,657 of NC_073236.2, forward strand.
TCACTTCCTTTGAAGTCTTTCCTGATAATCTCTTTGGGGTTCATTAAGCTCCCACTGTTTTTCTAAGGCTTTTTCAATGTTTGCATCATCCCTTAATCCTAAAGTCCATTAGTTACTTAGTCCCAAAGCCACTGCCTCATGTCTCAGATTCTGTTAGAGCAACACTTCACTTACAGGTATCAGTAGGTTTTCCAGTGACCTACTGCTGAATAACAAGTTGCCCTATACCGTGGGGGCCTTAAACAACAGTATTCATTTTATTATTATTTCTCACATTTCTGGCGGTTGACTGGACTCAGTGCAAAAGTTCTTACCCAATGCCTTTTATGTAGGTATCAACCCATGCAGCTGGCACTTGAATCTTCTGAGTATTTGCTCCCTCTCCTGTATGGTGGCATTGCTGGGAGATTCAAACTGCTGGGGCCCTGGATTGGCTGGAGTCCTTGGAAGTCTCTCTCGGTCTCTATGTGGTCTCCCAATTGGCCTTTCCAGCATGGCAGCTTCAGGATAGCTGCAGGGTTTGCTGGAATTCTTATGTGGTAGATGAAGGCTCCTAAAATAGAGACAAACACAGAGAAAGAGAGAGTAAAACAGAGGCAGAGAGAGAAGGAGGCTAAAACTGTAGTACCTTTTCGAATCCAGCTTTAGAAGCTACCTGTGTCCCTTCTGCCACGCCTCTTTGTTGGGCCAGCCATTAAGACCTGTCAAGACTCATGGTGTGAGTAAATCTGCTCTGCTTCTTGATCACAAAATTCTGGAAGACCATGTGGGACCAGAATTATTACTATGGAGACTACAATCTGCCACACTGAGTGCTAACTATTATTTCAAGCATTCAACGTTTCTAGGAGTGAAACACTGTGATGTTGTCAGGCGTTTGAGCCAGAGTGACTCCATCTTGAGTAGGGGGTGGGTAAAATAAGGCTGAAACCTACTGGGCTGCATTCCCAGTTAGGCATTCTAAGTCACAGGATGAGACAGGAGACTGGCATAAGACACAGGTCACAAAGGCCTTGCTGATAAAACAGGTTGCAGTAAAGAAACTGGCTAAAACCCACCAAAACCAAAATGGCCATGAGAGTGACCTCTGGTCATCCTCACTGCTACATTCTTACTAGCGCCATGACAGTTTACAAATGCTATGGCAATGTCATGAAGTTACCCTATCTGGTCCAAAATGGGGAGGCATGAATAATCCACCCTTGTTTATCATATCATCAAGAAACAACCATAAAAATAGGCAACCGACAGCTCTCAGGGCTGCTGTGTCTATAGAGTAGCCCATTCTTTTATTCCTTTACTTTCCTAATAAACTTGTTTTCAGTTTTCTCTGTGGACTTGCCCTGAATTCTTTCTTGCATGAGATCAAAGAACCCTCTCTTGGGGTCTGGATCCAGACCTCTTCCAGTAACAATGTAAGCAGATGCAGAGTGAGGATCAAGAGGATACAATAAGCCACATCCTGAAAAATAAGGATGAGCTTGAGACCCTCTCAGGTGGGAGTTAGAAACTCCAGAGCAAGGATCACAGCTATAAAGACTTTGTAGTTTAGAAAGCTTTGCCACTCCCTCTGGTATGTTAGTTCTGCAGCTCTTCACCATTGCCGATGACCCTTGCATGTGACTTCATGAGCAACCTGGAGGAGTGTTAGCTGCAGACTGATTCCACACTGCAGATATTTACAAGGACGAAAACTCAAAGGAGTTCATGAGAGGTGTCTGCTCTCAGAGGAAGTGCAAACAGCAAAGTCCTGGGTCCTGTAGCAAGAAACATGCAGAATGGTGGATGGCCTGGGACAGCCACACAGCAGCTAGCCCTTGTTGACTCATAGGTCAGGCTCTTCCGTAGTGTGGTTTAATCTTTAGGGCAAGCCTATGAGGTAGCTCTCTGCATCATTGGTGAGGAAATGGAGACTTCCATGATTTTATTAACTTTATACAGCTTTAAGGCAAGAAACTAGGACACAAAACCACGTAAGTCTGTCTCCAAAGTCTACAACCTTTCACAGCGGTGTACTGGGACAGGTGACTGAGAGGACCACATGCAATCCCACTTATCAGGGACATGTTTTTTCCTCTCTGGAAATGACAGAACAAAGATTACAAAGGCTGAGAGATATTGGCCTGAGGAGTGGGACGTTCACTTAGCTCCTTCTTTTCTGTAAACACTTATAAATTGAACTAACATTTTTCCAAATATTCTCCTGTAAAGGGCAGGTAGATCGTTTCTGCTATTGATTATTCATAGTCTTATTCATAGCTAACAAAATGCAGACACTAGTTAGGAGAGAGGAATGAAAATAGTCTGTCAATTACTTTTGTGCTCACAAACTATGCTAGACATTTCAAGTTCTTCATTCAAAATTCCATAGCATCTGTTTAAGATAGTAGCTACTTACTTCATCTCACAGGTGTGACACTAAGGCTTAGAAAGGTGAAGCATCTCGCCAATGTCACATAGGTAGTAACTGGAAGAATCAAAGCTTAATCCAAAGTTGCTTGGCTGCAAACTTATTTTTGGGTTTTCAAATGTGCACTAAAAGCACTGGCTAGGCTGGCTGGGGAGAAACCGAAGAAGAGGAACTCATGTAGAACAGGGAAACTATTGGACCAGCCAAAGCTGCTTAACCTTCTCTGCTGTAATAAAATGTTCAAGGGTACCATGGCCTTAGTCAGTGGCACCTAAATCCACTCTTACGAAGCTGTGATTCTGTGACACGCTTGATAGACACTTATCTGAGTCTATCAATTAAAGCTTCAGCAACCTCTGTCCAGATGTATTTTCATCTATAGTTTTAAGACAAATTATTATTTAACGTCAGTCTTTTTTCCTGTAAATGTGTACACCATGCTAAGTGCTTTACATACTTAGCATCAGTCAATCTTCTCAACAGCTCTGTGCCGTGGCTTGTTATCCTCATCCAACAGATGTGAAAACCAAGGATCCTTCCAAGCTTGCACAGCCAATTTTGGTGGAACCACAATTAAGATGCAAGTTGGTTTAACTCTGAAACCTGTGTTTCTTCATGAAATTGTGCCACGATTTCATTAGGAGAAGCCCTCTTGCAGGCCCCTTTCGTATTTAACGAATAATCCATACTTCACGGTTTCTGCTGCTTTTCTTTTCCTGGAGGATTTTATTAAGAAATCCATTTGTCTTCGCGCCCTGGGAGCTGCTTCCTCCTGCTGTCTGACTCAGGCTTTTCAGCCTATTTGCACCTCAAATCCCTCATTAGGGAATCCAGGCTGGGGAGAGTTCTAGGCACAGTTTAAAAGGTTTTGCTCCCCCCACCCTGCCCGCCCACCCCTTCCTATTTTTGCTTTTATTTTTAACTGCACTTCTTTCTGACAGGAACTCTGTTTGTCCTGACTTGAGTCTGATGTTATGAGTCACTGGGGAGATATAATATGCTGATTGCTGAACCAGGTTATTATTTTTTCTTTTTCTATGACTCATTCTCTTCAAAATCTCTAATTTATGATAAAAGTCAGTAAGACGTAAGCACAGAAAATGTTCCTAATGGGCTGTCTTATTAGGTTTGGGCCCACTTTGTCGAGTTTAACTCTTGAGATGAAAAATGTAATTCAGTGTCCCCCTTAGAAAGATCTGGGGCCGGTGGGCCATAGCTCCTCCCACACCACTGCCAGACAGGGCAATGAGCAGTGCTGGGGCTCCACTCATAGGAAGAGTTCAACCTGTGGACCCAGTTGAAAGAAGAGAAAGCTTCTGATGAGATACTACTAGTGCTGCCCACATACGTGCATCACAAGGCCATAGAGCCATAAAAACCTATCTTGCTTTACAATGTTTCTAATGAAGGAACATTATAAGTCATCATCCCCTTAAAATGCCACCCCAAAATGGGGCAAATGCATATGCAAAATACAAACATAGCTCACAAGATGACAGTGTAAACTAAGAAAATCTACTCAGACGTAGAAAGAGATGGGGATTTTTTATGATCCACTTTGTTATGTAAACAAAGGGTCAGACTGTTAGACCAGGACAAGATTTTCAAGGTCTCGTTCAAAGCACGACCACTTTTCATAGCCCCCTGGACAGATGCAGCCAGTAATGGGGAGCTCCCTGTGTTCTCAACTGTTTAACCATTTGAAGTTCATTGGTGAATAATTGAACACTTACCCTGTGCCCCGATGTCTCCTAGGAACCAGAGATGCAAATGTGATAATGATGTCTCTAAACTGCCCTTGTCTTAGGAGGACAAACTCCTGACTCTTCTTCAGCAACCCCCGCTGTGTCCCTTCTTAGCCTTGCCCAAGCCTGTTTAACCTGCGCCGGAGCCACAGCGTGAGGCTGAGGCAGCTTCTAAGCTGCTATAGATGTGGCCTTTAGTCCCCTGGGTTGCTCTTTTGTGTCAGCCTCTGCCTGGTGACACAGCTTGTCAGTGCCACTGCTTGGGATCTGCCGCAGTGCAGCAGCTGGAATGAATCACACGCCTCTTCCAATTTCAGTGGTCTTCTGTTGTTATGGACTGAGTTCTGTCCCCCTAAAATCCACATGTGGAAGTAGTCGTAACCCAATGTGACTGTATTTAAAGATAAGGTCTTTAAGGGGATAATTAAGCTTATTTAATTTTTTATTCATGTAAGTTTACAGGATATAAGTGTAATTTCTTTGCATGTATAGATTACATAGTGGTCAAGTCAAGGCTTTTAGGGTACCCATTGCCTGAATAGCATACACTGTACCATTAAGTAATTTCCCATCCTCTACCAATTTAATTAAGTTTAAATGCTGTCAAAAGAGTGGGAAGCTAATCCGATAAGACCTGTGTCCTTATTAAAAGAGGAAGAGACACCAGGAATGTGCAAACAAGGATGAAAGGTCACATAAGGACACAGTGAGAAGGTGACCATCTGCAAGCCAGGAAGAAGCCAACCCTGCTTCACCTTCATCTTCAACTTTTATCCTCTAGAACTACGAAAAGATTAATCAAGTCACTCAATTTGTGGTATTCTTTTCCAGCATCCCACGGGGGACTACCACACCTCTGTATCATCATTCTCTTGTCCAACAGAAACTCTTTTCGGGGAGATAAATGTCTTGGTCTTGGCCATCAGGCCAGGTTCCATCTTACTCCGTCTAGCACCAAATGGACATCCATGTTGTTTGTTTTGATTTGGTGCAAAAGTAATGGTGGTTTTTGCATTGTGCAATTTGATCTTTGATATTGGAATACATTCTTAAACAAATGTGGTTATGTTACACATCATTCTAATGTGCATTTCTCGCTTTATGTTTTTTTGCTAATGACTTATTACTTGCTGTTTATTTTATATTTATTTTAGACTATGAAAATTATGTTAAGACAAAAAGCAAATTCGAGAGATTTTATTTGAGTTCAAAATGGGTTGTAAAGCATCAGAGACAACTTGCAACATCAATAACACATTTGGCCCAGGATCTGCTAATGAACGTACAGTGCAGTGGTGGTTCGAGAAGTTTTGCAAAGGAGACGAGATCCTTGAAGATGAGGAGTGTAGTGGCCGGTCATCGCAAGCTGACAACAGCCAATTGAGAGCAATCATCAAAGCTCATCCTCTTATAACTACATGAGAAGTTGCTGAAGAACTCAACCACGACCATTCTGCGATTGTTCAGCATTTGAAGCAAATTGGAAAGGTGAAAAAGCTTGGCAAGTGAGTGCCTCACGAGTTGAGTGAAAATGTAAAAAATCGTTATTTTGAAGCATTGTCTTATTCTACACAAAAACAACAAACCATTTCTCAATCGGATTGTGACATGCGACAAAAAGTGAATTTTATTTGACAACCAGCAATGACCAGCTCAGTGGTTGGACAGAGAAGAAGCTCCAAAGCCCTTCCCAAAGCCAAACTTGCACCAAAAAAAGGTCATGGTCACTATTTGCTGGTCTGCTGCTGGTCTGATCCACTACGGCTTTCTGAATCCCGGCGAAACCATTACATCCGAGAAGTATGATCAGCAAATCAATGAGATGCACCGAAAACTGCAATGCCTGCAGCCAGCATTGGGCAACAGAAAGGGGCCCAATTCTTCTCCATGAAAACGCCGGACCACACATCGGACAACCAACACTTCAAAAGTTGAACGAATTGGGCTATGAGGCTCTGCTTCATCCACCATATTCAACTGACCTCTCCCAATCAACTACCACTTCTTCAAGCGTCTTGATGACTTTTTGCCAGGAAAATGCTTCCACAACCAGCAGGATGCAGAAAATGCTTTCCAAGAGTTTGTTGAATCCCAAAGCGTGGATTTTTACACTACAGGAATAAACAAATTTCTTACTGGTAAAAAGTTGTTGATTGTAATGGCTCCCATTTTGATTAATAAAGATGTGTTTGAGCCTAGTTATAATGATTTAAAATTCATGATCCGAAACAGCAATTATTTTTGCACCAACCTAGTAACCGTGGTTTTCAGTACCAAAGACAAATCTCTCTTTCTTGTCTCTTCCTTTTTGTTAGTTCCGCTTTTATTCAGCCACCAAAGATCTTTTCTTAGTATTCCTCTTTCTGACTTCAGAAATCACTATTTCTTCCATCTTTTTTCCAAAAGACATTTGTTTTCAATTTTTATGAGCAGACTTGAAATAGCTTTGCATTTTTCTTCAAAGATATCATGACCCCTAACCTCCCCAACCAAAAGAAAAATCTTCCAGGCCTGGCGTGGTGGCTTACGCCTGTAATCCCAGCACTTTGGGAGGCCGAGGCAAGCAGATCACGAGATCAGGAGATCAGGAGATCAAGACCATCCTGGCTAACACGGTGAAACCCCGTCTCTACTAAAAATACAAAAAATTAGCCAGGCGTGGTGGTGGGCGCCTGTAGTCCCAGCTACTCGGGAGCCTGAGGCAGGAGAATGGAGTGAACCCAGGAGGCAGAGCTTGCAGTGAGCCTAGATAGCGCCACTGTACTCCAGCCTGGGCGACAGAGCGAGACTCTGTCTCAAAAAAAAAAAAGAAAGAAAAAGCTTTCCTACAGTTCATAGTTTAATGATGGAGACACCTGTAGAAAAACATTCAAAGGATGAGCCAAGGAGGGCTATACAGGGCAAGTGACTTCTCCTGTCTGGTGGCATTCAAGCAGATTTCACAGTGAGAGGGGTAGTTAAGCTGCGCCTTGAAGGGTAGGTGAAAGGTTATATGGGTGAAGAAGAGAGGAAAAGGGTCCCAGTAAGGGGAATAGCACGTGAAGCTGCAGGGAGACATAGAAAAGGCACATTTGAGCAAGAGTGAGTGAACTCCTGTGGTTGCAGCCCAGGGTTCTAGATGTGAAGGAAGGGCTGGGGAGGTGGCACCACGTGGGATGTGATTATGTCGGATTTACCAGCATCTTTAGGACCTGCCCTGCAGGTGTGTGAGGAGCAGTTCCTGAGCTCTCTGAGCTTGTCTTTCTTCTGAAAAAGGCTTGAATAGATGACCAGTGAATGGCATAGTGGTTTTGGCCAGCAGCACTTGGCATTGAGGAGGAAGTTCTGGGTAAAACAGCTTCTTCTCATTCTTTCCATGTATGTTTGTGTGTTGATGAAATGGCACCAAAATTTTTTTGAAAAGTAAACTTCGCTTCTCCTTGAGAGGCTCTCACTGATATTTTTACTGTCTAATCAAGGCACAGTGAGGCAGGCTATGCAACTTTTTCAGATCCCCCACCGGGTAGATAATGGAGCATGAAGTCAGACTCAGATCTTTATGGCTCCAAAGCTGTGCTCCTTCCACCATGTTCCCTTCCTCAAACGTGGAATGACATTTTTGTAGAAAAATAAATGCAATTCAATACATTGTGCTCATTTATTTTGCTAACCTTAGGAAAATGTCCAACAGTTGCCTGAATTACCTATGACAAAAACATTTCCACCGCAATCTCCTCCACTCTTTGGAGTGAGTTAAGTGGATTTCTGTAATTACCTTAATGGGTGTATATGTTTTGAAAAACAGCATACATAAGGTGTTTAAGCCAATACCTGTTATAGTATTTGTTCAATAAATGTTGACTATTACTAATATGAATAAATAATATTGTATATATATTCCCAATGTATATATAGATATATGGAAATTTTTTAAAATGCAGTGCTCATAAAGCATTTCTTTTATTCAGCCAATATTCCCTGAGCACCAATATCTTCTAGGCCTTTAGACTGGAGATTACACCTTTGCGGAACTCACAGACGAAGAGGGGCTAGGAATCACTGAGACCTTATTAGCAAAATGCCATGGCAAGTGCTATAATCTTTGATAATTTCTTCAGATGACAATAATTTTATAGTATTTTCTATTAAGAAAAGGGAAAGAGAACTCAAGGTCTTTCCTTTTGCATAGTCGGTTGATTCCTTTAACTTCGGTTACTTTCAAACTCCCTATCAGTAAGGCCATGAGAATGTTTACTGTTGTCAAATTTGGAAAAAAACACATCACATTGATTTCAAAGATATAAGATTTCAAGCCACTTCACATTTTCTTGTGTAGCAACCATTCTTAAAATCTTTGATTAGACAAACTTCATTAACCAGCTTTTTAAGAAGCCTTTGTTGCAATGGCGTATTATGAATTTGCTATTTTGACGATGTCAGTATTTCCAGTCAAATCAGTAGGAAACTTAAATAGTCACTTTCATAATTATATTTTATCTAATTCCCTTCTGAAAAGAAAACAATGTGGGGTGTTTTAATTGTATATGCTGTATAATTAAGCATATTCTGAGACAGAACTCCTGTTTCAAATTATCTGCTTGCAGTTTTACATGTTTGATGATTGAAAGCATTTTCCACAGATTAGCTTCTGAGCCTTCACATTTCAAAACCTGTTTCTCCTCTGCTCCCCGAACATTTCTGCAGCCTTGGGGCAAGCTTATATTGTGTATCAACCTCTGGCCCTGCTCTTTTTTGTCATGGCACTGGGTGAGTCAACACGGTGGGTGGTAGGAATATTCTAGAAGCCATTTCTACACCAGGATGGTTAGCAATAGCTCAATTGTTCTGGAAGTGACTAGGAGACATAGGAATTCATTTCAATAAACCCAAACTAACCCTAACTGAGGTTCTTCTCAGTTAGATCCTCAAAATGCCACCCACCTCTACACCACCACTCAACATGAGGAAAAGTTGGACAGAGAAAAAAAGTGAAATGGAAAAAGGCACAGTCTTAATTGACTACAATTAAAATATCTTACTTTTGCAAATTTTACAAAACTATATGAACATCAAAACACATGGTCAGGGACTTTCTGAGAGCCTTGGAAGGAGCCCACGCACATGGCAGGCTCTGGAGCTGAAGTTTCCTTAAACTCAGGGAAAACACACCCCTGGCTCCATGTCTGGAGCCTTTGCAGGGTGGACAACTAGTTTACATCACTCTGAAAAGCACCAAGTGGGATAACAAAGAACACATGCTAATCCCCAGTCCACGACCTGGGGCACAGATTTTTTTTTTTTTTTTTTTAATCAAAATAGCTCTCTTGTGACCATGAAGGCTGTCAGGGCCTGGATATAGAAGTCGTCTCTGTTTCCATGTACTTTTTGGCACCCAAACTGTTGACTTGTGAGCTGTGGTCATTGAAATGGTCTATGTCGAGAATAACAACTTTAAACCTTAATCAGTCCACTAGGATGTAGCTAAACCCTCTCCTATAGGTTTTGTCATTGTAATCTGATTAAAAGCAAAGGGAAAAAGAAACTGTGCCTCGGGGGTGGCCCAAGCACACTGTAAAATAAGTTGTCAGCAGGGAAGAATGAATAGAGCTGTAAATATTAGGAAGGCTTGAATGGCTGGAAAGTGGGAGACATGCCTCACTGATGGGCAGAGGTTCAGTTGAACACTCTGAGGAACTGTTCTCTTAAAAGTCATGCTCTCCTAAATCCAGTTTCCCTGGAGCTTCATCTCTTACACATCTACAAGCAGGCGGCTTTCAAAAAAATAAATATGACCATTTTGCTCCTCTTCCTGAAGACTATCAGTAGTTCTGATGAACCTCAGAATAAAGTCCCAAGGCCTTCAGCTGATACCAGGAGATCTTCATTATCTGGCCTTGGCCGCCAACTCATGGCCTCACTTTCTGGTCATCACCCCCTCTATGCCTGTGTTAGGCACCGTTTTCCAGAGAAACCGGATCAAAAGGATGTGTATGTCTGCATCTGTATCTATATTTATATCATTCACATAAGCTATCTACATCTACGTTTATATATCTATATTATCTATATATCTATATCATCTCTATAACTATATCTATATCTATCTGTATCTATAGAGAGGTTTTCAATGCTCATCACAATTACTTCCCTAGCTCGACACATAATACTGATTTCTGTTGTCATCCATATCACATTGCTCCGTAATTTGAGTCTGTTGAGGAAAACTCTAAACTTCTCTCAGTCTGTGTCCAGTCAGAAACCACTTTACATGTTTCAAATGGAGGGAATTTAATACAGGGAAGGTGTTATAAAGCCAGAAAAAAATAGAAGAGAAACTAAAGAAGTGGAGGAACAAAAAGGAAAAAAGGTCTGATTCACCCACCAGCTTAGGCTAACACCCTAGTGCTGGCAGCCACAGTCTACTCCTGCCCTGGGCTGTTGGAGATGCTACCACACCCAATCCTGGATCCTGACTCTACTAAAGGGGCATTGCTTGGGCCAGAGCTGGAGCTGCTAAGCAGGTGCTACTTCCCCTGGGATTACTGGAGCCTGCCATTCCCTATGCTCACTGTCAGCTGTGTCTAGTAACTTCCACACAATCAGAGGCACAAACCCCCAACTTCTTTCCCCAGCCTTGTCATCTCCAGGCAGTGCCCCCTATTGGCTGAATCTAGTGGGAATCCTGCTGACCGGGGCTCCCTGGAAACATAGTTTGCAAACTCCTGGTTTCAGCTCCAGGCAGGTGTGTTTTGTCCTTTGGAGGCCTCCTGAAACCACGGATCCCAAGCATTTTACTGTGGTCTTTGTCTTTCTCTTTGCAGCATCTTCTTCAAAGCAGTGATGAAAGTTTAAATAAGTTAATCTGTTGCCAAGCGACACACTTTTACATTAGCACACTTCTCTTTGCTAGTGGTGGCATTTTTTTTTTTTTTCCATTTCTTCAGTGACAAGGTACTGGCAGGTTTTAAGGAATTATACATACACCTACAATACTGAGAGGGTTTTTTTCCCCCTTGTCTTCTAAAAATGTGCTGAGTTTTATTACCTTAGATAGAGGCTTCTAGAAGCTAGAGAATGAATTAACATGTCTTCTTTCAAAACCTCATGTGCTTTCAAGAGACATTGGTTGCACATTTTATGGGCTTTTCACTTTTTTTGTTTTGAAAATAAAGTAAACCTGGTGCCTTAGATAAACCCATGAGCTTCTCCACCTTTTCTTTTTCTTTTTTTCAGTGCTTTTCGCTTGAGTATTAATCATTTTCCACATTGGGCTTTTTTCCTTTAGAAAATAATGTTCAAAGCTAACTGATGAATCAGTGATTTTTGGATACTGCCATTCAGCTGTGATTTGGTCTTTCAATTAGAAAAGTTTTTGTTTATTTTTCATTTAGAGAAATCTATACACACACACACACTCACAAGTGTGCATTTCTTCACATCTATATTGTATCTGTATAAATGGAAGAAATGGCCATTTGTTGTTTGTTCTGCTGTAAATAAGTGCTGTTCTCAGCAATTCTCATCCATTGTTATAGCCCCGAATCGGTATTTCATGTTTTTTGCTTAGGTTTTTGTTGCTGCCGTTTGACAGACAAAAAAACTGAATAGCAGAAAACTTAAGTAACTTGCCAAAGTCATCGCAGTCATTGATGGAGACAGAAATCAAACTTAGGTGTGTTGTTGCTAAGACAGAGGCTTTGCCACTGGTTGTCACATCATGTCAGCACACACGGTGCATGCCTCATGCTCATGATCATGGTGAAGCTGATCAACTCTAAGATTATCTTATACTCGGAATCTATAAAATATTAACTTGTTTTAGTTTTGCTTGAAGTTATTTTTTATCACTATGATCCTAACCAAAATACTTTCACATGCACAATTATAGCACAATGATAAGTCTCCAGAAATGGAAGGATAAATCTATGAACAATCACTCAAAAATTATCATCCTTGTTACAGTATAGGAGAGCAGTAGTCTCAAGCTGGCTCTATGTGCTTTGTGAGCATATTTTAAAGACATGGTATTGAGCTATGGCAGCGTGTTCATCCATACGATTGGTCTCTCAATTGGATAGTTTGACCTGACTTTCCAAAAAACACACATACAAAAAGTTGCATTCTATTGTCTTTAATATCCGCACATTAGCTAAAAATAATACTATGTTTATTTTCACCATATCTCCTCTCTGCAATTTTTTGCTTTGTTTACACAACTGTACATTTTAAGAGCAATAGTTAAAATAGTAGCGAGCATTTTTTTCCCCATTAGTTTGCTTACTGGGCTGACCAAGACTCAGGAGAAGGGAAAGCAAGACCATCTTTTGGTTAAGTATATTAGGATTTTCCAACCAAAAATACTAATCTTGCTATCTATTGCTACCTATGACCACCACAACCTTATTGAAACCATGTACCATTGCCTCTTAAAATAGTTTTCTCTATGTGATATTTGTTTCAATATATTAAAATGTTAGCACCCTTGGTGATATAAGTCTTAGCTATCAACTGGTTAAACTCTGAGAGGGAAGTTGCTGAATAGTTTTACATGGAGACAGTATAAGAAGAAAGGGTTATTGTCAAAGTAAATTAAAGCACAATTTGAGTCCAAGGCAAAATTTAAAAATCTTTCCTTTTGATCTGATAGCTTTTTTTTTAATCTTCAACTTATACCCTTTGCAATAAGAAAAACCTAAAATACATTACGTGCAAACAACAGACGTTGTATAAGTGCACGTTGGAGAGAAAAGAACGGCTGCTCCAAAGAAGGGAGTCATGTCAACACCTTCCCATCTTCCCTGCTTCTGGGCTTTGGGAAAGTTAAGCCAGAAGGTCTTCTTGCATGCACGATTAACTTTTATTTAATAATTCTAGTCTATATATTACGGAGCATTTGATAGTACCTTGTTAAAATGTAATAGCATCTTTCATATTAATTATTCACTTGATTCTCACAGCAGATGCTCCCCTTTCCAGGCTGTAAAATCTCCTAAGGTAGAAATGAAGTCCCACTGTTTCCTCCTCTTCTGGCCCTACCCTCTCCCCCATAGCACCCAGCACCAGTAGGCATCTCAAAGGAGGCATCTCACAGTTGATTCTAGGCAGAGTGAAGAGCCCCACCTCCTCTTTCCTTTCTTTCTGAGTCTGCCTGCCTGCAGAGAGGATAGACTTTTAGAGGTATGCTGTGTTCTTGCTCAAAGAGGCCAATACTGACAGTCACCAGGTGAGTGTGTCTGTCTAATTCTAGGAATCAGTATGAGAAGCAAACTGTGGCCACAAAACTAAGTCATATCTTTTAGCTTGGCCTTTCTCACTGTATTTTGAATTTCATCTCTCTGGGTCATATGACTATCTCTCTGTCAGTTCTGAACCTTGACAAAGAGATGGTTAGCTACTGGTTTCTCCAACTCCGAAGTGCCAACTATCAGCCAATCATCATACTAGTTGCATATATTCACTCATTTAATGCTTATAAAAATCCCACAAGTTCCAACTGGGGAAATTGTGCTGCAGGGAATTAAGAAAACAAAAAATAAAACTTGCCAGTGTTAAATAGCTAATTAATGGCAGAGCTGAAAGTCAAATCCAACATGGCTTAATTCCAAAACTTATGTCATTTATACCACCATCTACAAACTTTAGTAATCATTGCCTTTATCCCACTTTCACCTCTTCAACTATATTTCTTCTTGACCCATTTAAATACCTATTCCACACGTGTTGAAAGAAAATCTCCCCCATTGTTCAGTGATAGATTCTGCTTTTCAATTTCATGTTCTTTTCATTCCACCACTGGGTAGTATCTGTAAAAGAGGGACAGGTCACTGAGTTTCCCTCCAACTCTTCATTCTGTGGGCAATCTAAGATTCATTCTGTGGGTAATCTGAGAAGGCCTCTTTTCTTCATAACCAAGGACCTATTTATACAACAGTGATACTTTCTCATATGAGAATAAGTGGATTGTGACAAAAAAGAAACGCTTTCAAAAAGCAGAGTGATTAATCCAACATTGTGATCAAGTTTGTATATTTCCTGTCCATTATTTATTATCTTTTTTAAAAGACACATTATGTCTATTTAATAGATCGTGTTTTGTAAATGTACATTTAAAATAACAGCAAGCAGCGTTTGCAATTGTTTCTATTCATTTTCTTTAAATTAAAATGAAATCTGAGTGTAACTGCCAGATCTCCTCAGAACCCTGAGTAAGATTCGTGATGTCAACAGACACTTAGGTTGTTTCCATAACTTGACTATTGTGAATAATGCTTCGATGAACATGAGAAAAAAAAAGTTTCTTGGTTTCCTTTTTATGAAGATGGTTAAAAGGAAGAAGACTTAAGCTTTGAAATAGCTGCCCATCTCTTGTTTTAAAAGGCAAGTTGCTGGACTTGATCTGAGTGAAATCAGATACTGTGTTCCCTCCCTTGGATGGATGATATACTCTGAAGTTGCTGATTGTGCGCTATAGCAGAAAAAACAATCTGCAGAGTACAAGAACCTAGAGTAGGAGAAATAGCCCAGACCTCTCTGCTTGATGAGACTTTTATCAACCATGTGGAACCACTTTAGGTTACTCAATCACTGCAGCACTGAAATATTTTAAAATTCCCAGCCATGTGTTGCCACACACTAAACACGGATTCAGCAAACCTTCCACTGCGGCATGGTCGAGAACCCCAGGCTAAGGATTGACAGAGATTCTGAATTTGCAAACCAGAAAGAGCAGCACTTCATCACGGCTTCAAGAAGGCCCCTGGGACGGTTGGGCCTTCTGCTTTTCTTTCTTCCACTCTGCGTAAGCTCCCCAAATACGTATTTTGGTCACCTGGATAATCGTTTAGTGTATGTGAGATTCTCTAACGTTGCATCTAATGAGAATCACATCAGTTGTTGGGGGAGCCTGAGGAGAGATAGATGACCAGAGCGAGGCAGAGCTCGGGGCGGGGAGTGCAGTCCTTGAGGACGGTCCACACTTAGACAGAGAATGATCCTTGCCTGCTTCTGGTCCAAGGAAGTTGTCACTCATGCTAGACAGAGCTGCTTTTCCTTCTGCTGATATTTTTATTTAGGGCAACAAGCCAGTCCGAACATAGAGGCTTTTAAAAAATGTATCCCTTTGCACAAACAGTTCCTCTTCCTGCAACACTGTTCCCACCCACATCCACCAGTGAATTTCGTCCCATTCTGATATTCAGCTCAAATGTCATCTCAGGGAAACAGTAGTTCCAATCACATCTCTTCTGTGCTCTCTGATACCCCATGTATGTCTGTGTTAGGTGGAGTTGTAACCGTTAATGTCCACTACACTGCCAGCTCAGGGATGGCTCTGTCTGATTAATTTCTACATTCCTAGGAGTCAGCACAGTGCCTGGAAAAGAGAATTCTCCAAGAAATTATTAACTGATAAATTAGTGGTTGAATGAATAATTGCAACTGAGAAGTTATTATCTGCTGTGTGTGTGTGTGTGTGTGTGTGTGTGTGTGTGAATTACCAATCTACCCTTCTGCATGAAAACCCCACACCTGTCTATATGTAATCATCTGATGGACATTTATATCTGTGTGTGCCACAGGTCCCCAAACCCAACATAACTAAAATTGCTGCATTCTTTAAATTCTTCCAGTACCTCTCCTAACTTAATCCTCCTCCTCTATTTTCTAGTTCAGCCATTTGTCTATCCCACACTCTACATTTAGGGTCATCATAAATTTCTTCCTCTCTTTTCAAAAGTGCAAAGTGTCATTAAACCTTCATAAATGGCTTTTCTTTTCATGCCCTCTTACATTCTGAGATAACTTGCTTACAGTTTCCAGGATGATTTTAAAACAAAATTTCTGGCCAATCTCCTCTGTTTAAGCAACAAACAGACAACAGTCTTTGATGGATGTCTGTGGCCTGTAATCTGAAGAGACTAAAGTTCTGTGATGGTAACTCAGGAGCCAGCGGGAGGGAAGTCCAGAGGCCAAGTGTGCAAAGGGATGTTACCTGACCTCAGAGCTCGCAGTTTTCTGAGATCCACAGGTTGTGTACATGGGTCTAGCTACCCTAGAAAGCCGCAGAACATCTCTTCTACATGGGAAGAAGGAGCAATGGCAGCTCAAGACCACAGATGTGAGGGCAAAGAGTGCCTAGGATCACTGGGCTACCCACATCACATTCCAACAAGGCACACACTTTGCCAACAGACTGCTTCTCTTTCCTCTAGAACGTGTCGTCTGAATTTCATCCAATATGTCCATAACTTCCTTCTCATCTCAAATTTAGACAGGGCCTGTAAATACTGATCATGCGCTTTGCATACTTGATAAAATTTAAAGGTACAAAAGAGACTCTGCAAAGAAATCAAAGTATTTCCCTTAGCAAGCCCTGTGTGCAGGAATTTTTAAATTTATAATTAAATGATTGAACCATGACTGCCCCAACCCATTTCATCATTCTTCAAGAGGTAAAAACACCTGTAACTGCCACTCTGGCTTTTAGAGTGTTTTACAGTTTACAAAGAGTTTTCAGATGGATCAGCTCCATATATTGTATATTTCTCTAAGGAAAGAAGGCCTCACATGATGATTTTCATTTAATAGAGGTTTGAAAAGAAAATGGAGGCTTCTAGAAGGTAAATGTTTTGGCCAATGCTACACTGCTAGCATGCAGAGAGACAAGACAAGAAGCTAGATGTTTGGGTTTCCACAATTCTTGGTTGAATCTCACTTTCTAACACTAGGTACACTAGGTATTCACACTGTCTTGTTTTTGCCTTTTTGTTGTTGTTTTTAGTTTCCATTGTTTTAGAAACATACCTATTGTCTTTGATCTCTATTCTTCAAGATAGAATTGGCTTATACAAAAGTGTTAGGGTGTGTAAAAACCTGGCTCAAAATCATATTCTTGTATCGTATTTGCTACATGACATCGGATCATTTATTCATCATTGAACTCCAGTTTTTTCATCTTTAAAAGAGAGCTATGACAATCTGCATCCTAAGGTAAGGCTTGCAGGGTACACAGTGAGAACACTTGGAATCTCCACATGCATCACAAATGCCAGCTGTTGTCTCTGTAATGGCAACTCCTGCCCGACAGGCCTTGAAGTGATCCTTGTTCAGCTAATTCCTAATTTGTGGCCTCTTGCTTTGCATTTGGGCCATAAACAATGGCATCCAGGTCCTCAACAGGGGTTCCATGTGATATTTGCTTCTGGGTCTGCCTTATGTGGACAGTAAGCAATTAGACTTAAGCCTAAGGAACAATTTTGCTTATGTAATATAATTAGAAGCCATCTCTGTTTTTTCCTTTGTTTTTTGTTTTTGAGAAAGAGTCTCACTTTGTCACCTAGGCTGGAGTGCAGTGGCGCAATCTCAGCTCACTGCAACCTCTGCTTCCCAGGTTCAAGCAATTTTCCTGCCTCAGCCTCCTGAGTAGCTGGGATTATAGGTGCCCACCACCACACACGGCTAATTTTTATACTTTTAATAGAGACGGGGTTTCACCACGTTGGCCAGGCTGGTCTTGAACTCCTGACCTCAAGTGATCCGCCCTCCTCGGCCTCCCAAAGTGCTGGGATTACAAGTGTGAGCCACCGTGCCCAACCTAGAAGCCAACTCTGAATGGTGTTATAATTAGAGGTATAGTTGAGTTTCATTCCACATATATTTATTGAGCACCAGGCATTTTATACATAAAGATAAATGAAGCAAAGTGTCCTTAAGCATGCATGGTATATGAAATCAGGAAGATAAACATGCAGATAATTGCAGAAGGTGTGATACATACTCTATGTGCACACAAAGGCTGTGAGGACAGAAGAACAAAGTGTAAGTAGCTATGCTTGGTCGGAGGAAGGGTTCAGGGAAAGCCACATGGAAGACATAGCATTGGACTGGGACCAGGACTGAAAAGATGAGGTTGCCTTGGCAGACAACTGGAAAAACATCATAGGCAGAGAGAAAAATGCCTAAAATATCTACCAAGGTGTTTTGCAACCAGTTATGACCCTGATTCTGATTTTCATGCTTCCTAACTATTTCACCTTGGGTAAGTTACTAAACCTATCATTTAGTCTTTCTTATTTGTAAATTGATTCTAATAACACCTTTCAAAAAGGTATTGACATTGACATTACATTGTGGGATTTCACTAATCTAATGCTTGGTGTGTAGAAGGTACTCCATAAATTTCAGGCCTGAACTAGCAGAGAGACATGGCTTATTCATGGAATGCAAAGGACAGGAGGAGGGCAGCATAATTCAGTGTTTTAATGAAGGTGCCCAAGGGTAAAACCCCTGGGAATTGAACAGTGTGCAGCATGAGTAGATGCTGATGTCTGTGAAAGAGACATCTTTCACAGGTTTTGTGGTGGTGTGTTTGTTTCTTGTTTAGACCGTCAAACTGAATCTTTGTGGTGCCTTTCTCCCCTCTCTCCAGACAACTATTCCCTGTTCATGCTCTTGAGGACGTTATTGGGTTTTTTGGAGCTGAGATCTCTTGCTTCAATGTATGTGGTGGCCATAATTTTCTCAGCATAGCAACCTGTCCACCAGGACAGCATCCCGTTGCTGGGCTTTCAGCAGCACAGTAGATAAGCTCTGCAGTTGACAACCATCCACCCTGGCTTAATGTTTCACATGACTGAGGTTGTACTGGGGAAGCCAAATTCCAAGAGGAGTGAATTATGTACAACTGTTCCAAGAGCATCTGTTCAAGCTCCCGTTCTAGGGCCCTGCATACTTAACTCCACACTTGTGTACCCAGCACACAATCGTACTTTTGACCCTGGAAAAAATCATCCAGCAGACAACAGGCGAAATAAATAATCTCTCACCAGGTACCTAATGGAAAACAAGCGGGTGGCTCATGTTCTCTGTGCAGCTATCTTTATTTTTAAGGTCTCCTGAGCAAGAGGGCCAAAGTCCAAACTTCCCAAATTCATAGTATTAAGTTACTGCTAATAGGACTGCATTTAAACTACTGCACTTTAGGCCGCCCCTCCAGCTCGTGGTTTTGTTTTTTAACTCCGGGCTTGGGTTTGGAGCAACAAGGTTAGCCACCTGAAACAACAACATTTGCCTAATCTAGTGTGATCTATTTCCTATGCGAAGATTGCTTTCTGTGTTATTTTATTTTTAAAGGGAGTTAACATTTAACGTACACGTTAGCTCGTTCCTGTCGCCCTGAATGGCTCTGTTTGTTTCAGCACGTCTCTCTACCATGCTGTTGAGCCCCTCATTTCTTAAGGTTCAGGAAACTCTAAATATTAATGAGGGCCAAAGACCCATGCATTTGGCAACTCCTTCCCCACCACACACTCCATTAAACACAATATCCGAAGGCATTTTGTAAGTTGAGAAACTTGACTAGGAAAAGTATAGCACCATTGCAATTTGGAATAATGGCATTTTAAAAAAATGTCATTTATGCAGAAGGAATTGGTAGAATTGGCTGGCCAATAGTTTATATGAAGCAACTCCAAAGATTTATAGAGATGAGTGGTTCTCAAAGTGATCAGCGGTATCACCATTGCCTGGGAAACTTGTTCGAAATGCCAATGACCAGAGCCTACCCCAAATCTGCAGAATCATAAACTCATCAGAGAGTTTGAAGTGGGGCCTACCAGCTGGTGACTCTGATACTCGTTACAGTTTGAGAACTAGTAATATAGACATAACCTCCTACCTTGTAGAGCCGTAATAATCAGCATTAGGGAAACACAAGTGTACTTCAGGGAGCTTAGGACTGAGGCCCAGACAGCCCTGAATTCTATTCCCAGTTCTGCCACTGAATAGATATTGACCTTAAGTGTGTTTTGCAATATATCTGGGCCTCCTATTTCTCATTTATAAAATTATTATAGAAATACATTCCATTCTACTTGACTCCTTGAGTTTTGATGGTATTAATAATAAATAATACATTTAATAATATTTTTAAAAATATTTTATTTTAAATAATAAAATGAATATTGCTCAAGGTGCTTTGAAACATTGAGGGGGCTTCCCATGGTGACCAACCTGTGGCAGCGCTTTATTGCAGAGATCTCCTTAATCAGTCTCTCCAGGTATATGGGGATTTCTGAAATTCCAGACAGATAATCTTATCACAGTGCTAAAGTATTCTGTCCTATAAATGGCAACAACAAAAAGCCATTCATTTCAAGTGGTTAGTAGACAGATAAAATGAAGGAGGTGTCAGTGGAACTTGAAGGATGAGTTTGGCAAGCAGAAATAATAGCACGTCCTTCTTGGAGCCAAGAGGGAGCAACCTGTGTTAACAAACGACAGAGCTGAGGATATACAGAGCAGAAGGAGTGCATGAATGTGCATAAATGCTGGTGTGTGTGTGTGTGTGTGAGAGAGAGAGAGAGAGGAGAAGTAAAAAAAGGAGGACAGTGGCAAGGTGGGAGCACGCAGCTCCCATCTGTACCTAATGGTACTTTCTCCTTTACGGAGTACTGCACTCCCCTCAATCCTCACCCAGGCTGTTAGGTTGACACAGGAGGAAACTGAGGCCCAGAGGACATAATTTATCTCCTTCATTGATACTGGCATGAGAAGAAGCTGAGGCAGAAGCTGAAGGAATGGCCACAAGAGCCAAGGATGGGCAAGGAGGACCTTGATGCTTCTCATCCTGCTGGGACCACTGACCACATGTGGACCTCTCTGCAACTTGAGCAAGGGAGTGTCAGCCTGGCTGACAAAGACATAAGCAGAGCTGGCCAGGGCATTTCTGTGCATGTTCATCCCAGTCTCAGCAGAGAACAGTTTCAATCCATGGTAATGCTCCAGACTTGGTCCCCCCAACACTTCCAGACACCCTTGCTAAGTCAAACACTAAGAGATGTTGGACAGTATTTATTTTTGTCTCTCTGTCTCTATTTATTCTTGTTGAAATAATAATATTCCAGTTAGACCATTTAAATAAAAATTCTATCTCCATGATCTTCAATACATAATATTTTTCGCCATCTTTTATTTCTTGTCCACGGTTTTTTTACACACTTGTAATCATAACACACAGATCCTCTTGACCCTTCTTTTTTTATTGCTATTATGTAATAAACAATTAGACTTGTTGCTATGGTGTTTCCACGTTATTCATTTTAATAGCTACATAGTATTTTATTCAGAAAACGCACCATAAATTATTGAACCATTTCTGTTTTTTTAGTTGAACTCCCATTTTGTGCTAAGACATTCATTGTAGATATATACAATAATGCACTCCATGTTTACTATGCCTTTTGGTACTTTGGTTAATATTTATTTCCTGTTATGTTTTGATAGAATTTGGAAGGTAAGCATCCTATTAAAAATAGGACGCTCGTTGTTATCATAAGAAGTTCCACAAACATTCCGAATACTGTGATGTTCTATTTATATCCATCTACTCAAATACATGGACACTCGGCTCCCTTTTATGGAGTTTTGTGCATTTTGCCTCTTCTCCCTCTCCCTCTCCCTTCCCATTCTTCACTAGTTTAATCTTGGGAGTCTGACATCTTTGCTTAAACACCCCCCCCACACACACACCGCCAGCAGTTTGCTTCTTGTGTCCTGTTTCTAGTCAAAAAGGAGTTAGATTGCCAGTTTTCTTTCTCTGCTTTTCACTTTTCCTGTTCTCTTTTTGCTATAATAATTGCCCATCCCATTCCTTTCTTTTTAAATTTAGCACTTGATTTCATCACTCATATTAAGTATTCTTTTCAAGCATCTTCCCCTCTATTCTGTTCTTGTTGTTAATGGATTTAGGGAAATGTGGGAGTCCCTGGAAGGAAAGAGCACCTCAGGGCAGCATGAAAGATAATTACAGGCCCCGTGTTTGAGGTCGCATTCTTTACTTTGGCCACTATTAAATGAGCTTATTTACAACCCTCAACTTTATCCCTCTCTTTTAAAGAGACGCATATATACATTAAATGTAATACCCTCACCCCCAGCTTCGTTTAATTTTACTACCAATAATATTCTCTTTTCAAGGTCCTGGGTCTACTATTTACTTGTTGCATTTTATTTTGTAAGCTGTCTCAATTTAGTTTTTGAAAGGAATGGAAAAACAAAAGAAGAATGGACGTCTACATGATCAAATGCACATAGATTTCACAGTGAAAAAAATCACCGAAAGACATTCCGTGATGTGGCAACTCAGATACAATTGATCTTTAAAACCCAACTGAACAGAATGCCTTAGTAATTATTATTCAGAATACCAAGGCCCTGGCCCATGGTACAATTATCAGAAGCTCCATTTTTGATATTTACTGCCTGTTAAGAGAACTCTCGGGAGAGGAACTGAAATAAAACAGTCTCTGGAATCACGGACGAAAGTTTCCCCCTAAATGTCTGCTACATACTCAATGCGGATGAGCTGTGGTCCTTGTCATGCCTTCTCACACAAGAGGAAAGATGGTAGAATGGGAATTTCTTCTTTTCCTTGAGTAGCAAAAATTGGCCTGCTATTTACCAAACCCACTCTCTTTTTCTCCTGAGCACACAACTAGGAGACATTTTCAATGTTCCCTGAAGTTAGGTGAGGTTACATGACCGAGTCCCGGCCAATGAGATGTGTATAGAAGTGGCAAGTGCTGCTTCCATGGTGGTCCACAATAGTCGATTACATGTCATTTCCTATGCTCTTTCCTTTAGTTTCAGATTCACCCAAATGCCTTGGATAATTTGTTTTGGAAAACATATATTGAAGATACCAGAGCCACAGTATGACAGAAGACCAGGTCCCAGAATCACAACTGGAAGGAAAGTCATGCGCTAAGAAGAAAACAATTCTTAAGGCTTATATGAGCTGAAAACAAACTTCTGTCATGTTGCTGCCTTTATCCATTTTTAAAAGATGTTTGTCATCAGTAGTGCTACTCTAATAAAATACATCATGAACACAATAACTCAAACTGGTCTCATTATAAATCCTAGATCTCCTATCATCGCAGTTTAAATCCAGACTACTGGTGTGGAAAGGTATATAAATGCCTTCCAGAATCTGAAAGGCATAATTTTGTTCACTTATTTCAGGTTTTACTAAGGATTCCATACCCTTGGCTTCTGTTAAATTATTTCATACACACTATTTTGTAAAGTAGATAGAAGACGTGCCTAGGATTTAGGGTTTTTAATGTCTTTCCATCTTCCCAGGATGCCTATATAGTAATCATTTAAAATACAAGACAATCCAATAACATGACATGAAGCTTTCCATGAACTCGAAGAACCAATGAGAACAGATCTCTCTAAAATACTGGTGAACAAATCAATACTTGCCAGAGTCAGAACAATGAATTTTAATTGAATTATTGCACTCACCAGGCATTCCAGAGCCAAAGCACTTTTCCTTTTTTAAGTAACAATTTTGTCTTTTAAAAAAGTGTATTTCTAGCTTGACATAAGCATGACTTTTTCTTTCATGTGTCATGTATAAATGGAGCAATTTATTTTCTTTGGACTCACAGAGTAAATCCTCATCTTTGCTTGTGCTGATGGGGTGCAGGCATGTGTGGGAGGAATTCTATGAATGTGGAGCTTTTCCCGTGGGTGCAGAGAGAGTTTGATGGGAGCTGATGAGGTGTGTGTGTGTTCTTCAGACTTATCAACCACCACATGATGCTGGAAGATGAGCCAGTGAATTTGTGGGTGTTGAGCTTGTTGGATATTCTGGATGCAGGTTTTTTTTTTTTAATTTACAATTTAATAAAACCCAGCTGACAAGCTTTTTTTGTAAATCATGTTTATGAGATATGAGTCAGTGATGACATATCCATAAGCGATTCCAATGAAAGGAAAACCTTTAAGGCAAGTGGCCCTTGGTTTTGTGGGAAGCTTAGCCAAGCATGTTGCTCTAGCCTCTGGGGTGAATTCTTTCCTAGCTACAGTGAGACGAGAAAATCTTCAGAGCACATTCCAAGATGGGGCTTTTTTTTTTTTTTTTTTTCTGTGAGAAGGTGAAGACAGAGACCAGTTTGGTTTGGTGGTTGTCATTCCGACTTTCCACACTGTCATAACTAGGACATGGCTGTGAAAGAACAGCTTGAAGATGAAGCAAACCCTGTTCTAGTAGCCGGGGAGCCTTTGTTTAGTTTTAGTTTAGTTTTTTGTTGTTGTCGAAGCTTTTGAAAGTCTTCTCTGAAAGTGGTTCTGTGTAGTAGGGGGGAGAGACAACTTTGTTGTTTTCTAAGAAACAAACAAAAAACCTGCTTCTTTGAATCTCCCAAATGCAAAAGCAAAGATACTTTCCTTGTACCTTCCTCCAATTCCTGCCACGCATGTTTGGGTCTCATCAGACTTCTTTCCTTACTGTGCCATCCAACGAAATGTCATGGTCCTTGAATGGCTTTATTAAATATCAGATGGCAAATACGTATGCAGTCATGAGGCACAGGAAATAGCAAACCATCCTGATATCCTCTAAATAAGCTGAACATTTCACTTGAGGGAAGGTATTGCAGATATTCCAGATTGAGGAAGAGAACACATCCTCTATAAATTGAAACATTTCATTATAGTTTTTTAAAATCTCATATTTTCATTAGGAACTGGAAATAAGATCAATTTTCTCTTGGGAACTATATTGAAAAATATAAAGAGACAAATATAACCCAGGCAGACAGGAATTGATGGGCACTCAAGTAGGAAATTTTTTTTAAATGAAAACTTACCTGCCCATGGTATGGTTAAGCTTGACTCAACTGCAAAATGATTTTTGTCATTGTGAGATGCCATAAGGTATTATATTAGCAGCCTAACCTACATGAGAGATTGTATGACTCAGGAGTTCAAACATATCATCAATATTATGGCTAGAACCAAGGCTTTTAACAGTTCAAGCTACTTTCAGGAAAACTCTTTCCAAGTGTCATATGTATAAAATGTTTGGAATTCTTATTTAATGCATTCTATTATTTAGAGGGCTTGCTTCCATTATTCAGGGGCTGAATAGTGCTTTGACTTAGTTATCTACAAAATGCAACTTACAATACAAAGGAGGGAGAGAAAGAGAGACTTCTGTCAGAGGTATCCTCTGCAGTAAAACCTTTGTATTTTACTTCCTAGAAGAGCCCAGGCCTTGATCTGAAGGATCTTGAACTGCCCCAGGCATGACTGTGTGACAAAGCAGTATATTAAAACAGTTGAGCATAACCACTGGAGAAAAACTGCTACTTTTTGCATGAGTTTGCTGCATCGAGTACAGCAGCTATATCCTACTCAGTTCTGAGCATAAAAGTTTAAAAGTAAAATTAACAATTTGGAATTTATCCAGAGGACAGCAACTAGTATGTTAAGTATTATAAAACCAGAAAACTACTTCAAATGAGGAGATAACACTGAAAGAAAAGGAGACATTTAACTGAAGAAAGAAAACTGAATGGGGACCCTAATTCTGTTTTCAAGTATAAGGGAACTGCCAAGAGAAAGTAAAATTTGATGCTTTCTAGGTAGCTCCATAGAGTGGAAAATTAAGAAGATTTCAGTTGAATGATTATTTAACTGATAATTAAAATAAAATGACCTGTCTCATAAGTGACTTCTTTTTTTTTTTTTTTTTGAGACGGAGTCTCGCTCTGTCGCCCAGGCTGGAGTGCAGTGGTGCAATCTCGGCTCACTGCAAGCTCCGCCTCCCGGGTTCACGCCATTCTCCTGCCTCAGCCTCCGGAGTAGCTGGGACTACAGGCGCCCGCCACTGCGCCCGGCTAATTTTTTGTATTTTTAGTAGAGATGGGGTTTCACCGTGGTCTCGATCTCCTGACCTCGTGATCCGCCCACCTCGGCCTCCCAAAGTGCTGGGATTACAGGCGTGAGCCACCGCGCCCGGCCATAAGTGACTTCTTATCACTGGAAGTAATCAACAGAGATCCTTGGTAATCCTGACAGGGAAGCTATAGATGACATTTACAATGGATGAATGTGGTCAGACTGTTTCTATGGCTCTCTTTCTGCTCCAGCCTTCTGCAATTTCATAAACCATCTGTTGTGGCTTTTTCGTTGTTGTCATTTGTTTGTTTTTAAGACAACCCTATTAAATTGATGTAGAAGAGCCAAGATTAAGAGACTGACAAAGTTTATGCTGAAAAAGCCCTGTCAATGGATTTGCTGACATGTGGATGTTACGTGATATAAGCCCAGTAAGACTTTCCTGTTCTCATTAGTTCCTCATACTGATTATGTCCAAGTTTCTCTGAGTAGGTAGCCAAACCATCATGAGCTTTGGAGGTTTTCTCCTTCTCACGGATGTCTTATTAAAAGAAAATTCACCGGCATCTAGCAGAAAAGTACTATTTTCAGTATTTTATCATCTAAAGTGCCATACGACTCAGACATTATATCACCGACTTACGCCTCACAAAAGACATATCAGGTTGTTACCATTCCCTTTTTGCAAATGAGAAACTGAGTCTCAGTGAAGTTGAGGGTCATCTGCCAATAGGCTTTTATGGAAGATATTTTGGAATGGAGAGAAAAGTCAACTTTCTTGTGTTTCCAGGATGTTACTTCAGCATGTCCACTGGATACCTAGGTATCCAGTAGGATACTACGTATCTGGATAGATCAAGGATACTGAGATACTACGTATCTCAGCAGATCTGGTGGAGAATTCCTTAATCTGGTGGAGAAAAGAAAGACTAAGCCAACAACTCTTTGTGAGTATGACAAAAAAGATTTATGTTTTTGCTGAATAATTTTGCCTGTGTTACCTACACATTAAGGATTTTATTCCTCAGTAAATCATCTGTAATAAACCAACCATGTAAAATTTCCTGTCACTATAATCTTGATGTCTTAAAAATTAATATCCATGTGGATTTACAAGTTTAAAGACTTTTTCAGATGAAAAGTCTCATTTTTGAATTATTTTAAATGCCCAAGAAATTTAAAATACCATCAAAAATATGAAATACTTGGAATAAATCTGATGAGAGATGTGAAAACCTTTGAAAATTGAGTGATTTTAAATATAATCATTGACAATTAGAGCTTTCTCTTCTATGATTGCCTAATTTATTCTTTGACTATATTTTTTGTCTCTTTTTTATCATTTATGGAAATTCATCATTTTGTCTGACATAGCCATTTAATTTTTTCCCAATTTTGGCATATCAATTTTCATATTTCATGTTATTTTTTGTCATATTACTTATTTTGTTTTTTAAGCATTCAGGTTTCAGGTCTTTTTTACAATGTTTTACCACACTTAGATTACACTTACAAAGCTTTATTTTATTGATTTTTCATAACAGTTTATAATTTTTTTGGAATTTAATTTTTAAAAGGTATTTTCTGAAATACCTTTTCAATGTGTTTAGTGTACAATGTATTAAACAGAAAATCATTTTTCAGTTCAATTAAAATTTTATCTGAAATAAATTAGATTATCACATTCTGTATTTTATTTTATTTTCACTGATCTATTTATGCATTTATATTCAAGTGCATAAATGACATTATTATATTCCAAATAACATTTTTAAACTTTGTGTTATTTTAATACATCAAAAGCACAAATCTTTCCACAGTAATTTCTTATATCACAGTTTTATTTACTCTTTGTTATTATCCCATTGCATTGGAATTTTAAGAACTTTTTATAGAAATCTTTGTCTTTTTCCTTCATCACTGAAAAAATGAAATTCTTATTGGAATTATATGAAAATTTTATGTATGTTTTGTTAAAATGAGCATTAAGATATCACAATTGTTTTCAAAAAGTATACATGTTTTCATTTCAAAAAATTTTATATTTTTCTATATAGGTCTTATATCTTTTATGTGAAATACATTCTTAAATATTTTATAGCTTTGGCATATTTTCACAAAAGAAGTTTTTCGGCAGGGCACAGTGGCTAATGCCTGTAATCCCCGCACTTTGGGAGGCTGAGGCAGGCGGATTACCTGAGGTTAGGAGTTCAAGTCTAGCCTGGCCAATATGGTGAAACCCCATCTCTGCTAAAAAATACAACAATTAGCTAGGCTTGGGCACTGGTGCCTGTTATCCCAGCTACTTGGGAGGCTGAGGCAGGAGAATCACTTGAACCCAGGAGGCGGAGGTTGCAGTGAGCCAAGATTGTGCCATTGTACTTCAGCCTGGCCAACAGAGCGATACTTCGTCTCAAAAAAAAAAAAAAGAAATTTTTCAGCTCTTTTTATAGCTGATTATTTCTAGGATTGGGGAAATCTACTGATATTTGTGTGCCTTTAATTCAGCCCCCACAACAAATTAATTTATTCAATCTAATAAAATGTTTTCTTTTTTTGGCCAATCATTGGATTTCCAAGACACATAATCACATCATTAGAAAAAATATTAATAAAAGGTATTTATACTAATTATTTAATACTGTATTATTACAAACATTGTACTTTACCAGGAATGTTGAATAATGGTAATACAGACAATAGACATCCTAGTTCTGGAATTTAATAAGAGCAGTTTTAGCATTCATGTTGCTAGAAATATGTTTTTTGTTAGTGTGTGATAAGTAAACCTCATTATGTTAAATCATTTTCTTGTGCGCATATTTTACTAAGATATCTTTTTATGGCTTTTCAATTTTATCTAGCATCTTCTTAGGATCTACGAATATATGACAATATGATTTTATTCTTTAATTTGTTGAATTGTAGTATTTCTGATATTAAACTATCCATGGTTTCTTATAGTAAGTTATCCTGTAATAGTTTCAAAACTCAAGTTTCCAGGAGATAGCGCCATTTAGGAGCTCTCAAAACCCAATGTGATACTGTATCTACTTTTCTGTAACTTACATGTTTGTGGAACACTATTTTTGAGGTTCCATTAAGTCCTTTAATTTTGCTATTGTACAGTAGTATTTAAGTATCTAAAAGTTGAGGTGCGTATATCTGTTTGGGTGAAAATATAAGGCATTGTTTTCAAAACTGGATAAACATTGAAATCACCTAGAAATATATATTTTTTTAAAAGACAAAAATCCCAGTTCCTAGACTTTATCACAGATCAGTGACTTGAGAATATTGGAAAAAATAATCCAACCACCAATATTTTTGCATCTTGTTTTATGTCCTTCCATATCCCCATCAATGTGTAGTGTTGCCAAGTTTTTTGTTTGTTTTTGTTCTTGACAATCTGTTGGGCATAAAATTGTATCTCGTTGTCATTGTAATTTTTATTTACGTAATTACCAGTGGGGTTGAACATCTTTCCACGTGTTCCTTGACCATCTGTTTATTCTCTTCTTTCAACTGCCTTTCAATTTCCTTCATGTATTTTTATTTTGAATAGCTTTTCTCTTCCATAATAATTTGTAGAAATTTGATTTTAAAATATTCTGAATAAGCTTTTGTCATATATATATATATGTTGATCACATATTCTCTAATTATTTGTTTTTGTTTTCCTTTTAGTAGTTTCTTTTTAACACCAGAAGTTTTAATATTCAACTAGATTGAAATTACCACTCATTCTTTGTAGCTCTCATTTTGAATCCTGTTTAAAGAACACATTTCAAAATCTGAGACTATAAAGATGATCTCCAGTATTTAATCCTAAATACTGGAAATATTTATGAAATAAATAAATAAATATGGTGTAGGGTGGAGATGTCTGTGGTTTCTTTTCAATATGAATAACTTATATTTCCCTGTTCACTTAATTTATATAAGATTTAACATGTTTTATTGAAAACATGAAATGTTTTAGCAATTGTGTTCAAATAAGCTACAGCAATATTTCACTGTATGAATAATAATTTTTGTATTTGGTAGATCAAGTTCATTGACATTGTTATGTAGCTCAAAAATCATTTTGTTTATTTTTGACAACTTTTTCTTCTACATACGTTTAAAACCAGCTTCTCTGGATTTTTGAAATATTCTTGGGATTTTTTTCACTCGTTTTGAATTTCTTGGTTACTTTAGAAATAATTGCTGATTTTGTCTTGGGGGTTCTTACATAAATTTTTAAAGTTCTGCATTTATTAAATTTTCTTTAATAAAAATAAAGTTTAAATTGAAATTGAAATAAAGTTATAATTTCTTCCAAACGCTCACACACACTGTTTAGATTCATTCCTAGATGACTTTTAAAAAAAATATATTATTGTAAATGGGACTATCATAAAAGTTTCTCATTATATTTTGGTGATATATAGAGGAACATTTTGATTTCTAATCTGCCAAAATTGCTGAACTTTGAAAAAAAATTTTAATAATTTATATGAATACTTTGGGTTTCTTTAGGCAGATAATCACATCAACTGCAAAAAGTTGTGATTTTGCTTTTTAAAAAGTTGTGATTTTGCTTTTTAATTTCCAATTCAGGTGTGTCCTACTTACTTCCTTTATTTCACTGTCTAAGAGTGTCTTGTCCAAAAGAAACATAAGTCATATTTAAATTTAAATTTTCTAGTAGGCATATAAATGAGTAAAACAGAAACAAATTGAATTGAATAATACATTTTATTAGGCAGGATATCTTAAATATTATAATGTCAACATGTAATCAATATAAAATTACAAATAAGGTATTTTTATCTTATTTTTTACTAAATATTTGAAATCCAGAGGGCATTTTACACTCAGAGTACATCTCCATTGAGACTATCCTCATTTCAATTGTCAATAGTCCCATGTGGCTGGGGCTGCTGTGTTAT
The DNA here is from genome assembly GCF_029281585.2 of Gorilla gorilla gorilla. Lineage (NCBI taxonomy): Eukaryota > Metazoa > Chordata > Mammalia > Primates > Hominidae > Gorilla > Gorilla gorilla. Next base: position 127,387,415 of record NC_073236.2, read on the forward strand.
ACAGTGTGATACAAACTTCTGCAAAGTTAACTACAAGTGGTGATATTGGACATCCTCTTCCATTTTCTGATTGTAAGGAGACTGCTTGAAGAAAATCTGAGGTTTTTTTTTTTTTTGCTATTTATTTATTTATTTTATTATACTTTAATTTCTGGGATACATGTGCACAATGTGGAAGTTTGTTACATAGGTATACATGTGCCATGGTGGTTTGCTGCAACCCTCAACCTGTCATCTACATTAGGTATTTCTCCTAATACTATCCCTCCCCTAGCCCCCAACGCCCCTATAGGCCCCAGTGTGTGATGTTCCCTTCCCTGTGTCCATGTGTTCTCAGTGATCTACTATAAAGACACATGCACATATATGTTTATTGCAGCACTGTTCACAACAGCAAAGAAGACATGGAACCAACCCAAATGCCCATCAATGGTAGACTGGATAAAGAAAATGTGGTACAAATACACCATGGAATATTATGCAGCTATAAAAAAGGGTGAGTTCGGAGGAGCCAAGATGGCCGAATAGGAACAGCTCCAGTCTACAGCTCCCAGCGTGAGCGACGCAGAAGACGGTGATTTCTGCATTTCCATCTGAGGTACCGGGTTCATCTCACTAGGGAGTGCCAGACAGTGGGCGCAGGTCAGTGGGTGAGCGCGCCGAAGCAGGGCGAGGCATTGCCTCACTTGGGAAGCGCAAGGGGTCAGGGAGTTCCCTTTCCAAGTCAAAGAAAGGGGTGACAGACAGCACCTGGAAAATCGGGTCACTCCCACCCGAATACTGCGCTTTTCCGACGGGCTTGAAAAACGGCGCACCATGAGATTATATCCCGCACCTGACTTGGAGGGTCCTACGCCCACAGAGTCTCACTGATTGCTAGCACAGCAGTCTGAGATCAAACCGCAAGGTGGCAGTGAGGCTGGGGGAGGGGCGCCCGCCATTGCCCAGGCTTGATTAGGTAAACAAAGCAGCCTGGAAGCTCCAACTGGGCGGAGCCCACCACAGCTCAAGGAGGCCTGCCTGCCTCTGTAGGCTCCACCTCTGGGGGCAGGGCACAGACAAACAAAAAGACAGCAGTAACCTCTGAAGACTTAAATGTCCCTGTCTGACAGCTTTGAAGACAGCAGTGGTTCTCCCAGCATGCAGCTGGAGATCTGAGAACGGGCAGACTGCCTCCTCAAGTGGGTCCCGGACCCCTGACCCCTGAGCAGCCTAACTGGGAGGCACCCCCCCAGCAGGGGCACACTGACACCTCACATGGCAGGGTATTCCAACAGACCTGCAGCTGAGGGTCCTGTCTGTTAGAAGGAAAACTAACAAACAGAAAGGACATCCACACCAAAAACCCATCTGTACATCACCATCATCAAAGACCAAAAGTAGATAAAACCACAAAGATGGGGAAAAAACAGAACAGGAAAACTGGAAACTCTAAAAAGCAGAGCGCCTCTCCTCCTCCAAAGGAACGCAGATCCTCACCAGCAACGGAGCAAAGCTGGATGGAGAATGACTTTGACGAGCTGAGAGAAGAAGGCTTCAGACGATCAAATTACTCTGAGCTATGGGAGGACATTCAAACCAAAGGCAAAGAAGTTGAAAACTTTGAAAAAAATGTAGAAGAATGTATAACTAGAATAACCAATACAGAGAAGTGCTTAAAGGAGCTGATGGAGCTGAAAACCAAGGCTCGAGAACTACGTGAAGAATGCAGAAGCCTCAGGATCAACTGGAAGAAAGGGTTTCAGCGATGGAAGATGAAATGAATGAAATGAAGTGAGAAGGGAAGTTTAGAGAAAAAAGAATAAAAAGAAATGAGCAAAGCCTCCAAGAAATATGGGACTATGTGAAAAGACCAAATCTACGTCTGATTGGTGTACCTGAAAGTGATGGGGAGAATGGAACCAAGTTGGAAAACACTCTGCAGGATATTATCCAGGAGAACTTCCCCAATCTAGCAAGGCAGGCCAACGTTGAGATTCAGCAAATACAGAGAACGCCACAAAGATACTCCTCGAGAAGAGCAACTCCAAGACACATAATTGTCAGATTCACCAAAGTTGAAATGAAGGAAAAAATGTTAAGGGCAGCCAGAGAGAAAGGTCGGGTTACCCTCAAAGGAAAGCCCATCAGACTAACAGTGGATCTCTCGGCAGAAACGCTACAAGCCAGAAGAGAGTGGGGGCCAATATTCAACATTCTTAAAGACAAGAATTTTCAACCCAGAATTTCATATCCAGCCAAACTAAGCTTCATAAGCGAAGGAGAAATAAAATACTTTACAGACAAGCAAATGCTGAGAGATTTTTGTCACCACCAGGCCTGCCCTAAAAGAGCTCCTGAAGGAAGCACTAAACATGGAAAGGAACAACCGGTACCAGCCACTGCAAAATCATGCCAAAATGTAAAGACCATCAAGACTAGGAAGAAACTGCATCAACTAACGAGCAAAATAACCAGCTAACATCATAATGACAGGATCAAATTCACACATAACAATATTAACTTTAAATGTAAATGGACTAAATGCTCCAATTAAAAGACACAGACTGGCAAATTGGAGAAGGAGTCAAGACCCATCAGTGTGCTGTATTCAGGAAACCCATCTCATGTGCAGAGACACACATAGGCTCAAAATAAAATGATGGAGGAAGATCTACCAAGCAAATGGAAAACAAAAAAAGGCAGGGGTTGCAATCTTAGTCTCTGATAAAACAGACTTTAAACCAGCAAAGATCAAAAGAGACAAAGAAGGCCATTACATAATGGTAAAGGGATCAATTCAACAAGAAGAGCTAACTATCCTAAATATATATGCACCCAATACAGGAGCACCAAGATTCATAAAGCAAGTCCTGAGTGACCTACAAAGAGACTTAGACTCCCACACATTAATAATGGGAGACTTTAACACCCTACTGTCAACATTAGACAGATCAACGAGACAGAAAGTGAACAAGGATACCCAGGAATTGAACTCAGCTCTGCACCAAGCGGACCTAATAGACATCTACAGAACTCTCCACCCCAAATCAACAGAATATACATTTTTTTCAGCACCACACCACACCTATTCCAAAATTGACTACATACTTGGAAGTAAAGCTCTCCGCAGCAAATGTAAAAGAACAGAAATCATAACAAACTATCTCTCAGACCACAGTGCAATCAAACTAGAACTCAGGATTAAGAAACTCACTCAAAACTGCTCAACTACATGGAAACTGAACAACCTGCTCCTGAATGACTACTGGGTACATAATGAAATGAAGGCAGAAGTAAAGATGTTCTTTGAAACCAATGAGAACAAAGACACAACATACCAGAATCTCTGGGACGCATTCAAAGCAGTGTGTAGAGGGAAATTTATAGCACTAAATGCCCACAAGAGAAAGCAGGAAAGATCCAAAATTGACACCCTAACATTACAATTAAAAGAACTAGAAAAGCAAGAGCAAACACATTCAAAAGCTAGCAGAAGGCAAGAAATAACTAAAATCAGAGCAGAACTGAAGGAAATAGAGACACAAAAAAACCCTTCAAAAAATTAATGAATCCAGGAGCTGGTTTTTTGAAAGGATCAACAAAATTGATAGACCGCTAGCAAAACTAATAAAGAAAAAAGAGAAGAATCTAATAGATGCAATAAAAAATGATAAAGGGGATATCACCACCGATCCCACAGAAATACAAACTACCATCAGAGAATACTACAAACACCTCTACGCAAATAAACTACAAAATCTAGAAGAAATGGATAAATTCCTCGACACATACACTCTCCCAAGACTAAACCAGGAAGAAGTTGAATCTCTGAATAGACCAATAACAGGATCTGAAATTGTGGCAACAATCAATAGCTTACCAACCAGAAAGAGTCCAGGACCAGATGGATTCACAGCTGAATTCTACCAGAGGTACAAGGAGGAACTGGTACCATTCCTTCTGAAACTATTCCAATCAATAGAAAAAGAGGGAATCCTCCCTAACTCATTTTGTGAGGCCAGCATCATCCTGATACCAAAGCCAGGCAGAGACACAACAAAAAAAGAGAATTTTAGACCAAAATCCTTGATGAATATTGATGCAAAAAATCCTCAATAAAATACGGGCAAAATGAATCCAGCAGCACATCAAAAAGCTTATCCAGCATGATCAAGTGGGCTTCATCCCTGGGATGCAAGGCTGGTTCAATATACGCAAATCAATAAATGTAATCCAGCATATAGACAGAGCCAAAGACAAAAACCACATGATTATCTCAATAGATGCAGAAAAAGCCTTTGACAAAATTCAACAACCCTTCATGCTAAAAACTCTCAATAAATTAGGTATTGATGGGACGTATTTCAAAATAATAAGAGCTATCTATGACAAACCCACAGCCAATATCATACTGAATGGGCAAAAACTGGAAGCATTCCCTTTGAAAACTGGCATAAGACAGGGATGCCCTCTCTCACCATTCCTATTCAACATAGTGTTGGAAGTTCTGGCCAGGGCAATTAGGCAGGAGAAGGAAATAAAGGGTATTCAATTAGGAAAAGAGGAAGTCAAATTGTCCCTGTTTGCAGATGACATGATTGTATATCTAGAAAACCCCATTGTCTCAGCCCAAAATTTCCTTAAGCTGATAAGCAACTTCAGCAAAGCCTCAGGATACAAAATCAATGTACAAAAATCACAAGCATTCTTATACACCAGCAACAGACAAACAGAGAGCCAAATCATGAGTGAACTCCCATTCACAATTGCTTCAAAGAGAATAAAATACCTAGGAATCCAATTTACAAGGGATGTGAAGGACCTCTTCAAGGAGAACTGCAATCCACTGCTCAAGGAAATAAAGGAGGATACAAACAAATGGAAGAACATTCCATGCTCATGGGTAGGAAGAATCAATATCGTGAAAATGGCCATACTGCCCAAGGTAATTTACAGATTCAATGCCATCCCCATCAAGCTACCAATGCCTTTCTTCACAGAATTGGAAAAAACTACTTTAAAGTTCATATGGAACCAAAAAAGAGCCCGCATCACCAAGTCAATCCTAAGCCAAAAGAACAAAGCTGGAGGCATCACACTACCTGACTTCAAACTATACTACAAGGCTACAGTAACCAAAACAGCATGGTACTGGTACCAAAACAGAGATATAGATCAATGGAACAGAACAGAGCCCTCAGAAATAACGCCCCATATCTACAACTATCTGATCTTTGACAAACCTGAGAAAAACAAGCAATGGGGAAAGGATTCCCTATTTAATAAATGGTGCTGGGAAAACTGGCTAGCCATATGCAGAAAGCTGAAACTGGATCCCTTCCTTACACCTTATACAAAAATCAATTCAAGATGGATTAAAGACTTAAACGTTAGACCTAAAACCATAAAAACCCTAGAAGAAAACCTAGGCATTACCATTCAGGACATAGGCATGGGCAAGGACTTCATGTCTAAAACACCAAAAGCAATGGCAACAAAAGACAAAATTGACAAATGGGATCTAATTAAACTAAAGAGCTTCTGCACAGCAAAAGAAACTACCATCAGAGTGAACAGGTAACCTACAAAATGGGAGAAAATTTTCACAACCTACTCATCTGACAAAGGGCTAATATCCAGAATCTACAATGAACTCAAACAAATTTACAAGAAAAAAACAAACAACCCCATCAAAAAGTGGGTGAAGGACATGAACAGACATTTCTCAAAAGAAGACATTTATGCAGCCAAAAAACACATGAAAAAATGCTCATCATCACTGGCCATCAGAGAAATGAAAATCAAAACCACAATGAGATACCATCTCACACCAGTTAGAATGGCAACCATTAAAAAGTCAGGAAACAACAGGTGCTGGAGAGGATGTGGAGAAATAGGAACACTTTTACACTGTTGGTGGGACTGTAAATTAGTTCAACCATTGTGGAAGTCAGTGTGGCGATTCCTCAGGGATCTAGAACTGGAAATACCATTTGACCCAGCCATCCCATTACTGGGTATATACCCAAAGGACTATAAATCATGCTGCTATAAAGACACATGCACACGTATGTTTATTGTGGCATTATTCACAATAGCAAAGACTTGGAACCAACCCAAATGTCCAACAATGATAGACTGGATTAAGAAAATGTGGCACATATACACCATGGAATATTATGCAGCCATAAAAAATGATGAGTTCATGTCCTTTGTAGGGACATGGATGAAATTGGAAAACATCATTCTCAGTAAACTATTGCAAGAACAAAAAACCAAACACCGCATATTCTCACTTATAAGTGGGAATTGAACAATGAGATCACATGGACACAGGAAGGGGAATATCACACTCTGGGGACTGTTGTGGGGTGGGGGGAGGGGGGAGGGATAGCATTGGGAGATATACCTCATGCTAGATGACGAGTTAGTGGGTGCAGCACACCAGCATGGCACATGTATACATATGTAACTAACCTGCACAATGTGCACATGTACCCTAAAACTTAAAAAGTATAATAAAATAAATAAATAAATAATAAATAAATAAATAATAAATGAGAGAAATCCAAAAAAATAAAAATAAAAAAATAAAGGTCATCCATTTTCCCTCCAAAAAAAAAAAAAAAAAAAGCGTGAGTTCATGTCCTTTGTAGGGACATGGATGAAGCTGGAAACCATCATTCTCAGCAAACTAACACAAGAAAAGAAACCCAAACACCACATGTTCTCACTCGAAAATCTGAGTTTTAAAGGCAATATCTGTAGTGTACCTTTGGTTCCCAATTTTTTTTTTTTTTTGAGCTGGAGTCTTGCTCTGTCACCCAGGCTGGAGTGCAGTGGTGCAATCTGGACTCACTGCAAGCTCCACCTCCTGGGTTCATGCCATTCTCCTGCCTCAGGCTCCCGAGTAGCTGGGACTACAGGTGCTCGCCACCACACCCGGCTAATTTTTTTGTATTTTTAGTAGATACGGGGTTTCACTATGTTAGTCAGGATGGTCTCGATCTCCTGACCTCGTGATCCACCCGCATTGGCCTCCCAAAGTGCTGGGATTACAGGCGTGAGCCACTGCGTCTGGCCTGGTTCCAAATTTTAATCAAGTTAAAAGAAGTTGTTCCTATTCTCGGTTTCAGATTTTAAAAATCATGAATAAACTTTACATTATATTGAATATTTTAGTCAACTAAATATGTTTTAGAACTAATTTATTAATATGATTGATCACATTAATACAATTCTTATATTAAAATATCCTTGCTTTCTTAGGCTAAACCTAACTTAATTAGGTATTTTTGTTGCTATTTAACTGCACTTTGTTTTATATTATTTATAAACTTTTACTCTTCTTTTAGAGTGAGATTTGCCTTTAGTTTTCCTTTATCATGCAATTCTTTTCTGTCAAGATTATAATGTGTCATAAAATGTGTTGGGTATAATTATTTTTCAGTTCAGTGGATCAATTTGAAAAATAATGGAAATGATCATTTGTGGAACTTATTTTTACATCAGTCTGGACACTGTGAAAATAGGTTCCAACAATTACATTTTGTTTTTCATTTGTATTTTGCTAAGTCAAAATTTGAATAAAACTATTTGAAATAATCTGTGATTACTACATATTCTGAGGACGTGGATATTTAAAAACGTCTTTATTTTGGTTTTCTTTAGTCAATTTATATTAAACAGGTTACTAAAATTTTCCTTTCCTTTTTATCAGTAAGTTTTGTTTAGTCAATTATTTTCTGAAAAACTGTTGGCAAAATTATTTGCAAAAATTATTCTTAGTATTTTACCATTTATTTTATTCACTATCATTTATTTTATTTCTGCAGCTATGTGCCTCTTCTCTCTCTCTCTCTCTCTCTTCCTCCCTCCCTCTCTCTCTCTCTCTCTCTTCCTCCCTCCCTCTCTCACTAACATGTTTGTTTGAGGCTGATCCATTCCCCTGGACACACCGCCTTATCTGTATCTCATAGGTTTTGACAGGTGGTATTTTGTGTATTGATAGACAAATAGTTTTAAATTCTCAACGTGGTTTTTTATTTGATCTTCGTATTTAAATATGTATTCTCTTTAGCGTTTGTTTTTTGGTGGGGTGAAGAGGTTTGAATTAAGTTCATGCCCCCATGATCACTGGTCTGCACAAGGGGTACGTTGCCATCCTTCCTCCACTAGCAACAATTATTCTAATAGTTTGATTGGTCTCCTTTTATTGATATGTGCCTTCCACAATGCATATTGCTATTTCATGTTTGTACCTAAATGTATAGAAATGTTCATATTCTTAATCTCTTCATATGCTTATCAGGCTTTAGTATTTTCTCTTCCACAAATTGCCTATAACTGTTATACTACCCTCTTTGTCCCAGCATTCTTTCTTACATCAAGTATTTTTCTTTCTCGGATTTAATTTTTATTTTGCTAGAGTCCAGATTTGAATAATACTACAAGAAATAGCCTGTAAGTGCTATGTGTTCTGTGGCCTTGAATATTTAAATCACCTTTGTTTTGCTTTTACATGTATATGCTAGACAGATTTATTGGAAATAAAATTATAAGTTTTTCATTACATTTCTCAGAATTTTGAAAATAAATCCTCATTATCTTCCAGCAGCTTCAGTGATGATCTTCCTATGAGAACCTTCATCATTGATTCATAACTGAAATATTCTAATTCCTAGACTTGTTCTGAAATCACACCGTGCTGGGACCAGTTGAATGTTTGTTGATGTTCTTTTATCCTGTTTGGCAGTTCCTTGTTTCTTTAATTCTGAAGACTCTGGAAAAATCTTTTTCCTCTTACTTTGATTGTTTCTCCTACTGTATTTTATACACCTGGAATGCCTGCTAGGAAGTTGTTGTAGCATCTGGATCTGGCCATGATGTTTCTAAAGTTTTCTGTACTTTCATAGCTCTTAGTCCATTCGTACTGCACTCTAGAGAAATCCCATGGTTCAAACTCCCACTTTGTCAATTCTCTCTTAAGGAGTCTCCTACCTACTACTAAGCCCTGGTGGGTTTTGTGCAGGGATCACACTTTTCATGCATAAGATTTCAAATGACTCCTTTTCTTAAGAGATTAGTTTATTTTTTCTTTTGTCTATCTGAAATTATTGATTGCGTAGTTCTTTTTCTTCATTTCCTATATTATTTCTAATTTTAGTGTGTTTTTTTGAGTTTGCTTCTCTGTTTCATTTAGTTTATCTTCCTAAAATGTTTGTTTATTCTGACTTCTCTGTTCATCTTATTTGTGAATTCCTGTCCAACTGTGAAAATTTGTATTTCAAGAATTTCTGTTTAGATTATGGCAATCTTTCTTGATTTCCAGTATTGCTATGATTTTATTTATTTTTAGATGTTTCTTTTTCTTCTGTCATTCTTATGGATTTGGGTCAAAAGGGAAAGTGGTGTGTGCACTTGTTCCAACATGCTGATCTAATCTCCTCTCCACTGTTTTCTAATTGAGTATGTTTTTGTGTTTATTATGCTATAAGTTTGTGGCAGTGTTTTCCTTCTTTGTTCTAGGGCACAGTTTGTGTTTAGAGGTAAGGGGTTGAGTCTGTCTGGTCTATCCTGTGAGAATTACTAAATTGAAAATCATATCATGAAGGTTGGAGCAGTTCCAGAATGAGATTTGGGTGATTGGCCAGCTGGAGACATGTAATCAGACTGGATGGATAAGCCTCTTTAAAATGTACAATTCATGACAACTTCACTAGTCCTCCTCTGGACTAACGAATGCCTTTGCATCTCATAGCATTTTACCAGCGTAATAGAGATCTCTAGAATATTTATAGAGAAGGCCAGCCATCTTAACAGTTTAAAATTCTAATGTAATTCTGAAACTTCTTACAGACAAAAATCATGAAAAGTTTGTGAATATGAAAGTTACATCAAATTATGGAAGAATTATTTTGAAAGAAGTTCACATAATCAATATATATGCCACACAGTTATAAACAAGAACACTCATAGTTAGAGATATAACATCCTATTGGAAAGTTATCAAGTTGTGTCCTAAGGATTTATTTTGAGGCACCCATTTTCGATGAAATGCTTGATACATAATTGCTGTCAGTAGGACAAAAAGAATAGTGTTCAGATTTTCTCTCTAAGAAAATTAATACTTTGTGCACTGTCTTTCATTGCAGAAAAAGCATATCTTTATAGGTAAAAATATTTTTTTAAAAATAAATTACTTCTGCAAATTTGTGAAAATCAAATAAATAATCACTTTCAATTTCTACATCAAGTGCAATTGGATATGATAGTAATGAAATCTGGAAACCAATGAATTGAATATTCAATCAACGAAGTGTAAACTTTTTGTGTTTCTTTAAACTTATTTCCTGTTTACTTAAAAGCAGCCTAAAATGTTTCTGGTTAAAAAAAAAATCAATGTATATTTTAATATGCAATGAAATTTGATTGAATACCAGCAAGTCAGCTAGACCTTGTATTTTTCTTGGCATTATCTGGCACCCATGACTGACACTTGCCAGTGGTCCCTAAGGATCTCCTTGCTCTTTGGACTTCCCTCTTTCAGGTTTTCTTCTGGTTTTGCTATGGCCCCAGAAATAGTACCCAGAGACACTGTAATTATCTGTCAATTTCCTATGACCCTTATTTCACATTGCACCATGACTTCTTTTGGATAGCTATGTTCAAGTTTTCCTCCTTGTAAGTTCTTTAAAAACAAAATAGATTTCTTAAATTCCACCAGAAGAAACTTAATGACTAGTATTTGAATAAATATCTAGCAATCTGGGTTTTGTTTGTTTGATTGTTTATTCTGGGATAAACTTTTGCACACATTACATCTTGACACCAATAACATTTAGAAGCATCTTACAGTTGCCATATAGTTACATTTCTCCTGCTGGCAAGAAGTTGCTTAATATTCTAGTAGCATAATAGGAAAATGACAGGTCTTTGATGTTTCAGTCAACAACCAGTTAAGGACTACTTGAGGAATAAACATGAATTCTGGTTGCTGTCTCAATACTTTTTTTGACACCTTTTTGTAAGATCAAGAATCTGCCAGCATTAAATATTGCAGACTTGATATAATTGACTTGGAAACAAATTTCTTGAAGCAATTGTGGAAAGTTCTTGATGGCACAGAAGATAATAATTTGTGGGGAAAGAAATGGACATCAACAACTAAGTTGAAAATTATTTCAGACAAGTGGCTTTGAGTATGAAATACTTTGAGGATCACTTAACCAATGAACCTCAGTTGTATTTTCTTTTTAATATTTGGTTAAGTGGTATGAGATTAAAAACAAGTCTCATATGTCTAAAAGAACTCTTTCAATAAATATAGAATAAAAATTCTCTTACAAAAAGCATTGTCTTATAGCTCAATTGCCAGCAGATAATAAATTGCATTTTCTTTTTTAGATGTACATTAAAAATGGTGCATTAGAGGCTTCAGAATGTAGTATTAATCTAAGAGCAGAGAATTTAATGATTTAAAAAGTTTCAAAAGTATTTTTTAAACAAAATTTATTTAGCCCCTGTTATATACCTGTAAGTCACCATGCTAGTCCTGATGAAAGTGTGGGCAAATTGTCCAACAAGTAAGAAGAACCTTATGATGTAATGGAAGAAGAAGTGAGACTGTACATAAATACTCTTAATAGCATGAAAATGGCGAGTGCTTTTCAAACGTCCATCTAACTATGTACTATGAAGACTCCAAAGACAGGAAAGATGATTTCCAACCTGAGATGAGGAAAAAAGCCATCTTGAATGTTATTAGAGCTTGGTATACCATATGGGCAGGATGTTGACATCAATGATGGTGGAAGAGGTATCATGGGGAAGAAGATATCACCCTTGCAGATATGTTGTTTAGTAATAAGTAGTTTGAACAGCCTACAACTTATGGTCCACAAGGGTAGGCAGTGGGACACACGGTAGAAGCAGAGCAAGCTCTCTCATAGGGTATCTCCAATGCCAGGTTACCAGGTCATGGCACTTGGACTTCATTGCATAATCAATTATAAACCACTGAATATATTTTACATAATAAATAAATCTGACCATGATTTGATTATGTTCTAGGAATATACTTCTTGTGGTATCACAAGTAGGGTGGATATGTGTTGTGGCTAGGGTAGAGGGACGCAGCAAGGTACACAATGGAAGAGTCAGGAAGGAGTAGGAGAGACCTTTGCCCATTTTACAGTGATTTGTAGATAGTGTTGCAACAATACCCACAAGTGCTCATGAGAGGTAAAATCATATCCTATCTGATTGAAGTAAACATCATGACAATGAGTGCCACAGTCATCATTGTTATAATTTATATTTTTTATTCAAGATAATTATCTCTTTTGAGATTATGGACTAATTTCTGTAATTATACTGTGGGCCTAGACCACTACAATTGCTGATGAAATCAGGAAATTTTGATAGTTGGGGAGTGAGGAGTTTATTCACAGTTTATTCTCCACTGTGGCAGCCACCAGCCAAGACAAGAAACTGAATACCGTCTCCACAGTCCTAGCTCTCAGAGTCATGACTCTTTAGCATGGGAGAGAGAGAACTAGCAGGGTGAAAAGACACACACACACACACGCACACACACACACAGAATTATGGATATAAAAAACATGAGAATCAAGAAGAGTTCTTTTTTTTTCTCTGTCGTATAATGTAAAGCAAAAGCTAGAAAGAGGTAGAAAGAACACAGATTTTGTCACTTGCTACGGTTGGGTTCCATTCTGACCGTGTCACCCTAGGCAAGTGATTTAACCAGGATCTCCGAGCCTTGTTTTGTTTATAACTATATTGCAGGTCTGTCGTGCTCACTTAAAATTATTTTTCTGGAGAGAGGAAAAGTTTCCTCACAGTAAAGACTTGAGGTTGGTCTAGGTGCCCTATCACGTGCCAGGCACTCTACTCTATCCCTCACAGACTTTCCAGCAAACGCCTTCAAGCCAACACATCTAGGAGAGTGGGTCGGCCAAGAGTCACTGAACACTGAGTGTTTTGGTGAAGCAAAAAGAAGAGGCTCCTGGCATGGACAGATTCAGCCTGGACACGCATAGGGTATGTTTGACCCTAGGCCAGTCACTGGCTTTCTCTGAACCTGAGACAGTTCATACGTAAAATAATTACAATAGAATTGTTATTGGGATTCAATCAGACTGTCATGTCTGCACATAGTAGGTTCTCAGCCCTGTTCGCTGTCTGCCCAGATACCCCTGCTGTGCTGAGAGGTTTTGCTTTCAGCCTGCGGTATAAGCCAGCTCTCACACTTTCCCTCAGCTAGTCTGCTGTGTGCTGATGTTATCTCATTCAGCAGAGATAGCTGCTGGGAGCTGACCTTCATTTTTAACTGTCAGTTTCCTTTGAACAGTTATCCCTCAGAACATTGCAGTTTATTTAAAACCAAACAGAATAGACACCGCCCATCCAACTACACTCAGTGTGAGACTCTGTTGTATCTCTTATATTGGAAGTTCTTTGCTGCCAATTTATCTATGGAATTGAACCTGTAGGAGCATGAAGAAGGAAGATGAAGAAACACACACACACACTGCATTCCTCACTTGTTACAAGAGTACATCTTCCAGAGAACAAATGGAAACTTCTGTCTCAGGATCACTTAAGCCTTTTAAGTGTTCCTGATAAATATTCTATTGCATGGTACTTGAACACTTTCTAGCAAAATGATGGATTTAACTTAATCTCAAGCCAGGTTTTGGTACCACATCTTCATGCTGAAAAGTCCTGGAAAATTCAGCTTGGATGACAGGTTCCTTCCATCATACGCCCTTGAGAAGAAACAGCACCTTCAGCCTGTTCACCTGCATGAATCCGGCTGAGATGAGAGTTCCTGTCTTATTCTTAGTTTTATTCTTTTAAGAAGCTGCATCTTCCCGCCCTTATCTCTCTCCAGTGATTCATTTCAGTTTCCCCAACTGACGCTGAGGATTAATAGTTCATCATCCATTTGAACCCAGGCTCTTCTTATTAGACTCAATCTGTACAAAGTCAGATTCATTTGACAGAGGTTTGTTTTTTTATGGATTTGAAACACACACATGCACTCCAGAATTTGTTATTGTGATGCCATATTCCAATGGTTTAAAAAAATGCTTCCATTCACTAAATTCAGAAAAATATAATGAGAGTTTAATGGGTATCAAGCTCTGTGCTAACCGAATATGTACAGTGTACAGTAACCGAATGTGTACTAACACAGGAACAGAAAACCAAACACCACATGTTCTCACTCATAAGTGGGAGTTGAACAATGAGAACATATGGGCACAGGAAGGGGAACATCACACACCGGTGCCTGTCAGAGGGTGGGGGACAAGGGGAGGGATAGCATTATAAGAAATACCTAACGTAGATGACGGGTTGATGGGTGCAGCAAACCACCATGCCACATGTATACTATGTAACAAGCCTGCACTTTCTGCATATGTATCCCAGAACTTAAAGTATAATATAAAAAATGCAGCCTATTTAGAAATTAATAATTAGAGGTTGTGACTTCTGAGCTTCAGGACAAACATTAGGGGGAAGGAAATTCTCAAGAAAAAAGTGGCTTATAATGATTTCTTGTTAACATAAGATGTAACCACATATTCTGAACCAAAACTTGGAACACAGTACTTAATAATGAAACAATCATTTGCTATTTAGGCTGTTCTCAAAAATCCAGGATATGTCCTTTACATTTTCAGAGTTGATAACATTATAATTAGAACCTACACTAGGCCATGCAATTTTCTAAATGCTGTAATAGTTTTCTTTAATCCATGCAACAAACACTGTTTTCAGTATACAGCCAAAGAAATGGAAATTTCTGGAGGTGTTGTGACTTGCCCGAGGTCACACAGTCATTTGTATCAGAACTGCTGTTTGAAGCAAGATTTCCTTGAAACCAAAACTTCTCCTTATTCTGATTTAAGAACTTTCAGTATCTGAAAAGAATAATTTCATAAACAAAAAATAAGTAAAAGGATGGAAAAGAAACCTTGCCTAATTGGACAGTGATCTCGAAAGAAATGGAGAATGAATTCAGAACACTCTAGTGTCAGAGGGCTGCAGTGGAACCCAGAAAGGTCTGTGGAGACACCCCAAAGAGCGATGTGGACAGGCTCTGGCCACTTTGGTCCTGATGCAGCAGTTGTCTTAGTCTATTTTGTGCTGTTATAACACAATACCTGAGACTGGGTAATTTATAGAGAGCAGAGATTATTTCTTACAATCTGGATGCTGGGAAGTTCAAGGTCAAGGGCCCCACATCAAGCAACAGCCTTCTTGCCACATCATTCCACAGCAGAGGGCAAAAAAGCAAGAGAGCATGCATGAGAGAGAGACTGGAAAGTGTGTTGAACTCAGCCTTTTATAAGAAATTCACTCCTGTAACAACTAACCTACTCCCTCGTAAACAGCATTAATTCATTCATGAGAGCAGAGCCTCCTGACCAAATTACCACTTAAAGGTCTCACCTCTCAATGCTGTTGCACTGAGGATTACGTTTCCAGCACATAAACTCTGGGGGACACTTCCAATCTATAGCAGCAATGTGGATATGGCCCAAGGAATAAAAGATCCTGGTGCAATTGACCAATAGCAATGGTCTATCTAGGCAGTTCAAATGAAAGAAATCTCTCTCCTCATAGCTACTTTGGGAAACTACAGTAATCTAAAAACAGACCTGTTACACTCTGTGTAGCCTTGCCATCTTCATCTTCAAAGAGGGGATAATACAATATAATGATAGATACTACATGAGAACAAATAAGCAATACCACTTTGCTTAATGTAAATTATTGTATGCATGCTAGTTGCTGTTGCTTAGATTTAAATATTACTTCAGTATCCCAGAAAGACTAATGGTCATTTTATAATGAAAAAATGCAATTGATTAAATTAAGAATCCAATTGATTAATTTCACAGCAGATTAGACACAAAAGAATACAGAATGAGTGAACTGAAGGACAAATCAACAGAAAAATTATCCAAACTAAAACATAGAGAGAAAAAATAATGAAAACAACCAACCAGAGGAACAAACAAACAAAAATGGATTAAGAACATCAGACACTGCACAGCTACAACCATCTGACCTTTGACAAACCTGACAAAAACAAGCAACGGGGAAAGGATTCCCTATATAACAAATGGTGCTGGGAGAACTAGCTAGCCATATGCAGAAAATTGAAGTGGGACCCCTTCCTTACACCATGTACAAATATTAACTTTGGATGGATTAAAGACTTAAATGTAAAACCCAAAACTATAAAAACCCTAGAAGAAAATCTAGACAATACCTTTCAGGACATAGGCATGGGCAAAGATTTTATGATGAAATTGCCAAAAACAATTGCAAAAAGAAAAATCAAAAATTGACAAATCAGATCTAATTAAACTAAAGAGCTTCTGCACAGCAAGAGAAACTATCATCAAAGTGAACAGACAGCCTATAGAATGGGAGGGAATTTTTGCAATCTATCCATCTGACAAAGGTGTAATATCCAGAATCCACAAGGAGCTTAAGCAAATTTACAGAAAAAAAAAAAATTGAAAAGTGGGCAAAGGACATGAACAGACACTTCTCAAAAGAAGACATACATGTGGCCAACAAACATATGAAAATAAACTCAACATCACTGATCATTAGAGGACTGCAAATCAAAACCACAATGAGATACCATCTCATACCAGTCAGAATGGCGGTTATTAAAAAGTCAAGAAACAACAGTTGAGAGGTTGCGGAGAAATAGGAATGCTTTTACACTGTTGGTGGAAATGTAAATTAGTTCAACCATTATGGAAGACAGTGTGGCGATTCCTCAAAGATTTAGAATCAGAAATACCATTTGACCCAGCAGTTCCATTACTGGATATATACCCAAAGGAATAGAAATTATTCTATTATAAAGATGCATGCACACGTATGTTCATTGCAGAACTATTCACAATAGCAAAGACATGGAATCAACCCAAATGCACATCAATGATAGACTGGATAAAGAAAATCTGGTACATATACAGCATGGAATACTACGCAGCTGTAAAAGGAAAGGAGATCACGTCCTTTGCAGGGACATTGTTGCAGCTGGAAGCCATTATCCTCAGGAAACTAACACGGAAACAGAAAACCAAACACCGCACGTTCTCAGTTATAAGTGGGAGCTGAACAATGAGAACACATAGACACAAGGGGAGGAACAAGACACACTGGAGCCTGTTGGGGAAGGGTGGGTGGGGGATGGGAGAGCGTCAGGAAAAATAGCTAATGCATGCGGGGCTTAACACCTAGGTGTTTGGTTGATAGGTGCAGCAAACCACCATGGCACAATTTACCTATGTAAACCTGTGCACCCTACACATGTACTCCAGAACTTAAACAAAGAAAGAAGAAGGAACAGATTTTTTTTAAAAAGAGAAAGATATGCAGGACACGCTCAGACATGTTTACATATGTATAACTGGAGTCTT
The DNA here is from genome assembly GCF_029281585.2 of Gorilla gorilla gorilla. Classification (NCBI taxonomy): domain Eukaryota; kingdom Metazoa; phylum Chordata; class Mammalia; order Primates; family Hominidae; genus Gorilla; species Gorilla gorilla. Next base: position 127,404,877 of record NC_073236.2, read on the forward strand.
AGAAGGATGAGAGGAAACGGATTAGAGCAATATTCAAACAGATGATGGCTAAGGATTTTCCAAAACTGATAAAACACAGTCCGAATATTCAGGAAGCTCATCACCTTTAAGCTACAAAAATACAAAGAAAATTAATCATCATCTAGAATTTCATGGTCAATTAAAGTATTCCTGAAGCATATAGATAAAATAAAGATGTTTTTGGTAAACAAAAGCTGGAAAAGTGTATCACCTTACAGAAGGAAAATAGTTATTGATGGAAACATGAAAATGTATGAGGGAATGAAGAACACAGGAAAGGGTAACTATGGAGGTAGAGGAATTAATATTGGCTACAAAAAATGCGATAACTAGAATGTCCTGGGAATTCCAATGAAAAGGCCTAACAGTCACTATTATTCAAGGCAAGAGTGTGCAAAGGACATTAAAGTGCCCTAAGTCTCTAGCAGGAGTATGAAAGTAGTAAAAGTAATAATTTGTGTTAGACAGCAATATCTCAAGATGCATGGTATAATATCTAGGTAACCACTAAAAGAATAGCAAAGGAATGCATAATTAACAAGTTAACAAGAGTAATTTCCTAAAGTTAGATGGAATAAAACTGCGGATAAATAAACACTTTTGTCAGAAGTGAGATTAGGGAAGTCACACTCTGCTAAGACAATGAGCACCCATGAAGAAAGGAGTTCACATTGTTCTGTAAACCTAAACACGCTAACAGAACCAACGAGCACAGAAACTCAACTGGCCCCCACTGATGCTCCGTTAAGCAAAGTACTTCTCGTTTCAATGATCCAGAATGACCTTTTAATTCAAGGTGAAGGTGCCGTTACTCTCATGACAAGGATTTTTATTTCAGCTATAATTAGAAGGGTCAGGCCAGATAAAATCTGTGTTCTCTGAGGACAACTTGAAAAGTGAAAAAAGGAATATAGGATTAATGAAAGATTCACAAGATTAAAATTGGGATTGAAAATTTGAGAGACTCTTCCCACATCTGAAAACAGGTACTCTAACTACTCTAACCCTTCTCCCTTTTCCCCCAAAGTCACATTTTGGGGAATGGTTACGCATCTTGTCTCTGGAAATCCTTCACCTGGCTCATAAATTCATTGATGATTCAGTGAAGTTGAGCACACGAAATCTTCTAAGGTCAGACTCATGGTTTCCTTTCAGGCTCATTAGCCTTTAATTGCGAAACCAATGCATCTGCTAACCACAAAGACATGGTTGGTGCACGCTGGAGACAGTAAAAGCTTAGTGCCATTGCTTCTGAGAGGCGGCTGTGGGCCCGGGGGCACAGTTTATGTGGGAGGGTGCCAGAAGATGAAGCATCACTTTTGTGGCTTCTGAGCAGTGTAGCTCCTGCAGAAAGCATTGACTCTTCCCCCAAGGCCATTCTTCTGTATCTATTTGGCTGGCGGTCAAGGTCAGGCTTTCTTCAAAGTAGTGCAATGTGTAGTTACCAACAATTTTAAAGACGCCATAAAGACCCCCTGCCAAAAAGGGACACCCTTGCTGCCATACTAGAATGCCACGAATCCATGTCATTTGCCACTCCATTAACTCAGATCATTGAAAGGTTTTGTATTAGTGTAACCTGCAGACTTGTTCTCTAGTAGGGCAGTGTAATTAGGACCTCTTCAAAATAAGACCTTACTACTGAGAAATTTAATGAAGCAAGGCTCCTTTAAAGTTAAATCACACAAACATCATCTCCTCATGTTCTCTGGTCTCCTGGACCCTGGTCAGGAAGCAGTGTTCTCCCAGCAGCTGTGAGTAACATTCTACCAGCATGTGCTGGGCTGCAGTTGTCTATTTATCTGCCTCTCTTATTAGATTGTGAACTTTCTGAAGGTAGTGATTTTACACATATCTCTGAATACTTAGGCTCAGGACCCGGCACTAAGAGAGTACTTTGAAAATGACTAACAGAAGAAGAGAGGGAGAGGGAATGAAGCAGAGAAAGGAAATTTGAATGGTTCAGTAAGTGTTCTTAGTTTCCTTAGCAAAACAGCATTTTCATTTTTTTTTTTTTAGTAAAGATGGAAGAAAGATCAGATGGATACAGTGACCAAAAAGCAAGTTTGGAAAAACCAGTGTTTGAACTATTGCTCAGTTACTTCTCCTGAAGGCTGCAAGGCAAGAATCTGAAATCCTTTATATGAGTTTCAAATTTTTTGTAGTCTGTGTCCAAACTCTGAAATTTTCAAATTCAGTTCAAATTTATCTTCTACCATTCTTTATCATCACACTCCTAAGCAACATCCAAGCTAAAATTGTTCTTATTATCTGGTCCTTGTGATGGGTACAGAATTTTGCCTCTGCCTGTAATGCATTCTCATTGGGAATAATTATTTATCCTTCAAAATTTATCTGAAAAATTGTTTCTACTTTGAAACTATCCCCAGGCACAACTGCTTTTATTCTCCCTTTGTTCCCATTACTCTGTGTGCTCACATTTATTACAACACTTGTTGGCCTCATTTTTAATCACTTGTCTTCCTGGCTTCTCAACTAGACAGTGTGTGAGCTGTGAAAAACAGGGCATTTCTGGTACAACCCTGCATTTTATTTATTTCTGAATCTCCGGTCTCCTGAGTTTCTGTGTTGCCTGACACAATGCAAGTACTCAGTGAAATGTTGAACGAAGATAACCTTGCAAAGACTAGAGGAATCTGAGGATGCTGAATAACTAGGAGGAGGTTAGTCCTCAGAGATAGACAACAGCCCCCCATGGTGTAAGAATTATTGCCAGGACTTGGAAATCACCAACGATGGTCATAATCATGGTTAGCAGAAGAGAAAAATCACAGGGCCCTGCTTCAGTACCTGGAAGGGAATACTTAGGATTCATATATCTTCAGGATGCAGTCGTCCTGAGAAAGACCCCACACAAAGTCATTAGAATAATTGTGTTGAAATCACACACATTGTATACTGTGAAATCAAGATGATTATGACAGAAACTATTATATGTACATTAAACCACCAATATTAGCTCGCCCTTCCTCCTGGGCACACAGTTAGGTGACCTGTCCCAACTCTCTTGTAGTTAGGTGGGACTCTGTGCCTGAATTTCAGCTAATGTACTTTGAGCAAAAGTAACATATTCAACTTCCAAGCCTGAACCATTGAAACTTCCCATGTGATCCTCCACCTACTGTTTCTTCCTTCCTCTGCTGGATAGGCAAAGGGTGATGGAGGACTCCAAGTAGACCACTGGATGGTAATTGAGTGGAAAACTATTAGATAGAAGGATCCTTGATCTCTGCGAGAGTGCATGGAAATGAATCCTCCCACATTCTTGCTGCCAACTCACATCAGACTGTGATGTGAGTGATAAAGACCCCATATCCCAGTAGCTTCACATATTAAAGATTGTTTTTTCATGTAGCGATTTGCCTGTAACACTGACTAATACAATACTTAGTGAATCTCAGGTCCCTTGTCTGACAAATAGAGATTAATTCTGCATTGCCTTCTTTATAGAATTAGTGTGAAGACCAGAAGAAGGTTTTGTCGATTGTAACATTCTTAGTAAATGTTGGTAGCGTTTATTGCCTTTTCTTACAGGGAATCAGGCAAGGAAAAGAACATCATTTCAGACCAATCGCGTTCCTATGTGAGAGAACAATCTGGAAAGTGTGGATCTTGCCCATGGTGAGTTGGAGTCACCTTCTTCTATTTTAATGCATCTTTTGGGATGAATATTCTGTGATTTGGTAGTGTTATTTCTCAGATCTTTTCAGTGTGGCCTTGGGTCTGGTGAAGCTGCTCTAGAAAACTAACCTCCATCATCTGGACATGCAGTCCTCAATGCATGGTCCTGGACAACTCTTAGCCTTTCTTTGGGCCTCAGCACCAATTATCACATAGTAAGAGGTGGAATCAAAGGACCTCTCTTCCTCTCCCATCTATTGGCCATTACCAGATGTAGTCAGCTCTCTGTGCCTGGACGTGCTCAAGTGGAGTACAAATTGCTTGGTAGACACCACAGAGGTGACTCCATCATCAGGGAGGAGATGAGGAGGAGGAAGGTTGCCTGACCTGTTGTCATTCAAAGTCATCTTCAAGCCTGAGATTTTTGAAATGACTTTGTGGCCAGGAGGACTATGAGTCACATAGTTTTCTAATTCTATTTCAGGAAACTCGTGGGAGGCAGGGTAGTGTTATGGAAAATAATAGGGCACTGGAGCCACCCAAACCTGGGTTTGAAACTTGACTCTAAAACTCACAGCTGCGTAAGATGGAAACATTACTCTGACTTTCTGAACTTCACTTCCCTTCTCTGTAATTGGAAGAAATATCAACTACTCCCAAGTTTTGCTGAGCACTTAAAGGGAGTAGCATGGGAAAGCACTAGAATGGTATCTGGCACACCAGGGTGGTAAACATCTGCACTCTAGTAATACTGCTAAGAGATATTACAACTTCCCTGAATCTTCCTAGAATTCCAAGATAGGGTGAATAGCATCTCTTTTCTAACTTGGTTATGAAACCTCCATTATCATTACTAGATTATAACAATATATTTAGCTTTACAGTTGAAAGCCACCAAATGTATTACTCAGAAAAATACATTTCAAATACACCAACACAGCTCGGTGTGGTGGCACACATCTATAGTCCAAGCTACGCCAGAGGCTGAGGCAGGAGGACCATTTGAGCCCAGGAATTCAAGGCTGTAGCACATTATGATTTGGCTGTGAATAGCCACAGCACTCCAACCTGGGCAAGATAGCAAGACCTCATCTCAGAGGGAAAAATATATACCAACATAGACTCAGTTTTCTTACATGGGAGAGTTAAGTCATTACTAAGCTCATGGAATGTGTGCAGGATTCAAATGCATTTATTCTTTTAGGGATCACATAGTTATTATGTGCATACTGTACTGTACCCATGTCCCATGCTGAATGATGGGATTCGGCGAGATATGAACCATAGCTGTAATAAACACAACTAGCATTTATTGAGTACTTAATATGTACTAGGCACCGTGCAAAGTATATTAAGTATATTTTCTTATACTTACTCTTCAAAACACTGTAATGAATAGACATTAATGCTTTAATTGTAAAGATGAGAAATTTACTGAATAGGTAGTTGCAGTAACTATCCCGTTTACTAATTGCCAGAACCTCCAGCAACAACATCTACTCCATTAACAATGTATTTATTTACCTGACTCCTGTCTTTCTTTCTGCACTGCATAGCTGGGTGTGCAGGGATTCCTGTCCTTGAGATGGGGAACTTCATGGCTTGGGGGAGATTAGTTTAGTTCACCCCATGATGAGGACACAGTACAGGTGGGATGTCCAGGCAGAGCTGGCCTCCTACTACTGTTGGAAGAGAGTTTCCTGGAACTCAGAGGGCCCAAGGCAGAGATTTCAATGTTAAATCCCTTCAATTTTTATAAAATAATTAACATACAGGAATGGGAAAAGCACATCACTAATAACGGAGAGAAGAGCCCTTAAGTTTGAAAGGTAGGCTCCTACTGAGGGGCCTGAGATTTTAAAGGGTAATTGTTCGATAAAAAGAGAATCATGGCTGCCATGTTATCTATTTTTATGGCATGCTTATTTAAAACCATCATCTAGAGAGCACGATTAAAGTATGTTAAACCCAAGTCATCTGTTTCCTTTTCCCTGGATTTTTGGGTGATTCTTTTGACAACTCTGGGTCCCACTGACTTAGACTTGTGGTTTTAAGCTATTATTGGTGAACCTCAAACCAGATGTTTCACGTGGGAGAGAGGCAATGTGGGAAGGCATGGTGGCATTTACATGCAGAGGCAGAAAGGTTGAATCAGCAAAGATTTCTGAGTTGTCTCATGCTCAGATATGACGTGCAGAGCAGTATCGTGGGGGCCACACCACGAATCTGGGAACCTGACTTCCAGGGCCAGCCTGGTTCTGTCTTGCTGTTGTGTGGCTTTCAAGGGGCCAGTTACTTCCTCTACCTCAGGCCCTATGTCCTTCATTTGAAAGCTTTCTGCCAGTTGCCAATTCTCTAATTCCCTTTTCAATTCCAAGTTGTCTGATGTCAACTTTGTGTCCCATTTGCCCCCTTCCAGAATGTTCTTGCACACACCTTGGTCTGGTAACTCATTTCTTGAATTCTTTAGTTCATAGACTTTGTATATATTCGTCTTCTCAGCAGCAGTGCCTTCCCCTGACTTCCTGAGTCCACACATTATTCAAGCTTCAGTTACTCTTTCCCTCAGGGAGAGACTTCTGTTGACTTCTGGTCATGTTCTAATTCACCATTACAAAATTTTGATTCCTTAAGAAATCTAAATTCATTAAATATTAGGCTTATGCAGGATCCTCAGAAATCCATTAATTTTACATGGAGAGTAAATGAGGACGGCATAGACTTGACAGATAATAGAGGTTCCACAATTTTTTTCAATTGTGTTGAATATATTTCTAGAACTTAACAGAAAACATCTATTTAGAATTTCCCTCCAAGACATAGGTTTTCTCTTCTTCCTAGCATTCCCTCCTTACTATTAGAGTTCATGGTAACCTTGAGAAATTAAAATGTTGCAAAGCCCATGCCCTCACCTCCACGGAGACACTGGTAGGGAGGTGGTGTAAAGAATACTGGGATTAAAACTCAAGCTCTGTCTCTGACATTCATTCACTGTATGACCTTAGGAACATCAATTATCTTGTAAGGGTAAGCTCTCTGTTTCCTTTTTCCTACTTCTCTGTTCAATTCCTAAGTGTGAAACCACTGGCGTATGAAGGCCCTGTGTAAATTGCAAGGAGCTGTACAAATGCAAGCTACTTTTGATACGCAGAGAGGCCAAATGCCTGCATGTGATGTAGTAGTTGCATGTGTGTGTAAGCAGGGGGTGTTATATATTTCACAACTGCTTGACTGAGATATAATTCACATGCCATATAATTCTTCTATTTAAAATGTATTTTTAATCAGTGAGCTGTTCACTTCTGCCAAATTTATGTGGCACTAAGTCATCTTCTTTTCTTTTTATTGGCTTTATTGTATAGCTGGTTTCATCCAGGCTCATAGAAGCAAAAGCCCTGTCAGGTGACCTGGTTTGCAAGGCCCCAGCCCCCCCGGCTTTCGGTATGAGTCGTCCTGATGTTCTTTTGCCTGTTCAGTCAGTGGAGGGGCAGGAAGGGGAAGGGTGGAGGAGAGTTCCCACCCTTTCCTGCCTAACAGCAGAGACCTCAAACCTGCACCAGCAAACAAAGGAGTAAGGGTTTCACGTATTTTGTGTTTCTTATTGCCTGATCCTAAACTTAAAACCATCTTTCATCTTGTTAAATTGTCAACTGTCCTTCTTTCTGTGTTTTTTAAATTATTTTAACAAGTCAAAATTGCCTGACTACTTACAAGAGTACATCAGTAATACAAAATTACTACCAGAACAGAAAGTGGCATCAATAAATATCTGCATCCTATTCAGCTTTAGACAATGATTGTTAAAATTAACCATTGTTACTAATTTAACATGTAACTTACGACATGGAATACCTTTTCTCCCTACTAAGGCAAAAAAAAAAAAAAAAAAAAAAAGGACTCCAATTGGTCTTGACAGTACATGAGCCATTTTTATTGGAACACAGCATTATTTTTCAAAACTAATCTTGTTCATCACATCTAAAGTGGCTCCAGACCAAAACATAAGAGAGCTGCCAATTGATAGATCATTAACAGTGCTGGCTGCACTGTGACAGCTAAGACAGAGCCCCCAGGTAGCAGGGAGGTGAAAGGCCCTGTTGAGAGCTGAAGCTCAAACTTGTAGACTCTTTGTTCCTCTAACTCTCTCTAGCTTGGATTCTTCAGTCCTTTCTCAGGAGCTCAGTTTCCTCCCTAAACATTGGAAGAGAGTTAGGGTCTCTTCAATGCCCCGTGAGTTGTGGGAGGCTGCATTTCCACAATTCTAAGACCCAGCAGAACAAGAAGATGCACAGCCCCCATGTGTCTGCAGAAAAATGGGTCCCTATAGGCATGAAAAGTCAGACATGTCGAAACTTACCTCATTCCTTTCACCTAATTTTATAAATTCAAGGACATTTCCCAAGTTTTCTGCATATTCATAAAGAACACAGCAAAATTTGTCATTAAGTTTGATTGCCTCTTCTTTTAGCGCCTGAGACTGTCTCCTTTCCACCCATACACCGTCAGATGTTACTTGGCATTAATGGAGTTTTGAGTCTGTACCAGAAACAGATGAGGCAAGTTTGCTCTGTGGTATAAAGCTGAACCATGCTCTGTCTGACGTTGAGCAGCAAATGAGGACATATACATATATATGCGTTTTTTCACAGTAAAGAAGCCATTTTTATATCAATTATTTCATTGGATCCATACTGCTACTTTATGAGGTTATGATATGAACAAGATAACGGAGGCTCTAAGACATTGGGCAGGCTGGGTGCGGTGGCTCATGCCTGTAATCCCAGCACTTTGGGAGGCCGAGGAGGGTGGATCACCTGAGGGCAGGAGTTGGAGACCAGCCTGGACAATGTGATGAAACTCTGCCTCTACTAAAAATACAAAAAAAAATTAGCCAGGCATGGTGGCAGGTGACTGTAATCCCATGTACTCGGGACACTGAGGCAGGAGAATCACTTGAACCCAGGAGGCACAGGTTGCAGTGAGCCGAGATCACATGAAAAATGCACTCCCGCCTGGGCAACAGAGAGAGACTCCATCTCAAAAACCAAAAAAAAAGAAAAAAGAAAAAAAAGACATTGGGCAACTAATGGAGGGGCGGCAGCAGAGCAGGGGGTGAACCAGGTGCCCTGGCTCCCGAGTCCAGCCTTCTGTCCAAAGCACCTTCTTCCTTTGGACAAATGCCAAAGCAGCTAAAATGCAGAGCAGATGGTAGATAAAAAGTAAGTGCTCTGGGGGCACCAAGAAGGAAGGTGAAACCCAAAGCTTCCTCTTAAAGACAACGCTTATCCCTTAGTTATATATTTATCTACAGACCTTTGCACAGAGCCTGAACAATGGGAGCATCATGAATGCTTGTTGAGGGGATGCTAAGAGCATGATGAGATGAGGAAGGTCTTACGAAGGAGGTGACATTGAGATGGACAAATAATGCTGGCACTTTGGAGGCAGGGAGGGCCTTTCCAAAGTTCTGCAGATAAATGATGAATGGAAAATAGATACTCCAAGCATGAAAAATTAATCCATGTAGCTGGAGAGCTGGGATTATGAAGGGGAAATGAAGAAGCAAAATCCACATTATATTGGCTGAGAAACGTAAGTGTTCAAACAAGAAATTTGAACACTGTTCTCTAGACAATGAAGACCCTAAATCTAATGGTTTTGAGTGAAGTATTGACATTTTCATGTGAGCAAATAAAAGATAAATTACAGTAATCAGGCATTTAGTGGGCACATGGACAGGCATTTCTCTGGGCATATAGAGATTCATGCCCCATTAGGGACAGGACTCTGTTGACTGTTAGTGAAGCTCCCCTTGTTTGCTGCCTCATATTTGAGAATATATCTCTGGAATATCTTCTTTCTCCTCATCTCTTTCGTATGCCTTCCTCACTAGCACATTTACTTATGAGTAGGGTGGCCAATTCATCTTGGTTTGTCAGGATGCTCCTGGTTTTAGCACTAAAAATCAGACTTCTCAGAAAACCCCTCAGTCCCTGAATGCATTTACTATCTATATGCTAACATCTCCCAAATCCCTGGCTCCAGTCTAGTCTTTCCTCCTGAAATCCATACCCATGTATCCAGCAATGTTAAGGCAACTTCATTTGGGTGACTCAGAGTTAATTAAAACCTGAGATGTCTCTGACTATCCCATAACTTTCCTGCTTTCCAAAACAGCTCCCCAGCTATTGTCCCAACACAATCCACCCAGCTGCTCAAGCTGGAACCACAGAAGTGTCTTGTGACTCCTCTCTCTGACTCATCCCACTCACATCCAATCACCTCCTGAGGACCTCTCAGACCCTCACCTTTCTCCTGTCCCACCACCTCTATCCCAGAGCAAGCCACTGTTGTCTCTTCCTTAAATTTTTAAAACAGAATCTTAATTTGGTCTCTTGCTCTTCTGACAAATATTTGTTACCACACCAGAATGATGATTTTAAAATGCACATATTATCCTGCAACTATGCTCTTTAGAAATCTTCAGAGGTTTATATCCAAATTCCTTGACCAAACTCACAAGGTCTACCATATCTGAGGATTGCCTACGTTCCTAGGCCATCTGCAAATAAAGTCCCACTCACTCCTGCATGAGGGGTAGCGAAAAGGCACAGGCTGGCATGTGATGCCTTTTCCCTTTCTCCTCACTAGCAATGTGAACTCAGTGAAAAATAATTCTTCCTTCTTCCTATTGGGGGAGTAGGTTTAAAAATGCTCCACCAGCTCCCATTTTCCCAAAAAGAGACTTTTTATTAATCGAATTAGTGAGAACTCGAATTTATTAAATTATATTTTACTAGCAGGCAGGGTCTGTGTGTTAAATGCAGCTCTCACTTGGTATTCTGACACCTCCAAAGGTATACACGGCTCTCAACTTCCGTACTGCAAAATCATAAATCTGAATCAAGGTATTCTCTCTTTTTCTCTCTCTCTCCCTCTTTCTTTCTTTCTCTCTCCCTCCTACCCACCACTCTCCACCACCAATTTTCTCTGAAGACCTCAGCATACCTGTGTATACAGATCTAAAATTTTAGATTCAAAGACAGGAAGTCCCAATTGAACTTCAAGTGTAAACCACAATTTCTTTTTTTCCCTCAGTTTTTTTATTCTGAGAGTTTTCAAATATCCAGAAAAGTTGAAAGAATAGACTAAGAGTACCCATAAACCAACAACCTACATTTAACTACTAGTAACATTCTTCTTTATCTCACTATATTTCTGAACCATTGAAAATAAGTTGCAACAGTCATGACACTTCACCCATAAATACTTGCTCATGCATGTTTAAGCGCATGCATATTCTTCACAACCTCAATGTCATTGTCACACATAAGACAGCTAACAACAATGCCCTAATATTGAATATCCAACTCAAATCCAAGTTTTCATAACTGTCCCAAGGATGTTCATTATAGTTTTTATTTTTTAAGTCAGAGTCTATTTAAGATTTACACATTGCATATGGTGATGTTTTTGAAGCTCCATTTATTGGGCATTTACTATGTCCCAGAATACACAGCTCATTCTATTTAATTTTCACAAGAAAATTTGAGATAGCTTTTGTTATTATATAAAATGATGATAAAATACTTAGCTTTGAATACTCTGATGTATTTTAGTTATTCACTATTACAATCACAGAATCTATCACAGGGCATTAGATGTACTAGGTACTAACATGTAACCACAATTTCCAATCCAGGGTATACCAAAGCTGTGTTCTGAAGTATCAAATGCCTGCTGTGATGGTTAATACTAAGTGTCAACTTGATTGGATTGAAGGATGCAAAGTATTGATCCTGAGTGTGTCTGTGAGTACGTTGTCAAAGGAGATTAACATTTGAGTCAGTAGGCTGGGAAAGGCAGACCCACTCTTAATCTGGGTGGACACCATCTAATATTCTAGCCAGCACGGCTAGAATATAAGCAGGCAGAAAAATGTGAAAAGAGAGACTGGCCTAGCCTCCCAGCCTACATCTTTCTGGATGCTTCCTGCCCTCGAACATCAGACTCCAAGTTCTTCAGTTTGGGACTCAGACTGGCTTTCCCTGCTCCTCAGCTTGCAGATGACCTATTGCGGGACCTTGTGATCATGTGAGTTAATACTTAACAAACTCTTATATGTATATATACACTCCCCTTCTATTTCATATATATAATATATGTATATATATACACACACTCCTATATATAGGAGTATATATGTATAGGAGTATATATATGAAATATATATTATTTATATAATATATAATATTTTATTATTATATAAATTAGTTCTCACTAATAAAACTAATACTCTATTAGTTTTGTCCCTCTAAAGTACCCTGACTAATACACCTGCCTTTTGATGAACAAACTTTACTTCCCCAGTTAGCAATGGCTCCGTTTATTCACTCCATGTGTCAGAACTTCGGGGGGACATAGCTTAAATGTGATTTTCTCCATTATTCCATCCATGACCACCACTATTAGATCCCCTACCAATATTCTTCTATAGCAACCCATTCTCCTTAGGTGACAGATGCCAACTTATAATTCTTTGTTCAGACTGTCTTCCCCACTAGAATGTAAGCTTCATGAGGTCAAGAATGGTGACAGTTTTATTTGTTTCTATATCCTCAGTCTTAGGCAAAGAAGTTAGTGCATATTAGCACTCAACAAATATTTATGGAATTGGTGCAGAAAACTATGGTTCCTGAACTTTCTGAAAGCAGAACTTTCTCAGTTCTGCTGGAGGACTGAGGATCAGGGAGAATAAGCATGAGAAAGGTCTTTGAAAATCTAATAAGCCACATGGCTACGAGTGAGTATCACGACTTCCTTTCTACACATTGAAACTTACTTTGGAATGGTGCTTGTGTATCTGCATCAGCCTTCACCAGGCCTCCTCTGTGGGGCAGAAATCATTTATCTTTTACTCAACTTTTATGTCAGAGCTTGTATCTTGGAGCTCCTATGACACACAGATTTGGGTTGTGCTTGATGGAATGTGTCTTGTAACTATAGAGATTATGAATATTCTAACCCCAGATTACCTCTACTTTCAATGGAATATGAAAGTCTGTCTTTCTCTCTCTCTTAACAAGACAAATGTGTATTCAACCAAAGTATTTATTTATCCAATCAGATCCATTATTAGCAGGTTTTTTAAAATGGCCACAGGATTGAAGAGATGAAGTAACCGTCATCTGTAAGATTTGGCTAATGACAAGAGCAAGCAACATGCCTCCCATTCACATGCCTTGCTTCGTAGGGAGCTGCTGTTGTGGACGGAAGTGCTATTCTAGGGTATAAGTCCCCTTCAAGTACAAACATAATTTAGAGCTATCTTAGAAAAATCGTCACTCATATAACCTGGTTGTAAGTAAACTCAGGAAACTGAGGAAACGACATTGCTTTTGGTGTCAATGCAAAAAATTCCGGTGAGTCACATATGTACCCAATACTTCCTGTTATACACACATATGCACACCCATGTACAAAAACACATAGTGGAACCACATTACACACAAAGACAATATTCTTAAATGATGCAGATGAAATGAAAGTCACATAGAGTCAAAATGACCCTAGGTTATCCCTTCTTTGGTTGAACCCCCAGTGAAGCCGTTACATTGATTCCAGGATCCAGGTTGTGAGAAAGCAATGGACCTAGAAGGATTCGTGGTGAGGTGAGGGGCTTGCCCTCTCGAGGCAGCAGCCACTCATATCCACAGACAGAACTGCAGAGTCTCATTTTCCACCTAGGACACGCGCTCACTGAGTGAAACAGTGGGGGAGTGTCTCCCGCTGCTCCCTCTTCATTTATCCCATTCTCTCTCTCTCTCTTTCTTTCTCTCTCTCTCTGTTGTCCAGAAAAATAGAACTACTATTACATATGTATGTCCCAATAGTAATATTATTCTATATACTAATAGTTTTCTATACTTATATACTATTAGTAATCATATTCTATAAACTAATGGATATATATAAAATATATATATCATATTAGCAATAGTATCTAGAATACTATAGAATATATATTCATTATATATGTATTATGGATATATATTTCCATTATATATGTTACAGATATGTATTTCCATTTTTTATATGTATGTATATCATATATAGTATATAGTATATAATACTATAATCTATATAGTAATGAATATATATCCATTATATAGTATATATGAATATAGAAAGAATATATACCCATTATATATTATATATGGCTATCCATTAGTATATAGAATACCATATATGTATATATAGTGTATATGTAGTATATCTACCTGTAGATATAGATATATGGAACCTTCCTAAATGCAGAGTTATGTTGTATCTATTAAATAATGGATATATATTATATATGTATATCCATTAGTATATGGAATACTATTACTATTGGATATATATTATATATGTATATCCATTAGTATATGGAATACTATTACTATTGGATATATATTATAAATATTGTAATGGATCCATTATAATATATATCCATAAATATATAAAAATATATCTTTTATTTATAATTTTTATCCATTAGTAATAGTATTCTATATACTGATAGATATACATACTATATATATATATGTGTGTGTATATATGTAAAATATATGTCCTATTAGTAATAGTATCCTATATACTTATATATTAATGGATAGATCTCTCTGGACCCAGGAAAGCCAATGGTATAATTTTAGTCTGAGTCCAAATGCCAGAGAACCAGACAAGCTAACGGTATAAGTTCCAGTCTGAGTCTGAGTCCAAAGGCAGAAGACCAATGTGGCAACTCAGAGTCAGGCAGAGGGAGGTGATCTTTCTTATTCCCCCTTCATGTTCTATCCAGGCCTTCAGTTGATTGTATAAGACCCACCATATGAAGAAGGGCATTGTGCTTTACTCAGTCTATGAATTCATCTCATCCAGAAACACCCTCACAGACACACCCAGAATGATATTTAACCAAATAATATCTGGGTACTGTGTTACCTAATCATATTGACACATAACATTAACTCACACTCTCTCTCTTTCTCCCACCTTTTGTCTCTCATTTTTAGAAGACAGAACATAGTTAAATTAACATTAAAAACCATAGTGCAAAGTGTATGCAACTCGTTTTGGGAGCAGAGAGGAGGAAGCCATGACTTTGCCTCAATTCAGGGCAGTGTCAGGGAAGACAACACAGAAGAATTTACTTTCAAGTACTCCTTGAAGGCTGAGCCTGTCAAGTGGGGAGGTTTGGTGGATGAGGGCAGCAGCCTGGCCAGTGCTAGGAGACTCTCTGTACATATGATCTGAATGAACTAATGGCTTCAACTGAAAGAATCTTCTCTCAGAGCAGTTGACATTTTCTTCAGATATGTTTTCTCCTCCTCTTACATGCCTCAGTTTCTCTCCAGGAAAGGCCTTGTGACCTCAAGAATAAAGTCCCACTTTATGGAAGAAAAGGTGCTGGTTCAGCAGCCAGACAATCTGAGTCTTACTGGATCACTTGCACAAATTATGCGACCTCAACAAGTCTCTGCCTCTTTATTTGTAAAAAAAATAAATACATAAATTAAACCCACCACTGTTCAGTATTGATGTGATTTAAGAAGACGCACATGAGAGAGACTGTAGCTCTGTGCCCAACACAGAAAGATACTCATAAACATTTAGTCCCTCTCCCTCTCAGTGCATGGGTGAGCTGTCCCTACAGGGAGAAGGGAGCAGAGCCTCTGAGCCAACGCTAGAACTATTGGGGAGTGCAGAGGAGGAGGCAGCCCGACTCACACAAGAGATAAGAATGATGTGGAATGTGTTTTCTGAAAGCCACCTGGTGTGACAGGGAAGGAGGCCAAGCGTGGAGTGAAGAGCCTATCAGCCAAACCCCTCAGAGAGGAAAGGTCCCAGGCATTGGCGAGGAAAGCTAAAGTACCTCCCATCCCCACCCTGACTTCCCATGTTGCCTTGGTCCTGTTACTCATCAGAAGCTTGAAAGGGGAGCACACTCATCTCCTGATTACAGCATAGCACTGGGCAAGGGAGGAAGCAGAGGCCTCAAAGAGCCTGTTCTCCCTGGGCTACAAGGGCGGGTTCCAGCCTCGCAAGGCAGCCCCATACAAGGCGTCTTAGGGCTAGGAGCTCTTGTCTTCTTCTAACTGGCATCCCACCACATTCCGGTTTCCCCAGAAGGCCATCCAAAGACACATTCTTTAGAAAGCTCCATTCCTGGTAGTAACATGCTGAGAAGAGAACTTTCTCCTCGTCCTGAGTTTGCTGCCTCGGGTCTGGTAGGCAGCTCCTGACCACAGAAGGGGCTCTCAGGAGACAGAGGTGCCAGCATGGTAGGGGGTACCACCACTTGGGGCCTACAGAGGGGCTGCTATGCAGAACTTAGGGAGGAGCCTGCTCCTTTCCTGACAAGGACTCATATCCGACAGAACCAGCTCTGGTCTGTGAAGTCTCTCCAAGAAACCTGGACTCTGTCTCTCTATCCTGGCCAGGCCAGTCCTGGCACCTGTCAACCAAGCAGAGCACCCTTGTCCTGCACGCTCTCCACATCCATGAAAGGGCCTTTCCAGACCCTGCACTCACATGAATGCTTTTCTCTCACTAAAATTTTTCCTTTTAAGAATCTCTTATTAAGGTATGATTGCCTTATAAAAAGCTATACATGTTTAATGTATCCATCTCAATGCATTTGGGGTAAATGTACAACCGCAAAACCATCACCATCAAGGCCACGAACCTATCCACCACCTCCCAAGTGTTTCCTCCCACCCCTTCTATCATTATTATTATTGGATTTTCTTTGTTTCATTTTCTGAGCTAAGAACACTTAATAAAAGATCTACCTTCTTAACGTAGAGTAAGTATACAAACAGTATCGTTAACTGTAGGCACTGCCGTATAGTAGACCTCCAGAACTTACTTATCTTGCATAAAAGAAACTTGGTACTCTTTGACCATCTCTCATCAACCCCCATCAGCCCCAGGCAATCACCATTCTGCTCTGCTCCTGTGAGTTTGAGTGTTTTTGATTCCACGTTTCAATGAGACCGTGCGATATTTGTCTCTCTCTGTCCGGCTTATTTCACTAAACACAATGCCTCTAAGCTTTTGTTCATCTACGGCTTCTGCTCAGAATGCGTTTTACACTTCTTTATTTATTAGAAATCTACTTATCTTTCAGGGCCCTTACCATTGCCTCATTCTGCCTCCAGCCTTCCCAAATGTACAGTCGTGTTTAGCCCTGCTCTTCTCAGCTTACACCTGCACTTCAGTTACGCCTATTTTTGTTGTATTAATTCACCCTACTATGTGATATAATGGAGTTGAGTGTTGATGTGTTCACCTCCCCATTGGACTGGATGCTCTTTGAGGAAAGGGAGCTCAGAGGAGGAGGAGAAAAGTGGGAGGAGTTCCCTTTGAAGTCCCTTAAGGGCAGGATTGGTATTAGAGTGAGGTAAGTAAAACATTTGTCTTGGGTGTGAATTTTAAGTATGCCAAAAACTCAGAAATCAAGATAAATATTTGAATGTGGCATATTTTAAAAAAAAAAGTCAAAGTTATGGCCAGGCGCAGTGGCTCACACTTGTAATCCCAGCACTCTGGATCACTTAAGGTCAGGAGTTTGAGACTGGCCTGGCCAACATGGCAAGATCTATCTCTACTAAAAAAAAAAAAAATTGGCTGGGCATGGTGGCAGGTGCCTGTAATCCCAGCTACTCTGGAGACTGAGGCAGGAGAATTGCTTGAACCCAGGAGGTGGAGGTTGCAGTGAGCCAAGATCGTGCCATTGCACTCCAGTGTGGGCAACAGAGCGAGACTCCATCTCAAAAACAAACAAAAAATCAAAATTAATTCAAAACTCCAAGATAAATATAATATTGAATTTTGTGTTTTTTAAAACCAGGCTGTTGTCATACTTTGTAGCCCTGCCTCATTGTGCAGTGGGAACAATCATTTCCTGTCAGTCCATGGTTCCAAGGCTTCATGGTCCTCACAGTCCCTCCTGGGTGAGCTTAGGAGGAGGGTTAAGCATGGCGCAAGAACAGACTGGACAATACAGGGCTTTTGTAAAGTCATTTTCATAAAATTTCAAATCTTTTTTAGCTTTTTCTATATGGATCAAAATATGGTAGAATATTTTGATAAGTATGTATGGGGCACACATTTTTCCATCGTTTCTTTTGGCTCAGGCACTGACATGACTGTGCAGTTAAGCTGCAGAAAGTACACTTGCTCTAGGATTTACTACTCAGAGAAGATTTATGTCAGCAGAAAAGGACCCTGAGGACTCCACTCCCCACCCACTAGTCAGAGAGTCTCAATCCAAGAAGTCTGCCTAGACGTACATTATTCAAATATTTTGTTGAGAATTTGTTCTGAACCAGGCACTGTACTACATAGTTCAGAAATTGATAAATTTCCTGATAAATGCCCTGCCCTCCCAACGCTTCCAGTTTCCCATACTTTTTTGTGTGTCACTGGGAGGGGTTGAGGCAGGAGATAAAGAGATGGAGAGTAAAAGACAATCATACTATGGCGTCATGAGTGTGAAAGGGACAACAGGAATGCAGAGGAGTCAGGAGCCACACATTCTGCCTTCTCCGGCCGAGGCAATGTTACTAGAAAGGGCAGCGAGACAGGACAGATAGGGGAGCAGGTGTTACTAGCAGATGCACAAGCAGGTAGGCAGTAGTGGTCCTCCTCACTCACTCCAGGGGAAAGGGGGGCCTCGGTGGCATATGGAGACTCCCAGAAGCAAGAAGAGGCAGTGTGAGTTCAGAGATCTCAGTCTGGCTGTCCCTTAAGGTAGGAGAGTAGAGTTTGGGGCTCTCTGATTCCCACTAAGGAAACTGGACCTGAGTTGCTGGGGTGTAACTCTTCCAAGGAGCTCAGAACAAAACAGTGACATGGTCAGTTGTGCATTCCAGTTGCCTCCAGGCCCACTGAGGGTGTGAAGCAGGGTGAGACTGGCTGGAGAGGAGGGAGAGCAGCAGACTGGCCTGTTGGAGACATGCTCCCTGGTAATGAGAGGAAATAGAAAATGTAATTAACATGTCTGCCACCAGAAACAAGAGCTAAATCTATTACTCTCCTCCTCCCGCTTCCATTATGAATTATTGTGTTTCAATTACAATTTCAAAAGTATTTCCTTAAGGAAATATGTTAAGGTTCCTCAATGGGAAAAGAGGGAATGGAACCATGAAAGTTTAATTTATTGCAGTGCCTGCTTTTAGAAAAGGAAGAAGAAGATGAAAGAGAGAGCGGAAAGGCAGGCAAATTGAGAGGAGTTGGACTGGGTCACCTGCACTAGGCAGAGAGCAGCTGGGCAAGAGATGCTGGAGGTGCCTGAATATTTACGGAGTCAGTTCACAACATCTGATGATGGAAGGGGCAAGTGTACCATTTCATCTCTGGCTCCTTTTAGTCTGCTCCCTTGTCCTTCTGCAACAATTTAAAGACGAGAGTAAGCTTGGTCTGAAGGAGAGCCATGTTCTGCTCTGTCACCAGGCTAGGTGCTGGGACGCAAGGGTGTAAATGAGCAGGATGTGGCCCCGCCCTTAAAAAGCTCACAGTCTAGCGGTGAAGGGAAAGGAAGCTAAAACAACAAGAAAGGAAGTGTGGACAAAAGAGCTTCTACTTGGGGCTGCAAGAGCAAGCCCATGCCATTCGGTAGGTAGGATGCCAGGCCGAAGAAATAAATGATTTGTCAGGCTCTGATTCACACGTGAGGCAAGAATTCTCTCAGGGGAGAGACATTTCCAATGTCTTTGGAAAGGATGGAGGCATTCAAGGTGCATTCATTCACTCATTCACACGTTAACATGTAACTGGGAACTCAACCAAGAATAAGCCTCAGCCTTCTCCTTGAGGATGGTGGGCTACTGGGAGAGACAAATCAGGAATAATTACAAAGCCAGGAGGTTGGAGCCAAGATGGTGATATGTGTAAGGTGTTACAGGATCTCAGACGAAGAGCAGTGAATTCTGTCTGGGAGGAAACCAAGTTTCCAGGAGAAAGAGAGCCTTGAAGTGAGTCTTCAAGGAAACTAGAAGTTTTCCTGGTAAATGAATAAGAAAAAGGCAGAGAACGTGTCCTGGCTAAAGCTGCAGCCCAGGCTGAGGCAGAACGACAAAAGCAGCATGGTGATTCCAGGGAGCCCTGGATTGATGTGGGGAGAGAAAGGAGGAGAGTCAGGCCGGGTCCGGAGGGCAGAGGGCCATGCACTGGAGCTTGGATTTCATCTTGATGACACTGGAGAACTCATGGGTGTTATTCAGCATGAGCATGACATGTGGGTTCTAGAAAGACTACAAGGGTGGCTCCCTGCAGGATGGCCAGGAGAGGAGGGAGACTGATGTTCTAGAGTCTGCGGGAATCCACAGCAGTCAAATGAGAGAGACTTCTGTCCAGAGACACATTATCCCTGCAGTCCACACATGGGGCGAATGCCTGGGAAACAACTGAATTTAGGGAGAGGAAAGAGAAACACATTGTTTATTTCTTAATTAGGAGCTGATTCGTAATTACTTCCACCCCATTTCTTTTTATTTTCACCTACTGACTTTGTTTGATCCCTAAATCAACCCTGCAAGACAACCAGCATGTTCCCCTTTTAGAGGAGGGGAAGCTAAACCTCAGAGAAGTTCAAGTTTGTTTAAGGCTTTGCATAAAGTGAGTTGTGGACATGGAAACAGAACTCATGTCTTTCTCACTTCAGAAACCAGGACTTCCTTCCTTCCATCCTCCCTTCCTCCCTTCCTCTCTTCCTCTCTCGCTCAACCCCAGCACTTTGGGAGGCCGAGGTGAGTGGATCGCCTGAGGTCAGGAGTTCAAGACCAGTCTGGCCAACATGGCAAAAGCCCATCTCTACTACAAATACAAAAAATTAGCCGGGCGTGGTGGCAGGTGCCTGTAATCTCAGTTGCTCAGGAGGCTGAAGCAGGAGAATTGCTTGAACCTGGGAGGTGGAGGTTGCGGTGAGCTGAGACCATGCCACTGCACTCCAGCCTGAGCAACAGAGCAAGACTCCAAAACAAAAAAACAAAAAAAAGAAAGAAAGAGAGAAAGAAAAGAAATTAAGGTGTTTGGTAAGGCATACGACCACTGCCTAACGGAAGACAGACATCTGAATAAGCTCCCAGGGGAGGAGGGCTAGATAGACGTAGGGCTATGTCCTAGTGTTCATGCAGGACAGAGGAAGCAACATCCCCCTCTGTCTAGGGGTTCAGGTAAGGCTTTGGGAAGGAGGTGATATTTGCTTTGAGGATGCATAGGAATTCTCCAATTGCAAAACACTTTCTGAAGCACTGAAATTCACCACAAGCTTTACTTAGTGAAGAATCTACCTTGATCCCATGATGAGTCAGACTGGAATTCCCTTTCATTTGCAGCTAGTTCACTGGTTTGCTGCTGAAGCTTTTCGTGGTGACCTTCTCTTTTTCATTCTCGGATGTGCTTCATTCTGGCCACTTTTCTTGCCTAAAAAGCCCACGCCAAGTCTACATGAGTGCCTGCACAAGGCCACCAAAAACAGGTGGGTATGCCTGAGTGGAGTGGCCTAAAATGTATGTGCACCTCCACACTTACCTTCAGGGACTGGAGATAATGCCCTCAAAAAGAGCAGTCAGACAAGTCAATTCCAGTCCACTCTAAGCAGCAGCCAGAGAGGCAACTCCCTGAGCACAGGGGGAAGCAGCCCAACGTTGTAAAAGGATGCAGGCGAATAATTAAGTCACTGTTTACAAGAAATTCTAATCTTAGGGCAGTTCAAGGTAAAGACAGACACCAGCCAGGGACAGCCAAAAGCAACATTGCCAGAACATTTGGAGACAGGGCCTTCAGCCAGACACTGTTTTTTCTCTAAATACTGTCACCAAAAACTCAGTCAGAAAGTTTCTCTGTCCCCTGAGCAACCCCAGCATATTAGCAATAAAATAGTAAAAATAATTACTATGATATAGGATTGCCTCCTACATGCTAGTCATTTGTTTATATTATTTAATTTTATGCCTCACCCACTGTTCCCCCGAAATATCTAAGTAGATATTATTACAAAAAAGGAAACAGAGAGGTTGGGTAATTAGCTGAAGTCACACAGTTAATAAGGAACAGAATTAACTTATGTCTAGAACGTGAACTCAAGACTATCTGCTTTTCAGATTCTTATTTTGTTTTGCCAAGCAGAAAAACTGTTTTGACAGACCAAGGTTTTATTTATTTCTGAATCACTACATCCAGATGAATGCATCACAAATATTTGGGGCTACCAAGATTTTTCTTCAAATGTGGTGAAAAATATGGTCAGACTTTCTCCCCAAAAACTGTGCATATGCAAATGGGAAGTTTTCTGTAAAATGTCAGGGTATTCACAGAGTTTTTTGGAAAACAATCTGCGAACTTCAGGTTAAGAAACCCCAATGAAAATCTTTTTTATGAATTGATTTGGAATTATAGTTTGCAACCCTAAGTCATCCCCAGCAGGGCTTTGTGATCTGCCTGGGGCCTCCCTTACAGTTTCTACTCCTTCTCCAGTTCACTCTGGTGCAGAAGGAGGACCTGCTGGCCAACCAGATTCAGAGGGGACATACCCAGCTGTCACAGAGAGTTCTAGGTTGCTCTACTCTCACATTTCATTGAGCGCTGGGGCATTTTACCTCTGATATCACCTGTGGCTTATCCAACTGTCCAGAGGCTGGGGAAACCGTGCAAGTTCCACAACCCGTTTTCACATTACTGATGGCAGAGATGAGAAGACAATCAATTTCTAACTTCTCACCATTTCCCAAACATGCCTTGCTCTTTCATGGCTCCAGGCCTTTGTACTTGCGTTTCCCTCTGCCGAAAGCCATGTGTTCTTCTCCTAGCAAAGCCTATTCCTCGTTCGCAGGAGTGGAACATCACCTCCATTTGGGCGTCACCTTCTCTTGGATGCCCTCCTTAACCACTCTGCACCCTACACTGCACACCATCAGTCATCGCCTTTCTTCTCCCTTTGTGAACCTGCACCTGCCCACATCCTGCCCCAGTCACTGGTGTGATACTGCCCCATCAGTGAGAATGACGCCTCTGTCCCCCGAGGGTGCCACAGAACCTGATCTATAGGAAGTATTGGACAAATGTTTGCTAAAAAGCAGAATGAACAGTTGGAGGGAGCTGGTGGAAATTCCTTTGAGGCAAAGTGCTGATCTATCTAGAAACTTTCTTAAAGTGGTATTCCCTTAAAGCATTTTGGTGGATATTAGTCATTGTCATTTTAACCTCAATTAATGTGATTTAAATGAGTTTTTCATTTGTTTGGTTTCTGTTTGTTTGGTTTTTGGCAATGTAGGACTTTTTGACCTCAAGTCCTGAGATAGTTTTCCCTCAAATTCCTTGGAATTTGTCATCAGGATGTTCACCAGGAAAGGCTGTTTTTGAATCAAATATACCCTTTGAGACATTCTCAAATTGGAAACTCTATTTAAGACAGGAAATTCTTATTTGAGCACACACGTGTGTGTGTGTGTGTGTGTGTGTGTGTGTGTGTGTGTGTGTGTTCAAATAAGAATTTGGGGTTGTCTGTCTTTGATATTTAAAAGTATCTTTCAAGTATTTTCCCAGGCCTTTTGTACTATCGTGTTATCAACAATCCTGTCTATCCTTTATTTTATGGTTTCCAGAATAGAACACAAAATAAATGAGAAGCTACATTGTGTGTTAAGTTTTGTGTGATATAACAAAAAAAGGTTTTAAGCAGTTTGTTTTGCTTGGTTTCTTTTGCAAACAATCTTATTCTCTCTCTTTCTCCCCTGCTCCCATATTGTCTCAAGTTAATGAAAGACCCTAGGTTTGAAGAGATTGCAAGACAAGTCATCAGAACCACCTGTGGGCAGTGTAATGAAGCCTGGCAGTTATCACAACTATCACTGCTTTAAAATATTAAGTATGATGCACAGTAGCATCAATTTTTAAAATGTGGTCCTGGTATTTCTGGCAGATCCTGAGATCTTTCTAGGAAGCCAATGAGGTAAAAAACATTTTCATGTTAGCATGAGCATGTTATTTACCATTTTCACTGTGTGGACATCCACAATGATGGTGCAGAAGTAATGGGGGTTAAAACTGGGGGCCTCAGCACGAATCAAGGAAGTGGCACCAAACTGAAATAGCAGTTGTCATTGTATTCTTCAATATTACACATTCACAGTAAAACAAAACAAAAAAGCAAAACACAAACAAACAAAAACAATGCCCCAGCTTTACCTAAAACTATCCTTGCTGAAGCAATGAAAGTTATTAACTTAATTCAATTTCATCCCACAGGTCTTCTTACTACGCTGTGTGATGAAATGGAAGGCACTCACACTGGTCACAGTGGTCATCCCAAGGAAAAGTACTTGTGCATCTGAGTTGCAAGCTAAACTAGCAGCTCTTCTCCTGGAATGCATTTTTTTTTTTTTTTTTTTTTTTTTTTACAGAAAAGAATGAACAAGTGTCAGAAAAGAATGTTTATTCAGATTTGGATATTTTAAAGACAGTTTATCAAAAATAAACTAAGTGAGCCTGCCACTTCAAAGAACACAACTGACAAATTGTCGTCAATAATACTTGTCACGTTTTTAAGCAAAAATCAGTTAGGAAGCTTCTGTCTAACAGCTTGACTTTTACCTAATGTATACTATAAAACATCGAGCCTCACACAGATATGTAGTGAGAAAAGGTGGAAGTATTTTAATAGCTTTTTTAGATAATTAGATAGTTTAGATAACTAATAATTTAGGAGATAATAATTATTCTCCTTTGATACTGCACTAAAAACTGGCATGTAGTAGTTTTTTAAATAGTTGTTGGAATGTGGAATCTGAAGCCACATAAGTGATTTTTTTTTTCTTTTTTGAGATGGAGTCTCACTCTATCTCCCAGGCTGGAGTGCAGTGGCGCGATCTTGGCTCATTGCAACCTCTGCCTCCCAGGTTCAAGCCATTCTCCTGCCTCAGCCTTCTGAGTAGCTGGGATTACAGGCGTGTGCCACCACACCCAGCTAATTTTTGTATTTTTGGTAGAGATGGGGTTTCACTATGTTGGCCAAACTGGTCTTGAACTCATAACACCGCCCAGAGGTTGATCTGCCTGCCTCGGCCTCCCAAAGTACTGGAATTACAGGCGTGAGCCATTGTGCCTGGCCATAAGTGATTTTTTTTTCATATTTTATTACATTACTTCATATACTTCAACCAAACAACATATCACAACATATTGAAGGCAAAAGCAGATACAAAATTCAGTCATTTTATATTAAAGCTGACTTTAATTTATAAATTTATAAAAGTATAAAACAATATATATCTTCTCACTCATTTTTATTTTAAAAATAGTTACTTTATTAAAATACGTTATTTATGTTAATATGTAATAGGCTTATATTGTCATATTTGCATGCATTCATATATATTTTTAACTGTCTCAGTTTTAATTGCTCATACAGAACATAATTAGTAGATATAACCCATACAAACAGAAGCTCTTTGGGGTCCTCAGTAGCTTTAAAGAGAGTAAAAGCATTCTGTGATCAAAAAGTTCAAAAACCATTGCACTCTAACAATCTTTGAGCTTGCAAAAATTACCTCAAAAAGCCATTTTTAGTATGGAATGAATGGGTGTGATGGCCCAGTTTCCAATACCTACCATCATTTAGCCCCCATTCCTTTTGAGCTAGTCCAGAGAGGTGTGGCTGGTAGGCAGAGAGTTGAGGCCTACAGAGCTCTGGTCATTTATCTAAAATATAGTTCTAATTCTAAAATGGACAAAGGCTAATAGCTGCACATTTGTCCTATAAGACAGAGCCCCATTATTAGGTGGTTGTGTGTATCTCTTTTCCATAGCATCAACCCTGTATCTCAGTGCAGGTAGCATGTCATCTTCTAGAAAGGTAACTTGATACAGACCCAGGCTTGAAGATAAGAGCACTGGATTCTCTTCTCAGACTCACCATTAACCAGTCTTATGACCTGAGCAGTCTCTCTCTCTGGACTTCAGTGTCCTTATTCACATAAGGCAGATGTTTGGTAACTGGACCATATGCTCTTTAAGATATTTTTCAACTTGGAAATTCTATGAATCAATTTGGAGAAATATTTGAAAGACAGTAAGAATAACAGTTGACTTTTATATGGTATTTTATACTTGCTAAATTACTTTTCCTTCCAAATTCTTGCCTGGTGTTAATTTCACGGCAATTGAGACTAAGGATTCCACAGGAGATAGACTGGTATTGAGTTCTGATGTGTCACTAACCAGCTGTGTGGCCTTGAGTAGGTTATTTAACGCATCTACAGCTCAGAGAGTTGATAAGGTGATTAAATAAGGTAAGGCATGCACAGTATTTAGAATAGATTCCGGCCTATGTTACACACACAGTAACTATTATTAACACCTGATTCAATGTATTGTAATTGTATGTTCACATGTCTCTCTCCCCTCCTAGACTATGAACTCCTTATAGATGAAGACCTCATCCTGCCCATCACTGCATTCCTAGCATAGTGCCTAGGTCATAATCAGCACTCAGTAAATGCTCATTAAATGGAAGAGTGGATGACTTATGTGATAGTTTAAATCATTGTTCAGTATATATTCAGTTCTCAATACCTCCTTCTTTGGGCAGAGTTTAATCTTCCATGTTATTTGGGTTGATCCATGAGATTTCAGAGGGCTTAAATGCACATGTATAGTTTGGCTTGAGTCTTGTGCTCTGATGATGATAATGGTGATGAGGATAATCCATGAGAATTGTCATCCAGGTAGCCGGTGCTTCTTTAGCATGGGCCGCAGAATGACAGAGACAGTGTAGCAGACAACCATGCTCTGAAGAAGAGCCTTCTAGCCAGCACCACCCCTAATCACAGACAGCTCTCCAGGCAGTGCCATATTTCTTTCATGGCATCATGTGAGATTAACCTGCCAGAATTTTGCTGATTTGGGGTGAACAGAATTGTTTATATATAGACAGGGCTCCACACGAAATATTCCTGTGTTGTCCATACACTCCAAAAGCAGCCCTGCCATGAGCCAAGGCCATCCTAGACCACCTGATATTGACCTGAAGACTCATGAGTCCAAGAATACATGTCTGTTGCTAAATGACTGAGATTTGGGGATGGTTTTAAAAATGACAGTAATGTGGCAATCATAGATAGATTGATACAACTGTACAATCTATGAGGTAATTGTTATTGTTCTTCCCATTTTAAATGTAAGAAGATTAACAAAGGGGATATCATCTAGAATGCACTTGTTCGCTAATAATAGAAAACAGCTCAAATTGTTATACAGGATAATAGAACCCAAAAAGGCAGAGGTAGTGCCGAGACAGCTCCTGATGAAGCTGAGCCAGTGGGTCCCCAGGGTCACCAGGGATCCCATTTCTATGTATCTATTCATATTGCCTTTTGCCATGACAGTTTCATCTTCGAGCTGCTATGGGCTCATCTGTGCACATTTGCACAGGCAGAGTTCCTAGAGCCTGCACCATCTCTACAAGGTCCTCAAGACTCACTCTGAGCAGACCCTCTAGGGTCAACACCAGTCCTTATCCATTCCCAATTCTACCCTGTGTATGTGTGTTTTTAATCATCACTCACTTATTTAACAAATATTTATTGAGTGCCTTCTCTGTCAGGTACTTTTCTATGTAGTGGGAATACACTATTGAATGAGGCAGGAATAGTCACTGTGCACGCGGAAGTTACATACTCTATATTGTATATAATAATACAGACAAATAGGCTAGGGAGAGAGGGAGCTAGATAATTATATATACAGAAACCTAATGATGGCTATCATTTACCAAGACCAAAAGCAGGCATTACGCCAGAGGTTTTTAATTCAATCTTCAAAATAATGTTACAAGATAAGACTTATTGTTCACATTTTTATCATTAACAAAATGGTACACAGCAAAAATGAGTAATTTACTAGGCTCAAACAACAAGGCTAAATTTATAATTTTTTGTTACTCATCTGCCATGCACATTGCCTGTCATACATGAAAAATCCTGTTCCTCTTTGGATTAACTATAATTCCCATACCAAATGATGTTAGAATAAACTATCCTTTCTTAATTTTATTAATTTAGTTAAATCCCTTAGAATGCTTTGGCTAAATACAAAGTGCTTAGAACCTCATATATTAATCAATTTTTCAAAAATAAAATATTGTCTATATCTGTAGATACTACATGTATATCATTGGTGTTACTATTACCCAGACAATTTTAACTTTTCCCATATATTATTGTAGTTATCCTTACCTTCTTTATTTTTAAAACTTAATGCATTGTTATTATAGAAATTTTGAAAAGAACCCAAAATTAGGAAAGTGTAGAAAAAAATTATCCACAGTCTAACAACTTGTAAGCAACAACTAGAGGCTTAGTTTTCCTAGTTTTTTCCTCCATACTGTATTTGCACAAAAATAAGATTATATGCTACATACTATCTTGTATTGTACTCTTTAAGCTTATTATTATACCACCCAATTTTATGTTATTATAACTTTGCTAACCTTATTTTCTATGTCATAATTCTAGTGTATAAAATATGCCATAATTTTATTAGTCATTTTTTCCCTGTTGGACACTTAGATTGCATGACTAATAGATCTATTTTAACTTCTTCCTATGAGGACATAAAGTATTTTTATTTATTTATTCAATCTTAATTTATTTTTGCAATGGCAAATTAAAGAAGAAAAGACAAATTGTGTTGAGACATGCCTAGGTTTTTCACTGTCTACATGTCTAAATCTAAACTCATCAGCTTATTCCAGAAAAAAAAAAAAAACACATTGTTTCTCTTACACCTCCTCCCTTGGTTAAGGTTCCCTATTTTTCAGACTGCCCTGGCTCAGAAAAGCCCAGTCAGCCTGACTTTTTGCCCCTTGAACATTAAAATCTAATCAGTCTCCAAGGCCATTCAGCCCTTCTTTCAGAGTACAGTAACGTTACATCCCCTGCTCCTCCGATTTTCCGAGTGAGTATCTAAAGTCGGGCTCCTTTATCTCATGTTTTCTTTACTTATGAGCCAGGGTCACGACTGAAATAACTCTATATTTGCATGTGGTCAATGCTGGATGAGTACTGGACACATGCTTGCTGAATAAGCATCACCTTTACCTTTTATTGATTTTAAACATGAATACTACCCCATGCCTCCTCTAAAGGCTTGTTGAGCACAAAAATCATGAACTAATAAAAAAAAACAGCTAATAATTTTTAAAAGCCTACTATGTACCAGGAACTATTCTGAGTGTTGCACATAGTTTTTCTTTAGTGCTTTAACTGCCCTACCTATAAAGATCACCATTCGTTTCATAAGCGAGGATACAGAAAAACAGTATGATTTACACAAAGTTCCATAATAACTGTGGGAGCTGGACTTTTAACTGCAGGTTATCTGGCTAAGCATAGCTCTGTCACCGTGCCTGGCCCCATGCATTGACTATTAGATTAAGTCATGAAGAATGCCACCTACAAGGTGAGCCCCAATCGTATCATGGTTATGCCAAAGAATGTTTATGAGCAGTGAAGTTTGGGATGCCAAGAGGTTCAAATAAAAGAGAAATATATTTTCCAGTTTTCTATAAAAAATGTTTCCCAATAGTGTGTCATCGTGGTTTTATTTTCTGGCGTTATTGTAAAAGCCTCAGTTTCTGGTGGAGATGTTTGCTTGGGTCATAACAGAATGCATGCTCTCCTTGCATTGTGATGGAACTGAGAGCTGTAGCCCAGGAGCTGAAAGCACAAGTATTGGTTTCAAGCCACTTAACCTCACATCTCATCAGGATACTTACTAACTTTGTGGCATTGGGAAAGTTGTTTAATCTCTCTAAGACTTAGCTTCCTCATATTTAAGATAATAGTATTTATACCTACCTAATAGGTTTCGGCATAGGAGAGAGAAGGAATAAAGAAAATAATAAATGAAACATACAACCACCATGCCTGGCACATGGCACATGTTACATATTATTTTTTTGTGGTGATGACTCCATGACTTCCTGCTTTTTCAACAGTTATCCCTACTGGTGCTTGTATCAGTCCATGAACAGCACTTACTAGATAATTATTGTACACTTAGTTGATAAAGAAGGGAGAAATTATAAACAGAATGCATGGATGTACAGGGACATGGGACTAAAAAACAATGAGGAACTGTGAGTAAATTGTCATCTTTCAACCTCATATCATGAACATAAGAGATACCCTTAAATATTTTGTAATCAACAATTTTTTGATAAATGTGCATTACTGTATATATTGCAGACATACGTGTTCACACACCCAAAACAATGCATAAGTTACCATTCCTGGTCCCTCTCTTGTTTTTAAAAATACATTTTGGAAGATATTAATTACCTTCTTCCTTGTAACTAGTCAGGCCAAAAAATAAATAAATAAAGATTCTTCATGATTAATTATGATGTTGGCTTCATATTGAGCTTAGAATAGCCTGTCTCTCCAAAGAACTCTTCTTGGTATAAAAGACATAAACTCTGCATAAAATAGTTTTTAAAATCATCTTTTCAAATAGGTGGCTGGGCCGGCAAGAAAATAAGATAAATGTTTAAAGTCCAGAGATTAGGAGAAACACAAAAGCAGAGAGGTTCATATGAGCTCTGGCAGTATTTTCCGATCCCTGGTGGGCTAGTACCTGACTCTCAACAGCCACACATGCACTTGAGGACGAGTAAACAAAAGCTGAGCACAAACCCAAATGCTAATAGTCTTATAGGGTGAACCAGTAAGAGAGAACCATCCCATAGATAGAAGGTTAGAGGTAACTGTCTGACTTCATCCACTTGGGTCTGGGTGGGAAAAAAAGTTCCTGTATAGTTTTTAAGCCAAATACTAAGATTCATAAGAGCCCGGGGCCAGTCAGTTTCCACAATTACATCTGAAAAACTCCCTTTACTGTTTTTATTTTCTTAATAAAGTATTTGACTTGTGACTATATATAAATAAAATCATATTCAAGTATTATTATATAAAATATAATAATATTTTACATGTATATAGTGTTTTGTCATTTCCCTTGTGTACTGTGCACCATCTTGTCAAATCCTGAAAATGCACCTTAGTCTAGAACTCAGGTCTCTTGAGCTCCGTTGTACATCCTGCTGATCAACATCAAGACAATCTAACTGAATCATTTGATATTTTAAAATGAAAGAAAACAGAATCTGTACCAGAAGCTGTAGCAAATGTAGAAGTAATGAATCTTCCCTGCCCTCAAGATGCTTACAAGTAATGCCTGCAGCAAAAGAATGTCATGAAGGATGTAAGAGTGTTTCATATAGTGAGACATAGTCACGACATGGCCTCTGGCTGATTTTATAAGAAAAAGAGTTATGATGAAGGTGGAATTTACTATGCATCTTCAAGTAAAAAAGCACCATCTATATGAGACAACAAGAAACTAATTTCAAATATAATAATAGGTAGTTTCAAGGTAAAATTGTGTAAAAGATACATCACACAAACACAAATAAAAAGAAAGCTGGCCGGGCACAGTGGCTCACGCCTGTAGTTCCAACACTATGGGAGGCCGAGGTAGGTGGATCACGAGGTCAGGAGTTCAAGACCAGCCTGACCAACATGGGGAAACCCCATCTCTACTAAAAATACAAAAATTATCTGGGCATGGTGGCACATGCCTATAATCCCATCTACTCTGGAGGCTGAGTCAGGAGAATCGCTTGAACCCGGGAGGCGGAGGTTGCAATGAGCCGAGATCGTGCCACTGTACTCCAGCCTGGGCAACACTCCATCTCATAAAAAAGAAAAAAAGACAAAAGAAAAGAAAGCTGATGTGGCAATATCAATATACACAAAATAGACTTCAGCACAAAGAAAAACACCAAGGTTAATGTGGAATATTAAAAAATGAGAAAAAGTCACAATAGTCCTAAATGGATTTGTATCCGATAAGAGAGCATCAAAACTAAAAGAAAAAAATAGACAAATCGAGAATAATAGCTTGTGACTGCAAAAATCTTCCCTCAATAATTGACAAAGCAAAATAAAAGAAAATTGCACAGGATGTAGAAGAATGAACAACATTAACCAACTGGATCTAACTGACAATTACAGAACATTCCACCCCAGCAACAGCAGAGTACACATTCTTTTGTTGTTGTGGTTGTTGAGACGGAGTCTCGCTCTATCACCCAGGCTGGAGTGCAGTGGTGCGATCTTGGCTCACTGCCACCTCTGCCTCCCAGGTTCAAGCAATTTTCCTGCCTCAGCCTCCCAAGTAGCTGGGACTACAGGCACGTGCCGCCATGCCCAGTTAATTTTTTTTTTAATTTTTAGTAGAGACGGGGTTTCCCCATGTTGGTCAGGCTGGCAGAGTACATGTTCTTTTCCAGTGTGTAGAACATGAAGCAAGAGAGACCATTTCTTGGGTCATAAAGCAAACCTTAACAAATAATTAAATAATACAAAGTATGTTCTTGAACCATGCATTGGTTTGCTAGGGCTGCCGTAACGAAACCACAGACTAGGTGGCAAAAACTATAGACTGGGTAGCTTAAGCAACTTAATGGTCTTTTCTCACAATTCCAGAGGCTAGAAGTCCAAGATCAAGGTGGTGGCAGGTACAGTTTTTTCTTACTTCTCTCTACTTGGCTTGAGGATGGCCTCCTTCTCTCTGTGTCTGATGGTCATCCCCTTGTCTATGTTGTCTGTGTCTGAATCTCCTCTTATTATAAGGGTTCTAGTCATATTAGATTAGGGTCCATTCTAATTACCCAATTTTAACTTAATTACTTCTTTAAA
Organism: Gorilla gorilla gorilla; assembly: GCF_029281585.2. NCBI lineage: Eukaryota > Metazoa > Chordata > Mammalia > Primates > Hominidae > Gorilla > Gorilla gorilla. Next base: position 127,437,348 of record NC_073236.2, read on the forward strand.
GGCCATGCCTCCAAATATAACCATATTCTACGGCACTGGGGAATTATATCTTCAACATATGAATGTTGGGGGTACACAATTCAAACCACTGCAGGCCATGTAGAATTAAACTAGGAAACAATAACAGAGAGATAATAAAATATCTAAACATGTGCAAATTAAACAAGACACAGAGGAAGTTACAAGGTAAATAAGAAAAATGAATAAAAATGAAAATAAAACATCTCATAACATTGTGGGATATAGTTAAAAATGCTTAAAGGAATATTGATAACATTAAATGCTTATATAAGAAAGAAAGAAAAGATTCAAATCAATTATATAAGTTTTTACTGTCAAAAAATAGAAAAAGAACAAAATAATGACAAGGCAAGCAAAAGCAAGGGAATAAAGTTAAGAACAGAAATCAATATATTATAAATGGAAAAATGATAAAGAGAAACAATGAAACAAAATTTATTTTTGAATAGAAGAGTAAAATAGTTATACCTGTAGCAAGACAGAAAAGTGAGAGACAGAGAGAGAGAGGGAGAAAGAGAGAAACAGAGACAGAAAGATGACAGAGAGAAGAGAGAGAGACAGAAGATATGCATTGCCAATATCAGAAATGGAAGAAGGAATACCACCAAAGAGCCCACAAATATTACAAGGATAATAAGGAAATACTGCAAATACTTCTGTGTGCATACAATTGGCAACTTAGATGAAGCAGACCAATTTCTCAAAAACTAAAACAACTGTAATACAACCAAGATTATATTGGTAATTTGAATAATACAATAACTATGAAGAGATTTGAATTATTAGTTTAAAAAATATACCAAAAATGTAGATCCCATGGGCCCAATAGTACCAATTCTATAAAAATCTCTTTCAGTTAATAGAACTGAAAAGAATACTTCCCAATTAATGTTATAGGGCCTACACTACCTTGATCCCAAAACTAGAAATAGACTGTATGAATGAGAAAACTTCAGACCAATATCCCTCAAAAATATAGATACCTAAATTATAAAAATGTATTAGTAAAACAACTCTAACAGTATATTTAAAAATCATTTATCACAACCAATAATTGTTTTTCTGGGGAATTCAAAGCTGGATTACTCTTTGAAAATCAAGCGAGTCATTTACAATATAGAAACATAAAGGAGAAAGTCACTTTATCATATTATTTGATGCAAAAAAAATTGAAAAAATTCAGCACACATTCTTGAGAAAAACTCCTTGCAAACTAACATTGAAAAAGAATTTCCCCAATTGGATAGCAGGCATCTAAAATAAACTATAGGTAACATCATATTTAATGACAAAAAATTTAATGTTTTCCCCTATAATGGAAAAAAATGCTGGATGTTCAGTCTCGCTACTCCTATCCAATGCCATTCTGAAAGACCTATTCAGTACAATAAGGCAAGAAAAAAAAGACACATATATTGGAAAGAAAGAACTTAAAATGTCTGTACTTTCAGAGTACATGATTTTCTGCATAGAAAAATCCCAATAATTTATAGAAAAACTCCTAGAACTAATAAGTCAGCTTAGCAAGCTCATAGAATATATGGTCTTCACACAAAGACTACACTACAATACCAACAAATGATTGGGAATCAAAAGTAAAAGAGCAAGGTAATTTTCCAAAGTGTCAATAAATAAAATAGATGTAAATCTAGTAAAACTTGCACAGGATTCATATTCTTCTACATACTTAAAAATGCTGATTAAAAACCCATAGAAAACCTAAATAATTGGAGAGACATACACCATTTATAGATAGAAATTCTCAGTGTAGTAAAAAAAAATCCATTCCCTCTAACTAATATGTGGTCTTAATGCAATACCAATCAAATTTAAAATCCCTGCAGGGTTTTTTTTCCAGTATAGAAAAGATAATTTTAAATTTATGTCGAAATACAAAGGTACTAACAAAAACAATTTCAGGAAAGAATAGAGATGGAAGAATTATAGTAATCAACTTTAAGACTTCCCAAAAAGCTACAGTAACCATGGCACTGTAATATTGGTAAAGGGATGCATTGATTAATGGAATATACCACAGAATCCAAAAATAACACTACACAGAGGTGAAAGCAATTTAATGAAAAAAAAACAATATTTTCAAAAGGGGTTAGAAAATTTGGAAATCCTCATACAAAGCAATAAACCTAGATCTAATAGTCCCATCTTATTAAACACTTGATTCAAAATGGATCATCAAGCTAAATGTAAAACATAAAACTATAAACTATTTAGAATAAAAATAGAACAAAAATCTCACATAGGTTAATATGGTTTGACTGTGTCCCCACCCAAATCTCATCTTGAATTGTAGCTCCCATAATTCACACATATTGTGGGAGAGACCTGGTGGGAGGTAACTGAATCATGGAGGTGGGTCTTTCCTATGCTGTTCTTCTGGTAGTGAATAAGTCTCATGAGATCTGTTGGTTTTACAAAGGGGAGTTCCCCTACACAAGCTCTCTTGCCTGCTGCCATGTAAAACATACCTTTGCTTCTCCTTTGCCTTCTGCCAAGATTGTGAGGCCTCCCTAGCCATGTTGAACTGTGAGTCCATTAAACCTCTTTCCTTTATAAATTTCCCAGTCTCCGATGCATCTTTATTAGTAGCATGAGAACAGATTAATATACGGGCTTAGGCAAAAATAAAAGTATAATCCACTAAAGAAAATATAATAAATTAGATTTTATCATAAATTAGATTTTATCATAAACTTTTGCTCTATAAAAGATAACTTTTTAAATATCAAAAAAGATAAGCTACAGGCTAAGACAAAGTATTCATGAATCACAAATCTAGAACAAAAGACTTACATCTACAATTTCAAGTAATTCTCAAAAACGCAACAATAAGCAAACAATGGGCCAGGTGCAGTAGCTCATGCCTGTAATCCCAGCACTTTGGGAGGCTGCAACAGGTGGCTCACATGACCTCAGGAGTTCAAGACCAGCCTGGGCAACAAAGTAAGACCCTATCCCTACAAAAAATAAAAAATTAGCCAGACATGGTGGTACACACTTGTAGTCCCAGCTACTCAGGAGGCTGAGGTAGGAGGATGGCTTGAGCCTGGAAGACAGAGGTTGCAAGGTTGCAGTGAGCCGAGATTGCACCACTGCTCTCCAGCCTGGGTGACAGAGCCAGACCCTGTCTCAAAAAAACAAAAACAAAAACAGAAACAAACCACTCCCCCAAAAAACAAACAAACAAACAGACAAAAAACATTCAGTTTTAAAGCTTGGGCAAAAAGATTTAAGCAGACATGTTAACAAAAATCTAAGGATAGCAAATAAGTATGAGATGTTGAATGTTGTTAGCCATTAGGGAAATGCAAAATAAAACCACATTTACGTATCACTAATACACCTACTAGAATTGCAACGATCAACACACACACACACTTACACACACAATGCCACGTGCTGCCAAGTATAAAAAGAAACTGGAACTCTCATTTGTTATTACTGGATGTGAAAAATAGTGCAGCCCTCTAAGAGACATTTCTGACAGTTTCTTATAAAGTTAAACTTATACTTAATAGAGGGCCCAGGACCCTAGAGAATTAGAAACTTAGGTTCACACAAAAACTTCTATATAAATTTTCATAAAATTCCTATTTAGAGAAACCTAAAACTTGAAATAATCCATATATCCTTCAACGGATTAATGAACAAACTATTGTCCATCCTTCCAACTTCCAGAGGCCTCCTGCATCCCATGGCACTCAGCTCCTTCCTCTTTCTTCAAAGCACAGCACTCCAACCTCTGTTTCTCTTGTCACAGCCGTTTTTCTAATTAAACATCTTTCTTCCCTCTCATAAGGACTCATATGATTACATTGGGACCACCTGGATAATCTAGAAAAATCTCCCCATGTCAAGATCCTTAATCACTTCCAGAAAGTACCTTTAGTTATGTATGGTAACATATTCTGGGCTTTTTAGGATTAGCATGAGAACATCTTTGGGGCAACTATTCTTTCCACCACACATGCATACAATAGAATACTACTGAGTAACAAAAAGGAACACACTATTGGTATGAGCAACAATTTGCATGACTCTTGAAAGTGTTAGGCTGCATGAAAGAAGTCAGGCTCAAAAGGTCATATACTGTTATAATGTATGGCTCTATATATATACATATATATATATTTTTCTTTTTTTTTTTGAGACAGTTTCACTCCTGTTGCCTGGGCTGGAATACAATGGTGAGATCTCGGCTCACTGCAACCTCCGCCTCCTAGGTTCAAGCCATTCTCCTGCCTCAGCCTCCAGAGTAGCTAGGATTACAGGCATGCACCAACACACCTGGCTAATTTCGTATTTAGTAGAGATGGGGTTTCTCCATGTTGATCAGACTTGTCTCGAACTCCTGACCTCAGGTGATCTACTCACCTCAGCCTCCCAAAGTGCTGTGATTACAGGCATAAGCCACCATGCCCAGCCTTATATGACTTTCTCACAAAGATAAATCTGTAGCAATAGAGTAATTATCAGGGGTTGCCAGAGCTTAGAAGTAGGGGCAAGTGTGACTACAGAGGGGTGGCATAAAGGAGTTTGTTGAGGTGATGGCAGCATTCTACGTTCTGATTGTGGTGGTGATAACATGAACGGATACCTGTGTTAAATCTCACAGAACTCTACTCCAAAAAGAAGTTTTAAGTTAATTTAACTCTGTGGGGTTTTTTTAAAGCACACACTTAGTAATAAATTAAAAACTGATCAGTTTTAGTCTGTCCTATCTATCTACCTACCTACCTATCTCTATTGATCTATGTACCTATCTACTTATCTATAATAACCTATGTATGTATCTATAATTATATCTATACATCAGATATCTATACATATCTATACAGATAGATTCATCTGTATCTATCTATATCTATCCATCTATTTATCTATCCATCCATCTATCTCTCTATACATTCACCTATTTATCTATCCATCTATGTATCTATCCATCCACCCATATCTATCTATCCATCTATCTATTTATCTATCTAATTTACCTATCTATCTATCATTCTTAACTGCCTGTTCATATTCAAAGAACAATAATTGTAGTACAGAAGCCTGGAGCACCCCCTACACTCGCCTGCTGGAGCATTTTGCAGACAGCTCAGTTGATTTACCCACCCCTCATGTCTCCAAATGCATGTCAATAAGGACACAGAACACCCCTCATTCTAGATGCCTGGAGCCCCAGGAAGCCTGAAGGAAGAACATTCCTGGGTGCTAAGATGAGTCTTCTGTTTGGCACTGGTGGCTGAAAAACCTCCCTGCAACAGTGGCTTCTAACACTTTTTATTTAGTGCTTTTAAAAAAATATTTATATCTTTGGCCTTGTTTAACATTTTTTACCGAGTTCCCTTTTCCTTTCAGAAGGCAGAGGCCAAAAAACACAGAAAATGAGTTACAGGAGCCTCAGCAAGAAGTCTCCTGGGATGTCACCATCTCCTGGAAAATTCTCCTCAAGAGCTTACCAGACAAATATAAATATATGCTGGATGAAGTTTTCAGTGACCTTTAAACTGTTTGCATTTCAAGAAGATTCCAAGAAGAGTTTCTGTTGCTGGCAGATCCTTGGGATTCTAGGCTTACATTAAAAAATCTAAACCAGATCACACTTCAGGCGAAGCATCCCAGAAACATCATCACTGTGGAATCTGAGTGTCAAAGAACGACTCCTCCTTAGTGCCTACTGGGTTTTAGGAAATACGTTCAGTGCTTCTTCTGTGTGGTTCCTTTAATCCCAACAGCTTTAGGAGAAAGGGAGTGTTATTCTCATCAGACAGAGGGGGAAATGGAATCTCAGATTACAAAGCCCACTGCTACATACCCTATAAGGGTCCCAGATTCCTTGGATATAAAATGGATTTATGTTGCCTATCTTGCAGGGTTGTTACAGATTAAGCACTGAGAAAAAGAATATAGTAGGTGCTTGCATTAGTCTGTTCTCATGCTGCGAATAAAGAAATATCTGAGACCGGGTAATTTATAATGAAAAGGAGTTTAATTGACTCACAGTTCAGCATGGCTCAGGAGGCCTCACAATCATGGCAGAAGGTGAATGAGGAACAAAGTCATGTCTTACATGGCAGCAGGCAAGAGAGCTTGTGCAGGGGAACTCCCATTTATAAAACCATCAGATCTCATGAGACTTATTCACTACCACGAGAAGAGTATGAGGAAAATTGTCCCCATGATTCAATTATCTCCACCTGGCCCTGCCCTTGACACATGGGGATTATTACAATTCAAGGTGAGATTTGGGTGGGGACACAGCCAAACCTTATCGGTGCTCAATAAATGGCAAATGTTATTGCATGTGAGTAAGCCAAAATCCAGACCCAGGCTCCACTGGCTCAAAATGGCAAGTTCTTTCCATTTCTGCAGGTAGGCTTCTCTGGGGCCCAGCCAGGCAGGTGTCTCCTGCTGCCCTTTGTTCCATGGCACCAGAGGAATGTTTCCTAGCCTTTAACGGGAGCAGCTCTCACCTCCCTGTGCCTGTGGTCCCTTCCCCACAATTGTGAAGTGAGAGCCCCTGTCACTGGAGCTCCTTGTCCTCTCCACCTGCAAACAAAGAGTGCTCTTCTTTTTTAGGACTTTGCTGTCATTCACCTTGATGAGAAGCTAGAAGGTGACAAAAATAGCCATTATGAAGAATCAGCCAAGAATGTGTTACCCTAAAATGCCCTCATGATCGATGATCAGGAACATCAGTCTCTTGTTCCTAGCACCTTCTGGATAGAAGGTGACTGCAGTGGACATAGTTCTTCAGTCTTTGTTCTGTAAAGGCATGATTCAGTGCTCATCAAGATTTCCCAGGGGGTTTTCAGACAGATAAGGTGAAGAACATTCTTCCTACTCTCAAAAAGGTACAGTTCAGGCTGGGCATTGTGGATCATGGCTATAATCCCAGTGCTTTGGACCCAGAGGCAGGAGGATCACTTGAGGCCAGGAATTTAAGACCAGCCTGGGCAACATAACAGGACCCTGTCTCAACAAAATATAAATAGCCAGGTGCAGTTTTAGTCCCAGCTACTCAGGAGGCTGAGGCGGGAGGCTTGCTTGAGCCCAGGAGTTAGAACTGCAATGAGGTACGATTGCGCCATTGCACTCCAGCCTGGGTGACAGACTGAGACTGTATCTCTAAAATAAAAGAAGAAGAAGACGAAGAAAGTGCAGTTCAGATGGATTCTTACATTGTCCATTGTCTTCAGGGAGCATTCGTATTTCCAGTACTCTCTAGATGAGGTGACATTCCGTGCTTTATACCTCTAAACCACTCATATTTGGGTAGTTCCTGCTTGGCATACATATTTATTTATTTTTATTATTTTTTTTTAAGGATGGTGTCTTGCTAAGTTGCCCAGAATGATCTTGAGCTCCTGGACCTAAGTGATCCTCCTTCTCATTTACTTGGTGTATTTAGATATTGGCAAGAAAGAAGAAAGAAAAAAAGAGAGTAGAATGAAGGAAGGAAGGAAGGAAGGAAGGGAGGAGGGAGGGAGGGAGAGGGGGAGGAAGGAAGGAAGGAAGGAAGGAAGTGGGTATAGAGGCTGACAGTTGCAATCCCAGCACTTTGGTAGGCCAAGGTGGGAGGATTTCTTGAGCCCAGGAGTTCAAGACCAGCCTGGGCAATATAGTAAGACTCCATCTCTAAAAATAAAATAAAATAAAAAACAACGTTAGCTTGGCATGGTGGTATATGCCTTTAGTCCGAGATACTCAAGAGGCTGGCTCGAGACAGCAGGATTGCTTGAGCTTAGGAGGTCCAGGCTGCAGTGAGCCATGATCATGCCACTGCATTCCAGCCTGGGTGACAGAGAGAGACCCTGTCATGATGAAAGAAAGAGAAAAGAAAGAAAGAAAGAAAAAAGAAGGAAAGGTAGGAAGATGGAAGGAAGGAAGGAGAGACAAAGAAAGAAAAAAATATGAAGGAAGGAAAGGAGGGAGGGAGGGAGGAAGAGAGAAAGAGGGACGGAAGGAAGGCAGGGAGGAAGGAAGGGAGGAAGGGAGGACGCAAGGGAGGGAGGGACGGAAGGAGGGAAGAAGAGAGAAAGAGACAGAAAAAAATAATTGACGGCCGGGCGCGGTGGCTCACGCCTGTAATCCCAGCACTTTGGGAGGCCGAGGTGGGTGGATCACGAGGTCAGGAGCTCGAGACCATCCTGGCTAACACGGTGAAACCCCGTCTCCACTAAAAATACAAAAAAATTAGCCGGGCGTGGAGGCGGGCGCCTGCAGTTCCAGCTACTCGGTAGGCTGAGGCAGGAGAATGGCGCGAACCCAGGAGGCAGGGCTTGCAGTGAGCCGAGATTGCACCACTGCACTCCAGCCTGGGTGACAGAGCGAGACTCCATCTCAAAAAAATAAATAAATAAAATAAAATAAAATAAAAAATAATTGACAATATATAAGCTGCATCAGACAAAAGTAGAAGCAAGAGGGAATTATGTGTATACCTACAACACAGTGAAACAATATTTAGTCAGATTAAATGAGAGAATAAACTCTGGCTTAAAATTCTCTGGCTTAGAGAATTTTGTTTTATGTTATACTTTTTCCTCTCTGGTTTTAAATGTTAGATGAACATTTTTGTAACGTATTTTTTAAAATAGAGAAAGTAAAAAAAGCAGGAAAATAATTGCCCGAGGTCCTTCACCTAAGGATAAGAACTCTTAACATTTTGGGTCCTCGTGATGTTTTTCTAGTCAGCTCTCTCTTTGTGTAGTTGAGATCATGGTGTGCGTGTGTGTGTGTGTGTGTGTGCATGTATGTGTGTGTGTGTCCTGTTCTGTGCCCTGCTTTCCTCAAACAATATAAGCCATTAATATTTCCCCTTATCATAAAAGATAAGAAAAGACTAAGGAACTTGTACTAATTGGAAAAGACCAAGAAGATACAACAGTTTTTTTGCAATGCAAGATTCTGGACAGGATCCTGGAACGGAAAAAGGATGTTTATGGAAAAAACAAGTGAATCTATTAAACTCTGAGGTTTAGGGAATGGTATTGTAGCAACATTCACTTCCTGGTTTTGTTGATTGTGCTGTGGTTATGTAAGATGTTAACATTAGGGGACACTGCTTGACAGGTATGTGGGAACCCTCTGTACTATCTTTGCAACTTTTCTGTAAGTCTAAATTTAGTTCAAAATACAAAGTTTTAAAAATTCCACAGTGTTTAACAACATATTTATCATAGAAACTATTTGTATCTATTGTTTCATGCACGTCATGGAAAAACTGCCATGATACTGTTGCAATAAATACCATTTCTTTTCAACTTTGCAACTTTGAGATCTTTCTTAAAATTAAGCCCCCTAATGAAATTACTGGGTCAAAGGGGTTGAATAGATTGTTGCTACATATTATCAAATATCTTTTAAAATATTTTTACCAATTAACATTTTGACCATCATTTTATGTGTGCCTTTTATAATTAAAAAAAAATCTTACTAATATGATAGGTGAAAATTGAATTGAGATTTTTTAGATCGTATTTTTTGTATAAAAATTCAAGACCATACCTTTGATCTTGATGTTTGAGGTTTTTCCTATTGATTTGAATAAAGTGTACGTAAATATAGAGTGACAATTTTCTCTCTACATTATTTGTTACAAATTTGGTTTGGTTTGGTTTGGAAATGTAGGAGAAAACATTTTAATTACATCAAAGTGCATACCTTAATGGAAACAGGACTTTAAATATGTCTTAAGAAATATCAGTAGCATGATATGCATTAATGATTTAAAACATTAGTAATTATTAAAATTCTTATAAGAGTTTATTAGATTTAGTATGAAGAGGTGGCCCCTCACTCTGCTTATAGCAGGGACAAAGCAAATATTTGCTTTAGCAGAACTGCTGTAAATTTCTAAACTAGGTGCGTGAATAAATGGCCCTAAAAGTACTATAGCCCAAAAGATACTGTCTTACATACAGGATGCATGGATTGGAATTTAACCCACATATCACACAGGCTATGTGACCTTGGGCAGATCACCTAACCTTTCCTAGTCTTTGTTTCTTTTTTCTGCAGAATGACAATTAGACCTATTCTGCATCCTTCAGTGTTACAAGAATTTAATAATATGAAATGATATTTTCAACAACAAATCTATCTATTCCTGTATTCATTCAACAATTATGGTTCTATGTTAGATAGCATAGAACATTAGGTCCCTGCAAATAGCTACTGACAATGATAATTAAGACTGCCCTTGAAGCTAGCTTAAAACTTTAAGTATTCTATTTGAACATATTTTGATTTTTTTGTGTGTCCTGTGAATACAAAGATTAGCTGTCCAAAATATTTTTTGTCCTCTTTATCCTCCATTAACAAAACTTTAGGGAGAATTAGGTTTTCTGGTGAGTACTGTATACAACATATTTGAGGAATTTATCAATTTTACCTAAGTTTCTCAAATTTAGTGTGATAACATTGTTCATAGTATCTTATTAAAGTCTGCATTATTTAGGGTTAATTCTTTCTCATTTCTAATACGGTTTATGTGTACTTGCACATTCATTTTTATCATCCTAAGAGGTGTTTCTCTTTCATTGTGTTTTTTTTTCAAAGAACCAACTTATGTTCTTTTGAATCCTCTTTTGATTGTGTTTTTTAAAAAATGGTAACATCATTATTTTCTGTTTCCATAATTCTCTCCTTTCCAACATTTTATGTTTTGTTTAATATTTTTCCCAATATCTTAAGAAAGATGAATACTGCATTATATTCATCAGTATTTTTTCTATTATTTAAAGGTATAGTTTTTGCTCTGAGTACTGCTTTTGCTTCATTCCACTGTTTTATCGTGTAATATTTTCATTTTCAGTTATAAATGATTTCTAAAAGTATCTTTTTTTTCTAAATCTAAGTCTTCTCTTTCTAGCAACTTAATTACATTTCAGTAAAAGAATATTGTCTGTATGAAGGTTGTCCTTTGAAATGTCTTTGAGATTTGTTTATAGCTCACCAAATGGTTAGCTTTGTTAAACATTCGGTGTGTGTTTAAAACTTATACTATGCACCTATTGGATGTAGTGTTCTGCATATAACCATTAGATCAAGCATGTTATACGTGTTGAATTTTCTACAAAAGTCTTATTTTTCAACTCTATCAGTTACTGAGACAAGTGTATTAAAATCTTAAACAATGGTAGATTTGTTGATTTGTTAATGTAGTATTGTCAGTTAAAATTTTTAAGCACATTTTTGAAGATTAGCTGTAAACAAGTTCAAAATAGACATTTGAATATTTATGATATGGTTTGGTTCTGTGTTTGCACTCAAATCTTATCACTAATTGTAATCCCTACGTGTTGGGGGAAGGACCTTTTGGGAGGTGATTGGATCATGGGGACAGTCTTCCCCATGCTGTTCTCGTAATAGTGAGTACGTTCTCATGAGAGCTGATGGTTTTAAAGTGCGACACTTCCTCTCTCTCTCTCTCCCTCTCTCCGTCTCTCTTTCTCTCTCTCTCTCTATCTCTCTCTCTCTCTCCTGTTGCCTTGTGGATAAGGTGCCTGCTTCCCCTTTGCCTCCAGCAATGATTGTAAGTTTCCTGAGGCCTCCCCAACCATGAGGAAATGTGAGTCAATTAAACCTCTTTGTTTATAGATTACCTAGTCCCAGATAGTGTATCTATAGCAATATAAGAACGGACTAATACAATTAATTACTGACTGCCTTTATCTTTAGTGATGCTTTTATCTTAAAGTCAATTTTGTTTGGTATTATTGTAGTTACCGCAGTTATTCTTTGGCTTTCATTTGGCTGTTATCTTTCTTTTCCTATTGCTTTAATTTTTTAACATTTATTTAACCTCCTACTGTTTATATCCTTCTATGAAAGAATATACCACTGGACTCCTTTAATCCTGTTTAACAATCTTTATTTTAATTTGAGCACTTAGCCCGTTTGTCATGATCACTGATATGTTTAGATTTATTTCTACCGTTTTGTTTTACTGTTTGTCTCAAATTTTCGGTGTTTCTCGTCCACTTCTTTTTTGTGTTCTTTTGAGTGTCTCCTAAGACACATGATGTGTGTATTTTTTTCCTTAGTGGTTTTTCTGCCAGTTATAATTAACATCTTAATTTGAAACAATCTAGTCTGGATTAATACCAACTTAATTTCATTGAAACACAATACTTGGTCTCATAGAGCTCTGTTTCTTCCAACCTCCTTTGTTCTATTATTGTCATATAAATTATCTTACACATAAAATACATAAACACAGTTTTATAATTATTGTTTTATGCAGGTGTTTTTTAAATAATAAAAGAGTTTCAGGCCAGACGCGGTGGCTCATGCCTGTAATCCCAGCTCTTTGGGAGTCCGAGACGGGCAGATCACTAGGTCAGGAGATTGAGACCATCCTGGCTGACATGGTGAAACCCCGTCTCTATTAAAAATACAAAAAAATAGCCCGGTGTGGTGGCGAGTGCCTGTAGTCCCAGCTACTCGGGAGGCTGAGGCAGGAGAATGGCATGAACCCAGGAGGCAGAGCTTGCAGTGAGCCAAGATCGCGCCACTGCACTCCAGCCTGGGCGACAGAGCCAGACTCCATCTCAAAAAAAAAAAAAAAAAAAAAAAAGAGTTTCAAACAAAAAATTCTTACTGTCTTTTACATTTATCTTAGCAAGTTATTTTCAACCATGTACTTCATGTCTTCATATAGACTGGAGCTACTGGTTTAGTGACTTTTCAATTCAGTCTAAAGAATTAACCTTTACTATTTCATGTAGAGAAGTTCTACTAATAACAGATCCTTCAGTTTTTGGTTGTCTGTGAATGTCTTAATTTGTCTTTTGTTTTTGAAGGATAGTTTTGCAGGCATACAATTCTTGATTAATTGCCTTTTTTCTTTCAGCACTTAGAAGGTCATTTCTACTGCCTTCTGGCTTATATGAAGAAGATAAGAGAATTATATTAGAGAATACCTTGAGAATCCCTTGTATACATCTAGTTGTTTTTCTCTCGCTGCTTCAATGAGCCTCTCAGGTTTGATAGTTTATGATGTGTTTCAAGTGTAAATCTCATTGAGTTAATTCCATCTGGAGTTTGTTAAATTTCTTGAATTTTTAGATTAATGTTTTTCATCAAATTTGGAGGGCTATGGTCATTATTTCTTTAAGTATGCTTTCCCTTTCTCTTCTTCATTTTGATTGTCACAATGTGCATATTGGTCTGCTTGATGTTATCCCACATGTTTATTTTTCTCTTTTTGTTCTGTTTTGATTTCTTCACATGGATCATCTCGATTGAACAATCTTCAAGTTAATCGATTCTTCCTTCCACCAGCTCACATTTGCTGTTGAGCCCCTCTAGTGAATTTTTAATTTCAGATATTGGACTTTTCAACTCCCAAATCTATATTTGGTATTTATTTTATAATTTTTATCTCTTTATTTGTTGTCTCAACTTAGTAAGACATCATTCTCATACTTCTCTTTACTTCTTTATACCAGATTTCCTTTCTCTTTTTTTCGTCTATTTGCAATAGCTGATTTAAAGTCTTTGTCTAGTAAGTCCAATATCTGGGCTTCCTGAGGGTCTTTCCTGTGTCCTTGCATGTCTCACAATTATTTTGTTGCAAGATGGACATGTTAAATAACATAATGCAGCAAATTCAGACCTCCAATCCCTTCCCTGACTTTGTTGTTATTATTGGTTGTTGTTGTTGTCATCACTGTTTGTTTAGTGACTTTCTTGTATTAATTTGTAATGTCTGTATTTTTTGTCAAGCATAGCCACTGATGTCTCCAATTGGGCTAACTCATTGTTCAGCTAATGTTTGGCAGGCATTGTCTTAAGTGCCTTGAACCAATAAGGCTCCCAGCCTTTGCTAAGGGGCTGTATGTTAGTACGTAGTGTGGTGAAAATTTTCAGTTTTATGACAGGCAATTTACAACTCTGATTAGGCCCTACTTTCTGCTTGTGCAGATTTTTAGTGTTAGCCAGAAATAAGGTATATAGAAACTTTTCAAAGCTCCCTATGAACATACCATTCTCTGGCTTTTCTTTTTAAATTTTTTTGATCAGCCTTTTTTCAGACCCAACTTATATTACTGCCTCATGCAACTGTGATGTTAAACAATTGCCATTTACTGTTTGCAACAAATTTCCCAGGTATAACATTGTTTTCTAAAGCAAGCCCTAAGTTAGGTAAAATGAAGAGAAGCCCTTCTAAAATGTGAATAGAGCATTTTAGAGAGCTCCCAGATGGGGAAAATTATAATTATCAGAGAATGGGGCTTTCAGGGAGCTTTAAACCCATTCTGCTCACTCTAGTGAATTCTAGATGGATGGGTTTTTAAAGCTGTTATTGTCATAAAGCTGTTTTTTGTTTTCATTTATGTTTTGAGAGAGACAAGGTCTTGCTCTATTAGTCAATCCAGAGTGCAGTGGCATTACCAGGGTTCACTACAGCCTTGACCTCCTGAGCTCAAGTGATCATCCCACCTCAGCTTCCCAAGTAGCTGGGACCACAGGAACATACTAGTGTGCCCAGCGAATTTTTTTTCATTTTTTTCTAGAGATGGGGTCTTACTTTGCTGTCCAGGTTGGTCTCAAATTCCTGGCCTCAAGTGATCTTCCTGTCTCAGTCTCCCAAACTGCCCCTTAAATATTCAGCAAAAACTGGAAGCAACCAAGATGTCTTTCAGTAAGTAAATGAAAAAATAAACTTTGGTACATTCATACAGTGGAATAATATGAAATAATATTTTGCAATAAAAGGAATGTTCTATCAAAGCCATGCCACAAATAAAGAATTAATCTTCTCTGTGTGTTGTTAAGTGGAAGAAGCCAATCTGAAAAAAGGATAAATACTATAAACTTAAGTTTACATAATCTTTTGCAAAAGGCAAAACTTCAGGGATGGTAAGAAGTCAGTGTTCCAGGGTTTTGGGTAGAGAGGAGGGTTAAAGAAATAAAGCAAGGGGATATTTTAGGTGGGGGAAATTATTCTGTATGATAGTGGAAGGATGACTATTTTACATTATGTATGATCAAAACCCGTGGAAATTCACAGCACAGAGAATGGAACTGAATGTATACAATTTTGAAAAAGAAATCATATAGGAGGTTGGTTCAGCAACCTTAGTTCTAGCAGGAAATACAGACTGTCACAAAGATAATCTAGTTGTATTTCAAATGTATGAAATAATCTCACTGAAGGCTATAGGGAAGGTGAAGGAAGATGCTACCCTAATCAACTTTGGAAATGAGTGATTACTACAAGAACAAAGGCAAAAGCAACTGTACATAAGACCTATACTCTAGTTGATAAAGTAGTTTCCAGTGAGGCTACAGGTTAATAATACTGATACAGTTATAAATATATACAAAAATGGAACCATTGGTAAATGGATGGTGGATTGTGGAGGCCTTGTTTTTTAACTGTTGAAGTAGACAAGCAAAAGGAAAAAGCTAGAATCATCCATGTGGCAATAGATTAGAGTTGGAGACATGAGTGCAAACTCATGTTTAGCTTAGTATAGATACAGATAGTTAAATGTAGAAATATATACAGATATGTTTATATAAGTGGGTTGGTATACACATGTACGTCTCTTTGCTCTGTTGGCCAAGAGGGTGTAGAAACAATGACACCCCAATTGAATGAGTATAACTAGTGCCCAGATTTGGGGTTCTAATACCATTCTTTTTTTTTTTCTTCTTTTGAGATGGAGTCTTGCTGTGTCACCCAGGCTGGAGTGCAGTGGCGTAATCTTGGCTCACTGCAACCTCCTCCCCCCTGGCTCAAGCGATTCTCCTGCTTCAGCCTCCCTAGTAGCTGGGACTACAGGCATGTGCCACCAAGCCTGGCTAATTTTTTTGTATTTTTAGTAGAGATGGGGTTTCACCATGTTAGCCAGGATGGTCTCGATCTCCTGACCTCGTGATCCGCCCGCCTCGGCCTCCCAAAGTGCTGGAATTACAGGCATGAGCCACTGCGCCCGGCCTCTAAAACCATTCTTGAAGAAAAAGAACCAGGGCTTCTTGGAGATATGGCTTGTTCTAGCACTGGAGTAGGGAATGCACAAAATGAGCTTGGAGCATCTTGTAATGCCAGAAAGTAGAAATGCTTAATACACACACACACACACACACACATTGATGGGGTGTTTTAGAGGAACACAGGAACCAACTGAAAGAGCTCCCAACGGCAGAAGCTGGAACAACTTGGCAAAAGAAAAGAATAAGTCATTGTGGTGTTATAACCAAAATATAAAATAAATATCAAGAAAGCCATAGTAAGACAAAAAAGATTGAATATATAAAACAATAATGGGGAAAAATAAACAAATATCTCTAGTATTTGTGAATGACTGAGTTAATGTTATCTATAAATAATATCATTCGATATTTTGAATAAAATATTTAAGCCCTAAAAGGATTATTATGCTACTTTTATAAGAATATTTCTATTAACAACCGTATCTGAAATTTGCAGGTTAAAATTTCAAAGTCCTATGGCAGTCCTTTTCTCTCATTTCTGGAAACACACTTGCTAAATTAACTTTGAGTTTAAAGTGCCATCAAGCACCCAAAAAACTGCTATTGCTGGACTGATGCCAAAGGTTCCCAATTTCTAGGTGTCAGGTGTGTTTGGATGGAGGCTTCAGTTCAGGTTTATTTGTTCTATGACAACAATTTTAAAAATCGTACCTATCTCTGAGCCTTCAGGCCTATCACAGACACAAGAAATTCCACATCTTGTGAAAAATGTGTCATTTGCATGGCATTTTCCCTTTGAGAATATGTGTGTGCACTTTCTGTGCCAAAGACAGTAGAAAGTGTAACAGAGCATGTGCTGGGTGAGGGAATGAGCTGCGGCTGAGCAATGCACTTCAACTGCTTGTGGAAACTCTCGACTGGGGATTGTCTGTTTCTTCCCTTTAGATCAACAAAGAAGTATCCAGTTTACTCAAAGTACCAGTGTTGAATCTGTGCAAAACATTGAGTCCTTTGTCTGATTCAAAACCCACATCTCTTGTATTAAGCATGTAATTATGCACCATAATCATGTCTCACGTTTTCCCAAGATTTTATATTTAACCAATTTCATGTCAATTATATCACTGAACACTAATTCCCTTTCCCCATCCTGTCCCATTCTCTTGCACTGCCAACTCTTCCCTCAGAACACATACTCAAGAAGCATGGAATGTTGACCATGTTTGGAGGTTGAGGATATGGACATTTGCAGAGGGTGAATGATGCCCCAAAGTTAGAGAAACACCAACTAGAGAAGCAACTGTGCAAACAGACTATGAGCTGATGGTTTTGTTTTTAGGGACACAGCTCAAATTCCCTAGGACTGTGCTTTGCTTGTAGTACACCATTAGATGGAAGCCCAGCTCTTGCACAGTGATGTCTGGCATCTCTGAGTGTAGAAGTATTTCTCCTTCTTCACTCTCCCTCCATACCTGCCTCCCCAGGCTCCATAAACTTCACCCTTATGATGCCCTGCCATCTGCTATTTCCAGAATCCACTCACAGATGTGCCTCTTCTACCAATAAACTGTGAGCATGTGAAGGGCAGGGCCCATGGCTGACTCTTCCCTGTATCTGTTGACCCCACCCCAAGTATTAATGTAGGTCCTGGGGCGGAATGATGTTTGATAAGTTAGCATGAAACAGGACCCATTACGGCGAGCAGTCTAAGATGAGGAAAATTAAGAGTTGGAAGGGAACTAATATGTATTGATCCCCTATGCATGCCAGGCTATAGCCTCAGTCCTTTACAGTTATTCTCCACTAATGTCTGACTTCCTATTACCATCCTCATCATAAAGAGGAAGAAAATCCCACTCGGCGAGATTAAGTCATTTGCCAGTCACCAGGATTTGCATCCAGACTGGGCAATTCCCTAATCAGTACTCTTTGTACTAAAAGACAACCCCAGGTGAATTGGCAGGATCCAAAGACTAATCCTATTTATATTCATCACAGGAGCATAATGTACCAAATACCTGAGAAGAAACAGGATAGGAAATTTTCTGTGTGTATTTTATCTGTGCAGGGAGCATTGGGGTCTATTTTCATTGGCTTTATCCCCCTTTTTTTTACTTAAAACTAATAACAACTGAATATTTTCCACTGGCGTATAAATGGATGTCTCAATTGCAAAGGTGCCGACAGCTCAGTCTTACTGAACTTTCAGTTTAGGTATCCACCCTGCATTGCACAATCATCAAATGAGATATGATGCAATTTTTTTTAAACAGACTTTGCAAAACAAGTATTGAGTAACCAGAATCTCTTTTTCGTTGTATGTGCCTAGCAACCTTGCAGGTCTGTTTGACAGGAAAAATTTGCCCTTGGACAGCAATTCAGAAAGATACTTAAAGGCTGAGAAAAGCATGAGGCTCTGGAGTGTCGCAATCAGTGGGTCAGGCTGATTAACCAAAAAGGAAGTGCTTGGGCTCCCCCGTTGCTCCGCCCCTCTCTGTGTAAGGCAGCAGGGTCAGAGAAAGAAGCCAAATTTATCTGACACATTCCTCTGTTTACTTTGTGGACTGTAGAGCTTGGTGAAAAGCTTTCTCATATATATATATATATATATATATATACACACACACACACACACACGTACATATATGTATGTGTATATATAGTATATATGTATGTGTATATATAGTACATATGTATGTATATATAGTATATATGTATGTATATATAGTATATATGTATGTGTATATAGTATATATGTATGTGTATATATATAGTATATATATTATTGTTAAAAGAATGATGCAACATTGCAGAAATTTTTGAAAAGTGAAAAATTAATCATGCATCATTTCATCACCCCAACAAATGTGCTTTCGGTTTTATTTATTTCCTTCCAGGCGTCCTCCTCATTCATACATATTTTACACACTGGGACAGAATCCAGGAAACACCATCTGCTGAGCACTATTTGGTCAGAAACTGGACTCGATTTAGATTTATAATCAAATTTATTTCTGACAAAATTCCTCCAAGGTCAAAAGATTGTCTCCATTTTACAGATCAAAATGCAACCACTACCTAAGAAAATATTAGTACCTGCCTGAAGTTCCCTGGTCAAGTCATGAATCTGGGATTCAAATACAGTTTTGTTTGCCCACAGAACCAGTGGTTTATTCTACGTCGTCACTCAGCTTTATATTTTTCTTATTTACCATTATATATAAGTATGTTATTTTGTGATACTCATCTATATTAATATGTTAATATATGTAATCTAAGTACTAATGATGTGTCACCATTTACTCTACAATATTAAGTTTTGGAGCAGATATTAATCTCAGCCTGCAAAATATCAATTTTGCAAGAATGTAATTGTATTTTCTGTACATGGGCAATATTCATTTCAAACCTCTGTTTTGTTACGTGGTAGAAACAATCTCATCAATTGGGGACTTACACTCCTGAAACCTGTAAAATTCCAGAGATTGTTTTTGTGTTCCATGTTCTTAATTAGTGCCATGCTTGGGTAAAAAGCCACACATGTGGCTTTTATGTTTACCTCTGTCCATTGTAACATCCCCTGGGATGGCCTGATACCCTTCCAACTCCTAGTTATCGGTCCTTAAACGCCACTGCGCATCCTCCTTTGCCCGACTGCAAAGCCTGTGCACTTTCGGCTTAAAGTAGCCACTCCTAGGCCTCTCTTCAGAGCAAGAAACAGGAGTAGCAGGACTGAGTGAATTGGTTTTCCACGCCTTCATGGCTCTGGCTTTCCATGGTCTTGCTTTCTCATTAGTTGGATTCCTATTTACAATGGATCTGCTGCATTTCCAAAGAAGACTCTCAGCCACACGCTACAAAGTTATCAGCAGTGGCTGTGATGATTGGGATGAAACGTGGGATGTGTCAAGGCAAGAGAGGACACTCAAGTGGTACTTAGAAGTGTAGCCTCCAGCTGGGCGCGGTGGTTCACACCTATAGTCCCAGCACTTTGGGAGGCCGAGGCAGGCGCATCACGAGGTCAGGAGATCCAGACCATCCTGGCTAACCCAGTGAAACCCCGTCTCTACTAAAAATACAAAAAAAATTAGCCAGGCGTGGTAGCGGGCGCCTGTAGTATGAGCTACTTGGGAGGCTGAAACAGGAGAATGGCGTGAACCCGGGAGATGGAGCTTGCAGTGAGCTGAGATCACGCCACTGCACTCCAGCCTGGGCAACAGAGCGAGACTCCGTCTCAAAAATAAAATAAAATAAAATAAAATAAAACAGAAAAGAAAAAAAAGAAGTGTAACCTCCTTACAGATGACCAGTGAGTGGATGCATTTGTATTAGTTCTCTGGAGAAACAGAAACTATAGGATGAAGATGTAGATATATAAAAATGAGATTTATTTTAAGAAATGGCTCTGATGATTGTGGGGGCTTGGAGAGTCCAAAATTTGATAGGGGAAGCTGGCAGGCTGAAAACAGGAAAGAGTTTCAGTTTGAGTCCAAAGACAGTCTTCCAGAGAATTCCTTCTTGCTGGGAGAAGGGAAAGTCAGTCTTATCAGTCTTACATTCTATTCAGTCCTTCAGATGGTTGGTTGAGGCCCACTTATGAATGTGGAGCACCATGAGCTTTACTCAAAGTCCAGCAATTTAAATCTCACCGAAAACACCCTCACAGAAACATCCAGAATAATGTTCTATGACATATCTGCGCACTGTGACCCAGACAAGTTGACACATAAAATTAACCATTACAGCATCCCTTGCATGAGCTGGCACCATAAACATAAACAGCAAAAAGGGGACACCTCCCCGAAGCTCCCCGCCAGGACACTTCCCCGAGGCTTCTCCGCTGGGATAACTCTCCAAGACCTCTCTGCTGATTATTCTAATCTACCTTCTCAACTTTTTAGGATTACTCCAAGAAAGGGCATTTTCTTTCATTAAAAAAAAGCAAAGCGATAAACAAAAAAAAATCCTGTATTTACAGCACATGATTTAATTCATTTGAGAAATATTAACAATTCCAGGCACTATTCATCTCTATAGATTCACAGGTGAATAAAATCCTATTCTTTTTGTCTCAAGGAATTGTCTTAAGGAATTATTAATGCAAAGATAGAAAACTAAACAGGAAACAAGAAACACTACAATAATTGCTTAAACTGCAATAATCAAAGGTACTAAGGGACTTTTCCATTTTGGTCTTTCATTAATTTTCCTTTACTGGTTTTCATGTTAATGTTATGCCACCAGCTGCCCCCAGACAGCCCTAAGAAATGTGCCACTGTGTCGGTGGTGGGGACGCCATGGAAGGTGACATGCACAGCTTCACATGGTGGCTGCCCTATGAAGACGTGGGACAAGCAGTATCTTGATTTTAGAAAGAAAAAAAAAAAGAAAAAAGAAAAGCTGTGCTGCTTCTCAGCCACTGGCTCATTTTTGCCTTAAGGACCAGTTGACTTTACAAGTGATAATATATGTAGTTTTTCTTTGTCTTAGCTATAAAGGAGAGAAAAGACAAATGTGGGTACAATCTGTAGTAACCCTGTAGAACCATATGGCATTCATTCTGCACACTGACTGTGCTCCAGAGTGTCTCTTCTCTGCTCTCTCTCTTACTTTCTCTTTATTCCCTTATTTTTATCACTAGATTTTTAAAAATCTTATTTTAGTAAATGGTCCACTGACAGCCAACTCAGATCCATTTTGAAAAGACATAGAAAATTATGTAGGTGGATGGATGGATGGATGGATGGATGGGGAGACAGTTTCCTTTCATAGAGTTAAGGAAAATGTCATGGAAACAATGATACTTTCAGGCTTGTTCTAAGAGGATGCATGGCCGTTTATTGGAAGGGAAGGAGGGCAGCTTCTACCTGGGGTAGGTAGTAGGGAGGGATGGGGAAGCTGGATTGCACTAACCTTTGGTGAACAGAGCTAATTAAGTAAGTTACTTAGTAATCACATCATCTGGTTAATGCAATTCAGAATGAGTCCCAGATACTCTGGTCATTATGCTGATGGAAAGCTTTTTGAAAAAAAAAAAAAAAAAAAAGGCCATCTCCCTGTGCTCATCCTGTAATTATCCATTTCTTGCCTACCTCTTGCTGTTTTTGATAAGAGCCATTAGGAAAATAATTACAGGCTCAACTAATGTATTAATAACTCTATGGATGTACATTTCTTGATGCCTCTGTGAAAGACTGAAATATGTTAACCTTTTAAATGTCTTCAGTCACAGGCTGTGTCAGACTTTTATTAATGGCCCAGTTCAGCTGCCCAAACTCCAGCTAGCTGCAAGCGCATATGATGTGTGGTCACAAAGCATTTTCATCCTGCTCATGGTCACTTCCCTTTTTAGGAACTTGAAATGAAATACTGTGTTTATCCTGTATATCCTAAGAATGTACGTCAGCTGCAAGCCCTGAAATAGACACAGTTTGCTGCCCTAAATATTTGATTCTTGAGTCAAGTTATTGTAATTGCTAGACATCTTTCTTTAAATATAGAAGGACAGTAGAGCTGTACATTTGAAATAAACATCATGCTCACATATAACACAGTTTCTATTTGATTTTTCAAAAATAATTTCCTCAGGTTTGGTGAGGGCAGTAAATGATGAGATGTTTAATTCATCGAAAATCCTACAGCTTTAAGGAGACATGATTAAGATGTCTCTGGGTTATGAAAGGGCATTTCTAGCAGTTAAAAGAATGCAGTTACTACAAAACAGAAACTTCAACACACCCTTTTGTAAAACCATTGTTAATCTGCCATTGCCCCAACTCTATGGCTGCTGTTTCACTGATAAGTATTTTCAGATTAAAGAGTGAAAGCAAATACATTTACCACAGACAAAAACACATATTAGGGGACCTAACTGCCTTTGAACTGTTTGATAGCTTATCTCCTACCTCCAGGGCATTAAGCTAAAGTTGCAAGGCTGCCTGACACCTGCAGAAACAGCCCTGGGACAAAAATATTTTCAAGTATTCTTGCCTAGTACTTACTAAAGTTAGAGAACAAAATAAAGGACTCAAAGCTCCTGTGTGTTTATGGCAAGCGAGATGCCCATCACTCAGCCTTCTTACCCTCATGTCAGATTTGATCTACTTTTGGACACCAAAATTGAGATTCCGATCTTAAAATTCAAAGCAGTTTGGTAGAGTTTGGGATAGGTAGGTTCATTGAATTTAAACTTCATGGGAGGAGGCGTAAATATGGTTTGTTTATTTGAAGGAGTCATAGAAAAAGGAGTTTTCTAATGGTGGTTTAGAAAGTAATAGTCAAAGCTTTAAAATACTCTATATAGCATTGTATAAATTCCTTAATATATAATACATTTAAATATTAAATATATAATATGTATTAAAGTATTAAATATCTATATTCTATACTTAATGCTTTAATGTGTCATATTTTATAAATTCCTCTAAGGAAGTTATTTATAAAATATTATGTATTTAAGTATTAAATATACAGTATATATTAAAAATTTATAAAATACACTAACATATATGTATATATACACACACACACATACACACACCAAGATAAAAAGAAAGAGAGAGTGCACTCACCTGGGACCAGCTTGACAAAGCCTGATGAGTTCTACCAATTTATGTCCAATACTCCTCTTTTTTTCATCATCAATTTATGAAGTTAACAAATATTTATTGACACTTACTACTTATCTAGTGCTGTGCAAGTTGCTCAAAATATAAAGTAGATTAAGACAAGCATTTTCTGCCAAGTTTGCACAAACAAATGCAAAGAAGACTGAAATTTCTTGAGAGAGGACCGATGATGAAAGTAAACAGAGGGCCTCCAAATGCTCCAAGAATGGGCACCATCCCCCGGCTGAGTAGGGAAGAAAGGAGAGCACCAGAGGCTGCTGCCTGAGAGGGTATTTGCGATTGTTTCTCATGGTATTTGCTATCCCTTGTTGTTTGGATATAACAAAGGCAGAGGCATGTGTTAACCACGCTTCTATGTTCATGGCTTGTTATCAACAAGTGCATGTGGAAGGTCCCGGTCCTATTTTTGTTTGTTAATGTATTTGTTTATTTACTTTTTGAGTTCCCTTTCTCACCATTTCTTACTCCTAATTCTCCTATCCCCACTATCAGCAACAATTCTATTCTGATTAATGATGACGTCTGTGTGTCCTTATACACTGTGTGTGCTATCGTTTTATAGGCATGCATCTTAATTCCTGTAAGTGGCATTTTTTTATATCCCATTATGTTTCTTTTTCACCACGCACTATGTTGTTAACATCCAGCCATCAGCCACATACTCATTACTTCCAATTGCTGTATAACAGTCCACCTTTGTCTATGCACCAGAATAATGAGGGGTGCACAGGTGTTCTCCAGCTCTACCACCATGCATGTCCTTGTGAGGTCCACTGTTAAAGCATTTAAGAATTATGCCATTTTTTTTTTACTAAAAACAAAGTATTCAGTATTTTTAGCATGTGCCTAGCAGGTAATACAAAGATGTAAAGCCCACAGTCCTTTTTCTCTAGAAGTTAATTGTATAGTTTTTCTCTAGAAGTTAATTGTATAGTTGGAGTGGGAAGGAGGATGTATGATCTATAAATAAGTTACCCTTATAAAAACAGACAAGGGCTAGATCAACAATTCCAAGATGCAGGAGAAGGTAACTGGCATTTGTCAAGCATCTGCTATAGGCTGGGCTTTTTGCTGAGAATTTCCCGAGCACTGGAAAATTTCTCTGGTAAGCATAAAAGGAGGGAGACTTATGGGGGCAAAACCTAAGAAGCCTACTTGGAAAATGCAAGATTTATTCCAGGAAAGTAGAACTTCTTCAAGCATAGATGGGAACAGGAAGAACATTATGGTCGAAGCAAACCTAAAGAATAAAGGATGAGTGCTCAGAACATGTGGGGCATTGGTGGGGGAGCAAGACTTAGGTCCATTTAAGGAATTCATAGATAGTATAAGAAATGGTGGGCATTCTTTAGAAAGTCATAGCATGTGAATTTAATAATATTTTAAATTATGAATAGAGGTGGTTTCCTGGTATCTAATCCTCTCAACTAATTTGTGCCATGCAATATTCTAAAATCTGTGATTACAGAGATGAACCAAAGAGACTTGGTCCATATCTTTGTGGAATGTAAATTCTACTGGGTAAAAGCAGATGATAAATAAGTTAAGACAGAGCAGATGAATAAATAAGCAAACCAAACACAAAAATATAAGATAATACATGCTAGTTCATAGGCCATGATATGAAATAAAAACAACTGTCTCCTCTAGGAGGACAAAACAGAGAAGAAAAATACCACTCCCACTGCGATGAAAGGCTTGTCTACTCAATACTGCCTCTTACTAATACAAAGAAGATGTTCCTCTAGAGCTCAGGAGGAATCTGTGAGTCAAATTTCAACCCACACTCATCCTCCCAGCCTGCAGCCATTGGCAATGCCCAAACCAAGCAGCCTTGGACATGGACACAAGACAGGGCCATGTGTTAAAGAAGAAAAAGATGCAGAGGGCAGGTATGTCAGTCAATACGATTGCCTTGCACAAATGGTGATATTTGTCCTGAGATCTCAAAGAAGAGAAGCAACCTTTTATGCAGCATTAAGGGAATGTCACTCCAGACAGAGGAAGTAACAAGGTCAAAGGTTCCAACACAAGTGCTGATACAGTCGTTCCCAGACCAGAAGGGCCAGTGACTGACACAAGAGCAGAAGGTGATACAGAGATAATAGGGGCCCAACTGCAGAAGCCATGCTGTAGCGTTTGGATTTTAAGATTTTACTTAAATGGTATGTGTATGCTGTGCATGCATTTTATTGTAGTTGAAGCTAGGTGGAGGAATTTAATTGAAGAATGGGTTTACAAGAATCTTCAGAATATCTTGGCTTCTACATAAGATAAAAATAAATACATTCAGGTTATAAAGCTCTCATTTATGGAATCAAGAGTCTAGATTGCCATAACTGAAGGGGAACTCATATATTATTTAGTTCACACTTTTTTTATTTAAATAAAAAATGATATCCTATGTAGACACATTAATTTATTCATATATAGATCGGTATATATTGATTTATATAGATATATTAATATCTAGATATACTGATATCTCTATCTATTTATCTATCCATCCCATGTAGATATACTGAAAAGTACCAAGTTCAAAAACTCAAGAATAAAACAAATGCAATTACTTAATCTGTCTATACCCAAACTTATTATGCATATTTGCAAACTTCCATTCTACCAGGGAGTGGACATTTAATTTAAGTCTATTCAGTGGCTCTCCTACCCTCATCCTGGTGCTCTTTCTAAATTATCAGGCACATACACTGCTCTAAGCCATTGATAGTACTGGAAAGAGCTAATAGGTCCCATCTTCATTGTTGTTTCAGTTCATTCAGGCAGCTACAGCAAAATGCCTTAGAATGTATCATTCATCCCGAGTCCCTAAAGTCCATTCATATGCCTTTGCATCATCCTCATAGCTTAGCTCCCACCTATAAGTGAGAACATACAATGTTTGGTTTTCCATTCCTGAGTTACTTCACTTAGATTAATAGTCTCCAGTCTCATCCAGGTTGCCGTGAATGCCATTAATTCATTCCTTTTTATGGCTAAGTAGTATTCTATCATATATAAATACCACAATTTCTTTACCCACTCGATTGATGGGCATTTGGATTGGTTCCACATTTTTACAACTGCAAATTATGCTGCTATAAACATGAGTGTGCAAGTATCTTTTTTCGTATAATGATTTCTTTTCCTCTGGGTAAACAGTAGTGGAATTGCTGGATCAAATGGTAGTTCTACTTTTAGTTCTTTAAGGAATCTACCACTACTTTTCATAGTGGGTTGTACTAGTTTACATTCCCACTTCTACAGTGTAGAAGTGTTCCCTGTTCACCGCATCTGTGCCAACATCTATGATTTTTGGATTTTTTGATTATGGCCATTCTTGCAGGAGTAAGGTGATATCGCATTATGATTTTGATTTGCATTTCTATGATTAGAAGGGGGTGAGGGATAAAACAGCACAAATTGGGTGCAATGTATACTGCTCAGGTGATGGGTGCACCAAAATCCTACAAATCACCACCAAAGAACTTACTCATGTAACCAAATAACACCTTTTCCCCAATAACCTATGGAAATTAAAAAAAAAAAATTTTAAAGAATGCATCATTTATAAACAACAGAAATTTACTGCTCACAGTTCAGGAGGCTGCAAAGTCCAAGATCAAGGAACCAGCAGATTAGATGTCTGATGAGGGTCTGTTTCTCCTAGGAGGCACTTGCTATGTGTCCTCACATGGCAAAAGGGAAGGCACAGGCTCCTCTGAGCTCTTTTGTAAGGAAACTAATGCCATTACAAGGAACCCAATTACTTCCCAATTATCCCACCTCAGTACTATCACACTGGAAATCAGGTTTCAACATATGAATGGGGGTGGTAGAATACAAACATTCAGAGCGACGCAATTGTCATTGGCCCTTGCCCTCTCTCCATACTGGCATAATTGACAATGTGCTTGTTCTTACCCGGTGAGAGCCCTGTTGTCTGCCCGCTCTTGGATTCTATCTGAACAACTTTTAGGCCCAAAATAAGGCTACCACCTTATTTTGTTATTATTTTTATATTATACTAATAATTTTTTGTTACTTTTCTTCCCATTTCACAGATGAAAAACTAAGTCCCAGGTATTTCCCCAGTGAAACACAATCAGGAAAGGATAGAGATCAAGTATTTCAAATACCAAGTCCATTTCTCTTTCCATTAAGCTAAGTTGAATCACTAAGCTAGGAGACACATGGGAAGTTATTGTCTGTGATGTTATAATGAAGCTCTTTTCGTTCACCAATATCCAAATCTAAGCAGAAACCATGAAATCAGAAGATGTCAGTAAGATTGTTTGTTTAATGAATCAATTACATTGAATCAAGTGTTACATATCTGATATTTTCTCTGGCATAATTTCTCCACATCCCCAGAGAAATTCATTTGTTTGGAGATGTTTTTCTTTATTAAAACTACAGTCCATGCATATTATACCACAGATCAGTCTTATGAGTATGTGTGTTGATATTCACCATCGAGCACTAACTTATCTTTCAAAACTCGTACCATTTATTATCTCTTTGAGACTTTCCCGACCTATCAAGTTAACATTGATGACTCCCTCTTTGTACTTCCATTGCTCCCTTTAGAAAACCCTATGACAGCCACTCTAACGAATGTTTGAATGCATTTGTTTTGAGATTTGTTTCCCTCATCTGACTCAAAGGTACTTGAAGAAGGTAAATTTATCTTTTTTCTCTATTTTCTCAAATTTAGCACAGCAATATACACAGGAGAAGTACACAAGTATTTTTTAAATACTTTTTTTCTTCAAAGCCCAAATACTTCTGAGGAATTAAATACAAATTTCAATCTAATTATCATTTGTTTCAAAATAGCATCATTTTGCTAGTCTTTTTATTATTAGACTGAATTAAAATCAGATTCAAAAATTAAACCACGTGTACTGAGTATATATGTTGTGCTAGGCACAACACTTTATCTGTGCTGATTTTAGTATAGCAATTTTAGATTATTTCATCTTTACCCAGGCAATCTTTTGATTTGTTACAAGTGTGCATGTATGAGCACATTTGGGTAGGAAACTGAGGCAGTCTGTGGGCTGGAGAACTGCATGTTTGCCAACTTGTTCCTGATCTTTCTCTCTTGCCCCTCTTTGCCTTGACACAAACACCTGGAAATCCCTCAGGTCAGCCTTGCTGAGCCGGAGATGTGGCACCATCTGTGCAGTGGAGGACGTGTTCATCTTGTTAATCAAACTTGTTTATGACTTTGATAGGTAGCCAGTGCATTGAATTTCGTTCCTTTACATTCATGGTTCTACTCCCTGATCTCACTATGATAACGCTGGGCACAGCCTTCCTTAATTCACACAGAATGGGGCTCTTAAGCCCAATAGGTGTCTGAACAGACTGGATCTACTAGAACAGAAATTCTAGGGACTGAACTTTCTGTGACACCGAGATGGCTTTTTTTTTTTTGAGGGTCTCATTCTGTCACCCAGGCTGGAGTGCGGTGGCACAATCTTGACTCACTGCAACCTCCGGCTCCTGGGTTCAAGCCATTCTCCTGCCTCAGCCTCCTGAATAGCTGGGATTACAGATGTGCACCACCATCCCTGGCTAATTTTTTTTTTGTATTTTCAGTAGAGACAGGGTTTCGCCATGTTGGCCAGGCTGGTCTCGAACTCGTGACCTCAGGTGATCTGCCTGTCTCAGCCTCCCAAAGTGCTGGGATTATAGGCATGAGCCACCACACCTGGCCAAGATGGCTCATTTTAAAAACAGCTTATGTACCAGCTCTTAGCCAGATGTTGTGAAGAGTAATGAATCACACAAGATTTCTGCCCTCTAAAGTCTGGCTGAGGAGACAGAGGCAGAGGCAGGTTCTTTCTGTTTTTCTTGGTGAACGCAGTGATGAAGCTGTGCACAGGACATTAGGGACATCAACAATGGGTTTGATCTACAAAGCCCTGGGAGAAGACGCCTGGTGAAATGGAGGCCTGAGCTTAGTACTGACAGTTAAGAAAAAAAAAAAAAAGCTATCCTTACGAAAAAGGGCAGATGGAGGTGGTATGGGGAAAGCCTGATAGTCTAAATATGAGAGACAAAGAAAGGAATAGGAAGCTATATAATGTGTGTCATCAGAATCACAGTTTATGCTGATAGTATGAGTCAGCATTCTCTTCATTATGCTGTAGTAACAAACAACCCCAAGACCAACAAAGGTTTATGGCTTCTCTTACATTTTATATCAGCTGCAGTCACTGAGTGCTGACTGCAGCAGCTATGACTTAGTTTCACACATCTTCTTTATGCTGGGATCTGGGTTAAAGAAGCAGCTTCTGCCTGAAACATGTTATTCTCACGGCAGCGATTCTTACAGCTGCTTTCTCTCATTATCTATTAGCCAGATTATGTCACCTGACCAAGCCTGACGTTAAGCACAAGGAAAAGAATTATCTTCCAACAGGAATCTCATAACAAAGGAAAGGGATACCCATTCATCTTAAAGGAAAGGCAGGAAATCCCTGGGAAGAACAACAATTAAAAGGAGGTGATTTTTCCTACAAAGAATGCATGCCTCTGCGAGCAAAAGTAAAAGCAAAACCACCATCTCAGTGGCTCCTGGGGCCCTGTATGAGTCAATTCAGGCTGCTATAACAAAAGCAAACAAACAAATAAATAGACTGTGTCACTGTAAACAACAGAAATTTATCTTCACACAGTTCTGAAGGATGAAAAGTCCAAGATAAATTTTCATCTGATTGCATTTCTGGTGAGGTCTCTGTTCCTGGTTTGCAGACAGCGCCTTCTCACTGTGTCCTCACATGGCTTTTCCTTGGTGTGTGCATGGAGAGAGAGGGAGAGAGGAAGCTCTGTGATGTCTCCTCTCATGAGAACACTAATCCTTATCAGATCAGGGCCACACTTTTATGACCTCATTTAACTTCATTGATTTCCTTATAGGCCTCATCTCCAAACACAGCCCCACTGGGGGTTAAGACTTCAACATATGAATTTGGGAGGGACACAAATATTCAGTCTACCACAGACCCACACTTTGAAAATTATATCAAGTACTTCTAGCCATGGATGGCTGTCAGAGCTGAGAGTAAAGAGGCCCTTCCTCCTGTTACCTGCTCAAGCACATTGAAGACATGGAGACAGACTCTTGACTGCTGAGGGGGGCCTTCAGGTCAGAGTTCATACATTCATCATGCAGAACCACTTGGACTTCCTTGTCATTTTCAAGCATTTCATTTTTGCTCATATTGTTTCAACTTTCCAAAATGTCCTTTCCATCCTTTCAACTCATCAATTCTCATTTATTTTGATATTTTTGTCTGTGTTTTAACATTAAAGAAATTATAAAACTCAGTCCAGTTTCTCCTATAATATTTTACACCCAACTTTCATTAACTACTATGTTCTATCTGCAGTATTCTTGTGGTCACTTTCCTAATTATTTGGTGATTTTTTTTTAAGTACTTGGTTACCTCTCTTTCTTAAATATAAAACAAAGCCATCCCTGTATCTCAAACTCTAGCCTAGAAACTCACTAGGTCTATGAAAAAGAAAAAAATAAAAGAAAGAATGAATGCATGAATGACACAATTGAGAGTACATCATATCTTTCTTCAGGGAAATGCACATGCCTCCTTTGGCCATTACATCTTTCTTTGAAAAATTAAAAACTGTCATTAGTGGAATTTGAGGCATGACTTAGAGGAAAGAAGAATAGGGAGAGGGTGAAAAGGAAGAGAAATATTCCAAAACGCCTGAAATCCCATCGTGTGGCTTACTCATTACTGTCAACTCAATCCAGGGCTGCTGACCCCCTGAGCCTCCACCCTGTGTGGTGTCTCTGGGCCATCAAAGGACTCTGTGCAGCCGGGAATCTAATTAGCCAGACTAGAGGACCGGGGGAAGACAGCGGCAGGCTCACTTCAGCTCATTAAAAGCTCCAGTCTCCTGCTTGGGAAATTGCTCTCCCATTTTACCAGCGCTGTTTGCATTTTGCAGCTCCCAGGGGACAGAGGGCAGTGCTGGTTGAATTCCTGGCTAAGCCATTTGGCCCAGAGCCTCCATAAAACCTCGGCACCAGTCTTCCTGACTTGGGGCTTTCCTCATGAAACATGGAGACAGGAGCCTGCTGTTTGACTTTCAGAGGCCAAGGTGAGGCAGACTGGTCTCCTCCTCCCTGAGGGTTCAGGGCCGATAGCTTGGAAGAAGATGGAAGTGAAGGCAGTGGTGGTAGACACTGGGCGCTGCTGGGGAGAGGGAGGGAGGTAGCAATGAAAATAAATATGTGCAAATCAAAACTCTGGTTTCCAAAAACATAAGCCTCCTTTGTAATAGCTGATAATTCCCTGCTTAGAAAACCTCACCTTTGAAAACCTACTACCCACCTTGAACTTGAACCTGAACCTAGCCTTACATTTGACCTTTTAATCATTTTGTTGATGGTCTACAAAATACTTGAAGAGTCTTCTTGCTTTTTAATAGTAATTGCAAGGCCATGTAGTTTGCCAAGAGACAGGAAGGGATATGGTACCATGGTTATAATATCATTTCAACAAGTAGAAGATGGTCTCTACGCATCTTCTAACAGTCACTAGAGGGAACTTTCTAAAGCTGATGCAGCCTCTCCTCTGTGTGGAACCCTCTAGCAGAGCTGTGCTTTACTCCATAAGGCACACATGCCTTCACTTAGAGTCCAAGACCCTCTGAGAGCAAGTGGTCCATGCGGCTCCATCCACCTATGCTTCTCCATTCATCCCTTAGCATGGCTTGCTGCCCAGGAAAGTGGGTCTCCCTGAATCATCGCCTTTATGGGACTTAATGGCCCTGAAAGAGAATGTATAGGATTTATGGGGAAAAAACGTGTAAGTTCAGCAAGGAGCTGAGTATAGAACATAGAGAACTAAATTTCTAATAAGGAAAGGGCACCAGAAAACAGCCTGTCAATGCTACCACACATTCAAATAATATCTGATGTGCATGCTATTTTGAGGGGAAAAAATCTAGAAGAAAAACAAAGGTGTACTTCACATCTCAGACAATGCACTGTGAAATAGGAACAGCAATATGAGACCGTGAAATAACCTTAACTTGACTCGAGAGAAAAGAGATTAGAGCAAAAGGGACCAGGAAGAATACAAGCCCCTCCCATCCCAAGCTCTCAGTAATCTTTTCCCTTCTACTGGACTTCTATTTCATTTGAAACCCTAAAACCAGGGCAGCTCGACTGAGAGGTGGGCCCAAGTCACTCAGTTTTCAAGTAGCAGAACTAGAGGAACCTCTCCTGAGCCAGCCACTTGTCCTTCCTCGCCACAAGGTCACTCGCCACATCGCGGTGCTACTCGGTGGGCAGATGCTTATTGCACAGCTGTCCGGCATGTAGTGTACTTAGAGAGTACTCTAAGTAGAGTGAGTTAGAAATTACGGCTTCTGTACCCAGACAAACACGGCTGCCAACGCCAGCTCCACCCCTAGTGAATGACATCACCTCAGGCAGGCTCCTTCAACTCTCCGAATTGCAGTTTTTCAAATTTAAGATGTGGCAACCACACCTCTCTTGATGGGTGGCTTGAAGGGTTGGAAATTATACATGAAAAGTGATTCCCATAATTCCTAGTTCACGATAAATGCTAAATCATGGGGGGCTAGAGTTATGTGTGCTGGATGCATAAATTAATGAACAAACTAATAAGGAGGTAGTCCCTGAGGTATCTTCCAACTCTTAACTGTCTCTACTCAGTATCATGACACCCTTGGAGTATTTAAAAGCAAGTCTTTAAAATACGCCTGAATGCCCCAGGGAACTCAACATCTGGGCAGGAGGTGAACAAAATGATGTTGAATATTACTTTTTCCTCTCTAAATTCTAGATGCTGTGATTGATTACCAATTTCCCACTCCCTGGGATTTCAGTTGCTGCTATAATCTGGGATGAAATCACACCGCATTTGAGATGAGTGTGATTAAAAGTCCTCTGAGAGCCCTGATAGGTAGCTTTCTGAAAGCTATTGTATAAGAGTAGGACTGCATAAGAGCCCCTGCTTTGCCCTAAATTGTGGCTCTTCCAGTGCTTTTGTACTTAGTGTATTTTAAACACAGATAATTTTACTGCCAACACCTGTTATATGCTAGCATATAAAATAAGAAAAAAGATACACATGTATTTTTTCTGCCTCTAGAAATAATAATAGCTATCACTTACTGAGCACTACTATATCCCACATATTTTGTTAAATTTTTATATGTAGTATCTCTGATTCTTATTCTAAACTTGTTAGGTCAGAGAAGTTAGATAATTTCTTACTGTTACTCAGTGAGCACCTTTTAGGGTCAAAATTCAAACCCAGTTACTTCTGGCTTCAAAGGCCCGATGTTTTCTACTACACTATACTATCCCACAAATATATCAAAATGATAACAATGAGTTGGTTATATAGGAGAAGGCGTAGTCACTTGGCATCCCAACTCCAAATCTGAGAATTACTTAATGAAGAAATTGAGCCACAGCATTTGACCTGGCTAGTGGTTCCCGCATGAAACTAGGCACCAACATTTTGTTGTTGCTGCTATTCACTTCCTTGATGTACCTTGACTTCTGCCTTAGCCCTCCTGAATCAGAATCTCCAGGGACTGATCCTTAAAATCTGCATTTCTATGTAGCTTCCAATGCGGTTCTGCTGAAACCAATCCAGAGAAGGACATAAACACCACTGTTTGGCTAAAAGCCACACTACATCTTTAAGTTTGGGTAATTGTGTTCTTCTCTTACATTTATGATTCTTTTGTTCTCATCTTAAATATATATATTTTAATATGGAGGAGTAAAAGCAAAGACAAAAGAAAACAGCTCATTAGCTCCCTTCCAAGATATATTACCATTGACATCTACTGATATATTTTAAAAATAATATGTGTGTGTGTATATATGTGTATATATATGTATATATATGTGTATATATATATATATATATAGAGAGAGAGAGAGAGAGAGAGTACAGAAAGTGCTATATGAAAAGTAAGGTCTTTCCATACCCACTCTTTGCTCTTCTCAAAGGCCACCACCATAAAAGTTACATATGTGCATATAGCTTTTTTTTCATTTTCACAACAAATTCCTACTACACTTTCTACATCTTGCCTTTTTTAATCCTAGAATTTTTTTGGAGCTCTTTTGGTATTGTTACATTGTGTTTGTTTTCTACAGACAATTCACAGCATTTAAGGATATACCATAATTGATTGAAGCAGTCTAACATTGAAAAGCTCATTAATTTTTGCCAGGCTTTGTGTTTTTTGCTGTTTACATTTGACAAAAATGTTGCTTCAAATATTTACACTGATCTTGGTGAACATATGCAAAAATCCATGTTAGGTAAATTCCCTAACTGTGGCATTACCAAACCAAAAGCTAAGTGCCTTTTAAAATTTGACACATGTTGTCAAATCATCACCCAAACAATAATATGTGAGGCTTCCCATATTTTACACAATCACAAGCCCAAGTATCATCACATATAACTGAGACTGAGTCATGAGCCAATAAGGAAGCATGTTTCAAAGATCAGTGAGTAAACAGATGTCTGATGCCAATCTATTAACCAGTATCTGGCTAACAGCTTTCTGAACTCATACATTGAAATGCTGAAAACACACACACACACACACACATATACATATGCATGCATGTATAAGCATATATGCTTGTATTCACACCCCCACAAATGTGCATGTGCATACTTACATATGCATGCATACATATTCATATATCTGCATGTATGTGTGTGTACAGACACACTACTTACTTATGCATACATTGAATATCCTCAGAAACAAACACACATAAGGTATAAATAATTAAAATGTAAAAATAAAAAAGAAAAAGGAACTGGTTCCTCCAGGAAAACGAGGGAGATTCATTCTCACTCTTTATCCTGTTGTTCCTTTTGAATTGTGTACCACAGACATGGATTTATCCTTTTGTTCCTTTTGAATTGTGTAGCACATACATGTATTAGCTAGTCAAAGAGTAAATGATATAAAAAGTATTCCAGAAAAGAAAATTATAAAAACACTTAGACTTTGATTCGACAATTTCTCCTCTACAAACGTATTTTAAAACTAAACAAAACCAACCATGCAGAATGAAGTATATTTAGAGCTATTCACTGCAGCGTTGCTTATGATAACAAAAGATTAGAAACCACATTAATGTACGTCAATATAGGACTAGTGAAGTGAAGATCGCACACACTAAAATGCTCTGCATCCGTAACAGAGAATGACTTAGTTTATTACATAATGATATGGAATGTTCTCAGAGGTATATTGTTAAGTGAACAACGGCACTTCAGCAAGTTGCAGAACAGTGGATGTGATATTTACCATTTGTATCAAAAAGAAGACAAAAATCATGGAGGAGGGTGCACATGTAGAACAAGTGTACTGTATGTATACATATATGTGACATAAATATATAGTGTTATACATATATGTATATGTACACACACATATATGTGTATTTCCCTGTATTAGACTAAAACACCTCTGAAAAGGCACACGAACAATAGATAATAGTAGAGAAAACGAAGGATGGCTGCATGGGGGAGCATGATCCTCGGTAGAACTCAACTAAGATGCGATCAGGAGTCTGCTCAGACGTTCCGACTGGAGGTCTAGTTTCAATTCAAAGTGACTTTGTGGAATGAAATTCCCTTCCATCACCTACAAATTTGACATTTTCTACTGAATTTTTGTGAAAACAAATCTCCACTTCACTTTCACAGGAGGTTGGTAAGGAGTCATAAACATCCCATTGTTCTTAATTCACACATTTGCAGATGGCTTTTGGGAGACCGGCACGCCCCACGTGGTATGTGATAGAGCAGTGCACTGCATTGCAGTTGAATTTTAATCTCCACATACTAGTACTTCTGGGAATTGAAATGCCGTTTCCCAAATGAAATATAATCCCCTTTATGCAAATGATTCATATAACGTTTAATGCTTAAAAAAAGAAATATATATGCTCTTGGAAATACACTTAACTTCTCAGGGCAGAAGACAAATACATAAACAACAGAGAAAAAGCCCTCTCTGAGAGAGGTCGTGAAAAGTAGGAAAACCCTCCTGTTCAGAGGATTTCGTGCATGGGTTTCATATATTTATGCATGTTCTTCATAGGCCTTTTTTTTACTTCCTTCAAACTCTTCTTGGCCATGTTCCAGAGAGTTAAATTAATCTTCAGTTTGAGAGATTTTTCACACGTTCATACAGCTCCAGGTCTTAGACACCAAATCCAAACATACTCGTACTTACACTTTTAACATAAACTGCCGCTTAAATTCAATCTAGTAAACATTTTATTGGCATTTATCTTTTCCTCTCTCTCTTTTTTCCTTCTCCCCCTTTTCTTTCATGTGTTCTCCTTTCTTTGCCTCAATAAAAACATATTTATTGCTATCCATGTTGTCAGAGACTTAATCGAGAACCTAAAATTATAAGGATCATTTTAAGGTACAGATCTTGCCCTCAAGGAGTCCAGACTCATGGGAAAGACAACGTCACAACCTATGCTGCAGTGAAATATTGCTGTGGTGGAAGCATGTCCCCAGCATCAATTCTTCTGATGAAGAACAAGATGAGAGCAATTATTTCTATGGAGCTAGGAAGGAAAATGATTCAGGAGTTTAGGAGTAAGGCAGAGATTCCAGCAAGCCAAATGGAATAAAGGCCCTCCGGGCAGAGGGAATAGCATTAAGCACAGGCCTAGAGACATGAAGCGCCATGACTGCTCCAACCAGGAAACACAGAACAGAGTCAAGTGCACTGATGCGAGAGGGAAGCAGGGAGAAGCAGGACATGATAGGCTGGGACTAGTTTGTCAAGAATTGTCTATTTCATGGAGGTAGATCTGCTAATACTGGTATTTTTGAGGTTAAGGATGTAGCCACTGCTAGGAGAAAAGTCCGATTTGGAATTCTAAGAAGATCCGAGATGAGTTCTTAGCAGCCAAGGTGAAGACAGCTTTTAGCTCCTGATAATCCTTCCCCCAAGACCTGCCATCACCGATCCTGCCTGTCCGACATCTGCGAACAAACAGATAGCAGACTTCTGGTAATCTCTTCTCTAGGCACACAGAGACTGTTCTTCTCACCTCTTATCACCAGGAGCCTTATCACCTCCTGCATCAGCCCCCCTGCCAGTCTCTCCTCTCCTCTCAGCTAAACAGGATTTTCTTCCTTAGTTTTCAGACTGGGGATAATCTTGTCACTTCTCCTAGAGTAGAAAGGCCTAGAAGTCACGGGTTAGAAACTCTGGTGAAAATAATTCTCTAGGTGGAGCCTTTTGGCATTTGTATTAGAAACTGTGTTAATGTTTTCCCCTTCCCTCTGCTCCTCAAATTCCTGTTATGCAAAATTAGGTCATAATTATGACTTTTAGAAATTGGAAATATGCATACACATCCTATAAAACACAAGGTAAAATATTGGTATGTACCAAAACATTCTTCTCAATGTAAACATTTCTAAACAAACAAACATGCTTTGATTTCTTTCATATTGTTTTTAATCTGTATGCTAAGGGGGTTATATATCCACATAAGACAACATTGGAACCTCTAGGAATTTGCCCTAAGAAAGTAACTGGATTGCAATCAAAGCCATGAATGCTAGGTTGTTCTGTCAATGCTACCAAAAGTAGGGAAAAATAGAAAGCATCCTAAATTTCTACCTATTGTTGAGGATAGTTCAATTAATTTTCCTATACCCACTAAAAATTATAGTTTGGGAAAATAATGACAACATAATTTCAAATGAACCAGTGGAAAACAGTAGCATGTATAATATTTGTACATAGCATGGAAGGAAGAAATGTTGGCGGGAAGGGCAGCAGAATGTTAGCAGTAGTTATATCTCAGTGAGATGTTATACATGGTTTATTTTATTTTCCTTTTTGTAGGAAGGCAAATGTGATATATTAGGTCACCTGCATGGAGGATCTGGGCCAGGTGTATGGCATGCAGGAGCTGGTTAGGCCATAGCTTAACATTAAAAGTATGAACAGTAAAAACCATGGCGGCCCCTGCTGACCAGGTGCCAGCTGGGGAGCACAGAGGCAAGCTCCATGGCTGACGGAGGGAAGGAGGCATGTAAGTATTCAGGATATCGAAAAAAGAGGAGAATGCATACATAGACTTACAATCCTAAAGAGTTAAAATGGGACAGGGTTCATAAAAGAAAAATTAGTGATGCTTAAAAATCCAAATTTTAAGCTCCCAGTTCTAATAAGCATTAATCCATTTGCTTCATGGGATTCAGACTAAAGCTTTTATTCATTTTTGCCAATTTTTGGAAAGACTCCATCCCTCCAGTTATATCTTGTTAGGCTCTTCTGGAACAGTAATACTCCCTCATGAAAGAATATTCTAACTTCATGATGACTTCCATTTCACAGTGATTTCTGCTTCGTGGAGAGAAGAGATGGAAAACATAACTTTTAAAGTGATTTTTGCATTCTTCTTTAGATACTTTGCATTATTTTTTAAAAAGCTATAGACTTAAAAGATGAAAATTATAGACTTTGCTATTGTTATGGGCCGAGAATTGTGCCTCACTTAAAAAAAAAAATGAGAGAGACAATTCTGATGTGAATCTCATGTTTATTGTTTTAAAAGCTCTGTGCTAATACCAAAAGAATGTATTTCTGGTGGGAAGTGATATATTTCCATGCCTTCAGGGAATTTGACTTCTGTCCTAAAAATATATTTCCTTAGATATTATAAACAGAACACCTTAAACAATAATAAAATAAAATATGGCAAAAAAAATCTACCACAAGCATAGCGATGTTTTACATCCTCATCATGTAAGGGCTTTAAAGCTATAGGAAAAGCATGAACATCCACTCCCCCTTAATAGAAAAGTGTTCAAAGAATACAGAAGGCACTTTACAAAAGAAGTCTTGCAAGTGGCAAGCACATGTGAAATAAAAACGTTAACTTTACGAATAATCAGTGAAATGAATATAAACACATCAGTAAAATAAAATCTGCTCTCAGTAGGTTAGAGAATGTGTTGTGTTTTTCTTATTGCTGTTGTTACATGTTCCTTGACATTGGTAAGCAGGTGTACAATAACATTCTCAGAACATTCTGGTGAGATAAATTGCTGCAACTTTTCTGCAGGACAATTTAAAATTGGCCTAGTTTTTTAACCCAGTAATTCTTATCCTTCCAATTTGTTATTTGAAAAGGCATGAATATGTTCATATTTCCAAATATGTAGTCACCGCAGCATTTTTATAATAGCAAAAGTAACCCAAATAACTGAAAAGACCAAGAATAGAAAAATGTTCAAATTAATTATGCTTAATCCATTTGATGAAGTCCTATGTGGTCAGTCACTAAAAATCATTTTTTAAAGACTAATTGCATAGGAGATTGTTTACAGTAATAAATAATTTTTAGAAACTTTAAAAATCTCAATATAATATGTTCCCCAATATGCTTATAAATGTATATATTTAAAATACTATCAAAAGTACATCAAAACAATCATGGTTACCTCTGCATGATAGGATTACCTTTTCCTTCTCTCCTGCTTTTGTCCATATTTTCCAAAGTTTCTATCAGAAATGGGTGTTACTACTGGGCACCCTGGCTCATACCTGTAATCCCAGCACTTTGGGAGGTCAAGGCAGGATACCTGATTGAGCCTAGGTGGTCTAGACCAGCCTGGCAAAATAGTGAGACCCTATCTCTACCAAAAAAAAAAAAAAAAAATGCTGGGAGTGGTGGTGCGCACCTGTAGTCCCAGCCACTTGGGAGTCTGAGGTTGCAGGATCACTTGAGCCTAGGAAATCGAGGCTGCAGTAAGTTGTGATCCTGTCACTGCACTCCAGCCTGGGTGATAGAGCGAGACCCTGCCTCAGAAAAAAGGAAAAATGGAGAAAGAAAAGAAATGCATATTACTCCTTTACAGTTCAATTAAAACTTCTTATCTAAAAACGAGATGCTATTTCTGAAAGTATAGAAAGCTCTCCTTGACTATGGACGGCAACTCTGAGACACTGGGCTGCATAACAATATTATATGTTCAGCAGTGTGTCTCCAAATGTGTCACAGCTTAAATATTCATGGATTTTGATTGTGAGGAGACCCAGAGGGATAAAGCAGTTTGTCCAAGGTCAGGTGGCAAACCTGTAGCAAAGGCAAGATTAGAACCAAGACCTCCTGGCTCCTATTCCAGTACTCCTCCAGTACCACACTGGTGTTTGTTGTTGTTTTGTTTTCTATATAAAGAATTTTTCTGACCTTAATGGCAACTTTAACAAACACAGAATAAAAGCAAGAATTAATTGAGTAATGGAAATGAAGGAGAAAGAAAATCTCTGCCTATGATAACAACCACCATCTCTCTCATTATGCTGAACTGTGGTTAAAATGCCCAAAGTTGGCCGGGTGCAGTGGCTCACGCCTGTAATCCCAGCACTTTGGGAGGCTGAGGAGGGCGGATCACGAAGTCAGGAGATCGAGACCATCCTGGCTAACATGGTGAAACCCCGTCTCTACTAAAAAATACAAAAAAAAAAAAAATTAGCCGGGCGTGGTGGCGGGCGCCTGTAGTCCCAGCTACTCGGGAGGCTGATGCAGGAGAATGGCGTGAACCTGGGAGGCGGAGCTTGCAGTGAGCCGAGATAGGGCCACAGCACTCCAGCCTGGGCGAAAGCGAGACTCTTGTCCCCAAAAAAAAAAAAAGTGCTCAAAGCTCATCTTCCTCTTTAAAGAGCACTCCCATGGGTGCTGTGGAGTTAGGCTTGGATCTCAGTATTGAGTAGACTGAGTAAACTATGCCTGGAAGTTTCACTATACAAAGTAACTTTTAGTTTCTTCCCAAGTCACCGGTTTAAACATATGCACAGGATATATAACGTCCTGGGTGGTTTACTCTCTCACTTAGCTGACTAGTGAGAGGCGTTCTTAAGTACTGCTTTCCTCAGTTCACTTTGAGCAAATACATTACTCATTAAGCCTCTGTTGGTCAAGAACCTGAAAACAAGTAGCAGTTGCAGTGTTGGTTCTTTCCTTCAAAATTTGATGTTTAGAGAACTTTCTAGAATAACTGTAAAACTAGTGAAATCTGGAGGAAAGCCAACATTGGCTTTGCAAAAACACTATCTTTCTAATCCAGTTTCTTAATGTTTAGCCATTACTGACAGCTTTCTTCCCTGCTTTCTTCCTTTTCTTTCATTTTCCTCTTTTTCCATTTTGCCTGTCTTTTCGTTCCCTTTTCCCTTCCCTTTTCTTAGTTTTTACTTGTTTTTTCTTGCTTCTTATTATCGTTCTCTCATCCTTTCTTTTTCTTTTTTTCACCTCTTCCTTCGATCTTCCTTCTGTCCTTCCCTCCCTCTCCTCCTTCCTTTCTTCCTCCCTTTCCTCCTTCCTCCTTCTTCTCCTTCCTTTTTCCTTTCTTCTTCTCTTTCTTCCTTCCTTCCTTCCTTCTTCCTTCTAACTGACACAGTAAATATTTTTGTCTCCCATTAGTTGCCAGACCTCATAGTCACCCCCTTGGAGCCAGACTAGCAATTGCCAAAGAATGGGCCTTTGAGTCAGACAAGTCAAGAGTCAATTTTCTGATTCAATGTCAACTAACTGCCTGAACATGACCAACTTGTTTAACCTCTACATATTCTTTCATTTCACCAGCACACATTTATTGAATGCCTTTTATGTGTCTTAAGCTATGTAAGGTGTACCCAGTATACTTTTAAAAAAACTCTGTAAAGTGGGGAAAGTGCAGGCTACCCTTGGGCTATTGTAACAAGCCAACTAAACAACACATGTGACAATGGATAACCTATTTCTGGCACACTGTAGCTTCCCGCTTCCCGTATTTTTCTTTTGCATCCTAGATGCCAAGTATGCATATGTGAGACCCAGTTTTTCAAAGGATCTTACAGGCTAGCCAAAATAATCCAGAGTTCTTACTAAAAGGAAAAGAAAAAACTATACTGTGTTTTGTGTATTCTAAATCATGTACTTTTCAGATTTTAACATCTTTTATATCAGAATGCATCTTAAAATTGCTGCTAGCCAGGTGGTGGCAATTGCGATGTAGTTGCTACTGGGGTCACATGTGGGCTCAGAGTTGTACACATTATCACCACTTTAGTTCATTAGGTTATATGAT
This sequence comes from Gorilla gorilla gorilla, assembly GCF_029281585.2. Classification (NCBI taxonomy): domain Eukaryota; kingdom Metazoa; phylum Chordata; class Mammalia; order Primates; family Hominidae; genus Gorilla; species Gorilla gorilla. The sequence continues at coordinate 127,480,141 of NC_073236.2, forward strand.
TAGTATTACACATACTGAGTTTAACTGCGTTTAAAATATATTTGAAGAGATGATTTTATGATTCCATATTAAAACAAAAATCTATTTGTGTGCACAAAAAGGCAAAAAATAAGAGCAGTAGGGCAGTAATTCGACATCAATGAAGCAAATAGTCTTCATTAGAGAATTTACCACCAGCATCAAAATTTGCAGAATGGTGTCAACAACTTGGAAGAAAATATCATGGGAAATAGTACAGAACTCTTCTTAGAAATGGTGCATTACCATCAGATTGAGTGGCCCGGATGGAAAAGCACAGCCATCTGTGACTCTGGGCTGAAAAGTGATCAAAAGCAATGAAAGGCTTTAGGAACAAAACAAAACAAAAACAAACAAAAAGCAACAGCAAAATCCCCTCCGTTCAAATCCTGACTCTGCTCTTATTCATGATTCCATTTTGCTAGGACTTAGTTTCCTCTGTTGGAAGAGGAATATTCATAGCATGTACCCAGCAGGGTTGTTATAAAAATAAATTCAAAAGAGGCTGTGGAATGAAATGGCTTTTAGTTGCAAGTATTATAAACGTATAGACTTTTTGCAGAGCTCATTGTTCACGTGGCTGTTTTTTGTTATTCTATTTTCCTGAAGCTATGAACTCCTTGGGGGCAGGGATGGTTGGTTAGCATTCAGCTCCCCATCGCCAATGTGTGACAGGCAGCCCATAGTTCATCAATAAAAACAATGTGCCTGTGCCTAATGTTTTGCTGCTGTTGTTATCACTGTTGTTTTTAAAACCTATTTTGATGCTCACTGCCTCCCTCTGTTATAAAGCAAGTATTGGAATTGGTACTTTAAGTATAAGGAAGCACACAGAGATGTCTGGTGATTTGTCTAAATCACATGGAAAGTTAGAATTGAGTGCTATCATGGGCCTGATATATTTTCTAACTGGGTCAGGACTGGCTCAGTCATGAGGGTGGGTCTGAGCCAGCCAGTGGGCTTCTTGGTACATCCAGCTCTCAGAAGCCGTGGGGAGGTGAGGGGGAAGGTTGGGAGAAAGGCTGGGCCTGTCCCCAGCTGTGCGCTAGAAACAATTATATGGAGCAATATCCTGAAAGAGGCCAAGGCTACCCTGTGGCAGAAAGGAGCCTGAACATGTAAACATCTGTGAGGGCAGGGGTGCCTGGAAAGAGCTGCAGGAAGGGGAGCATGTGAGGCCCAGTGGGAAGGAATGTGAGAACTCCAGGGCCTCACCAGGATGGGGCTGGAGGATGGGGAAGTCACTGGGGAGGGTGTGCAAATTGCTCCCTGCAGGCCAGGATGGAAGAGAGAATGATCCTGTGGAAAGGGGGTGATTAGGACATCCCTCATGGAAGATGGAAAAAATGAGGGACACCTTTGAATCTACCCAGTGTACATGCAGGAGAAGAGCAAAAGAGGGGCCCACCTGTTTAGAAGTTGTGCTTCCTTTGAGAAGTGGAGCCATGATATCTGGCATTGAACGGCACCCTTTCGAGCAGAAAGCAGGCCTGAGTTTGAATTATAGATTTACCATTTACAAACTGTGTGATTTGAGAAATGCCATTTTTTTCTCCCCATTCTCCAGTTTCCTCATTAGTAAAGTGGAGCTGAAATGCTGAATTGGTAGTACTGTTGTCAGGGCTAAGTCAGAGAGCAGGTAAACATGCCCATTCAGCGTCCAGTGCCCATTAAGTATTGGATATACAAGTGAATAAAAATGCGAATGAACAGGTGACCTAGTACACAGACAGACACTGATTTTTGAAGCATGATGGAGAAAGCTTCACTGAGGCCCTGGCAGGGGTAGTGGGGAAGACTATGGCTGGAAGAGCATGGGACAGAGGAGGCAAATGCCCATGTTCTCTCAGGGGCACAGCTCCTAACATGCGGGGTGGTCTTGAACAAGTGACCTTTCTTTTTTGAGCCTAAATCTTTTCTCCCATACAATTGATAGATTCTCTTTTTGTGTGTGGTTGGAGCTCCAGCAGCCACAATTGAGAGATTCTGCAATACATTTTTCCCACTGTCAACCTAGCCCAGAGACACTATGAATCTATAATTAGTTAACTTGGAAAAACATAGAATAAAAATAAACAGTAATTGCGGTGCCCAACAACACAGACTAATTGAAACACATTTAGGGGAAAAAATTGGAATGTAAAAAGAATTCAAAATCATCTCCTATCAGGGTGATAACTCTCCATATGCCAAACCCAATTGTAGCAGACCGAGATAGACCTCTAAGGGTGCTCACACAGTCCAGAGAAAAGCACATTCTTCATGATGCTAAGCATTAACCCCAAATGTGGGTCAATAACCTAGAGATAGATGAAGAATGGCTCAATCTAAGGTATAACCTGTCAGTATTTATGAACTGGAGGCCGCGGGAGGCAGTGCCTGTCCTGGCATCAGAGGGGTTTAAATCAAGGCATGAGACAGAGTTGGAGGAGATGGCCTTCTAGACTGAGCTTGTGAGTTGAAGATCCTAGTGGTAAAGTACTCAAATCAATGAAATAGTCACCAACTAATTTACAAATTTTTCAGAAATCATCCAGAAAGCATTCAGATGTATTTGACATTGAAATAGTTGAATTAAAATGATTTTCTTGTTTAGAAATTGAATTAGCATTCACAGGCAGAAAGTTATTCAAAATTATTAACTCTATTCCAAAAAAGTTTAGCTAAAATCAAATATAAATATATTATAACGCAAACCTTATAATGCATATAGAGGCCAAGAACCCCTCAGGGGTACTGGGAAGTTAAATTCTCTCCTCGTCCCTGTATTCTAAAACAGACTAATTTTTTATCTTAATTTTAATGCCGTATGCTATAGGGCCAAACTCCCCAAGAAACATGATAGATTCAATATGTTACATTGTTTTGATAAAGAAAAAAGTAAAAACAGTTTATTGAGAGAGAAGTTTTTTACTTTTGCCAGCAAATTCCAGGATGGATTTATCCCACAGGCACTTCAGACCTCAGAGGACAACCCTGTTCTCTTGCCACCTCATACATTACTCTGTGCCCTACACCATCTTGCAACACTTCACTTTGCTTTCTTCTTCCAAAGATTTCTTATAGCACCCATTCAGCAGGCAATCACAGGGTCCACATAGTCAGTTACAGATCCATTCACTCATTTGTTTTGAAAAAACCCAAAATGTGTTTTAGTGGAACATGCTAAACATTCAAAGATGAACAAGAGGGTGGTCTCTGCCCTCCAAGTGTCCACAAAGTCAAGGAAGCAAGAGAAGCCCAGATTTGCAGATATTTTGTACAAGTCTAAGTCAAGGACGACCTTAGAAGGGACCCACCTTTTTCGTTTGAATTGTGTCTATCAGCTCTTTGAACTAAGAGTCTGGCTACTCAGCAGAGGCATTGTCCATGCAGAGACTGACGAGGAGGGTCTCTCTGCTACAAAGACACACCACTGCCTTAACCCGCCTCCCCCCACCCACAGCCTGCCATCCATTCACAAGCAGGGGGGCCGAGGGTTGAGGGGAGTGGGAGGCAGCCAGATAGCACTTAATGTGGGTTGCTCAGGAGTAGGATGGGGAGAGAGGTTTCTCTTAATCACAGCTAAGGAATTGAAGAAACATGGACCAAGGAAGCTAAGCCAGATAAGAGCCCCACCTACCAAACACACACACACACACACACACACACACACACACACACACGCACACCCCTAATGGCATAAACAAGAAGAACCTGCAGCTGGTGTGAGGGGTGGAAGCTGAAAGCCAGGATAAGGAGGGTAGGCCCTAGAGGATCAGCCAGCAATGCCAAGGGTCATGGTGGGTTGTTATAAGCTCTTTTTGTAGGTCTGCAGGCCCTATTAAAAATCCAGGATCAAGGCAAATAAATGGTAAAAAAAAATAAATAAATAAAAATAAAGGTAGATTAATTGAATCAATATTTGGCTTTGCTTTAAATAATATAGGCTTGGGTTCTGCTTAGCCACATCCTTGCAGTGGCGTGTTAATTTCACCATTTACTACATGGGCCTTGGTTTCCTCATTGTACAACAGGTAACCATCCCATAAACGTAGGATCAAATGAGATCTTCAGTGTGAAAACACTTAGTAAACAGTCAAAACACTTTGCTATTCTTGAACCTATAATCATAATTTTATACAGGTGGAGATTTTTGTTCTCCGTGTCTTTAGGAAGTTTGTGAGTTATTTTGTTTGGTCTTTCATAATTAGAAATATATTGATCTTAAGCTTTATTTATAGTTTTTAGATGTCAAACTAACCATTTTCAAAGCTGAAAGCAGCTCAGTCAATGCAAAGAATATGAACTTTGCAATTCTTCTGAACTACTGATTTCTGCCATTTAAAATCTGTGTTACCTTAAATACGTCACTTGTGCCTTCTGAATCTTGATGAATCTATAAAAGAGAATTAAAAATGTAACCTTCCCTATTTTAGGGTAAGACCACACTAGATTGATCAATTCTGAAAACTAAGAGAATTGTTATTTTTCTAGTTGGGTCGTCCCAATGGCATGTTACTCACAGAATAGACCAGAGATTTCTTTTGCCCCAGCTTCTAGGCATATCAAGCACAACCCTTTAGCCATTTGTAAGGGAAAAGAAACACTGCCTTTTGTAAGAGAGCTCCTTGTGTGGCAGGCTGCCCGGCTCCCTGTCAGAACTCCCTCTGCTTATGTATAACTCCAGACTTGTATTGATATCTGCATGCGCATGTTGGCTCAGCTCCTCCTTCTCAGGCGATAGATTGCTTCTGCTGAAGCTGCCAATGCAATATTTTGAAAATAGACATCCATTTCTAGAAGAAAAAAGATCCAAATTTTTTTCTTTTTCACTTTAAAAATCATTATAATATTAGTGTCTTTCATGTCAACATGATTTCTGAAGCCGTTAAATAAGGCATTCCTGGGATGACCACCCAATGGTGTAGAGTAACATGTTTTGGGGCAAACCCTTCCTGCATTATAAAGAAGAGGGACAGGTGTACTCTGGAGCAGACTTTCCATTTATTGGTCTTATCTTTTTGTTATGGGTCAAATTGTGTCCCCCTAAAAGTCATATGTTGAAGTCCCAAGCTCTAGGACCTCAGAATGTGAAGTTATTTGGAAATAGGGTGATTGCATATGTAATTAGTTAGTAAAGATGAAGTCATCCTGGCACAGGCTGGACCCCTAATCTAATATGACTGGTGTCCTTACAAGAAAAGGAAAACTTGGACCCAGAATGCACACAGGGAGAACACCATGTGAAGATAAAGACAGGGACTGGGGTGATGAGCCTGTAAGCCAAAAAATGACCAAGATTCCCAGAAAACCCCCAGAGGCTAAGGGAGAGGCCTGGAACAGATTCTCCCTCACAGCCCTCCAAGAGAACGAACTCTGCTGACACCTTGATCTTGGACTTCTGGCTTCCAGAACTGTGAGAAAATAAATTTCTCTTGTTTCATCCACCCAATTTGTGGTATTTTGTTATGGAAGCCCTAGCAAACTAACACACTTGGTGTGTTTTCAACCTTTCTAAGAGTTAGAGTTTATTAGAGGTAGAAGGTGCATTTAGAAATCATTCAGTGAAATCATTTCATGATCTATAATATAAGGGAAGTGATATCTAGAAAGCTCCCCAAGTCCTTGAAGGTGAGAAGCCATCTAGAAGCCTGAAGTCCTGGTAACCAAGAAGATGGTGTATGTATTTTTCTGAAATCGAAGAGTTCCCCAATCCCCCTGGCAGGACATGCAACAGGGGTATGGCTCACCTGTTTGGTCACCCTGCTGCTCAAGCTCCTTGCAGGAGGGGGAAAACACAGATGGGCAGATGCAGAGGCTGGGGCGAGCACTTTGGGCTCCAGCTCCAGAGTAGTGTCTAGGGATGGGTGCCGCAACCCCAGTGTTACAAAGCTCTTTTAGCCTTGTTGTCCACAGATGGCTTGAGTGTTAACTAGCTCAATGGACTCTGCTTTTATGCAAAGGCAGAAAGCCAGCGTGACAGCTTTCTGTATCCCAAGCTCTTGTCCAGCATCCTGGAAAAATTGGGTCACACAAGGGTTTGAAGGATAAATGTGAGGTTTTATTAAGTGGTGGAGGTGGCTTTCCTGCAAGATGGATGGGGAGCTGGAAGGTGGGGATGGAGTGGGAAGGTGATCTTCCCCTGGAGTCAGCCACCCAGTGGCTGGACTCCTCTCTAACTGCCCCCAGCCAAACTCCTCTTGGCATTTCAGATGTTCCTCCTCTCTTTCTCTGCTGCGTCTTTCTGTCATTCCACTGTTCATCTGCGGGTCTGTTGGCCTGCTGGTCTGCTTCTGGAGTCTGGGGTTTGGGGTTTATATGGGTGCAGGATAGGAGGCATGGCTGGCCAAAAGGCAGCTTTTGGGTGTGAAAACAGGAATGCCTGTCCTCATTTAGGGCTGTGGGTCTTTAGTCTTGAGGGTGGGGCCTTTGCCGGGGAACCACGGTCTTCTACCCAGTAGTTCCCTGTCTCCTATCTGTATCATTTCTTTACATCCCATGCTTCTTTGCTAAGAGATGCATGGGGAAAGGGTGAAGTTATTTAATATAAAAGTGCCATCAGCCCAGAAGGACCCAGACTTCCAAGATCACCTCCTGCTCAGTTCACTAATGCACCTGCCTCCTGCCCACACCCTCCAAGTACAGATGCTCTGATCTATGGTTCAGGCACACCCAGGACACTGGCCAGGCCAATGCCTGCCCTTCTGTGAGGCCTTGAAGTATGACGCTTTTCAGAGAAATAGAAGTTATGGCTAGAATCCTTTTCCCTCAGATTCACTGATGACTCTTTCATCTTTTCAGTCAGTCTTTGCTAAAATATCACTGTTTATCCCTTTCTTATTCTGCGCTATTTCTTTCTAAATACTATTTCTAATATACTATGCAATTCACCTATTTATTATATGTATTGTGTGGACTACTAAAAGGTAGTTTCCAGAAAGTCAGGGATCTTTTTCTGATTTGTTCACTGATGTATCCCAAATACCTAGAATAATAGTGCCTGCCATATATTGAGCTTTTAATATTTTCTTTTATTGTCCAACAATGATAGACTGGATTAAGAAAATGTGGCACATATACAGCATGGAATACTATGCAGCCATAAAAAATGATGAGTTCATGTCCTTTGTAGGGACACAGACGAAGCTGGAAACCATCATTCTCAGCAAACTATTGCAAGGACAAAAAACCAAATACCGCATGTTCTCATTCATAGGCGGGAATTGAACAATGAGAACATATGGACACAGGAAGGAAACATCACACATCGGGGCCTGTTGTGGGGTGGGGGGAGTGGGGAGGGATAGCATTAGGAGATATACCTAATGTTAAATGACGAGTTAATGGGTGCAGCACACCAACATGGCACATGTATACATATATAACAAACCTGCACGTTGTGCACATGTAACCTAAAACTTAAAGTATAATAAAAAAATAAAAATATTTTCTTTTATTAAAAGGATGCACAAATATTTTGAAAATGATTATTTGAATACTTCCTATATTACTACTGAATTTATTGCTCTGTTGTTTTGAGAAACACCCTGATACCAGAGGTCTTAGAGACAGAGGGGACCACTTGAGTCTGTCCACCTTGAATTTTGGTCTAGGGTCCTGGGTTATAACCCAGAGCTGTTTTAATTGAGTGAAGCACCAAAAGAAGTTTAAAGGAAAAGTATTGGTAGAGAAAATTCAGTTTTAGAATTTAGCTGGTGATAACCTCTTTTGTGTTATTTGAAAATGTGCTTATGGTTGTATCTTTTAAACTTATTATATTTAGGCTATGGTAACAAAAAGAATTAAATCAACAGATCAGCCAGGCGCGGTGTCTCACACCTGTAATCCTAGCACTTTGGGAGGCCGAGGCGGGTGGATCACCTGAGGTCGGGAGTTCGAGACCAGCCTGACCAACATGGAGAAACCTTGTCTCTACTAAAAATACAAAGTTAGCTGGGCATGGTAGCACATGCCTGCAATCCCAGCTACTCGTGAGGCTGAGGCAGGAGAATCGCTTGAACCCGGGAGGCGGAGATTGCAGTAAGCCGAGATGGCACCATTGCACTCCAGCCTGGGCGACAATGGCAAAACTCCATCTCAAAAAATAAAAATAAATAAAGAAATAAATAAACAGATCTAAATATCTAGTAGAGCTACATTGGTCAATAAGGTAGCAACTAGTCACATGTGGCTGTTTAAATTGAAACGAATTAAAAGTGAATTAAAAGTTAGAAATTTAGTTTCTCAGTCACATTAGCCTCATTTTAATTGTTCAATAGTCACATGTGGCTAGTTGCTGGCAGGTTTGACAGAGCAGATGTAGAACATTCCCATCATTGCAAACAGAAAAGCTCCAGATGTGTTTCTTAGCATCTGGATGTTTTGCACCATAAAATGAAGGCATCAGAATGAGTGACGGCAGTTTTCACTCTTCCTTGGGTCATGTGACACACTGATTGAATTGATTTAGGCTAAGTTGACTCTGCCGGGCTCTGTGTTTTCCTTCTTTCATAATGATTTAACAGGTCTGTTACCAACAGGAACTACTAGAGTGTGTTTTAGCCACGTTGTGCTATGAGTTATTCAGATTCTGAGATTTTTCAGTCCATAGACAGTAGAAACAGTTTAGGCAAAGGGACGGATGAATGAATTGTTTGGGTGAGTTCAGGGATACACAGTTTAGAATGACGGAGATGCAGGGTCTGTGCAGGATAGTGCTTACGTAGTGAGCTATGGAAAGAAAGTCACTCAGCTATAAACTCCTTGAGGTTGGCAGCTACAGCTGATAGATTTATATTCTCACTACTTAGCATAATACATACTAGACTCTTCACATATGTGTGTTGTTGTTGTTAAATTAATTAAGCAACCAACCACCTAACACATCAGCCAACCAAGTAATAAATGACAGATAAACAAGGGCCAGATGCAAAGCTGTTCTTTAGTAATAAATAAACCCCAAATTCCAGGGATTTTCTACTACAAAAGTTTGCTTGTTTATTTAATTGTACTGTCTAAAATAGGTCAGGGTGGAGATCATATTCTACATGGCCATTCAGGGACCTGGGCTGTTGCATGATCTGCCAACTCTTAGATACAACATCCTGACAAGTAGCCTGCAAGGTTACCAAGGTAAAGGAGAAATGGAGGCAGTATACTGGTTCTCAGTTCTCTCAGCCCAGAAGTGATGGGAGTCACTTCTACTCAACATTCGTTGGCAATAACACCATTCCCTGCAAGGGAGACTCGGAAATGACAGGGAACAACAAAGCTTGGTTAGCACTGTGTCTATCACACTAGATCACACAGGAACAGGACAAGAGGCTTCAACTTTACCCACTAGTGGCTTTCCAGCTATTTTGTTAAACAACAGAATCCATTCTTCAAATTAAATATAATACACAAATAAAGCAAAAATAGAGTTTTCTGGTTGAAATGGAGGCACAGAGAGAAAGATCCACAACCTGCTTACTCAGCGAACCCTCCCACACCATCTCTGTACCTTACACATTCCTCCAAGGAATCCAGAACTCCTCAAAGCACAGAGCTAGGACCACTACCATAAACTATCCATTGGCCCTGGAGGCTGTAAGCAGGAAAGTAATGCAACCACAGTTTCCCTTTACAAAGATAACCTTGGCACAGTTGTGTGAGGGTGGCAGGAAGCGGTGGATTGGACTGTAGGCATACAGTACATGTGTCAAGATGAGAGGCTGGAACAGGTTCCCAGGCTGCTGGGGTCATTTCAGATGAGAGGATGAAGGCCTGAACCATGTCACAATGGGACTCAGTGGTATGCCTTCCCAATTTCTTCTAGTTCAGAATTCTGACTGTTTCTCAGTCTGATCTAGCTTCGCCTTTATATAGGTTGAAGTTATTCCAACTTTCCTTGTAATACTGACCTAGGCCTATTACAGGAGTTGGCAAATTGTTTCTACAAAGGGCCAGGAAGTACATATTCCAGGCTTGCAAACCATTTAGTGTCTATGGAAACTACTCCACTCTGCTGTTGCAGAGCAAAAGCCAGCTGTATGACAATATGCAAACAAATGGGCATGGCTGTGTTCCAATAAAACTTTATTTATTAACACTGAAATTTGAATTTCATGTAATTCCCATGTCATGAAACCTTATTTTTTTAAAAATTTGTTTTCAGTCATTTAAAACCATGAAAAAACAGTCTTGGCTAATAGTCTAGCCTTAGCTAATAGGTCATATAAAGGCAGGCTATGGGCCAGATTTGGCCTGTGGTGAGTTGACCTCTGGTCTATTATGTTGAGTGATTATATCTATTATTAGGAAAAGGATTTATATTCATAGAGATGGTTTTCTTTTCCTTTTCTATTTTAAAATGGCATACATTATAATGAAATGAAAATAAAGGTATGATACTAATGCTTTCCATAGAACATAGAATTCAGAGTTAAAAAAAAAAAAAAACAAATCTCTGGAAATTATTGCCAGTCAATGATTTAGTCAATGTGAGTGTATTTTAATTTTATACCACCCCCCAGCACAGTTTAGAGCAAAGTCACACAATTAAAATAAATAAAGCAATATAAAACAAGGCTGGAAGGCCCTTCTGTTCCTGGATTCATTCTTGCCTCTGTGATAGAAACCCAGAAATAAAGATGCTCTTCCTCAGGGCACCACCTGCTAAGGAGGCCACCAGTTAATGTGAGAATTACCAGAATCATCAAACTGATAGAAAATTTGGCCTTCTGAAGGCAAAGAAAACAATTTTGTGAAATGTTCCCTTCCCAGAAGTCATCCTATCCCTTAAATTACCACACTGAACAAACATACCAACTAAAGCACCTGATGAAATTATTTGCTCTTAAAACATTTTCTTCCCCATTTTTAAAGTAACGCAGGCTTATTTTAAATAATTTGTAAAGTGACCTAAAGGTACAATGATGAGAGTAAATGTCACCCCAAATCTCAGAACCCAGAGACAACCATGTAAACCAGAGGGCATTTCTTTAACATGATGAGTATCATTCTGAATCTACATATTTTCAGCCTGTTATTTTTGTTGTTGTTATTGTTGTTTGTTTGTTTGAGATGGAGGTTCCCTGTTGTTGCCCAGGCTGGAGTGTAATGGTGCAATCTCGGCTCACTGCAACCTCCGCCTCCCAGGTTCAAGTGATTCTCCTGCCTCAGCCTCCTACGTAGCTGGGACTACAGGTGCACACCACCATGCCCGGCAATTTTTTTTTTTTTTTTTTTTTTTGTATTTTTAGTTAGTTAGAGACGGGGCTTCACCATGTTGGCCAGGGTGGCCTCAAACTCCTGATCTCAGGTGATCTGCCCACCTCAGCCTCCCAAAGTGCTGGGATCACAGCAGTGAGCCACAATGTTTGGCCTGTTTTGTTTTTTGTTTTTAACTCAGCATTATACTCTGAACATTTTCCCACATCATTAAAGAGCCCTTGGACTTTTTTTTCATTGACCACATAATTTTGAACAGATATATTTTTATTTAATTAACTGATGTAATGGAAATGACCTTTCATTAAGGATCATGCTTTCAGCCAACAAATATTTGCTGCATGTCTGCTTGATGCCAGACACTGGCTTAGACACCAAGGGCTGACATGAGCACATGGTCTCTGTTCTCATGGAGCTGACATCATAAGCATCTTTTATGTGTAAACCCCATGCTAGATCCCTGTGGTGCTGAGATGAATAAAGCCCAGTCTCTGCTCCCTGGGAACTCTCAGTTAGGGAGGGAGACAGGCAGTTGAACCTACAACAATTACCCGACATTGTGATATGAAGAATGAGGCCCTGCACGTACAAAGATGGAGGGAATGCATCTATGGGGGAGGGGCAGGAGGGAGGGCAGAACCTCTGCAGAACAAACGCTTAGTTTTAACATCATTATTTCGACAGATGTTGGTTCCAGTCCAAAGTATCTATACACAGACCATGCTGTGACTAATTAATGTCACTCTGCCCAAGAGAGTCTGGCCTAGTTAGTCACTTAAAGAGAACTTAGCATTGACGACTTACTGAGTTACCAGAGCAATGAAGATACAGATTCTCCCATCAGAAGACATAGGGAAGTAGCAGCATTGTCCAGTGGAAAATACTTTCGGTCAGGATCTAACTGCCTTAAACCCTGGTCTCAGTCCAGCCCCTGACCTGCTCTAGGAAGTGTCCAGGAGAATTGTCATAGCTAATCCCCATAACACCTTCCTCACAGTGGAGGTAATGGCATCCATAATCCCTAAGATACAGCCAATGTTTTCTATGGTCAGTCATGTCGGCAGATCAGGCTCTCCTCAGGAGAAGGTGCTGGCTCTGCCTAGGACAGAAGAGATTCTCTCTAACTGTGTGTTTAATTAATTAGCATAATCTTCACCCAGATCCCTGTCTGTGAATTTCTTTATTATTATTATTGCTGCTGTTGTCATACGATATATGTTCTCAGTGCAATCTCGGTTTTCATTAACCCAGTACACTGGTTCCACACTCTGCCAATTGCCAACTCAGAGGACGTCCTAACCCACATGGCTGTTAACTCATGTCTCTTTCATTGTGTATTTTTCTGGCTAAGTTTTTGGACCCAAAAACAGTCAGTTTTGCTGTAGCATTTGTTTTGAAACTCTGCACTTCTTTCGGTGTAATCAGTATATTAGGAAACAGTTTGAGCACAATGTAAATATATCTTTGCAATGAATTATTTCATCTGCTAGAAACTGCATACGGCTGACCCCGGGGTTCCTAGGAATATGCAAAACACACACACACCTCCATGCCTCTACCGGCTACCGCAGATCACTGGGTGTGTTATGAGCCACACCCATTCACATCTGGTTTTAGAACTTTCTCTCTGATTTCTGATCAACCCCAGTCTCCACTTCACAGGGACTCCCAAGCTGCCCCCTGCTGGCACCCACTTCCACAAGCAAACTCCAGGTCTTCTACAAGGAAAATGCCATGTTTATTCTGGTATCTAAGTACATCTTAACCATTTAACACGCGTGTTAAATAGCCCATAGCCTGCCTTTGTGATTGTGTGTCATTGATCAAGTTTTTAGTGTTGTAACCCCATTTTTTCCATAAGTCTTGTGTTTTTGCTGGCATACTTTCCCACAGTGCTGTAATTTATAGAAACACATATGTTGTGTTAGAGCAGACCTTACCGTAGAGGACTTTGTGTTCTCCCCTTACTATTTTATCTTGCTGAACTTGCCACTGAGATTGATCATGCTATTTTTATAACGTTGGATCAAGTGTTCCAAACAAGTGTTTTATTCTAATTTTACAGGTGAATTATCTGAGGCTTAAGGACAGTAAAGTCTAGCTTAACTCTTCATAAATGAGTGGTACAATAAGGATGACAATTACCTTGTGTTTCTTGATCCAGGGGAAGCAGCATGTTGCTGTATAAAGAGGGTGGTCTTTGGATGGGGCACATCTAGATTTGAATTTCAGCTTCATAAAATCTTTCAGTGTGAGTGCCTTCAGTAAACTACTCAGATCTCCAAACCTCATTCTCCTTGAGTATCAACATCAGGAAGTTGACATTCACTTCTGAGAAGTACTCTGGAAATTAAGCCACAAAATGTAAGGAAAATGTGAATCTAATGCCTTGGGCAAGGCAGACATATTTGCTCTTTCCTCTTTCCTTTGTATAATAATACCAGATTGTATAATTCAGGGTTATCCAGAGAAACAGAACCAATAGAAGACACATATGTATGTGTGTATATATATATATACATACACACACACATACACACATATATGTGTGTGTATGTGTATATACATATGCATACACACATTCATTATATATATGTGTCTATATATATGTATGTATACACACAGACATGTCATATTTATAATGGGAATTGGTTCACACAATTATGAAGGCCAAGAAGTCCCACCATCTGCCATCTGCAAGCTGGAGAACCAAGAAAGATGGTGATGTAATTTAGTTCAGATAAGAAGGCCGAGAACCAGAAGTGCCAAAGTCTGAGGATGGGCAGAGATGACTGTCCCAACTCACACACAGTGAATTGACCTTTCTTCTGCCTTTTTGTTTTGTTAAGGTCCTCAACACATTAGCTGGTCCAACCTACACTGGTGAGAGTGGGTCTTCTTCACTCAGTCTGCTGATTCAAATGCTGACCTCTTCTGGAAATACCCTCACAGACACACCCAGCAGTAATGTTTTACCTGCCCAGCTATCTGGGCAGTTCTTAGCCCAGTCAAGTTGACACATTAAAATTAACATCACACAGGTAAATGTTATTGGGCGCTTATTTTAACTTAAGTGCCTACTAGCTTATTGGGCACTGAAGAAACTGTTCTAAGCACTTTTGTATATTAACTAATTTAACCTTGATAACAACCCTATTCAGCAGAGTTCATTAGTATTCGTTTTTCACAGATGAGTAAATGCATGCACAGAAAGGTCAGGTGATTTGCTTAAGGTCAAGTAGCTAGTGTGCCAGTTATTAAGTTATGGACTCTCAGCTCTAAACCCACCCTTCTGTACGCTGCTTTGTGGAGCTGGGGCCGAGGTTCAGAAAAGCACATTTTTGCCTTGCCAACTGGATTCCCATTATGCTCTACAAGGCTGGAGGGACGTGGCCCTTTCTGTTTGTTGCTTGCCTCACTTTCTGTGCATGTGCTATTCCCCCATTAATGCTTGTTCTCCCTGCCAGGAGCAATTTTTTCCAGCTGCAGTAGCTGAACCCACTTTACAGTTTTTTTCACCACTTGCAGGACAAGCTCAATCGTATGCCCCCAAAGCAACACCAGCTGGCCAGCCATCTTCTCAGAGGTCTCTGTTTTTGTTCCAAGGGGCCCTCTACTAAGGTTCAAAGATTTAACCAACTCACACTCATTTTGTTCCCTCAGTCGTAGGGGCTGTCATGTGTCCTGCAGTTGCTACCTCTGTGATACCTTTGAGATTTCTTCTTACACTTTCAGTTACCTAATTAACAACTTTATACCTCTTTAACAATAATTCATATTAAATTCTCTCTGATGATTGAAATAGTCTGTGGGCTCTGCATCTTGGCGGCCCCCTGACCAATGCATCTGGGAAGAGGCAGAAACAGAACACTATACCAGCAGCTGTGTGCAGGAGTAGACCATTATTATATACAGCCTCTCAGCTATTATTACATAATTACATATCCATACACAGCAGCTATTATCTTTGTGTGTCTGTTTGATTGATTTTTTTGACACAGGGTCTCACTCTATCACCCCAGCTGTAGTGCAGTGGCAAGATCATGGCTCTCTGCAGCCTTGACCTCCCAGGATCGGGTAATCCTCTCACCTCAGCCTCTCAAGTAGCTAAGACTAGAGGTATGTGCCACCATGCCCAGCTAATTGCAGTAGTTATTATCTTTAGTACAAACTGACTTATGACATAGCTGGCCAATGTTGTACTGTCAGCTCTGATGTTCTAGAGTTACAAGAAGCTAAGTACTTCAACCTTCCATGGGACCTGACTTCTAGGGACCAGTGGAAACTGACCACTAGCCTCTTCTTGTGGCCCACTGACCACTAAACGAAAGAGAAAAGAGGCAAGGAAAGCTAACAGACAGAAGATATCCATATTTGACCCACTGAAGTTTTCTCTGGAATTTTGCACTTCCACATAGAGTAAAGGACAGAGTATTCTCCCTGGAATCTGCTAGTCCATAGCCTTCTAGAATGTCTGAGTTGGAAAGGACCCCAGAAAGCACTCAGTTCAAAACTCCCATTTTAAAAATGAGTACATTGAGGCCCAAAGAAAAGGGCTAGCTCCAAATCACACAGTGAGTTAGTGCTGGTGCCCAGACCAGAACACAGGTCTCCTGATTCCTGATCTTCCCATGGCTAAGCTTCTATGCTTTTCCTAGAGATCATGGTCACTTCTCTGAAATCTGACCTCTGCAGATAAGAATTCCCTTGCTTCTCCCTCATTCCCGTTCCTAGAAACCTGGAGAAATGGGAGTAGGAGAGGTTTTTTCCTCCGGTCTCATTCTTTATGGCTTCTGCCTCCTCTCAGGGCTGTAAGGTAACGAGGATGAAGTGAGTGAGTGAGTCTGGCAAGTGCAGGGTGCGATCCCATCTTTACTTACAATGTTGATATTTTCTTCACCATTGGATATTTTTACAAAAATTCTGATTTTTAAAATATTGCACTAAAATATTATTTATCAGGACTGCTGAGTGTTTTGGTGCCTCTTTATATTTTGCTCCCCTGGTGAGTGCCTTTCTGGTCACCTCCTTGACCTGTCCCACCCTCCGTTCCTGCCCTTTGACTACATCCCCAGTCTGGTCAGTTTTCGCCACTTTGTAACCATTTTCTGACGCATGGTCCCCTTTCTGTAATACCGGAAGCATTCCTACTGATAACACAGATGATGAGTAACATGAACAACGACCACCCAGGGCCAGCTGATAGAGATTCAAGATAAAACGGGGGAATTCCTGACTTTGATGAAATGGATGCTGTGGTGCAGTGGAGCAGCATAGGCTTTGAAGTCAGAGGCACTGGGGTTTCAGTCCTGATCACACCACTTAGCAGCTGTGTGAGGAGCAGTGACTGATTGTCTGTGATCTGAAAGCAGTGGATACCCAGACATGAGCAGAGCCTACTTCCTGTTCCTACAGCAGGCACAATCCAGATGGAGGACATTGTTTATTTCTCTGGGCCTTGTTTTCTGTAACTGAAAGTGAAAATAGCATCATCTCACAGTGAGGATTAAATACGATTCTTTACATGAAATTGCCTAGCATAATGTGGGTGCCCAGTTAAAATGTGCCTCTGCACAAGTAAATACAATCTTCACTGGAAAATTCTTGTTGACAGGAGCCATCACAATGCATACTCTTTCACTATTTAGATCCATCTTCATACAGCTACTTTTCCTAATTTAAGAAGACCCAGAAAAAAAAAATTACTGAAAACTTTTCAATGGATGCCTCAATATTTAAAACAATTAAGGAGGAAGACACATTTCTTTCAGCTGCACTCAAGTCCTTCAGATTTTCATGTAGCAATTTTCATTCCAATGCCCCTGGTCCTTTGCATTTACATTTTTACAGCAGAATCTTTGTGCTTCCCCACACCTTTCTACCACTGAACTTAGTCTTCATCCTTTCAGTTCAACAATGGCCTTGAGTATGCCTTCTCATAAAGGGGTCAAGAATGACCTGAGGCCAGGTGCGGTGGCTCATGCCTATAATCCAAGCATTTTGGGAGGCTGAGGTGGGAGGATCACTTGAGTCCAGGAGCTCAATACCAGCCTGGGTAACATAAAAAGACTCTGTCTCTACATTAAAAAAAATTATCAGGGCATGGTGGCATGTGCCTGTAGTCCCAGCTACTCAGGAGGCTAAGGTGGAAGGATCACTTGAACCCCTGAGGTCAAAGCTGCAGTGAACTATGATCATTCCACTGCACTCAGACTGGGCAATAGGGTGAGATCAAGTCTCAAAAAAAAAAAAAAATGTGAGAGCTATTCTGCACACTTCTGGTGTTGTGATTGCAGTATTTATCTGAAAATAATGTGGGAGCAACCTCTCCTAACACATTGTGGTAGGTAGAATTCTGAGATGACCTCCAATAAGTCATGCCCTTTCATAATTTCTGGTTCCTGAGTGCAGGTGGAAACTATGATTACTTCTAGCCAATAAAATATGACAAATTGAGGATAGCCACTCCCATGATCATGATATGTCACATAAGACTCCATCATAGCAAGCTGAAATGAGAGATTCTCTTCCTGGCCTTGAGTACATGAGTTACTATGTTATGAGAAGGCCTGCAAGAGGGTCAGGTGTCTGGGAACTCTGGGTGGCCTGTACTTGTTGACAACAGCCCTGTCTGACAGCCACCAAGAAGCAAGAACTTCAGTCCTACAGCCACAAGGAACTGAATTCTTCCAACTATGTGAACTCAGACAAAAAGACTCTAAGCTCTAGAAGAAATGCAGCTCAGATAGGCACTTGATTCCAGCTTTAGGAGATCCTGAGCATAGGCCTAGCTAAGCTTTATTGGCTTTGGACACATGGAAACTAGGAGATAACAAACTTACATTGTTTCAAGGCACTAAGTTTATGGAAATTTGTTACACAGCAATAGAAAATTATTAATAAGTGCTCACTTTGGCAGCACATACACTAAAATTGGAATGATACAGAGATTAGCTTGGCCCCTGTGCAAGGATGACACACAAATTCGTGAAGTACTCCATATGTTTTTTGCAATCTACCCATCTGACAAAGGTCCAATATCCAGAATTTACAAGACAAACAATTTTACAGGAAAAAGCAAACAACCCCAACAAAAAGTGGGCAAAGGATATGAAGAAACACTTCTCAAAAGAAGACATTTACATGCCCAACAAACATGAAAAAAAGCTCAACATCATTGATCATCAGAGAAATGCAAATCAAAACCACAATGTGATACCATCTCATGCCAGTCAGAATGGCGATTATTAAAAAGTCAGGAAACAATAGACGCTGGTGAGGCTGTGGAGAAATAGGAACACTTTCACACACTGTTGGTGGGAATGTAAATTAGTTCAATCATTCCAGAAGACAGTGTGGCGATTCCTCAAGGATCTAGAATCAGAAATACCATTTGACCTAGAAGTCCCATTACTGCGTATATACCCAAAGAAATATAAATCATTCTACTCTAAAGATACATGCACACATATGTTTATTGCAGCACTATTTACAATAGCAAAGACATGGACTCAACCCAAATGTCCGTCAATGATAGACTGGATAAAGAAAATGTGGTACATATACACCATGGAATTCTATGCAGCCATAGAAAGGAATGAGATCATGTACTTTGCAGGGACACAGATGAAGCTGGAAGCCATCATCCTCAGCAAACTAATACAGGAATAGAAAACCAAACACTGCATGTTCTCACTCATAATTGGGAGTTGAACAATGAGAATACATGGACACAGAGAGGTGAACAACACATACCAGGGCCTGTTGGGGGGTGGAGGTGAGGAGAAGGAACTTAGAGCCTGGGTCAATAGGTCCAGCAAACCACCACGGCACACGTATACCTATGTAACAAACCTGCACATTCTGCACATGTATTCCATTTTTTAGAAGAAATAAAAAAATTATAAAAGAAAATTATTAATAATACACGCAACTGGTTTACTTGAGAAGTCTGAAGTAGGGAAGCTAATTCAACATGTTTTCTTGGTACTCTCCTCTCCACATAGAAGGTGACACTAGGGTAGACCATTGAGTCTGGGTTTGAAATTTCATTTATTCCTCAGCCCAATATTTCATATAGAATTGAATCCTCTTGCATGACCTGCTCTGTGTTCCCTTCAGTGGCTTGATTGCCTCACATCAGTTTTGTTAAGGAATGAGTGAAGCATTTCCTCCAAGTGTCTATGCAGTAGTTTTGATCTAGGGGATAAGCATAGAATTCAATGGGATCCAAACATGTGATGGACTTTGAGGGAGCTGATTCCTGTATAACTTTAATCAGAAACCCTATGGAGTGAACTACAGTTAGCTTTCATTTACAACTTTTGCAAACATCAGAGACAAGGCTAATCAGAACACTCTCAAGACACATCATAAACAAATTGTAGCCATTTGTGGAACAGATCAGTTATGTATTCATCAACGGTACCAGGAGACTCTATAGAATGGCATCAGGGAAAGTCTGCAGACATCTGCCTCCCATCAGCCAGACACGTACACACGCATGCTAGCTTATCCCACCTCACAGCACAACAGTGACACCTTGATTGCAAGTTTAACTTTAGTCACTTTTTCTATGTAACAAACTACCCCAAAACTCCATAGTTTAAAACAGCAATAATTTACTTTTTTCTGATCATGGTGTAGATTGATTATGTGGCTCTTATGTTCCATACAGTGTCTTGATCTTTTCAGGCTGCTATAACAAAACATTTTAAACTGGGTAACTTATAATACCAGAAATTTATTTCTTAGAACACTAGAGGCTGGAAAGTCCAAGATCATAGTACCAGCAGATTTGGTGTCTAGTGAGGGCTCCCTCTCTGCTTCACAGATGGCGCCTTCATGCTGTGTCCTCACATGGTGTAAGGGGCAAGACAGCTCAGAGACTCATTTTATAACAGCATGAATCTCATTTGGCCTAATCACCTTCCAAAGACCTCATATCTTTATACGATCATGTTAGGGATTAGGTTTTAATATATGAATTTTGAGGGAAACACAAACATTTACAACATAGCACACAGTGGCCTCTGCTATGGCCATTCAAGTGGTTTTGCATTCATTTGGTGGCTGGTTTCTCTCAGCTGTCTGGGGCTTTGGGGCTAACCGTCAGCTAGGGCATCTCTATTGTCCATGTGAACCCTCTCCCCTTGTGGTTTCTCATCCTCACAGCTTTCTTCATGTAACCTCTCTTCTGCAGGATGGCTTGGATTTTCTTTGCAAGACAGCTGGGTGTCAAGAAGGCAAAAGAACCATCTTCCATAACTCTAAAAGGCTAAGCCTGGAAGACCACACGGTCATTTCTGCCATTTTTATATTAGTTACAACAAGTCATCAGCCAGTCAAGACTCGAGAAAAGAGGAAACTGACTCCACCCTTGATAAGAACAGTAAGATGTATGTCCAGGGAGGGGTAGAATTCTTTATGGCCATCTGTGATGACTTTCCAGAGTATTCATTTGTGAGTTTCTCCATGAGATGATTCTTATAGTTTATCTTTGATTTTAATTTTTCTATTACTTACTAAGTGTGGTATTTAAATTGGTAAATAATTAATTTTAAGTTATTTTTCATGATTTATGTAATTTATATAATGCATCTCCCACCCATATACATCCTACAAAATACTACTGATGTGTTTCTAGGGCAGTTTTTAGACACTGATCTCACAAGTTTTAGGTTATGCCCTGATCTCCTTAAGTTTCCTTTAATATTTCATTATTGCTCTGTTACTCATAACGTTATGATCAAAGAAATAGGTCTATATTGTCTGTGGAGTAAAACTCGAGCCTCCACCCTGAGCCTTTGGCCTTTGAGATCAGTTAATGGACTATAAGATGTTCTAAGGGGCACAGAGTTAGGACGGGTCCAGTGAGACAAGCCTGGTTCTGAATTCAAGTTCCATGATATCAATTCATCTTCTCTTAAAATAGTTGCATAGTTTTAAAAATATTTTTATCTTAAATATAGGGACAATAACTTCTACTTTATAATTTACCAAATAATATATGCAGAAGACTTGAAATTAGTGATAGCACCGTTATTTATATTTCACTAATATATCTTTGTTCACTGAGATAGTTCTCACTGAGAAGGAAATTTCAGTATTACCTGGGAAAGTAACTATTTTCAGTAAAAATACATGCCTGCTACCAAACCCGATTCTCTCCTAGAACTTCTCATCTTTCATATTAGAGGATTTGAATTTTATGCTATTAATGTAGAGATGATTCTGAGACATAGCATGCTCCCAACTGAAAGCCCTTTCCTTACCAACCATTGGTATACTGCTTTATAGTATGAACATTTTCCAGCTCTCTCCCATTTAAACTTAAATGAAATACAAGCCAAAAAAGCATAGGGAACATCATTTCCATTGTACAGATGAAGAAATCTAAACCCAGAAAGGCTTGAAGTTTTTCCTATGGTCATTTTGTCAAGCAATCTTCTGACTTCAAGACCTATGCATTTGCATTCTGCTCTCTCTCTCTGAATGTTGAACAAATACAGTAATGTCATGAGACAAGGAAGAAACCAGACCATTTCCGAGCAGATTTCATGTGTGACGAAGTTTTCTACAACTTCATAGGTAATATTTTCACTTAATCCTAATGCATGAGAGATACGAATTATCAGTTTGACTTAACAGAAGAGAAAGCTAAGTTCTGAGGAGCAATAGGCTAGCTTATACATTGGCAGATTTTAAAAATTGGACCCGGAGAAGCTAATCTTATATACCAGGCTATTTTCATTTCCCCTTATGATCTATGTGAGAGAGGGGCAAAGAAGCGACTCCGTGTATGAAGAATCTGCATATGGCTCTTTTTTGTTCTGGTCTATGCTAAGCCTTAACCTGCAATTGCACAACATGAAATGGCAGGGGGTGTCCTTTTTACCACCCTTAAGTTTGTCGTGGTAGAATTTTATCTGCAGCTATAGACTGTGCAATGAGTGCACCGGAGGTGCAGAATGTTACGAAGTCATATTTTTAGCTTGGTTTTCTTATTCTGGGGAACAGTTGTCTGCAGCAGCATGATTTGATCATGTTTGATTACTGACTTTGCACAGTTCTGTCTTCCTTACACACTGCCACCATTGGCTTCCACAGTATTAATTCATTTAACCTTAAAAAAAATTCCTGTCTCCTCAGTCTTTCTGTTATTATAGACTCACTGAAGCCCTCTATGTAAAAACATATGCCTCTGCCTTGGGAAACCATGGACACACGTTGAAATTCCTCAGGTAATCTGGAGCACACCTAATCTGGAAAAAAAATGGTTTTCATGTAAGTTGGAGACGAGAGATGATATGGTTTGCATCCGTGTTCCTGCCCAAATATCATGTCAAATTGTAATCTCCAATGTTGGAGGTGAGGCTTGGTGGGAGGTGATTTTTCATAAATGGTCTAGCACCATCTCCCTTGGTACTGTCCTCATGATAGTGAGTGAGTTATCCTGATATCTGGTTGTTTAAAACTGTGTAGCCCCTCCCGTGATGGTTAACATTGAGTGTCAACTTGATTGGACTGAAGGATGCAAAGTATTGTTCCTAGGTGTGTCTGTGAGGGTGTTGCCAAAGGAGATTAACATATGAGTCAGTGGACTGGGAGAGGCAGACCCACCCTCAATCTGGTGGGCACCATCTAGTCAGCTGCTAGCTCAGCTAAGATAAAAGCAGGCAGAGGAACGTGGAAGACCTAGACTGACTGAGTCTTTTTACCTTCATCTTTCTTCTGTGATGGATGTTTCCTGCCCTTGAACATCAAACTTCAAGTTCTTCAGCTTTGGGACTCTTGGACCTTTGACCACAGACTGAAGGCTGCACTATTAGCTGTCCTAGTTTTGAGGTTTGGGGACTTGGACTGGCTTCCTTGCTCCTCAGCTTGCAGATGGCCTATTGTGGAACTTCACCTTGTGATCATGTGTGTCAATACTGCTTAATAAACTCCCCTTTGTATACAAATCTATCCTATTAGTTCTGTCCCTCCAGAGAATCCTGACTAATACACCTCCCACTCTCTCTCTCTTGCTCCTGCTCCAGCCATGTGATGTGTGGACTTCCCCTTTGCCTTCTACCATAATTGTAAGTTTCCCAAGGTCTCCCCAGAAGCCAAGCAAATGCCAGCACAATGCTTCCTGTACAGCCTGTGGAACTGTGAGCCAATTAAACCTCGTTTCTTTATAAATTACCCAGTCTCAGGTATTTCTTTATAGCAATGCAAGAATGATGAACACAGAGGTTTACCTCTTCTGTGTGCATCTGTTTTTGTGCATTACCTCAAAACTGTAAAGAGTTAGACAAAGCTAGAGCTAAGGATCTCTGGGACCAGCAAGGGTGAGAGGGACTTCATGGGTGAATGTTCTTAGTGAGCGCCTCATCCTCTAAAACCCAGACCCTTCCCCACTCATTTCATGATGAGGCTTTCTGTTCCTTGTCCCATAGGAGTCACTCTGAGGTGCTTGAGGTAAAACAAGAGGTGACACTTAGTAAGTATTTTAGTCAGCTCATGCTGAATAACAAAACACCAGAGACTGGGAGCCCTAAACAAAAGGCATTTATTATCTCACAGTGCTGGAGGCTAAAAATCTATGATTAAGTCGCCAACATATTTGGTTTCTGGTGAGGGCCTCTTCCTGGCTTGCAGATGGCTGCCTTCTCACTGTGTCCTCACATGGTCTTTGTCCTGTGCATACACAGAGAGAAAAAGAGACGCCTCTGGTGTCTCTGCCTCTTCTTATAAAGACATCAATCCTATCAGAATAGGGCCCCCACCCTTATGACCACCTTAATTAATTACCTCCTTAAAGCCCCTATCTCCAAATACAGTCATATTGGGGCTGAGGACTTCATCATATGAATTTTGGGGTGGGGACGAATTAGCTCATAAAAATAAGTAATAGCTATTAAAATATATGAGACACTATGTGGCAGGCATCATACTGTGGAATTTTATATTATTTCATTCAATTCTGGTAAAGTCTTCATATGCATACATACATACATAAACATGCATATATGTATGAGTATGTGTGTATACGTATCTATAATCTCATTTTAAAGGTAAGAAAAATGAAAGAGGGGTTAAAAACTCACCACTGAGAGTAAATAAGGGCCAGATCCAGGATTTGAATCAGATGTGTTTGTCTCCAAAGACACTACCCCAAGTCTCAGTATCTCTCTCTCTCTCTCTCTCATTTCTGCCTATGTTACAGCAGCAATGGTTCTCTCAAACAGAAAATCCATCTCATACTAGAGCTGAGCTGAGCGTCAGAGCAGCCCTGCCTCTAACCAAGCCACACAAGGCCCACTTGGCTTTTCCATCCTTCCCACCCAGCCTCATCTGCCTCCAGTTGGGAACTCATTTTAAACTGACATCAGGTGTTGGGGCAAAGGTCGAGTGGTAACGAAAGCTGTGAAATAAGTTTAAATGATGGGAAATATTCCCCAAATGCATCAAAAGAGAGCCAATTTATATAAAAGCTGAGGAATTCCACTGCGTGTGTGTGTGTGTGTGTGTGTGTGTGTGTGTGTGCGTATATGTGTGTGTGTCTGGGTGGAGTGAAGGATGTAGGGAGTGAGGAAGAAAAACGGAAGGAAGAGAAGGTAAAGTGAGGGGGTAAGGAGAGAGTGAGAAAAAGAGAGAGATTGAAAACCAACTCTTGCTCAAACCATTAAAGAAGGGAAAAACTGCTGAATAAGACCATTCATTATTCTCTTTTTGCACTTCAAACAAATGGTAATTGTTGGTTTAGCTAACAAGTTGTGCCTTAATTACAGGCCATTAGGCACCATTAATAAAGAAAACCAAATCCACAAGAATCTGAATCTCATGTCTTGCATTTTATTCCCTAGAAAGAAGACCTACTCTAAAATGATTTAAAACTCTGCCTCTAAACCATGTAACAGCTCAGTGATGCTCACTGTCCCATAGCTTTGCTCAGGTATTACTTTCTCTGAGAAGCCTCCTCGCTCTTCCCTCCCTCTCCCAACACCAGCCCTGCTGCCTTGAGTCCTGACTGATTAAAGTAGTCCTTCCTTCTGAGGAGTTTCAGAAGGAGGTACTGATTTTGACCTCACCTGCATGGCCTGTCTGCCTCTCTGTCCTTCCAAATAGTCTTTGAACTACCTGCAAAGAGTAACACTTTTTTTAAATCCTACTGGCCATGGAAATAATAAAAATAATTACTACTCCTCTTATTTGTTGAATCCTCGATACACATCCTTCTATTTACTTTTTTATAAAATGTAATTCTCTCAACAATCCACTAGTGTGGGTATAACTGCATCTTTTTAAGGATAAGAAAAGCAAGGCTCAGAATGGCTAACTAACTTGCCTACGGCCATGAAGCTGGTAAGTGGCAGGGCCAGGACTGAAATCTACAGCTCATGCTCTTGCCAGAAGCAGAATTAGGTAGAAAAGTGCTAAATGTTTAGTTGTCTATTTACAATGTGAACTCCTTTTTGCCAGTTGTATTAGTCCTTTCTCATGCTGTTAATAAAGATACACCTGAGACTGGGTAATTTATAAAGGAAAGAGGTTTAATTGGCTCACAGTTTACCATGGCTGGGGAGGCCTCATGGAACTTATAATCATGGTGGAAGGCACCTCTTCACAGGGCAGCAGGAGAGAGAATGCGTGCCAAGCAAAGGGGGAAGCCTCTTACAAAACCATCAGGTCTCACGAGAACTCACTCTCTATCACAAGAACAGCATGGGGAATGCTACCCCCATGATTCAATTATCTCCACCAGGTCCTACTCTTGACACATGGAGATTATTACAATTCAAGGTGAGATTTGGCTGGGGACACAGAGCCAAACCATATCATTTTCCCCCATGGACCCTCCCACATCTCATGCTCTCACATTTCAAAACACAATCATGCCTTCCCAACAGTCCCCCAAAGTGTTAACTCATTCCTGCATTAATCCAAAAGTCCAAGTCTAAAGTCTCATCTGACACAAGGCAAGTCCCTTCTGCCTATGAGCCTGGAAGATCAAAAGCAAGTTTGTTACTTCCCAAATACAATGGGGATACAGGTATTGAGTAAATACACCTGTTCCAAATGGGAGACATTGACCACAACAAAGGGGCTACAGGCCCTATGCAAGTCCAACATCCAATAGGGTAGTCATTATACCTTAAAATTCCAAAATGATCTCCTTTGACTCCTTGTCTCACATCCAGGTCACACTGATTCAAGTGGTGGGCTCCAACAGCCTTGGGCTATTCTGCCCCTGTGGCTTTGCAGGGTACAGCCCCCTTCCTAGCTGCTTCCATGGGCTGTCATTGAATGTCTGCAGCTTTTGCAGGTGCAGTGTGCAAGCTGTCAGTGGATCTACCATTTGGGGTCTGGAGGACAGTGGTCCTCTTCTCACAGCTCCACTAGATAGTGTCCTAGTGGAGACTCTACGTAGGGGATCCCACCCATATTTCCCTCCTGCACTGCCCTCACAGAGGTTCTTCATGAGGGCTCTGCCCCTGCAGCAAACTTCTGTCTGGACATCCAGGAGTTTCCATACATCTTCTGAAATCTAGGCAAAGATTCGCGAACCTTAATTCTTCACTTCTGTGCCCCTTAAGGCCCAACACCATGTGGAAGCTGCCAAGGCTTGAGGCTTGCACCCTCTGAAGCACTGGCCTGAGCTGTACTTTGGCCTCTGTTAGCCACGACTGGAATGGCTGGGATGCAGAGCACTAAGTCCGGAGGCTGCACACAGCAGTGGGGCCCTGGACCTGGCCCAGAAAACCATTTTCCCTCCTAGCCCTCCAGGCCTGTGATAGGAGGGGCTGTCACAAAGGTCTCTGGTATGCCCTGGAGGCATTTTCCCCATTGTCTTGGTGATTAACATTCCTCCTTGTTACTTATGCAAATTTCTTCAGCTGGCTTGAATTTCTCCCCAGAAAATGGGTTTTTCTTTTCTATCACATTGTCAGGCTGCAAATTTCCCAAACTTTTTGCTCTGCTTCATCTTGAACGACTTGCCACTTAGAAATTTCTTCTCCCAGCTACTGCAAATCATCTCTCTCAAGTTCAAAGTTCCACAGATCTCTAAGGCAGGGACAAAATGCCACCAGTCTCTGCTAAAGCATAGCAAGAGTGACCTTTACTCCAGTTCCCAACAAGTTCCTTATTTTCATCTGAGACCACCTCAGCCTGGACTTCATTGTCCATATCACTATCAGCATTTTGGTCAAAGCTATTCAACGAGTCTCTAGGAAGTTCCAAACTTTTCCATATCTTCCTGTCTTCTGAGCCTTCTAAGTCCCTAGGAAGTTCCAAACTTTCCCACATTTTTCCTATCTTCTTCTGAACTCTCCAAACTGTTCAGACCTCTGCCTATTACCCAGAACCAAAGTTACTTCTACATTTTTGGGTATATTTATAGCAGCACTCCTCTCTCTGCAGTACTAGTTTACTGTATTAGTCTGTTCTCATGCTGCTATTATATAAATAACTGTCCAAGACTGGGTAATTTATAAAGGAAAGAGGATTAATTGGCTCACAGTTCAGCATGGCTGGGGAGGCCTCAGGAAACTTACATTCATGGTGGAAGACACCTCTTCACAGGGCAGCAGCAGAGATAATGAGTGTTGAGCGAAGGAGGAAGCCTCGTATAAGATCATCAGATCTTGTGGGAACTCACTCTCTATCACAAGGACAGCATGGGAATACTGCACCCATGATTCAATCATCTCCACCCAGTCCCACTCTTGACACATGGGGATTATTACAATTCAAGGTAAGACTTGGCTGAGGACACAGCCAAACCATATCACCAGTTGTCTTTTTCTGGGTCAGTTTTGTGTTTCTGAAGATGTAGGGTGGTGATGGCTGCTCTTTGATTATTGCAAAGTCACATGTCAACCGGATTGGCCTGTGCTAAAATTGGCTACTAGCTATATAGTAAGTGTTGATGAGGACATAGAGCAACTGGAATTCATACACTGCTGGTGAGAGTGTAAAATGGCATAAGACCTTTGGAAAAATGTTTGGCAGATTTTATAATGTTAAATCTACTTATCGTGTGACTCAACAATTCTACTTCTGTTTTACTCAAGACAAATAAAAACATATGTTCACACAAATAGATCTACATGAATTTTTAAAGCAGTGTTACTCAAAATAACCAAAACCTGGAAATAACCCAAATGTTCATTAACAGGTGAAGAATAAAAAATACAAGAGCTAGGGCATATTCATATAATGTATTTTTTAAATGATATCAAAGAGTGAATGTGAACAAAGGACTGAATTAGATATCCTCTATTCATAATAAATGATATTTTCCTCCATCTCACTTCATCCTTGTAATTCAACATAGTACAATCCCACAAATATGAGAAATTGCAGCCATAAACAGAAAATTCTCAGTATCTAGACTAAGTTGTTGTGGAAAATCCACTGTGTGCCATAGCAGCACAACATACAGTGAGTTCAGTCCTGTTCACCCATCTGCCTGGTTCTGGGATTACTGCGACCTTCACATCACCTCCTTCTTCTGGAAGCCACATTCTAAATGAGTGAGATTTTTCTACTTTCTCTTGAGCAAGAACAGAATGAGCTCCATTCATTGGCAATGGGTAATCTACTATTTCTCTGCAGGAGAGAAGGTAATGCAAACGGAAGAGTTGTGCAAACATGGCCCAGGGGTGTGTGTGCCTGGATGAGCCCTGTTTGCACGTCAGTTCAGACAACGATCAGTATCTTGGTCACAGAAATTCACAGAGCTGCTGTTTGGTTTCCTTAGCATTAATTATCCACATCTGCCAGTATCCAGAGCAGGATTTATTGAGCACTTAATGTGGACAAGATATTCACCAGTCAAGAAAAAGGCATAAGATGCACATGAAATCAGGTTTTTGCTTGAAATACAATGAGACACCCCCCTAAACTGTGGGGGTTGGGCTATCTGCAGTGTGTGATATAGACATGTGATACCAGAATCCAGGGGACAGGGAGGGAGAATAGCTTGAAGCTACAGGGAGGCTGAACAGAGGATTTGGGGCTGGTTCAGAGGAAGAATTTCCTCTGGATGGCAGATATGAAAAGAAAGGGCATTTCAGGGATTACTGTCCCCACCCACCCAAACAGTATCACCCCTGGATGCATGAGGTGGAGTGGAGATCAGGGGCTTTGGGGTATGGCAGAGCTGGACTCCTGCAGCTCTGCTTTTTAGTAATCCTGTGACCTTGGCCAGCTACAGAACTTCACTGAGTCTCCATTTGTCATCTGAAAATGGGGATTATAGTAATGACTTTCTAACAGAATGCTGTGAAAATTAAAAGATTAAATAATATTGGAGAGAAAGGGGTAATATAGCCTCTGATACAAAGTACAAATATTGCTTTCTCCCTTGCTAAATATAACTTACTTAATTTGTCTTCGTCTTTCCAAGCCTCCTCTCCCTCTGTTTTCAGGCTGCCCTCTGCTATTCATCTCCCCGCCCATGGGTTCCTCCAACACCACCCTCAAAAAATTAGGAACAGAAAGGAACTGATGCTGAAGACTCACTCCTAAAATCAGTTCCCCACCCAAGGGTCTCGGCACTGGAAGCTTAAATCCTTTGGGGAATGAAAGGTGTTACATCTAGGAGAAGGACATTTCTTCATAAGTGAGAGTTTGGACTTTTTCCACATCCAGGAGTTATCTACCCCATCCCTAAGTCAATCCAGCTACAAATGAAAACCTCAGGCTGATCTGGTTATCGGGTTTTGCCAAACCAGTTCTTTGACTCAGGTGACTTGCATAGCCGGGATAACATTCTGAGATAGATACAGAAAACCTCTCAGCACCGTAGCAAAGTAAAAATGCAAAATCGGTCCTAAGTGTCTTCTATAATAACATGCAAATCCAGTCATATTTCTGTCTTCCTCTGTCCTCTGCCTGGCTCCACATTGCCATCAGGGAGGAAGGAGGTTAGCACAACACAGACAGCCTCTTAAGATCTGGATTCAGAGCTGGGCTGTGTACAGCCCAGCACACTCTACTCTGGGGCTCAGGTTTCGTCCCCTGGGGAGGTGACAATACATGTATTTGCTGAGTTTCTAGTTAGAGACAAGAGTTACCTGCCCTAAATGGGACTCCAGTTCCATCACTGGCTTTTACATAGATGTGTTGGGTTTGCTGTGACTTTTTATATACTATTCTAGAGTGCAAAACAAGCATGGTATTAAAACAATGGCAGAGCATTAAAGAAATCTTCAAATAAATGGAGACTTCCCTCACAAGAATAGGGTTAAGTTTAACTGGAAAAAACTTTGAATTCCACATACTTAACAAAGCAATTTCAAAGTTGCCTTTAGGCCCTCAGACCTGGTCTTTCTTGTTCACAAGCGTGTCAGCTTTGAAGGCCAGCATGAGAAATGGCATTGAATCTGACCATCTATGTAGGGGTGAAACTTCGCAGATCACTATGGAACTGGTCTATGCAAAACCAGAAATCAGTATGTGATTCTTGATCTTCGTTATAATGGACAAAAGTTGTTTCTGGTTTTATAAGTAGCTCAATTGCATAATATGTCCATAATACATGCTAATTAAATGACTGAATACATATTAATAGACACCTTGACTAAGCACTCTAAATATTTCTAATAACAATAATAATAATAATAATAAGAGCTGTCACCTTAATATTTCTAAAATTACGATTTAACTGTTTTTTTCCATTCATACACTGAATGATTAGTTTGTCATCATTCTCGTCATTATGTGACCAGGAAGCCATGGACAAGGCACTCCTTTTATGTAATGCTCATAGCAACTTCTGAGGGACATGCTACTGTTGTTTATACTCATATATGAGGGCACTGACTTTTAGAGACTCTCAAGTTTGCAGAGGCTTTGACCCAGTGCATAATGAATGCTCCTAAGCACAGTAGGAAGGAAACACTGGGGCTCAGGGTAGTTAAATGACTCGCCCAAGGTCAAGAATTTCTGTGGCAGGACTCAGAGTTAGTTTTTCAAGCCACAGTTCCAGGTACCTCAAATACATTAAAGCAACACTTACAATGGAAACCTATCAATGTCCAGTTGAATAGCTTTTTTATACCTGGGCTGGAACGGACATCAGCTCTGGCCATTGAAGTTCCAGTTAACATCGATCCAAACAGGCAAAGGAAAGATCCAAACTGTCTTACTAACAATAGGCTTGGGCGGGATGGCTGATTAAATCTCAGTTCCTTTTGATGCAATGGCAATGGACTCAGGCTCAATTTCTCTGATAGGACAAATGTCTTTGAAGCTTCTTTGTGCTGGATTTAATGAGCCTGATTGTCATCTTCCAGAAGACAGTGCAGGCGAGGCCTGTGCAGGCAGAGTGGATGGGATCACTCATCGATTGTGTTGTCACGCCCATCAAGCAGTCGGAAGAACCAGGGCAGGATGTGAAATCAATCTGACCGTCTATTTATAGAGGAGGCAGCGCCTTTGTCATGGTGATCCTACCAGCAACCCAGAAGGCAACATCTGCAGTGTGTGACTTCCACAAATTAAAAAGCATGTCCTGACAGCACGTAGAAGGAAATTTTATTTTTCTTCTAAAATATTTTATAAATATGGACTGTTCTTCTTCTTGTCCTTTTCATCTTTATAATCTTCCCTCTATTTCTATTTCTCTCCCTCTCTCCATTCTAGATGACTTCCTCTCATGTTTTTTCCTTCTTTTTAATTCAGTAAGATTTATTTAAGTTTCATTATGCATTTGGAGCTGTATAAAGTGCTGTGGAGAATTTAGAGAAGATACTCCATGGACCCTCCTTCAAGCCATTTCCAATATCTTTGTGGAACGGAGAGCACTTGCAACTTAAAATCAAAACACCTATTTTCTAATTGTTTCCACCACTTATGCATTTTCTTTATGATCTCATAGCAGTCACTTGTTTCTTAACCTCAGCGTCTTCATCTGTAAATTACAGCAATAATATCTATAGATACCACAAACATGTTTAGACAGCTTACATAAAAAGGAACAAGCTTAGTACTAATGACAAAAAGCCTAGTTGTACAATTGTGAGCAAATTAAGCTTTCTAAGTCTCAGGATTTAGAAAGTGAGTATTATAACTGAGTAAAATATTAGTAAAATGAGTGTAGTATTAGTATGCATGTCATAAGATTGATGTGATAATTAAATGAGATTACATATATGAAAGCTTAAAATAGGCAGGACCTGGCTTAATAAGTACCTGGCTCAGTGAGGGCTTAATAAAATTTGATTAGTAATGTAAGATGTGGGCATTGCATATTAAGAATAATAAAGTGCTATATACAGCCCGCCTTCCTTCTTTCCTTCCTTCCTTTCTTCCTCTTTCCCTTCCTTCTTTCTTTCCTTCCTTCCTTGCCCTGTCTCTCTCTTTCATTTCAGAGTCTTATATTATTGTTAGTCTCCTAAAAGAATAGAATTCTGCTTCCACTTGGGATGAAGAAAAGTTTAAAGAGTGTAACTCCCACCATGTAGCTGGTTTGGTCACAATCAGTCACTTTCCTTGAGGCCATCGGAGAACTGACGTTGCAAGGCAAATACATACCCGAATTCCAAATGAGGGCACCCCTTTCCAACATGAAATTCTTGTTCTCTCAATTCTTGTAACAGAACTCTCAAATTCTTGTAACAGAACTCGGAGATACAAGTGACTGCCGCTCAAGTAGGTAAGAAGAAGACGACCAGAATTTAACAAATTTTTAAAGGTCAAGTGTCAGTTCAGAGCAACTGCAGGTCCAGACATAAGAAGAATTTGCACTCACTCCCAGCCTTCTTGCCATGACCTCCCCAAGCTGTTCACCAGAAAGACCAGGAGCAGAGCAGAAGACCAGAAGGGACCCTCTTCAGTTATGCACATGCAGGATGTACTTGACCGCTACGAGAGACCACTCACAAAACACTACCCATTTCCTGGACCCCAGTGCTCTTAGGGCAGGACCAGTAAAGTACACCATTCCCAAGGTACAAGCAAAAACCAATTTCAATGTAGGAAGGATAAAAGAAAAAAAAACCCTACAGGACTTTTTTCTAAGCGAAAAGAGGCAAATCATTTTAAGGGACAGGAGGAAGCTCCAGCTCAAAAGCAACAACAGATACTAGATGAAGTGTTAATGCCATAGACAGGAGAGACAGGAATGTTAAGAAAGCCTCAAAATCCAAGAAATAAGGATCAGTGTAAAACTGACAGGGCACAAAATAACAGAGTTGTCCCCACAAACCCACCGTGAACCTAGATTGGTTAAGAAGGAGCAGCCAGTATGTTTGGGGCAGGAGCAGGAGCATAGGGTGACCACCTCCGTGGCACAGGCAAGCAAGAATATCAGAGAGCTGAAGGTAGAGCAGGGGCTTTGAGGAAAACTCTGGCACCCCAGTCCCACCTGCCTTAGTCCATTTGTGTGTTGCTATAAAGGAATATCTTAGGCTGGGTGATTTATAAAAAGAGAGGTTTGGCTCACAGTTCTGCAGGCTGTACAAGAAGCATGGCACTAGCATCAGCTTCTGGGGAGGGCTTCTATAGTCAGCATAAATGTTTCCAAAAGTGAAAACAATATAAGAATCTAGACAGTATTTTTCAGACTCACATAACCTTACATTCCCAGCAGTATTACAAGAAAAACAAAAGGAAGTTCTTCTGGCAAAAGTTTATGTTGATAGAAAGAAACATGGATCTATAGAGAGAAATAAGTGCTATAAGGTAAATATTAAAAAATGCCTTTATTTTTAATAATTAAAAAATTTACTGTCTGAAACAAAAATTATAGTTTTTACCTAGTAGTAAATGTAAAACTTATAATAGCAGTAGTGCAAAAGATGCAAGGGATGAATCAGAAATATACAGTTGTAAAATTCTTATACTGTTTATGAAACAGTACCATATTATTTGAACATAGGCTGTGACAAGTTAGAGATGTAGATATTGTTAACCATGTGGCAATCACTTAAAAACTCAAAATAAGATATAACTAATAAGCCAATAGTGGAGATAAAATGGAATAATAAAACATTTGAATTCAAAGGTAGGCAGAAAAAGAAGAAAAAAGAAACAGATAATAGATAAGCAAACAGAAACGGTTAGCAGGATGCTAGGTTTTAATACAATGATATAAAAAATTACATTAAATAACAATGGTCTAAATACCCAATTAAAAAGCAGAGATTGTTACATTGAATTCACGCACACACACACACACACACACAACAACAACAACAGCAAAGACCTAATTATATGCTGTCTAAAGGAAACACTTTAAGTAGAGAAATACAGACAGATTAAAAGTCAAAGGATAACAAAACGATACACAAACACTAGTCAAAAGAAACCTGACATGGTCTCTCTCTCTCTGATCCTCTCTCTCTCACACATGTACATGCACACACATGCACAAGAAGCCTTTGTTTTGCTGATCAAGGTGGTAGATCAAATGCAAATGAGTTCTACAAAAGTAGAAAATCAACTCAGAATGTTAGCTGAAAAGTTGTACGCAGAGCTGACAATGAGAGTCTAGTCAAAGAGAAAATACATGGAAAAATTGAATAGGACTACAAAAAAAGAAAGAGCAAGCGAGAGACAGGAGGAGAAGGAGAAAACATATTAGGATGAGGGAGGGTGGCCAGAATGGTTGGTAAGAGTGAAAGTTTAAGGGAGATGGTTGGACAGTTTTGCTGTGTGATGTGGATAATTCCTTCTGTTTACCTACAACACTCTGCTAATATAATTATATGGGTTCTCTTTGTTAGTGGAGTTAAATTTGTGTATGAGTGTCAGAGTAGGGGAGAGGGCTAGATCACATCAGCAGAACTATGTATGTTCATGTGTATTTCAGGAGGACATGCTCAAACTGCCACATGAAAGAGAAAGACGGTTCAGTTTGAGTCACGTTTGCATCTCCAGAGCCAAGCGAGATGCAGGACACAGTGAAAGAACTTTAAAAAGTAATTGAACTAAACTTGCTATGAACAGAATGTTTGTGTTCCTCAAAAATTCATATATGGAAGCCCTAACCCCCTATATGACTGTATTTGAAGATAGGGCTTTTAAGGAGTTAATTAAAGTTAAATGAGGCCACAAGGGTAAGGTCCTTATCCGATAGGATTGTGGCCCTATAAGAAGAGGAAGAGTGAGAGAGACCCTGTTGTCTCTCTCAGCCTTGTGAGGACCTGGTGAATGTTCATCTGCAAGCCAGGAAGAGAGCCCCCACCAGAACCTGCCCATGCTGGCACCCCGATCTCAGACTTTCAGCCTCTAAAACTGTGAAAAATAAATGCCTGTTATTTATAAGCCACCCAGTTTATGGTTTTTGTTACAGCAGCCTGGACTAAGACAAAACTAAACTAAAATGCATATCTTGATCAGGGTTGGTAGATGGACCCCAAGACAATAACCATATCTTACATGCAGATTTTGCTTGAGAAATTTAATTTAAATGTTCTGCATTATAAGTGCCTATATATTTGTAAACATTTGGTACATTTTGCCTTATTGACTTTCACTAAGTTTGTGCTAAGTTATACAGCCGACAGATACTATATGAGAATGCTTTTCTTGTCAGATAGAATATTCTCTCCCTGCTCATTTTCTTCCTCTTCCCCCTTCTGCTCCTTCTCCACTTCCTCTCCTCTTCCTTTTCTTCTTCTTCTCTCTCTCCTACCTTGATAAAACAAATATGCTTTTGTATTGTATAACCTGTTTCTTATGATCATTTTTACCTCATCTTGGTGAGTATTGTCTTAGAATGCTCAGGTTACTATTTTTAAAAAATAAAATCGGTGGCTTAAACAATAGATATTTATTTCTCACAATTCTGGGAGACTGGGAAGTCCAAGATCAAGGTGCCAGCAGATTAGGCTCCTAATGTGAGCCCTCTTCTGGCTTGTAGATGGCCACTTTCTCTAACGTTCCACTTATAAGGACATCGATCCCATTATGAAGGCCCTACCCTCAGGACCTAATCTAAACCTAATTGCCCTGCAAAAGCCCCATCTCCAAATATCATCACATTGGGGGATAAGGCTTCAACATAGGAATTTTGGTGAGACACGAACATTCTGCCTGTAACAGGCATCAGTCACTGAGGAAGCAGAATGTAGAGGTTGCTCATGTTCAAAGGCAGGTTCACCAAGAAGCTAACCTCCACCTGCCTCTCAGGGCCTCCACCTGCATGACGCTTCTCTGAGTAGTAGAAATTGCTGGGAGTTATAGAATGCTCTAGATAGGGGAGCAATGTTCAGTGGCAGTCAGGAAGCATGGCCAGCAGTAGCCTTTCTAGCAAATTGACTAAAGGAATCTCAGAAGAAAAGTACTGGAATCTCTAAGTTTTTGGTATCTTTTTGTAATTTATTTTCTCATTCTAAATAAATACTCAAAAAATTAATTTTTTTCATAATTCTTGAATTAATTTTAAATATGCCTCCCCCTAACTGTATAAGCTTCAGGCCCCACAAAACCTGGATGGTACCCTGCCTATAGTATTTATAACTGACACACTTACATTAATGTAGCCCTTGCAACTTACCTACACTCTGCCTGTTTTGTCTACTGCTACATTAAAAATTACCCCCCAAAAATTAGCATCTTAAAACAAAAATCACTTGTTTTGCTGAAGATGACATATATGTAAGGCCCATTGGGAATGGCTTATCCATCTCACACAGCATTAACTGGGACAGCTCAGTGATGTGGCTAGCAAGTCAGTGCTGATGATGGATCTGATGGAAGCTCAACCAGGGCTTTGGGCTGGGGGGCTATGGTTCCTCTCTGAATGATCTTCCACCACCTGGATCTGGTGCCTGCATCACATCTCGATTCTTCTAGTGAGTATGTCAATATAGGATGTAGAAGCTTCCAGGTTCTTACAGCCTTGACACAGAGACTGATTTAGTGTCACTATTCCAAGTTGTATCGATCAAGGCAGTTACAGAACCCACCCAAACTCAAGGGAAAGAACATGGACTCCTTCTCTTACTGGGAAGAGTGTCAAAGAATGTGTGGCTTTCTTTAATCTGCCACACGATCCTAGGTACTGGGGAGAAAAAAACACTCGAAATCGCCACTGACCATCATGTACACTGGAAGAAAATGCTTTTCTGTGCATATGGAATTTTTTTTTTTTTTTTTTGAGACGGAGTCTGGCTCTGTCGCCCAGGCTGGAGTGCAGTGGCGCGATCTCGGCTCACTGCAAGCTCCGCCTCCCAGGTTCACGCCATTCTCCTGCCTCAGCCTCCCGAGTAGCTGGGACTACAGGCGCCCGCCACCACGCCCGGCTAATTTTTTGTATTTTTAGTAGAGACGGGGTTTCACCATGTTAGCCAGGATGGTCTCGATCTCCTGACCTCGTGATCCGCCCGCCTCGGCCTCCCAAAGTGCTGGGATTACAGGCGTGAGCCACCGCGCCCGGCCCATATGGAATTTTTAATGGAAGCCTAAAAGTGTAAGGCCAGGTTTCTGCATTATATTTCACACATAATTGGCATTTCTATTAGGCCAGTGTGTTTTAGTAATCGCTAATGCATGAACAGAATATTATTAATTTAAAAATATTTGAACTATGAGAACATTCATTTGTTAGGTAAACAAGTGATCAAGGTTTCATGATGTTTTCAAAGGTTTTCAAGAGACTGACACTATAATAAACCTTAAATAGGGAAAAACATCTTGGAATTCAATTGCTGAAATTTTCCATTTTTGTAGTGAGGATGGGGTGGTTCAGAATTAAGAGAAGCAGTGAAGCACACTAGTTAAAAACACTGACTTCAGAGCCAAACCTGGACTGAAATGCTGCCCCATCCCCTGTGATTGCATAACATTGAGGAAGCTATTTACTTTATCATGCCCTTCGTCCCTCAAAATTTTGTGCCTCTGCATGCTCATATATAAAATGGAACTATAAACAGATCAACCTCATGGAGTTATTACAAGGATTAAACAAGTAAATATTTGTAAATCACTTAAAAGATGGCTTGGCCACCTAGTATGCGTTATACATGTTCAATGATACAAACATGCATCCATACATACATGTGTACATACTGTAAGATAAATCTGAATCCGATTATCCAACAGAAGCCAACTTTACAGGTAATACAGTCTATGTCTCCTGTTTCAAAGTATGGATGCACTCAAACTGTCTTGAATTTTACAAAAACGTTTTCAGCTCACTGTGTCATGGGATATCATAGACAAAACCGAAACACATTATTTGGACTTGCCTATGAATAAAAATAGCCCTATTCCTTACAAAGAAGTTGTTTTTCTTTTTGCCTTTTGATAAGAACTATTCTTGCCTCCAGAACTCAGTTTCGGAGCTCCAGAGACTATAAAAAGAGAGTGAGGAGGGAGGATTTCAGGAAAAGCTAGGCTCATTTTGACATAAATAATGCAAAATAGAAAGGAGTCTGGAAGCATTCTGTATCTGCAGTCTTCACATGGCAGATCTGCCATTTGCCTGTAAATAACTGACAGGTCCAAAGTCTAAGGGATTACTTTAAATGTTACAAGTGATAAAAGCAAGGCTCTAAAGGACTCAGAGGAGAGAAATAGTCCAGTGGGATAGCAGAGAAAAGAACTTGCAAGTGATAAAAAGAGTAAATAATTTAAGACTTTCTAGGGCAGAACATGATCACTGGAGGTTTACTGTGTTTCCCTAAGCCTTTGCTTTGAAATTCATAGTCGCACCATGAGTTTAATCATTGCTCTATCCAGCCTTGATCTACATCAACATGATGGGACCATGAACTCCTTCTCTGTCACCAGATCAGAAATGCTGCATGCAGGATGGGGGACTGGCTGCAGGTGAGAGGTGAGACATTTGTGGGAAACCTTGTTTTTTGTTTGCTTTTCATTCATGACCAGAATAACACGCATTAAGGAGATATGCAAGTATTTAACACATTCAGTTGGCTTTAAATGTCCAGAAAGTCTCACTCTCTAGCCATCCTTCCACCTTCTTTATTTATCTCAGAGGCCATCATGCTTGAATTGCTGAAACAGGTTCATTACTTGGCCTACCAACTCTCAAGCCCCTGGCCAATCAAACCAGGCTGCCCTCTGCTCAACCAGATGAAGCTCACCATGAGGTCCCTTCAATTTTTTCCCCACAAGGCTCCATCAGCTGCCTCTGCCCACAAGAAAAAAGGACCACTGACTTCCAGAGCTTCACTGTCACACATGTGCCAAACGCGCTTGAATCTTGATTTCCTTGCTAAAGGTCCAAACCCAAACCCATACATCAAATTGCATACAATAATCATATTCATTTTGGTTGCCCACAAGCTTCTCAAACTCAGAATTTCCAAAACTGGACTCCTTCTACCCACTTCCTTCCCTTGACAAAATGCTGTTCCTGTTTCTTTCATATCAATCTATGTTGTCACTCATCCAAACAAAACACTGAGACCCATTCTCATATATCCCTCTCTTTCACTCGCCAAACGCTAGCACGTCGAGCTCTGTCAATTTTACTTCTTAAATATCTTTAAAATCTGCCTCCTCTCATCAATCTCAAGCACTTATCTTCTCACAACATAACTTCTGTAAAAGCCTCCCAGCTTGTCTTACCAGCTCTGGTCTCTGGTCTCTCTGGCCTCTTCCTATTAAAACTATTCTCCACTTTGTCTTTTCACTGACAATTCAAGGCCAACTTTAACAGGTTGTTCCCGCATTGACTTCCACTAGAAACTATGTAACGCCCAGCATACAATTTTCAGCTAAAAAGGTTCCACTTCTGATATGGTGGGGTAAGCTTCTAGCAGATCAACATGTATGAGGAAAATGTACAGAACAACTTCCACAAGACTCTGAATAGAAATCAAAGGCAGAATGATTTTGGAGCGGAATTGACATGATGAATGTGGGAAAACATGATATGAGTTCTGTGTTTTTGCAGATTTTGCCAGAGGGTTATTTCATTCCAGCATGGCATGGGATGACTCAAGCTCCAATGGAAAACTCACTGACTTTCTGGTCTGAGGAATAAAACAAGGGAGTCCAGGGTAACCATAACCAGCAGAAGGTGAGGAGAATCCCAGAAGGGAGAAAGTAAGAGAAGGAAAGCCCTAGTTTCTGCGTGCAAATTCTAAGAATCTAGCTGACCCCTAAACAAACTGAAATTAATTCCATTAAAAGATAAAGAAACAAACTGTGATTTGAGCCGCTGCTCACCACGTGTGAGACAAGACCACAGTTTGAGTCTAGCCAACTAAATTGTCAGCTAAAACAAAGACATCACATTCTCCAGAGGAATGTAATAAATCCACGATGTCACTGACAAAACATTCTCCATACTCAGGATGCAATCTAATATTGCCAGACTTAAGAAGAATCGGAAAAATGTGATCAGTCTCTAGGGAAAGGACAGTTAACAGAGGCGAAATCATGAGATTATACAAATGCTGAAACTAGCAGTCAAGCACTTTAAAATAGTAACTCTAAATGTGCTCAATGAAATTAAGGAAGAAAGTTAATTTTAAGTGAAAATATAGGATATCTCAGAATAGAAATAGAAGATATGAAAAATAACCAAAATTAAATCTTAGAATCCAAAGAAATAATATCTGAAATATTTTGAAAAGAGGGATGGGTGTAATTGCAGAATTGTAATTGCAGAGAATAGTCAATGAACTTGAAGATGGATCAGTAGGAATTATCCAATCTGAACTAGAGATAGACTAAACATTGGAAGAGAGAGAGAGAGAGAAAGAGAGCGCCTCAGGAACCAATGGTACAATATTAAAATGTTTAACATATATGTGGTTGTGGTCTCAGAAAGAGAGAAGAGACAGAATGGGACAGGAAAATATTTGAAAAAATAATGGCCAAAAATTTTCCTAATTTCAAGAAACTCAATATATTGCAAAGAGGACAAATATGAAGAAAAGCATGGGTAAGAACATCAGCACCAAACAACTGAAAATCAAAGATAAAGAGAGTGACTTTAAAGCAATCAGAGAAATAGTTCATGTTACATGGAGAAGAGCAACAATTTTAATTACCAAGGGTTCTTGTCAGAAATGATGAAGGTCAAAAATTTTGGAATAATATGAAAAACTACATATTAAATAAAGAGGAGAAACAATTTGAAATTACCAAGTATTTTTCATCACTATTGAAGTCAGAAGCATTGAAAAAATATCTGTAAAGTGTTGGCAAAAACTAAACAAACACAAACTTTCAACCAAGAATTCCGTATCTTGCAAATGAATAAAGACAAATAAAGATATTTTCGGTTAAAAACAACAATACAATTTGTTGCCAGCAGAGCTGCACTACAAGAAATGCTAAGGTAGTTCTTCAAGCTGAAGGCAAATATCAGGGTAAAACTCATTCATGACAAAAGTATGTCAGAAATACTCAATACATGAATAAATATTAAAGACTTTTTAAAAATAAACTTGTTTCAAAAATCAGTGTTTAAAGCAAAATCACAGCATTGCTGTGTAGGTTTTACAAAAAAATGAGATATAATGCATATGAAAACTTTAGCATATGGCATGGTTGAGAAAGACTAATTGGACCTTTTTGGCTGCAAAGTTTCCACATTTTATGTGAATTAGCACAATATAAAATCTAAGCAGATTGTGAAAGGATAGACATGCATATTTCAATCCATATATCACTACTAAAAATACAATGAGGTGCAGCTAAAATGCCAATAGATACAGTAAAATGTAATTGCTCAAAATTTTACTAATAAAAAGAAAGCAGGGAAGCAAAAAGAGGAGCAAAAAGCAGTGAGGACAAACAATATAATTAATAGAATAGTAAATAAGATAGTAGACCAACATCCAACCATGTAAATAATTACATGAAATGCTAATGGAATAAACATTCCAATTAAAAACAGATTATTAGAATGAATAAAAAGGCAAGACCCCAATATATGCTGTATAAATATAAATATGGTCATGTGATACATAATACATTTCAGTCAAGGATGGATCACATATGCAATGGTGGTCCCATTAGACTAATGGAGCCGAAGATTTTCTATTGCCTAGTGATGTTGTAGCCATTGTAACATGGGAGTGGAATGCATTATTGTGTGTTTGTGGTGATGCTGGTGTAAATAAACCTACTGCACTGCCAGTTATATAAAAATCTAGCACACACAATTATATACAGTACATAATACTTTCTAATGATAACTAGAAATTATATTACTGGTTTATGTATTTACAATTTTAAACTTGTGTTTTACCTACCAAAAAAATAAGTTAATGATAAAACAGCCTCAGGCAGGGCCTTCAGGAAGCATTCCAGAAGAAGATGTTGTTATCATAGAGGTGACAGCTCCACGTGTGTGATTGCCCCTGAAAACTTTCCAGCGGGGCAAAATATGGAGATGAAAGGCAGTGATATTGATGATCCTGACCCCATGTAAGCCTGGGCTAATGAGTGTGTGGGTTTGTGTAAGTACACTCTATGATGTTTGCACAAGGACTAAACTGCCTAATAAAGCATTTCTCTGAGCATATTCCCATTGTTAAGTGATGCATAACTATACACATATGGATGGAAAGTAAATGGATGGGAAAGGTACCATGCACATAATAGGCATGAGAAAATTAGAGTGGCTATATTGATATTAGATAAACTAGATGACAAGAAAAAGTATACTGTAAACATGGGCATGTGCTATAAACTGAATGTTTGTGCCCTCCACTCCAAAATTAGACGTTGATAACCTAATGTCTAATCTGATGGTATTGGAGGGGGTCTTTAGGAGGTAATTAGGTTATAAGGGTGAAGTGAGCCCTCATGAATGGGATTAATGCTCTTATAGGAGGAGATGAGAGCTTTATCTCTCTTTCCTCTCTGCCATGTGAGGATACAAGGAAAAGAAGGCCATTTGCAAATCAGGAAGTGGCCACTCAGCAGACACGGGGTCTGCTGGCTCTTGATCTTGGACTTCCCAGCCTCCAGAACTGTGAGAAATAAATTTCCATTGTGTAAACCACACAGCCTCTGGTATTTTGTTATCGCAGGCTAAACTGACTAGACAACATGACATAATGATTTAGTCAAATGAAAATTCATCACAAACACATAAAACCATAAGTGTGTTTGTCACTGACAGCAGAGCCTCAAAATATATGAAGCAAAAAATAGAATTAAAGGGAGGAATAGTTGATTTCACATAGTGGATTTTTATAGCTCTCTCAGCAATTGGAAAAACAACCTGAAAGAAATTCAGTAAAGACATAGATGATTTGAATAATACTATTGACCATCTTGACCGCATTGATATTCATAGAAACTACCAATAATTGCATAATCTACCATCTTTTCAAGAGCATGTGGTACTTTCACCAAGACAGCCCATATTATGGGCTATGAAACAAATGTCAGTAAATTGAAAAAATTGATATAATAAAGAGTATTGTATTAGTCAGGGTTCTCTAGTGAGACAGAACTAATAAGATAGATGTATATATAAAGGGGAGTTTATTAAGGATTATTGACACACGCGACCACAAGTTGAGGTCCCACAATAGGCCGTCTGCAAGCTGAGGAGCAAGGTAGCCAGTCCGAGTCCCAAAACCTCAAAAGTAGGGAAGCCGACAGTGCAGCCTTCAGTCTGCGATCAAAGGTCCAAGGGTCCCAAAGCTGAAGAACTTGGAGTCCAATGTTCGAGGGCAGGAAACGTTTAGCACAAGAGAAAGATGGAGGTCAGAAGACTCAGCCAGTCTAGTCTTTCCATGTTCTTCTGCCTGCTTTTTATTCTGGGAGAGCTGGCAGCTGATTAGGTGGTGTCCACCCAGATTGAGGGTGGGTCTGCCTTTGCCAGTCCACTGACTCAGATGTCAATCCCCTTTGGCAACACCCTCACAGACACACATAGGAACAATACTTTGCATCTTTCAACCAAGTTGATACTCAATATTAGTTATCAAAAGTATGTTCACTGACAACAATGGAATTAAGTTAGAAATCAATAAAATAAGACATCTTGGGTTTTCCATACACTGCTGGGGGGCATATTAAATGTTTCAACAATTTGAGCAACCTGTTTGACAGTTTCTTATGAAGTTTAACTTACACTAAACACATGACTTTGTCATTCCATTTCTAGATATCTACCTAAGGGAAATGAAAACACAGAGACTTGTATGTAAATATTAATAGTAGCTTTGTTCAAAATAGCAAAAATCCTGGAAACAAACCTAATGTGCATCAACAGGTGACCAGATAATATGCTTCCAATCAGTGAAATACAACTCAGTAAAAAAATAAATGAAATGAATATAGCAATATAAATGAATCTCAAAATAATTACGTGAGGTAAAAGAAGCTAGATACAAAAATTCTGGATAACTCAGGGTCAAAAAGTAGACTAGTGGTTTCGTGGAGTTGAGGGGCTAAAAGTGTGTACACAGAAACTTTTAAGGTGATGAAATATTCTGTCTTTCAATAGTAGCAACATTATCTTTGGTATATGCATCTTTCAAAATGCTCTGAGTTGTGCATACTTCGATGGCTACAATATGTAAGTTATATCTCAATAAACTGATTAAAATATGTTACCTGAAGAAATTCAATCTGGTTAGAAACACAATGCCAAGATTAACCAAACAGGAAATGCA
This sequence comes from Gorilla gorilla gorilla, assembly GCF_029281585.2. Lineage (NCBI taxonomy): Eukaryota > Metazoa > Chordata > Mammalia > Primates > Hominidae > Gorilla > Gorilla gorilla. Next base: position 127,524,915 of record NC_073236.2, read on the forward strand.
CACAAATCCCTGTTGCTTCTCAACATACTTTGACATTGGTCTATCAGTTGTTGAAAAGCATGTCATAGCATGAATTATGAAAAGCAGTATACCACCGTGGTCAGTAATCTGCGAATGTTTTCCAATAGCCACAGGTGATTCAAATGAATCTTTACCTTTATTGTGAAAAGATTTGAATCAAACTTCACTAAAAAACTAAAGAATAAATTGGTTTCTAACAAATCAGAGATGGTTAAATGCATGGTCATGACAGTTATTAAAATAGACTATAGATTTTATAACATGTTTCATTTTTGTCCTCAATAATTTATGGTGTGTATTATAATTGATGACATCTTAAAATCAAGAAACTATGACATATGTAAAAAGTGTTCTATTGAACACCTGGCATGTAACAAATAATTGATTGTTTAAAGTTTTTGTTTTGTTTTGTTTTGTTTTGTTTTTGAGACAGAGTCTCGTTCTGTCACCCAGGCTGGAGTGCAGTGGCGCTATCTTGGCTCACTGCAAGCTCCACCTCCCGAGTTCACGCCATTCTCCTGCCTCAGCCTCCCGAGTAGCTGGGACTACAGGTGCCCACCACCACGCCCGGCTAATTTTTTATATTTTTAGTAGAGACGGGGTTTCATCGTGTTAGCCAGGATGGTCTCAATCTCCTGACCTCGTGATCCGCCCACCTAGGCCTCCCAATGTTTAAAGTTTTAAAGGTAAGCTTTTAACATTTGGGAAAAGAGAAATAAAACAGGTTTTTATATATATATATGTGTGTGTATATATATGTGTATATATATATACATTTTGTGGACTAGTATATAGTATATATATTGTATAATACAAATATATACAATATAAATTTAGTCTATATATTATATATAGTATATATATATTTGGTGAACTATTAGATATATAAAATATATATACACTATATATAAAATACAGTGTGTGTGTATATATATATATAAAATGTATAAAATTCACCAGAAGAGATTCTTTCCTAAATATTCTGTCAAATTTGTTTTACTGACGTGCATTCTATGATAATAGATGATCCCTTTACATGAGAACTAAATAGCCTCAGAATCTGGAATACCAATGTCCCTCCAGGACATTTTCTTAGCTGGAAGCTTCAAAATTATTAACTATAATCTTGCTACACTATTAGTACTAAGATGAATCACAGTTTAAAACATCATTAAAGATGGCTAGAAATTGGGCAATGCTCTTTTAAATAGAGGGAAAACAGGAAAGGGATTGAGATTTTTTTCTACTGCAGTGGTGAAATGTCTCGTTTCCCCTTATAAATTAAACTATGTCAGTGGAAATACTCTTCAGAGTTTCTAATCAGTTTAGAATCATCAACCCATTACTTTTTTACAAAACTAATATAATTCCATTTGAAAGTAAAGAGGTTTGCTGTTTAATTAACAGCTAGATTTTTTAAATATTAAAAACTAAGTGGTCACACACATGTTGACTGCCGAATACCATTCCCCAGTAAAGAGACAACCAGGGTTCCTTGGAGAAATGACTGCTCCACGCCTAAGCCAGAGAAAGTACATCTCAAGATGAACTTGAGAAATTTTGATGTGTCAGAAAAAAAAGAAAGCTTTTGAAGGTTAACGTGGTCATGACAAAATGACGGAGTAGCCAGCTCAAAGGAGCTCTCACTAGCCAAGTTTAGAAGCTGTGAGAGTAAAATAAGAGAGAGAGACACTACCTGATTTAAATGATTGAAATAAGTAAAATTCTGTGAGTTCATAGTTGCATTCCAACAAAGAAAAAAGAAAAAGAAAGAAAAAATAGAGAAAAAAGATATTCCCTTTACAAAATGTCAGTTAATGAACATAGAAAGAATGATAGAATTGTAACTAGAAAAATAATTTTTCAGTCCTCAATAGATGATAATTGATTCAAGCAAGAATCATCAATGGATACAGAAAGCATGGCCAATATCTGCTTAGAAAAATAGGGACTTTGCATGGTACCAAAATATCTCCTCACAGATTACTTAGTAGTTACAAAGGAGAAACATAGCTTAACAATGGAGAGATATCATGATCGTAACCAAGCAATAAAGTATAATATTGGCAACAGTAATACAACCTGATATTATGAGCTTTCTGATGTGATACCTTGGGAAATATAACATTGCCTGTGTATTATTCGTGTCAAAAATGTTTAATCTCAATCTAATCAAGATTTAGATCTAAATTTCATTTCTGAGATATCAAGAAGCACTGATCGGACAAAGTCAGAATGTGGGAATTCTGTAAAACAGCACTCTTTTTTTAGATTATTTTTTATTTTACTATAAGTTCCAGGATACAAGTGCAGAATGTGTAGGTTTGTTACATAGGTAAATGTGTGCCATGGTGGTTTGCTGCACCTATCAACCCATCACCTAGGTTTTAAGTCCCACATGCATTAGCTATTTGTCTTAATGCTCTCCCTCCCCATGCCCCCCACCTTCCGACTAGCCCTGGTATGTATTGTTCCCCTCCCTGGGTCCATGTGTTCTCATTGTTCAATTCCCACTTATGAGTGAGAACATGTGGTGTTTGGTTTTCTGTTCCTGAAAACAGGTCTCTTGGGTTCTTCCAAAAGCCAATATCATGAAAAGAAAATATGCAGGAATTGTTCCAACTCAGGCCTGTCCATTAAAACTTCAAGTAATAGTGAATATATTTTTTATCTTTGGTGTACAATATAGTAACCATTAGCCACATGCGGCTATTAAGCACTTGAAGGATAGCTAGTGATACTAAAGAATTATATTCGATAGGGTATTTCTAGACTATAAGAGACTGAAATGGCATAAGAACCAAATGAGATCCCATACCCTGATGGGATTCTGATTCAAAACAATAAAAGCTATAAAATATATCTTTGGAATAATTAGTAAAATTTTAACAAGAAGGGGATACTAGGTGATATTTTTAAATTATTGCCAATTTTTCCAGGGCTGCTAATAGTAGTTGTGATTATGAAGGAGGCTGTCCTTGAGAGATAAGAGATAGATGCTTAAATGTGCAAGGTTTACATGATAGATGTCTAAAATATGTGTGTGTGTATCTCCATGTGTGTGTGTGCATATGTGGGTGTGTGAGAGAGAAAGAAAGAGAAACAGAGAAATGGAAGCAAATATGACAAAATGTTCACAAATGCAGGAGGAGAGTGTACAGATGTCTGTTAAAATATTCTTCAAATTTTTATGTTTTTTGAAACTTTTAATAACAGCTGGGGAAAAGCAGCTCACAAATTCCAGCTTTGCTGACCCTAAGCGTCCAGGGACCTGACATTGGGCATCACTAGTCAAGGTTGAATCTGCCTACACAGATCCAGAAGGAGAAGAATCAGAGGCCAGAAGGGAGAGGAATTTGTTAAGGACTCCCTGTCATTCATGGGCTAACAAAAGCCTCCCAGCTTGGACCCAAACCCCCAGCACAGCAGTCTACATTTTTGCACAGCATGGTGCAGAGTCCCGACTACAAGAAAAGGTACAAAATAGTGGCTCAGAGCATTTGCTACAGGGTTAGATCATCCTCTCTTTGAAGATTCGCTTTATCAAGTCAGGTGACCTCCTCAGTTTTCCCATCTGTAAAATGGGTAGCATTAACTTCAAGATTTTTCTTTTTAGGAATGTTAAGACTAACTATGATAATTAGCCCAGTGACTGGGAGATATTTTCACCATTGTTATCTATGTTATCATTAAGTAAAATGCTCACAGTGCCTGGCTTCTAAGTATTTGATAAATATTAATTAGCAATAACAATAATGTGTTATGTATATATGTGCTCTGCTGGGAAGAGACCCTAGCAGTACTCTTTGTGGGAAAAATTTTGTTGTCTTTGAAAACAAATAAACTAAACTGAGTTCAATTTGGATTGTACGTTAGATAAGATAGGCTAAGATATGTGTGAAGAAAAATTCAGCTTAAAAATCCAGCAGCTTAATAGAATGAAAGGTGATTTCTTGAGGGTGTTGGCTATATTTACTTCCTTAATCTGTATACTGGTTACATGGATGTATTTATTTCTTAAAAATATACCCAGTGATTATTTTTTAATTTTATACCCTTTGAAGAAATGTCAATACAGTTTCTAAAAAATTAAACAAAAAAAGAAAAATATTTCAGCCTTGTTTTATCGTAAACTTATTTTTCTTTTACACAGAACCCAATGCAACTCAAGTAGTTTCTGGAAGATAATGACTCAGACATTCTGGTGTTCTTTAGAGCTGATTAGAGATTTTCTACTTCCAGGCCAAGTAGATATGCCCCCACTGAAGTTTAGTGTGGCTGTGTACGTCAGGATTCCCCAGAGAAATAGAACCCTTGGGATATCTACTTACATTTATATGCATTTATTTATTTCAAGGGATTGGCTTACATCATTGTTGGGGTTTTTAAGTCCAAAATTTGTAGAGCAGATGGGCAAGCTACGAACCCTTCAGCAACAGCTCATGCCGCAATCTTAAGGCAGAATTCCTTCTTTCTCAGGGAAACCCCAGTTTGGCTCTTAAGGCTTGTCACTGGTTACACTAAGCCTACCCACCCAGATAATCAGGAATAACCGCCTTTAGTTTAAGTCAACTGATTCTATATATGGATCAAATATACAAAATAACTTCACAGCCACGTAGTTTGGTGTTTAATTGACTACTAGCCATCACAGTGGGCAAGTGAATATCTTTGCCAATGAAATGAAAGGGGAATTAATGTTTATCATTTCTGAGAGGCAGACCAAGAGTTGTTGAATTGTAGAGTATACAATCCAACATTTTATTTCCCATCTCAGCAATCACGGGCACTTATGCAATGGACCACCATCAGCCTGGGTACTTGAGGAACTACAGTGAGCCCAGTCCCCAGCAACCCTTTCTTGTACAGGTAGAGTGAGGAAGAAACAAACTTGTGGTTTTACATCATCGGCAATCAGGATTTGCATTTCTTAGCAGCAGCAAAACTGTCTTCCATCTTAACATGAAGCTTCCATGGTCAGCAGGGTAGGGGAGGAAAGTTAGTGAGTCACGAACTGATTCTAACTGTGGTCCAGAAGTGGCACACCCTGCTTTTGCTCTCAAGCCATTGGACAGAACTGGTCTCTAGCTGTCCCTAACTCCATGAAGCTATAAAAACGAGCGGGGGCCACAGGGGTGCCAAGCAGTCCAATAATGTCTCTGCCTCATACTTCTTAACAGTCACCCTTGCTTTCTAGATGACTGAAATTCTTTGCACTTTGTTTCTCCTAGATAATAGAGATATAGATTCCCATGTTATGTGGTTGTGATGAGGATTCAATTAGATGATTTTTGTCAAAGAGTGTCACAGGGTAAGTCCCTAGAATGGAGTTACCTGCTTTTATTGGCCCTATAAAGTGGAAGTTCTTAACCGGTAGGAAGGAAAGCTTTTAGATTACATATACCTGAAATTACAAGCAAAATTTTGCTAGAGTATGCTTATGTGCATTTTTTTTGGTGGCATGATCATGACTTTTCATCAGATTTTCAGAGTGAGACCTTGAGCCCAAAATGTTAAAAATCCAATGATTTTCTTAACTGGAATAAGAAAAAATAAATCCATGACTCCAGACTGAGATTTATTCGATTCTCTATTTCCCTCAAGGAGTTAGGGCTCAGAATGAGGGCCTCCATGCTGCTCACAGTGAGAGCAAAATCCCTGCATTTGCTCCTGAGTTCATTTTGTCATGATGTCTCCACCTTTGAGCTGGGTGCTGCTCTCTTAACATTTTTTTCTCATCATCAGGCTTTGTGTTCTGAGCTCCCTGAGATTTCTCTTGCTTCTTCCTGGCTCCTGCAGGGTCATTAACCTCACTCTTGAGTAATAGTCCTAATGGGAAAAACCATTGCAATCAACAAATTAAGTAATTTCCACACATTTTGCTCTTCAACTTTATTTGATATTTTCAAGGGCCTGCACTGCACAGAGTAAAATTGGTAGGCTCTATTCAAGAGATCATAGAGCTTGCTGAATTCAAAACTCCCATTTTTTCGTCCAGTTGAATCTCCTACACCAATCCTTTGCTACAATTTGTCAAACTCTGAGGCCTTGAATTATCCTTTTCAAGGAAATTGCAATTAGGGGAAATCACTTCTTATTAAACCTAGTAGAGTCTGTTCTTAGTTAAAGGCCTTTATTCCTCATTCAAATGCCTTCTGGGAATTTTAAGCAGATATGTTGGGTAGTTTTTTCTCATTAACCTTGAAACCATGCGGATTATTTAATTCTTAATGAAATCATATCATATGCACACCCTTTTGATCTTTAAATGAATTAAGTGGCTCTGTTTTCAACTTTCCCTGATCATTCTGAAAAACCTGGCAGAGAATCCATGTACACTGCAGGATTAGGCCCAGAACAAAGGGTAATTTTTATTATTCAGTTTTCCAAATGTGGATGCTTATTCTCTGGTCATTTCTACTTAGGCAAAAGTTGCGAGTTTGCAGTGAATGTAATCCTCTTATTTGCTAATGTACAAATCCCCTCCCCAGGAAAGATAGTCTTATGATTATGTCTTAGAAAACCACGTGCATTGCCCATGGCCCACAGGCATTCTTTTAGCTATGAAAGGAAGGTTCTAGTAGAAGGACCTCAGGCTCTGCTACCAGGCTGAGGAATGTGTAATCTTATCTTTAGATTTACAGGTTGTTGAACCATGAATTAATAATAATTATTTTAAACTGATTTGGGTGATGATGATGATGTCAGATAACTATATGTCAGCACCTAGCACATAGTTGTCATTTTCCGAGTTGCCAAGCGAGCATCCATCATGTGCCAGGGTTGTCCATGTCTCCCCAGGGGTCTATTCATTCAGCGCCTCTGGTGTGGTTGATCCAATCCAAAATGACATTTGTCTTTATCTTCGTTTGTTCTATCTTCATGATTTTTACCAAGAAGTCCAATATTTGAAAAGATCTTTGAAATATTCAGTTTTCAATCTTTGATAATTATACTCATTTAAACCTGCATGAAGAAAAAGTCTTACCATCTCTATTTTGCAGATGAAAAAACCAAAGACTTACATGAAGTAAGTAACTTGAAAAGCTGAAAAATGACAAAGTTCCGCCATTTACCATAAAACCCTTCTTAAACTATACTGCTAGCATGTATACTTGGAATATGTCTGTATAGTTAAAATCATATCTGTCATGTGATTATTATTCTTTACATTTACTTTTTTAGTAGTATTGAATGAAGAACACATGAATTACAGTAAGTACTCAATACGTGCTATCATTATTATTATTTTTCTCACTGGAATAAATGGATGAAAGAAGAAAAAGAGAATAAAATCCAGGATATGGAAGGTGATTAGGAGGGACAATCCTCTGTTTTAATTTAATTTAGTTTTTTTCAGATGAGGTCTTGCTCTGTCACCCAAGCTGGAGTGCAGTGGCACAATCACTGCTTACTGAAGCCTCAACCGCCGGGACGCAGGTGATCCTCCCACCTCAGTGTATGCCACCATACCTGGCCAATATTTTTATTATTATTATTTGTAAAGACACAGTCTCGCTATGTTGCGCAGGCAGATCTCAAAGTCCTGGGCTCAAGTCATGCTCCTGCTTAAGCCTCCCAAACTGCTGGGATTACAGCCATGAGCCACTGTGCCCAGTCAATACCCTACTTTTAAAGAAGCAAACATCTTTAGACTAAAAATAGTTATGGAGTTATAGAAAACTCAGTAAAAACAGAAATAAAAACCTAACTCTATTTTAGTAAAAATCTAACTCTATTTTAATTTTTGACATAACCAGTCAGAGAAACTAAATAATCCAAGACAATTTTGAATGCAGTATTCCAAATATACACTTTTAGTATGATATTGCTTAAGGACAAAAAGAACCACCAGAAACGTTCACCTTTATTTAGTAAGTTTCTTGTTAGTATTAATATTGATATTAAAAATGTGAAAGTGTTTACTTCTACTACAGACAAGCAAATAAGTACGTGCCTTGATATCATTAGAACCCAATATTTTCCTTGTGAGAAAAATAAAATAAAAATATCAAATAAACTAAACTAAGGAAAGCCTGCCAGGTAAAATTTGAATTAGAAATGTCAGGATGATCTCATGGTTTAAATATCCAAATATTTTCTTGCTTTTCTACTGAAAGGGCCTAGAGTCAATGATGACAGAGAAGCAGTGAACACACATGGCTCTCAGATCTTAATTCCCAAATGCTAGGGAGTCGGCCCTCTCTAAGAAATGGCCGATTCCAGATCTGAGACGTGGAAATGCTCAATAAATCTGCAACATCATCTGGCAAAAAGCAAAAAAGTGTTGAAAGCCTAGGTGACCATGAATAAGGGATACAGCAGGGTGTTATGTGTATTTCAAAATATTATGAAGAATGCCTCCTCTTGTTTGGTTGTAATCATGGATATATCACCCCAAATGAAATAGCTACTCCAATAAGCATATGGCCACCTCACCTAGGAAGATATAAACATGGTGAGCATGAGAACATTAGAAAATAATAGTGTAACTCTCAATAATTTAACTCAAATGATGTCACTCAGTGATGTAACTTTGAACTAATAGAAAATGAGATGTACCAGAACTCCTGGGTCCTGCACTAACATAAGACTGCTCAGAACTGCTATACTCCCTGCCAGCCTGCTACATCCCCCCAGCCAGTGTCATTGAACAACCTTGTACTCTCTTTCTTGTGACATTCCTGGAAACATTAGAATATTCACAGGCAGAGGACAACTCATGATGGGCAAGGCAGACAGAACAGTACTGAACAATTAGGGATTCGGGTCATAGTTCCCTTTCCCACCTTTTAATTTTGCTTAGCCCCTTAGCTTTTTAAGGAGATAATGCTTGGATTTGTAAATGCTGAAAAAGTGTTATTTGTATGATTTCTTGCTTCTGCTTTTGCACTCTGTAGCTCAAAGAACTACATTTTCACTGTGAGTTGAGTGACTTGAAATTGAAACTAAAATCAGAAGTTTGAGTGAAACACAGGAGCCATCTTTACAAAGCTCTTATTGTCTAAATCTGTCATAATTTGACACAAATAGACTAATTTTGGAAATGGATTATAACATGTTGAATTAAAAAAAACTATGTGTCCTTATTGTTATGTAGAAAACAGGGATAAAAAGGAGAAAAATGGAAAGAAAGTCAGCTCATAAGTTATATTAGAGTTCACTAGAGAAACAGAACCAGCAGGAAATATATAGATATATAATATTTATAAAAATATATATTATACATATGATATATTATATATTTATAAATATATTACATATTACATGTTTATAAATGTAATATCATATATAATATAGTTATATATCATATATTCAGGTTTATAAATATATATTATGTATTTATAAATATTTATATTTTATATATGTATATACTATATATTATATAAATATATAATATGCATATATATTATGTATTATATAAATATATAATATGCATATATAGTATGTATTATATAAATATATAATATGCATATATAGTATGTATTATATAAATATATAATATGCATATATAGTATGTATTATATAAATATATAATATGCATATATATTATGTATTATATAAATATATAATATGCATATATAGTATGTATTATATAAATATATAATATGCATATATAGTATGTATTATATAAATATATAATATGCATATATAGTATGTATTATATAAATATATAATATGCATATATAGTATGTATTATATAAATATATAATATGCATATATAGTATGTATTATATTAAATATATAATATGCATATATAGTATGTATTATATTAAATATATAATATGCATATATATTATGTATTATATAAATATATAATATGCATATATATTATATATTATATAACATATAATATGCATATATATTATATTTATATAACATATAATATGCATATATATTATATGTTATATAACATATAATATGCATATATATTATATTTATATAACATAATATGCATATATATTATATAATATATAATATGCATATATAATTATATAATATATAATGCATATATATTATTATATAATATATAATGCATATATATTATTATATAATATATAATGCATATATATTATTATATAATATATAATGCATATATATTATTATATAATATATAATGCATATATATTATTATATAATATATAATGCATATATATTATTATATAATATATAATGCATTATATATTATTATATAATATATAATGCATTATATATTATATAATATATAATGCATATATAATATATTATATAATATATAATATGCATATGTATTATATAATATATATTATACCTATATAATATATAATATACATATGTTATATAATATATAATATACATATGTTATATAATATATAATATACATATGTTATATAATATATAATATACATATGTTATATAATATATAATATACATATGTTATATAATATATAATACACATATGTTATATAATATATAATATACATATATTATATATTATATAAATATATACATATATTATATTATATATTATGTATCATACATATATTATATATCATACATATATAATATATATTTATAAATATATATTTTCTACTTCATATATATAGACAAACAATATATGTGATATATGAAGAGGTTTTTATAAGTTATTTGCTCATGATATTATTGAGGCTGATTTGCCTTCTGGAAGCTGGGGACCCAAGAAAGCCAATGGTGTAGTTCACATGCCCGAGATTCAGAAAGCTGATATTATAGATTCCAGTTCCAGTTTGGGTCTAGAAACCTGAGAACCAAGAGCACTGGGGCAGGAGAGGGTTAATGTCCCAACTCATGTAGTCAGATGGAGTGGATTTAACCTTCCTCTTCCTTTCCTTTTTGCTCTATTCAGGCCCTCAGTGGGTTGGGTGATGCCCACTCACATTGGGAGGAGGTCTGCTTCATTTGGTCCACTGGTCCCAATGCTCATCTCCTGAAACACCTTCACAGACGCACCCAGATACAATGTTCAATCAGCTATCTGGGCATTCCATGGCCAAGTCAAAGTTGACACATAAAATTACCCATCACATAAATGTAGAATAATGCTTAGGAAAATACCACTATTTTGCAACCCCTAAGATAATAATTAATTCAGGCAAGTATCATTGATAGATACTAAAGTCACTCATAAAAAGTTGCTGGGAAATACAATAATCACATGATCTTGAAGTTTCATCTCATGTATTAATTAATAATTATAAAAGGGAAAATGTATTTCTAAAATGAAGGTGCCAGGCTATCACCACTTAAGTGATCAAACCTAGTATTACCAATAAATATTACCAATAATGGGACAACTTGACAATATCTGCCTCTGATGTTAAAATAAAATTATATAACATTATCTTTGTAGTATCATTTCCAAATTCTGCACTTAGAAAATACTTTTTAAATATCCATAATGAGGAACATTCTGTAAAAAAAAAAAAAAAAAATGACCGAGACTCTAACATTTTTAATACCATTTAAAATATTTCGATGATTCAAAAAACTTAACAGTCAATGCAATGTACAGCATTTGGTTGGATCCTGAATCAAGGGGACAAAAAACAGTTATAAAAGGAAGGTATCTTGGGGACAGTTGAAGATGTTTTAGTATAGACTGTATTATGACAGAAGTATTGAATTTTTGTTATTGTTTTCATATGTGCTAGTGATGTTGTATCATTTACAGGACACCTGTTAAAGTACTTGGGGATGACATATCATCACTTTCTTCTTTTTTTTTTTTTTTGTTGGTATCATCACTTTAAAATTCCTCCCCCCAGAAAGTTGATAAACAGATAAACAAATGACACAAAATTTTATCAACTGATAAAATAAGTAAAGAGCATATAGGTATTTGTTATTGGATCCCAACACCACATCTTTGTTTGTTGTTTATGATGCTTGGGATGAAACTCAGGAAACCCTGTTTCTCCTTAGCCAGCTGTCCTCACATTAGGCTCCTGTGCTACGGTGGCAGAAGAGAGACTGAAGGCTGCAAGAGGGAGAAGCAAAGTGAAGCCTTCCGTCTACTTGCTGTTCCTGCAGCATCCCCCCAGCAATTCTTCAACCTAATAGGCAGTTGTTTCCCAGTAGCACTTGGTTCCAGTTTCCTTTCTCAAACATTCAAAGAACCGGATTCATTGCCATCTTCCAGCCTGCCTTTGCCCTGTCTTCACAAGGAGCCTCCTCCAAGCCTCGAGCGTGTTAGCTCCAGCTGGGCAGCACCTGCTCTGCTTTTTGAAGTCTGGCTATAAACTCTGTGGACCCCTTTTCCGTGCATCTAGGTTTTAGTCCTCCAGTGTCTGTTGAACAAATCTCCTATGCTGAATTCTTTGTGCTAAAATAATGAGTGTACCTCTGTTTTCCCGATCAGACTCTCATGGGCACAATTGAACCATGCTTTCAGTTTATCTGAAAATTTGAAGTTTCAACACATAAAAAAGTTGAGAAGAATTGACCGTGGTTTGGGATACTTAAAAAATAAAAAATAAAACAAATAAATAAAAATTCACCTATATGACCACCATCCATTGTCAGTGATTTTGTGAAATCTAGAGAAAATGTGGAAGTTTCAAAAATTTTGGAAGCACCAAAGTATAACATAATTTTTGAAAAGAGAAAAAGTAGAATCTGCCAATTCTAAGCAAGTGTTCAGAAGCCAACATTATTTAGGGCTCTTTCACTAAATTGCCACGGTAACGTTGATCATCAGCAGCGTTAGCAGCAATAGCTGTGCATAAGGTTATTTTCCCTGAAACCTTCAATAGCTGCATGTTCCAGAGAGTAATATCCTGGACCATTTTCTCTCTAGTAAATTTTGTGAGTTGCTGACATTCTTCCTTTCTTTGCTGTGGTCCATCATGAGCAAAGAATACTTCCCCATCCCATTCATGCGGGCTTGTCCAGATAACTAGTTTTACAAATACTATATGGGAGAAAATGGCACGGTTTCTGTGATGAGCTGTGGCCTTAATAGACACTGAACATTCCCTCTCACTTATTCTGAGCATCTCCTGTCCACTATAGAAAATGTGTGTCCTGGATACCCAGTGGATCTATAAAGAGAGACATTTGGATCAGAAATGAACCCAAACCACAACTTCAAGCAGAGTCACTTAAGAGAACCTGACTCGAGCAAGAACAATATTATTATAAGGATACTGGCTATAATAAAATCTTTAAAATGTGACACTATTTTGAAACTTTATGGAAACCAACTAGGAAACCACAATAGGAGACTGAATTTTAAAAAATGAAAACCTATGTAATATGCTGGAAAAAATTGGTAAATCCGTCACCTGAAGCAACATAGATAGCAAGAAAAAAATACATACGAAACAGATTTGGGCAAGGAGTTTTTAAGGCAGAATGTTGATAGTGTGAACTGGTTCTTTCCAGCTGCATTTGACTGTGTGCTTTGAGAAAGAGATGAGCTCAGAAATGAACTAATTAGTTTGCAAGCAGAAATGCAAAAGAATGTGGAGTTATCCAAAATGCTGGAGTTTAAAGAGGTTGGAAATGAAACTTTTTTTTAATCCTCTACAGTAAAGTTAAAAATTAAGAAAACCTTTGAGTTACAAAGGCCACTAAGACTCAGTCTCGAGGCAAGCTGCAAACCAGAGTGTGGCTATCATACCACTTATCAAGATCCCTAAGAGCAATATACTCATGTAACAAACCTGCACTTGGACCCTATGTATCTAACATAAAAACAAGTTATTAAAACAAGCCTGTGAAAAGATAAGCTGTAAAAATATCCCTGAAAGGATTAAGGTAGTGCCAGGCAGATTCTTTCAGTGGAATAAGATGTTTCTTAGAAAGAAGACTAAGGGTGTGGCCTCAAATAACTTTAGTTATACTCACAATAGAGATGAGTATATGGAGTAAAACTGTATCTCAAAAAGATTTGTGCATGTGGTTTTTGTTACATGAAGTTGATTAAAATCAATAACATGCAAGCATTCTAAAGAAAACCTAGCCACCACAGCACAATAACTCAACTGAGAAAGAACAAATAAACCAACAAAAACAACCAAAAAAAAAAAAAAACCCACTGACTCCTCCAGAGAAATACAACACATTCATAAGCTACAATCGGGATTGCACCATTTTCAGTATCAAATCTGGTTAAAAAGTCTCTCCTTTGAGAAAACATATAAAGTTTATACTATATAATAATATGGTCCCTGAATCACAGAAAAGCTATTTTCCTACAGAAATTTTTCTTTCCAGATAATTAAAGAACCTCAAGTTTAATAACTTAAGTCAGAAAGGGGTCTATATTGTATATTTTACTCTAGCCCAGAATAGGTTGTTGTTTTGCTAAAGGATTCTATTCTCAGTGTTGTAGTCTCTAACACCAAGGCCAACAGAATCCAGGTGGTCTCAAAGATGCAACGCAATTGTCATTCATGACCGTGATTTCCATACCTTCTAGTAGTTACTCATGACTATAAGTCAGGAAAGACTTTAAAGCCATCTGCATGATATGCCCAGAACAATTCCTTGCTCATCAGTTAACTCCAAGACTGTTCATTGCCCTCTACTTGAACTCCACTAAGAAGCACTGTGTTCAGACTCTTCTCACTAGACCAGCTCTCTAGCATGACTTGAATCCCGTGTGGGCTTAAGCCCAGGCAGTAGCTTTTTCTTAAATCTGCATCAAGATTTTCTGTAACCTCAAGGTGACATATAAGCTTCTACATCCATTGGGAGGTCAGGCAATCACTCTGTGATTCTCCCTGTGAGAATCTGCATCAAGACAAACCATAAGGGATCAACTTTGAGAAAGTGCATAAGTAAAGACTAAGTTTTACTACTAATATAGACCCTCAATAAAAAAGTAACCATCAAAGAACAGCCCATGCCACCCGGATACAGCTAATATGGTACATAGAGCCGAAGTTCCACACTAGTCCAGAAGAGAAACGATTGTCTTGGCCATACTGGTTCAAATCCATCATAAAGAGGTTGCTATCTGAACCCTCTGTTTGGCCATTGCTACCTCACTGGGTATAGACAGGACTCTAACTGGAGGTCAACTCAGAAAGCAGATCCAACAATTAACAAATTCAGTAATTTAAATTATTATTTTAGATTAATAATACAACCTTTTACAGTAAAAAGGTTTTCAGATATTACTTTAGATTAACATTTCCCAAAACATGTACAATAGAATTCCATGAGACATTAAAAAAATCTTTTTAGGAGGAAGTTATCTCCAGCATTTGCAAACACATGAAGCCGTGCCCCCTCTACCTACTGTTTTCTATGAGCATCTTAAAGGGTTGTGATCCGAAGAACATTCCTTTAGGAAATACCTACACTAAGTGAGCCACACCAGAGAATTTGGGTCAAGATTCTTATGCCCAGTGAGGACAGGACATGATAATATGTTTCCCTGCCAGAGTCTGCCTTACTAAGTCTTAGGTGTGTAGGGGTGAAAAGAAAGGTTCCCTTTCACCCATCAAAGTTTCACTGAAAAATCAACTCATAAAAGGCAGAATAGTCAGAGAAATGACATACAATTTATTAACGTGTACACAAGGAGAGTCACGAGTGATTACCTGACCTCCCCCCTCAATGGATGTAGAAGCTTATATGTCATCTTGAGGTTACAGAAAGAATAAAGGCCGAGAGTAGCCAAAAGCAAGTTATGGAGGTAAATCAGGTGATTGTCAAGAGAAGCTGTGGGAGGAGAGAAGAGGAGACTTGGCTAACAAAGGTGGTCTTCTTATATAAATGAAACCTCACAGGTAGCAGCTGTCAGAGAGAATAGATGGGAAATGTTTCTTTCAGTCCCTTAGAGGTGTCAGATTCTCAGTTAATCTTTCCTAGATCTGGACAAGGGAAGGCCTGACAGCATCAATGCAGATTCTCTATAGATGCAAATCTCTCCCACAAAAGACAGCTTTGCAAGCCTACTTCTGTTTGCTGGCTCTCTGAACAGCCAACTCAAAATGTGTCAAAAACATATATTTTGCAGTAAAATATTTTTATTTGCTTCAGTGCATTTTTCAGGGGTGGGAGAGGGTAACACCTTCACCCTCCATGCCCCTGCCACCCCACACACAATACACCCCAATGATGCTCTCCACGGTCTTTTATACAGCACTTGGCTCAGAGTCAAGGCTCCAAGAATTTCCGCTGAACTGGATTAAAAGGATTTTAAGCTTAAAATTACTCTTAGGTAAAGAAATAAAAAAATCACTTCTTGGGAATTTATGATATACTTGGCAATGTAAATATAGCATTTAATAATCAAGATAATTTTAATCTAAAGGAAAAGAAAATAAAAGGCAGTATGAATCTTTCTTGTAATTATGAATCTCTATGAGACTGAAAACAGTAAAGGTAGCAGGATTCAGAGACCATGGAAATTCTATCATTTCTGTTGCATCTCTCTGTGAACGCCACCTGAATATTGAGTGAACACAGCTTCTAGATTCCAAAACCTTATTCCAGCTCAGTCGTGTGAGTCCAGGCTAGATGGGAAGGTTGCACCATTTCTGAATACAAATGGGATTTGCTTTTTTTTCTGATATTTCTTCTTGGGCTGTATATATTTGGAGGAGAACTTGAGATATTTTGGTAGAGAAACATTTATACCAATATCAGTTCTCGTCTTGTCACTTATCAAAGTCAAACCATGATTGTGGATGAGAGGGGAAAATAATACAGCCACAAGATGATATTCTCCAGACATTTATTGAGCACCTACTGTGTGTCAGAAATGCTCGAGAGCTGTGATGAATGAATGCATAAGATAAAGCTCCTTATACCATTGAGCTCACACTCTAGTGGAGAAGACAAATACACATGCAGTTGACATCTTCATTCAAGAAATAAGACTGAATACCACTCGTGGATTGGGAAATGTGCTAAGCAATGAGGAGTGAGAACATATCAATATCTAATAAAGCAGTGTCTACCTCTGATAAACTTAGTGTATACTTGGAGGAAAAGACAGTGAGTAATTCCCTGCATTGCAATTGGTAAGTGCTATAATATAGTTGCTAACTCTGTCTAGAGATTCAGAAACATTTTCACTC
This sequence comes from Gorilla gorilla gorilla, assembly GCF_029281585.2. Lineage (NCBI taxonomy): Eukaryota > Metazoa > Chordata > Mammalia > Primates > Hominidae > Gorilla > Gorilla gorilla. The sequence goes on from NC_073236.2 coordinate 127,541,993, forward strand.
AAGGGTATTGTTTTTTCTGGTTTTTGAAGAGGAGGGATGAATCCATCTGGCAAAGAAGAAAAAGATCCCTAAAAAAGCAACAAAAGCAGACAAGGGGAAGCCTAAACACTGTATTTTTAGGGGGACTGTGGAGCCCCTCCGGGTGCACTCAGTTCATTCTAGAGAGTGGGGGTAACTGTCTTCCATAGGAGGCCAGAGTCCACTCATCAGACAGCTGCAGGGACTGATCCTTTTGTGCAACTGACTGATGTACTTGGCCATCTTCTAAGGTAAGCAGCCCATGCAGCCACCTATCCTGTGCTGTTCTTGGGTCCCCATGCTGGGCTTTCAGCCCCTAATGTTCCTCGCACTTCTCATTTTCAAGCCATTCCTCTGCATCCCATTGAGTCTCTGCTGTCTGCTACACAGGGACCCTTCCCCTTCCACCTCTCCAACATGCCCTCCATTTCATGTCTTCACTCACAACCTTCTCAAATGGGAGCATCTTATAAATACAACTGCATCCAAAGGTAGTTCAGGGTCAGGATCTGGGATCCACCTGGCCTCTGTTCTCCAATGGCCCTTTTGGTCCTCTGCTCTCCCCCGACTGTGGAAACTTCTCTTTTAATCATCCCACACTTGGTTAATAATAATAATGATTAATAGTTACTGAGAGATTAAGGTGCTTCAAATGTTTTAAATGTGTCATCATTATAAGTGTTTCCTTTTCTTCCTGAAGTGCTAGACAAGGTCTTCCACTAAGACCAAGGTGGAGGTGGAAGGTCAGAAGCTTGAGGAGAGAAGAGGTATGAAAAAGTATTGGACAGTGGGAAAGCAGCTTGTTAAAAATATAACAAGATTTCCAGATACAGGCATGTGAAGCTAAGTAACTGTTTTTATCTAAGGATGGAGCTTTGCCAAGCAAGCATTAAACAAAGGAAGGAGAGACTGTTCAGAGAGTTGGGGTATTTATAAGATAGTGTCTTTAATGCTGGTTCACAAAAACACACTGTTTGAGATGGTCAAGCTAGAATCACTTTGTTAGATGTAGGAACTCTGAAAGGTGGGATATTTAAGCAAATGACCTGGAATCATTGAAGCTGTGGTCAGGGAGGGTATGAATTTGAAGTATTGGATGATTTGCAGTCTGGTGTTTTCAAGATCTGGCACTTCCTCCCTGGGACTAGGAAGGAACAATGGGGATGTTCTAAACCAGGGCTTTATAACTTAAAATACAATATTTTACTGTTTATTTATGTACATATATATATTTTAGAAATTACATTAAACAACTATTTTCTGTGGTCACCAATGGTATTCTTGTGGCTACCTCAAATTCAGTCTTTAACATTTTGAAGTCACTTGCCTATAGTACCTGCATAATTAGGCATAATTAATTTCCTCCTTCCTGAAATGCTTTCTTCATTTGGATTCTGGGACCCACACCTGCCTCTGTTTACTTCGTTTTGCATCCTGAGTGTGCTCACCTATGCATTTCCCTATGTCATGGGACTACTTTTGTTAGTTTACACATCCCTGCAGATACTTTCACCCACTTTCAGGATTTTAAATATCAGATGCATTTTTCCAAACTCTAACTTCAGCCCTGAACTTCATCCTGAGCTCCAAATGTGAGTAAAATTCTCTACTTTTTGCCAACTAGATACTATACAGACAGCTCAAAATTCAAATTTCCATACCTGACCTGGATTATCCTATCCACAAACTTGCTTCTATTCTTGTGTTCCTCAATTCAGTAAAACATTCATACTAAGGTGCGGAGGTTTTGAAACATGTCTTCGAGGTTTTTTTTGACATTACTTCCATAGCGAGAGGTATTGTCCATATTCCCTCCTCTTAAATTATGGAGGGATTATGATTGCTTCAGCCAATATTGTACTGCTGAAGTTCTCCTATGAGATCTTCGAGATTGGATCGTAAAAGCTAATAAAACTTCTACCTGAAGTTGCACTTGGAGCCCTGAGCCACCAGGTAAAAGGCCACCTTCAATGAGGCTGCCATGTTGTAATGAAGAAAAATCACATGGGGGATACAGATAGACTGGAGTTTTCCGTTTTCATCTTTACATTCTCCTCACCCATCTGCCAGACACATAAATAAGATTAGTTAATTCCAGCTCACGTCATTGAGTTACCCTCAGCTTTCAATTCTTCCAAGCAGAGGCCTCATACTGACATCACAGACCAAAAACAGGCCATCCTTGATATGCCCTTCTGAATCATTGACCTTCAGAATTGCAGTGAATAATAGAATGGGCATAGTAGAATGGTTGTTATTTTAAAGTTTTAGGTGGTTTGTTATGCGTCAATACTTACTGGAACAGACTTTGGCACTTGGAAGTAATTGTGGTTACAGCTACAACAAAATCCTGAAAGATGTAGCAGTGGCTATAGGACCAGGCAGTGAGTGGGACTAAGGGCTCAAGAAAAGGCTGGGAGTTCGGGGAGGCGATTTTGTCAATACCTTCAACTAAAGTGTCATGGAAATCAGAAAATACACTTAATGAATTGATAGATTTGCCTAAGATGATTTAAAGGCAGATTGTTAAAACTTTCAATGGCTTCTTTTAGCTGTGTATGATAAGATAAAAATAGAAAGAGATGAGCTAAAAATGAATCTTTCAAGTTTCAGAAAAAAAAATTAAAGGAAATAGAAAAGATCCAGAATTTTCTGCATTCAAAAATAAAACTATTATTTTCCTAGTTTCTCCCAGAATAATATTCTCAAAGTAAGAAAGGGCCTAGACCAAAGGTCAAATTGAGGGTGATGCCAACAGGGTAAAGACAAACCAAGTATGTGATTAGAAAACCCTTTTGACAAGACCTCAGCAAGATTTAAATTGGTGCTTATAGACTCTTAAGAAGTCTTAAGAAGATCTGAAGATGTCTTTCCATCTTTCTGCATGCCTCATAAGCCCTCTCAGTAAAGCACTTATGAATTATAAGCCTATTGCCTCAAGGCAGTCCAAGTCAAAGAAGAACTTACTGAAACACTATTTGTAAGTGTGACTTTTGCCTAAATGGAAACTATTATAAACTGATACACAGGAACCTTAAAATATTTGTAAAGGAATTGTATCAGCTTGAGCTGACAGAGACAGAAACAGTATGAAATAAAAATAAACTTATTGACCCACAACCTTATATGGGGAGGAATCAGGTTGAGACAGAAAAATCATCTCTTTTGTTCATAAGTTTTTAGATCAAGAAGATTCATACTGGAGAGACTGTCCTTTAAAGCCCCATCTGCACCTATATTTAATTTAGATTATGAGATCTCAGATTTTTTATTTGATTCTGTAACGGAGTGAGAAATTTCTGGTCCTGGAGGAGGAGCCAGGTGTATGTCACATGTGAGAGAAATATAAATCAGATTTCAAACTTCAGTAGTTTTAAAACATGGCTTAAGAAACTTTGGCACTCTGTATTGAGTGACAGGTCCATGCACTTTTTCCTTTGCACCGGTAGAACATGTCTATTATAATGTTGGATTATTTACAATTATAGATCACAAAAGGTACAGCTTCTACCTTGCTCACTAGCTCATTTGTACTTGGAACCCTGAGTCACCATGGAAGAAGTACAAATACCTCAAGCCTGCCATGTTATAAGGGATTTAAACCGCATGGGGATACAATATTGATAGTCCAAATCATTAGTTCTTTCCACCCAGCTGCCAGAAATGTGAGTGGATGAGGCTTTAGTTAATTCAAGTCCATCAGTCTTTAAGTTACCCCCATCTTTCAAGTTTTTGATGAATCCCCAGACATCATGGAGTTGAGAAAAACCATCTCTGTGGTGGGTGCCATTTCTGAATTCCTGACCAACAGAAATCATGAGTATAATTAAGTTTGGTGTGGTTTGCTATACAACACTGATAATCAGAACACCAAATCAGAATCCCGGAGGTTAGCCTTAACACATTCTTTCTTATACGCGCACCTGTATCTCAATTAATATCAAGTATCAATTTTCTACTTCTAAAGTATCTCCTGATTTTATCCTTACCAGAATTAACCCTCCCATCTACCAGCTTTTTCTCTGATGTAAGAAATAATCCTTCTATTCTACTTATTATTCTTCAACTAAAGTGATGTTTCTAAAGTAGAAATATAATTATCATTTTCTCAGTCGGTTGGACTCTCCCACCACCTAGCCCCTTTACAATGCAATATGGTTCACAGGGACCTTCACGAGATGAGCCCCTTTATGCTGCTTAGGTTTGGCCCTCAGCCCTCATATTATGCTCCATACTCTTAGCTATAAAGAGCTCCTTTAATTATCTCAAACACATCCTCCTTTTTCTCTCACTGCTAGGCCTCTTAACTGGCTATTCTCTTTGTTTTACATTCAGTGGTGCCCATTCTACTGCCTAACTCTTAGTTATTCATCAGTTCTCAGCACAGATATCACTTTGTCCATAGCCCCTAACCTTATTCCTATCCTTTTAATTGTCTATACATTGTTTGATTTTCCTACTAGACTATAAACTCCTAGAAAGTAGGAACTTCCTTTTTCAAGTGAATAAAGAAATGAAACAGAAGTTGATAACACATGACCCCTAAACTCAAGGAGACATCTTTCCTCCAGAAGAAAGAGGGACAAAAATAAATTTTAAATGGACGTAATTTAGAGAAAGATAGAATAATTTCTGTCTGAAGAAAAAAAAATAGCCTTTTACAAATAGTTGTTTTTAAAGTAGGCCTCGGTGAATAATAATTAACAAAAATAAAGCCAAAAGAAACCTTCTATATTCCCAAGAAATCTGGTGATTTTATGTGAAAGTCTATAGAAATAAAATCTATTTATACCTACCCCAAGCTACTGCATCAAATTATAACCCATTTTTCCTTCAGAAATAAAACCTCTCTGAAATATTTTGAAATGTTGAAAACAATCTGTAGGTGCTTACGAATAGAGATGATTTGCACATGCTTACAAATGAATATCTATCTTTGATATCTAGGCCATCCTTTTTCTGAAATGCTTAATGACGGTACAGTTGTACCCAACCAGGGTCACAAGGGCCTGCTCTCCTCCTATCCTAGTGGGTGCAATTTTAAGGAAAGCCGAAGGGCATTCTCGTCATAGCAACGGAAATTACAACCAGTAATCATCATAGAGTTTGTAGAGCCCTCAAAGAGATGAGCTACAGGTTTAATTTTGGATTGGAGCTTGTTAGAGCCAAGGTGAATATATCTAAAAGGGTTGGGAGCCCTTTCATAGTGGAATTCTGTGTTGGTTATGGAATATGCCTCCTCCTAGGCAGACATCATGAATTTCATCATGGTTTGGGTTTTACAGGGTTTCCTGTCATCTGCTTATTCGAATAATTTCAAATAAGGCTTTTTGCCAAGAATATCTTGAAGAATAGTTTCTTGAGAACAATTGTGAATGAGGCATCTGTTTCAGAATTCTAAGTGCCCTGATGGCATTGTCCATTCTGGATATCCTTATTAGTTGTTTTGGCTTAGGCAGTAATCATAAGCATATAATGCCACTGGGTACAAAATCAAAAGAGAATGAGAATTAGGAAAGTTCATATGATGAAATATTTTTATGTTACATTCATCATTTACCTATCCATTTAGTCACTCATTTATTCAAAGTATTTGTTAAGCTTCAAACATGTATTATCAGGCAAATCATCGTACTTATCTCAGGATTATTGTGAAGATTTTAAAAGTTAATATTTGTAAAGCATTTAGAGCAATTGCATTAGTCAGGGCTCTCCAGAGGGACAGAACTAATAGGATAGATATATATAAGAAAGGGAGTTTATTAAGGAGAAGTGACTCACACGATCACAAGGTAAAGTCCCATGATAGGCCATGTGCAAGCTGAGGAGCAAGGAAACCAATAAAGGCTCAGTCTGAGTCCCAAAGCCTCAAAAGTAGGGAAGCTGACAGTGCAGCCTTCAGTCTGTGGCCGAAGGCCTGAGAGGCCCTGGAGAACCACTGATATAAGTCCAAAAGACAAAGGCCAAAGAACCAAGAGTTTAATGTTCAAGGGCAGGAAGCATCCAGCATGGGAGAAAGATGAAAGGGGGAAGACTCAACAAGCCCGCTTAGCCCACCTTCTTCAGCCTACTTTGTTGGAGCCACTCTAGCAGCAGATTGGATGGAGCCCACCCTCACTGAGGGTGGGTCTTTCTCTCCCAGTCCACTGACTCAAATGTTTTCTCCTCTAACAACACCCTCACAGACACACCCAGAAACAATACTTTGTATCATTCAATCCAATCAAGTTGACACTCAATATTAATTAACACAGCAATGCTTATCTCATGATAAATATTATGTAAATTTTGAATACTATTTCTATCATGATTTGCGTCCAATACATTTTTGTTGAATGAATAAATGAATAAATAGATAAATATTGACATTAATCAAGGAGGCAGCAGAATGGTGAATGAATTTGAACAGTTGAACACAAGGGAATTTCTTAGAGGTTTTCATGTGGAGGGGCGATTAGATGCATTCTGTTTGGAAACAAGGAGTGGAAAAAGAACCAGTAAGTAGAAAATATGCTCAGTGTAAGAAAGTGCTTTCTAATTGTCAGGGATACGGCCAGGCACAGTGGCTCACACCTGTAATTCCAGCTTGGGAGGCCAAGCCAGGTGGATCACCTGAGGTCAGGAGTTCGAGACCAGCCTGACCAACATGGTGAAACGCCATCTCTACCAAAAATATGAAAATTGGCCAGGCATGGTGGCAGTCACCTGTAATCCCAAAGGAGTTGGGGCAGGAGAATCGCTTGAACCTGGGAGGCGGAGGTTGCAGTGAGCCAAGATCGTGCCATTGCTCTCCAGCCTGGGGGACAGAGTGAGACTCCATCTCAGAAGCAAAATTGTCAGGGATAGAAAACGCTTGAGTAGGTTGCTTTAGGAAGTAGTGAAAATTATGTCCCAGAAGGCTTTCACATTTACATTGTATTATCACTGTGCAAGTACAGTATGGGGTAGGCAAGGAAGGCTTTTAAGGTTCCTTTCAAACAGAGGTTTTATAAATTTTGTGGAATTTCAAGATTATTAATTCATTTCAATTAGTAGGCAGATTAAGCTAAAGTTTTTTTTAAGTAAAACAGCACAAAGTAGCTATAAAGCAAAGTTAAGTGTGGTTCTTCCAATTCAGCCATACAAATTCTGTACTCATTGAGGTATCAGAACTATTTGCAGTGAATCTGGAAGGTTTCATCAAAAGATAATCAAAACATTAAATATTTTCTCATATTCATTTCTCCTGTAGGATTCTCTCATGAGTAGTCACAGAGAATATTACTGAAACCTGAACCTATGATTTGATCGTTTCACACACACACAGAGGCAAAGTGGGGATTCAAAGTAGAGCCTCACAGTTAAGAACACAAGCCTATGTTTAGAAAACACTGGCCCTGGATTCTGTTTATGCTATGTGGTCAGGCAAGTAACTCTTGCTTATCAAGCCTCACTTTCCTGCTCTATCAAGTGATCTTTATCTGAAGTCTACTTAGAGAGCCAGGAGCTCCTGATCCCAGGGCCAGCTCTACCACTAACTGGATGAGGGATCCTCAGTGAGTCACTTTGTCTTTCTAGGGACCATCTGACATGTCTATCAAATGGACTTACTAGTGTATGGCCTGCCTGCTTCATGGAGTAATTGTAAGAATCAGAAAAAATTGATATTTTTAAAACTGTATCTACAGAGAAAAACATGAGTGTTTAGAATATAAAAATAATCTATATTTGTCTTATATGAATTTATATAACTAATAGATAATAGCAAATCTGTATCAGCTTTATTATAAATTGAAGTGGGCTCAAACAGCATTTTCTGCAAAGCTCCTTCAGCCTTTTATTTGTCCTGTCCTCATTCAACAACATCTTTCCCATGGGTATTTGTTTCCTAGGACTGCTGTAACCAATTATCACAAACTTAGTGACTTAAAACAACAGAAATTAATTCTCTCACAGTTCTGGTGGCCAGTAGTGCAAAATCAAAGTGTCAATAGGGTTGATTCTTTCTTGGGGCCTCAGAGGGAAAAGCCAATCCATGATTCTCTCCTAGCTTCTGGTGACAGCTGGTAATCCTTGATTTTCCTTGGCTTGTGACAGCATCACTCCAATCTCTATCTTTGTTGTCACATGGTATTCTCCCTCTATGTCTGTGTGTTTCTGCTTTCTATAAGGACGCCAGTCACTGGTGTAGGGCCCACCTGAATCTAGTATGACCTCATCCCAACCAACTACATCTGCAAATTTCCAAGTAAAGTCATATCCCTAGGTTCCTGTTAAACATCAGTTCTGGGGAGACACTATTCAACACAGCACACCATCTATGTCCCCAAAGTTTATCGCACAGAGGACTGTAAGAAAAGAGACTACAGATCCTAAGTGTCTTTTAAATATGTACAATGAGCTCATTCTCTTGCATTATGATTTCTACTTTGTGCCCTGTATTCTAGAGCATATCATTTGATGATACATTGTCTCCTGTGAAGCAAGAAGAGCTTTGCCCTGAGAAGGAGTCTGAAAGCATCCACTAGGCAGGTGGAAGCTCAGGCTTATGTCTGAGTCTCAACCTAGCTCTCACCCTGAATGGGTTAGAGATTTACACTGGCCTGTGCCAGCCCAGAACTGAGTGGATTGTGGATCTGACATGATGAAGAGGCCACACCTGATAAACTACGTTGTCAGGCTTCACATAATTCCATCTGATTTTGTTGAATGTGCTGTTTTTATCTCAGGCATGTTGTAGAAAATTTCAGCTGCACATATGTTTATACATTGGCCAGGGCAGAGCAGTAAACATCTGAGGCCAGATCAGTGGTAGCAGCAGTAAATTCTTATGGATTCCCAGGACAAAGGAAAATGTTTGGAAGAAGAGCTGCTGTTTGAACATCTAGCTACTTCTGCTTCCAAACAGTTTCTTTCCCTCCAGTAAAAACCTTGAAATTTATGAATTTTCAAGTTTTTATTAATTAAGGCTACAATTTTCATATGAAACATACACTCTTTAAGTCGATGTTTGTTTGATTTAATTGGGATAAAATCAGTCCTGTGAGCAATGTGTGTCATTGACGAAGCTGCTTACACCTCTAGATTTTGGCTTCTCCAAATACAAAACGAATACTATTATCTGACACTTGCCAGCAGGACTGAGTCAGAATGCATTCAACTAAGGCTTTAAAATATACTCTGGATTTTTCAAAGGGAAGGTAAGGACCAGGCCTCTTATTTACTTGGTAAATGTGAAAGAGCATGATCTCTTAAAAAGTCTACAGACCTGTGGTTGATATCGCCTTCCTTCTCATCTACAAAATAAAGTACAAATCATACTCTATCCATCACAAGGAGTCTCTTCTGAAAGTCTGGATACTAATTTCTAGTGAATATTAATGAGGAGATTTGGAGCTGGAACTATTGATATTCATTTTTGGAAATATGAAGGAGACCTTTCCACTAACTTTCTGCTGACTTCATTGAAATTGTCCCATAAGTGACCAGCCTGGGCAGGAACCACAACCATCCCAAGGGCCTCAATGCAAGGGCATCCTTGGTTAAAACTCAATAAAGAGGAGGCTGTAAAAGCACTTTTAGAGATTTCTTCTTATCGAAAATGTGACTTTCCTTGAGTGTGCATTTAAATTAAATTAGAAGAAAATAGGCCTATTACTCTTAGACATTTTTATTTAAAGCATTTTCATCAAAAAAGTGATGGCATGAAGCTATATTAAGACTCTGTATTACAGCATTACTCAGGAAAATATAAAGCAGTTTTACCTTATGGTGTGAGGATACTGAAAGTAAGTTTCATGCTATTCTATGAAGGAAGAACATTGGGCTGAACAATAAAAATTCTTTTTTTTTGAGATGGAGTCTCACTCTGTCACCCAGGCTACAGTGCAGTAGCATGATCTCAGCTCACGGCAACCTCCACCTCCCAGGTTCAAGCGATTCTCCTGCCTCAGCCTCACGAGTAGCTGAGATTACAGACACACGCCACCACACCCAGCTGAGTTTTCTATGTTTAGTAGAGACAGGGTTTCGCCAGGTCTCGAACTCCTGACCTCAAGTGATCCACCCGTCTTCCGCCTCCCAAAGTGCTGGGATTACAGGCATGAGCCACCATGCCCAGCCTGAACAATAAGAGACCAGGATTGTGCCTGTTTCATCCGTCACTTCCTGGATGTATCTTTTGCCACTGGTGGACCATGCTTTTTCATCTTTTTCATGAAGGGCTTGAACTACAGGCTCTAGAAGTTCATTTCAAATTTAAAATTAAATTATATATTTCTAATTTATTTTAGCTTAGTCTCTACTCTATGAATTATAACATGTAAACTTAATGTTTTACATTGTAACTAGAATTATTATTTTACCACTTCCAATGTAACACAGCATCCTTGCCACAGTATATAAGTCTGGGGCTTGCTTGGGGAGAGAGCGGAAAAATACAACAGAAGATTCCCCACACTCTCTCTTTCAGTTATGGCTCCCCTTCCCATTCCTCAAATCAGGAACAGTGTTTTTCCTAGGGCTCTTTCTGGCTACACCACTGGACAGTTCCAAGATTTGAGCCGGCTTTGAATCTAAACTGTGAGTGTGCTCCCTCTACCTTAACCAGAATGAGAACCTTTCAGGAAGTCTTAATGCCCATTACCATGCAATACTCCTTCCTGAAAACAGTCACTTTCAGATAATTTGGCAAAGCTTCTCCTCAGTCCTTCTGTTAAGAGTTCCCGAATGGAAGGCGTGCAGGTGGACGGGATAATGTTCAGCTGCTTTCAGAGATTGCCTTCTGCCTTTTACTACTCTGACTGGCCAACACCCTCTAAAACACAAACAGTTAAAGGGAAGTCCCAGGATGCCAAGCTAGCTGATGGCAAGAGATCATGATCCTTTTAGCTTTTTTGAGCTTGCCCTTTACCTTCAGTGCTTTTCCAGAAATACCCTGATGCACTTTTCATACTTGGCAACATTCAACCAATATTTTATACTCAACTAACTAAAATGGCATCAGGAATGCCAAATATCACATGCCACTTTCCATCTTTGAAATGATCTATACACCTGGGCCTGATACAAGGAGATGCTAGATTTAATAGAGGCATTTACCAAGTTTACTGGAATATAGTAGACAGGCACTTCCTTTTGCCTGAGATGGTGGGTGAGACAGAGCAGTGACTCTGCTCTGGAGATGCCTTCAGATGGATGCTGAGGGATTTTAAAAAAATTGCAAACAGAAACATCTCCTCTGTAAAATCAAGTGATTTTTATAACCTGAAATGGAGATAGATTGATAAGATCTAAATGAGGTAGGGTGAGAAAATGCAATCCTTTCCACTCTGTGTTATAAAATAACTCTAAATTTAAAAAGCATTGTCATTGCCAAGTATTGCATTGCTCTAAAATTCATGCCCATAGAATATTAAAATGCATTAAGTTCTACTTTTCAAAAAGCATTTGTTTATTGATCAGATAATTACATAAGTTTGAAGTGCCAAGCAGGTATAAATAAGCAGGAAGGACCTGATGTGTTATTCATCACTGTCTCAGGGACTTAATTATTAATGCTTACTGTAGTTGTGAAAAACAACTTGCAAGGAGATTTGCACATATCAGTATCTACCTGCTAGGTTTCTTTCTATTCCCTGAGAAGTCTTCAGTTGGCACAGAATCTTTGGGCATATAAAAATATTCCATCTTGGCCTTGAAGATAAGTCCCAGCCCATTAAATATTTTCCTTTGCATAGAATGATGGCAGGTGAGATGAAGACCAGGAGCCAGGAAATATTTAAGGCACAGTTGACCTGTACACAAATGTACCCTGGACTGCACAATTGATAAAAAGTGACAACTACATTAAAATGGCCATTTTTGTGACTCAAAAAAATGACTTTTTTTGTTATAGCAATATATATGTATATATATACACACACACACATAGAGACAAAAATGACTTTTATCATAGCAATATATATATAGTTATGTATACACATATATACATATATGTATACATTTGTGTGTGTGTATATATATATTGCTATGACAAAAAAAGTCATTTTTTGAGTCACAAAAATGGCCATTTTAATATAGTTGTCACTTTCTGTCATGGTACATGCATGAGCATATACATACATACATATATATACACACATATATACATATATATATATGTATATGCCCATGCATGTACCTTGAGATGTAGTCAGTGTGGTGGAGTTGCAGAGTACAAGCTGGAGAGCCACAGTGCCTAAACTCAGATCTCAGCTCCCCCACCAACCAACTTCTCAATCTCCCCATCCCTCCTTCTTTCACATTTGTAAAATATGGCTAATTAGAGTACCCAGTTCCTGAGGTCGTTATGAGGATTAAGAAAGTGAATATATAAAAAGCATTTAGCGCCTGACACATAGAAAGTGCTAAACATGTTCATTATTACTATCATATACTTAACAATCATATAGGAAGTTTTTTTTTTTTTTTAAGTTACCATTAATTGAATGCCTCTTGATTTTAGGAACGGTACCATGCACTGGACTGTTTTTGCTCATGTGTAGTAGAAACATGAGTTTCAAAGAGGTAAAGTAACATGTTGAAGGTTATAAAACTAATAAGTGACAAAACTAGGATCAAAACCATAAGGCATAAACCCGGTAAGTATGAACAGACGCCCACTCTGTGCTAACCCTTCTGCTTGAAGTTCAAAATAAAAAGGTCAGACAGGGCCCCAATCTGAGAAACTCAGAGTCTGTTGGAAGAGACGCAGATGAAAGTAGTGCTGTTATAATGTGTGTTACTCTCACCCGTAACTATAATCATTACCTCAATACAATGATTCCCAAATTTTTTTTTTTTTCTTGAGTCTTCATCTTTCACTCCAGACCCAAATTTTGATCTCTCCACAGGACCAAACTGGACATTTTATTAACTTTATTAATTTCAACATATCTTAAGTATAATTAATCTGTTTTTTTTCTATGAATGTAACTATTTCTATACTGCCTTCTTATCCAGATGCAAACCTTGGAGTCATATTTTTTAATCCATCTTTCTTTCTTGCCCTGATCTGATTGGTAAAATTATCAGTTAAAGCAACAATAGCCTTTTCAATTGTATCAAAAATACACCATACTTAAGGATTTATTTGACAAAATAGGTGGTAGATGTGTACACTGAAAACAAAACATTACTGACAAAAAATAAAGAATACATAAATAAGCTGAGATATATACCTTATTCTAAGGTTACAAAACTAAATATTATCAAGATTCAAATTCTCCACAAATGCAATCCCAATCATAATCCCAACAAGCTTGTTTGTAAAAATTAATACAGGCACACTTCATTTGATTGTGCTTTGCTTTATTGTGCTTCACAGACATTACATTTTTAGAAATTCAAGGTTTGTGGCAATGCCGCATTGAGTAAGCCTCTGGGTGCCATTTTCCAACAGCATACACTCACTTCTGTTATGTTTCAGTGTGATATTTTGGTAATTCCCACAGTATTTCAAACTTTTTCATTATATTACATCTGTTACGGTGATCTGTGATCAGTGATCTTCGATGCTGTGATTGTAATTGATTTGAGGCATTCACATAAGAGGGAGAACTTCACAAGTGTTGTGTGTGATCTGACTGCCCTACTTACCTGCTTGCTCCCTCTCCTCAGGCCTCCCTATTCCCTGAGATACAACAATATTGAAATTTGGACAATTAATAACCTATAATGGCCTCTAAATGTGCAAGTGAAGGGAAGAGTAGCAGTTCTCTCACTTGAAATCAAAAGCTAGAAATGATTAAGCTTAGTGAGGAAGGCACATTGAAAGCCAAGATAGCCCAAAAGCTTGACCTCTTGTGCCAAACAGTGAGAGGAAAAGTTCTTGAAAGCAATTAACAGTGTATTCCAATGAACACACAATGATAGGAAAGTGAAACAGCCTTATTGCTGATGGAGAGAAAGTTTTAGTGATCTGGATAAAATAGCAAACCAGCCACAACATTCCCTTAAGCCAAAATCCCTAACTCTCTTCAATTCTATGAAGGCTAAGAGAGGTGAGGAAGCTGCAGAAGAAAAGTTTGAAGGTAGCAGAGATTGATTCATGAGGTTTAAGAAAAGAAACCAACTCCATAACATGAAAGTCTAAGGTGAAGCTGAAGCACTGATATAGATGCTGCAATACATAACCCTGAACATCATTTAATATTAGGCAAATACAAACTAAAATCACAATGAGAAACTACTTTATATCTCTTGTAATTGTTAAAATTAAAAAGGCTAATTATACCAAGTGTTGATGAGAATGTAGAGCAACTAAAACACTCCTACATTGCTGGCAAGAAAGTAAAAAAAAAAAAAAGTTTGGAAACAGTTTGTCAATTTCTTTAAAAGCTCAATGTATATTTCTACCATATGATCCAGCTATTCTTTCATATGAGCTTACTCAAGAGAAGTGGAAGTTTGCCCCTAAGGGACAAGAACACTCCCTCTTCTGTTACTTGGGTTACTCAGCCCCCTAGGCAGCCACTGACAGAACCAAAGCCTCCATGGATCCAGGTGGATCAGATGTGGGTGTCTGAGCCTCTGCAACTTCTATCTCAACAAGCCTAATGGCCCTTTCCTCCGGGAAGGCTGAGACAATCAGTGTTGCTAGAAAATGAAGAGAGAGAAACAAATGGGCTCTAAAACCACAGGAAAGCCATCCCTAGGGCTGATGTACCCATAAGAAAGGCAAGCAGTCAAGAACCAAAGGTAGACAGGGTTGAGTGGATATGAGTTGACACATAAATTGCACGTGGCAGACTTTGTGATGCTGCCTATTGATTGTGTCCTCTATCAAGCCAAGCAAAGCACACAATTCTTCTTAAGAGCTCAGGCTTTGGAGACAGACATGCCTGAGTTCAGATCCATGTTCTGCTATTTATTTCCTGTGTCGCTTCTGGCAAATAACTGATCTCTTAATTTCCTCATCTGTTAAAGGAGGATTATATCTTCTGTAGAGAGTTCTTCTGAGGATCAACAGAAAGTATGTTTGCAAAGCATTTTGCACAGTTCCTAATTCATGGAAAATATTTCATAGAGTTACTGCTGCTGTTGCTATCTATCCAAATTTTCTCCACTTCGCTGCTATTTTCCCCGTGTATGCCATCATCAACTCTCATTTGAATTATTGTAACCACCTTTTAATGGATTTTTCTAATGGTAGGTTTTTCTCCCTAGTGCCTCCTTCTTAGTCTGTCAAAATAATCTTTTTAAAATGAAAATCTGATCTGCAACTTCTTAACAATTCAACACACTTCAGGAGGATGAGGAGCATGTCTTGTTCAGCATTGTATTTTATTTTCTATGCTTAGCGAAATGTCTAATGAATAATAGGTGAACAAGTTTCGGGATGAATATATGAGTTAACAAAGCAAGGAAGAAAAAATTGACTGTGACAGGTGGAGAAGAGAGTTGGAGGTTTTCCAGGTACAATGATGTCATTAAAGCTAGCACCTGTATCCTTTTTGAATCCTTTTAGATATTATATTTAAAATGCTTCTTTATCTTGCATTCATGGGGAGATGCTCCTATCTGTGGAGAAAGGTTTACTAAATAACTAATTATAGAATCATTGATAGCAAATATATTTTAAGGGTGAAAAAGCTTACGTTTGTGGGAGGGTGGACAAAGAGGGGGCAAGGAGTGGTGACAGGGGAAGGTGGGACATCCTAGCCAAGAGAGCGCCCTCTGCCAAGGCACGATGGCATGAAATAGGCTGGTGAGTTACGGGACCTAGAAAGGAGATCAGGAAGCCAAAAAACTGGACAGCCCCGCCATATTTGGGAACTGTTTGTCTGCAGTGGGGGTAGGTATGGAGTAAATTTAGGGGACGTTGGCTGGTCTAGGGTCAGAATAGCCTTATAATAAATATACTGCGAAATGACCCTTGTTCCGGTCTACTATTTTCTAGAATTCATGTTGAGTAGCTTGGCATGCAACAGTGCATTTTCTGTTCACCATCAATTGAAACGTGAATGTGAGGCACACATTTATGGGGCCTCAGCTCACGCTTTCCCATTTGTAACACAATGAATCTCCCTAATCCTCTGGGTGTAAATATTGCTGTCATCATTTTACAGAGGTCAAAACGGAGGAGGAGAGGCTTAAAAAATATATGTTTAAGTCATACAGCAGATAATAGCTAGATTTTAAACTCAGTTTTTCTGCCGTTTTCATTACTTGTCTGATATTACGGACATGGTCCAAAACTGAAAGTTATAGTTAAGCAAAATGGAATCATTCAAGGGGTTTCACCAAACAGCATTATAGGATTCCACTTTGGAAAAAGAAACAAAATGTTATTTGGAAGGTGGATAAACACCTATTTACTGAGGAACTTCTACATCATATCCAGTAATTATCTAGACAAGAAAAACGGGACATAATCTATATACTTAGGTTAACTGCCTGAGTTACATGTAAGTCTTTAACTAAATATGTGGGTGAAATGAAATTTGAAAAATATTTTAATTCTTATGGCACCAGGCAGAATCAATCTCTGAAATGTTTGCCAGTATTTCTCATGTCAATTATCATGTCTAATAAAATGCTACTTAGCATAGACTGTCCTCAGAGTTCCCTGCTGTAGACACTATCACTGAATTTCACAGATGATAAAATTAAGCTTCATGGAATTACAGGATTTTTTCCAAGGTCATGGCATGAAGTGAAAAAATCAAGATGAAAACCTAGACATGTCAAATCCCAGCTCTGTCCTTTCTCTCCACTAGACCAGGCAGTTTCCCTGCCCACTCAACTGTTGTTTTTTCTAGACACTGGTCACCCACAAAATCCCTTTTGAGACTCCACTGTCATGTCCAACTCAAAAAAACCTTATACTGTAAAAGCAAACAAAACTATTTCAGGTATATTGAATCCAGGGAAGATAAATTCAATCTATGAAACATCAGAGATTCCAAATGTGCTCCAATTCAGCCCAACATCCCTTTTCACCCCATAAAACATTGTGGTGAGATGCTAAAACTTCTGAATTTCCTACTTGACATTTTAAATATTCCAGCTGCTTTTCTAACAACCAATGTCTCATGAGTACCCAATCATAACCTAGGAAAGTGGGACCAGATGCCCTGCCAAGTGCTTACAGTTTAATAGTAAATAAATGAGTCCCTGGTAGTTTTCTTACAACTGGCTGGGGAACCCATTCCCAGCTGCTGGGCCCACTAACAGCTGAGTAAATACATTGCTAGAAGCTGCAGCTAGAGAATTACCATTCAGTGCCCATAGCCCTGGATGTCCTAGGACTGCAGTTGTTTACCCATTAGCAGGTGGAAAATTACCAAAGCCCTCACTACTAAATCCCCTACTAAGTTGTCTGTAAAAAAGATTTTTCTATTTATTGAACAGGAGAATTATAGCCAGGACCCTGTTGATTTAGATAAAAGTAAATTAAAATCTTGAAGTTGTGCCCATAGTCTGTTTAAATGCTATAGCCTCGTTACTAAGCCTACAGTCTTGGGCAGCTTGTCCACTCCAGCACACCTGTATGTATCAGCCACAAGCAGATGAGGGTTAAGGGAGCAAGCACTCAGTAATTTTTTATTCCTTTATTATGTTATGCATTAACCTACTGAAAAATGATGTTTTAGGCCCCAGGCAATTATGCTCAGTGGGATTATTTGGGGGTGGATAACACTGTCCCCATCTTTATAATATAACACGGTATAAAGAAATCATTAGGGTCTATGTGATACGTAAAACAGTAGACATATATTCAGGCCAAAGAAGGGATCTCTCTAGAAGGTTAAGCAAGAGATCACCCAGCAGGGGATGTCTGAGTATGGTTTTAAGGATGTTTGAATGGGTTGTGTAAGTGTGTTGGAGAACAGCAGATATTTGTTGAAAAATGTTATTCCATGAAAGAAAGCAACACATAGGAAGGAATGGAGGAGTAAAACAGCACAGAATGTTCCAGAAGCACAGGAGTTGGAAATGACATGGAAACAAGACTGAGAGTCGCGCCTAAGTGGAGATATGGCCTCTTAATCTACCAATACAAATTGCTTAGGTCAAGGCTGAGTTCAGCTCCTAGACTGGCAACCAGAGGGTGCCGGTTCCCGCATAAGTCCAGTCTGTCCTGCTGCTAAGTAGGATGCAATCCTTTACTAATGCCACAGCATTCTTTCTCGGACATCTATTAGATACATTCTCTGCTCCTATAGTTTTCACCTAATGCTATTAACAGCATAATTTTTTCTTCAGAGTAAGGATTAATTCCCCCAATACTGCTCCACCCACCCAGCCCGTGATTCTCTAATGCATGTTTTGTCTCCATTGCAGTTCCTGTTGGAGCCTGGCCTGTTAACTAGAGCAGGAGCTTCTGGAGTGTAGGAGCCATTTATTCCGTATTTATAGAGCTTCTTTTCAGGCTGGAATCTCTGGTATATATTGATGATACATAGAGAAATATAAATAGAACAGTATTTTCCTTCAAAGAGTATATAATCCATTAAATTATAGGCAAAAAGCAGAAAAACAAGGACTATGCAATATGTTACAGGTGATTTGTCAGAGGTAAGTACCAGCAGCTGATGGGACAACGGGAACGACCATTCTAGCCTGGCCCTTTCAGCAGTCAAAGGAGACATCAGTCTTAGTGGTTTCCTCTTCATCCCAGTACCAATCCCAGGGATATGGGCAATATTTGTCACATTGTTGTGATAATATTGAGTCATGGAATAAGTATTGAACTGCAGTCTGGAATCCTGAGTTCATATTCATTTCTCTAATACTAATAGCTGGACAAATCTGGATCTTTTTTCTATTAATTTTTTGAAGTATCTTAATTTTGCAAAGAGCTTTCTAGTTCTCAAAGTGCTTTCATGTGTATTGACTCATGTTGTTTTATGACAGACTCATTTACAGGTGCAAAAACTGGGCTTTGGAGACAACCAGGGCAGAGTTTGGGCTTGAAGTTGGGATTTTCTCTTAATTTCAAGTCCCAGGTTTTATTTCCGGCTTCCATGAATGATTTCTAAGGCACTGTACAGCTCTTAAAACTCCATATTCTGGATTTGAGATTTTCCATTCTCAAGGGAGTATTACAAACCCATCCTTATCACTTGTCCATCCCAGCCATGTCTGAAAGAATAATGGCCTTGACAGATGTCATTTCTGTTTTGTCCTGAACAGAAATAGCAATGGTTCTTCCTGCTGACAGGAGCTCCTCTCCCTGACCTCAACACACATTTCCACCTCCAGATGACAGAGGCCCTGAGGATATCTGTTCCCAGGCAATGCCGGCATACTTCCATGGTTTTTGAGATATAATAATATTCTGCAGTGTTTGGTGGTGACATCACCCTGTACAGACCTTTTCTTTACAGTTTTCAGAAAGGCTCAAATCTTGTTCACTAAGTTTTCCTTAATGATCATATGTCTCTTTTGGTTCGACGTGTAATGCTGTGCTGTGTTGGATATTGTCAAAGACAGTGGACTTGGAATAAGAGGGCCTTGTTCTGGGTCCTGAACTGATGTCTTGGGACTTAGGGCCATTGATTTAGCTTCCTCAAGTCTTGACCATCAATAAAAGGAAAATAATAATAGCAAAACTGTCCTATCTGCTGCTTAGTGTTGCTGTGATGATCAACGGCTATAAAAATGCTGCTCATTGTTATTCCTGTAGTTTTATTAGTAGCTGAATTATTGTAGAATTGGGCTAACATACCTAGAGAAAATTAACTTGCAGTGTAATTCATTCAAGTACATTTTGCAATGACTCTTTTTGTCTTTCTGTAGTCCAAGGTGACTGTACTAAGAGAAGGGCAGTCTCACTTCGGCAGATTTCAGAAAGGAAGGAACAAAATAAACATTTATGAGTCTCAACATTTTCCAGATGTGTGCTAGGCATATGACATTTAATTTATTCTGAGTAACACATGCTACAAAGCCGTTTAATTATGGTCATTTTATAATTGAGGGAGCTTAATGGTAGAGAGATTAAGAATCAGATTTAAGGTCAGCAATTTGCTAATATCTAATATTTTGTATATTACATACACACACACATACAGAGACACATGGTCTTCCCATATAAGTATCAAGATTGAGATCAAACCCAGCCCTTCAGACTCACAGCCCAGTGAGGTGAGTCAACAGTAATCGTTTTGAGAACTGATATTTGTGTTTGAATTTTACCTGTCTCACTTGGTTGGTTTAAATATAATAATAAAAAATTAGACAAAATCTCTGGGTTTCCATTTTCTGCATCTGGAAAAATGATTCTTACTTGCCTCCCATCATTACAAGAATCCATGGCACACTGTCCAGCACAGAATCATGCTCAATGAATGAGAGGTTCCTTTTCTCCTTGACCATCTGCATCCATTCTGGATTCACACACATGAACTGAGGTCTTCAGACTGTCCATTCCTGAGTTGTCCCTGCATCAAGGGCTACCGCTTATCCATCCCAGCATCTCTATGAAATCCAGCACAGTGCTGGGGAAACAACTGGGGTAAGTTGACCTGAACATCGGACTTGGAACTCGAAAGCTTGGGTTTAAGTCTAGGTTCTACTTGAGTGACATTAAATGGAGCTCTTCTCCCTCCTGGGATTTGATTTCTTCTTCCATGAAATGATTCCTCTGTCACAGGTTTATTGTAAGTAAGTGAGATGAAGCCCATTGTCAAAGTACTTTAATAACTCCAAATTTGAGATAATATCATGAATGATTGAATAAAGTTTGTTACCACCTGAAATAAGGCACCTAATTTAAATTTGGTCTAATGCTATTTCCCTCATTTTAACTTTCCTACCTATCTTTTAAAAAATTAAATTGACGCATAATAATTGTACCAATTTAGGGGGTACAATGTGATATTTTGATACCCATATTCAATGTATAACGATAAAATAGGGCAATTAGCACATCTATCACCTCAAACATGTCTTATTTCTCTGTGTTGAGAACATTCAAAATCTTTTCTTCTAGCTATTTGAAAATATAGAATAAATTATTACTAGCGATAGTCACCCTACTGTGCTTTAAGAGCACTAGAACTTATTCCTCCTCGCTGTAATTTTGTATCCACTAATCAACTTCTCCCTACCCCATATCCCTCTCTTCCCTCCTACCCTTCTCAGCCTTTAGTTACCACTGCCCTACCTTCTACTTTTATGAGATCAACTTATTTAGCTTCTACATATGAGTGAGAAGATGCAGTATTTATCTTTCTGTGTCCAGCTTATTTCAGGTAATGTAATGTCCTCCAGTCTCATTTGTGTTGCTGCAAGTGACAGGATTTTATCCTTTCTTTTATTCTTATTCTTCCTGGGTTTTGGAGGTATGACATTAGTCTACATCTGGAAAACACTCAGGGCTGTGTAAAACCAGTAAACAAAACAGCTGACCACATTAATTACAGGAAACTTGTTGAGTTTGAGGGTCATGCTTTCCAGTGCTGATGACTTAGTGAGCGGGTTCCACTGCTTTCTGCTTCCCAGTGTTCTTACATATTTCCACTCGCCTCTTGCTTTCTGTCATTGTTGCTTTCTACAAAGCCTACTGTCCTCAGCAAATTGGGAAATAAATCAGGTGATGAAGATAAATGTTAAGTATATATTTGTGTCTAATTGAAGCAGTCCAACATAATGAAAGGAAGTAGAAAATGTGAAGTTATCTTTTCATTTTAAAATATCAAGACCAAATACTAATGAATCAGAAGAATTGCAAAGAACCTTGAGAACCCATCCATATCTTAGAAGAGAGATCGTGTGTATTTGTACTGAATTCACATACAGGCTCCCAGAATCTTACTGTAAAAGTCGTCATAACTGAGAGGTTTATGAAATTGCATTGAGCATTTGTCATTTAACACGTTTGGACTTGTCAGTTATTGTAGTCATCAATTTTAAGTGATATATGGGAGAGGGTAAAAAGCAATGCTGATTGCTTTTCCTTGCAATGATATTCAAGAATTGTTATAATATGCAATGGTTTCAGTATGATAATCAAAGATTTTGTATAACAGAAAACCCAATTTTAGCATGGTGTGTAGATAAATGGATTAAAGTCAGCTTTCTTTCCAAATTTATAAACATTTATAAAATGAGAACATTACCCCAGAATTTAAAAAGTAAATAAATTTACTAAAAAATACAAAGGGTGTGACCATCTCTTGAATGTCTATTTACAGAATCAGAGAGAATCACTAGATAGCCTTTTTGTTTCCCTTGTTTGAAATTTTTTCCCGAATATTGGTGGAAACTTTATAATTAGGTATAACATACAGAATCTGCTCAAATTTTTTAGGTGAGGAAACAATTGGGGTGACTTCAGAAGAATAACTCATTATTTCTTCAGCAACTGTTATGTGTTAGACACTTGAGAATACATGAAACTATCTTAAGTATTTGTAAATATAGTACCTCACTTATTCCTCAAAAAAAAAAAAAAACCCAATACTAATATTTGCCTCCACTTTACTTATGAAGAAATTTAGGCCTGTAGGAGGTATCTGGCTTCCTAGGGCTGTGTACTCAGTGTCAAAGCTGGGATTAGAAATCAGGTGTCAAACATCAGATACGTTATTCTTTCCTGTAGAGCAAGCACAATAGGTGTTTGAACAAAGGAATGACATAATGAAAAGATTTCCTTGGGAAAAGCATAAAACATACAACTGTAAGACTATAACTTCTTTTGATGTATCAAGTGCAATATAGTGTTTTTCCTACAATGTATGTAAATTGAGTAGTAGCTGAATCCAATGAATGCAATACACACGTTTCCCCCAGTTCTATCAAATACTATGTACATAACTATGCCTAATAATAATGTTACACCCTCTGTTTGATTTTAAAATGCATGTCCTCATTATTTCGTTTGGTCTGTTTATACAGCCTGCATGGGCCCATGAGCAAGTTTAAACAAGCATTTGCCTGAGTTCTTTCTTGTGCACACATTTTTTCTCTCTACAATCTTAGACACGGAGCACTGACTTCTCTGTAAAATCCCATGCTTTAGAGTCCAACGGCTCACCTGCTGCAGTTTGAGTATGAGGCAAATAAGGTCAAGATGGGATTTATGAATCATCTCTTCCACCACCCTTTACGGGTAAATTCGAGCTAAAAACCAAACCCATCTGGCATTGACTCAGGGTGGAAGTTCCTGAAGCAGTGAAAGGAAAAGGAAAACTATTTAAAGTCATGTCTTTTAAAATAGAGTTTAGCCTCAGTGACCCTAGGACATGATAAGTAAGAAACTCAGCATCCAGGGCCACAGAACTTTTCAGTGGAAAACCAAGATGCATCCTTGTGTCTTACTGGTTTTAGTTTCTTTCTATCCACATTCATATTAGGTGGTCAGAGAAATCCTGCTCCGTGAAATATCTGTTTGTTTCTCTTTCTTACAGGTCTCCTTTGGAGAAGGAAAATCCACTCATTCATTCAATTGATTAATCAGCCAACAGGTATTGACAGGGAAGGTTGGAAGGTCACCATCATTTTAAATACTTACTACATACTTGATACAACTATGTGATTCTATATATTTAATTTTACTTAATTTTAAAAAGAAAAACAAAATGGAGCCATATGAAAATACATGAGAAAAGATCTCTGGTAAAGGTAAATGCATGAACAAATATAAAAAGCAGCATTATTGTAATTTAGCCCTGTCACTCCACTTTTCATACTTTTATAAGATTTAAAAGATAAAAACATTAAATAATTTTAAAGTTAGCCAGGCATGGTGGTGTGTGCCTGTAGTCCTAGCAATTTGATGTCTGATGTGGGACGATCACTTGAGCCTAGGAGTTCGAGGCTGCAATGAGCTACAATCGCGCCACTGCATTCCAGCCTGGGTGACCAAGTGAGACCCTCTCTCTAAGATAATAGTAATGATAGTAATTATGATTATAATTATATGTTAATGGCTACACAATACATGAAGTTGTAATTTGTGGCATCAGTAACATAAAGGAGAAGGTGGAGCTGTAAAGGGGTAAAGTCTTTTTTGCAGTTGAAATAACTTGGTATTAGTCTAAAATAGACTGCTAAAATTTTAGGATACCGTATGTAATCCCCATAGTAACCACAAAATAATCTATAGAATATGCATGAGAGGAAATGAGAAAAGAACCAAACCATGTAACTCCAAATACATCTACTAAACACAATGGAAGGCAGTAAGTAAGGAAATGAGGGACAAGAGACTATAAGACATAGGGAAGGCAAATAACAAAATGGTGATGCTAAGTTCTTCCCTAGCAGTGACTACTTTAATTGTACAAGGATACATCAGATGGAATATTATTCAGTCATAAAAAGGAAATAAATTCTGACACACACTACAATATGGATAAATTTTGAGGATGTTTTGCTAAACGAAGTAAACCAGTTTTAAAAAAGACAAATACGGTATGATTTCACGGAGACAGGAAATAGGATGGTGAGCGCCAGGAACTGGGGAGAGAGTGAATAAGAAGTTATTGTTTAGTGGGTACAGTGTATGTCTTTGAGGATGAAACAAGTTCTGGAGACAGACAGTGGTGATGGCTGTGCAACAACGTGAACAGACTTAATGCCATTGAACTGTCCACTAGGAAACGGTTAAGAGAGTACATTTTGTTGTGTGTATTTTACTACAATTTTATAAAAACATTAAAAAGAAATAAATTTGAAGTAAGCATTATGGTTTTCATTTTACAGATGTCTAAACTAAGATCTAGAGCTGTTCAGTGATGTGTGGTAGTCTCCCAGCAAGCCAGGGCCAGAGCTTGGACACCTCATTGAGACCTCCATAAAAAGAACCCTAACCAAACAAAAAGTGGAGCTACACAGAAATACCATCTGCATAATAAAGGCAATTATTTTTTGTCACAGTATTTTGTAAGTGAGCCTCTTTTTTAAGGAAATAAGAGTTTTAGGACTTGGGAGGTATATAAACATCTCAATTTGAGAGACGAAAGGAAAATTCTTGATTGCTTTCATGGCCTGGTAACAGCTTCCTTTTGAGTAATGAATGATGAGATTAGTAAACATCATGCTTTTTATATCTGGCCAATGAAGTTTTGTCTTGAGGTATATTCAAAAGAGAGGTTGCATCTCAATAAGATCTCTCTCTGGCAAGATCCTAGCCAGGACAGCAGGTAAGAATGAATGTATGATGCCATAGAATCAAAGATCAGAATGGCCTTGGTGAGGTGGCTCATGCCAGTAATCTCAGCACTTTGGGAGGCTTACGTGGTAGGATTGCTTGAGGCCAGGCATTCAAGACCAGCTTGGGCAACAAAGTGAGACCTAGTCTCTATAAAAAATTTTAAAATTAGTTGGGAGCATGTGCCTGTAGTCCTAGCTACTCCAGATTCTGAGGCGGAAGGATCTCTTGAGCCTAGTAGTTCAAGGTGACAAGGAGCTATGATTGTCCTACTGCATTCTAGCCTGGGCAACAGAGCAAGACTCTCTCTCTCAAAAAAAAAAAAAAAAAAAAAAGAAGCAAAACAATAGAAATGGATGGAGTTTTCTGCAGTTTGAATTATGTGCCAAAGATTTAAAAAGATTATTTTCTGAACTCTGGGAATAAACAGACTTTGTCAAACCCTCCGTTTAGAAATTTTTGAGGAAATATTAATTTTCACTTATAGAAACTACATAATTAATCACGTACCTTTGCAAATATTAACCTAGTTCCCACAAGATAAACCTAGGGACATAAAAACATGTGAACTTGCCCTCAAGTAATGTTGGGGAAGTCAGCAGCTAACACCAGGTGTTGGGGTTAGCCTGATGCTTAGACAGGAGTTATTGAAGACACTTTACCTCATGGGAGGAGGGCTAGAAGAGGATGTGTTAATTCCCAAGGTATTTCCATCTCATATCAAAATGTTACATTGGTTCATTGACTGATGACAGCTCTTAGTGGCACCAACAAGCCGTGACTTATTGAATATGAAAGTTTCTAAGGTTCTTCGGTCAATGAAGAGCAGCCAGTTATGAATCATTTGAAAATTCCTATGTAGTGGGTATTTGTTTTTCTTGATTCCCCAATGTCTATTGCACATTTTTGGTGATAAAATGTGATTTTTACTTGGGAATGATATCTTCATCATTGTATAAAATCAGGGAAGCAGGGACCTGGCCCAGCCAGGAAGGAAGCATGTGCTCCGATCTAGCCCAGCTAATTGTTTCTTTTCTAGAATGGGAAGAGACAAAACATGTGTGTGTTTCACGTGTTCCAGCAGTCACACCTGGGAAGCCTCGCAAGCAGGTCCTGCTCAGAGGTCTCTGGTTCCTCTCTTTGCCCAACCTGGTTTTCAGTTTTTCTCCCATCCTATGAACCTCTCCCTTAGCCTTCCAATAAACTCCCTTTTGCCTAAGTTAGCTGGGGTAGGTTTCTGATGCTTTCAACCAAAGGATTCTGATGTATGAGGCTGTTTCCATTTCTCATATGCTCATTCATTGATTTATTCATGCACTTATTCATTCAATAATTGCTCCCAAGATTATAGTCCACGGGGACTACAATCTACAAACTGCAACCACACCCTGCTGCTTCTTCATGCTTTGTTCATGTTGTCTTCTCAATCAGCAATGCCTTCCTTGCCTTCCCATTATTTCCTACTCATACCTGTCATCAAATCTTCAGACCCTTCTGTGATCTTGAAACCTGTCCCATCGTTAACACCACTGTAGGCTCCTTAACTAGCCAGTTACATCCCCGAGGGCAAGGATTTGTGCCTTTATCTCTGTACCCCCAAGGCCCAGGACAATGTGAGGCCCTCATCAACGATCTCATGAGGAAATGGAGGGTGATGATTGTTGGAACAGATTTATATGCAAGGTGCTAGTGAGAGGACCCAGAAGGGAAGAACTAAGTATACTTCCAAATGGAGGGTCTAGCAAAGTTACAGAGAAGAGGTGATACCCAAGTCAAATTTTAAAGGATGATTGGATGTTTTAAGGTAATAAAGAAATAAAAGTATTGAACAAGCAGAGAAATAACCATATGGAAAGTCATACAATCATGAGAAGGCACAGAAAAGGAAGGCTGAATACCTCAACAAGACCAGAATATGTAAGTTTTTAGTGACATGTGGGTAATGAATCATAAGAGGAAGGCAGAGGCAAAATCTTGGAGGACTTGGTTTGTCATGCTAAAGGAGTGTAGACTGTATTCATATGCAACAAGAAGCAACACAACTGCATTAGCCTGCTCGGGCTGCCATAACAAAATACCAGGCTGGGTGGCTTTCACAACAGAAATATATTATCTTGAAGCTCTGGAGGCAAAGGTCCAAGGTCAAGGTGTCAGCAGGTTTGCTTTCCTCTGAGGCCTCTTTCCTTGGCTCACAGATGGCTGCCTTCTTGCCACACCCTCATGTGGACTTTCCTGCATAGGCACTTGTCTGTATGCTCTCCTTCTTTTAAATTTCATCTTCATATAAGGACACCAGTTATAGTGGATTAGAGCCCACTGTAAAGATCTTATTTTAACTTAATTACTTCTTTACAGATGTTATCTCCAAATATGATCACATTCTGAGGTTCTAAGGATCAGGAATTCAATGTATAAATTTGGGTAGGGAGAGGAGGACATAATTCCGCCTGTAACAATGGCCTAGTAGCCAGAAACAGAGTCTCTGGAAATAGACTTCTTGGGTTCAGACATTTGCTTTCTTACCTAGAAGCTGTATGACTTTGTATGACTCTCTATTCCTCAGTTTCCTCATTTACAAAACGGTATTAGTAACTACCTCTTAGGTTGCTATCAATGAAAAGACTGTTTGATGTAACAATAAATAACAGCAAAATATTCAATAGGGAGGGACATAATCAAGGGTCCCTCTGGGAGCATGGTAGGAATGAGTTGGAAGTAGAAAGGCTGGAGGCTTAGAGACAAATAGAATAGACAGACTTTTATAACCTAGTTTATTATATTCGAGAAAGGAGAGGAAGGAGGCTGATACAGGTGAAGACATTGCCACCAACTGGGATAAGGGAAACCACAGAGAAAGTAAGGGGGGCAGGGGGATTAGTTCAGTTAAAGACATTCTAAGTTTAAAATGCTTGGGATTCACCCAAAAATTGAGTCTAGCAGATAGGCCTGAAGCTTGGACAGAATTTGGGCAGAATAGAGTTGAGGGTCATCACCAAGTAAAAAAATGGCAGCTGTACTCATAAGCTATGAATGAAATTGTCCACAGAAAACCAAGCTTCTATATGACTTTGAGACTGGAACCACAATTAGGAACACAGTCACCACAGAATAGAAGACCAGCCCTCACATCCGTGTAAAAGGCTGTTCTATCGATCAGGGCCCCCACTTAAGAACAAGGCCAGGTCTTGATGCAGAGTGATTCACCAGCCTTCAGTTTCCAGGAATGAGTGTTGGAAAAGACAGGAAGGAATACAGGACTCTGAATTGCATCTCCTTTTCAATACATTCTGTTGTGTTCTCACCGAGTGAAATTTAGAGATCGAAAGTATCATTGATTTAGTTCACAATTGTCTCTTAGGCACAGGAAATAAAGGTGTAATCAAATGTAATGTCCTTCTCAGAAGCCCCCATCACCACCATATATGTAACTGTGACTTTGGGCAGATAGGTCATTGTGAGCCAGTGTTCTCTTCTGAAAAGTTACAATAAAATCACACTAGCCTTGCCCTTCCTCTGTTATCAGAGTGATGATATTTATTATAACAGTAGTTTATAATTCCCCAAAGTGTCTATCTATAAAATATTTTTGTAGTATTATTATTCTTGTTAAGCACTGACATTATCCACAGCCAGTAGACCCAGTGGACCCTGTCTTTGTCTGTGTCATCACCTTTAAATCAAACTACCACCAGGTTCACTATTTGTTAATGCCCAAAGCAGCCGTCTAGTGACTGGAAAGCGGCTATGTGCAGAAAAACTATTTCATCACAAACCATGTGAGAAGTCATCTGAGAAAGCTATCCCCCCACCCCAAGCATCCTGTGATGAAGGATAACATTTATTTTATTATTATTCACTCATGGGACAGCAACTGGGCAGGAAGTGGAGCCCAATCTTACAGATAGTTGATTCAGTCTCCAAACCATCTGCCGATGAGGACTAAGGCCCCACCTCTTTAGCAAGCAGGAATTATCCAAAGGCAGCTGGAGAGATGAGAAGCAGCCTGGTTCAGTGAAAAGTTCACTAAGCTGGGAATGAAGACCCGTGGTCCCCTATCCCAGGCCCACCACAGATGGATTCCCTGACTAAACATGGACAAGGCATTTTTCTTTTCTAGGCTTCAGGTTTCTCCTCTGCAAAATGAGGTATTTAAGTTAGGTTCTCCCTTAGGGAAAGGAGCTCCTCCTTAATGATCATCTAACATTTCCTAGTGGTCTACATACATTACCAAAATTTAATATACAATTAGCAAGGTAAGTGTTATCACCCTATTTTATAGACTGAGATGCTAACACTCAGCTCTAACTTCTCTCTCTTCTTCATCTGTGCTACATTTTTCCACCGCCCCATGCTGGACCAGCTCCATGAGTGTCCAACTTTAGATGGGCCCCATGTTTGGTTGAATGCCCTACTCCCAGGTTTTGAAATTCTTAGCAGTTTTAGAAGAAGGGCCTCACTTTTTCATTTTGCTCTGGGCCCCACACATGATGTTGCTGATCCTGCCTTGATTCTATGATCCCTGGCAATTGAGCCTCACAGTAGTAGGTGCTCAAAGGAACAGACAGAGGTGTCCGCCACAGTGCACAGTTCTCATCCCTTGGAACCACAGTAATGTGGGTTAGATGAAGGGGACAGAATGTGAGCTAATTAAAGTGAGTTGAGTACTTCCAGGGAAGGACACAGGGTCAATAGTCACGGACAAAAACTCTCATGATCTACAGAGAACTGAGAACTGGCTCCTTGCCTTCATTTGTTCTGACGTGCTGTTAAAAAAAAAAATCTCTTTGTTATTAATTCGAGAAGTCAGGAGCTGTGGACGTGTTCAATGTGGAGTGAACACATTGAAAGGCGAACTTCCTTCAAAGCTTTGATTTCTCTGAAACCTCTGGTTAGTGATCACCACAAGATTTGAGTAGTGGATGGGAAAGGAAGACAAAGACTTCATTCAAATGATTACAATAAACCCTGGGATTCTAAATCCCACCAGAGTTCTTCCAGGGTGAATGTCTGATGTGGAGTCTGATACTTCCATGAGGCACCCCATCTCTCACACCTGCTCTCTGTCCGAGCCAATATGTGGCAGTGGAGCCCAGGGCTATCATTGCTCAGAGAAGGCAAAGCTGGCTGTCTACAGCTGTCCAGGATCTCCAGCAAGCTTCCTGCCTCCCAGGCCAAATGAGGAGGATCTGGAAGAGCAGCTCAGGAAATGTACCCAAGAGAGTATGGGGGTACCCCGAAAGAAAGGGAAATGGGAGGCCAGAGCCTTGGTTGAAAGATCTGCTGTGTATCTCAGCAAATCTATTTCTCCCTCTGCTCCTTTTACTCTCAACTAAAAGTGAAACAGTTGGACAGCAAAAGCAATACAGTTTAACAGATGGAATGTGGCATATAGAATCAGTAGTTCTGGGTTCGGATCCTGCTTCCACTGCATCTATAGCTGTGAGATCATGAGCAAGTTACTTTACTTCTCAAAGCCCCGATTTCCTACTTGTCATTTTAAAATAGAGTTAATAATGTCTCTTTCACAGGGTTGCTGTGTGAAGTCAACAGAATAATGAGAGAATAGTATGAGTGTCCAGGTCCTAACCATGTAGGCGTTTAATCTTTGAAAACTATTACTGTTCACTGAGGCATCAGGGCTTTTCCAAGGATCTGTGCTATGAAGATCAAATGGAGCTTGTCCTAGAGCCTGGGAAATGATCAGCAAGAGCAGGGGAGGCAGGGCTTTTCTAAGCATGCCTGGACCCAGTGCAAATTTCGGGATGTGGCAATACAGTGAGCAGAGACATCCATGATTTGGGAGGAGCACCTGAGTGCTAATTGGAAAAGGAGACCCCCTATGTCTCCAGCTCAGATGCTATCCTTGGATGCTCACTCTCGGGCTGGCCAAGAGTGAGTGGGCCTGGATCACAGTGTTCAGTACCTCACGGATCCAATCTGTGCTCCGTCTAGACAGACAGCTGGAGATTGGCAGCATGGGGTGCCAAACACTCTGGGGAGGAGGGGACACCACAGCAAAACATGTTCTTTTCTTGCCTCCGCTGACTGCTGGTTCCCAGAAGACATTCAGGAGTAGCTGAGTCTTGGGGCTACTCTAGGACTGTAGTCCAAGACTATCAACCAAGGGAACTGTCTTGCTACTGGTGATTCCTGTGTCCTGCTCACCAGCCTCTGAGACAACAGGCAGTTCTGTCTCAGTTGCATCAGGTCATGTGACCATGGTGGCTCGGCACCCTGGGAACTCCTAGGGAAAGCCCTGCCCTTCCCAACTGGCTCTCTTCTATCCACTAATCCACCTGTAGATCAGGAAGCAGGATCATCCTGCGCCTTAGCTCCTGTTGGGTTCTGGCCTGTCTGTAGCCCCAACAAGTACAAAGGATATTTTTTACCACGTGGCTCCTTCCTGCTCTCTCATCGGATCTTCTTCTGCTTCCCATCTTCATGCTTGCTCTTCAGCAACACCAACTATTATTAGGCTTGTACCTCCTCCTAGGAATCCATGTGTGTTTCCCCATCTTCACGGTTACCCTCCACTGTCACCGGTTGGACCAAACCCTTCATTTCTCCACCAAGCTGGGCTAGGGCTACTTCTCCATGCTACCATGACTACCTGCATATACCTCTGTTATGGTTCTTGTCAAAATTCATAATAACTTTCTGTCTCTCACTAGATTTAAAGACAGGATATGAGCCTTCCTCCTTGTAATCCCATTATTGAGTACATTGCTAAAGCCCAATATAGATATTTAAAAGAACGAACTAAACTATATATTCACAAGTTGAATTCAATCTATAGGGATTCATTCTAAATCCCTGCTCCCACCATTTATACTCCACAGAATAGCCAAGTTCATTTTTCTATAACACAAACCTAATTGTGCCACTTCCATGCTCAAAACATTTCAGTAATTTCACATAACTCCTGGGACAAAGCACCAAATTCACATCATGCCTACAAAGTCCTACTCAAGCTGACCTCCTCTGCCTATCTCACTAATTGTTGTCTCTTGTAACAGATTTTTTTTTGCATAAATAACCACTCAGTGACTTAATACAGAACCAGTTATTATTGTTGCAATGATTATTGTTTAAGCCATTGGTCTCCTCTGGATTTACTGATGCATCTGCTCCTAGGGTAAGCGGCTCTGCTGATCTGGGCTGGACTTGCTTGTATGTTCAGGGACTGGCTTGCTATAGGCTGATCTAGGATGGTCTCAGAGGGATAAGTAGGCTGGTCCTCCATGTGGTCTCTCATTCTGCACCAGGCTAGTCTGCTCTTGTTTACATGGGGGGGCAGGTTCTGAGAGAGGGTCAGAAGCACACACTGCTTCTTGAGTCTTGGGCTCATAGTTAGCATGAGAATACTTCTGTTTTATTCTGTTGGCCAAAGTGGTTCACGAGCCAGCCCAGATTCCAAAGAAAGAGACCCCACTTCCAAGAGCTGCGAAGTTACATCACACATGTCATGGGCTTAGGAGAGAGTGAAAAACACTACCATTTTTGCACCCAATCTACCAGAGTTTCATCCACAGAGACTCTTATTCAACAACTGGGGATGAGAATCAGAATGTATTTTGAGTGTGTGTTCCAGATGATTATACAAAGTCCCTCAAGAATCATTGCTTGAAAGCATCACATGTCCTCAAGCCATTCCACCTTCCTTCTGGGTCCTGAACACATCTGCTGTTTCCAGCAATATGGTCTTGACATATATGGTTCCTGCCACCTGCCACTATTGTCCCTGGACCTGGCCTAATGAATCCCTCCTCACACCCTAGGTCTCAATCTTCTCTGATTTTTCAGACTATGTTTGCCACACCCATTCCCCCTTTTGCATTTGTATAACACCCTTTGCCTTTCTTCAAACTAATCTTCACAGTGTTAGTTGTTTGATGTCTTCCATGACAAATGGTAACTATCACGAGGGCACTGGACACATCTAATTTGTCATCACTGTATCCACAGAATCTTATTAAGGTCCTACACCAGACGGGGATTCAATAAATATTTACAAAGAGCAGAAAGACACTGCTTTGAATCTTGTATTAGAATCAATCTCAACCAGACACTGATTCTATCCTCAGGAGACACTTTTGGGATAGCTGGTTTGGACCAGTAGAAAGTCACTGATGTTTTCTAGGCCAAGAGAGACAATATCAGAGCAACTGTGGCATTCGTAAGGTAGACTGCAGGGTGAATGTGTAGGTTTTCTAAAGGGGTCTGGCAACCCTGATTGAGATGGAGGTGGGAAGGGAGGAGTATTTCATACAGAGGATGCCAGAGTCAACAGTCCCAGGGCAGTAGGGTTTGAGGGATGTTTGCCCTGGGTGGCTTAACCAGGAAGAAAATCCAAATGGTGAACAAGAAGTGTTTCCATGGGCTGAGCATCAGAAAAGGAGGAAAGTGAAGGGAGGGGGCTTAGAAGGGAGAACAGAGACCTTGAAAGGACTTCATAAATATGTGGGACTGAATGAACAATTGGTGATGTCAGAAGTCAGAAGTCAGGAGAGTTAGGAAGACACAGAATCAGAGATCCAGGAAAAACAATGAAAGGTAAAATCAAGGTGTTGGAGACCCCTTTTCTACTTGGGATATAAGGCTGGACATGGATGTCTGGAAGATAAACAAGGCTGCTGTGAGAACCCCGGAGAGAATAGAGTAGCTGGGATTCAGATTTTAGCAGGCCTCAAATTTCCACTTCTTAAACTTGCCTCATTCTTCTGCACCTTGGGACTTTACTGAAGTTGAAAGAACATGTGTCAGCCCACATCTGGCACATCTGCATCAAAGGCAGAAGACTCTCCCCTGTGTCCCATCATCTTCGTAGCTGATCGTGTTTAACTGAGAGTCTCCTGCAAGTGATTAGAAAAAGGATTTCTGCTCTCCCTGCACTATGAGGTAATAGCAGACATCTAACAGCAGTGCCTCTTTTCACAGGGATGCTTTTCTTTGGCACGTTCAAGGGCTGGCGTAGGGAATCTCCATTCCCAAGCCCAAGAGATTGCATTTGAGACCTGGTTTCTCTTAGCAACAATAAAAAAATAAAAAAGCAATCCCTTCCAAAATCCCTCAATCTCAAAACCACAATCTGTTTATCCAGGGAGTAAAGAACTGCCAACATCTGCACCCAAACATCACTCTTCCAATCCGAAGACTTGAAAGATGGGGACACATTTGATTTTTACTGTTCAATTATGAAGGGAAATCTTAGTTTTCTATCACACTCACTCAGCTTGAATGCTTTTCACATGTTCCTCCGTTTCAAGTTCCCTTTCATCTCCCAAAATAGCCACATCAATGATGAATTCTTCCTGCGTGTTTTCTTAAATAAGCTCATGTCTCGTTGAGATTTTATTACCTGCACAGAGGACTGAGTCATGTGAGATTCACATATTATTCCTCTGGGCTGCATCTCCAGGCAGGGTGCTCCTACCTCCTCCCCATTTCACCATTCAAGCTCCCCTCCTTCCATCAGCTCTGACCCCACAGGCTTTCTTATCCTTGCTGATAAGCTGAGTTGTCATACGCACTGCAGAGCCACAGCTAGAGACACTGCTAAGTGATTGCCACAGATGAGGATGATTCTCTTTTAGCTTGGAGTCAGTTACCTTCATTTCTTGGATTTGGAAGCAGGAAACATCCACATGTCAGGTCCCACCACCCTCATTTGGAAGAAAAGATTTTAACGGCTGGCTGGCGCTTGAGTTATCCACAGGATGTGTGGAACTGGGAAGAGATGTAACTCGATGCATAATGCTGGCAGACAGCACGTCACAGCCACATCTATTGCCAGAAAAATGGAATACAGTGATAATTTCACCTGATTTTCACTATCAAGTAGAACTTCTCCCATCAAACCTAAGTAACAATGTAGCCTTGGGAGCCAGAAAAGCCCAGTGAGCCAGGAGGAAAGAAGCCTTTGTTCACACTGTGGACCACCTATTTCTTCACTGACATTTGGTCCCAGTTCTTCACCCTCCTGAGCCTCAGTTTTCTCCCTTGAAAAGTGGGGATAATAATGTTTACCCTGAATTATTGTCAGAATGAAATGACCTCACACATATTAAGCATCTGACATGGAATCTGCTTGATAATTTTTAGTTGAATGTGGCTCTAAGTTGAGACGGGAAAGGAATGCTGAAGGGTGAGGGGAAAGGAATGATGGGAAAGGAATGATGCAACCCAGATGCTGCCAGAAGTGAAGGAAATGCCCATGCCTTGAAAACTTCTGAAATTAGGCCAGGCACGGTGGCTCCCACCTAGAATTTCAGCACTTTGGGAGGCCAAGGCAGGTGGACCACTCGAGGTCAGGAGTTGAAGACCAGCCTGGCCAACATGGCAAAACCCCATCTCTACTAAAAAAAAATACACACACACACACACACACAAATAGTCTGGCGTAATGGAAGGTGCCTGTAGTCCCAGCTACTTGGGAGGCTGAGGCAGTAGAATCACTTGAACCTGGGAGGCG
The DNA here is from genome assembly GCF_029281585.2 of Gorilla gorilla gorilla. Lineage (NCBI taxonomy): Eukaryota > Metazoa > Chordata > Mammalia > Primates > Hominidae > Gorilla > Gorilla gorilla. Next base: position 127,577,605 of record NC_073236.2, read on the forward strand.
GAGGTTGCAGTGAGCTGAGATTGTGCCACCGCACTCCAGCCTAGGCGGCAGAGCAAGACTCCATCTCAAGAAAAAGAAAAGAAAACTTCTGAAATTAAACTTTTAGTACCTGGAATGATAAAGCAATTCAATGCTTGAGTTGATTTGTGCCCTAGGAGAAGAGAATAATAACACTTGAGGAGAAGAGAGTGTGAATGATAAGTCCTGAAAGAACAAGATGAACAAGTTCATTGCAAAATGCACAGTGCATTCAGGGAACAGAGATACAGTTTACTACAATGCTGAGGGAGTAATAATTATAAATGAGCACGTGGTGAAAAAATCAGAACACTTAGCAAGGAGGTTTACATACAGAGTGCCTTTGAAATTAAACTCAGGTATAAGAAACACATGTGGCGTATTCAAAAGACATTGGATGGTAATCAGGAAGCCTGGGTTCCAGTTCTAAATTGCTGATTCTCCTAAAATAGTTCCTTCCTCTAGGGTCTTATTTGCTTATTTTATCAATGAAGGGGTTGAAATGAGTGTTTTCAAAGATCTTTTCCACTGTGGCTTTTTTTTTTTTTTGAGATGGAGTCTCGCTGTCTCCCAGGCTGGAGTGCAGTGGCACAATCTCGGCTCACTGCAAGCTCCGCCTCCCGGGTTCATGCCATTCTCCTGCCTCAGCCTCCCGAGTAGCTGGGACTACAGGCGCCCGCCACCACACCCAGCTAACTTTTTGTATTTTTAGTGGAGACGGGGTTTCACCGTGTTAGCCAGTATGGTCTCGATCTTCTGACCTCGTGATCCACCCGCCTAGGCCTCCCAAAGTGCTGGGATTACAGGCGTGAGCCACTGCACCCAGCCTCCAGTGTGACTTTCTATGGTCCTTGGCGAATCATTCCAGTGAGCAGAAAGCTGGGATTTCAGGAGCTAGGATCGCCAGAGACAGGATAACAAGTGTCAGGAGCTTCATGTTGGGAAGCACCTTGAGAATGTAGGCACTGGCCCCTTCAGCAAGTGGGATTGGACTGATGAGGGAAGAACGCTGAGGACCACACAACCTCAGCAAGAAAGGCCAGAGGTCCCTCAGCTCCGTCACCCGGAGTACGGTTCTCCAAATTTTTTTTACACAAAAAGAAAAAGAGATCTCCCAGGGTTGGGGTTAACAATGGGCAGAGGCTTTGAAAGATGCTTTGCCAGCGTTTCTGGATGTTGAAGATTGTGCATTCTGGTGCACACTCAGCTTCCTGAGTCTAAGACATCAAAGGGCTTTTAAGTGTCACATTAATTGACAAAACCTTTGGAAGAGCTTAAGGAGTAAATAATTTTATTTTTATTTTTTATGTATTCATTTTTTAAAATTTTTTGTGGGTACATCGTAGGTGTATTTATGGCACACATGAGATGTTTTGATACATGCATGCAATGTGAAATGAGCACATCATGGAGAATGAGGTATCTATCTCCTCAAGCATTTATCCTTTGAGTTATAAACAATCCAATTACACTCTTTATTTTAAAATGTACAATTAAGCTACTATTTAATAGTCACCGTGTTGTGCTATCAAATAGTAGGTCTTATTTATTCTTTCTATTTTTTTGTACCCATTAACCATCCCTGCCTCCCCTCCAGCCCCCCACCACCCTTCCCAGCCTCTGGTAACCATCCTTCCACTCTCTATGTCCATGAGTTCCATTGTTTTGATTTTTAGATCCCACAAATAAGTGAGAACATGTGATGTTTGTCTTTCTGTTCCAGGTTTATTTTGCTTAATATAATGATCTCCAGTTCCATCCATGTTGTTGCAAATGACAGGATCTCCTTTTTTTATGGCCGAATAGTACTCCATTGTGTGTGTGTACCACATTTTCTTTACCCATTCGTTGGTTGATGAACACTTACATTGCTTCTAAATCTTAGTTATTATAAACAGTGTTGCAAAGTAGAAGTGCAGATATCTCTTTGACTCACTGATTTCCTTTCTTTCGAGTATATGCCCCACAGTGGGATTGCTGGATCATATGGTAGCTCAATTTTTAATTTTTTTGAGGAGCCTACAAACTGATCTTCATGGTGGTTGTACGAGTTTACATTCCCACAAACAATGTACACGTGATCCCTTTTCTCCACATCCTCGCCAGCATTTGCTATTGCGTGTCTTTTGGATACAGGCCATTTTAACCAGAATGAGATGATATTTCATTGCAGTTTATATTTGCATTTCTCTGGTGATACACGATGTTGAGAACCTCTTCACAGGCCACTTGTATGTCTTCTTTTAAGAAATGTCTATCCAGAACTTTTGCCCATTTTGATCAGATTCTTAGATTTTTTTTCCTATAGAGTTGTTTGAGCTCCTTATATATTCTGGTTATGAATCCCTTGTCAGATGGGAGGAATAAGTAATTTTAAAACAGGAATTGAATTTCCCTGCAAATACACTTGTCCATTTAACAATCACTCAGCATCTGTAAGCTGCTAAGGCCAAAGATTTCAAGATGAAGTTCACCACCAAACAAAGGTGTTCCTGGTTCTCCTGAGTTCAAGCAACCATCATGCTAAAGAGGTCATTTCTTCTGCCTCATCTCTCACAGGCATTTCTCGTCATGTGCTATGCAGCAGCCATTTTGAATGAGTCACTTGAAAAGAATCACTTTTCTCCATGAGCAATGTGGTCATCTATTTGCTTTCCCCGGTCTTTTCCCCTTTATCTGGCAGTCAAAATCATATTCTTTTTAAATTAAGGCACAACTAAGATGTCACCTTTAATATGAAATCTGCAGCTCATATGTCACCTGGACCTTGGCCTGAATTAGTCTCCCTCTCAGCAGCACGTTGATTTCATCATGATAATAACACTTATTCCCACCTCTTTTTATATGTCAAGACTGGGTATGAGCTTCTTGTTTGTGAACCTCCATGTCTGTAAACTTCTTGTAGATAACAATTTTGGTTGTCCGCCTAAAACTCACTGTCCTCGCATTTTCCAGGCAGACATGCAGTCAGAGGAAGCAAGCCTTACCCATCCCTGGAGGCTGACAGCACTTACGTGTTCACTCGTCTACTGCCTCTTGAGGGTGTTGACTTAGGCATGGCCAGGTGAGTCTTGCTGGGAGCATAGAAGTGTTTTCTTTGCTGATTAAAAGAAAGACAGGTAATTATTCCCTAGATATAATTGTGCCTAGATGTGCTTCTTGGAACTGTTGTAGCTGCCTTATGACCTAAGAGTGGTTCTTAGCCTACATGCTTGAGTTGGTAGAAGAAATGTGGAAAGAACCTGGGTCTTGATGATGCCGTTGAGCAGCTGAACTGACCCTAGGGGCCAGAAAATCCTTTCCAATTTTCCTTTTCCTTTAGTTCAGTTGGGTCAGCATTTCCAGTTACTTGACATTGAAAATTTAATAACTAAAGGGCAGGGGTTATGTTATATTTGTCTTCAGCAATAATTACCATGGCTAAAACATAAAAAGATAATCAATAAATATTTGTTGAATTAATGAATGAATGGAATTTGCAGAAAGCCTACTACACATCAGCCCGTGTGTGAGGATTAAGTAGAAAGAGATGCATTAAAACAAAGTGTTTTCTCCTAAAAGTTATCACGGTCAGGTGAGGAAGACATAAAAGTGAACAGAGAATTGTATAAAGTGCTATATGTGTTGTGTGCCTCACAGGTGCTAGTGGATTAGAGCTCTCTCCTGCGTAGAGTGAGTAACAAAGGATCTGGGATAGAAAAGTGAGCAGGGTTTTGCCTGGAGAAAAGAAGGGAAAGGATGCTCAAAGCCAATGGGCTGCCATGGATAAAGCATAGGAGGCCTAAGAAAGGAGTACCTGGCCTGAGTGGGGTTGGTCTGGCACAGGGCATGGAGGCATTGCAGGAGAGGAGACTGGAGTGGTGACCTGGGCAGAGTCATGGTGACTTTAATGATTTATGCTGCAGCTAAGAGGGAACCATGAGCCACTTTTTTAAAAAAACCTGCCTCTCTAAAGAGTGAAGAGAAAGAAAGCACAGGTATAGGACATTTGAAACAAAAGTAGCTAGGTATTCTGTGGATGCTGCTATGGACAGCCTCTGTTCTAGAAACATCCAATTTAAGCATCTAAATATCAACTTCATTATTTAGTAGCTGTGTGAATTCAGATGAATAACAGTTTTTGTAATGTAGCTGTGTGAACTGGGATGATATACTTCTTGATTCATAACACTGTTTGCCACATGGTATAAGCGACTAATAAGTAGTAGTAGCTGTTGTTATCATTGTTACTTTGGAAAAAAGGACAGGTATTCTAGGTACCAGCTTAGTCTGCTTGTTTGTTTTGTTTTCAGACAAGGTCTTGCTCTGTCACCAGGGCTGGAGTGCAGTGGTGCAATCATAGCTTATTGCAGCCTCAACCTCCTGGGCTCAAGCAATCCTCCCACCTCAGCCTCCTGAGTAACTGGGACTACAGGCATGCACTATCATGCTTAGCTAATTATTTTATTTTTTGTAGAGATGGGACCTCCCTATATTGTCCAGGCTAGTCTTGCGCTCCTGGCCTCAAGCAATCCTCTTGCCTCAGCCTTTCAAAGTGTTGGGATTACAGGTGTGAGCCACAGTGACCTGCCTTATCTTAGTTTGAATGTTTGATGACAAGCAGATGTCAAACATTCAGCTTCGAAAGCAGTTACCCCACTGCAGCTTCTAACATTTTAAAACAGCAGAGAAACCATTATTGCCCAGGAAGCATTCAGCAAAATTAACTGTGGTCAATGTCCAGTGTGCCATCTGTATCCCCCAAGAGTGCACTAACATGGACAGTGCCCATTTACCTAGAAATCTCCCTCAGCTGGAGCCCCAGTGCCAGAAAAGTGGAGAATTAAATTACGCACACCTCAGCCCTGTACTAGATAACCTCAAGTTGCATGGATTTATCAAACGAGTAGTTATTGTGCTATGTTAGGAATATGTTTTGAAAGGAACACTAAGTTTTAAAAGGGAGCTGCCACTTCTATGATTTGGTTATAAGATTCTATTTATTTATTCATTGAAATTATTCTATTCCTGTGTCAGTCTGTTTGTGTTTCTGTAAAGCAATACCTGAGGCTGGGTAACTTATAAATAAGAGAGGTTTATTTGGTTCTGCAGGCTGTACAAAAAGCATGGCGCCCACATTTGCTTCTGGTGAGGTTTCAGGCTGCTTCCACTCACGGCAGTAGTTGAGGAGGAGCCAGCCTATGCAGAAGTCAGATGGCAAGAGAGGAAGCAAGAGGGAGAGGAGGAGGGGCCAGACTCTTTTTAGCAACCAGTTTTCAGGGGAACCAAAAGTAAGAACTCACACTCCCATGAGAAAGGCACCATGACGTTCATGAGGGACCCAACCTCACCCCCAGGATCCAAATGCCTCCCACCCTATCCAACCTTACCTCCCACAATGGGGATCAAATTTTAATATGAGACTTGGCAGGGCCAAACAAACCATATTCAAACCACAGCATCCTGGAATCTGGACTGGCCAGTGATGAAGAGCAGGAGCTTTGGTCTCACAGCTCAGTTTTACCACTTATTTATTTGGATTTAGTTTTACTACAAAAAAAGACTGTAGCATTGTGTATCATAAAGATTGAGAAAAACATTGTACTTAGGTAAACAGGGTGCCTATCCTTATTGATTGTTGTAGCTTCAACCCCTGAAAGTTTAGAAATGGATACAACATGAGTTTCCAGGTGACGGGGCACCCAGACCTCTAGGCAGGTGTTCAGAATCCAATGTGGCACATAATCAAACAGGAATATACTACTTTAGCTTGAAGGAGGAGTTATCTGACTTTGTCTTATGAGGAGTTTAAGACCGTCTCTTAGAGAAGTCAGCACTTGAGTTGAGACTAGAAGAGCAACTGGGAGTTTACCAGGTAGGCAAGATGGGGATGTGAATGGAAGAAGAGGGAAAGAATTCGGCACAACCTGATAAGCACAAGTGGTTCAGTAGACCTGCAGCAGAGGAAGGTGACCAGTGAGGCCAGACACAGACCTGAGGCTGTTGCTGTCATGATCTTCCCCATTTTAAGGAGCTTGGATTTTTTTTTTTTTTTTTTTGGATAGAGTCTTGCTCTGTTGCCCAGGCTGGAGTGCAATGGCATGATCTCAGCTCACTGAAACCTCTGCCTCCCGGATTCAAGTGATTCTCCTGCCTCAGCCTCCCAAGTAGCTGGGATTACAGGCGCCCACAACCACACCCGGCTAATTTTTGTATTTTTCGTAGAGACAGGGTTTCACCACATTGGCCAGGCTGGTCTCAAACTCCTGACCTCAGGTGATCTGTCAGCCTTGACCTCCCAAAGTGCTGGGATTACAGGCGTGAGCCACTGTGCCTGGCCGGATATCTTTCTTTAAGATTATGAATATCTATTGAGAATTCATACCCTCACTTTAAATCTGCCATGGATTTACACATCTAATCCCATATTCATATTTTGCCAGGTTGAAGTGACCCACTTTTTTTCTACAATATTTTCATACAGAAGAACATTTCCTCTTTTATCATTAAAATATCCTTTGAACACTTCACTCCTTTGCTGAACAGACCATGTGCTCTACTCTAGGCATAGCTGTGAGCAGCCTGCTGGGGAGAAGAGGGGTGCACGCCTTTGCCGTTGTTCAGAGCTCCGCAGAGAGTCAGTTCCAGGACGGAGACAGGCACTGTCAAATTTGCCCTGCTCACCTCTCCAGGTTCCTTTCCCACCACCATCTTTGCTACCGCTTGGTGGTGCCATACCAAGCTCATTCAGTGGAGTTAGACGCACTCATGTGTGCTCTCGCAATGTCACTTCTGGGCTTCCCACCTGCCATTCCCTCTGCCTGGAGCCCAACCTCCCTCCCCTGTCTGCCCTTCTAGCCTTTTACTCCCACTGACTTTTCCGATACCCTCTTAGATGTTTTTTTCATTCGAGAAGCTTTATCCCAAAAGCTTTATCCCCTGTAAGTCTGGTCCACCTGTCTTTCTCCTTTGCTTATTTCAGTAACGTTCTCTGGCTTTCTATCAATTTCCCCCTCTCAACTGTAAGCACTATGAGGCCAGCAACCATACCTATCTCTATGTCCCCATGATCTGGCCAGTGAGTGGCACATATTCTGTTCTCGGTGTGTGTGTGTGCGTGTGTGTCTGTGCAAGTGCCTGTGTCTGTGTCTCTGTGTGTGCCTGTATGCATGTATATCTGTGTGTGTCTGTGTCTCTGCATGCGTGTATGCATGTGTGTGTGTGTGTGAGAGCAGGTGTTCATGTGTCTATGTGTGTGTGTGTGTGTGTCTGCATGTTTCTGTTTGGGTGCATGTTAAATGAGAGCCAAGACCCTGATTCAAATGCTGGCTCTGCCACTTACCTAGGCTCCTCTATTGCCTGCTTTCCATCTTTTCCATTCTGTTAATTTCCATTGTCAATTCCCTAGTTCAGGTCTCTGTAATTGTTTCCCTGGATGTTTCTAGAACCTTCCTTTGAGTCTGCACTCCCTCTTCCCAGTGCTGCCCTTTGCTTGCTTTCATATAATTTTTGTTAAAACATTGGTAAATTCTATCTCTCATAAAAACCTTAGAGCTTATTTTAAAAAATTCCAACTCCTTAGTCTAGCTTACGAGGCTCTCTACTATCTAATCTCAAACCAGCTTTCCAGCCACTCCTCCCATGAACTCAGTGACTCACCAGCACCAGAGGCTGGCATTTCCTGAGCGCCTCACCAACCGTCACACAGCTGGGCCTTAGTGCAGCTCTCGTGTCTGCCCGCATGTCTTTCCCGACTCCTTTTTCCACCTTGAGAAATTCTCTGGGCTCACACAGCTCTTGTTCTCCACCGCCTGCCTCCAGCAATCACCGTGTTTGTATAACGGTGACATTACTATCTGCTTTCTCTATTCGACAGTAACTTCCTTAAGCAGAGACACAATGTCTTCTCACCCTTGTCTCTCCTGTGGGACTGCATGGGTTGCTCACATGGCATGGGATGGAAGCTGGTCAATACACGTTTCTGGCAGGAATAAATATCCAAGCATGAGGGTCTAAGTGGTTCACTTTATTAAGGAAGACTTTGTGGTACACATTTTTTCCCTATCAAGGAAATACAAGTATGTTGGCAATACCATATTCCCTAATGAGGCAAGATTTACAAATAAACTGCAGCTTAGAAGGTAAGTTTCTCATGAACCTAATGTAAGTTGAAGGCTTGAATAAATACATGGGACTCCTTGAATGGTTGTTTAGAATTTCCTGGGGAAGAAATCCTTGATGCCCAGGCTGTATTCTCCATTTGCAATTTTGATTACCTCCTACCAAGCAACCAAAATCTCTTGCATTGGAACCTGGGCATTTGTATTGTTTAAGCTCCCCCCAAAATCAGCAGAAGAGCAGCCAAGGAGAACCAGTACCTGAGCAAAAGAGACTGAGGAACCAGTGAAGAAAGTGGCTCATCTGACTGAGGCAGGGTGGAAAGAGCCTGGTATGTGAGGCAGAATCATGTTTCTTGGCTCTGAAAGCCCTGGTCCCGGGTCAATAGCCCTCAACCCTGATGGCATGTTGGAATCACCAGAAGAGCTATTAAAGACTACCAGCTGGGACCAGGCACGGTTGCTCATGTCTGTAATCACAGCACTTTGGGAGGCCGAGGTGGGTGGATCACCTGACGTCAGGAGTTTGAGACCACCCTGGCCAACATGGTGAAACCCCGTTTCTACCAAAAATACAAAACTTAGGCAGGTGTGGTGGTGCATGCCTGTAATCCCAGATACTCTGGAGGCTGAGGCAGGAGAATCACTGGAACCTAGGAGGCAGAGGTTGCAGTGAGATGAGAGCACCACTGCACTGCACTCCAGCCTGGGTGACAGAGTGAGACTCCATCTTAAAAAAAAAAAAAAAAAAAAAAAAGACTACCAGCTGGATGGTTAATTTTATGTGTCAACTTGGTTAGCACATGGTACCAAAATATTGGTATATTGGCCAAACATCAGTGTGGAAATATTCATGAAGGTAGTTTTTAGATGAGATTAACATTTAAATAAGTAGACTTTGGATGAAGCAGATTAACTTCCATAATGTGGATAGGCCTTGTTCAATCAGTTGAAAAAAAGGCAGCTCTGTCCAAAGGCAGAGGAAATTCTACCTCCAGAATCAAGCTACAGCATTAGCTTTTCCCTGGGTCTCCAGCCTGCTGGCTGACTCTTCAGACTGTGGACTTGCCAGCCTCCATAATCACATGAGCCAATATCTGAAAATCTCTCTCTGTGTCTCTTTCTCTCTTTAGACACACACACACACACACACACACACACATACACACATCATTGGTTCTGTTTCTCTGGAGAACCCTGACTAATACACCAATCCCTGGGGTTCTTATGTTCGAGATTGGAACCCAGACATTGGCAGTTTTAGAAAGTTCCCCACATGATTTCACGTGCAGCCAGCGTTGAGAACTACTATTCTAAGTGTTTCTAAATGTTAGCCCATTGCTAACTGCCCTCATGGTTTTTCCATTTGAATATATTTGCAATGAAAATTTCACTAGAACACCTTCTTTCCTGACCTGTGCACTCTCAAAATGTGTATGTTGGCATCTTCACTCCCCAATGTGACTGTATTTGGAGTTACGGACTTGGAGATGACTAAGGTTAAATGAAGTCACAGGGATGGGCCCTAGTCCAATGCAATTGGTGTCCTTAGAAGAAGAGAGGGAGATACCAGGAGTGTGTGCGCACAGAGAAAAGGCCACGTGAGAAGAAGGTGGTGATCTGCAAGCCAAGGGCAGAGGCCTCGAGACAACCTCAACCTGCTGATGCCTTGATCTTAGACATCTAGCTTCCACATGTGAGAAGTAACCTTCTCATATTTGTGAGAAATCAATTTCTGTTGTTTAAACCACGAGGTTTGTGGTTATTTGGTTACAGGAGGCCTAGCAGACCAACCAGCCAGCAATGCAGTGTTTTCATGACCTTGCTCAGACTGAATCTGAATTGGCCACTGGGCTTCAATTCACATGGCTTTTCTCCAAACTGGGGTTACACTGGGGAAGGTTTCTGGGGTGAGGTTTTATTGGCCATGTTGAAGCAAAGCTAGCCCCACCTGACCTGGATAAAAGAGGCGGGGGAGTGGGGAGAGGCAGCTGTTTCCAGTGAGTGGGCTCCAGTTTGCCTGGTTACCCCTGTATTGGTGAAACTTTGCCCCAGTGGCTGGACTCCACAAGCTACTCTGTGCAGAGCAGCCTCTGTATGATGCCACACTTCTATGCCAAGAAACTCCATTAGGAAACACTTAGCCTTGGCATTTTCCATTTGTCCCCTGTTCCATTAACAGCATCCTCTTGACTTTGGAAGGCAGACCACTCTGCTCCTCAGTCCACTCCAAAGTGCTGAATAAACTTTGTTTCAGGATGATGGATGGTGTAATGGAAAAAAAAAGGAGCAGGGGCTTTGCACCCACACTGACTTGCTACCAAACCCTGCCTCTCTCATTTGGGAGTTGAGAGAACTTGGGAAAACTTTTCTGAGCCTTCATCCACTCATATGCAAAATAGGAATGAAAGAAACTTTTACACAGTTGACATATGGGTGAATTAAGAACATAGCATGGTGTCCAGCACATTGTAGCTGTCTAATATTCCCTTTTTCACTGATCTTTCGAATGTATACATTTTAACATAATTTGTTTTAATTTTTAACTTCATGTTGAGCATTTGCTGACAATGGAGAGATTATAGTATATTGGAGCTGAAATGTTCTTTGAGTTTCATGGTCTAATCCATTTCACTTTACAGGGAAAGCCATCTGCCCATGATTTGCACAGCAAGTTGTGTTCAGCTGGAACGAGACCCCAGTCTCCCTGACTCCTGCACTTTCTAGAGGACCTTGTGCCTGATAGGGCACACAGCCACCAAATTTTGCTTAGTTCAGGATTACCATGTGGGTTTCATTCCTTCCCAGACAATTTCCAGCTCACCCATTGGAATCTCAACCCCAATCTGCCTCGTTCCTCAGCATTCCCATTATAATATAGGCCATTGAGTTACCTCAACTTTTCCCTGCTTAAACACATCTCTCAAGTATGTTTGCACAGTCCCAGGCGCCTAGGTACCTCCTGGGTGAGTGCTCCCGAACAGCAGAGCCATTCTTCCCTTTCTTCAGAGGCCTTCATTTTATAGAAAATTGGGCTTGATGGCTTTGATTGAACGCAGTAGAAAAGAGCACATCACACAATGCATGAAGAAGGTACATTGTGTTAAACACCAGGTACTTGAACTAGGAGAAAGAAAGCTGTCTTTCCATATTTTAATATTTACCTACAGCTGAAAACAGTGGTATGGCATCTAACAAGCTCGAGATCTGGTTCTAGCCTTTCTCGGCATTCCCTCTGCTGTCCTCCCATCCACTTTCCTACAAATGGGAGAGAGCTTCATTCGGGAAAACAACACGTCCTTGCACATGACTTTCTCTCTGCCTGGAAGGGTCATCCCTGTGTTTTCTATCTGAAAAACTTCATTCTTCTATCAAAACCTACTTAGAATCCCATCTCTTCAATAGAGTCTTCTGATTTTCTACCACTGTCCTCTGTGCTAACTCCATACTTTGTGGTTATCTTTAAATATCGTCTTTGTCTCCCGAAAGGATAAGTTTGGCTGTTTATACTGGGCTGTTATTTCCTAAAGTTGCTGTGGGTAATAGCCATGTGAGAAAAATGTGTGTGTGTGTTTAGGGGAGAGTATTACTCATTAAAAATTTGAGAAAGCTGTTAAGCTAGTTGCTTTTCTGACAGACAGAGCTTTTCAGTGTGGAGATACATTGAATCTTCATGGAGATTACATTGTGTATCTCCATGAAGAATGAGAGGGAATTCAACGTTTTCTAAAACTTTTGCACATGGCATAGTTTTGATGGTTCATCCCCAAGGATGAATGTTCTGTAACACATTCAGGGGAATTTTGCACTGTTTCATAAGTCCTCTGAGGGAAAATAGTGAGTCCAATATATTTCTATCTTCCCAGGACCTAGCATTGAGCCTGGTGCTGAATAAATAACTCAGTCAATGTATATGTATTGAGTGGAATAAACAGAATCACATTAGATTACTCACTCTCCAACCCAAGGCTGAGCAGAGAATCTGGAAGTGGGTAGCAGAGCAAGGCGAGCTCTTCCCTCTTTCCAAGAATTGACTAATTCTCATCAGGAACAGGCAAGATGCTCAAGCGGCCACTCTCTGCTGCAGCCCCCACACTTCTGACTCACAGCAAGCTCCCAGTGCCTCCCTCAGGAGAAAAAAATGTGAAATGTTTTGGCTGGAACTCAATGGCCAAGAATCTCACCACCTGCCATACTTTTTTAGGAAGTGCTATTAATTTGACAATAGTCCTTGTTTTTTTTGTTCTCGCACAGACTGTCTGGGTTGCGGAGAAGCTGGCCTGGCAGAAGGAAGTGGGGCTTTTGCAAATAGTTTCCAGCATGGATCCTGTTCTCAGCCTGGCAGCTCCCACACACTGTCTCTCAAAGTAACCCGAAGCAGATATGCTAAGCGACTCCAGCGTTTTCAAATTGTTCTCTTGGCTCACAGGACGAGCTGGAAGCCCTTGAACATATCACCAGGGTTGAGATTGGCAGACATCCCCTCAGAAGATGCTGAGTTCTCTGTTTCACTTGGCCGGGTCACTAGGGGTACTGGCTGAAGTGGAAGCTGCTAGGCAAAAACAGCCCAGTGGCCCTGGGTTTTGGCAAAGTCTCTAGAAGGATTTCTTAAATGTTCTGGTTTTAGCAGAGGCCAAATTATCTTTCTGAAGTATGTGCTCCCTTAATATCAAAACTTTCACATTTCATGGGAAATTCAAACCATATGTTTCCATGCTATTTACCTTTAATGTACTCAAATGCCATCTTGTAAGAGAAGTTTGATTTCAGGAAAAAAATTGAGTCATCAATAAGCCCCCTTTCCTTGAGTCACGAATCGGTATTTTTCTTTCTTTTTTTTTGCAAATTCCCCCAAATCTCCCATGCAAAGAACTCAGGTTGGATCCTAAGTCCTTGGAACAGACATTTCCAGAAGGAACATTTTAAATTCAATTATGTTCTAAACTCTTCATGCTTTCTGTCATCCATATTTACAACCATAAATTGTAGCCACACAGTTACTAGCAGCAAAGAAGCCAAATAGATGTTGAAATGATGACGCTGGCGCTGGAGCGATGTGATTGTAGTCAATGTTTTGTTTTGTTTATTCTTGACTGATAAAGATCATTTCACAGTTTATTTTTAGTCTTGTTCATAGAAATGGCATTGTTCCTTGAGTACAAACGAATTAAATTTGTATTTAGAATTGTCATTTCATTTAAGTGGTACAGAGACTTATGATTTCATGCATTTGGGTAATAAACCAATTTTACCATGGCCCTGCCAGGTGCCAGTCACTGGGGAAGTCACATACATGAGATGTGACCACTGGTGGGAAAACACAAGGTCAAATGGGGAACTGAGTTTCTAATACACAGTCAGAAATGCGCGACCAGTGATTGGGAAAAAGATCAGATGCAGATCCAGATTGATTTACGGAGAGCATGCATGTTTACTGATTGTATAACAATCCAGTGGCTTCTTAAAAGTAAAAACCAGCAGAGATAAGCAGGCCTATCACAAGCTCAGAAAAGACATGTGCAGTGTAGTCACAGCCTTTTAATCAGATGTATAAAGAAATAGCCAAGGTTATGAGCTCTAGAATCAATGCACCTGCATTTGAATCCTAAGTGCAAAATGACAGAATAAGTCAAGAGAAAGGCAGGCCTACACCCCGGGTTTCCTGACTCTGAAGCCAGTGTTCTTTGACAGTAATAAGCAACATACACCACAATTCCCTCCACCTACTTCATCTCCAGATCTGGACAGTGACCGTTGTACTACATAGTGCTGACTTACTAAGTAAAGTCACCAGTGAAGTTCCTTAGAAACAACAAAGCTTTGAGACATATATTTTTCTAGACATTACCCATTAAACTACAGCAACTAGGTAATCCATTCCATGGTAACATTACCTACAAAAATTGGTTTTTACTCGGTTATCTAGAAAATAAACAACAATAAATCTCCAAGGAGCCTTGGTAGGGAAGCATCTCTGCCTTCTCTTCAGTCTGACTGTGCTTCTCACATTAGGGTGAGGTCAGTCTTGGAATCTGTGGCAGTGAACCTGGTTTTATGCAAATCCAGGCACAAATATGGTACCTCTCCTGGGAGGGTCAATTCTACTGGAAATTTGGAGGGAAACATTATTTTGTATTAGAGACACAGAGACAGCAAAATGCAACATTGCCTGAATTAAAACAAGGCATAGAGCTTACAGTTTTGTTTTAAAACAATAGCTTACATTTATGGAGCCCTTAAATAGAGGAACTTAACATATATTAAGGATTAACATCTATTAACTTACTTAACCTTCAGAGTAACTCAATAAGGAAGATAAAATCGTTGAAGCCAACAAGAATCTAAACTGAGAGAGGCAACAGAAGTTATCCAAGACACACAGCTCCCAAACGTATAGGGATTCAAATCCAAGACACCCTACCCCAGAACCCATAAATATAACCACTATGTTACATTGCCTCTCACTCTGGTATTTACTGGAAAGACAGTTTTAGCTATGTCACCATAAAGCAAGGGAGTATTCATTCACTCTCTTCTGTTGGCTTTGAGTACACAGTGGAAAATTTTGAGACGCCTTGGATTCTAGCTTCCCCCATGGCTGGTGGCAGTTATATAACATGCACATCAGTAAAACAGCTGAATTGCAAATAGTCTACTAACCTGGAAGGAATGTCTGAATGCCTCCCACACCACAATGGTGCTAATTCAGTTGGGAGAGTTTTGTGGGTTTGCTCTGATTTTATTGAAATAAAGGGTTTGGCTATCATAGTTGGTAACTTGAGTGTGTCTTTTGATCCATGTAGAAATAGCTCATCTAAATGACATTTACATGTTATTCTTAACTGCCTGCGGAATCAGATAATCCTTTCCCCAGAAGGATGTCGGCAGCCTCCATAATTTGTGAAGGAAAAGCATCCGGGAACGAACACGCTGTCAGGCGTGCCTTGAGGCATGATTTCTGGGTTGATGATTCACATACTTTTATAGCTTTGGTTTTTCAAGGTCTTTGTTTTTAAAAAGCAATTTGAATGTACGTGAGCTTTATGACTGTGTGTATTCTTAGGGAGGCATTTGAGAGTATTTTTCCCCACATATTTAGGAACTCAGAATGTAATCTGGGAGACAGTAGAATTTGATTTGAGGTTAGAGAGTGCCCAGGTGAATGAGAAGGCTGGAACCTCGTGTTCCAATAGGCCAGCTCTGAACTGTGCCAGGGATAAATAGACCAGGAAAAAATATTGTGTCATAAACCCAGACCTTGACTTTTCACCAAAGGTCTCACCAAATGGCGTAGGGCTGTCTCAGGGCCCGAGTGTTCTGTGCAGGATGTGAAAGTTCAACATGGAAGAATTCCAAAATGTATGACTAGTCTGAAGTCAGAGGAAAAGTACCATGCAGGCTCTGATTCACTTAGAACTCAGGGATCTGTTTGCAAAGGCAGTGGAAGAGACACAGACGTTAATGTAAGTAACTCTGCCTCAGGTGTACAAGGGGAGCAGTAAAGGCCACCGCCAGGAGGCCATCAATCTGGCCAGAGCCTTGGTCAGTAGCTTTTGCAACGCATGTGTGTTGATCTGAGACTTACTTGCCTGGCAGCACTCTTCCCATGTCCAGTGTCTCACGTCCAGGTGGTAACTGTCAGTCCTGCCCTCTTGACATTCCTCAAGGCCAGCCTCATTCTACTCCCACACTCTCCACGGAGCCTCCCCATTTCTCTCCTGGATACCTGGAATAGCCTCCCACCTAAGTCTGTGGCTCCCTGCTGAGCCTCACTCTGCAAACTTTCTTATCCCTAGCTTCCAGGGACATCTTTCTAATACACAGTTCTGATTGTGTCTCTGCCCTGTCAATAAAATCTTGGGAAGCATTGCATGACAATAAGGAGTTGTCCTTATTGTCATGGCATGGATCACCCTTGATCCACGATCCTGGGCTTTGCCTCCCTTTGTGCCCCTCTTTCCACACACCACACTCTGTTCCATTGGCGTGCTGGACTCTCAGATTCTGTGCCTTTGCTGATAGCATGTGTTCTCTCTGCCTGTGACATATCTGACCTCACATCCACACTGCTTCTGGCCTGCTGGGTTAACACATTTGTGTTCTCCAAGCCTCAGATATTGTGGCTGCCCCCAGGCCACCTCTGTTGGTTTCTCCAGGGTCTTTACACACCCTCCCCTGTCAACGCAGGCTATCCTGTTGAAACCACCTTTGCAAAAATTATAGTAGTAACAAAATTATGGTAGTAAAAGATCTGATCAAACCCATCCTTATCTTGCCTTTCCCTTAATTATTCCTGGGCTTTGGGGTTAAGCTAACTTTGAGAGACATTTAGTTTTAGTTTAAATGATAATAGGCCTTCCCCCAAACTCAACTACCTTTGTAAAGTGAATGAAAGGGCATCACCTGGGGGAGAAGGGGAATCTGAATTTTGGTAAGGTGTAGACATAGATGATGGCCAGCCATTCCTGCAAATAACTCCACTATTGTAGAACCTAAGATTGGCCAATTGAGCTATCTTTTCAGGTTTTTTGCATGTCTGACACACATGGCTCTACTTGGACCCACTGACCCTTGCTCATATGACCCCCATCCAGAAGCAACTGAGCTCAAGTGGACAGCTTTGACCCCCTGTAATTTCATCTCTGCCCCGATTCAGCAGCAAACACCCATTACCTGGCCACCCCCACCCTCTCCCACAGACTGTCTTTGAAAAACCCCTAACCTACGAGCCTTGGATGAGATTGATTTGAGTAGTAACTCTATCTCCCACGTGGTACGGCCAGACTTCCATCCATTAAACTCTTCCTTTACTGCAACGCCATGGTCTTTATTTGGGCAGTGGGCAAGAAGAACCCGTTGGGCAGTTATACTGTCACTGCCACAACAGAGCGACTCATCTCTGTACCATGTCATTTTTTACCTGACTGTCTCTCCCTCTGCACTATGAGCTCCTCAAAGGCCAAAACAGTGTCTTATTTGTCACTGTGTCCACAACACCTCACATTGGGCCCAACCCTGAGTACATTTTCAGTAAATCTGTGCAAACTGAATGGAATTGAATTTACTTTATGCAAAATTGAGAGGCAGGGGAGATTTAAATGAATTATTTCTCTTCCAAACCACATGTCTGGATTATGCAAAAGGTAAAAGGATCTATTTTTGTGGCTGGTGACAATTCAGCCCCCAAAGGCAACGTGGGGGCACCACTGCTCAGCATTTCCAGGGATCCCTTCCAGATGAAAGCTTTGCAAGCAGGCACTTGGCACAGCCAGCCACCAACTCATTGTAGGGCTAAAAAGGTGTGCACACTATTTTGGAGTAGAACACCACTTGGGACAATTTGTATGGCTACCTAAATCCAGTGCTGCTTTCTTTCAAAAAGATAGATTTTTGTTAGTCTTCCTTGACCTTCTGCTCTTCAAAATTAGTTCATTTGTACACAAATTATAAGGTTTAGGGATTGGAAAGAGGCAGAAGCAGACTGGTCTCCTCTTATCCCTCTGCTGTGTGGATGAGCAGATATTTGGAGAAGCTAGTGCATCCAAATTCTCTGAGCAGCAGACTTCAACCTCAGGGTACTGTCATTGGGCAAGGAAAAGGTCATATCTACAAATCAAATTCACCTCTGTAAATATGGCTTATCCAATATAGGTTGAAATTCTTATTTGCACAAAGACCTGCACAACATCCTTGGAGAAAGCAGGGAAAGAGATTTGAGATGGATGGTTGGGAACAAAGAAACAAAGTATTTCCAGAGTTAATGCCCTAGACAGACAAGCAGAGAGAATCCAGAAGTCAGTGACAACCTTCAGCTTTGAATCCAACTATCACGATGGGGAACCACACAGGTGACATACTTGGTGACCCCCAGGAACATCCTTTTCTTAGTCCATTTATGCTGCTATATGGAAACCACCACAGACTGGGTACTTTAGAAATACAAGAAATTTATTTCTCATAGTTTGGGGGCTGGGAAGTCCAAGATCTCGGTGCCAGCAGAATCTGTGCCTGGTGAAGGATCTCTGCTTCCAAGATGGTGCTTTCTTGCTGCATCCTCACAGGGAAACCATGTCCTTACGTAGCAGAAGGGCAAAAAAGAAAAAGGGGAAGACACTGCATGAAGCCCCTTGATAAGAAGACTAATCCCATTGCTCCACCCTCATGACCTAATCATGCCTAAGAGCCCCACCTCTTAAAAATACTGTCACATTGGGAATCAAGTTTCAACATATGAGTTTGAGGGTGACACATTCAGATCGTCTAATGCCCTGGAAGAACGTGTTACAAGTTCCTTATTTTGTTTCCAGAGGATGGTAAAAATAAAACTGGTTGGTGTTATGGGCTGAATGTGTCCTCCTGAAATTCCTGTGTTGAAATCCTAAGCCCTCATGTGCTGGTATTTGAAGGTGGGACCTATGGAAGGTAATTAAATGTAGGTTGGTTATCACAAGGGGGTTCTCCTGATGGAATTAATACCTTTATAAGAAGAAAAGAGAGAAGGAGATCTCTGTGCGAACACTCACAGGGGAAATGCCCTGTGAGCCCGTAGTGACGGGGCTGCCTCTACAAGCCAGGAAGAGGGCCCTCATCAGAACCAAATCTGCCAGCACCTTGATCATGGACTTCCCATCCTCCAGAATGTGAGAAATAAATGTCTGTTGTTTAAGCCACCCGATCTATGGTATTTTGTTACAGCAGCCCAAGCTGACTAAGACAGCTGGGCTAACGTTTGGTACAGAATAAACTGTAAACTTTAAAGCGTATCATGAGCTGGTGGAAGGAGCATGGAGAATATTTGTAAGCCGACCAGAGATGGATCCTTGTTTCACCAGCTTTGCAAGCCTGAGTGATTCACTCATTGTCTCTGCACTTCAGACTCCTCTCTACAAAGCCCACCCCCACTGGGATGTTGTGCTTATTCAATATGGTAGCATATGTGATGTGACGAATGAGCACCTGCTAGGGGTGAAGGCAGAGATGCAGCAGCAGGAGGAGGGAAGGGAAAGCACAGGGAGCTGTTGCTGCATAAGGCTGCAGGGAGAGAGGGGAAGGACCCAGGGGGCAGCAGCCCAAGCAGGGAAAACCCATAAGCTACGTAGGTCAAAAACAAACCACCCGAGACCAAACAGGAAGGTAAGGAGACCTGCAGAGATTAGAATACCTGTTACTGCCCTACCTGGGGGCTTGAGTCCAAAGCACAAAGACAATTTCACAGGTGACTTCCTCTTTCCCCTCCTCCCCAGGCCGGATGAAATAAGAGTGTGTGGATTTCCTTGCAGGAAGGAAGGTAAGCAGTATCCCCACTGACATCAGGCAGAAGGCAGGGTCAGTCCCACAGCAAGAGCTCAATGGCTGCTTGTTCTGCCTTCTAAAAAGCTGAATGCAAGATTTAGGCTTGGTGTTTTACGTAAGGGAAAAGGACCTTGAAGACTATAGAAAGCAAATGGGTATTCCATACATACCCACTTCCTCTCTCCAGGAAGCTGAAGAAAGCTTAGCTCCTGAAGCACAGAAGAGCTAAACAAAGTACTCCAGCATCCTGTCGTTCTGACTTGTGTGATTCCAATTTGAATCACGCCACAAATGTAAAATGACTTCATTTTCCTGTGCCAGATCCCCTGGGGATCTCAGACTTTTTATGCCTCTCTGAAATGAAGTTCAGCCTAGCCCCAGTGAAGGAAAACACTTCTATAGGCAGGAGGCTGCTGGAGCCAAAACATGAGCAGAGTCTATTCATCCTCCTTTGACAAAGCTCATCCTCTTGGAACAAGGGAACTTCAGTCCCTAATGTCTCAGGCTTGGCAGCACAGTGAGAGCTGGTTTCATGTGGAGGTTTAGAAACTAGTGCTCAAATATAAAACTTAGTGCCGGGAGCCCAGAAAGATCATCTGACTCTTACCCAGAGCACTGCTCCTAAGATAACTCTAACCCTAGCCACACCTTTTGACATCCTTTGTAAACAATGAGGTCAGAAGGGTGCTCTCCACACGCAAGTCTGTTAAGTCTCATAAACAGTAAGTGGCCTTGGCTTGGGGTTTACTGGCTACGGATCCCCACCCCACTTGAAGAGCAATAGTAACCTGTGTCTTTTTACCAATACAGATGTTCATTCATTAGTTACAGGTTTACTGACCACCTACCGTAAGATAACAGGCACCCAGGATACAGAGAAGAAAACAACGTGGCTCCTGACCTCCCATTCCAAGTTTGAGAGACCTCATGGTACAGGTTTAGATCCAAATCCTGCCTCTCCTGTATGCCGCTTCTCATCTACAAAATGACGTGCACAATTTATACCTTGCAGCGGCACACGGAAGAATACATAAGCCAGCAGCTGTGGAGGACCCACACAAATGGGTTCTTCCTCCTGGTCCCATCCTTGTTTGCTTAGATTTGTGGTGGGGGCAGGGAGTTCTATATTCCCTGCCTCCCACTTCATCATCCTTAAGGAATTAACTGAAGGCAGTGAGTGTGAGTTGCAGTGTGAGAGAATTAAGTGGTTTGCACCCCTCAGTGCTAATTAAGCAAAGTCAGCATGCTAAGCAGGTTGATACAATGACTATTCTAAACCAGAAATGAAGAAGCTGTGCATGAGGAAGGTATATCATACAAAGAAAGAATTGGTCTGATCGGTTAACCAAGCAATTGTAATGCCCCACCCCAAGAATCTTCTGAATGTAAACAGACCCATGTTAATTTTGTACAAAAAAGACTTCCCGGAAAAGCATAGAAAAAAAAAAACAGTAGGCGAATTTGGAGATATCAGAAAGGCTGTACAGAAGATCATCTCAGAAAAGAAATGATCTTGTGTCCCTAGGCAGAGAAAGAATTAGAAGAGGCTTTAGAGGTGGCCAGGGGGATTTATTTAATCACACTCATAATAAAAAGTCAAGGCCCTTCCATCTTTAAATTCTAGCACATCAATTCATACTCATCCTCTGGAGATTTTGGGGTTAGGAAACTGCATTTGCCTCTTATTATGAAGTTAGTTGAATGATATTTCTTTAATTTCTGTGCAAGAAATTAAAGTTAAAAAAAAAGTGTTTGCAAATGACAGTGCCTCCTCATCTAGGTGTTCCCAGGCCCCATTGACTGCACTTCCCTCCAAGGGAGAGAAAACAGGGAGGATGCCCTGGCGGTTGCTATTCCGGACCAGTGCTGAGCATCTGCAGGCCTGTGTGGGAATGAGGAGGGAAAGGACCATAGGCAGAGGAACAGGAGCAGGCTTGAGAACCAGGGTCCTGGATCACAGCCCCAGCTCTGCCATTTCCTCATTGAGGAACCCGACCCCAGGGCACAGAGTTGTGTTGGTTCCTGCTGTATGCCAGTCTTGGAATATTTATGTGACTAGGAACTTGTAGCTCTATTGTGTAGATTAAAAGAACACAGGATCGGTGAGATTAGGGAGAGTAAGTAACTTTCCCAAGGTTACCTGACACCAGACTTCATCTCCTACTACACACTCCTCCAGAGGGAGCATCTGTCAAGCCCTGGCTTTCCCAAATGAATGGTGAGAGGAGAGGACTAGGCTGTTTCTCCAACTCCTCCAGCTTTAAAAGAAGCTGAATATGAGGATTGTCAATAATTGACATGGATATTTCTCTAGAAAGGTACAAAAGAGGCCAGGCATGGTGGCTCATGCTTATAATCCCAGTACTTTGGGAGGCCAACGGGGGTGGATCACCTGAGCTCAGGAGTTCGAGACCAGCCTGGGCAGCATGGAGAAACTCCATCACTACAAAAATACAAAAATTAGCCAGGTATGGTTGTGCATGCCTGTAGTCTCAGCTACTCAAGAGGCTGAGGTGGGAGGAGGGCTTGAGCCCAGGAGGTGGAGGTTGCAGTGAGCCAAGATTGCGCCACTGCACTCCAGCCTGGGTGACAGAGTGAGACCCTATCTCAAAAAAAAGGAAAAAAAAGGTACAAAAGAAACATAAAATGCTGATTAAACATTATTAAAGGCAAAGAACTTGAGTGTCAAATATACTCAAAGAAAAAAATTAGTGATTAAATTAGTGATTAGTTGACCGTTTTCACTTACCACAAACGTGAACAACATAGTGCTTATTCTTTATCTGAGTAGACTAAACTGGGGGATAGAAGGGTAGAGGAAGCAGCAACTAAAGGGAAGTGAAGTTACAGAACCTGCTCTCAAGTCTATTTTCTGAAAATATTCCATTGCTCTGAAATAGAGGGAAACATTATACATATATTAGGTTCTAAGCTGCTATTGAATCTAAACAATGCTTATTGAGAGAAGGAAAACATCTAGAAGGATTGTCATTGCCTTTAGTTAATCTGACACTTGCACTTTACCAATAAAGTTCACATCAAAAATCTCATAGGATATCCATTATAACCTCTTCAGATACTAGAGGCAATTTTATCTTCAAAGATAAAAAACGGATGCTCACTAAATTCAAGGGACTTTTCCAGGTTCAAATGGCTGCTAAATCCAATCCTGAGATATTTTTTATTCTGCTCTAGTATCTGTCTCCCCATTGCCTAGTCTTGTGTATGACAAATAGTTGGCACTTAGCAAACAGTTTAACAAACGAATAAATTTCAAATTAGAAAATCTACCCTGACAAGGGTGCTAAAATCTTTCTTGTCTTTATACATAGGTGGAATGAACATGTCTTTGCCAGCTGCACTGAAATTGAAGGTTGAAGTTTCCTGGGAAAGATGCCTTTACCTGAACTCATATCATTAGAAATACTTAAGAAATCCTCTATTTTCAATGCCCATAGAAGAGAGAATATAGTTGCCAACAGGTATGTTCAATAATGTTGTGGTAAATAAATTAATAATCCTAATTCACAAAAACATTTAATGAACAATGACTATGTTTTAAGCCCGTGACAAAACACAAGGAACACTATGGCAAATGAAACACAGTTGCTGCCATCAGGTAATTCACAGTCTAGGAGTACAAAACAGGCAATTAAACAGGAAATTATAAAATGGCATGGGACAGGATGTTGCTAGACTGGTGATATGATCTCACAGAGTTGAATAAGAAATCAGACAAGGGGATCCTAAAACTGCACAGAGAAGCAAAGGAGGTGCCAAGAGGTGGTTTTGGGGCCAATAGCAGAATGATTTGTAGAGCTTTGCATTTTTTAAAGCTGAAAGTGACTTGGAGATCAATTCTGATTGAATCTAATCTCACTATAGGGTCAATCACACTCAGAGAGGGAAACTGACATGCACAAGATCACATGGAGGTTAATGTCAGTGGTAGAACGAAGGGATCCTAAGGCTAAGATCAATGTTGGTTCTCAGGCCACATGTGTGCATCACTAAGGAAGACTGTGAATAAATGATGTCTTTATTTTGCATTAGGTGGACAGTCCCCCAGTCCTCACAAAGGCCAAGTGAAGTATGTATTGGCCCTGTTATATAGGATAAAGGAACCACACTCAACCATCTAGGGATGGACCCAGGATTTGAACCCAGACTTGCCTGTCTCCAAGCTGACTCTCTCAGAGGCATATGAACGAGACCATTCCTGTATGGAATGAAAGCTGGAGGCCACTGAAGAATCCCAGCTCCTCACTCCTTTTTACACATGGATGTCCCATTGTGGATGCACTAGTGTGCGTTCAGAGCCAGTCTTCTGGAATACTAAGGTCATCCACAACCACTCTCAGAACTGATCAGACACTTGGATGTGATTTGGTCCAGATCATAAGCCACAGGATTTGCAGGAGGTGGCAATTCACAAGTCATTCTATGGAAAATAATGGAAATGATTGCTGTGCTCTGGTCACCCAGAACCATTGAGAGCCTTGGTCAACGATGATTTCATTACAGTCCTGTCTAAAGGAAGGGGATGTATGAGCTGACCTCTTCTGGCTTCTTCATTCATGGGCCCTTGGGATTGTCTTTATTGGGTTGCAGTGGTGGGAACTGAAATATACGTCTCATCTGGAGTGATTTGTTTTGTATATCTTTCAAGATTCTTGAAACAGATTGTTAGAACAGATTTTTTTATTTTCCTTTTTGTTATGTTTTAATACTATAGTATATGTAATGGCATAGAAAAAAACTGTTTGAAATCTGCTACATTCTTCCTTATTTTAAACTCCCTCTCATCTACACGTATCTACATATGGTGTCTGAGACATTGGCATAAGTAAGTACATAGCATAAAACCTCAAGAAAGGGGAAGATTTCCCTTTCCAGTGTGGCCAAATATCTTCACCAAGTCTCCCCTAATTCATAGGGAGATGGATGAATATGTTCTGATCCTTGGGCTTGTAATTTACAGCAAAAATCAGGTTCCCTTTCACAGCAGATTGGAAGGTTCAGTAAATCATGTTCTCCTGTTGCAGCCAATGTCTATACGTTGTAGTTTTATGTCATGGAAATCAGCAAGGATGTGGTATGTGGTTATTGAATAATATTTGGGCTTGTGACCTTGAGTCTCTCAGTCAATTAAACTGGAATAGTTTAAAAAAATTTTTTTCTGAACACCTATCAGGAAACAAAGTGCTATGCAAGAACCATGAATAAATCTCTGTCCCCTAGAAGATCATTGATTGATAGTAAAGATAAGTTCAGAAAGGTGGAATATTAAACATACATAGATGCCAGAAATCAAAAGCTACGAACCACAAGGTCCTTCTTTACATTACAGTGGCTGGATTAGCCACCCAAAATGGGAGGATAGAGTAAAGGCAGATTATGCCTTAAATTTCCCAGTGGTGATCAGCCCTTATTCTGAAAGGATTTTAGTAAAATTATAGATGAAGGAAAAGGAGCCAAGGCCACCTGCTGATGTCTGATGTCCCAGCTCTCTTACCTCCACAAGGATTGAAGCCATGATGTCTAGCCCTTCAGCTTATGTTCAATTCAACCACACTGTTTTTCACCATTCGCCATCCTAATTGCAACAGCCTCTGTTCAGAAAGTTAAGAAGGAAAGCAATGACCATACGACCATATGAGACCAATGCAAAAATTATGTCAAAAAGATAAAATAAAAACTAGGACAAAACAAGAGACTATGAGCACTCTTTGAAGAAAGAATGTTTTCTAGGGAAGGTGAGCAAATTTTAGATGACTACTGCTTTTTTATTTTCAAGGCAATTAAATAAAATGTAAATATTAAGAATATAAGATCAGAGAGAAAATGACAAAATGAATGATAAATGGTGTTAGCAGTGATGATGAAAATAATGAAGAGAATGAATGCATAATACTAGTGTAGATTTTTTTGAAGGCTGTAGAATCATCAATAAACAGAACTGATATGACACTATGGAAATTTAAGGCGGTGACATAGAGGATGGAATGAGAAAAATTCCAAAGAATGAGGAGAGAAAGGATAAAGAATTTTTAAAAGAGCACATCTGAGTAACAGACAATGCAGCCATCACTTTTGAATAATTAGTAATATAAATTTAGTGAATAGACTATACTAAACAGAAAACATTCAAATATGTAAGTGAAAAAATATCTGGAAATAAAAATCTTGATCTGCAGTCCTAAGGGCTCAGTGTGTTCTAGGAGGAATTCACAAAGAATGACTAACATTATGCCATATTTTAACAAAAATTGCTGAACCGTGTGAAGAAGAAAGATACCAACATGTGTCTAGAAAAAATAGTTCACCTACAAAACTGAAAAATAATGAATCGACTCAGAATTTACTATAACAGCATTAGGTAATAGAAAATAATAAAACAGTGGCTGGGGGACTTTGGAATAAAATGATTTGTGACCCTAGAATTCTATATTCAGTCATATTCTCAGGTATATAAGGATAAAAGAAAAATTTTAACACTTCATTCTTTTTGAAAAATCTATTTTAAGTTGTATCTCACCTAATGGTGTAATCTTATTTTTCAAGAAAACAAACATGGGGATTCACATGTAAATAACACATCCAGTGAAAGAAGTGGCTATGAACATTGAATCCATTAAGGTTGAATTATGTCTAACATTTCTGAGGCTCTTGATTCATACTTTTTAAAGACAGATTTATTAACTCATTAAAGAAATAATAATAAACCCACTGTGCAATAACATATTTTTATAAAGAATAACTATATTTTTCATTTTTATTTTATTTTATGTTATTTTATTTTAGAGATGGAGTCTCGCTTGTCGCCCAGGCTGGAGTGCAGAGGCGAGATCTTGGCTCACTGCAAGCTCCGCCTCCTGGGTTCCTGCCATTCTCCCGCCTCAGCCTCCCGAGTAGCTGGGACTACAGGTGCCCGCCACCACACCCGGCTAATTTTTTGTATTTTTAGTAGAGACGGGGTTTCACCGTGTTAGCCAGGATGGTCTGCATCTCTTGACCTCGTGATCCACCTGCCTCGGCCTCCCAAAGTGCTGGGATTACAGGCGTGAGCCACTGCGCCTGGCAAGGATAGCTATATTTTTCAATACCAAAAACCTCATTGAGGAAAGTAGCATTTTACATTTTTGCGAGTCTCTTAAATTCCTTGTTTAATACAAGGCAATTATTTTTGTATCTGCTTCTTCATAAAATAAGATGCATTATTACTTTATTTGGATTACATAAAGAAGAAAAATTAGCCACATACATATGTATTTGGAAAGGGAAGAGTATTTTAGTAGCTTTTTCAAATAATTGGGGTCATTCTTTTTTGATACTGCACCGAAACAAGTGGCAGTTTCTTAAAGGCAAATTGAACTATGGAATCTGAAACTGTACCAACGAGTATTTTGTATTCTGTTACATTAACATCCATTGGTCTGTCTTGCCTTTTCCTGATGCATGATTTTCTTTTTTTTAAATTAATTTTATGTTAGATACACGGGGTGTATATGCAGGTTTGTTACATGGAACAACTGCATGATATTGAGGTTTGGGGTACAGATCCTGTCCCCCAGGTAGTGAGCATAGTACCTAATAGGTAGTTTTTCAAACCATGTCCCACCTCTCCTGTCCCCCTCCAGTAGTCCGCAGTGTCTGTGGTTCCCATGTTAATGTCCATGTGTGTTCAATGTTTCGCTCTCACTTAGAAGTGAGAACATGCAGTATTTGGTTTTCTGTTTCTGTGTTAATTTGTTTAGGATTATGACTTCCAGCTACACCAATGTTGCTGCAAAGGGCATGATTTCATTCTTTTTTATAGCTGTGTCATATTATGTACCACATTTTCTTTATCCAGTCTGCCATTGATGGGTACCTGGGTGGATTCCATGTCTTCGCTATTGTGAATTGTGCTGCGGTGAACACACGTGTGTGTTTCTTTTTGGTAAAATGATTGATTTTCCTTTTGGGTATATACCTGGTAATGGGATTGCTGGGTCAAATGGTAGTTCTGTTTGAAGTACTTGGAGAAATATCCAAACTGCTTTCCACATTGGCTGGACTAAATTATATTCCCACCAACAATGTATAAGTGTTCCCTTTTCTCTGCAGCCTTGCCAGCATCTGTTGTTTTTTGACTTTCTAATATTAACTATTCTGACTGGTGTGAGATGGTATCTCACTGTGGTTTTGAAAACAGACATTTTTCAAAAGAAGACATACAAACAGCCAACAATCATATGAAAAAATTCTCAGCATCATTGACCCATACTTAAACTATTTTTATTTCAGTTCTACCAATGTCTACTCCTAATAGCAATGTACGAACCCTGCTCAGCTTTAAGGATTTAATTTTTTGCTAATATGCCAGAATGATAAAACCTGTTTACTTTTTGTTATGCACGAATATAAAAGGAAAGCTCCCACATGAATTTATTAGACACCTTTCAGCTTTCTAAATGGTCATCTTATTTGTCCCCTGCATCTGTGTAAGACTAGTCCACACCAGCAGGCCTTGATAGGGGAGAATGAAAGAAGAAAGAAATGGCTCACCTATTTTCAGGTTTCTCACTCCAGACATGGGGGGACATCTTCACTACCTGATACTGGTGGGTATATCCATTTGTTCACTGTAATGCCCCTCTCCCAGCAGGAAAGCTGGGATGGGCCAGCCCACCACTGGCTGTGGTCATATTCCTTACCCCAACTGTATTGTGGGTCATGGATGATGATTCCTAAATCAAATACAACATGCAAGTATAGGAGTTTAGCCCCTGAACACCCGAGCAGCTTGTCTCCAACCCACATCCAATTTAAAGGGTTCCCAGGAATGCTGGGTAAAGGTGGGAAAGAAACAGCTGCTCTGAGTTGACAATCAAGTGGTCACTTTTAATTGGGGTAGTTGTTTGCTCTCAGCAGAGTCTATAACTGTCATTGAGAATACTCTACATAGGACCATGTTTTCAAAGATGTAAAGATAAAGGAAAAATATCAAAAACATACTCTATGAACACTGCAGAAATATTTGAAGGGGCAGGTGGGTGGTCACGTCCCCGGATCACTCACTCTAGTATTTGAAATGCCTGTGTATTCCCAGGAGGACTGAATCAGGTAGCTCAGGAGAGGACATCTAGCACATCTGGCATTCTGTGAAAATCAATTTTAGTTCCAAGCAGCTGTTTTGATTTTGTGACACAGCCCATGAAGGAGACGTTGCATCTGGCACTGACCACAAATTATTGCCTCAGTGTTAGAGTCAAAGCCATGCCAATACTAAAAGATAAAAAGCAACCTTAAATTGTTTTCATTTCCTTATGTAATGACATAATTACCTGAAGACAGCAGCACAGGCTCCCAGTTCTCTATACCAGCTGAATTCTTTCTATTCAACAATCTCTAGCTTCTTTGAAAGTCTAATTAGCTAAACTGGAAAGATTTCAAGAGTCCAGCTTAAAAGGACTAAGAGGTCCCTTCTTGTAGCTGAGGAAATTGGAGCCCAAAGAGGAAAGAAACTTGGCCATTGCTGTCACCTCTGTAAACCAAAAATTATCTGAGACAGATCTCAATCAATTTAGAAGTTTATTTTCCCAAGCTTATGGATCATAACCTGTGACACAGCCTTGGGAGGTCCTGGACATGTGCCCAAGGCAGTTGAGTTATAGGTTGGTTTTATGTTTTAGAGAGACATAGGACATCAATCAATGCATATAAGGCATACATTTGTTTGGTTCAGAAATGCAGGACAACTTGAAGTGTGGGAAGGGGGAGGCCTACAGGTCACAGGTGGATTCAAAGCTTTTCTGATTGGCAATTGGTTGAGTTAGTTATTATCAAAAAACCTGGGATCAATAGAAAGGAGTGTTTGGGTTAAGATAAGGGGTTGTGGAGAACAAGGTTCTTATTATGTAAATGAAACCTCATAGGTGGCCAGAGGCAAAAGATGGCAAATATTTCCTATTCAGACCCTTAAAAGGTGCTAGACTCTCAGCCCATCTCTTCAGCATCAGAAAAAGACCTGGAAAGGGAAGAGGGCTCTCTACAGAAGGTAAGTATTCCCCACAAGAGACAGTTTTATGGGACCATTTCAAAATATGTCAAACGAGTATATTTTGGGGTAAAATACTTTGGTTTCTTTCAGAGCTCTGCCATCCGGGATGTGATGCTATACTAAGGTCAGGTTGGAATTTGGTATCTTATTGCTACAAAGAGTCTGTCTGTCAGTCTTGGGATCTGTATTTTAATATTAATCCTGGCCAGTTGTGCCTGAATTCCAAAGAGAGGTGAGTATAATGAAGCAGGTCCAATCCTCCCCTTCTCATTATGGTCTGAACTAATTTTTCAGGTTTAGTTGGGTCCCATTGGCCAAGAGGAAGGTTCATTCAGTCGGTTGGAGGGCTTGGAATTTTATTTTTGGTTTACAATTCTAATCCCTGGTAGATCAGGCCTTCTGTTGGTGAGTAATTTTTTGATGTGGCAACAGTGCAATCAGTAAACTTTGTTCTCAATATTTTTAAGACAAGTAACTTCTCAAGGGCAAATGCAAGCACAGTGCCTGTTTGTATTTGTGTCCTCAGTCCCTGGTGCAGGGCTGGGCACAAAGTAGGCACTTTGCTGCACTGATGGAACTGCACATGACTGCGGGAATCCTGGCGTGACCTTGTGGGTGACCGTGGTCGTGGCTGTGGTATCCTCTCCTCTGCGGGGTGCATGCCCCTGCCCTGCATGCTTCTCTCCTCTCCCAACAAACCACAAAGCAAGAAGGCAGTAGGGGGTGACGCTGTGGCAGTACAGACACATGAAAGACCCTGGGATTGTTTGCTTTTGTCTAGTAAAACTTGACAACAGCTTCAATTTATTTATCTTGAAAACCCTCAAAGATAATACCAACAGTTCACAGGAGGGGAATTAGTCATAGGCACACATGGTTTCCCGATATTGCCCCAAGAAAAATACCCCCCTTCAAAGTTCTCTGGTTTCAGCATCACCTAATTTATGGAACATTAGGTCAAGACCTTGAAGTTCTGATTTCATCAGAGATTCTGTCACAAGAAACTGCTGGGCTGGTCATGCCTCACCAGTCCTTGGAGAACCCTTGAAAATTTCTCTGCATTTTCATCTTATACATATGAGTGTTTCAAATATGCCTGCTGCCCTGTCCCCACTAGGATGGCATCTGCTATTATAAGGAAAGAAATGTTTGAACAAGAGAATTTATATTGGGTTGTTTTTCATAACTCTGGTCAGTATGCAGTAAATGGGAGTTCTTGAATGCATATATATTCAACTCATAATTAGAACCTAAGATACAAAACTTTTCTCTCCTTTGATAAACGTTGACTGAGCGTCTATTAGGTGCAGTCTCTGGGAATATAAATAAATAAATAAATAAATAAATACAGCCCCTGGCCTCAGGGAGCAGAAATGACAGACAGTAGGAGCTATGACAGAGGTAATCCAGCACGTCTATTAGCTGAGCATCTATTAGGTGCAGGCCTTGGGAATATAAATAAATAAGTACAGCCCCTGGCCTCAGGGAGCAGAAATGACTGAGACAGTAGGAGCTACGGCAGAGGTAACCAGCATGTCTCAGTGCTTTGAGAAGGGATATGTGTCCAAAGGCCTTTCAAAAGACATGGGGTCTTAATTGTGTCTGAATGGGTTAAAGGAGTTGGCTAAGAGGATGGAGAAGAGAGAACACCTTGGTTCTATTATCCATAGGATAATTAACAATCTTATAGTCAAAAAGTTTTAGAACCGGGGTCCCAGCATTTCATCCACTAGGATGCCATGTCTGTGACAGGGCATGAATAAAACACAGGCATGCTGTCCCAAGCCTCACACATATGGAAAAGAGGGCAGCAGCCATGCCACCTGACCTTGGCAGTCCCCCGTGAAAAGCTCACAGGTCCAGACACAGCCCACACCCACCGGAACTTAGTGCACTCCTCCAACTCTCAGGCCTGTGATGTGCTGTGTGGGTTGTTTATGTGCACAGCTTCCCTTGGAGTTGTGCAGAGAACTTCCTGCCAGACTATATAAGACAGCCCTGCTGTCACTGGTTAATTTAACCATTTTGTTAAACCGATCCATCGCTTTTGGCTTGGTTGTCAGAGTTTGCATTCTGGTGGCATCATTCATCTCACAAATCTCCATCAGGTATCAATACATGATAGCTACTCATTGGGGCAGTGGTGTCTTGATGACTGTAATCACACCTGTGCCCTTGGAAGCTTACCCTCGAGTATTCAGTCTACTCTAGACCTATGCATCTCCATAGACGTGGAAGCCTGGGAAGCGTGGTCAGTGCAGGCCTTCATGCTCTGCTCACATATAACCATATCCAGTTCCTTAGGCAGAAAGTCTTACCCTCTTTGATACATGACAGGCCCAGGAAGTGTGCATGCACAGGCACATGCTATCCCTTCTTCATTTATCTATTTTGGGTGTTTTCGTTTATTTAACATCTATGTCATAGCTTGGATAAGTCAAAGGTTGGATGATCCGAGTTTTCACTCTTGTGTCCTTCATTCATACCCTGCTGTTAGAATTCCTATTCCACTTGGAATAAAAAACAAAGTCCTTTCTAAGTCCATGGGGACCTCTATGACCTGGTCATACCTGTCTGGCCTGTCTCCTCCCACCCTTTTATTGGGCACTCTGCTCAGCCACTCACACCCCTAGATGTCCATCCACTGTGAGGCCAGGCATCTTACATCCAGGCACCTAGCACATAGTAGGGATCCAAATATATGCTCTAGGGGAGGAAATGAATTAAGGGATTGTAGCTGTGAAGAGATTGCCTGTGATGTTGGGCATTACTCAAGCTCTCCCACTCCCCGTGGGAGGCTGGGAGCATCAATTCGGTTAGCGAACTACCTCCTGTATTCTCAGCCATGGCTTCATCTTCTCTCTTTCACCCCAGAACGAATGCCCACTGTTTGGCATTGCTGGCCTACTCTCTCAATCCCCTCTTTTTGGAAAACCTCTACATGTTCTTCCATCCAGATGTGGGTGATAATTCTGCCATTCAACTACAGCAACCTAGCCCTGCCTGACCTCAGCAAGGCCGGCATCTGAGCTGTCTGCCTCCTAATACTGTAAAATAGGCCGAGTCACCCTCATATGACAATTGAGGAGCTAAAGTTCACAGCTAGTCAGGGACTTGAGGAAGTCCTACAGCTGGATTTAAACCCAAGCCTTTGTAACTCCAAAGCCAGCACTTGGCCCATTAAACCACCTTCATTCATGCATAAGTAAAGTTGGAAAGTTTCATTATTTCCCATCCAGAGGAAACTTTAAAACCTTCCTCCACCCCCAGCTCCACAATTCCACTGGCATCTCCACAGTGGCAAAGCTTTTGTGTGTGTGAATATAAACAAGCGGTAATGAATGGGAAACATACTGAACTACTGACCTTTCAAAGTTCTGGAATTCTATGAATTAAATCTTTGTTTAAAAATTTGAACCTATTGTTTCCCCCTTGATCCCTGAGCAATATAGCTTCTCCAGAAGCAAGAGCAGGCCATCTGATCATAACAAATGTTAGAATATCTTTTCTGAGGTATAATTTTATCCAATAGGACATAGGGAGCCATTGAAGGTTTTTCAGTGGGACAGGCACATGACCATCTCTATATTTAGGAAACAGCAATGTAGAAGATGGGTCTGCAAGTTGGCACTGGTGCCAAGGAGACCACTGAGGCAAAACAAGAAACGAAGGAGAATTAAACAAATGCCGAAGAGGTATGGAGAGAGAGGAAGGAACATTGAGGAGGAATATTATTCCTCACCAGAATGCATGCTCCAAGAAAGCAGAAACATATTATACTTACTCACTGCTCTGTTTTTAGCACCCAGAACAATGTTTGGCAAATAGTCAATGCTCAAAGAATGTTTTAAATTTTGTAAACATTGTCATGGAGGACTGAAAGAATGTTGAGTGTTTTAGTAAGAAACAGACGGCAGTCAGCACACCTAAGAATCATTTCAGCATCATGCCTGGGGACTGAGGGAAAAATTGGGGAGGAAAACCGAAAGGAAGGCATACACATGAAATAAACATCAAGTACTCTTCAGCAACTGCTCAAGGCATCCATTGTGACACCCTGGCAATCAGCGCTCCAGGAAGAGGCAGGCACAAACCTGCCTGGGAATTGTATAAGAACCTTCCAGCCATCCAGGTAGGTAATATCACAGCAGCCTCTGATCATTCCCACTTCTTCACTGTTGATAACCAGTTGCAAACATCTATTGATTAAACATCTGCATTATCTCTTGCATCTCCTTGCCATAGTTTGGATGTTTGACCCCCTACAATTCTCAGGTTGAAACTTGATCCCCAGTGTTACAGGAGGCCTAATAGGAGGTGTTTGGATCATGGGAGTGGATCCCTCATTAATAGATTAATGCCCTTCCTGGTAAGAGTCATGAGTAAGTGCTTGCTCTATTCATTCCTACAAGAGCTGGTTGGAAAAACAAAACAAAACAAAACGTAGAACCTCCCCTGTCTCTTTCTCTCTTGCTCTCTCTCTCTCTCTCTGTCTCACCTCTTCTCTTGCTTTGTGATGTCTGTACATACTAGTTCCCCTTCTTCCACCATGAGTGGAAACAGCCTGTGGCCCTCATCAGATGCAGATGCTGGTGCCATGCTTCTTGTAGTCTGCAGAACTGTGAGCCAAATAAACCTCTTTTTGTTATAAACTACCCAGCATCAGATATTCCTTTACAAGAACGCAAAACAGACTAAGACATCCCTCCTCCCCATCTCCATTATCACTACCCTAGCTCACTCTTCATCACCCTCAGGGCTTTCAGCTGAACCATGGGGACTGTATCACTGAGCAATATAGCTTCTTCAGGAGCAAGAGCAGAACATCTGATTATAGCAGATGTTAGGATGTTTGCTTCTGAGATATGATTTTATCCAATAGGAAACAGGGAGCCATTGAATGTTTTCGAGTGGGACAGACACAGGATCATGTCTGTGCTTAAAAAATCAGCAATGTGGAAGATGGGTCTGCAAGTTGGCATTGCTGCAATGGGGACCACTGGAGCAAAAAAAAGGAAATGAGCACTATAGTTCATTTGTCAGGGATGCCATCTCCCCGACACCATGTGCTCTAGACACTGCTCATCCTCAAAGTCACTAACAGATTATTCTTTACTTAAGTATAGTTATGATTACGGTGACCTCCTACTCAAAACTACTCTAGCCTTCCTTTTGCCTAGCAAATCTCCATTTCTCGACTTACCACCAAGACTCTTCCATATGTGTCCTCAATCGTGCCAGTCAGCCTCATTTCCCACCACCGATTTTCATACCCCATTTCCATCAAACCATTCTCACTCTAGTTTCTGTACATTCTCTCCCTGTTTCCTTAACTAGGAATACCATTCATCATATACTGCAGTTGCCATTTTTTTCTGCAAAGCATTCCCTCAGCCTTCTCTTTGACTCTTCAAGAGAACTTATTTGAAACCCTTTTATGATAACAATCACTTTCTGCCTGAGATTATGCTCATCTATGCACATATCTTATTTTTTCTAACAGACCCTGAGCCCTCAAAAACTAGGATTTGTATTATTTTTAACCCTCCAGAGGCCTAGTCCTTTATTTGACCTAATTTGTAATTCAGTAAAAGGAAATGAATAAATTAAGGACAATCTGGTTTTAATTATTATATAAAAATAGGTCCAACAAAAACGTCACTCTAGAGTCCATAGAAGTGGATGATCAGGACTTAAAAGCAGATCGCACACTGTTCTAGCTGGGAAAATGTGCTGGAATAGTGAAACTACTATTTAAATGGAAAGTGTCTAATGGTTTTTGCCATGGAAGTTTGCATATTTATGTTAACTGCAAAGATAAAGAGAATACGAGCACATATGTGGTGGTGAATTGCTAGATTAAGAAATACAGAGACCATCCTTCAAGAAAACCATGAGGCTGGTGGGGGCTGATGAGACTCTTGACACTTTGTGAAAAACTTCCAAATAATGCAGTGTAGGCTGTAAGCACTGACATACAACTGATGTCTGATTCAGAAAGAACAACTAATAATAAGATCTAAGAGTTAATGATTACTCTCTATGTGCTCAGAAACTTCTATGATTTACGCATGTCTAATTAGTACCTAATTTTCACCTTAAAATAATCCTATGAGTTGGATAAAATCTGAAACATAGAGAATCTCACTAACTTTCCCAAGATTGGTGGTCTTTCTATTTAATGTACCAATACTCTAAGTTGAATCCTTTCTTCATATTAGATTGAGAGAAATATCCTTTTTCCCTTTGGAACTTAAGAAAGAGAATTATCACTGTCTAGTCCAGTGGTCCTCAAGTTGTAATTAATGGCCCCATAGAAAGGAGAAAAGGATTCTGAAACTCAAAGACACTGTATTATTGGACAGACCTAAGCACTGACGTAAACATCTCTATTTGTATTTTCTTTATTTTCCTTATAATTTGAACTTCTGACTGAGAGTTTATTGAAAGAAAATATCCTCCCACCTTAAAAAACTATTTCATTAGTTTCATCAAAACTATTTCATTATCTATTAGTAGATGCCTTACCTTTGTAAAGCTCCATTTGAAAAGCTATGTGCTGATAAACTGCTTATAATAGAGCCAAGAACAGAAAACATGCTCTGTAAAGGTTAACTATAGATACAATTATCATCATCGTCTTCATTATTTCATTTGCTATGTCTCTCACAATTCTTATTTGCATCCCCTGTGAACTTAATATGACCATCTTCATGTAACAAATGTGAAAGCATAGCATTAAGGTGTTAATGATTTATTTATAAGGTCACAAAGCCAAGAAGTAAAGGGATTAAACTTTCCATTGCTCTTAGGGTCAACATCAAGTTCTCAACAAGATGCACATGACCTCGTGCTGTCTGACTGTTCTCCATACCTTCAGCCTCAACTCACCCCACTCTCTAGTGTTCACTCCCCAACACCGTCTGCACTCTGGTAATGGTGGGGAAAGTGCCTGCATGGCCATCTTTGAAGTTCCTCAGGTGTGCTCCTCTCCTCCCACCATAGCACCAACCACACACTTGTCCCTCCTCCTGTAACTGTTCCACAATCCACTCCTTTTCTTCTTGACCCAAGTCAAGTTGAATGACATCATACTTGACTCCAGTCCAAGCCAGGTCCCCTTCTTACACAGTCTCATAAAACTGGATACTTCTCCTTCCTAGTGCTTGTCTCAGTGTGTAATTACATGCTCATTATGTATGACTATTTGACTGATGTCTGAATTTTCCAATAGTTGATTATCTTCATGAAGACAGTGCTCATTATATCTCCAGATTCTTGGTACACATAGGCAGTAGAAATAATTGCTGAGCAAATATGTAAAGCCCATTGTTTTTCTCACATGGTTCTTTCTTCCCCACAACATTCCTACAATCTAAGGAAGGTTTCAGTTTCTACTTAAAGAGAAAAACTGGAGTTGGCCACTTAGCTTATTAGTATTTTCTCGAAGCTACCATTAGAAAAGGGTTCATCTTGTAAAATTCTTTGAGCTAGGAAGAGGGATGATCTAGGATGTTATCAGCAAACACGAGACCTGAGACTAAAACTGAGCTGTAGACACCTGAATAAGCCCTGCCTAACCTCTTCAGTCTGCATGCTAATGTTCACAGATCTGCTGAGGCATTTCTATGCTTCTCTGCCTGCCTTGATGAGGCTTTCTCTGGGAAAAAAGCCAGCCTCTGCGGCCTTCGGAGCTCCATGTGGTGAACACCAGTTGTCACCATGGGTGACACTAGCCTCAGTTTCTTCTAATCTCTCTGGAGCCCACATTGACCTCATGGGCTTGAAGGCATCGGCCTCAATGAT
Source organism: Gorilla gorilla gorilla (assembly GCF_029281585.2). Taxonomy (NCBI): domain Eukaryota; kingdom Metazoa; phylum Chordata; class Mammalia; order Primates; family Hominidae; genus Gorilla; species Gorilla gorilla. Next base: position 127,614,862 of record NC_073236.2, read on the forward strand.
GGTTTCTCACTGTGGGATGATGGTGAGCGGGCACCACAGGAACCTACACCTGCCTCATTTGTCCCTGATGGAACTTGCTGCCTTTGTCCCACACCCTGCAGGGCAGCTGAAGCTAGGTGGCCTGTTTCCTACAACAGCACGAGAGGACAGTCCCTGTGCTTGTAGCTTCTGGGGACTCCTCACCCTTGATCACTCCCAGCTCACAATCTCTCAGTGGTCCCCTCCATTCCTCTGCCTGCTTTTGCTCACATTTAGACACAATTTTTCTAGAGGAGAATGAGTTCCATCAATCCTAACTACAGACTCAGAATTAGGAGCTTTACAGTTCAGCTCCTCCAGGTGCTTTAACATTTTCTTGGTAGAAAACGATGCCTTTGGCTTGTTTTAAAACCACATTTGCTTCCTTTGCTCAGGTCTCCTTAAGCACCAGGAAATGAAGACAGAAGGGCAGATATAGATACTTATTTTTGAGATTTAGTTCCAGGATTATTATTTCATCTGGGGCTTTCCACAAACTTGCAAGGCAGGCATTTTAATCTCCATTTTATAGATGAAGGAGCAGAAGAATTTCAAGCTATTACAAGTGACGTTTACAAAGGATGTCAGAGACGTAAAGGTTGAAAGACAACAACCTGGCCCACAAATTCTCTCAAATCAACAGAAGCAACAACAGTAATAATACAAAGACTTTTTAAAGCCTACCTTTGATATTTGGAAAAATAATCCTTTTTCAAGAACAATATTACAGATTTACCTTCTATATGATGGTTGGTAGCACACATACATATTTTCCCATTTTAACCTTACTCCAACTCTCTGAGACAGAGTTAGAATGTGTAATTTTTTACTACTTGTAGCTAAGGAAACTGAGGCTTAGAGGAGTTATAGGCAAATACAAGGTCACAAATGTGGCAGTAGAGCTTGATCTTAAACCAGTTCTGCATGGCTTTGTCACAGAAGCTCAACAGGGTAGAGGAGGGAGGAGACAGTGCACCATATGCTTGTCTTGGAGAGGTGGAGTGAGCAACGATCCTTCGAACCAGCTTTTTGTGGAGCCACATATAGCCTGGGAGGTAGTTTTGTTCTAGCTTGATCCTAATGTCAAGCCAGATTCTGGGGGGGGGTAATTCTTATAACTACTTACAAGTCAGCCTGCCTTTTGTTTTTGGTCTAGAGAAATTGGTATAGCATGGGGAGGATGGAGAGAGAGAGAAGGCATGGTAGTTTCCACTTTTGTCCTAGACTTCTGATGTTAAACATGAACCTGGATGTTGGAATAAAAAGACTGGTGCCCAGCTCTAGCACTCCAACTAATTACCTGTGTCACCTTGGGCATACAGCCTCCCTACATCTGTTTCTCATCTGTAAAAAGTGAATAAAAGTTCTCACTCACAACTCAAAGTCTGCATTGGAAATTTTGGATGAAGTGAGGGCAAGTCAGCTCTCTTCTCTGGGCCTCAATTTCCCTAAATTTCTCCCCAAAATGGTAAGGCAGACTAGATGATCTCACGCAAGTACCATGCCAGGTGTTTCACACATAGTTACTCACGTCGTTTGCTCAACAAATCTGCACATTCTGTATTATTATCCTCAATTTACAAACAAAGCAATTGAATTCCAGAGTAATTAAGAAATCTGATCAAAATAGCAAGGCTCAGATGGAGAGGAAAGATTAACACCCAGGACTAGGAACCCGCTATGTTATCAGACCCACACTTTCAATTGATAGATTCTCTTCTCTTAGTTGTACAAGGGAGTAGCAATGGTGTTAAAACCAGGCATGGGAGGAGAGACTGTATTAGTGACTACTGATTAAGAAAGAAAAAGAAGAGAGGTCCAAGGAAGCATACTTGCTTCCATTGATGGGACAGTCAGGGCAAGCTGGGAGGGATGGTCATGCTCTTTAGGAGTGATGTCAACCCTGGCCACCTCCCCACTCACCTCTGGTCACTCTGCCACATTAGGTCTCACTTAATCAGGGAAAAATTCTTAGTCCTCTCCATCCCCAAGAGTCAGTTATGTACTCTCCTTCTGTGTTCTCATAGCAGCTTATGCTTATACTTATCACACTATTAAGTGCACTCTTTTTTAATGATCCATTTATTTCTCTTGACTTTTCCCCAAGCTTCATATGCAGCGAGTGGATTTAATTCATAGTTACAAGTCCAGTGCATGAAATAGCATCTACAGCAACCCATTCCTGGAATAAATGAATGAACATGGAAATTAACCACGTATTTGCTGCACACTATCAAGATCTTACAGCTCATTCTGTACCTAGATTATGTGTGAAGTCAGCGTTCAGCAGATCAAGATATCTCATAATTTCAGGATCCTAAAAGCTGTGGGAACCACATGAGTTCTTTTCACACAATGACTCATGTTAACCCCAAGTTTCATTTTGAATTCAAAGATTCAAAGCAGAAAACATGCTTCTTGGTTAACTCAAATTTCAACTAGGCCTCAACTGCATATATTTGCATCATTTCCCCCAACTCTTTAGCTCTCCCTTGGTTCAAGACCCTCTTTCTCAACCTTTCCATTTACAGTGCATTTCATAAAAGCATGGTGGTTGTGTAGATAATAAATCGACTCCCCCTTACTTCCCAAAAGCTCTGATATGGAAATCATATGGGTGACTAACTTTCTTCTCCTATATTTAAGATGTTTCTGAATCTACTTGTAAATATTATTGGTCTCTGATCCAAATGACCCATTTGGTACTACAGTAGCTTTTAAGGGGTTTACCCTGGAAATAAGACCCATGACATGACAGACAGCCAAAGCAGCCAACAATGTATTCAGTAATAAGCAGTAGTAGTTGACTTTCCAATGTTTCTTTCTTTTTTTTTAAGCCATTTGCAGTTAATATATTTTCTGCAAAACAACTGCAATATAATAATGACTGTCATTTATTCATTCGACAAACATCTACTGAGTGTCAAACATGCATTAGGTATTGTTATAAAAATTAAAGGTAAAAACAAACGTGAGACTCAGGTCTTGGCCTTGGGGCATCCACTAGAGGAAAGAGGCTTAAACAAAAACAAAAACAAAAAACTACATTAAAATGAGATGAGCACAGTTGTCTCAGAAAATCAATATATACATCTATTAATATAATCTAGAAACCTATTTACTTGTATATAATTATTGCATAAACTGATGATCCTGGAACATTCTGACTAAAGGAAAATTTTGCTTATGAGCATTCAAATTAAATTATTTCAATCATTTTGTTTTAACCCATCAGGACTTTATTGTTGTTGCTGTTAGTTTATTATACAAAAGGAAAAATAAGGCAACAAAAAATTAACCTACGATCCCACCTGTGGATTGCATTCTATTTTTTTAATTCTTTTTTTTTCTTTTTTTTCTTATTATACTTTAAGTTCTGGGGTACATGTGCAGAACACGCAGGTTTGTTACATAGGTATACATATGCCATGGCGGTTTGCTGCACCCATCGGCATGTCATCTACATTAGGTATTTCTCCTAATGCTATTCCTCCCCTAGCTCCCCACCCCCCAACAGGCCCCGATGTGTGATGTTACCCTCCCTGTGTCCATGTGTTCTCATTGTTCGACTCCCACTTACGAGTGAGAACATGCGGTGTTTGGTTTTCTGTTCTTGTATTAGTTTGCTAAGAATGATGGTTTCCACCTTTATCCATGTCCCTGCAAAGGACATGAACTCGTATTTTTTATGGCTGCATAGTATTCCATGGTATATATGTGCCACATTTTCTTTATCCAGTCTATCACTGATAGGCATTTGGGTTGGTTGCAAGTCTTTGCTATTGTAAATAGTGCCACAATAAACATACGTATGCATGTCTTTATAGTAGAATGATTTGTAATCCTTTGGGTATAACCCAATAATGGGATTTCTGGGTCAAATGGTTATTTCTAGTTCTAGATCCTTGAGGAATCGCCACACTGTCTTCCACAAAGGTTGAACTAATTTATACTCCCACCAACAGTGTAAAAGAGAACCAGCAAATAAAGAATGCAATCCAACACTGTTGGTGGGATTGCATTCTTTGTTTGCTGGTTCTCTTTTAAGATCTAGCGATCTGTGCCAGAGGAGAGTTGCTCTAATGGCTGGGCAGTGCTTATAGCTCTTTTACTTTTAGAAGGAAACAAGAGACAAAGAAAGCTGGGGAATTCTATAAAAAGTTCTACTTCTAGTTTCAATCCTAATTCTCTCTCCAAACCAAATTGAGAATCAGAAAAATTTACAGGAAAATGGTACCTGAGAGATTATTTCTTCCAATCTCTTCTTGTACTGATGAAGGACTCTAATGCTCAGAGAGAGGCAATATTATGGCCCAGATGAGACAGTGATGCTGGTGGGGGAAGCCCCGTATGGAGAGGGGCAAACTCATGTCTTTTCTCATGGTTGTTTTTGTTGTTGTTGTTGTTGTTTTGTTTTGTTTTGTTGAGACAGGGTCTTGTTCTGTCACTCAGGCTGGAGTGCAATGGCATGATCATAGCTCACTGCAGCTTCAACCTCCCAGGCTCAATTGATCCTCCCACCTCAGGCTTAGAAGTTGGCTGGGATTTCAGGTGCATGCCACCATGCCAGCTAATTTTTGCATTTTTTGGAGAGATGAGGTTTTGCCGTGTTTCCCAGGCTGTTCTCATGTCTTTTGTCCAAAGAAGAAAAACAAAAATGATAGAGACAATTTAGGTGTGATGGGTATATACTTCTGATTGGGTCATAGAAAAATATTTTGGGTGTTTTATTTGAAAGCTGAAAAATAATGGATGAAGTTGCCTAGATTATGAAGAAAATGGGTTAAGCAAATTTGAACTTACTCCCTTCTATTTTTAAATCTCCCAAAAAGAGCACACTATGGAGCTCTAGATCTAGATACTAAACTGTATACCAGTCATTTCTACCTGCAGATTTCACAGCCATATCCATCATTTCCCAATCTTAGTCATTATCTCCATCTCACACTGCCATGAGACCACATCTCTTCTCAGGGAATGGAACCACTACCTGTCCAATGGCCAAGCCAGAAATCTTGAATTCATCTTGGTCTCTTTCTCCAGCATCTTTCATATCAATCTAGTTTGAAGGGCAGTCTACTTTCCAAGTGAGAATTATATCATACAGAGAATTGGAATCAGAAGAAGAACGCATAACTATATTGCTCATATCCCAGAACAGAATGCCTTTCTACTACTTTATGTTGCCTTTTTCTTTTTTTTGACTTATTCCACTCATAACAACCATTCCCATCAAGCAATGGGATCTAACCCAGGTCCATGGCAGTTTTCAGAGAACACTAAAGCTACAAAAACAAAACACAGACATGCACAAGGAAATGGGCACCATGATGACAGCCAGCCAAAGCAGCAAACGATGTATTAAATACTGTGAAGTATTCAGACACTAAAATGCATAGGAGTATAAGTGTTTACATATATGCTAGAATAAAACAGGGAATCTCTTAGATTAAGAGATTATAAAAAAAATGACCAGGCAGATTTGAAAAACAACTAAATAATTTTTCTAGAAATCAACACTGAAACATTCAAAGTGAGTTGACCACTGGATATAAATAAGCTGAAGGTTGAATATTTATGATGCAGCACAGCAAAACAAACTGCTGTAAACTATAAAATAAATAGTGAGAGACGGAGAATGAGGGAGATGCAACATAAAGAAAATCAGAGTTTGGGGAGGTTTGCATTGAAAAAGGGGACGAGGCAAAGTTTGAAGTCACAGTGACAAGTTTTTCAAGACGGATAAAACATGGAGTCTTCTGAATTCAGGCAGCCCAACTCAACGTACCTCAAATAGAATACATTTAAATTATCTAGACATAGTCTCATGAAACCAAAACCCACTGAAGACAAAGAGAACTCAAAAGCATCAGAAAGAAAGAGCAGATTCGCTACTAAGGAAAGGTAATTGTACCGACAGTAACTCACTACATCAGCAATGGAAACGAGAAGACAAGGAAGTAGTATCTTCAAACCGTTAAGAGACAATAACTGTCAGCAAAATATCTTTCAAGAATAAGAGCAAAATTTTAAGACCTAATATAAGCAAGCCTAATAATGTTTACTATCCACATATACACGCTAAACAAACTCAAAAATATGGTCTTCAGAAAGAAAGAAAATAACCCAAGAAGGAAGGTCTTAGAAGGAAGAAGAAATAGTGATCAAAAACAATAATGTGGGAGCCAGGAGCGGTGGCCCATGCCTGTAATCCCAGCACTTTGGGAGGCTGAGGCTGTCAGATCATCTCAGGTCAGGAGTTCAAGACCAGCCTGGCCAACATGTTGAAACCCCGTCTCTACTAAAAATACAAAAATTTTCTAGGAGTGGTGACACATGCCTGTAGTCCCAGACACTCAGGAGGCTGAGGCAGGAGAATTGCTTAAATCCAGGATTGCGCCACTGCACTCCAGCCTGGGTGACAAAGCAAGACTCTGTCTCAAAAAAAAAAAAGAACAACAACAACAAAAACCAATGACATGGGCAAATCTAAACAGATATTGATGGCAAAAACCATAATCATAATAAAAATATCTGATTCATGGGGTTAAAAAAAGAGGAGAAACTAAAATAATCTTGATAATTATACTCAGAAGGGGAATGATGGGAATAAAAAAAAGAGCCTAATATTGTTTAGGAGGAAGGTAAATTAACTTTTTAATGTGCCAATTTAATTATTATAATTTACAGGCTAATTAGTAAATATAGACTGTTTAATTTTCAAATGTTTTAAGTAGAAATGAAATAAGAAATAATTTATTCAAAAAAGGTAAGAAAAAATTTTATTCAAAAAAACAAGACAAATAGAACGTAGAAAAAACACACTCTGCAAAATAACTTGAAGCTTATTATAGTGATAATATGAAATACAAAATTTATTAAGGTCTATTTTTAAAATATATAGATATATTCTCAAGAAGAATCTCTCACACAAAACACAAAGATCTATGAATAGTTCTATGTATATAATGTATTTTTAACATAAGAAAAAGAGAAAGTTAGACTAAGCCCCAACTAGGGAGGCCCCTGAAGTTGCCAAGACTGAGCCTGAGTTCTGCAACTTTTCTGCCAAGTAAGTTTCACTCAGAGAGAGAAACATTCTCATCACCTAAAGCTCTGTGTTCATGGTGATCTGTTCTTCTTCACTGACATCTTAGTGTGAGGCCTCAGGTTTTACCACTATTACAGTTGACCTCACACTGTCTTGAAATGCATTCGATGGTTCATTTCTTCGCAGCAGAAATGTCATTCTTTGCCTCCCCATGCAGATGTCAGCAGTGACGGTTTCTTTTATTATCCCTTGGGAGGCAAAATGGGGCCACGCTGATCAACTATTTTACCACAATTCAAAATTTGTCAACTCTGTGCCCAGAGACCTCATTTTAGACTGAGAGTCCCTGGTTGTGCCCAACTTCCAGCTCTGTCCAAGGGTATGGCTAACGTTTCAGGAACAGGGACCCTGAAGCAGGGCCCTGGAAGACCCTTCAGTCAGAAGACCCCATTCTGTCTTGACTCCATCTTTTAATATGCCTGAACTTTCTGAACTGAAGATTTCTGGGGAAAGACAGGTCATCAATGACTGCTCCATCCAATCTCTTAAAAGCCCTGTGAAGTAGGATGTTTTTAAAAATCCTCTGTTTTCCAGGTTAGGAACTGAGGCTTCATTAGGGAAGCCATTTTCCTGAGCTTGCACAGAGAGGGGCTTAAACAGAGCTGACATATGAACCTGAACTTCTGAAGCCAAAGTCTTGGTCCCGCTCCTGCATCAAGATGCCCTAAAACGATGTTGGGAAACAAAATGAAACGTGTTCAGAAAACGATCTGAATTTATCCAGCACTGGACAAATATCCATGACTGTTATTGTCCCCCAGTGTCTTGTTTGCTACTGATATGAATTCTGCCTAGCATGGTTAATTTATAAGCAAATACACATGCTCTGATTCAAGGAGGGTATTCAAGTAAACCCTCCTTCCCTCCAACATTAACCTTGAAAAACCAATGTAAACAGGATAACAAGTTTATTGTCCTGACACTGAGCTTCCATTCAAGGCACGGAACTGGGGAGGGGAGCCACCCTTTAAACTTTCTCAGCAGTTTAAGTTTAGGATCTTTGTCTGTTCATAGTTGATGGGGGAGAGAAAAGAGAATCTATGGTCTCAAGGCGTTTGTGGTGGGGGCTGCCACCAGAGATGAGAAAGGATAAGAATGTGTTCTTGGAAGCCTGAGATGAGGTCACCTTCATCAGATAAGCATACTCCCCCAGTCTATGGCCATGTGAGAAGAGGGTCTTTGTTAAGCTTCCTCCCCAGCAACACTTTCTGGATTTATTGATTATCTCCAGCAACCCATGGTTCAATCTATCTGATCCAGACTTGGTAAGCTTTATCCCGAGGGCTAAAAATAAAGGTATAGTCAATTGACTTGAAAGAGAATAGGAAATTGATTTCTTAGAGAAGCATTTCATAAATAGTAACAGGTAACATTTATCAAATGTGTACTTTACTTAAGCCAGGCATTATCTCATTTAATCATTTCTTCATTTAATCTTTCCAACAGCCTTTTACTAGGTCAAGACTATTGTTATGTGCATTTTATAGCTAATAAAGCAAAAGCCCACAACTTTCTCAAGGTCAAGACTCAAACTCAGGGTTGCCTAATTCAGGGCTGTCTATGCTGTTTATGTCAAGTGTTAGTTGGTGATTACCCAAAAACAAATTCTCATTTGGGTAGGTTAGTGGCTTCCTGGGTTTCGAAAAGACTCCTCTCCCAGGGGTGTGAGGGTGTGGAGCAGCCGGTGCTTGCCTTGCCAGCCTGGAGCTGTGAGCCAGACACCTTCCCAGTCCTCTACCCCAGCTGAGTGACTCTGAAATTTATGTCCTGGGCTCAGTTTGTTTGTTTTCTATGAGGAATGACATGGAAATTGGCTGTAGAACTGAATCATGTCAAAAGTTAAAGAAAGCCGAATGGCTTCAAGCACAAACTTTTGATGGTTTACAAATGGGGAATAAATAGTGAAAGTGAAGAAAAGGGAATACAGAAAAAAAACCCTTCTGTAATTGGCAGAGACATATAACAGATGAGTAACAGGAAACGCTGGAAGGTAAGGTTCAATGCTTAAAAAGGGAGTATCTCAGGAAAGATCTTTATCATAGAGAACTTTATCATAATGCTTCCTTTCATTTTGGGTTATGAAAGCTAAAATAAGTAGTCTTGTTTCAAGAAAACAGTTTTCCTAAAGGGCAAAGAACAAATGTATTAATGTATACTTAGTGGCTTTGGCAAGTGATTTAAAGGGAAAGTCCTACTCCTTCCAGATTGATGGCCTGCACCTACATACCCATTGGTGGCATCAGCATAAACATTTGACTGCGTCGAGGGTCCAATTTTGATTTCTTGGAGCATCAATTTTCTAACTTAAAATTGGGGCAATAGTCTTATATGACTGTTGTGCTATAGGAAATAAAATAATGATATAGGAGTTAAAAAGAAATTATTCAGGCAGATAGTGAGAATAAGGAAGTCCTCAGTAAGGTTTTCCTTTTAATAAAAAGCAGCCCTAAAATCACTTTTTTTCTAACACAAAGCAGCCTGTAAGATCAAGCTAAAGACATAGATAAGCAAGTTGGAAGCCTGCGTGAGTGAATGCCAGCAGCCATGCCAATAGGAAAAGGCTACCCAGGGGTTAGGCATGTTCAACAGGGCAGCTTCATTTTCCCTTTTCTTTGTCAACCACATATGCAGTCAGGAGCAGACAACATGGAGCAGGCCAGGTGGAAAATCCATTCGCATAATAAAAGATTAGGGTGGTGTAGCCAGCTTCTTCGCAAACTATGTAAACGTCACTTGGTCCAACCAATCTTTGGGCCCTATGTAAATCAGACATCACCTTCTCAAGCCAGCCTATAAAACCTCCTGCACTTCACCACAGACCGGAAGACCCACTTGGGCTCCCCATTTTCTCTGCAGGAGAGAGAGCTACTCTCTGTTCTCTTTCTTTTATCTATTAAACCTCCACTCTTAAACTCACTACTTGTGTGTCCACATCCTTGATTTTCTTAGTGTGAGACAACGAACCTCTGGTACTTAACCCAGACAAAGACGGCACTTCAATAATATATGGGAAAAAACAACTGTAACAAATGCTTATAATAAGCATTATATAATATAAAGAATTGGTTGCAACAAAATCCCTCTCTTTCTCTTTGACCCCTGAATCAGATACAGCTTCAAGTCCAGAGCACAGTTTCACAGTTAGCTCTTGATGTGATTTAACTTTTTCAGAGACTATATCTTAAATATTTTAGATTGTCAACCTGCTGTACAGATAGTAGTCCGGGTAATCCTAGGTAAATAGTATTTGCTGAAAGATTTTTGACTGGTCCTATGGAGAACAAAGAGCCTGAGCCAAGGAAGGTGGGCATCCCTCTTAACATTTTTCCTTAGGAAAAAAAAAAAATCTCGAAGCATGGGTCTCCTAAAGGAGGTGGTAAAAGCTGCAATTCATACATTATGCTTGGGGCCAAATATGTAACTTGTGATGCCCAGAGTGAAATGTTATCACAGGTTCCTCAGTTTAAAAAGCAAGATAAAAGAAGATCAGGTAAAGTCAATAAAATACAAAACTTTTTTCTCTAAGAAATAGTTTGTTAATTATAAAACATGATGGGGTAAAAGAAGTACATGATTAATGATATAAACTTAAAAATTATAAAAAATAATATTTCAGTGTCACGATTTTATTTAATACAATAAATAATACTTGATTAATGTGATGTCTTCCTTGATCATAACATTTTTATGTCTTGCTTTTCTGCAAATTAGGACATCAGAATTTATACTTTTTGTAACTTCATTTTCAATCTGTATAATTAAAAGTGACATCAGTCACCCTTGAAAAATGCAAGATCACAAATAATTTTTGATAGTTTTTAATTTTCAGAATAATCTTTCTGCTGATGGAACTGTTCTTGAAACTATTAACAGTATGCTTAGGTTATGACAATTCTGATATATTTTTTGAAAATATAAATTGTACATCTGGAGGTGATGATTCTTAGAGAACATTTTTTCTAAAAAGATTTAACTCTTTATACAATTCGTTTCAGAAAAGTCTGAAATTAACTTAAAATATAAGGTCATGCAATGGTACTTCCTACAACTTGTGGTGATCATACAAGAAACTTAAAGTGACTTTATGATTTGTAGGTGATTCAAAATATCTGTTCATCCATTTTATCATTGTAGCTCCAATCACAATGAAAATTCATTTTAAAATTGTCTTCCTCATCAATTCCTGGTTCATCAGAAGCTTTATTTGAAAATAGTGTTTTTTTCAAGTAAATATAATAATCTTTGCATTTAACCTCTATTTCTAGACCAGTACATATTTGCTTTGCTATGTTAAGCAATTTTCAAAAGCATAGATTCTAAACTCTCTGAAGAATTTTAATAGCTGTCTTATATGTTTTTATTACAATGTCCATGTGTACTTTTCTTTAACTGAGGTAAAATTCACATCCCTTATAATTAATCATTTGACATTATACAATTCAGCGGTGTTTGACACATTCACAATGTTGTAAAACCACTACCTCTCTCTGGTTTCAAAACCTTTGATTACCACAGAAAAACACTCCATAACCATTAAGCAATCATTCTTCATTCCCTGCTGTTCTACCCTGGAAACCATCAATCTACTTTCTTTATCAAGTTTCCTATTCTGGATAACCCATATAAAAGGAGTCATACAATGTGTAACATTTTGTGGTCTGGCCTCTTTCACTTAGCATAATGTTTTCGAGGTTTATCCAAGTTGTGGCATGAATCAGCACTCCATACCTTTTTAGGATCGATTAGTTGTATATAGATACCACAATTTGTTTCTCCTTGTATTCAATGATGGACATTTGCGTTATTTCTACCTTGTGAATACAACTGTTATAAGCATTGTGGAAAAGTTTTTTGATATTGTTTAAATACCTGTTATCCAGTCTCTAGGTTACATACTTAGGGGTAGAATGGCTGACCATACAATAATTCTAAGTTTAAATTTCGAAGAACCACCAAATTGTTTTCCACAGTAACTGCACCATTTTACATTCCCACCAGCAAAGAACAAGGATTCCAATTTCTCCACATCCCTGTCAACACTTGTTATTTTCCTTTCTTTCTTTTTTTTAATACTCATGCTAGTGGACGTGAAATGGTTCTCGTGGTTTTGGCTGGTGCTGTTGAATCTCTTTTCATGTACTGGTCGGACGTGTTCATATTTTCTTTGGAAAAATATGTACTCCAGTCTTTGTCCATGTGGGAGATTGTTTTTCTTTTTATTGTTAAATTATAAGAATTCTTTATATAATCCGGATATTAGACCTTTATATCAGATATATGATTTGCAGACATTTTCCACCATTCTGTAGAATGTCTTTTCACTTTCTTGATAATGTATTTGGATGCACAAATATTTTTAATTTTTATTAATCCAATTTGTCTTTTTCTTTTGTTGCTTAAGCTTTTGATGCCAAATCTAAGAATCCATTGCCAAACAAGAAGCCATGAACATTTATCCCTGTGTTATTTGTACCAGCTTTGTTGTTTTAGCTCTTATACTTGGGTCATTGATTAATTTTGAGTTAATTTTTATATATGGAGTGAAAAAAGGAGTCCAAATTTCTTCTTTTGCATATGGTTTTTTAGTTATCCTAGCACCAATTATTTAAGAGTCTATTCTTTCCTTGTTGAAGGGTCTTGGCAACGTTGCTGAAAATCAATCGGCCATAGATGTTTGGGTTTGTTTCCGGACTCTCATTCTGTTACATTGGCCTATATGCCTATACTTATGGCTGTGCTATGCTGTGTTGATTACCACAGCTTTGTGGTAAGTTTTGAAAGTGAAAATTTGTGAGGCCTCCAATTTTGTTTTTATTTTGTTTTAATATTGTTTTGGCTATTTGGAGCACCTTGAAATTCCATATGAATTTGAGAATTAGCTTTGTCATTTCAGGGGAAAAAAGGCCATTGATGGGGATTATATTGATTCTGTAGATCTTTTTAGGGAGTAGTTTCTTTACAATATTAAGTGCTCTAATTCATAAATATAGATTATCTTTTTACTTATGTCCACTTTAATTTATTTCAGAACTGTTTTATAGTTTTCAGTGTACAAGTCTTTCACTTCTCTAAAATTTATTTCTGGGTATTTTATTCTTTCAATATTAGTGTAAATAATTTTTTTCTTAATTTCCGTTTTGAATTGTTCATTGTTGGCATATAGAAATGCAAATGATTTTGGTGTGTTGACCTTGTACCCTGAAACTTTGCTAAACTTAGTTCTAGTAGGTTTGTGTGTGTGTGTGTGCGTGTGTGTGCATATTCTTTGGGATTTTCTTATAGAGAACGTGTCATCTGCAAATAGAGATCATTTTACTTCCTTTCCAAATTGGATTATTTTTATTTCTCTTTCTTTTTCTTGCCTAATTTTTCTGGCTAGGACTAGCAGTATAATGCTGAATAGCAGGGCTAGGCAGTACTTCCTAATGAAGAGTTTTAGGGGATTTCAAACTCATTTTTAAAATAGATAAAAAATGCCACATCTTCAGATGAGTTTGCAGTAACAATTGATTGACATCAGGAAAGGCTGACATTTATAAGCCAAATTCAAAAGCAAAAAATGGAAAAAGAAAATTTTACATAATTGGTAATTGGGACTAAAATATGTGCATCAATATTTAAAGAAAAGCCAAGGATGCATTTCTTCCATTTTGATTTATGTGTTCCTATAAAGAAAACTTTTCAGCTACAATATTTTTTAAAAAACTATTAAATAACATGAAATTAAAATCAGATTCTCAATCTCTAAGTGCAAATAATTAAAATAATGCTTGAGAAATAAGCATAGTCAATCACATTGTTCTCAATAAAAATGGTATTAATAAAAAAATTTTAATCAAAATATTCTATTGAGTTGAAAACATAAATCATTTTACTGTTATGTATCTTACTTTTTAAAAGTATATTTACAAAATGCAATAAAATTGCTTATAATAAATAGTATATTGGGCTGTATGTTCAAATATTTTTCCTAATAGTGTTGAGTGATCAAAAGGCTTTAGGGACTATTGCCAGAGACATGTATGTGTATGATTTATCTGTAATACTAGGCCATTAACTCAAAGAAATCAGTATTCATTTCTGATTCTTTTCTAACCCCCACAGCACATGGCATAATACCTTGCACATGGCAAATGATCAGTAATTACTTGTTGAACAAATGAAAGAATAAATTCACAAGACTGTGTAGTTACTTATCTGGAAGTAATGGTTGACCACCCATCTGCCAATTCTTAGTGAAGGAATTGTTTTCCTGCTTACTACACTGATTTTATTGTAACTCATTCAAGTCAGTCAAAATACATAACTTCCCTTCCAACTTCTTCTCTACTCCAGGCCATCCTGTCAACATGTCTGCATTATTCTGTCTACCTAGTAGGTATTTACTAAATATATGCTAACTTAATTCAGTTGCACTTTTATAATGAGACAGATGTAAATATTTCCATAAAAAACAAAGACCATTAAAAATTAAATGATACAAGAAAAAAATAAATGCTTAAAATAATGCCATGAAAGTATTATTTTGTGTCTTTCAGTTTAAAAGCTTTTCAGTGACTCTTTTAACTTTAATCTTTGAGTGTTGGAGAAGAGACATGAGTGTGTGCTGGAAAATAGCTCTTCTAGAGCATTGTTCAGGCAATGGGTTCTTGTTGGAGGGAAGGGAAGATTTTTTTATTTTCAGTGCAAATATGTAAGCAACTCAAGATGACATCTTCCTAGGTCCTGTGCTCATGTCTGGTTCTTAAGGAGAGCAAGATACAACAAAGAATTTTCACAAAAATTACACATTTCTATTGCTGAAGTCCTGGTAAAGGGAATTTCTATTTTCAGCAATGCTGTTATAGGTGATTTGAACTCACTCCTCCACCCAGGACAACGTGCAAATTAGAAACCATCCTTAGAAACATAAAGCCACTCCAAAATGATTAGAGATATAATTGACATAATGAAAAGACCAATATAATAAAGATGGAAAGAATTGCTACTTACCAAAATCAGCTACAAATTTGATTCCATACCAGCAAAAACTCCCATTAGTTCACTTTTTAGTTGAAAAACATCCTCAAATCATTTTTCAGATGATCTGTTCTAATACATAAAGCTGAATAGGTCACTGCCTTGTTTAATACCTTTTACTGCCTCCCCATTTCCCTCAGGATAAGATACAAACTCCTTAAAAGAGTTTCCTGGCCTGGCTCCTGCCTCCTTCTTCAGTCTGGGCTCACCTTCCTATCACCAGGAAGTGGCACCTCTAGGTGTTTGAAGAAGTGGTTTCTTCTTTCTGGAGGATTTCTATTTTCCCTAACTTCCTTGGCAGATACCTCCTAACTGATCTCTCAGAACTCAGCTTATGTGTCACCTCCACACCAGCCGGCCAGTTTTGGGAGCCTGTCCTCTAGATTCTCGTGGTTCCTGGACCTAATTCTACCATGGCATGTACTTCCTCTGTGTGCTGCCAACATTGGTGACTGCCCCATCTCCAACATTTGACAGTGGGCTCTCTGCATTTTCTCAGCTGGCATAGTGCCGTCACATAAGATGCTAAATAATTACTGAAAGGGTCAATGAATGAACAAGTGAATGAATTGAAGCAGCAAAAATACATTGATTTGTTTTTGTCTCCAAAGACAAGAGCCCACTTGCTGCCGATGTGAAGAGAGTGATTTTCTGCTGCTGGGTAAATAGTTTCACCCCCCATTTTAAGTTTTAGTTGGCTAAATGCATACCTAGACATCTATATTCCATCTATTCATCCAATCAACAAATATTTATTTGTTACTTGCTATGTTCCACATGTGGTATTAGATCGAACCGTAATTGTTCGATCATTATGTTCGAAATTGTTGACATTAGATCGTTTAAAACATTTTCATATGGTTCAACCTCCTGTAACCACTGTAGGGGAAAAGTACCTCTCTGGTCTCATGTTCATGGAAATCAGGGTGTGTAACAGACAATTCTCATACAATGTAGTAAGTACAGGTACTCCTAAAATGATTCTCTTTTTGAAGTTATATCAAATAAAATGCTGATAGCTCTTTGAATCAGGAAAACATTGACCTCATAGACATTTGTAATCAATTAGTTCACAAATGTTGGTTATTGGAGAGGCAATGTTCTCCAAGGCAGAAAATGGAAAATAGCGTTATCTGTAGACCAATGGAGAAAATATCTGCCCAGGCTTGCCTGCTGAAAAACAGCATGGTAGTATATTTGAAAACCAAAAGACCCTAAGTACAATATCTTATAGAAGACATAATGAGCACTGACAATATGACAGAATTTTATGTTGACTTAAAGCAGCCCCAGTCCCTGCCTAATGAATCTGCAGTCCAAGTTCTGTGGACAATCCTGAGAGGAGATAAAAATACACTAGAGGAAAGATGAATGCCTGTAATGAAGCGATCCCAAATGGCTCCTGTCACAAATGGGGCTCCAGGAACCTCAGCGCTGCTTTCTGTATAAAGGCAGCACAAGTGAACTTTAAAAAGGTGTTTTTCTTGTTAAAATTATACCATAATAGCGCCGTGGATTTCCTTTCAGCCCACTACCTCACGGACACAGCTGGAAGCCTGGGAAGCAGGTCGGTGTGGCCCTTTTCATCCCCTTCATTCCCCATCAGAGTGCCATGAAAACTGAAATATGGGCTTAAAAAGGCTGTTTTTCTTCCAGTTCATGTAGGAGGTGAGGCAAACCAAATTATTCTATGTGTATAAGGACTCCAGCTTCCTAAGGTATAGACGGGTTGATTGGGCACAGGCCTGGGCACAACCAGACACTCAGTAAACCATGTCATAACCGAAGTATGAGAATTAGAAAGGCATGAGTTTGTATGGTGGTGTTGTCATAAAGGCATACTGTATTAGCCCACTTTCACACTGCTAATAAAGGCATACCCAGGTAAATTTTAAAGAAAAAGAGTTTTAATGGACTCACAGTTCCATGTGGCTGGTGAGGCCACACAATCATGGTGGAAGTCGAAAGGCACATCTTAAATGGCAGCAGGCAAGACAGAATCAGAGCCAAGCGAAAGGGGTTTGCCCTTATAAAACCATCAGCTCTCATGAGACTCATTCACTCCCATGAGAACGATATGGGAGAAACCGCTCCCATGATTCAATTATCTCCCACTGGGTCCCTCCCACAACACATGGGAATTATGGGATCTACAATTCAAGATGAGATTTGGGCAGGGACACAGCCAAACCATATCACATACAGTGTAGAATCAGAGTCTAGACTGGATGTGGTGGCTCACACCTGTAATCCCAGCACTTTGGGAGGCTAAGGCAGGCGGATCACCTGAGGTCAGGAGTTCAAGACCAGCCTGGCCAACATGGTGAAACCCTGCCTCTACTAAAAATACAAAAATTAGCTGGGCATGGTGGTGGGAGCCTGAAATCCCAGCCACTTGGGAGGCTGAGGCAGGAGAATTGCTTGAACCCAGGAGGCAGAGGTTGCAGTGAGCTGAGATCACGCCACTGCACTCCAGCCTGGGTGACAGAGTGAGATTCCAGCTCAAAATAAATAAATAAATAAAAGAATCAGAGCCTAAATTCAAATTCTTCTGCTGCTTGATCTTTTTATGGCCTATACCTCACTGGGATAGGTTTTCTTATCAGAAAAGAGGGGAACAATAATACCTACCATAAATAATTGTGAATACTAAATAATTATTTTTGGAAACATTCAAACACAATGCCTATGGTCCAGTAATTCGGTGATTCACTCTCAATAAATGTGAGCTGAACTCAAACGTACTGAAACTGCATACATATCCCCCGGAATAATTATTCACCTTCTCAGCAGCTTTCATGCATTCACTCCTTGAAGCTGGGTGAGTGAGGTGTGACAAGAGGGACAATTACAATTAGAAAAATCCGTCTGTCTTGGGTGTGATCCTTTGATAACTATAAAGTGTCTGTTAGCCCCACACCACAATCTTTTGTTGGCAGAAGGATTGCTGATGATCTGAAAGTGCTTAGAATTGCACCTCAATTGCATCCTAATTATTAGGTTCTTATTATGAAATTCTTCAAGATCAAAGCTAGTAATTGAAGATTGTGCTATTGGAACACCTGCGGCATGGGCAAGAGGAACATTTAGCTCTCATTTGCTTTGCACTTTTTCTTTATCATATAAAGTCTCATCCCTGATAGACATGAACAAGTAATAAAACCTCACTAAGGATGTTTTTTTTAACCTTAAAATTGGTATGATGATAGAATTATAAAGAATAATGAGAGAAATAGACATGAAGTCCTTAGAGTGTGTGGGACATGTTCGATGCTCAGTAAATGGCCATTATTGCCATCATGGTATTGAAGGTAAGTAAATCTAGATAGAAATCCTGGACTTTATCATTGCTAAGTCTGTGATACTAGAGCAGTAAAACTTTCTGAACCCACTTTCTCATCTACACAAATGGGATTAATGCTACTCACCCTTTAGGACTGTGTAAAGATTAGAGAATGTGGAGAAAGTTCCTGGGCTTCATGGCCTTAGCAGAGTCCTTTTTTTTCTGTCCTGTAGTCCTGTATCTCACATGCTCTGAGTTTATCAACCTCAGAATGTCCTTGAGAGAGTGACTCAGCAAAGGGAGTTCCTTAAGAAGCCCCCAACCAACACAAACTGAGTTCAGATAAGGACAAACCATTTCCCACAACACCAGCAGAGTCCTGGGTTTCTTTTTCCCCTATCTTAAGAGCCACGTGTGTGTTAAAAGGGGGTCAGTTCATGCTTGTGTGTCTGCCTCTCAGCTATTCTTCAAGCTCCCAAGGTTTGGCTCCGGGTTGTAAAATAATATTAAGTTCTGACAGTGTAAGAAGTGTGCCCGGAAAAAAAATAACCAGAGCAGGAAGGAGAAGAAAAGCATTAGAAGGGTGCAGATGGGTTTTGCAGCTGGTTTTGCATTAGAAGGGGAACATTAGCATTAGACACAGGAAAACGTCGGCTGCGGAGCCCAAGTTTCCTTCACACAAAGGTCACCAGCTCTTCACTGTGAATAAACTCATGTTACAGGTATGATGTTGCTTATGCAGTTTCTCGTTCCTCCATACTGAAAGGTTTTCAGCTTGGCAGCATTTTCCCCTCACTAATCCAACTCTCCTTGGAAAATGTCATCCCGCTTGAATTTTCATAGCTCTGTCCTCACTCAGGCACCTGGGATTTCCGGATCAAAGCTGCCAATCCAGTGAAACTAGGAACCGGTATGTGTGGGAGAAATAGTTCATTACTGTGTTCACCCAAGTGGGTTAATTTCAAATAAACGTCAAGAGGTTTCTTTTCTGCCCGTTTTCCTCGGTTTACTTTTTTTCTACATAGGCAAGGAAGTCTATCTCTGGCAGTCTTTATTGGTGAGTAAGATGGACAGTTCACATCAGTCCCTCATTCAGAAAAGGACTCAAGGTGTAGCTGCCCTTTTGCAAGGAATGGAAGAGATATGGTGGGATACCGATGGGAACTGTCAGGTCACTATGTGCATCATCCCTGTAGAAAGGACTGTCAGAGAAACTGTGGAAGGAAATTACCACTTCCCGAGCTTCCATTCTATGCCAAGCTCTTCATAGGCATAAGAAGCTAAATAAATTGCCTAATGATAAAGAGCAAAGAAGTAAAAAACTGCTCAAGACAAGCTGATCTCAAATCTCATTTTTTTGTCCTTGTACCATATAGCCGGGACCGTATGGGACCAATTTTAGAGACAGTGTCTCGGTGGCAAGACCTCAATTTAAAATGCAGTGTAACCAGGCATAGTTTTTCCAACCTTTGTATCTTTTGTGGGCTTAGAGATGATGAGTAGGCTCCACAAAACTTGCCTTAAGCATTAAAACACATAATACAGCAAATACTGTGTTTGGAAAACAGTGCTCAATTTTATGAAATTTGTTATTTATTCTGAGGCTCACACACAAGTTCTTTAACTAATGCCCTGTGATCTCATGTAATTTTGTTATACCTGAAACTGGTCAATTTCTAAAGAACAGAAATTTATTTCTCATAGTTCTGGAGGCTGGAAGTCCAAGATCAAGGTGACAGCAGATTCTGTGTCTGGTGAGGGCTGTTCTCTACACTGAGGATGACACCTCTTGCTGTGTCTTTACATGGCAGAAGGGATGGAAGGGCAGAAGGGGCCTAGATAGTTCCCTGGAGCCCTTTTATAAAGGCATTAATCCCACTCATGAGGGTAGAGCCCACATGACTTGAAATCAACTCTGAAATGCTCCACCTCTTAATACTATTACATCGGGTCTTGATTTCCAACTATAAATTTTGGGAGGACACATACATTCATATCATAGCAAACTCTAAATAATTAATCCACAGAAGAGGGGTCACATGAGGGGTAAAAAAAAATAAGGGTCTTGGATATGAGAAAAGAAAGAATCATTATTCACATGCAAGGAAAACAGCCAGAACTCATTCCAAGAAGACAAAATGGCAGAAAAGAAGGGGAGAAGAGAACTCGAAATACTCTGATTCCAGTGGGATCAGCCTTATCTGACGCTCCAGCTTGATCTCTTTTCCTCCATTCTTGCCCTTGCCTATCCAGCTTTCTCACACTCACCAGAGTTGACTTTCTAATCCACCAACCTGACAGTGTCACTCTTCTTTTGCTGTCAGTGGACTCTCACAAAGTATAGGAGAGGATCCAGGACAAGGAAGAACTTCAAGAAGCTGCTTGTAGCTCCCACCCCAGCCGCCCTCCACTGCTCGCCACACAGAATGAACTCAGATGTTCCCTCTCCTGGAATGTCTTCCACCTGTTAAGCCAACACCGTGTAGACATGTCAAAGTACTTACCACCCTATATTGTAGTTTCATGCTCTACATCTCACCTCAGAATTTTAAATACTTTTACTAATATATTTAAGAAAACATAAAACAAGACATTTTCTTTTTTTTTTTTTTTTTTTTTTTTTGAGACGGAGTCTCGCTTTGTTGCCCAGGCTGGAGTGCAGTGGTGCGATCTCGGCTCATTGCAAGCTCCGCCTCCCAGGTTCACGCCATTCTCCTGCCTCAGCCTCCCAAGAAGCTGGAACTACAGGCGCCTGCCACCACGCCCAGCTAATTTTTTGTATTTGTAGTGGAGACGGGGTTTCACCGTGTTAGCCAGGATGGTCTCGATCTCCTGACCTCATGATCCTCCTGCCTCAGCCTCCCAAAGTGCTGGGATTACAGGCGTGAGCCACCGTGCCCGGGTGACATTTTCTTTAATGCATAGAAACCATAAAAATAATCACATGCAAATTATAGAACTAAAATAAAACAACTGACATAAACCATCAGTGGGTGTGTTTCAGAGAACTTTGCACATAGCTTTAGAGAATTGGTGAAATTAAAGCTAAATCTATAGCAGATATACAGGCTGAAATCCAGAGAGAAATTGATGGAAAATACAAAAAAAGAAAAAAGAATATATGAGCAGAAAAAGAAGAAAAAAAAAAAACTAACATTCAAGTAATTGAAATTCCAGAAAGAAAAAAAAAAGGGCCAAAAATCAATATCTGAAGACACAATGTATGCCAGTTTTCCAAACCAATAAAATATATCCCAAGAAAGAAAAAACACAAATAAAATTCCATGTAAGCCCATCGTAGCCAGACTTCAGAAAAACAAAAAAATTCCTAAAATCTGCCAGAGAGAAAAAAATGCACATTGCCTTTAATACAGCAACAATAAGAGCAGTAGGGAAGACAGAAGACCAGAAGGTTGTTATTAAAAAGTAACTGCCAACCTAGAATTCTATAACAATAAAAATGTCTCCAAAAAATGAAAATGACGATATATACTAGGACAAATGGTCACTGAAATCATTATAGATAAACAAAGCTGAGTTAATTTGTCACCAGCAGAAACCCAGTTAAGGAAATACTAGACGGGATTACGTAGGAAGAAGAAAAGTAATCCCCAGTGAAAATTCAGAGATGTAAGGTGGTGTGATGAATACTGGAAAAAGATTAATAAATAGATAAGTATAGGTAATTATGACTGCAGAAAAAGATGACAATTAAAAATACAAAAGATGAGAAGGGACAAAACATATCAAACTATCCTTAGCCCCTTGGATTATGATACACTCAACATGTTTAACTTCAGTGTGTGAAGAAGGGATTATGTAACCATTGGGTAACCATCAAAATAATGATGAAAGCATGTACAACTAACAGGCTTGGGAGTGTGCTTAAGGGGGAATTATTTTAAAATACTTCGTTAATCCAACAAATAGAAAGAAAGGACACAGAAGAAAATAGAAGAGATGTGAAAAATAGAAAACAAATACTAAGATGGAGGCTATAAGTCTAAATATATCAGTACTCACGTTAAATATGCATTTAGCAACTAAAAGACAAATGTCAGGTTATATTAAAATAAACTATACCTTGCTAATAAGAAGCATATCTATAATAAAAGAGTAAAGAAACACTGGCAATAAAAGGATAAGAAGATCAACACCATACAAACTCTAGGTGAGCCCAAGCTGATGTCAAAGCATAAGGAGAAAAGCATACCAGAGATGTAGTTACAATAGGGTCCCCCCACTAGTAATACATAATTTTAAATTAACCAAAACTATAACCATAAAAAAAGAAGAAACTTAAAAGGAAAAATGGAAAAATCCACAACCATAAAGAAAGATTTTCATATACCTCTCTCAGAAGTAATAAACCAAGCAAAAATAAATCAGACAAAATGGATACAGCAAATTTCAATATATGAATTGAATAATTCACCTAATTGACATATATAGAACAATGCACCCCAAAATTCCAAAAATTGCAAACCATATACATAGGACATTTATAAAATTTGCCATATGCTGGGCCATGAAGCAAGAATAAGCCAGTTCCAAAAGACTAAAAATCATATAGAGTATGTTCTCTGTTAACAGAAAAATTAAGCTGGATACAACAAAAAAAGACAATGATTAAAAACCTCCAAATATTTGGAAATTAAGCAAGACACTGCTAAATAATACATGAGTCAAAATGAAAATCACAACAGAAACTGAGAACTATTTTTAACTGACTGTACAAATATGTTGTACAAATGTACAACATATTATTTACTATGAGAGACTGGTAAAGGCATTATTAGAGGGAAATTTATAGCTAAATTAAGCACAAAAAATTCAAAAGAAAGTAGATAAGAACTATAACAGCAGAAATAAACAAAATAGAAAACAAATAAAAGGATCAACTATGTCCCTTTTGAGGACTAAATTATTTTTCCCATGAGGATTTTACATGGAAAAGTTGCCAATCCTAGATCTTATCTAAGAGAATATGCTGAAGTTTACTATTGTGTTCTTTAATCTCTTAGGGATTACATTTGCCTAGGCCGTTGAGATAAAATAAACCTCTCTGTTCTCAAAGACCTACCTCGCATAAAAAACTAGGATAGTCGCTTTTCCAATTTTGGTTTTATTATCTTTGTCTGTAATGAAAGGAGAGTTAGACTTCACTGGATAATATCTAAGGGCTTGGCTGGACCTCAAATAATATGTGTGCCTGATTTCACTGCTATGATCAAGAATTTTCTACCTCTTCATTTAGATTTATAGTTAACTGCTCAGGTTAGTTTGAAAAATGTTTTCTAAACACCTATAATGTGAAAAGCATTATATATATACACACTAACCTTGGGTTAAATGTCAGGTGGAAAGAAAGATAGGTGAACAAATGATTATATTAATAATACAGTATGCAATGTGCCAGAATAAGCCTATAGCATGTCAGCGGGAATGGTGGTCTGTGGACCTCTGTAAAATCAGTGTTCACACTGGCAAAAATCAGCGTTTTTTTTTTTTTTCATTAAAATTAACATTTTCAGAACTCTGAAGATAACTCAAAGGCTTGCATCAATCCCGCAGAGTGTTTCAGGAAAAAAAAAAAAGGCTGGATCTCAGTAAAAAAGACTGAGTTTTGACATTTTAACTATCCCTATTTCCATCCCCTCCTCCAAAGCTTTTCAGTAGTCTTGAATGCCAATAGCTTCACAACTGGGTTAGCTATGGAAAGCAGCAGGCTAGCAGTGACTAGAATGAGCACAACTGGTTTGAAACGCTCCAAAAGCCTCATGTGCCAGAGAATTGTCACTATTTGTCCTATCCACATATGCTTGAAAAGCTCCATTTTCAGGACTTGCCTTCATTTGACCTGACTCAAGGATTGCTCTGAGAAAAAAGACTTACCTCTAAAGTGTCAAAAAAACAACCAGTGGCAATAGTTTAACATAATGATTATAAAAATGTGATACCTCTTAGAGCTGGCAAAAGGCAAACAAAAAATAAATAAAAAACTGGAGATTGAAATATCCGTAAGATGCCTTTAAAAGCTCTAATATATTCTTGTTTTGTCAATTATCACTTTATGTATTTTGATGACATTATTATATGCATACAGATTTATAATAATGATAGCTTCAGGGTAAATTGAAACATTTATTGTTAATAAATGTTATTCTTATTAGTAATAATGCAATAATGCCAATGCACTAGTCTGCTTTGTCTGAGAGTAAAATAGAGGAAATACATTTTGGTTGACTTTTACGTGGTATGTCTTTTTTGTCCTTTCACTTTCAATATTTCTGAATCCTTGCTTTTACAGTGTAATTCATATTTTAAGTGTTTTTTACTTTTCTTATCCAGCTGGAAATTCTTCATTGTTATTTCAAGTTTTAAATTACATGTGATATAATTACTGATATATTTGGGTTGAAACTACCATATTTTCAGGCCACAGTGAAGTAGCTGAAACCAGAATAGTCTTCCCATCATAAAAGACTGTAAAGTTTTATACATTAACTCTTGGAGGACAACAGGCAGCTAAAGGCAGCAATCATCTCAGAATCGTGATTCAGATGGTGAACCCCACAATTACCCACTTCTGTGCATGCTGACAACTTCTTGACTGAAGTTTAGAAAGCTGAGGTGAGAGCAGAGCACAAGCAGTCCTTCCGAGTTGAGTATGCATAGACCACACTTCAGACAGTTGAAGCAGCTGTAATCAGCAGCGAAAAGTATCAGAGAGGAGAAAACGACAGAAAAAAGGCCCTAGAAGCATGTGTAGGGATACCAACACATCTATGGCTAAGGGCTAGCTTCACATGCATGAAGTAAGACCACAGCAGTTTACCAGATAATGATTGCTACCAGGTTAGAAGTAGAAAAGCAATACTAGAGGTCAAACAGTGCTGACAAAACTTCATGATGGGGTCAGATATTATGAATGGGGAGACACTTTGACACATGCTTTACACCTTGGTGTGCAGCTGAGACACCAGACAGGCTGGGCCTTAGTAGTAATAATTATACCCCAGGGTAGGACATGTTCTACACCTACTTTAGTACAACCTTGACAAGATCCAAAGGAAAAATGTAGTTTGGAACTTGAACCTCATCAAGTATAAGGGCTTGGGAAACAGCTTGGGTGGTTTATTTGACAAATGTACATTAACAAAACACAAAATTTAGCCTAAGTTCCAGGTTATTACTCAGTAGTTGACTTGTCTCCTTAAGAAAAAAATCTTCAGAGGAAAATAAAAGAATTCAAAATATCTATAAGAAGATAATGGAATACACAGTCAACACTTACTAGCGTTTATTTAATCAAAAATAACTAGGCAATCAATGAAACAGGACCTAAATCCCAGATAAGACAGGTTTTAGACTTCATAGAGAAAACTATAAAGCAGTTATTACAAATATATTGAAAGATTTATGAAAATGTGTTAAAGAATTTAAGGTAAATATGATCTTCATAAGTGATTAGGGGAATCTCAGAAGAGTAAGTGAATAATAAAAAATAACCAAATGGAAATCTTGGAAATTAAAATCATACAAAATAAAATGGGAAAAAAGTCATTGGATGGACTTAATGGCAGATTATATATTGCAGAAAAAATAATCAGTAAATTTGTGTACAGAGAATAGAAAGAATTCAATCTGAAGAACAAAGCAGGGGAAGTTCAAAAAAAAGTAATGAAAACTCAAGAACCTGTGGACAAAATCTATAGTGTCCTATGCTTATAAGAGACCAAGAAGTGAGAGAATGAAATTGTGGTAGAAAAAAAAAACCATCTCTTTCAAAGAAATAAATGGTCAAAAGCTTTTGAAATATGATGACGTATACTCTCTGCAGGTCCAAGACTCCCAGAGAACACAAGCATGATATAAGAAAACCATGCACAGGCACATCAAAGTCAAAAAGTTGAACACGCAGATAAAAACATAATCTTGGAATCAGCAAAAGATATGCAAAATACAGGGAAACAATAATTTACTTTGCTGAGAAATACTGGATGCCCAGAGACAGTGGAATAGCATCTTTAAAGCACTGATGGGGGAAAAACACACTGTCAACTCAAAATCCTGTCACCAATGAAAATATCCTTTTACATACAAGGTGAAATAAATGTATTCTCAGAGCAGGGAAAGCTGAGAGAATTTGTCTCCAGAATACTTGCATTTTAAAAAGTATCAAAGTATATATTTCAGGTAAGGGAGAAATGGTACCGGATAGAAACATAGGTCTACAAATGGAATAAAGAATAGCAGATATGGATCACTGGTTGGAGTTTGGAGCCTGGATTACAGGAAGAAAAGATGAGTAGAGTCCAGATAGGAGGCTGTCACATAATTCACTGATTAACTGCCTAACTAAGGATATTTCGAAGCCCAGATCCCAGTGATCACTGTTACCCATTACTGACAATCTCTAATTAGCTTCATAATTAGAGAATAATTCTGTATTCTTAGGAGATGCCAATAGAAAAGGGATTGAGTAATCATATTTGTTTCCTCTGTGTCTGGTAGAATGACCAGATTAAATCAGTGCACTTCTTTAAGCAGTGTCCAGGCCTCAAAGATACAGCATCATCTTGCAGGCTAGTCAAGGTTTCAGGAGAATCAAGTCCATGGACTTATTCACTTATCTCCAAGCAGAGACGACTAGGTAAGCAGAGACGACTAGGTCTACCCCGATTAATCCACAGAAGTGAGTCTGTGCAGGATTGCCTCAGGCAAACACAATCATGTATGGGGTGATTTGAAAGTAAGTAGGAGGAAGTCCATTACCACAGGCTTATGAAAAATGTCTCCCTTCTCCAGGATAGATTCATAAAGCAAAGTGCAAAACAATGTATCAAGTATGCTGCTCCTGGTAAAATAAAAAGGAGGGTCATAAAACTACCTTTGGTATTTGCTTTTATTTGCATACAGGAACTCTGGGAGGATATATAAGAAATCAATCAAAGTAACTGTTCAAGGCAGTTGGGGAAAAGGGCACTTGGGCATTGGGGTGAGAGTATGATTTTTTCACCACGTGCTTACTTACATTGCTTTGCTTTTTGAAGCATGTAAATGTAGTTTAAAATTCTAGGTATAGAATTCCATGTTGGCTTTTTTCCCCCAAAAATTCACACAACTCTGTCATCTTGCTTTCTTATTATTTCTATTTAAAAGTCAGCAGAAGCCTTATTGTTGCTCATCTGAGTGTAAGTTCCCCACCTCTGGCTGCCTTTGACATTTTCTCTTCGAATTTGCAGCAGTTTGCTACGATTTGCCTAGGTGTGATTTTTCAGAGGAAGGTTGTTATGCTTCTATTATGTGAGCCTTGATATCTTTTTTAATTTTTGGAAAAATTTCAGCTACTTATTTTTTAAATATTGCCTCTGCCATATTCTCTATCTCCATTGCTACTTAAACTCCACATACATGTATATTAAGACGTCTCACTGTATTCCCTCTTCATCTTAGCCACTCTTTTGTGTTTTCAATTCTGTCTCCTGGTTTCATTCTAAACATTTCCCTCTGACCTGTCCTTAAGGTCATTGATTTTCTTTTCAACTTTATCAGATATGCCCTTGATTATATTCTTAATATCATTTATTATATTTCCAGTTTTAGTCTTTACGTTTAGTTTTTTATTGTTTCCACTTCTCTGCTGAAATTTTTAACTTTGTCTTTTAGCTCTTTGATCATACTAAATGTTGTTATTTTAAAATTCACCTGTGATGACTTCATTTTTGGGATCCTTGTTTCTATTATCTGCTATGTAGTCTTTAAACCTGCTTTATTTCTTATTAATCACTGGACATTTATATATAAATTATAGAAACAATTTGAGGCCAAAGGTAACATTGCTTTCGTCCAGAGATAATTTACAGACAAGATCTAGAGGCAAATACCAAATCCTAACTGCCAGTACCTCAGAATGTGATTGTGTTTGGAGATAAGGCCTTTAAAGAATAATTAAGGTAACAAGAGGTCATATGGGTGGGCCTAATCCAATATGACTATTGTTCTCCTAATAAGAGGAGATCAAGAGAGACACAGAGGGAAGGCCACATGAACCCACAGGGAGAAGATGGCCATGTACAGGCCAAGGAGATCCATCTCAGAAGAAGTCAACCCCGATACACTCTGATCTCAGACTTCCAGCCTCTGGAATTGGGAGAAATAGATTTCTGTTGTTTAAGCCACACAGTCTGTGATACTTTGTAATGGCAGCACTAACAAACTAAAACAAATATCAATAATTTAGATTATTCAAATATTCCATATCAATTAAATGTCAATGTAATGATGTTCAAATACCAAGAACTGTAATGGTTCAAAACTAAGCTTCAATCCCTTTGATGTCATTCTACGTGTAGTTTATCCTTTTTTCTGTAGGATTGTTTATTGGAGACCCAACTCAAGTTTGGGGATTACTAGAGTTTCCTCTCCTTTGTAGAGGGTATAATTAATATTTTATAGATAAACAGTGTCTCTAAACAGATAAGTAATGTACTAAGGTCACAGGACTATTAATATTTTTTAAAAAATAAAGATAACAAGAATAGGGAAAAAATTACAGTGAACGAGCCAACTCTTAGACTCGTAGTTTACATTTTGATTCAAGTTTTGAAATTTCAACCAGATGAATTTGGTTTATCACAAGGATTTTTTACAAGCCCCATCTCCACATGTCACCATTCGCACTAATAGGGATGACAGCTTGTCAGTAGCACATCTCAGCTCTCTTTCATGTTCTGTCTACACAGAGAGGGAAGTCATAGCATTGCCATAACTTTACAGTCACTGAGCAATGAGGACATGTTTATATCAAGGCAATTAAAACTGGATGAAGGACTAGGGGAGGGATAGCACTACGAGAAACACCTAATGTAGATGACAGGTTGAAGGGTGCAGCAAACCACCATGACACATGTGTACCTGTGTAACAAACCTGCACGTTCTACACATGTACCCCAGTACTTAAAGTATTAAAAAAAAAAAACTTGCTGTTTTTCAGACTGGGGCTGGGGGCAAATTTTTAACTCAAGTGAATATTTTTCCCTAGAATAAAAAACATTTTCTCCTCTTTATTATAAATTACTTGTAAAATAAATTAGCAGAAAGACTCATTGATGAAGTAAAGCATATCTTTGGTGTACTGGGTGGAGTTGGAAAAGTTACTTACCCTCTGTAGACCTTATTGTCCTCTGAAATATGAGGTAGCAAATTACCCTAGCACATCTAAAAATTTTACAACACATAAGTTTTGTTTTTGAAAAGTGTCCCATGATTAAGTAAGTCTTGAAACTATGTTCTCCTCCTTAAGATTCACCCTGTACCTTATTTGTGTGAAAGGCTCAGCAAACCTACTGATGTTCAGTGGATTACATTTTTGGGGAGTACATTCTAGATCAGAATATTTCTCAGCCCTCTTGAAACTCTCTCACTTTTCTAGGAATACTGACAGAAAATATGCTAAAGTGGTTTCATTAGTTACCAGCAGAAAGGCCCACAGAACTAAAATCCCTTTCTGGTTTACATGTTCCTTGTATTTAAAATGAAATTCTCAAAAGGGAAAGACAGAAGGAATACAATCAACTGACAATCTGATGAGGCAGTGTCACTCCGATTGTTTGCAGTTGAGGAAACTGAGGCTTTGAAGTCAAACGACTTGCTCAATGTCATAAACATTTGGTAAAAAAAATTAGCCAGGTGTGGTGGTTCATGCCTGTAATCCCACCACTTTGGGAGGCCAAGACAGGCAGATCACTTGAAGCCAGGAGTTGGAGACCAGCCATGGCCAACATGGCAAAACTCCATCTCTACTAAAAATACAAAAAATAAGCCAGGTGTGGTGGCATGCACCTGTAGTCCCAGCTACTCAGGAGGCTGAGGCAGGGGATTCACTTGAACCCAGGAGTCATAGGTTGCAGTGAGCTGAGGTGGCACCACTGCATTCCAGTCTGGGCAACAGAGAGAGAGACTCTGTCTCAAAAATTATTAATTAATTAATTTTAAAAATTGGTTAAATTGTGTACCAAGAACTCTAGTTGGTGAGAAGCAATTTTGGGCCCATCTTAGAACTACAGAATCTCAATTTTGATAGCTACAAAAGCCCGATTGTTCCAGAAGCCTTTCTACATTCCCATTCTCTTGAATGAAGATTCCTGAGGGTTATTCAGAGGGACACAGAGGAGGGTATTTCTCAACTGTGACAGTTCATGGCTGACTCAAAAGCAAATATGCTAAAAGGCAAGAGGGCTCAAAACTATATATACTTTTTTTCAGATTGATCAACAAACCACTAAAAAATTATAATAGAAACCACAAGGAAAAAAGAAGCATTAAGCTTTCAAGTTCCTGTTGGTATTAAGCAGCTAATTCCAAAAGCACAAAACTCTGTCTACAGTGGATAAAATCTTGTGTTAACAAGTGTCCTAAACATTTTTGTTAATTAATTTTATGCTTTAACATAGAATGGGAATAACAATGGTTTGAGTGTTTTCTGGGTATCATTCACTTTTATACATTATCTCTTATTTTATGTAAATAGTAGGATTATATGAATACAGTTCAAAATTAAAGGGCATTTATTGTGTGACAGGTTTTATTCTAAAAACTAGATAAAGAGTTTAAGAATATGGTCCTTGACCCTAAATGCCAAGTGGCACATGGTGGATTGACTGTGTAAATAGAATTTCATAAGAGAGAATGCCAGAAAGAGGGCAGGTACAGGTTCTGTGTTAGCCAGTGGAGAGGGACCTAACAGAGAAACATGACGGTGGGTGATGGCCAAGGAGTTGGGTAGTGTTATTCAAGTTTAATGTTGAAGTATGAATAAGTTTAGCCATAAAAAAAAGTGGCAGAAACAATCCCTGGGAAAACAGAAAGCTCTAGGATATGAATTACCATGTTAGATATTGATTGCTCTATGCATCCAAGATTCCAGATATCTGCTCAGGCATCCACTAAAACTTCTGGTGTTCCTCTGATTCAGCCACAAAGTCTCATGTGGCCTCCACCTTGATGAGGGCCACAGAGGAGACACATGGACTTCTTCTGTCCTCTAATCTAAGGCCAGAAGTAAAGGCTGTCTGATACAGTTTGGATGTGTGTCCCAACCCAAATTTCATCTTGAAATGTAATCCTTAATGTTGGAGGTGGGATCAGGTGGGAGGTGATTGGATCATGGAGGTAGTTTTCTCATGCATGGTTTAGTAACATCCACTTGGTACTTTCCTCATGAGAGTAAGTGAGTTTTTGCAAGATTTAGTTGTATAAAATTGTATAGCACCTCCTTCCTCGCTCTCTTGCTCCTGTTCCCATCATGTGATATGCCTACTTCCCCTTCACCTTCTGCCATGATTACAAGTTTCCTCAGGCATCTTCAGAAGCAGAGCAGATGCCAGCATCTTGCTTCCTGTACAACCTGAAGGACTATGAGCCAATTAAACCTCTTTTGTTTATAAATGATCCAGTCTAGGTATTTCTTTATAGCAATGAGAGAACAGACTGATACAGAAAATTATTACTGTGGAATGGGGCATTGTTATAAAGATATCTGAAAATGTGGCAGTGACTTTGGAGCTGGGTAACAGGCAGAGGTTAGAAGAGTTTGGAGGGCTCAGAAGAAAACAGGAAGATGAAGAAAAGTTCAGAGTGTCTTAGAAACTGGTTAAATGGTTGTGACCAAAATGCTGATAGTGATATGCGACATGAATATTGAAGGCCAAGCTGACAAGATCTCAGATGGAAGTGAGGAACTTACTGGGAACTGGAGCAAAGGTCACTTTTGTCATGCCTTAGCAAAGAACTTTGCTACATTGTGCCCCTGCCCTAGAGATCTGCAGAACTTTGAATTATAGAGTGATGATTTAGGGTATCTGGTGGAAGAAATTTCTAAAAAGAAAAACCTTCAAAGTGCAGCATGGCTGCTTCTACCACCCTGTGCTCAGGTGCAAGATCACATAAATGACTTAAAACTAGAACTTATATTTAAAAGGGAAGTGGAACACGTAAGTATGAAAACTTTGCAGCCTGGCTATGTGGTAGGAAAGAAAAGCCCATTTTCAAGGGAGGAATTCAAGTGGGCTGCAGAAATTTGCATGAGTAAAAAGGAGCCAAGTGCTAATAGCTAAGACAATGGAGAAAAGGCTTCAAAGGCATTTCAGAAAACTGAAGGCTAACAGAACATGTGCTTTTGCATTTTTGTGCTATAAAAAAAGTCTCAGGTATAATTTCTAGTACAGTCAATAGATATAGCCCACATAAATAAAAGCACTATGGAATCTTCAGTAATTTTTAAGAGTAAAAAGCGTTGTAAAACCAACCCTTTGATAACCACTGTTGTGGCTAATCAGATAAAATCTATGTTAGTATTTCATGTTAATTAAAAAACATCTATAAATCAATCTTCTATATGATATCACAGTCCACTCCCAGCTCATTTTAGATCAGTGCATCTCAGCCTTGATTGTACGTTGTAGTCACCTAGGGAGGTTGAAAAACTAGTACTGACCTGATTTTCACAGCCTCCTAGCCCAGATATTCTTATTTAATGGATATAGGGTTTTACTAGGGGATCTGGAGTTTTAACTTCTTTCCAGATGATTTCGCTATGCAGCCAAATTTGAGAACCATTGTCTCCTAGAATAGGAGATCCTAGAAACACACATGTTTGGTGGGCAGGAGAGACAGGGCTGTCATCAACCCCCCTGGATTCCTGGGACTAGAATGAAGTGGAGATGGGCTATTCAGAATGGGCAGTCAGAGCTGTGCCAGGGCAGGCCTCCTTCCCAGGGAATTACTTCATAACTTATGTCCTTGGACTGGGATGTGAGCTCAGAGGACTGAAACCTCAAATCTGGATTCTAGGTTCGAGCACCTCTCAAACGATAGCCTTTATTCACTCTATTCACTCTTTCCCAGCCTTCCTTGCTCGTGCAGTACCATGACAACTTTGCCCATTAGTGATCATAACCCTCCCCACTGTGTCCTCTTCTAAATTGATAAATTAAGAATCCATGTGGAACGGAATTTTTTGCAGTCTGTTAGGTCAGCACCCCTGCCAAAACCAAGTGGGCTGAATCATCCTATGGCAGTTCCTAAGTGCTGCTCCCCAGAAATCACAGCCAGGCCTGCAAACCTGCTGTCTGTGTGTCAGGAGAGAGAAGACACCTGGGCCAAATCTCATGGTTGTCATGACAGCCAAGTCTAAAATAGACTTTCAGACACAAGAGCTGTTTGGCTGACTCTGACCTACATGTAAGCATAAATATTATTCATGTTAGAAAGGAAGTGATCTTCTGTTTTCTTCAGAGAGAGATTTGGAAATTCAGGCTATAGATTTGCTTAATGTGGATATTACAAAGTTTAAAAAGGACTCCTAAGTTGCGAAGATGATAATGGTTTGTACTTTTTATAATAATGTCCTTGTACAAAGTGACACTAACATTCTTTATTACCACCCGGTTGCATGTTATGTATTCAGCCTGTATATACAAAAACACTATGTTTGTAAGCCTTGGGTGCAGAGGTGAGCACTGTTACCAATACTCTTAGTCATAAATCCTCTGTCACCTCCATTCATTCACAAGAAAAAAAGAAAGCAGAGAGACAAGTAAGGGGTGTTGGGGTATTTGCGGTAAGAAATGGTAGAGCCTAGAAAAAGCCTGGGAATAAGAAATCCAAAAATCCTTCATCTCCACTATGGTTTGAATATTTGTTCCCTACAAGCCTCATATTGAAATTTGATCTCCAGTGTTGAAGGTGGGACCTAATGGGAAGTATCTGAATCATGGAGAGGCCGATGGCTCAGGAATACCTCCCCTGGGGGTGAATGAGTTTTAACTCTATTCATGCCTGCAAGAGAGAGCTGGCTGTTAAAGAGAGCCTGGTACCTCTCCGTCTCTCCCTTGCTTCCTTTCTCACCATGGGATCTGTGCATAGGCCGGCTGCCCTTCTCCTGTCATGAGTAGAAGCAGCCTGAGGCCATCACCAGATGCCAGTCTTGAACCTTCTAGCCAGAAGAATCATAAGCCAAATAATCATTTTTTCTTAATAAATTACACAGCCTCAGATATTCTTTATAGTGACACAAAACAGACTAAGACAATCTTAATTCCTCCTGTGTCAACTCTTACTAGGTTTGCTCTACCACTGAAGCTCTACAATCTTACATAATATTTTTGAAACAATAATCCTGGCATTTTCCTCTAGAATTTTCTGTATGGGTACAAATCTAAGCTGTCCGGTATGGCATCAGTGAGCCCCTTGTGGCTACTGAGCACTTGAAATGTGGATGGTGTGGATAAGATGTGCAGTAAGTGTGCAATACAAATTAAATGTTGAAGATTTAGTGTGAAAAATAATGTAAAACATTAAATTGATAATTTTTATACTTACATGTTGAAATGAAAATATTTGGATATAGTTGACTAAGGAAAATATGTTATTTAGATTATTTTCACCTGCTTTTTTTTTAATGTGGTTACTTAAAAATTTGTAAATGATGTACGTGGTTTACATCATAGACAGAGGGATAGATGATCGAGAATGAAGAAAAGAAGAAGACAAAAATGAAGACAAAGAAGGAGAAGGAGGAGAAAGAGGAATGGAGACGGAGAGAAAGAGGGACTGATCTGGACTCATATCGCCTGGATCTTGAACCCTGAGTTTTCGCTGTTATTGTTGTTCTATATGACATTGATCATATTAGTAAATTTCCTGTGCTTCCATTTCCTCATCTGTAATGTGAGAATAAAAATAGTAATGCTGCTTTTGGATTCTTGGGAATATTAAATACCCAAGAAAAATATTTTTAATATTTTTATTACAAGATGAAGCCCAAACTCTTTTTCTGGCATCCAATATCCTCATTATTTTTGTGCCCAGTTATTTTCTCACTCCTATATTCTTATTTTTCCCCATTCTTTTATTCCTTCCACATTCCAATCAAATGAATATCATGGGACTGACTACAGGTTGTCACAATGATCTCTCCCTCTGTCTTAAACCAAAACTTATTTCAACCTCACCTTCCCATCGCAGGTGATGCTAAATCACCGGTTGCTGGGACTAAGAACCTGAATCATTCAGGATCCTTCTCTTGTGTTTTCCCTCATATCCCAGGCATGGTCTACAGATTCTAATTCTGAAAAACAGCTGAATTTTCCTCCTCTCTCCATCCCACCTAGAATAACCTTCCATCGTCTCTTATCTGGGTTACTGTAACAGCCTCCTCAGTGGGCTCCCTGCCTCCAGCCTTCTTTTTTTTTTTTTTTTTTTTTTTTTTTTTTTTTTTTTTTTTTGAGACAGAGGCTTGCTCTTGTTGCCCAGGCTGGAGTGCAGTGGCGTGATCTTGGCTCACTGCAACGTGTGCCTCCTGGGTTCAACCGATTTTCCTGCCTCAGCCTCCTGAGTAGCTGGGATTACACCGCGATGCCCCGCTAATTTTTGTATTTTTAGTAGAGATGGGGTTTCCATCATGTTGGCCAGGCTGGTCTCAAACTCCTGACCTCAGGTGATCCACCTGCCTCGGCCTCCCAAAGTTTATCTGCACATACCTGGCAGAGTTGGTGATCTAAAAGCACAAATCACATCCTGCCTTTTCCCTTCTCAAAGCTTCCAACAGCTTGTCACTGTGCCTAGAACAAAATTCAAACTCTTTATCATTGCTTTACATGATCTGGCATTTGCCTACCTTTCCAATGCCATCTGTGATTAATTTTCCTATTGCTCACTCTCCTGAGGACAAACTTGTTTTCTCTCTGATCCTTGAGCAAAGCAGGCTTGATACAGCCTTTGCCCTTCCTACTTTATTGTCTGGAAACCTCTCCTATTTGCTGTTTTCTTGACAGCCTCTTTCTCATGATTCAAATCTCTGTCCAAATGCCATCTTCTGCAAAAGACCCTACCTGGCTAGTCTATGAAGCACCCCTTTCACCACCTTCATTCATTCATTGTCATATAATGCTTTTTGTTTTCTTCGTAAATCTACATAGCTTTTTCTATTCTGAGATTATCTTATCTGTTTACATCTTCAGCCTGTCTTCCCTCCCCAGGATATGACAATGAAGCTGCGTACCTTCTCTGACTTGGTTATCATTTCATGCCTAGGAGTCAATAGATATTTAATAAATATATTTTGGATGAATTCATTCATTCCCTCATTCATTTATTCATTCATTCTGAGCCTTTGAAGGGTCATGCTGATTCTTTTCTTCGACCTTAGTCTTTTCTTCTCTTTGTGAGATGATAAACTCATAAATCTCCTTCCAAAACTCAACTCAAGCATTAATCTCTACATCCTTTCACAGCACTCCAACTCCCTGGTGATTTCACAGAGCCCTGAGCTTATGACTGCCACTATGCTTCTGTGTAATTGCAGTTATATGTCTCCGCTCCTCCAACTATGAGTTCTTCCAATGTAAGAGCCACATCTCTTGTCTCTGAATTCCCATTGCTCACTGGAGAACCTGGCATCTAGCTAGGCAGAAAAGCAAAACAATTTGTGTCAGGTAACTTAGGTTAAATCTATGACTTTGCTAATTGATTGTCTTTGAAGGCAATTCATAACATTTCTGATTATCTATTTCCTTACCTGTTAAATGGACCTTTTCAGCATAATTTTCTTTTGGAATTGTTTTTGTTTTCATAAGCATGTAGGTACATGTTCTTTCACTTTTGCACAAATGGAAATGTATTATGCGTATTAGTTCTCTCCCTGCTACTTTCACTTAACAATTTGTTTTAATTTCATCTTGAGATCTTTCCACATCTGTTGGATCATTCATTTTGATGGTTGCATATTATTATATAACATAGATTATCATAATTATTAACTGGCTCCCTATTGATGGGCATTTATTTTCAATCTTCTATGATTCCAAAACAAAAATGTTGTAATTAATAGCCTTGAATGTGTATGTGATCAATAGCAAATCTACTAGTAAGATAACACTTCAGAAGTGGAATTACTGAATCAAAAGGTATATCCATTTGTGATATAAGTTGCCAAATTATTCTTAATAGAATTATACTATTTAAACTCCTACCAAAAATTAATAAGAGTACAAGTTGTTGTACATACTCACTATCATAATAGGTTATCAAATATTTTGACCTTTGCCGTTCTGACAGGTAGGAAATGTTGAGTTGTAATTTCTATTTTTGTTTCTCTTCCCATGAGTTAAGTTGAATATGTTTCTTGAATATATTTCTATGTGTTTAAGAAACATTCACATATATTTTTCTTTCTTTCTTTTATTTTTGAGACAAAGTCTCTGTCACCCAGGCTGGAGTGGAGTGGGGCAATCTTGGCTCACTGCAACATCCATTTCCCATGCTCAAGTGATCCTCCCACCTCAGCCTCCCGAGTAGCTGGGACTACAGATGCATGCCACCACACCCAGCTAATTTTTGTATTTTTTAGTAGAGATGGGGTTTTGCCATGTTGGCCAGGCTGGTCTTGAACTCCTGGCCTCAAGGCATTCTCTCAACTTGACCTCCCAAAATGCTGGGATTACTGGTGTGACCCATTGCACCCGGCCCATTCATATGTATTTTTCTGTGAATTATTCCATAACATTATTTTCTCATTAATCTATTCCATTGTTAGTCTTTTCTACTCAATATGTAGAAGCTCTTTATATATAATATTAACACTTTTTCTATATTGTCTATGCAGATATTTGTCCTAGTTTTTTGTTTGTTCGTATAGTAAAATTTATGACTTGTGAATTTAAACTTGTAAAGGCCTTCTCATGCTAGCATTTATTTTTAATTCTCTAATGTTCTTCAAGTATACAGTTTCACTTTTTATGTCTAAGTCTTGAATTCAGGTTCATCTATAACTTATTTCATTGTAACTTGTGAGAGAGCTATCTGTATTACTGTTTGCACATGGTTATTCAGTTGTTCCTACACTATTTATGGAATAATTGTGTTTAGTAATCATAATTCTCAAGTTTATTGTAGTCTTAATTCTACAGTTAAATGGGTTCAGCTATCTCTATCATTTGCTATAGTTTCTTCTCCCACTGTTCTCAGAATTGTTTTGAAGGTAAAAGGTAATATGAATTA
Organism: Gorilla gorilla gorilla; assembly: GCF_029281585.2. Taxonomy (NCBI): domain Eukaryota; kingdom Metazoa; phylum Chordata; class Mammalia; order Primates; family Hominidae; genus Gorilla; species Gorilla gorilla. Next base: position 127,653,357 of record NC_073236.2, read on the forward strand.
GCCTAACAGGGGCTAGGCGCTCAACGAATTTTAACTCTATTGCTATTGAGAGTCTTGTTAAATTATTTTGTTTGTTTCAATATACAAGTTACTCTATTTAGTTAATAAATATTATAATAACCCAAAGGAATAACTGTCACAGCATTTATTGGGCAACTATTTAAATATACAAGCTTTGGAAGATTTATCTAAGCAATTATTTATGCTGGCATGTGTAGGATCCTGAAATGAATGGGACAGAAACTCTTTCTGCAAGGAGTTTGCCAGGCAGTTCTATTGGCAGCCATTCAACAGCTAATTTCAACAGCAGGAAAATTGGAATAGAACTACAATGGAAGTGGAAGAAGAATACTGTGTGAGGAAGTAGAGGGAGTATTTATTTTTACCGTAAGAATTGGAGTAGGGCTAATGTAGATGATGTCCTTTAGAATGGACTTAAAGGATAAAGGAAGGCTGTAATTGATGGAGTCGAGAAGGAGGAACAATCCAAACAGCCAACAGCTTAGCCAAGGCATAGATCTGTGAGCCTGCAAAGCACGGACAGAATGGAAAGTAATATCCACCAACTGAATATTGATCCCTGTGCTGATATTGCTTGTGAAGGATCTTGTGCCAATGTGACCTTTTCATAAAAGGCTGTTTGTCCAGGGCTGAGCTGACAGTGCCTCTGACCTGTCTTCTTGGGCTCTGCTGCCCATCGAGCCTCAAAGGGCTCTGGACTAACTAAAGCTCTCCAGCTGCCTGAAATGAGATTCTTTAGTAATTTTGTGAGTCCCTTAACCTTCTTTAGCTTTGATTTTCTCATTTGTTTTATAGTGTGGTGATGAGTAGCTTACACAAAGCATCTATCACAGTGCCAGGCTCACATCTATTTAAGAAAATGAGTGAGCACTTAGCCAAATTGTATTAAAAGTACCTTTTGGATGCCTTAATGGAGTTATCCAAGGTCTGGAGCTCAAGAAAAGTTAGGGATTAGAAATAAAGATTTGGGGATCAATATCATGTAGGTGATGTTTGAAGCAATAAATAAGAACACACAAGAAAATAATTTCAAGGAAAGGGAAGTGAAGTCTAACAATACAGCCTCGAAGAACACCAGCACATAAGGCCCACATATTGTATCATACAAGACCTGACATACAGAGATGAAAAGTGCAGTTACCATAAAAGAAAAAAAAAAACCTAGAAAAACAGAATGAAGAAAATAATATTCCTTAACTTTATATGCAGAGATAGTAACTTATAATAGTTTGATTTAATTCTGATATTTTTCTTATACATATTACTACTTTTTAACAGCTTTATCATATTTTTCATACTTTTTGTAAAATATAGAATTCTATGTGAAAATTTTCAACATTTACTAAACAAACATTCATTGAGCACTTACCATGTTCTGGATGTTGGCAGAAAATGGCCAATTAGACAAAAATGTCTGTGCTCTCATCAAGTTTACATTCTAGTGGGGAAGAAAGACAATAAACAAACAAACAGGAATAGAGATGGCAGCTCAAGGGATAAGTGCTACGAAATAAAAGAAAACAGGGTAAGTGCATATCAACAAATGAAAAAGGGGCTGGTTCCTTCACACGGGGTGGTCAGAGAAAGAGGAGATCGTAGTTGACTACACCTCAAAAGATAAATAAACATAAGTAAAAATACAGTATTATCTTTCTGTATTGTGTGTTTTTGTAGCATATTTCAGCTTTTTAAACGTATAACTTGTGATTTTTTTCATTCTAAATAAGTATTTATTTTTGCATCTAAAAAAAGGACAATTACTTGGTCTCGAAGACAACAAAAGAGAGATGAATGAACAGAAAATTCTATAAATTGATGGTAGGAAAAAAAATGTCACAGGAGCTGAGCTGAGAGGAGAAATATCTAAGTCAGTGGAATCTGGGACAATAGGTTACACTCAAATCAAGCCATGGTCAATCAAATAAATCAGGTAACAAAAGATATTACATGCAGAGTAAGCATGAGCACAAAAGTGTGCTTATGTGAGTATGTGCTGGTGGTGTTGAGGAAGAGAAATATCTTAGGAGTCCAACATACAGATTGGTGAGAAGAAAGAAAGGCAAACTTGGAAAAGTAGAGAGGTAGGTAGGAGAAAGTGCCTTTCAAAGATTTAGTTCTAATAACCATATGTAACGTTAATGAAAGGAAATGTTGAGGATAGGTGGTGTTCTAGAATCTAGTTACGCTAAAAGAGCACTGATTATTATACTAGTCAATATAGTTTTAGGTGATGTGTTTAGCTTATAACTATCTCAGAGACAATCACATACTTTTGATTAGGATTCTCTTCCCAGCAAGCAAATCCTTTTCTTACTGGCTTCCCTTTGTCCACATGGTTTGCTTCAGTTTTATGTTGTAGATCACTTGCTTTAACAAATGTTCACTTTCCATCAAGTGCTACAACAGCAGCTCAAACCTGTATTTCTTCAAAGTTTTCTTATCTGTTGAAATAGGTCTTATATCCAGAGAGAAAATGAGTTATTAACGCAAAATACATAGGATTCTTGGAATCAATTCTGAGTTTCATCCACTTACTAGGTAGATAATACTAGACGAGCCATTTCAAACCTGTGTGTCCCAAAAACTTCATGGATAAACAGGGGTTAGAATCAATTCCAATTTTATGGAGTTATGGGAGGTCCAGATAAGACTGTGAATGTGAAAAATGCTTTTTGTGAACTCTGAAATATCATATACAGTTCTTTTGATTTTGTAACCTCATCTCTCACACTAGCCTGAAAAGACAATTTGCATTCATTTGTGTTGATGTCTTTGTTATGTAAATTCTTTTGAGCTTTGCTAACTTAAAATTGTTTTAAGACTAAATTGGGAGGCCTCCCATTTCTAGTTCATGGCATTTCATAGTCACACCACGTTGATAACTTTCCTGTTTTAAAGATATCAGGGATGAATTCTCCTACTTCTATTTTAGGGTATGTACCTTTATCTGTACTTATGGCAAGTTTGTGAGGTTAATCCCTTTGTTGAAATTAAAGTGAAATAGACACAGACTGCCCGTTCATGATAACGGTACCAAATTTCTACTGTAAACTAAACATGTGAGATAAGTTTCTGAGTCTTTTCTCCATTCTTCCTCAAAGATTAGGTGACATTGAACTAAAAAATTCTTTTTTTCTAAATCCATCTTCATTATTATGACCATAATTATCACTAAGTACTTTCTGCCTAGAACACAATGTGCTCTTGCATTTTGTGTACATTATCACATTTTAATCCCCAGAACAACTGTATGTATTGGCTACTATTATTATGTCCACATAACAGATGAGGTTCATCAGGCTCAGAGACGTTGAATGATTCCTCAAGGCCACACAGCTGGCAGGTGGCTGAGTAGGATTTGAGTGAGATTTTGCTTGGTTGCAAGACCAGACTGACGAAGAAAGGCTAGCAATGTAAATAATAATATTTGAAACCTCAGATACACAGTATTGTACAGTTAGCGAGCACAGAATCCTTGGAGTATAAGCTGGGTTAAAGTCCAATCTTTGTCACTATTAATAGTTTAAACGTAGGCAAACTTATTTAACCTCTCTGAAGCTACAGTCCTCATCTGTAAAATGAAAATGTCTGCTAACTTGTTGGTCCTTCCTCATCTGAAATTCCAAAATTCTGTGTTTCCTTGGTCTATGCTGAATTTTTAACGCCAGGAAAAATAACAGCAGCAGCAACCGGCTATTAGATAGTTGTGTACCACTGTTACTTTTCATTTTTAAGAGTAAATACTCTGCAAAACTAGAAAATTCTGGAACAACAAATCGCAGTCCTGCTATTTTTGTTTTCAGGTGTGTCACAGCCCTGGAAACTCACTGTAGAATCTTAAAATATTAAGTCTCAAAGAGGCCTTAAAATTGGATGGAAGTATTATCTAGGGAAACACTAGCTACTACAACAAATAAACACCCAAATTTTAGCAACTTAGCAAAAGAGAAATGTATTTCTCTTTCAAATTGCAGTCAAATACTCTTACTTTGGTTTGAGGACATCTTTTCTTTATATACTAATCAAAGGATCCAGTCTCTTCATTTTAAAGCTTTGTAAGGGTCAAGTCAAGTCATTTTCAGGATATTGCTTGTGGAAGGGAAAATGGGAGCACGAAAGATACCCCATTTCTTAAAAGCTGTGACCCCAAAATGGTACACATAACTTCCACTTACATTTCATCAGTAAAATTCTCATGTAGTGGTTTAACTTTTGGAAACAGGAGAATGTAAGGGAAAGCACCTAAAATTGTGAACACTGAACAAATTCTGTTTCCATTCATTTTTCTGATAAGCAGATCATCCTTCCTCCTACCCAGAGATATTCTCACCATTGAGTTACTCAGCAGCTTGAAGTCCATGATCTCTAGGGTATAGAGTAACCTCTCCTTTGACTCTAGAGGTGACTCAAGGGCTGGGTGTGGTGGCTCATACCTGTAATCCTAGTACTTCGGGAGGCTTAGGTTGGTGGATCACTTGAGCCTAGGAGTTCAATACCAGCCTGGACAACAGAGCAAGACCCTGACTCCCAAAAGTATATATATAAATTATAATCAATTAATATTATTATATTATTAAATAGTCTTATAATTAATACATTTATATTAATAATATATATTTATATGTACATGTATGTGTGTATATATACATACATATATATGTATATATACACACACATAGAGAGAGAGAGAAGTAGCTCACGATCTGGAGATCTATGAACTCCAGATCATGAGTTTGGGCATCTCTTCCCCAAACATACATATAATAGAAAAGAGTGTAGCAGATCCAGTAGAAGAACGATGAAATTCCCACCGAGAACGGGAAGAACAGGAAACACAAGGCACTCGCTGGTCCTTCTTCATGATGCACTCCTGCTGGAGAAGTGACTCTTGATCTGGACATGGAGGAAGTTATTTGGGATTAGACCCTGGATATGCCTTCTGGGAGGAACTGCTTTGTCTGTTTCATCCATGACCTGGTTCTGGCTTGTGGGATGTGGATCCTCGTTCATTATCTTCCATGGTCACATGGGTGTTGGAGGCAGAAGAGCTTTTGCAGTACAATTCTGATTTTGTGAACGTGAGGATTTAAGAGTTGTTTTATAATAACTGGCATTTTTTCAAAAATCCAGGAAAATTGTTTCTTTAGCAATATAATTTCCTCAAAAAGTTCTTGTTATGGGTTGAATTGTGTCACTCAAAATTGATTATGTAGAAGTTCTAACCACCGGTACCTTGGAATACGACCTTATTTGGAGACAGGGTCTTTAAAAAGCTAAACTGAGGTCATTAGGGTGAGCTGCAATCCAATATGACTGGTGTCCTTATAAAAAGAGAAAATTTGGGAGCTATGCATGGTGGTGCATGCCTGTAGTCCCATCTACTCTGAAGGCTGAGGTGGGAAGATCACTTCAGCCCAGAAGTTTGAGGCTGCAGTAAGCCATGATCAGTGGTAGTACAAGTGGTAACTGTACTACTCCAGCCCAAGCAACAGAGAACCTTGACTCTAAAATAAATTAATTAATTAATTAAATTTACAAAGGGGTAAACTGGAGACAAACTTGTATCCAGGGAAAATACCTTGTGAAGATCAAGATGGCCATCTGCAGACAAAGAAGGGAGGCCTGCCTCAGATGCGTCTTCACAGCCCTCAGAAGGAGCCAACTCTGCTGACACCTTGACTTTGCACTATTAGTCTCCAGGAATATGAGACAATAAATTTCTGTTGCTTAAGCATCCCAGTTTGTAGTAGTTTGTTACAGCAGTTCTATCAAATTAACACAGTTCCTTTAAAAGTTTCTGATCTATTTTCTACTGGTCAGTCCTATGTACAAGACTTAAAGTTCATTTCCATACATAATAACAAAGTTTGCTTTATCTCTCTGCTTTCTAAGCTCCATGCCTGTATCTGTTGACATAATGTTTGATATCATGCAGCCATCTGAAACATTAGGCTTGAGTGGAAAGGTTTTACCCTTAATCAGATCTTTGTCATAGGGCTGATTCTCTTTGTTTAGCCAAATAGACATAATAGGTCCTTTTATTGTTGACATCCTTTTCTAGAATTATCTCTTCCCATTTAGGATCTAGATGCCATCTGCTTTCTAACTTGGCAAAATCTCAAATTTCTGAACTCTTTCTATTTTCTTATGCTTTTTCTTTCAAACCAGTCAGTCCTTTCTTGAGCTTATCTCTTTCTTGTAATACTTTACTGCAAAGTAAAGGCCAAAACTCACTAACACAATAGTTCTTACCATTTTCCCTGGAGATTTGGGCTCAGTAGGAATGTCATCTGTTTCTAGGCAATAGTTTGATCACGTCAGTAGAATACTGTTCTAGGCTACAATATCTTTTTTTTATTGGTTCTGCCTAACTGCTAAGTCAATACCACCTATTTTAGGTATTTATTAAGTCAGCATTTTTATTTCTAGTAGCAATTTTTGTATTAGTTATGGTATTAGTAGCAGCTGTGACAAATGAACTCCCAAAGTTAGGTGCCATAATATAACAAAAATTTCTTTCTTTTTCACATAAAAGATATTTAAGTGGTTTGTTTTGTTTTGTTTTGTTTTTTTATATGGTGACTCAGAGACCTGGGTTTCTTTCATACTAAGACCCCACTAATCCCTGAGGACTCAGCACTCCCGGCAATCAGCTGGTCAAAAGAAGAACATGGAGTGTGGAGAAGAAACAATCGCTTCTTGAAAGCCTTGCCCTGAATGGCGTAAATCACTGCTGCTCCCACTCTACTGTAAAAGTCAACCACAAGCCTGCTCCTAATTGCAAAAGGGGCTGGTATATTGAGTCTAGTGGTGTATCAGTCCATTTTCACGCTACTGATAAAGACATAACTGAGTCTGGGCAATTTACAAAAGAAAGAGGTTTAATTGGACTTACAGTTCCACATGGCTGGGGAGGCCTCACAATCATGGCAGAAGGCAAGGAGGAGCAAGTCCCATCTTTTGTGGATGGCAGCAGGCAAAGAGAGAGCATGAGCAGGGCAACTCCCGTTTTTAAAACTGTCAGATCTCGTGAGCCCATTCACTGTCACCAGAACAGCACAGGAAAGACCCAGCCCCATAATTCAATCATCTCCCACTGCGTCCTTCTCACAACATGTGGGAATTATGGGAGTTATGAGATGAGATTAGGATGGAGACACAGAGCCAAACCGTATCAAGTGGCGTACCCAGGAAGAAGGGTATGCATACACTTTAGTGAGCAGATGATGCCTTTGTCATTAGAGCCATTTTGCCAGTCTTATAGATGAGAAAATTAAGGTTCAGAGAAATAATGTAACTTGTCAAAGATCACATAGCTTATAAATAATAAAATTGGACTTGACCATATATGTCTGAGTTTTATATGAGAAAAAAAACAAACAAGAGACAAGCAGAATGATTAATATTCTAAAAGCTACAAATTTACCAAATTTAGAAAATAAAAATAAAAGCACTAAATTGAATTGAATTTTAGATAAACAACAACAGAAATTTTAGTGTAAGTATGTCTCATGCAATACATTATCTTGAAAGCTTGCCTAAAAAGAATGTTTTAAGAATTACAAGGAGGCCAGGTGCAGTGGCTCATGCCTGTAATCCTAGCATTTTGGGAGGCCAAGATGGGTGTATCAAAAGGTCAGGAGATCGAGACCATCCTGGCCCACATGGTGAAACCCCATCTCTACTAAAAAAAAAAAAAAAAATACAAAAATTAGCCGGGCCTGGTGGCACGTGCCTGTAATCCCAGCTACTTGGGAGGCTGAGGCAGGAGAATCTCTTGAACCAGGGAGTAGAAGGTTGCAGTGAGCTGAGATCGTGCCACTGCACTCCAGCCTGGCAACAGAGCTAGACTCCGTCTAAAAAAAAAAAAAAATGTAGGCTGGGTGCAGTGGCTCACACCTGTAATTCCAGCACTTTGGGAGGCTGAAGTGGCAAGATCACTTGAGGTCAGCAGTTTGAGAGCAGCCTGGCCAACATGGTGAAACCCCATCTCTACTAAAAATACAAAAATTAGCCAAGCACAGTGGCAGGCACCTGTAATCCCAGCTACTTGGGAGGCTGAGGCAGGAGAATCCCTTGAACTCGGGAGGCAGAGGTTGCAGTGAGCCGAGACCACGGCATTGCACTCCAGCCTGGGCAATAATAGTGAAATTCTGTCTCAAAAAAAAAAAAAAAGAATTACAAATAGTTAGTAGGTACAAAGAGGACACAGAGATGGATGTGCAAAGCATGTTTAAATATACTCCATGTCATATTCAGGGAAAGATAGTGCTTGAAAATTACAAGAATGCTATCTTTGGCCCAATCCAAGAAGGAGTTGCCAGTGAATTAGAGCTTGTGTTCAAGTGAGCCCCTTGTTATTGAAAGTGCAGGTAAGTCCTCTCTGAGGACCTGGCTGAGCACTCCTATAATGTGTGTTTTGTTTCTAAGAGATGTTTGTACATAATGACCTTCTACGTAAGATGATATTCTGAAAAAATTGCTATGGGTATTGACAGTAGCATTGGTAAAGTGCAAGTAGGTAACTATTCTAAGATACACTAACGTTAAAAATAAGCCCTTTGTATTATTTAGAATGGAAATTAAATGTTTACATTCTCTAAAATATAAATTTTATTACAAAATAACTGAGTAGACTTAATCTTTTTGCTTACAGCTTTTCCCTAAATTGTCTCTTAATTGTCTTAGTCTGTGCAGGCTGCTGTAACAAAGTATCACAGACTGGGTAATTTATAATCAATAAAAATTAATTGCTCACAGTTCTAAAAGGTGAGAAGTCCAAGATCAAGGAGCTGGCAGATTTGATGTCTGGTGAGGGTTCACTCTCTACTGCAAAGATGGTGCCTTGCTGGTGCCTCCTCACATGGTGAAAGACAAAATGGCTATACTCCCTCCAGCCCTTTTATAAGGGCGCTAATTCCATTCACGAGGGAAGAGCCCTCATGACCTAACCGCCTCCAAAAGGCCCCACCTTGTAATACTATTGCACTGGGGATTAAGTTTTTTTTTTGTTTTTTGTTTTTTGTTTTCTCAGATGGAGTTTTGCTCTTGTTGCCCAGGCTGGAGTGCAATGGTGTGATCTTGGCTCACCACAACCTCTGCCTCCTGGGTTCAAGTGATTCTCCTGCCTCAGCCTCTCAAATAGCTGGGATTACAAGTATGCACTACCACGTGTAGCTAATTTTGTATTTTTAGTAGAGATGGGGTTTCTCCATGTTGGTCAGGCTGGCCTCGAACTCCCGACCTCAGGTGATCAGCCCTCCTAAGCCTCCCAAAAGTGCTGGGATTACAGGCATGAGCCACTGCACCCGGCTGGGGATTAAGTTTTAACATGAATTTTGTAGGGATGCATTCAACCCATGGCACTTGCCATTTCTGGTCCAACCCCTGAGTATATTATATATATTTTTTCCAACCCTGGGCATATTATTTAATACTCAGAAAAATCTGACAGGTACTATTGGCCACATGCTATAGATCAGATCAATGAGGTTCATGTATGTTCCAAGGACACGTTTCTCATCAGTTCTTATAAGGCCTTAAATTGAGGTTTCTTGAGCCCTAATCTACCCTTCTCTCCATTAAGATAACCAAAAGACTGTTTTTCCCCCTGCCTGTTGTTTCCATATTTCTCTAACCCAAGACAAATATAAATAAAAGTAACAGCTGGACATTATGTGGTTTGTGATCAAGGCCATTAGATTAGAAAGACGACAGGCCTTCCCACCCTCTGCACATTTGTATCCATGGCCAACGTGCAGCAAACTCTGGGAGAAGACCAAGCCCAGCACTTCCTCCTCCTGATCCTCCACCTGACAGTCATTTGAATGTGATGCTCATCTGTAAGTTAAAGATGGTTGGTAAGCAATCTGTTTGGGCTTTTTGTTATTGTTTTTAAATAAAAGCAAGTTAGAATGGCAAGTAATATACTGTCAAATCCCCAGCAGATGCAATCTTTGACAGTAGCATAAAACAGGCCTTCATCTTTCCATTAGAGCTAATTAAGCAATGATTCCCAGTATTTAAAGAAAAGTATTTCGTTGAGCTCTAAAGTTCTCTAATAATTTACTCAGTATGTTTTCCAATACTTGGAAAATCCACGATTTATCCTTTTATTATAGCAACAATACGAACACAAGAGAGAAGGCATATGTCAAGGGGATATTAGAGGTGGGAGTATGGAAAGGACAAAAAACATGCCAGAATTATCTTTTACTGTGGAACAGTGAACTCTTCATGACAAAACATATATTTTGTATCCTAAATGTTAATCTTGAACAAAAGAGGAAGCTCCATTCTTCCTTTGAAAGCAGTCTATTTCTAGAAGAGCTGTTGCAGTGAAGTTTGAATTAGTTTTGTCAATTTAATCAAACGATTCCAATCAAGTATTTACTGAACCTGATCTTCTTAATCATTATTTTTAAATATATATATACACATATATTTATTCAACTTTATTGAGGTATAATTGAAAAATGAAAATTTTACGTATTTATGGTACAATGTGATGTTTTGATACACATATACATTGTGAAATGATTACCATAATCAAGCTAATTGACATATCAATTTATTCACATAGTTATCTTTATGTGTATGTGTGTGGTGAGAATGTTTAAGATCTACTCTCTTAGTAATTTTCAAGTATATGATACATAATTATTAACTATAGTCACATGCTGTATAATAGATCTTCAGAATTTATTCATTCTGATGTTTTTGACAAACAGAGAATGATTTACTTTAGAAACAGTCTAAGAATCACCTCAGACTTCCTGATACATGACCAGAAGAATCCATTTCTCCGTGGAAAATTTACCACTGGTAACTTCTGGCGCCTATATTTTAAACTCTGTCTCCTTTTTCCAATGATTAACTCAAGTGTGGGCTGGATATCTACTATATAAATTAAAACACAGGACTGAAATATCCAAAATGCCCCCTACATATTATGAGCAGGTAGTTAAATAGGTGTGTTAAATGAAATAATTCTGAGCAAATATAGGGAATTATTATCTAATTGTTACTATCTAGAAAACTGTGTCCACTTTGATTAATTTTTTTTCTTAGCACTGACTGAGACACAATGCTCTTCAGCGGTCTCAGCATTAGGAAACTGCTTCTGTGTTCATTGAGTATTCTCTTCAAATGTTCCAAAGCACTCTGCAGATCTTTTTGTAGACTCTGAGGTACAGTGGGAACAGGACATATTTTGGAGTCAGGTGAAGTTAAGGTCAAATCCCAGGTCGACCCCCTACATGGTTAAGTGATGTTGGGAAAATTAACCTCTATCTTACTCTCTTGCAGCACTTGGTGATGAATGAATGTTGTATGAAGTGTAAAGTTAATGCATGCAAAGAACCTAGCAAAATATCTGCCACACGGGAAACTCTTGGTAAATGTGATAAAAGTTTTATGTAGTATCTCAGCACTTGTAAAGCAATTTATGCATTATTTCTGCTGCTCATCATTAATTTTGCATAACCATTAGAGGATCTATCACCAAGGCAGACAGCATCAGAAAACTACATTTAATATATTAGAATGAAATAATGAAGAAAGATAAAAGAAATCAAAAAAGAGATTAAAATAATAAAATGCTAATTCAAGACTTTGCTTCTGGCAATATAGAAAAAAAGACTTACCAAAAAACATCCTGTCAGTTCAAACACTAAGAATGAAAGATAAAAGTTTAGAAGAATCTTTTTAATATATACATGAGTTTGTGGGAAAAAAAAATAAGAAAAATTCCAAAATACCAAAATTTTTTTTAAAAGGTAGAAATCAGATTGCTAAGTTTTTTGTTTGTTTGTTTGTTTGTTTTGCTGAACTCAATGCTACTGAAGTAGCATCAGCTGACCTGATTAAACTAGACCCAGGAGATGCAACAATCCCAAAGGGAAAATAAGAAAATTTATTGGATTACTCAAGGGGAAAATGAGAAATTTTATTGGGTTAGTAAAATGTGGGGAGCTGGAGCTGAGATCTCCTATCACAAATCAGTACTCTGAATGGCTAAAACCTAACAGAAATGAGGGACTAAAAATATCTACCCACCAGGAAAGATCAACAACTAAGGAACTTTCCAATTTTTGACTCATGTCTTAAAAGAAGAAAAAGTCTCTTCTAAGAATTCATAAGCATAAAAAGTACCATGATGTGTAGAGAAGAGATAGCGACCGAAGATAAAATAGTCTGCTGAAGTCTTTGCAATTTTGGAGGTTGACAGAGAGATTTATTAACTATATATTTTGTAAGATAGGTATGTGTATTACCATTTCAATAGTAACCACTGGTGGAATAAGCATAGAGGTTATAACTTCAAAACTAGTGGAGAAATACAAATTTTAAAAACCTTCAATCAATTAAGAAAAAAACATCAGGAAGGATGAAAGAAAGGGTGGAACGTATAGAAAATAAAATACAGCATAGAAGATAGAAATTTAATTATATAAGTAACACAAGATAAATATTAACTGAATTTGCACTTGTAAGACACAAAATCAAATTGTTAAAAATAAAATTAAAAAGGAATGGATACCATGATAATAAAAATTTTAGTACAATGCAGACGATGAAATAAAGGAAGTCTCTCAGAAAGTAGAATAGAGAGATAAAAAGCAAAAAAAAAAAAAAGAAGAAGAAGTCAGACAATTAGAATATCAGTTTAGAAAGCGCAATGTCCAAATAGCAGAATTTTAGAAAAAGAATAAAGAAAACAGGAATGAAAATGTCAAAGTATGGTCTAGAATCACATCATTAAACTACAAATCAATAACAAAAAAATCTAGAAAATCCCCAAAATTTGAAAATTAAAAATCAAAATCATCTATATAGGCCAAAGAAGAAATCACGAGGAGAATTTAAAAATAATTTGAACTGAATGATGAGAGCACAACATATCAAAAATTATGGGATGCAATTAAAGCAATGCTTAGAGGGAAATGTGCAGTGTTAGATGCTTATATTGGGAGAGAAGTAACAGATAAATGGACAAAGTGTCTGCCTTAAATTAAGGAGAGGAAAAAAGGAAGTAAATTAAATTTTAAAAAGTAGGAGAATGTAAATAATAAATTCACCAGTAGAAATAAATAAAATTGAAAACAAAAATCAACATAGAAAACAATATATCAAAGCTTATTCTTTAAAGCAACCAACAAAATTCATGCAATGCTTGCCAAACAAATTGGACAAAAATAGAGAGAAGACAAGCATTACAAGTATTGAGAGACAGAGGACACAGTGTCGGGCTTGTTCTGAGATAGAAAACAGATTGATAGAGCAGAGTAGAAATGTCAGAAACATTCCCTACCTATATAATGGATATTGATCTATGACAGAATTGGCGTAGAAAATCAATGAGAAAGAGAATAAATTGTTCATTGATGGTGTTAGGACAATGGTATGTGAGGGTAAAACACTGGTTATCATGCTGCTTGTGCTTCAAGAGGGCATCACTCTTGGGTAGACAGTGTCAAAGCCTTGTCCATAACTCCTTAGGCAAAACCATTGGGATGCAAGGCACTGTGACTCCCAACTGCATAAGAATATTTGGGGGGAGTGGAATCCACTTTCTCTTGCTAATGGCAATCCAGAAAGAGTAGAAATAATACTCCCTCAAAGAATGACTAATATGACTTGGTATGTAAATGCTCTGCCTCCTTCACCATTCAAGTGGATAAATCTGAGATTTCATTTCTGCACTGCCTCGCATGGTTCCCCCCAGTAGGATTACTCTCTGATTCCTTTCTATGGTAACTAACTTGATAATGTAATTGTTACTGGCTGTGTTCCCTTCCTGGTCTTTACTTTAGCACCTTTCCAGAGTGAACTTTCTATATAAACTAGTTGTTCTCTAATCATTTTCCTATAGCCATTCCAGAAAGGGGATAACCAAGATAGTCATCGTATAATTTAAAAATGAAGGAGAGGTGGATGGAGTGAAGGAAGGGACAATGAGATGACATAGTCAAAATGCTAATAGAAAAAGACTGTCGGCTAAGGATTCTGTGGAACATAGCCTGTTGCATGATCAGACTGATGCCATCTTGAAGCAAAAGCACCATGATGACTAGTGTTTGACCCTCACATACCAACATGCTCTGCAGTAAGATCTTGAATAACTACTGTATGATAAATAATCTCCCATAAAGATGCTTCTCTAACCTCCCCAGTGGTCACAAGTCTTGGCAAGAAAGTCTGAAGATGTGACTATCTGCACATGTTTTACCCTAAAACTTGCTCTATAAAGACTCCTTCCTGGAAGGCGGGTGCAGGATTCACCATCTTGCAGCCACCCAAGATGTGGCTTTTGTTTGTAAGTCCCTATTAAATGCTTTTTTTCTGGGAAACTGGATTTGTCAGCCTTCAGCCTTTCAGCTCTCTCGGCTTTTGGGGTTAGGTTTGCACAGACCTGCTCACCACAAACAAATTCCATGTATAGCAAAACTATGCTTCAGAAATGAAGAAAAAATTAGAACAATCACAGATAAACAAAACAGAGAACTTGTCACTATGAAAGGGGCCCTTCAAGATGAAATAAAAGGACAATAGATGTGTATGAAATCCACATAATGAAGCAAAGAACACTGATAAAAGTAAACATATAGGTAAATATAAATAACAGTGTAAATGTAACTTTGTGTTTGTAACTCATTTTTTTCTACTATCTCATGTAAGAGAAACTTGTATAAAGCAGGGAGTATAAAATTGATGGGAAGATAATGTATAAAGAAAGATGTAATCTAAATGACAATGATTACATAAAGAAAGAAGTAAGATATGGAGGTGTTTGGAGCACTTTTTGTATACTAGTGAAATAAGGTTGATATTAACCAGACTAAACTGTTTAACATGTCAATTTTATTCACCAGGGCAATCAAAAAGAAAATAACTTTAAAAAAAAAACAAAAAAATAAGTGACAAGAAAAATCAAATTGTAAGCTAGACAATATCTACGTAACACAAAAGAAGGCAGTAATGGAGAAATAGATAAACGAAAAAAGAGAAATGACTTATCAAAAACAAATAACATGATAGATGTAAATCCTGCCTTAGCAATATTTCCATTAAATTTAAATGGACTAAAAACTCCAATCGAAAGACTGAGATTGGCAAAATAGTCTTTTAAAAAATTCAGCTGTCTGCTCTCTACGAGAGACATATTTTAAACTTAAAGACAAAAACAAATTGAAATTGAAAGGATAGAAAATGATATCCAAACATTAACTACAGGAGAACTGGAGGAGCTATACTTATATCATAAAAAATAGACTTTAAGTCAAAAATTGTTACTAGAGACAAAGAAGGATATTTTATAATAAAAAGGAATCAATCCATCAGGAAAACACAATAATTAGATACACACCTAATAACAGAATCCAAAATGGACAGAACTGAAGGGAGAAGTAGACAATTCAACAATAACAGTTGGATACTTCAATAGTAAATTTTCAATAATTGATAGAAAAACTAGGCTGCCCATCATCAATAAGGAAGTAGAAGACATGAACAGCATTCTAAGCCAATGACACTGAAAAGACATCTATAGAAATATCCTCCCCAAAACAACATAATACAAATTTTTCTCTAGTGCACATGGAACATTTTCCATGATAGACCATACGTTTGGCCACAAAACCTTTCCCAATAAATTTTAAAAGATTGAAATTTTACAAGTCATATTTTTTAACCACTAAGGGAAATTAGGAAAATCAGTAACAGAAGGAAATTTAGGAAATTCACAGTTGTGTAGAAATTAAACAACACACTTCACAGTTGTGTAGAAATTAAACAACACACTTCTAAATGAATCCAACTTACAGGGGATGTGAAGGACCTCTTCAAGGAGAACTACAAACCACTGCTCAAGGAAATAAAAGAGGATACAAACAAATGGAAGAACATTCCATGCTCATGGGTAGGAAGAATCAATATCGTGAAAATGGCCATACTGCCCAAGGTAATTTACAGATGCAATGCCATCCCCATAAAGCTACCAGTGACTTTCTTCACAGAATTGGAAAAAACTACTTTAAAGTTCATATGGAACCAAAAAAGAGCCCACATCACCAAGGCAATCCTAAGCCAAAAGAACAAAGCTGGAGGCATCACACTACCTGACTTCAAACTATACTACAAGGCTACAGTAACCAAAACAGCATGGTACTGGTACCAAAAGAGAGATATAGATCAATGGAACAGAACAGAGCCCTCAGAAATAACGCTGCATATCTACAACTATCTGATCTCTGACAAACCTGACAAAAACAAGCAATGGGGAAAGGACTCCCTATTTAATAAACGGTGCTGGGAAAACTGGCTAGCCATATGTAGAAAGCTGAAACTGGATCCCTTCCTTACACCCTATACAAAAATCAATTCAAGATGGATTAAAGACTTAAACGTTAGACCTAAAACCATAAAAACCCTAGAAGAAAACCTAGGCATTACCATTCGGGACATAGGCATGGGCAAGGACTTCATGTCCAAAACACCAAAAGCGTTGGCAACAAAAGACAAAATTGACAAATGGGATCTAATTAAACTAAAGAGCTTCTGCACAGCAAAAGAAACTACCATCAGAGTGAACAGGCAACCTACAAAATGGGAGAAAATTTTCGCAACCTACTCATCTGACAAAGGGCTAATATCCAGAATCTACAATGAACTCAAACAAATTTACAAGAAAAAAACAAACAACCCCATCAAAAAGTGGGCGAAGGACATGAACAGACACTTCTCAAAAGAAGACATTTATGCAGCCAAAAAACACATGAAAAAATGCTCATCATCACTGGCCATCAGAGAAATGAAAATCAAAACCACAATGAGACACCATCTCACACCAGTTAGAATGGCAATCATTAAAAAGTCAGGAAACAACAGGTGCTGGAGAGGATGTGGAGAAATAGGAACACTTTTACACTGTTGGTGGGACTGTAAACTAGTTCAACCATTGTGGAAGTCAGTGTGGTGATTCCTCAGGGATCTAGAACTAGAAATACCATTTGACCCAGCCATCCCATTACTGGGTATATACCCAAAGGACTATAAATCACGCTGCTATAAAGACACATGCACACGTATGTTTATTGTGGCATTATTCACAATAGCAAAGACTTGGAACCTACCCAAATGTCCAACAATGATAGACTGGATTAAGAAAATGTGGCACATATACACCATGGAATACTACGCAGCCATAAAAAATGATGAGTTCATGTCCTTTGTAGGGACATGGATGAAACTGGAAATCATCATTCTCAGTAAACTATCTCAAGAAGAAAAAACCAAACACCGCATATTCTCACTTATAGGTGGGAATTGAACAGTGAGATCACATGGACACAGGAAGGGGAATATCACACTCTGGGGACTGTTGTGGGGTGGGGGGAGGGGGGATAGATAGCATTGGGAGATATACCTAATGCTAGATGATGAGTTAGTGGGTGCAGCGCACCAGCATGGCACATGTATACATATGTAACTAACCTGCACAATGTGCACATGTACCCTAAAACTTAAAGTATAATAAAATAAATAAATAAATAAAAATTTTAAAAAAAGGATATATCCAACAACAACAACAAAAAAAAACACACTCCTAAATAACCAATGAGTCAAGGAAGAAAACACAGGGAAATTAGAAAATACCTTGTTATAGACAAAAATATAAACACAATACACTAAAATTTATGCAGAGAAAATAATGTATAGAGGAAAATTTATAGTTATAAATGTCATGTTTGGCCACAATATGCAGCAAAGGAAACTGTTTAACTTTGCTGATGAGAGTATAAGTTGAAGAGAAACTGTAATAACTAATACACTCAAATATCTGTTATTCTAAAATCTTGCCCTTTCCTTATAAGCACATATACCCTAGAAAGAGTAGTAAACATATGCACAAAAAAATGTGTACCTGATTGTTTAGGTCAGCATTGATTTTAATAACCCAAAGTCAGAAATTACATATGTTTACATCCAAAGATGAACATGGAAACAGAATGATTTTCATTTAATGAACTATTACCAGCTAATGAAAATAAAGCAACTATAGCTAATATTATCTACACTAACTTACATATACATGTACAGTTCACCCATGAACAACTCAGATGTAAACTTTCAAGTCCATTTATACACAGATTTTCTTCTGCTCTGCCACCTCTGAGACAGCAAGAACAATCCCTCTTCCTCCTCCTCCTCAGACTACTCAACATGAAGACAATGAGAATGAAGACCTTTATGATGATCCATTTCCACTTAATAAGTAGTAAATATATTTTCTTTTCCTTATGATTGTCTTAATAACATCTTCTTTTCTATCACTTACATTATTGTAAAAATACAGTATATAATACATATAACATACAAAGTATGTGCTAATTGGCCACTTATATTATCAATAAGGCTTCTGATCAACAGTACACTATTAGTAATTAAGTTTTGGGGGAGTTAAATATTATATGCAAATTTTCACCTGCCCAGGGGAGTTGGTACTCCTAATCCTCACATTGTTTAAGGGTTAACTGCATGTTACACAAAGAAATGTGTATACACACACATACAAATATATTGCACAAAGGAAAAGCTGAGCATTAAAAAATCAAGTTACAAAAGAACACATTTAGTATGCAGCCATTTATATCAACTGTCCAAAATAATACCAGATATTTTATTAGCGATACAGACATACATTCATAAAAGTTAATGGAAATTCATGTGAATAATAAATGCCTAATCCAGGTTATTGATTACATTTGGTGTGGGATTCGAGAGCGGGGAATGCAATGAAGGGAGAAACCATGGGGCACTTCAATTAAACTATGTCTTAAGCTGGTACATGGCCATATTCTTTATATATTTTTACATGATAGAAATAATTATTTCAATTTTTATTAAAAATATGAATACTTTAATAGTTGAATTATGCAGATCCTTACTTTTAAAATGAGTCATTCAAAATTGCAGATAATTATTATAACTGGGGCCTAAGGAAACTTGGGAAAATATTGCCCATGATTTTCTAATACGACACAGAGGAAAGAGAAGGAACATGGAGAAGGAATTCCAGAATTAATCTTTGAGTTGGGGTAAAAAGGAGAAAGAATAGATTGTGGGGAAAAGTGATCATTTCAGACCAGTTCATGTTGAGCTGGTGAAGTCTGTGGAACAAATAAGCTATTTGAGTTGTGGTCCAGGGTTCAGAAAAAAGGGGAAGTACTTATTTGGTTGTCATCTGCAAAAACATGGTAGTTTCAGCAATGGGAGTAGATGAGTTTCTTTAAGAAGAGCACATGTAGAGAGAAAACTACTGTAGTTTGCAAAGGGGCTTGCCAAGAAAAGGAAGTTTCTCAAGAAGGGGATGGTCAACTCTGCCAAATGCTGCTGAAAGATCACATAAGAAAAATACTGCAACGGCTCTCAGCAATATGAATATGTCAGCCTATTTTAGGACATAAAGATACAAGAACCCTAAGTTACCTTCCATGATAACTTAATTATCGGAATAAAGGAAAATGAGAAGCTGTATTGGAAGCAGTCACCTCAACAGCCATGTGGTTGCCCCAAACTCAGAGACCTCATAGAAAAATGTAATTCAGCTGTACTCAGACTGTTAAGTGACTCATGAAACCCACCTTCTCTTTTTTCCCAACATCTCTGCCTCCAAGAAGACAGGATTTATCATTGACATGGGTTTGGTTGCTACTATCCGACATGGATGGTTACTGCCACGTCATTTTTGATGTTTTGACTTCCCTCATGCTTTTTCTGGTAGCTCTTCACTAACTTCTAGGCCAGTTAACCAACACCAGGAAAGCATGGTAGGTTTCATTTGATTCAAGGGTCATAAACTACAGAAATATATGCAGCAGAGAAGTATTGCTTGAATTGCCAAAGGTAGTAAGAGGTATCTGACAACAGCCTGTACTGTTTCCTTACTTTGTCATCACTACACTCTTTGGAACAACAGTTCTTCCAGTCTTGAACTTATGCCCCACTCTTCTAGTAGATAAAACAATCTTTTCTAAATATACTTCCTTAAAAAATTTCCCTTTAACCATCCATGTATAGAAAAACGCTAATTTTAACACTGTAATTATTGCTAATTTGAACCTATTTTAAAAGATGAAGTGATGTGTATCTATTTCATAACATGAAGCAACTTTATTTTCTTACACGTTTCTGAGCATAAAAGCAATATTAATATTACTTTTTGAGTTGGTAACCTTGAACTACAAGTGAAGAGTTTTGAATTAATTTCTGTGATTGCCTGAAATTGATGAAGAAAGACAATGGAGACACTCCAAAATTTGACTTGAAAATTATTTTGGCTTACAAATGCAAATGTGTGCACTATAATTTTTAAAAATAATTAGAAAATATTTTAAAATCCATTCAGAACAATAATTATTATCTATTGCACCTTAAACCAATAATTAATTTGTTTTTCCAATTTGGCCATGCTGAATGAGACCCATTGCTATTCAATTTATTTTAATATAACTTAAAATAACTGTCTTGGTTAATATTTTATTGATTTAAAGTATTCATTGTAATGTTTTCTTTGTTCAGTAGTTGTTTAGTCATGTGAAGACATAAAATGTTTTTGAGCCCCTTGATCACTTCCTTGCAATCAAGTTTCTTGTGTTCATCTTTGTGCATGTGGCATAGAAGAGCAAAGTGTTTTTTTCAGATTTCCCTCGAAAATCATTCTTCCTATCTTTGAACAGAATATAGATCTACATTGATAAGCCTATATAGAACATTATAGATCTAGTTCAAGTGTGAGCTGAGACCCAGAGAACGTAGTCACTGTATTAATTTTATGTTTGGGGAGACGATTCTTCCCCATTCTAGATGTTTCCTTCCATGTGGAGGAAGTTCATTACCTTTGCCAAAGGAAAAAAATATTAATGACAGTTGTTAAAGACATTAAGGAAGACTTTAATCAAGTAGTAGCTATTGTGATAGGTATAGGAACCCCTGTAAGCGGGCCTTGCAGTGGGGGAGAGAGACTGGGCTCAATTCCCAGTACCAAAAGGACAGTTGAAGATTTACAGCCAAGGAGATGGATGGGGTATAGTGAATGGAAATCTAAGAGAAAATATCAGCGGTCAGGGGAATTTGGTAAAACAGGCTTGACAGGATTATTGTTGAAGGCAGGCCTGGATGATAGCATATCCAGAAAGGAAAATAAAAAATCTGATCAGCTATCAAAGGTAGTTAGACAACAAGGATGGAAGATTTTCACTAGACAGACACAGCATGATTCCTGCTAAAACTGGATTCTGCAAGGAAGGCTCAGAGGAGCCAGCTTAAGGTTAGGCCAAGGAGATGATGGTCTTTGTCACCTTATCACTCCTGGCATCTCCATTCTTCTGCTCACTCTGTCCCAGGAAAAGGCAGTTGAGCTATCAGATTGGTGTTTGAAAACTGAAAAGAGACATTAATGTTTTTCCATTTTCCTCTTTATCTTGGGAACAAGGAAACTCAAAGGCACATATTTCTTTGTTACTGGAATCGAGACCTTGATAAACTCACTGGTCTATTGTGGCTTGTCTAAAGATAGATGAGCCTCACTAATTTTGATATTTACTTTCAGAAAGTACATTTGC